>NC_054832.1:24507-1403420 GCF_018345385.1 Vulpes lagopus
GACCCAGCTCTGGAGGATGCGGTGCGACCTGCCCCCGCCAGGTGGGCTCAGGGCCCCGGCCCCTCCCGACTCGGCCTGCTGGGGCCGCCCACAGGGGACAGAGCCCCCGGGGCCCCCGTCCTCATCTCTGGGGCTCTCCTCTTCTGCTCCAGCCTCGGGGACCCCAGG
Source organism: Vulpes lagopus (assembly GCF_018345385.1). Taxonomy (NCBI): domain Eukaryota; kingdom Metazoa; phylum Chordata; class Mammalia; order Carnivora; family Canidae; genus Vulpes; species Vulpes lagopus. Next base: position 24,676 of record NC_054832.1, read on the forward strand.
CCAGGGCTGGGCGGGCGGGTACCCACTGCAGGGCCCGGGCAGCAGTGTGGGGGGCTGAGCACAGGGTCAGGCCGGGGGGGCCACGGGGGAGCCGTGAGGACCCCCGGGGCCCCCAGCGGGGGACACACAGCCTGCTGGAGACGCTGACCCCGTCGGCCTCTTTCCAGCGGGACCTGAGGAGTTCCCCACGAGGCCCCTGGGCCTGGAGCCAGTGTCCCCGGCGCCCGGGCCTCTCCTCCCTTCTCCGGCCTCTGAGCCACCGCCCAGGGTGGAGGAGCCGGCCTCCCCGGGCCCAGCTGCCCGGCCTGAGCCGCCCGGACCCCCTCCCGGCCAGGCCATCGTCCAACTTGCCCCCCAGCCCCAGTGGTGGAACTCCCTCCCCACCCTCCCGGGGCAACAAGGCGGTGCAGGCAGGTGGCCCCGGGACACGGCGGGCTTCAAGACAGAAAACGGGGTCTCCTTCCATTCGGCACCTGCCTGGGCCACCCCAGAGGCCCCGCGACGGACCGGGCCCTGGAGCACCCCCAGGACTCCCATCACGGGGTCCCCCCAGCCCCCTAGGGATGACGCTGTCGGGCCCAGGACACCCTTCCTGCCCCGCGGCCACTGCAGCTCGTGCCCCTCACTGGGCAGTGACAGGCACAGCCAGGGCAGAGCCAGGGCGGCGCTGAGCCCGCTGCCCCGAGGCCCCGCACAGGCCCGGGACCCTCTGCCCCCCACGTCCATGGGGCAGCTCAATGCTCGCGGGCCTCGGGGGCAGAGCGTGGCGGTGAGGGCGGGGGCCCGGAGGCTCCGGCCCGCCGTCACCGTGCCCTGCCTCGTCTCGCTGTCCCTCCCGGAGGGCGGCACCCCCTGCACGGGACACCAGCCCCTGACCCAGAGGGACCTGGGCTGGCCTGGCCCCGGGCTCTGTGGGGGCAGGGGCGACTTGAGCGCCTGCCCCAGGCCCAGCGCTAATGGGATCCAGAGCCCCGGGGCCCTGGCCAGGCCTGCGTTCTGGCCCCGGGCTGAGCGAGCCCTCTCACAGCAGGATGTGGCCTCCTGGGCCCTGGGCGTGCCCCACAGATCCAGGTCGCTGACCTAGGGCAGCCCTGGGGATCCCGGGACACCCCAGGGCAGGGCAGCGGGGGCAGGCCCGTGGGCCCCACCCGCACCCACACCCACACCCACACCCACACCAGGAGGCAGGCTCCTCCACGTGCTGGGGCTCCAGCAGTCAGTCACCCGGCCCCAGGGGGCCCGAGGCCGGGGTCCAGCTGCCCTGCGGCGACCCAGCGCAGGAGCCCATGGGCCGCAGGTCCACATCAGCCCTGCCGCCCCCAGAACCGCCTCTCAATGCCCCGACCTCAGGACACGCGCCCCCACCCGGAGTCGAGTCCGCACAGGCTCCCAGGTGGGGGACTCCAGCACCCGCACCCCTGTGGGATTCCCGCTTTCCTCTAAGGACAGGAAGGTCTCCCAGGGGAAGGCGCGCACCCTCGGCTCTGAGCCCCTGTTTGCTGTTGCAAGTTCAATAAAGTGTTGTTGTGTGAGAGGGCACGGCCGGCTCGTTTCTGCGTCTCCCGGAGCTCTGTGCACGGGGTGCGGAGACACCCCCAGAGAGGAGGAGGGGGCGCCGCCCAGGCCCCGACCAGCCCCTGCGGGGGGCCACCAGGCACACACAGCTGACGTCCCCACGTGCCTTCCCGGGGCAGCCAGACGCCAGGGTCAGGACCCCGCAGACTCTACTGCGACTCAGCCTGCGCCCGCGGCCAGGACGGACCTGGGACAGAGTGACAGCCGGGGAGCCTCAGGTCACCAGGGTCTGTGCTAAGCGCCCTGGGAGGTCTGTGCTATATATTTCCCTCTTAGGACACTTTTGCTGTATCCCAAAGGTTTTGGACCACTGTGTTTTCATTTTGGTCTGTTTCCATGTATGTTTTTTTTTTCAAAGATTTTATTCATTTATTCATGAGAGACACACACACAGAGAGAGAGGCAGAGACACGGGCAGAAGGAGAAGCAGAGGAGAAGCAGAGCAGCTCCATGCAAGGAGCCCGATGTGGGACTCGATCCCGAGACTCCAGGATCACGCCCTGGGCCAAAGGCAGGCGCCCAACTGCTAAGCCACTCAGGGATCCCCATCCATGTATGGTTTTTAGTTCTTCTTTGATTTCCTGATTGGCCATTCATTGTTTATCAGCATGTTGTTTAACTTCTATGTACTTGTGGTCTTTCCAAATCTTGTGGCTGACTTCAAGTTTCACTGCATTGTGGTCAGAAAATATACATGGTGTGATCTCAGTTTTTTTTGTAGTTGTGAAGGTCTGATCTGTGACCCAGTATGTGATCTGTTCTGGAGAAAGTCCCATGTGCACTGGAAAAGGCTTTATATTCTGCTGCTTTAGGGTGAAATGATCTGAATATATCTGTTGTCTATCCGGTCCAGCATGTCATTCAAAGCCATTGTTTCCTTATTGAGTTTCTGCTTAGATTATCCATCCATTGCTGTAAGTGGGGTGTTAAAGTCCCCTACTATTATTGTATTATTATCTTTTTTTATTTTTTAATTTGAAGGAGTTGAAAAATTTTTAAGGATGTTTTCTGTTTTTCCCCCTAAACATGAATCATTCAAGTAAAACCAACTTAACTATAGAAATGTAGCAAAATAAGGGGAAAGAAGCACAATAACCCAAGGGGCAAAGTTTGGGGGAGGGGCAGTCCACATATAACATAGGCATTAATGCTATATGATTCACCTGCTCGGGACAGTCTCCCCAGAAGGCAAGCACAAGGACCCATTTTAAAAGGATATTTTCCCCCCAAACATCCAAGAATGTTTCAACTTAAAGCTTAAGGTTAAAAAAAAAGAAAGAGAAAACAAACCGCCACAAACCACCCAACCATAACCACCTTCCTTAATTGATCATATGAGTTTTCATTTTATAAAAAGACTAATAAAAATATTGAAAAAATATTTTCTCATCTTATATTTGTAAAGATAATAGAATTCAGAAGTTTCAAAAAAAAAAAAAAAGAATTCAGAAGTTTCTTAGAAAACAGACCAGAAACTGTTTTCCAGTTTCCACCCCTGTTGCTGAGAGGATCAGCAGGACTATAAAGTTTGGGATACTGGAGCTTCTGGTGGAGAATGGGATGCCCAACTCAGAAGAACTCAGAAAATATTGGGGTAGGGGGCACATGGGGTGTGGTTAGCAGCACGCCATGGGATACATGGCTGTGCAGAAAAGGGGAACACAAGGAGGTCAGAAAGGCCTTGAACTCCTTGACATACAAAACCGGTTTTTACAAAGATCCAAGCAGTTTGGTCCCAAACTGAGGTGAACACTTCAATGTCTATTCACATGCTTTGTTTTCTCTTTAAAGAATCAAAGTTACCCAAATTAAATCTTTCTGCTATTATTACTACATATGCCTTAAAAAAAAAAAAAAAAAGGAAGAAGAAAGGCTTTTAAAATCCGGATAAGGGAGAAGAGATAAAAAAATCATAAAATTAGTCCTCTTAGCTCCAAATCAAAGTAAGAACAAAACTGTTGGTTTCTAATAGGGAACAAACAAAAATCCAAGTATCGCTCTCCCCTCCCTACCCCAGCCCCCACCCCACACACCAACAACAAATGAGAAACACAGCTAAAGTCTAATGTGTTCTGCTCAAGAGCTGGGCCTGACCCCAGTCTCCTCAGCCGGCCGCCTCTGCCCAGTGGGACGCAGCGCCAGGGATGCTTTCGGCTGGAGTGGGATTCTGCACAGCTGGCTGCTGGGGGTAGGGGTGGGACGTTTGCAGTCTTGAGGCTCCTCCGTCTTGCTGCTCACCAGCCATCTTCCCAGTGCCCTCTGTGCCCTGGGCAGGGGCTCCCACCAGCATGGCCCCTACTTAGTTGTGGGCTGTAAGTTGTCCTTCTCTTTTCGGTTCTCTGTCCCACTCTCGTTGTCTTCAATCTCCCCTTCCTCCCCACTAAACTTGTCACAGACCCATTTGGGGCTGGGGCTGGATTTCCAGAACATGAACCGGCCTCGACCGCGGCGGAAGGCTCCTCGGCCCCACCGCCACTCACCCACTTCTCACTGCCTTCACCTTCACGGTCATCATGCAGGTAATACTTCTTGCTCTTGGGCGTGTACTCAGGGTCCCACTCCTCCTCCATGTTCCTCTTTTGAAAAACGTTGTTGCTGTTGTAGTTGTTGTTGTTACCAGAGTAGGAGCCCAGCCTCTCCCTCTGGGCTCGAAATTGAAAGGTCCCGTGAGCCATGCCGTCTCTTTCATTTGGACCCACGAAGTCCTTGGTCCCTAGTCTTGACTTGTCAAAGCCTGTGCTGCTCTCTTCCCTCTCCTCTGTTTCTTCAGTGTACCCTTCTGCTTTGTAGGAGTGGGATGACTGGGAGGAAGAGGAGGAGGACCTGGACTGGCCTAGTGCCCTCTGATGCTTCTTCTGCTTCTTTGATCCTTTATGAGTTTTCTCTGTTTTCTCAGCTAATCTTTCCCTTGAGTGGCTTGAGTCTCGGGAATCCACTGATTCTCTTGATTTACCTTGTTTAAGATCTCTCTCCTTATATTTTTTATGACGTTCAATATCAAGGCAGAGGTCAAGAGGATCATCTTGGTATTTTCCCTCAGGCTTGTAGTCAGGTTTCCATGGACTTTTCATTTCATCGTGAGCCAAACCATGTTTGCTGCACGTACTGGGAGAAATGTCTATCCTCCTGTGTACTTCTGGGCTTTTCTTGTTTTTAGCTGCCTCCTGCTCAGTTCCTCTCTTCGGGTATTTAGTAAAACGCTCATGTAATGTCATTCCTGAGGACCCAAAGTTATGCTCTTTTACGTGGTGAACAATGGTCACTATATGCTGGTCAAACAGTTCAGAGGGGCTCCGCTGAGACTGAGCTGACTGTATGTGCTGGAAAATGGAACACAATTCCTGTCCCTTTTTGTTGCTATGGACTAGATCCCAACAAAGCTTGTGTTCCTGAGCCAATAAGCCACTTGGTCTCGCAAGGTCCTCATCAAAAGAGTCCATTCGGACATTGACCTGGGCCTCTCGAGTAATGGAAAAGGAAGACTTCCCCATGCAAAAGTCTCCCTTGGCTCCTAACTTCTCTCAGCTCTCAGAGGTCTTTCTCGGGGGAGGTGACGAGCTTTTCTCCTGGACTGCTTTGTAAGCGGTCACTCAGAAATTCTTTTCAGGCATGAACCCTCTGTACCCACTTTCAGTTCTCTTGGGCCCTCCCTCATCCTCCTTTTTTGATCTTTCATAGAAATATTCCTCCTCCACCTGCTCTGTTTTCCTCTGCTTTTCCTTCCCTAGAGGTGCATGCATACACCAGGCCTTCCCATTTGCCTGACTTCTCTTCCTGGTTTTTGTTTGCACCTGCTATGACTTTCAACATAAATTTGGGTTCATCATCAAACTCCAATTCCTTCCTTCCCTTAGCTTTGTCCTTATCTTGATCATCCATGTCATCCTTATGGAAGTCGGCCATCTTCTCGAAGTCAACTCGAAGCTTATACCTTCTGAGAGACTGGCTACCCCGAAAAGACTTCTCTGTATCAGTTTTGGGAGCAAATGGATCAGATTTCATTTTTGCACCACCCAAGCCTGTGTCAGAGAAGCTCCCTTTCTCTTTCATTTTTCTCTTTATTAGTATTGATTTGTTTCTGCACCTTATCTTTTCCATTCTCTGTGTTCTGTTCTTCTAGGTACCTCTTTGTAGCCTCCTTCTTTTGAGACAAGCCATACGTGGAACCAGTGGCCAGTGGACTCTTACCCACAAGGCTCTTTTTGGATGGACTCAAGGACCCAGAGCTATGATCGAATGGACTTTGGTGTGTTCCAGCCTGGTACCCAGCACCACTCAGCAGAGTTGAACCCATCTGGGATGTGTTGGAAAGTGGAGGGCTAGGTTTTGGCACAGGGCTAGGTCGGGGTGAGCACCGCCTCACCACCACAGACTGGAGTGGGCTTTTGGGAGCAGGGCTTTGCTCCAGGGGACTCAACTCAGAAACTGCAGAGGCCCGTGATGCAGAACCAGCACTGTAAGTGGTGGCATCTGGCCATGGTTTTGATCTGTCAGATGCTTTTGTATCTTGAGAGGTGCCTCCAGAGAACATCTGCTCCTTGGCCTCATCACCTTGGTTATCCCTGGCAGCCTGAGATGGCCAGCTACCCTTGGAAGAGGACTGTTTCTCCTTTGCAGACTTGTGCTTAGAAGATTCCACTCAGCTGTAGTTGGAGGAAGAATGAGAGGATGAGGAGCACCCTGATCTGTCAGAGGAAGACTTATCGGAGTTTCTAGAATGGCTCCTGGACCTTGGTGAAGGGGACCTTCTCTTTGGGGATGAGGATCCGGGAACGGCCCCACGAGGACTGTATGCTTGCCAGTAGTTCTGCCATTTGAGCGGTAGTTTCCATAGCCTCCTCGGTTATACCATGGATAAAAGCCTTTGTTGCGCCCACGGAAATAATAGGGCCTTCTGTAGCCTCTGTTGTGACCTTGGAAATCCCGATTCTGATATACTCTTGGGTGATTTCTCTCTCTGTTATGAGCTGGAGAATATGATCTGGAACAAGACCTAGAACTCAGCCTGCGCTTCCTTGAACAAGAGACAGATCGACTTCGGGACCGAGACTTCAAAAATGAACGAGAACGAGACCTTGATGCAAATCTTGAGCGAGAAGTTAGAGATCCAGACTTGGATTTGTTTGTATTGGACATCTCTGAAGAGAGCGTCACTTTTCAATTATACCTTATTTGAACAATGATTCAACTTGCACCGGATCCCAGATACCACCACAAAAGAACACTGGCATGGTCACTGGCTTCTCCAATTTACAAAGTCAGGATACAATTCTGGGCCCACCACAGCGATCACATCTGCAGCCTTGCAACAGCACAACCGGCCCCTATTATTGTATTATTATCAATGAGTTCCTTTATGTTTGTTATTATTTTATATATCTGGGTGTCCCCATTTTGGGTGCATAAATATTTACAATTGTTAAATCTTCTTCTTGGATAGACCTCTTAATTATGATATACTTCCCTTTTTCGTCTTTAGTTTAAAATCTAGTTTGTCTGATATAACTGTTGCTGTTCTGACTTTCTTTCGATGTCCATTTGCATGATAAATGTTTTCTCATTCCCTCACTTTCAATCTGCAGGTGTCTTTAGGTCTAAAATGAGTCTCCTGGAGGCAGCATATAGGTGTGTTTTATTTTTTCATTCTGACACCCTGTCTTTTAATTGGAATGTTTAGTTCATTTGCATTCTGAGTACTTATTGATAATTTATTGCCTTTTTATTACATGTTTTATCATTGTTTCTAGAGATTTTCTGTTTCTTTCTTGTCTTTGTCACTTTGGTCTTTTCTTTCCGCTCAAAGAGTCCCCTTTAATATTCTTTTGCAGGGCTGGTTTAGTAGTCACAAACTCCTTTAGTTTTTGTTGACTGGAAAACTCTTTATCTCTCCTATTCTGAATGACAGCTTGGCTGCAGATTTTTCCCACTTAGCACTTTGAATATATCATGCCACTTTCTTCTGGCATGCAAAGTTTTTGTGAAGAGATCTGCAGCTAGCCTAATGGGCCTTGCCTTATAAGTTAGGTACTTCTTTTGTCTTGATGCGTTTAGAATTTTTTTTCCTTATCACTATATTTTGCAAATTTAAGTGAAACATGTCTTGGTGTTGGCCTGTTTTGTTGATTTTGATGTGAGTTCTCTGTGCCTCATGGATCTGGATATCTGTTTCCTTCCCCAGATTAGGGAAGTTTTCAGCTATTATTTCCTCAAATAAGTTTTCTGCCCCCTTTTCTCTCTTCTTCTTCTACTGGAACTCCTAAAATATGAATGTTGTTACATTTTATGGAGTCACTGAGTTTCCTAAGTCTATTCTCATGTTGCTGTAATTCTTTCTCTCTTTTGTTCAGCTTTATTATTTTCCATTATTTTGTATTCTATATCATTATTCATTCCTCTGCTTCTTCCAACCTTGTGGTCATAGCATCCAGTCTGTTTCTAATTTGAGTTATTGCATTTTTCGTTTCTGATTGATCCTTTTTTAACTCTTCTATTCTCTGCAGTAAGGGCCTCCCTGAAGCCTTCCAGTCTTTTTTCAAGCCTAGTAAGCATCCTTAGATTGTTGCTTTAAATTCTCCATCAGGCATGTTATTTCTGTTTCATTTAGATCTCTGGCCATGATTTTATCTTGTTCTCTCATTTGGGATAAATTCCTCCATCTCAATATTTTGCCTAAGTCTCTGTCTTCTCTGTGTTGGAAAACCCTGTTGTGTTTCCTTCTCCTGAGAGTACTGGCTTTATGAAGAAGAGGTCATATAGTGTCCATGGTGCTTCAGGGAGTGTCTCTGCTGTGTGATGCATATACTCTGCTGCCCTATCCTTTAGGCCAGTCGTCTGCAGAGGTTCCCCTTACCTGCAGTGCAAAACGTTTGGTCCCTGGCCAGAATGTGGAGAATTTTAACTGGGCGTGCTCTGGTCTGCTTGTTAAAAGAGACCTGATACTACTTGCACTAGAAACGAAGCCCCGCAGAACTCTCTAGTGGGGAAACATGGTGTGGGGTTTCCATAGATCTTCCAGGGAAGGTGCCCACTGTGCTGAGACTGAGGCAAGCTTGACTGGGAAGGGCAGTATGCCCAGAGTGCAGGTGGGTGGGACTTAATGTAAGCAGGTTAGGCAGCCAGAGTTGGTGCTGAGCTGCTTTCCTCAGGTGACTCTGTTTATGCTGAGGGACATGGCAAGGGAAAGGGAACTGGCACTGGCTGGCTCCTTTGTCCCTGGAAAAGTGTCTCCCTGAACTCTGCCCCTCAGGACCGGCTTTGAGAAGAGTAAATAATCTCCCCTTGTGTACCCCAAGAATTCTTTAGATCACTGTTTCCTACCCCTGGGTTATTTGCCTATCTTTTCTCCAGGAGTAGGGCTGCACCCTCAGGGGTCTATCCCAGCCAAGTCCCAGGTGATGAGTTTTAATAGACAATACTAAAAGCCAATCCACAAAATGGAAAAAAATGATAATGTGAACTTCCTAAACTTAAAACGTCTACTCTGTAAAAGTAGAAGGTCTGTGAGAGACCTTGCTCAGAAAACTAAAAGGCAACCCATAAACTGGGAAAATATTTGCAAAATATATATCTGATAAAGAATTTGTATGCAAAATATACCAAAAAAACTCTCAGAACTCAACAATAAGGAAACCACCTAATTGATAATCGGTAAATATCTGGACAGATGCCTGGACAAAGAAGATAAACAGATACCAAGTACACATACAAAAATATGTCTGACATCATCATTAGGAAATTACAAATTAAAACAACAGTGAGATAGCACTGCACATCTAAATGCCAAAGTCCAAAAAAAGAGGATACCAATTACTGGAAGATGAAGAACGACAGGCACACTCCTTCACACTGAGGGAAATGCATGAACAGCCTCTATGGAAAGCAGTTAGGCAGTTTTTTCCAAAGCTAAATAAGTCCCATCTTAGGATCCAACCATTGCAATTCTAGTATTTAGACAACTGCTTTGAAAATTATTTCCAAACAAAAACTAGCATGCAGCTATGCACAGAAGCTCTATTCATAATGGTTAAAAACACAAATCAAAATTTCCTTCAATAGATGAATTCATAACCAACCATGTGAAGGAAGCAGAATACACTACCTCCAAATATGCCTATATTGGGGCTGATTAATTTTAAGAAACAGCAGACAGAGGACAATCTCTGAAAAACCAGGTAGAGGTTGCTGTTTGATGAGGGACACTTATAAATGAAAGCTCCATTTGTAAGTGTGTCTCCCTCTCTCCCTCTCCATACCAGAAACAGAGGAATGACAATCTCAAGAAACTTTTATCAAAAAAAGGCACAGGGGCAGCCTAGATGGCTCAGTGGTTTAGTGCCACCTTTGGCTCAGGGTATGATCCTGTAGACCCAGGATTGAGTCCCACATCAGGCTCCCTGCATGGAGCCTGCTTCTCCTTCTGCCTCTGCCTCTCTCTGTCTCTCGTGAATAAATAAATAAAAATTTTTTTAAAAAAGAGAGAAGACACAGGCTTAAATCTGTATAACAAACATACCCTCATTTCCTGTGCTCACCTGATAACATCCCTTACTGGCCTTCCCACCACCCAAAATCATTTCGTCTTTTTTTTTTTAAGATTTATTTATTTATTTGGGGGGGATGCATGTGTGGAGGGAAGGGGAGAGTCAGAGGAAGAGAGAGTGTGAATCAGGCTCTCCACTTGGCATCTCATGCAGAGCTCAATCCCATGACCCTGAGACCCATGAACCTGAGCCAAAACCAAGATTCAGAGGCCCAATCAACTGCACCACCCAGGAGCCCCAATTTTGTCTTTAGATGAAGATGGCATTTAGGGTGATGACTCAGCCACTTTGAAGAGTTCCTCCATTTTTCTGGGTATCTCCCATGTATATTAAACTTCTATTTGTTTTTCTTCTATTAATCTATTTACCAATAAAAAGAAATAAACCATCATCCAACAAAGACATAGATGAATCTTACATGTATTTTGCTAAGTCAAAGAATCCAGTCTGAAAAGTCTGAAAAAGCTAAACAGTTTGTAGGACATTCTGGAAAAGGCAAAACTACAGAGATAATAGGGATCATGGAGTGGGGGATTGAGGTATGCCATGATACTTTAATGATAGATACTGGTCAGTATTTGTTTATCAAAATCCTAACTTTTTTGCATCATAAAGGATAGTCATAATCTACTCAAGTTATTTAGGATGTGGGAATGTCACAGGATGGTGTATGGGCCAAGGGCAGGCCACCCTGAATGTGCCACTTTGGCGTATTGATTATTTTATTTATTTATTTATTTTTGACCCTGTATTGATTATTTTAAATAAAACTTACTTAAGAAAAAAAAAGAGGTGGGGCGCCTGTGTAGCTCAGTCAGTTAAGTGACTGACTTGATTTCAGGGTTGTGAGATCAAGCCCCATATCAGGCTCTGCCCTGGGCATAGAACCTGCTTAAGATTTTCTCCCTCCCTCAGTTCTTCCCTCCCTCTCTCCTTGGCTGTTAAAGAATTAAATTAAATTAAATTAAATTAAATTAAATTAAAGAGAGTCTATGTAAGAGAGACTCTGTCCCTCTGGAAGCAGGAAATAAATCCCCATATGAAGATCTCCCTGTGTCAGGAGGTAGAGACTTCCTTATCACCAGAGATGGGAAATTTATTTTATTTTATTTTATTTTTTTTGAGATGGGAAATTTAAAGCTTAGAAGGCTGTATAAACAATTGTTATTATTTTTTATTAATTTACTACCTCAGCCCATAATCTGTTTAGAATTCCTTACTTTCCATAGTTCCACTATTGTATACATTGCTGCTATAAACATTGGGACCCAGGTGCCCCTTTGGATCACTACATTTATATTTTTGGGGTAAATAAGTCATAATGCAATTGCTGCATCATAGGGTAACTCTATTTTTAACTCTTTGAGGAACCTCCATACTGTTTTTCCAGAGTGGTGGTGCCAGCTTACATTCCCACCAGCATTGTAAGACGGTTCCTCTTTCTCTGCATCATTGCCATTTGTTGTTTCCCGACTTGTTAATTTTAGCCATTCTGACTGGTGTGAGGTGGTATCTCATTATGGTTTTGATTTTTATTTCCTGGATGCTGAGTGACGCGGAGCATTTTTCATGTGTCTGTTGGCCATTTGTATGTAGCTAAACTATGGAAAGGGCCCAGATGTCCATCAATAGATGAATAGATAAAGAAGATGTGGTATATACACAGTGGAATATTACTTAACCATGAAAAAAGGAAAAAGAAATCTTGCCATTAGCAATGATGTGAGTGTACTATGCTAAGTGAAATAAGTCAATCAGAGAAAGCAATTATCATATGATTTCACTCATATGTGGGATTTAAGAAACAGAATAGAGAAACATAGAAGAAGGGAGAGAAAAATAAAACAAGACAAAATCAAAGAATGAGATAAACCATAAAAGAGATTCTTAACTACAGGAGACAAACTGAGGGCTGCTGGAGGAGTGGAGTTGGGAGAATGGAGTAGCTGGGTGATGGGCATTAAGGAGGGCAAGTGATGCGCAGCCCAATGTGGCTCAGCAGTTGAGCGCTGCCTTCGGCCCAGGGCATGATCCTGGAGACCTGGGATCGAGTCCCACATGGGGCTCCCTGCATGGAGCCTGCTTCTCCCTCTGCTTGTGTCTCTGTCTTTCTCTCTCTGTGTGTCTCTCATGAATAAATAAATAAAATCTTAAAAAAAAATCTTGGGCAAGTGATGTAATGAGCACTGGGTGTTACATACAATTGATGAATCACTGATCTCTACCCCTGAAACTAATAATACACTATATGTTAATTAACTGAATTTAAATAAAATTTAAAAATTTTTAAATGAACTCCTTACCAGTTGAAGCTCCCAAGGTTAAGTTTTCTTGTCCTGTGAATTTGTCACAGGTTTATTTTCTCTTTGTCCAAAAAGTTTAGAAACTGGGTGCTTTGGTATTTCTTTAGGTGTCAATTTCATTATTGGACCTCTAAGTGTACACAATTAAACTTTGTTTTTGTTTTCCTCCTGTTAATCTGTCTCATGTCAATGTAATTCCTAGTCCTACTGGAAGAACCTTAGAATGAGGAAAATTTCTTTCTCCCCTTCAGTGGAATACAGACTGTGACAAATAACCTAACTGTATTAGAAACACATGGATGGGGGAAAAAAGCCCTCATTGTGGATTGTTTAACAAAAGGCAATGACCTAAGTAACTTTGGAAATGCATGGAATCTATGCACTAAAGAAAAAAAGTACTGTATGTATACAGTGGGCCCTGTTTCTTGCAATTCTTTCCCAAGGGTGGTAGCTAATAGTTCTGAAAATGCCACATCTGTAATCTGTAAAAAATGAATTAAATAATTGCCAGGTGGTGGGAGCCAGGCTTCTCACTGTTGTAGAAGGAAGTTACAGATCTGCAAAGCGAGAAAAATCACAATATCCATGTGATGATGGACCAGGTAGGAAATATCATTATAAACTCATCTTTCACTAAATATAGATATGGACAGTTCCACATAGAAATCTTTATAAGTAGGTATGTTTACACAGGTTGGAATATGTGCACATATTTCCTTGCATTGTCTGCTGAGCACATTTAGTCCTCATGTAAGACTTTAATACCATTCTCTAATAAAGAACCAGGGAGCAGCCCAGGTGGCTCAGCAGTTTAGCGCTGCCTTCAGCCTAGGGTCCTGGAGACCCGGGATCGAGTCCCATATCAGGCTCCCTGCATGGCTCCTGCTTCTCCCTCTGCATGTGTCTCTGCCTCTCTCTCTATCTCTCTGTGTCTCTCATGAATAAATAAATAAAATCTTAAAAAAAAAAAAAGGAACCAGGGCTCTTTGAAAAATTGCCGACACTCGGACTAAGACAGTAAATGTAGGAGCCAGGATTATCTTGAAGTATCAGAAAGTAAGGAAGAACCAAGAAAAAGAATCAACAAAGATGGAATTATGTCAAAGGAAAACAGGAATCAACGGAAAGCATTCTCAGTAGCCAAAGCAGGAATGAACCAGCAGCCAAACAGCAGTGCGGGAGTACGATCAACAGCCTAAAATGACTACCCAAGAGTCCATGCTAGTAAACATAAATGATTATTTATAAAGGAAACCACAATGGGACACCTGGGTGGCTCAGCGGTTGAGTGTCTGCCTTTGGCTCAGGGTGTGATCCTGGAGTCCCAGGATCCAGCCCCACATGGGGGTCCCCTGCAGGGAGTCTGCCTGTGTCTCTGCCTGTGTGTCTCTCATGAATAAGTAAAATATTTAAAAAAAGAAAACCACAAGCACAAAAATGGAGTCACCTGTTAACACAGGTCAGCATATGGTTTCACTCATACGTGGAATATAAGAAATAGTGAAAGATATTATATTATAAGGGAAAGGAGGGGAACTGAGTGGGAAAAATTAGAGAGACAACCCATGAGAGACTCCTAACTCTGGGAAACAAAGTGTTGCAGAAGGGGAGGTGGGTGGGAGGATGGGGTAGCTGGGTGACGGGCACTGAGGGGAGGATACTTGATGGGATGAGCACTGGGTGTTATATGTTGGCAAATTGAATTTAAATTAAAATTAAAAAATAAAATTAAAAATAAAAATAAAAATAAAGAGACTCAGGTCAGTGAATCAAAATTTAATACCTAAACTAAATGCAGTTTCACACACATACCCCATGTAACATTTAACCAGTCAACCTGGAAAATGTATTGAATGGCCCCTTTGTTCCCCTTAGGATGATGACCTTGCCTAATGTCGGGAGCGGTCCCGCGGTGCGAGGCAGGATTCCAAGCTGAGCTGAGACTCCTCGACCCCCAGCCAACCTGCAGTCATGCGGTGCCAGGCTGGGGGGCCCCGAGCCAACCCGCAGCTATGCGGTGCCAGGCGAACCAACCTGCAATTATGCAGTGCTAGGCGGGGTTGCGAGTTGAGCAAAAAGTTCCCTTGATGTGCCTGATCAACCTGCGGGTATTGCATTTGACTCTCCCTCGCTTGAGGAAGTGAAAATGCTTGCTGACGGGGTCTGTGAAAAGCTACTTAGGCAGGGTCACTAAAGATCAAGCTAGAAATAGATTTAATCATCCTATGGCGCCAGCCTGGGGCTTTTTTTTTTTTTTTTTTTATGATAGTCACAGAGAGAGAAAGAGAGAGAGGCAGAGACATAGGCAGAGGGAGAAGCAGGCTCCATGCACCGGGAGCCCGATGTGGGATTCGATCCCGGGTCTCCAGGATCACGCCCTGGGCCAAAGGCAGGCGCCAAACCGCTGCGCCACCCAGGGATCCCTTCCCTGGGGCTTCTAATTGAATTCCCTGCTGTGCTTGACCAATCCACTTGGGTGGCGCATGACCCTTCCCCTTATACTACAAGGAAGTGGTTAGCAAAAATACTTTAGCAAGCAAACCTGTTTTCCTTGAATTAAGACTATGTCACTTTCACATGATCATATAATCATTGTGCATCAGCATTTTAATCAATAACAGGATGTCTTAGTTATTCTTAGATTGTCCTATGTGATTGTTTTGGATTGTGCTTGTTATGAATTATGCTTCCTCTTAAAGGATATATAAGCGCTTGCCTGTGATAATAAACTTTGTCCATTGTGGCCATCAGCTGCATGGAACCTCCTATCCCATGAACTTTTAGTTTCTTGTTTATTTCTCATCCCCTTGCCCTCGGTTCCTGAATCCGGACCTTCTCGCCAGCCGCGACAGCCTAAAACAATGCATCCTTTGCTAATAATTTCCTTTTTTCAATACCCTCTCTACTTTTAAAAATATTTCCTTCCCTACAACTCAAAGAAGCTCCTTTCTATTTGCTAGATGGGATGATGCCCATTTCATGAATTGTTTCATGAAGTCATTGTGATCTTTTAAATTACTTGGTTGCATTTTCATCAACATATTACAAGGGTTTTTTTTTTTTGTTCTTTTTTATTTACAATTTTTTAAAGATTTTATTTGTTCATGAGAGACAGGAGAGAGAGAGAGAGGCAGAAATACAGGCAGAAAAAAAAAAACAGAAAAAAAAAAAAAAAGAAATACAGGCAGAGGGAGAAGCAGGCTCCATGCAGGGAGCCCAATGTGGGACTCGATCCTGGGTCTCCAGGATCAGGCCCTGGGCTGAAGGCGGTGCTAAACCTCTGAGCCACCAGGGCTGCGCTATTACAAGGTTTTTTTTACAAATGGGTTGAATAGACCTCTCCTACTAAATAGTCCAAATAATAGATATGTGCACTTAGCCATCATCCATCAAGGGGGTGGAGCTAACTCCCCTCTCCTAAAAGTGTGCGCTCCACATAGTATTTTCCTGCTCAAGAAGACACACCATACACACATGGGAAAGAGTAACCTCATGGTAGGGAAGCCTGACCAACACTGCTTCAGCCAGGTGACCGTTAACAGAGACAGTGACAAGTGGCCTCCAGAGCATGTTCCCTTGATACAAAATGATGACAGAGTACTTTACCTCTGTGATCTGCTTCCTCAGAACCATAATCCTAGTTTAATTATGAGGAAAACACCAAGTAAATCCCAATGCAGGACTTTTTACAAAATACCTGAGCAGTTCTCCTCAATACTGCCGAGGTCATTGAAACAAGGTGAGTCATATACTGTCACAGCCAAGAAGAACCTAAAGAGACACTATGACCATAGGTCACGTGGTACCCTGCATGGGATCCTGGAGCAGGAAAACATAGAACAGAGAGATCTGAATTAAATATTGACTTTTAGTAAATAATAACCTTTCAATATTTGTTCATCAATTGAGACAATTCTTTGAAAATTAGAAAGAGAGTAGAAATTAAAGGTCAAATAAGAGAAACTTATTGCATCAGACTGGAAGCCTAGAGGAAATGAGTGATTTCTTAGTAAACGTACACATTAATAAGATGGATCCTAAAATGAGGGAAAACAAACAAACAAAAAAGGTCAGTTGGCCATTCAGGGACCTCTCCCTCCTGCTGGTTCTCCTCCCATTGTTCTGGGGTTTTCCTCCCAGGAATAGAGAAGGAACAGGTACAGAGCTGTTCTAGAGCTCCCCTGAGGTGACCTCACTCACTGTCTTGTCACCCCCAGCCAAGTGAGGACACACTGTGCACAGGGAATCTCAGGGACTATTGATCCCGATGTGTTGGCTGGCACTTTTTGGATGGCAAGGGACTGGACACACTTACTGAAGTAAAAGAAATTAATATTTTTAAATGGTAGAAATAAATTATTACTTGCAAGAGGTAAGTTAAGAATGGGTTTGGAGGGGCAGCCCTGGTGGCTCAGCGGTTTAGTGCTGCCTTTAGCCCAGGGCCTGATCCTGGAGACCAGGGATCAAGTCCTATGTCGGGCTCCCCGCATGGAGCCTGCTTCTCCCTCTGCCTGTGTCTCTGCCTCTCTCTCTGTGTGTGTCTCCCATTAATAAATAAATAAATTTTTTTTTTAAAGAGTGGGTTTGGACCTGACAGTACCAGGGGCTCACACTCTCACAATGTGACCTGGACCGTCTCCAATCCTCCATCCTAAGTGCTCTGGGGGTGACCCCATTCACAGACATGGTCTCTCTCACTGCATCTGGAGCCTCCAGCAACTCCAGGCTGGCATCCCCTCATTGTCTAGTCTACTGGGAAGCGTTTCTCCTTCCCTTGAGTTCCAAGAAGTCACAGATTTAAATATCTTTGGGCTTGAGGCACATTCTCATCCTTGAAACCATCTGAGCACCCAGAGGATGGAGCATGGGATTGCCTAGATTTGGATCATACACCTATCTTCAAGATGGGTGGAACACAGGGTCTATACTCTGGAACTCTTTGGTTGGGAGACAGATGATTTTATTGCTCAGTGAATCAGTGAGAGGTTTGAGGATTATTCCACAGCCCAGAATCCACATTTGGCATGCTTTCTTGAGGCCACAGTTCCTGGGTTGTACATGTGGTTCCCCAAGACCATGCAGCCTCAGGAAGAAACTGCCCGCTGGGAGACACGGTTGGGCCTATATTCTTGATTCCTTATGAATATGCATGTCAAAAGTTACACTATAACTGGGAGGCCAAAGGATTGCAGGGCCAGTCTGTGGTATGGTTATTCACAATAGGAATATATTCACAATGTTTGGAGGGTAAGAGGTTGTAAGGAAGGAGGTTATTTGTCTCAACCACACAGGTGTTAGGAATAGAAACATCCCAAAGGGCTGTCTACACAGCTCATGGACCTGTTAAATTCCCTAGTAACTGGCCACAAGGATTGTCAAGACCGAGGCTGGCCTGAGCTGGAGGACCACAGATGCCTGCCTGGATGGTTGGAAGCCAAGGACTGTCTTTTCTGAGACCTGACTGTCTAGTGCTGATCACTCAACTAGGATGGAGGATCCAGCTGTCGCTAGGAGAGCAGCACCAGCCCACAAGAATAGACTGCCCATGGTAGGTTTTCTGGTAACCCGTAGGCCACTGCACCCAGTCCTTTATAAAGTCACACACATCTACTGCATGCCCCCATGGGTCAGGTCTTTGCTGGAAACTTGGGCTGCCTAGGCAGAGAGGAGCTGGCAGATGGGAGGGTAGAAGGACTGTGCATGATCTTGAGGCCTTCCAAAACCCTCATCTGGGGTTAAGTTGAATTTCAAATAGTGACAGGAAGATATTGCACTCTTCTTTTATTACAGCCCAACATTGAGAGCGAAAACCCAATGTTCCAACTTAATCGCTAATACAAATGTGATCAATGGTGAGTCCTGTCCATCCTAGGCCCAGTTAGAGGTGAGATAGAGGATAGGGAATAGGGCCATGTACGCTAAAACCAAACTCTGACCTAGACACTGACCCTGACCCTGACCCAGAGGGTGAACAAGACCCTGACCCAAACCCTGACCTGAAACAGACCCTGACCCAGGCTCTGACAATGACACTGACTCTGAGCCAGACCCTGATCCTGATCTCAAGCCTGCCGCTAGTATTTCCATTCCTTATCACAAATATATGGATGTGGGGTGGCTCAGCAGTTGAGCACCTGCCTTCAGCCCAGGGTGTGATCCTGGAGTCCCGCTTCCAGCTTCTCTTTGGAAGAAGAAGAGCCTGCTTCTCTCTCTGCCTACGTCTCTGCCAATCTGTGTGTGTGTGTGTGTGTGTGTGTGTGTGTGTGTCTCATGAATAACTAAATAAAATCTTTTTTAAAAAACCCAAATATATGGATGTGAACATAAATGTTCAACTGTTGCATATCATGAATGATCCTTATAGAATTTTGTGTGCACAATATAATTATTCCTGTCTTTTTACAATTGAGGATTAGGGATTGAAGTGTTCTTGCATGTAGTTTGCATCAAAAACACTTCAGCTTTGTTTCTTGTTGTAATTGTTTTATTTTTCAATTTGACTTTACCTTCCATTAGACAATGATACCTTTCTTCAGCATCACCTGCACTTGGGGAACACCCAGATTAAAAGTAGTGCTGGAAAAAAAAAAAGTAGTGCTGGAGAGGAAGCTTTCTTGAAGAATAACAGAAGATATCTGGCATAATATGTCATTCTGAACTATGGGAACACTCAAAGAAGCTGTCTCAAAGAAGCTATTTTCAAATACATATATTACAGATCATGTCATAATTAGATGAGGACTTTTTATCAATTACTTAAACATAAGCGTTGAAACCTGAAACATTCTTCAATGGTAGCATGAGCCTCGGGAATTTAGCAAGGTAATACAGGGTTCATTAATTAAATATGAAATTTCAAGTGTTAATTGTGACATTTGCCTTTTGCTCAGCACTGAGATTTTATTTTGCTCTTTTAAAGATTTTTAAATTTTATTTACTGGAGAGAGTGTGTGTGTGTACAACTGGGAGGAGGGGCAGAGGGAGAAGCAGACTCCCTGCTGAGCATGAAGCCTGGCACAAGGCTCAATCCCAAGACTCTGACATCAATGACTTGAGCTTAAGTCAGACACTTAACTGAGCCACTGAGGTGCCCCAAGATTTTATTTTTCTTGACTAATTTTCCCAAACATGGGTTCTGATTTCATTTAACTACTCTCAATATATAAACTGAGGGTGCTTCTTGCAGGTACTTTAAAAAGCTACAGATTTCTAGTCTGGAGGAAAACCTTAACTCTTGTCCAACTATCAGATATTATAACTACTGTGATATCCCTCAGAGCTATGACAAAATACCTCACCTGTTACTGTTCAGACTCCCTATGGGTCTGTATGCAGGAAAAACTAGGTCCCAGGAAAATCTCCCTGAATCTCTGCCTTTAATGATAGCCCTTCTAGTCCATGTGGGGAAATGCCCAACCAGACAGCCAGGCACCTGCGCAACATCCCTCCCCATCTCCCAGGGGAGAGCCATGTAATTACAGGTAAGGTTTCATTATTCAGTCATCATTTATTCATACATTTAATTAATTCACCTAATAATTCCTAAAACTTAATAATTCCACTATGTAATCAGTAAATTATCCATTTGCCTTGGAATGCCCTCACCACCCACCTTGCCTGGTTAATTCCTACTCAGTCACTTTCCATCCTGAAAACATCGCACTTGAACAAAATTTTCCTTGTTGATTTAACAAATCAAATGAGGCTACCAAAAATGTTCTGCAAGGTTTTGATGTCTCAGAAATGGCAAGATTCAACAGGCTGAAGAGACCTAGGAGCTGTCCAGCTACTGAAAAATATGCTACATGACACCTAAGAGCAGCCATGGATCCTTTAAATTAGTCAAATGTCTCTTTTGTATAAGAAGTGATAGGAAGCCCAGAGAAACATCAAGAGGGTTAAACAAGCTTGAGGCTTAGTAAGCCTCCCAGACATCATCCAGATCACACAACAGAACTGGCCTCCAAACTGTACAGGAAATTAGTGCCACCCCAAAACCCTATCAATAGCATCGTTCAGAGACGACAATGGGACAAGGACACTACCACACTGCTGTTGGTAATAAATGAGGGGAAACTGCCATCTTATGGCAACTAAAGTTGACAAAACAGTTTTGTTTTTTATTAGGACTTTATATTGTTTAAACTTACAGTAGACATTCACTTAGGGGATAATAAGTTAATGCATATTGTCCCAGTGAAAGTAAAGGTAAATATATTTTAAACAGGAAGATTTGCAACTGGTGATTTTGCTTTTATTCTTTTTTGATGTAATAGGAAATTTTTCAAATATAGTGAAGAGAATGGTGTGATGAATGCCATGTACACATCATTTAGACTCAATAATTAGCCATATTTGCTTCACATTTTTGTATTGTAAAATATTGTAAATCACAGACATAACAACACTGCACATGTAAATATTTCAGTATGCACTTCTAAAAATACCAACCAGTACAATTTTCCACAGAACTACAATACCATTTCTGAACCCAACAAAATCAACAATTCTCACACATCATCAGTATTCGGTCAGGAGGGGTTTTCCAAAGAACAATTAACATGAGAGGGCATACTGAAGACATAACCAGGAGAAATGAAATTTGCAAGTCTAAGAATCTATTATAGTATCCTTATGGAAGACAACAAAATAAATACCTCCCTGTACACTGAAGAGAAATAGAGGAAATATTTTTGTCCATAAAATTATCAGGGAATGGGCAATGTAAACTTAAAACTATGCATGAAGGACCTTCCCCGTAGCTATGTGTAGAAATATGTCCAAATGTTCTGTGACTGTTTTGTTGGCGGGAATGTGTTAAGAATTACTGAACCTGAGACATTACACCTCTGTTTTCTCATAGATGCAGACAGACCACTGTGTGAAGTGTCCAATCACTATGCAAACAGTAAGAAAGGTTGCCACCCCCCCAAAGGGTGTGATCAGATAGGTTTTGGAGGAAAGCTCTGGCCAGCACAACTCTCTCCTTCTTTCTTCTCACAGCTGTGATATTTGAGGGCTTTGTGCAGCTCTGAGTTGAGGTCAACAACAATCCCTCAGCTACATCCTCCTCATCTCCCTCACCCTGTGCTCCTTCTGCTCCTTACTCTTCATTGGCCACCTGCATCCGCTGGCAATCCACATTTAGTGTGTGTACTATAAGTCTTTCCACTGTTTTGCCCAAAACTATCACTGTAGTCATGGCTTTCAGGTTCACGTCACCTGGGAGGAAAATGAAGTGTGGATCAGTGTCATGGGGCATCTACTTCTGGCATTTCCATCTGCTCCCTGATTCAAGCGACTCTAATCTGGCTAGGAAGGTCTCCAGGCTCCCCTAACACATACACTCTGAGCCGAGATATTCAATCCGTTCCAAAATTCTACCAATCTTTCCCTACCAGGTGTGCAGTGGATCTCCTTTTACATTCCATTTCTCAAACCACTTCTCTGTCACCAAGCTTTAATTCATTTTCTCTATTTTCCTGTTACAAAAGTCTTTCCCACACTCCAGTCTTGAACAAGTCTTTCTACTTTTCCCTCAGCATTCCTAAAGGTTAGTTTACAGCTTTATATCTTCTACTCCTCTGGAATTCACTATCAAGAATTGCAAGAAACTAACATTCCTTTCTAAGGAAAACAACAGGGAGAGGGCTGAGTGTCACCTGTTCCTGAAGCTCCCCCTTGAGGGCATCCACATGACCAGAGGCGGAGGGACAACTGAGCCCAGGACTCCAAGGGCAGAACTGGAGCGATTTTTCAGGCCCAGGAGCCTGGCTTTTGGTGAGTCCCACAGGAGTGGTACAGCAAGCAGGCAAATTAGGCTGGGGACTTCTGGATAGCCACAGGATACCTGGGGCATGTGCAGTGGCATGTGGGCATTAAAGGGGCTTCCAAAACCTCAGGGGATGCCAGCGTACCCAGTACAGGCACTCAGGTGAGTGATATACTTCCATTTTTCAGGAGACAACACAACTCAAATAAGGGGAAGGTTTCAGTTTTTATTAGGACTTTATATTGTTTAAACTTACAGTAGACATTCACTTGGGGGATGATAAGTTAATGAATATTGTCCCAGTGAAAGTAAAGGTAAACATATTTTAAACTTAGGAGGATTTGCCATTGGATTTTGCTTTTATTCTTTTTTGATGCAATAGGAAATTTTTCAAATACAGTGAAGAGAATGGTGCTACCAGAAAGAATATAGTCCACCAAGAACTGAGCAGGTGCTGATTTTTTTTTTTTTTTTTTTTTTTTGTAGAATAAATGATCATTGTCCAGTGGTATTTGTGTCAGACATGTGGGTGTAGCTCAAAGAACCAAACTAGGAAGAACCAAACATGAGTTGCGGAGCCATGGAGCTGGTGTTGAGACCACCACACAACAGGGCCTATTGCATAGACCAGACCACTGAGGCCTGAGAGCAGTGCAGGGAAGTCAAGGTCTCCAGTTAACCTCATCTAGCACCACCCACACCCATCCCATTTATAGATGGGTGAACTGAGGCCAGGGTAAGGGGTCTGACTTAGCTGTGCTTTCCCAACATGCAAGCCACGTATGAAATAGCACCAAGAACACAGCTAGATATAGGCTGAAGGAGCATCCTGAATAGAAAAATAACCTGAGAGGAAAGCAGGGTTGATGGTACAGAGACTCTTGTCTTCAGATGATTCCTGTTTCCCAGTCTCCATGTACCATGTTCTCCAGAGTCCAAGATCTCCTACAAGTGGACTTTTAGTGATATCAGGATTGAAGCCCTTGAGGAAGGATTGATTTGATTATCTCAGGAACAGACAAGTCAGCAAGGTAGGAACAAGAAAAGGGGGCCACATCAGAGAAGTGGTCAGGAGCCTAAAAGTGTGCAGGCCCCAAATGGGACCTTTCACATATCTAAAGTACAATAAAGTCACTAGGTCAGAGAAACAGGACTCAATATACGTGCAGAATCACTGGCTGCATAGAACACACAAGAGGCAAGAGTGATGTATGGATACAAACCCCTGGAGGCTCACACAGCAGTCAGGGGAAGAGCCAGGGCCATGACTAGTATGCCGAGCAGCGAAGAGAAAGCTCCAAATATCATAGATTTAGTTTGCAGACAGACCTCCTATCAGAACACATGTGTGGGAGGAAAGCAAGAAAGGATAACACAGGTCTTTGGCCTAATCAACTAGGTGAGCAGTACAGCTATTAACTCAAAAGCAGAAGACAAAGGAAGATTTAGGGACCAATCAAATGTTTTGGACACGTCAAGTTTGAAATGCTCATGAAACGTCAAAGTAGAAATGCTGAGCAGGCAGCCTGGGATGCAAGCTTGGGAGACACAAGCAAAGACAGCATCACAATTGCAGAGGGGGAAAAGGCCACCTGATTCCAAGCAAAGGACGTCCTGGGAGTATCTCCTGCAGCAGCCAAGGTCCAGAGAGGTCATCTACTGAGGGTCAACTCAGGTCTCCGGCCAGGATTGTTAGGACAAGAAGCTCTCTGCTCCTGAGAAGAAAGCCTGGCCTTCTGGGAGCTACGCTGGCTCCCTAGGGAGGACACATGCTCAGGAATGAAAGTAAAACAAAGGACCAAGCACCCTGGTGAGCCTAGAACCCAGCCAGGCCAGACACCTGCATCTTCTGTATTTATTTAACAGACGTTAGCACATGAATTCACTGATTCATTTTTACAAAAAATAGTTTTATTAGAGCAACATATTATGATATAAAGCACTACACCATTTGACACAAAGTTCTTTTATAAGTGAGCACCAGTGTACAGTTCTACAGCTTCCTCTGCGGTCCTTATTACAAACAGCTGCCTAACCTCAGCCTAAAGATGAAGTGCAACATTCTTTCTACAATATGCTGAACACTCACTTCAGTTTATTGTAGAAGTTTCCTAAACAGACATCCTTCTTGTCGCGGGATGGACATTTCATCTGAAAACTTACAAACGGTCTTGTGCTTATCTGACAGTACCCAATAGGCTGGTTTCACATCCGTCCCACAGCCATGGCACCAGATCCACTGGGCAGCCACGGACGGACTAACCTCACGTCTGTCCGGCAGAGCATTCCCGGAGAGGCTCCACACAAGACAAACCCCCACACTACCCAGGCAGGGGAAGTGTTCCAGCATGGAAGTCAGGCTAAAAGAAATTGAACCTGAACTCTTCATCAGGGGTATCCTGGGTGGCCTTGGCTACCCCCGGCTGGCGAGGCCTGCAGACCCTTCCGCTCTTCTTTCTGGTGGCCTCACCTACAGGCTGCACCTGCGCCGCGCGGGCCGCTGTGGGGGAGGGGACAGAAAGTGTCGGAACAGAGTAGTAACCGCTAACATTACCCTGGCCATTCACCTCGAATCTCTTGGGGCAAATCAACGGATCCATTCCTCAAAATCTGAGGGTAGGTGTTGGCATCAAACCCCACCCAGAATCACTAAGACCGGCACCCTGAGCGGCTCAGTTAGGCTTCCGACTCCATGTGGGCTCAGCCACGGTCTCAGCGTCAGGAGACCCAACCTCCCTCCCCCGGCGCACAGTCAGTAGGAGGGTGCTCCAGCTTCTCTCGCCGCCCCTCCCCCACCCCCTCACCGCCCCTCCCCCATCTCCACCCCCCTCCCCCTCTCTCGCAGGGCCCCAGCCTTTTCTCTCCCTGCGCCCTCAGGCCTCTGAGCCGACCCAGCCCTGTCACTCTGGGTTCCTCCGGTCCTGTCACCCCCTAGGCCCTTCCTCCGCGCCGCCTGGGTCCACCGGCTTCCTCACCTGCCCTGAGAGCCCGCAGGGCGTCGCGCCGCTCGGCCTCCATGCGAGCCCTGTAGTCCCCGAACAAGGAGCGCATCAGCTGCCTCTTCCGCGGCAGGGGGGTGCTGTCGCTGCGCAGGCTCCGGATCGCCCCAGCGGCCTGCTCTCCTGCCCGCAGCAAGAGAGGCCTGGTAACCGCCTCCATCCCGCTGACGGCCCCCGCGGCCCCCGCGGCCCCCCCGCCCCGAAGGGCCCCTCACTCTGTTTCGGACTCGGTCTCCGCGTCCTGAGGCCCAGCTCCAGCTGCTCCACGCACCAAGCCAGCTCCCGGGCCAGCTGCTCCGCCTGCGACGCAGCGAGGAGAGCGGCCGTGAGGCGGCGGCAGGGCGCCGGGGCCCGCGGCCCCACCCCACGGGCACCCGAGAGCCCCGCGGCGGCCCGCGCGCCCGCCCTCCCCGACCGAGGCCCGCGCGTGCCTGAGCCTCCGCGCTCCGGGGCGCTTCCTCTGGGGCCGGCTCCGCTGGGCCCTTCCCGCCGCCACGCGCCACAGCGGCCCCGTTCCGGCTTTTCTTCTTCTTCTGGTTCTTGGCGGCTCCGTCGCCCCCACGTTGCTCGGGGCGGCCCCCGGGGGCAGCGTCACGGCCGGCGGGGGCCCCGGAGCCGAGGCGGGCTGCGGGAGGCCTCACGGCGGTAGGACTCGCGGCGCCGGGCGGCGACCCGGGGGCCCGGGGGCTACGGGGCGTGCGGGCGGCGCCGGGGCTTGCGGCCGCTGCTGCGTCTCGGGCCTGCAGAAAGGGGGCAGCGCCAGGGTCAAGGCGGGCCGCGCGCGGCGGGACCCCGGCGCCCCCGCGCTCACTGGGCACCGCTCACCGCCATGCGCCGCCCTCGCCGCGGGAGACCGCGCAGCGCCGGAGCTTCCCGCCGAACCACTTCCTCCGGCAACGCGGCTGCGGCGCCGAGTTCCGCGGGGCACGGACTGGAGGGGAGGGGCGGGGGCGGGGCTACGGGCGGGGAGGGGCGGGGTGGGCGGGGCTACGGGGGGCGGTGGCGGGGCTGGGAGATGGGCGGGCGGGGGCGGGGACTGCAGGCTCAGGCTTCGCAGCGGCCGCTGGGACCCAGCGCAGGCTCCGAAGGGGCCCCCGGGGCCGTGTTCTCGCGCCACCTACTGCGTTGCAGGCCCCGCTCAGGATGCAAGGACAAGGCCCTGCACAGGGGAACGCTCCGACAGCTCGCCTGGTGGGCGGGGAAAAGCCGTCCCAGAGAAGCGTCGTGAATAGCGGCCGAAACTGGAGGGCGAGCGCTCGGCGGAGACCCCCGGGCAGCAGCCCGCGCCAGGCTGGCGGGACCGGTTGGGCAGCGGGAAGGAGGCGGGGCAGGGGCCGCGGGGCAGGTCAGGGCGTTGGGGAGCTCCGGCCGTGCAGGCGCCGGGGACAGGCCGCAGGTCCGCTTGATTGGCAGCGCGAGGGGAAGCCTTTGACACACGCTGGTCCGCAGAGTGCTGGGGTCTCACTCGGATGTGCGTTTGAAAGCCCCCTCGGCTGTCTTGAGACGAAGGCCAGACGGGCAGGCGGCAGGTGAGGCTCGGAACGTGGAGGGATGCCCGAGACGCGGGGGAAGAGCCTGCGCCCTTGCGGGTGGCCTGGACGTGAGCACTGCCGCGGGAGGACGCAGCAGGAGCCCGTCCCGGTCTGGCTTGCCCCTCCCCGCCTTCTGCCCAGGGCGGCCCCCCACCCTCCGGCACTACAGACCGGGTGCCTCCTCCCAGCCTGGGGCCCCAGGCGTCAGTAGACGTCCTCGGGAGGAAAGGGGCTGCAGCAGGACAGGAGCCGGAGTGCTGTCCGAGGATTCCGGTCGGGGAAATCGGGGTACCAAGTGTCGTTTCTGAGGCAACAGATGGGACGTGTTGCCTGCCTGGGCTGGGAGGTCTCGAGGGTGTCAGTTTGGTCATCACAAATAGTTGGTCTATTATTTATTGCGGGGTGACAAGTTGTCACACGACTGAGCTGATCGAAAACATAAACATCTGGTACCGTTCCCGAGGAAACAGGAATCTAGCAACAGTGTAGCCGTGTGGTTCTAAGTCAGGGTCTCTTGTGACCCCTCTTGAAGGGAGGAATATCAAAAACCTTTAGACAGGGCCGCCTGGGTGACTTCGTGCTTGAGCGTCTGCCTTTGGCTCAGGTCCTGATCCCGGGGTCCCAGGGTCAACACCCTGGGCTGAAGGTGGCGCTAAACCGCTGAGCCACCCGGGCCGCCCATTGAGGACCATTTTAAATGGAAAAATCACCAAAAAGCACAAGAATGTAAAAAGTGTAGCATTGAATATACTATGAAAAGGACACTGGCTTACAGTATGAGAGCAGTGTCGTCTGCTCAACCTCAGCTGGGAACATGTAAGTGTAGTGACCCAGAATTGTCATTATTCTGAGTGACTGTGAAAGCATGAGTATAGGTTTCGAGGGTTACAAGTAAATTTTAGCAACCAGGTGAATTTGCAAATATGGAGTCCTCAATAATGAAGATTGTACGGATCCCTGGGTGGCTCAGCAGTTTAATGCCTGCCCTTGGCCCAGGGCATGATCCTGGGTTCCCGGGATCAAGTCCCACATCCGGCTCCCTACATGGAGCCTGCTTCTCCCTCTGCCTGTGTTTCTGCCTCTCTCTCTCTCTGTCTCTGTGTCTCTCATAAATAAATAAATAAATAAATAAATAAATAAATAAATAAATAAATAAAATCTTTTAAAAAATGAAGATTGTATATATAAACATATTTGAAGGTAAAAGTCATAAAAATGCACATAACTATCCTCCAGTTGAAGAAACAGAACATTATCAATGTCTTTCAGGACTTCTGCATGTGTATACAACATAAGTACGGATTTGTAAACAATACTGCTTAGTTTTACATGTTTTGAACTTTATATACATTAAATCATTCTATATGTGTTCTTAAGCTTGTTTTTCTCAATGAGTTTATGAGGATTATCCCTGTTGCAGCATACCATTGTAGTTCACTGTCTTCAGTGAAGACGTGATGATAATATTCCACTGTATAAGGAAACCCAAGAATAAACACCTGAGTTTCTTACACTTTTTCTATTATAAACAATGCACTAGGAATATTCTTGTCTGTCTCTTCTGTTCAGGTATTTTTCCATATCTTGAGCAGAAAAGCTGCGTTGTAGGGTTTCTTCACTTTCATTATAGTATACTTTGATGAAAAGAAATTCTTTTTTAACATGTTTTTGTTTTTTATTTATTTGACAGAGTGAGAAAGAGTGCAAGACTGAAGGGGGGAGCAGAGGAAGAAGGAGACTCCCTGCTGAGCAGGGAGCCCAACACTGGGCTGTACCCCAGGACTCAGGGATCATGACCTGAGCAGAAGGCAGACAGGCAGGCGCTTAACAGACTGAGCCATTCAGGCGCCCTGATGAAAAGAAATTCTTATTTTTATTTTTTAAATATTTTATTTATTTAGTCATGAGAGATACAGAGAAAGAGGCAGAGACACAGGCAGAGGGAGAAGCAGGCTCCCTCTGGGGAGCCCGATGCAGGACTCGATCCCAGGACCCTAGGGTCACGACTTGAGCCAAAGGCAGATGCAGATGCTCAACCACTGAGCCAGCCAGGTGCCCTAGAAATTCTTATTTTTAACAGTATTAAATGTATCAATATTTTACTTTCCCCCTTTACGTCTTACAAGCCTTTTGTTAACCTGGGATCATAGAGATAACCTCCTCTGTTATAAATTTTATGTCTTTCCCTTTCATATTCAAACCTTTAGGCTGGAAGTGATTTTTGTGTCTTTCGTAATATAAATTCAGTTTTGTTTTTTAAAATATGCATAATCAACTTTTCTAACCTCATTTGTGGAATTAAGATCTGCAGTGCACCTCTGTTTAAAGTTCATTTCCACATTTGCATGGATGTAGGCATTTTAACAATATTTGTCCTTCTAATCCATGAGCATGAAATATTTTTCCATTCCTTTGTGTCTTCCTCAGTTTCTTTCATGAGTATTCTATAGTTTTCAGAGTACAGATCCTTTGCCTCTTCGGTTAGGTTTATTCCTAGGTATTTTATCGGTACAATTGTAAATGGGATCAATTCTTGGATTTCTCTTTCTTCTGCCTCATTGTTAGTGTATAGACATGTGACTGACTGGGATGCCTGGGTGGCTCAGTGGTTGAGCGTCTGCCTTTGGCTCAGGGTGTAGTCCTCAAGTCCCAGGATTGAGTCCCACATCCGGCTTCCTGCATGGAGCCTGCTTCTCCTTCTGCCTGTGTCTCTGCCTGCCTCTCTCTCTCCTCTCTCTCTCTCTCTCTCTCTCTCAGGAATAAATAAAATATTTTTTTAAAAAAGAAGTGTGACTGACTTCTGTGCATTGATTTTATATTCTGCGACTTTGCTGAATTCTTATATCAGTTCTTGTAATTTTTTGGTGGAGTCTCTGGGGTTTTCTACATAGAAAGTCATGTCACCTGCAGAGTGAGAGTTTGACTTCTTCTTTGCCAAGTTGGATGCCCTTTCTTTTTTGTTGTCTGATTGCTGAGGCTAGGACTTCCAGCACTATGTTAAACAACAGTAGTGAGAGTAGGCATCCCTTTATATTATCAGACTGATTGTAAAGATTGGCAGTTAAGCAGAGTGCATTAGAGATATACAAAAAGCCTTTTTTAAATTTTTTATTTATTTATGATAGTCACACACAGAAAGAGAGAGAGAGAGAGGCAGAGACACAGGCAGAGGGAGAAGCAGGCTCCATGCACCAGGAGCCCGATGTGGGATTCTCCAGGATCACGCCCTGGGCCAAAAGCAGGCACCAAACCGCTGCGCCGCCCAGGGATCCCAGATATACAAAAAGCCTAATGGAACACACTGCAGAGCTCTGAAATACATCCATGCAAATTCATTTCTCACCTAACTTCGAATTGATGAGGGTTTCTTTCTCTTTGTGTTTCTCTCTCTCTCTTTCTCTCTCTTTTTTTTTTTTAATTTTATTTATTTATGATAGTCATACAGAGAGAAAGAGAGAGAGGCAGAGACACAGGCAGAGGGAGAAGCAGGCTCCATGCGCCGGGAGCCTGATGTGGGATTCGATCCCGGGTCTCCAGGATCGCGCCCTGGGCCAAAGGCAGGCGCCAAACCGCTGCGCCACCCAGGGATCCCTCTTTTTTTTTTTTTTTAAGATTTTATTATTCACAAGAGACACACACAGAGAGAGAGGCAGAGACACAGGCAGAAGGAGAAGCAGGGTCCCTGCAGGGAGCCCAACGTGGAACTTGATCCTGGGTCTCCAGGATCACGCCCTGGGCTAAAGGCAGGCTCTAAACTGCTGAGCCACCCAGAGATCCCCCTCAGTGTTTCTCTTCAAGCTTGGAGACGACATACTGTATTTCTATTCTTTTATGGTTAATATTGAAATTTTAACATGCCTTCTTAATGAATAAATGTCTTAGGTTTGTCAATAT
Source organism: Vulpes lagopus (assembly GCF_018345385.1). Taxonomy (NCBI): domain Eukaryota; kingdom Metazoa; phylum Chordata; class Mammalia; order Carnivora; family Canidae; genus Vulpes; species Vulpes lagopus. Next base: position 55,291 of record NC_054832.1, read on the forward strand.
TTTTACTTTCCTCATGAATGACCAGTTCTATTCACCCTTTCCTGACTCATCTGCTATTCCTCTGCTGACTTTATTTCTAGTTGGTTGTTAAACCTCCCAAATTAGACATGATTTTTATTTATAGTCAGTGTTTTTGCTAGCAAGCTGAAATGATCAGGTCAGAACACGGGATTCCTGCTCATGGGAAAGTATATGATGTGTCTTGGGCGCACAGATCATATCTGCACCAGTGCCAGTCACTAGGTTTACAAAGACATGTTAGAGACAGGGGCTTCTAGAGAAGCCATAATTTTAAAAGTCCAGAGGACAAGTTCATACCATAGGTTAAGGCTAATATTTGGGTATAGAGAAATAACAAATTTGTGTATCCTTTCCTCAATGGGAGAGCAGAAAAGGAGTATAGTGCAGTGGTCAAAAGCACTACTGGAACAGCAGGAATGTCTGCATTCAAATCTCAGCTCTAACAATGTGTAAACTTTAAAGAAGGTACTTAATCTCTCTGATCCTCAAGTTCTTCACCTGTACAGTAGGGGGGAATAGATGCACCTGCCTTCATTGGTTTGTTGCCAGAATTAATTGAAACAACGTAAAGAGCTTGGCACAGTGCTTGGATAAAGGATCGTCTTGTGGTTGGCACACATGGGTATTTTGGCTCTCCACCACCTGCCCCTTCTTAATAGCACCCAGTTTCTTTTTGGGGAACTGCCTCTGCCCGCTGTGTGTAATCTTAGAGGGATGATAAATCAAGATGTCTTCTTAGGAAGCTGAGTCATAAGCTTCCTCTCCCTGCCACAGTCCAGTCAGGGAGAACATGTGACCTATGTACATGAATCAGAGAAAAGCAGAGGGAACACTGGTAGAAATTTCACTTAGCGGAGCGGACAGTTCTGGCTATGTGGAGCCTGCTGCCCCCTGTTCCTCCAAAGCATCCTTGCTTCCTACACCACCTCCCTTGATTCTGCAAGTTTCCCAACTTCAGTATTTCCTCACAACCAAGAATCCAGATAAAACAATGGGGATGCTGACAAATCAAGTGTCACTGAGTGTGGGCTTCATGCTGGATCTTTGCAGGAGTCCTGAAATTGGAGTGTTTAAGCTTGTTATCAAAGGAGCTCAAAGAGGAAGAAAGTATAAAATCAGGGACCCCAAAAAAGAGACAGCCTATTTCAAATTCTCCCTAACAATGGAAAAGAAGAAACTGAATTTTTTAAAATTCATTACTACACACTGGGTATTCAATTAGGAACTCAATATACTTTTCTCATTTGTTTAAACAACTCTGTAAGAAAGGAATTATTCTCTTCTTAATAGAAACCAAGGCTCAGAGTATTTGAATATCTTGAACAAGATTCTAAGTACAGAACTGACTCCAGGTCTGACTTCAAATCCATGGTCTTCCCAGTGTACTAAACTGTCTGAGAGATAAGGCATCCTCTTGTCTTAAGCCTTGATGGATCCTGAGCCCAAATATCACTCAGCTTCAGAACCCACAGTTATGCTTAGAGAGGATCAAGCTAAGATGCAGTTAAGATTTGCAGGGCGGTTTTTACCCTGCAAGAGTAGGTTCCTGTAGGTCTCCTACATCATGCGCCTGTAGAAGCCCCACTGAACAGAATTTAGAAGGCACCACTCCATCAAGGAGAGAGACACAACCCTTGAAGGTCATCCCAGCCTGGAGCACAGAGCAAGAGGAAACAGGTCTGCTTGCTTGGCGGGTAAATCAGAACTGGTGGATGAGACAGCACCAGGAGAGAGCACCTGCACTTCCCTCATTCCACCTCCCTTTGCTACCCCACAGCCTCCTGGTCCCTCTCATCTCTCCTGTCCTTACATGGTCCTGGGCAATAATATTCACCAACACCAACCTCCTTCCAAACTAATCTGAACACTCCCTTAAAATTCACTAACTTGCCAGTTGATAGGTTCATCTAAGGGCCACCAGTGAATAGCCTGGTCCACATGCCAGAAGCCAAAGCTCTGAGGCTCTGGGCTTTTCCCAGAGCCTCAGGGACATTCTGGTGTGTCCCTCCTATCCGGTTAGCATATTCATCACATAACTGGCATAGTTGCCCAAAGGTAAGAAGATCCAGTAATCCATTCACTTTTACACTTTGGTCACACAACACGATAGTAACTGTGCACATTGCTAAATGTTTCAGGTTATCCTTGGTAGCTCCTGATCATGACACTAAAAATGCAGTTAGCACAGAGGGGCAATATAGTGACCCTAGAACTTGCAAGTAAGGCTGCCCTTAAGACTAAAAGCAGTTGGGGATCCCTGGGTGGAGCAGCGGTTTGGCACCTGCTTTTGGCCCAGGGCACCATTCTGGAGACCCGGGATCAAATCCCACGTCGGGCTCCCGGTGCATGGAGCCTGTTCTCCTTCTGCCTGTATCTCTGCCTCTCTCTCTCTCTCTCTCTCTCTCTCTGACTATCATAAATAAATAAAAATTTATTTAAAAAATATATATATATAAAAAAGCAGTTGGAATCAACTAAAAGCAGTTGGAATCAACATTGTGGAGTTTCGTCGCCTGTAAATGTAATTTGGAGATCACAATGTGCATCTGAGGAGGCTGGAACAGTCTGTCCAATCACAGTGACTTGGTTAAAACCTGTGATGATCTTTATTAGTGTTAGTTCAACCTTTTTTGGCTCTCACCAGAACCGCAAACTTGAAAGCTGACCCAGCAGCTGTTGCACCAGACTTCCGGCAGAAGGTACTTTGGGCCATAGTACCATAGTTTGTTGGGGGCATAGGACAGACAGGGACACCTCCGGCCCCCCCCAACACACACAACCTACCACGTTGGGGGCAGAGGACGGGCAGGATCTTCAAAGGTGGCTGCTACCTTTGAAGAATGGTGGAGAATAAAGATCTATGGCGGCTTTATTTCCTGGAGGCAATGAAAGAACCAGAGACACAGGAACATAGGAGACTCAGAGGAAACCTGGAAGTGGACAGCGGGCCCAGAACAGAGTCAGCAGCCAACTTCCCATCACTGGCAGAGTAGGTTGCCAGCTGCCTGGGGTTGTTGCAGGAATCGGGGTCACAACCATGTCCCCAGACCCACCGATGCAAGTAGGGCCGGCCCAGGGCTGTGTTGGAGCTCCCTCACTGTGGCCAGGATGGGATGGGCTTCCAGGGTGAGATGCAGACCGCAAGGTCACCTCCATCCAACAGGTACTGTGTGTGCACTGGAGAGGCTGTGGAGAAAAAGTGTGGGGCCAGGGAACCTACCTAAGCCTGACCTTGGGGTCTGCCCAGCAGGCCTCCCACTACACAGCATATGGGCTAAGGACTGAAATGAGAAAGGGAAGTGGGAAACAACTGCATGTTTTCAGATTTCCATGAATGTTTCCTCCACAAGTAAAAGTCAACAAGCCAAAAAGAAAGGTCAATTGTTTCCAAAGATTGAATCTGACATTACCTGAATGACCATTTTGGTCAGTCATGTAAACCCTATGGCAATCATTTTACCTAACCACTCACTCCATTAGACAACTCCCTCCATCTCCTCTCTAGAATCCTCCTGGTAATTGTAGGAACAGGTGGATCGAATGGGGCAGATATAGATTTCAGCGCCCCAGCAAGGGATGCATCTCAGGCAGGGATGCCAGGAGGTAGCCTGTGGTGCTTCCTGCATCTGTTGAGAAATAATAATCAGAGTAATCCCGGCTGAGTGAAGAGAATCTTGAAAGGAGCAGAAGAGAAGTGGCTCATTGAATACAAGAGATCCTCAGTAAGAATACCAGCAGATTTCTCATCAGAAACTTTGGAGACCAGAAGGCAGTGGGCCAATATATTCAAGGAGCTAAAAGAAAAAAAAATGTCATCGAAGAACCCTATATCTGGCAAACAGTCCAAAAGTGAAGTAAAATTAAGACATTCTCAGATACACAAAAGCTTGAGGGGGTTTGTTACCATTAGACCTAATCTGCAAGAAAGGCTGAAGGGAGTCCTGTAGGGCGAAGTGAGGGGACACTAGACAATAACCTGAAGTCATATGAAGAAATAAGTATTTCAATAAAGGTAAACACATGGGCAATTATAAAAGCTAGTATTGTAACAATGGTTTGTAACTCTACTTTTTTGTTTTCCACATAAAAAAAACTAAATTTTTAACAAAATATTATTAGTCTGAAAGCTACTATTATTGTAACTTTGCTTTTCAACTCCAAATTTTGTTCTCTTTGTAATTTAAGAATTCAATGTATTTAAAATAGTTACTCATGTTTTGAGGCACACAATGTATAAAGATGTAACTGTGATACTGACAACCAAAAGGGGTGGGGATAGGACTGTAAAGAGCAGAGCTTTTCTTTTATTGAGGTTTAACTGGTATAAATTCAAATTAGAGTATTATAACTCAAAGATATTATAATTTTTTTAAGATTCTTTATTTATTTATTCATGATAGACACACACACAGAGAGAGAGAGAGAGAGAGAGAGAGAGAGAGAGGCAGAGGCACAGGCAGAGGGAGAAGCAGGCTCCATGCTGGGAGCCTGACACGGGACTTGATCCCGGGAATCCAAGACCGTGCCCTGGGCCAAAGGCAGGCGCTAAACTGCTGAGCCACCCAAGGATCCCCTAACTTAAAGATATTAAATGTAATTCCCATGGTAACAACAAAGAGTTATAAAATATATGTAGTAAGAAGTTAAAAAGGGATTTTACTACAAAAGATAAACACATAAAAGAAGACAGTAATACAGAAAATGATGGACAAAAAAGCTATAAGGCAAATCAATAGCAAAATGACAAAAGTCCCTCTTTATCAATAGTTACTGAAATCTGAATGGATTACATTGTCCAATGAAAAGACAAAGATTGCCAGAATGGATAAAAACACATGATAGAACTATATGCTACCTACAAGAGTTCACTTTAGACCCAAAGATACAAAAAGAGTGAAGTGAAAGGATGGAAAAAGATACTCCATGCAAATAGGAATCAAAAGATACCAGGTGATTGTACTAATATCAAACAAAATGGACAGTAAGTCAAAAGTTTACAAGATTCGGGATGCTGGGGTGGCTCAGCGGTTTAGCACCTGCCTTGGGCCCGGGGCATGATCCCAAGGTCCTGGGATCGAGTCCCGCACTGGGCTCTCCGCATGTCCCTCTGCCTGGGTCTCTGCCTCTCTCTCTGTGTCTCTCATGAATAAATAGATAAAATCTTAAAAAAAAAAAAAAGTTTACAAGAGTCAAAGGACATTATTAATATATTAACATATTAATAAAAAGTTAAATACAGAAAGAAGTTATAACAGTTATAAACATTTATGCAACTAACAACAGACTCGTCAAATATATGAGGCAAAAGCTGATAGAATTAAAGAGAGAAATAGTTCTACAATATTAGTTGGGAGACTTCGATACCTTTCTTTTCTTTTTTAAGATTTTATTTATTTACTCATGAGAGACAGAGAAGCCGACACACAGGCAGAGGGAGAAGCAGGCTCCCTGCAGGGAGCTCAATGCGGGACTCCATCCCCGGGATCATGCCCTGAGCCAAAGGCAGACACTGAGCCACTGAGCCCCCCAGGGGTCCCTAATACCCTACTTTCAATAATGGATAGAACATGCAGAAGATAAATGAGGAAGTAGAGGATTCAACAACAACAAAAAAAATGCCACCTAGATCTAACAAACATGTATAGAATGCTTTGCCCAACCAAACTCTACATGTTCTTCACAAGTGTACATGTGACATTTTTCCAGGATAAACTCTGTTAGATCACAAAGTAAGTCTCAATAGATTTTAATTTTTTTAAATTTATTTATGATAGTCACAGAGAGAGAGAGAGAGAGAGAGAGAGGCAAAGACATAGGCAGAGGGAGAAGCAGGCTCCATGCACCGGAAGCCTGATGTGGGATTCGATCCTGGATCTCCAGGATCGCGCCCTGGGCCTAAGGCGCCAAACCGCTGCGCCACCCAGGGATCCCAGTCTCAATAGATTTTAAAAGAGATATTCAAAGTATCTTCTCTGACCTCAATAGGATGAAGTTAGAAATCAGTAACAGAAGTAAAACTGGAAAATTAACGAATTTGTGGAAATTACACAACAAACTGTTAAACAACCAGTGGATAAAAGAAGAAATCACAAGAGACACTGGCAAATACGTAGAAATGAATGAAAGTAAAAGAATACCAACACTTACGGGACACAGTGAAGACAGTGTTAAGGGAGAGATTTATGGGTATAAATGCTTACATTTGGAACCAACAAAGTCTCCAAGAACAAAACAAAGAAGAATAAACTAAACTCAAAACTCTCTGGAGGAAAGAAATAATAAAATTAGAGCAGATAAATGAAATAGGGAGTAGAAAAACAATAGAGAAAAATAATGAAATTAAATGTATTTCTTGGGCAGCCCCAGTGGCTCAGGGGTTTAGCGCCGCCTGCAGCTCAGGACGTGATCCTGGGGACCTGGGATGGAGTCCCACGTTGGGCTCCCTGCATGAAGCCTGCCTGTGTCTCTGCCTCTCTCTCTCTCTCTCCTCTCTGTGTATTCTCATGAATAAATAAATAAAATCTTTAAAAAAATAAAATAAATAAATGTATTTCTTTGAAAGATTAACAGGGTAGACAAACCTTTAGGTAGATGAATAGGTATGTTCCTTTAGGTAAGGAAATAGGAGAGAAAATTCAAATTACTAAAATCAAGAAATGAAAATTGGAACATTACTACCAATTCTACAGAAACAAAAAATATTATAGGAGAGTACTATGAAAAATTGTATATACCAGGGCGCCTGGTGGCTCAGCAGTTGAGCGTCTGCCTTCGGCTCAGGGCGTGATCCTGGGTCTGAGATCGAGTCCTACATTGGGCTCCCCACATGGAGCCTGCTTCTCCCTCTGCCTGTGTTTCTGCCTCTCTCCCTCTGTGTCTTTCATGAATATCTACTTTCATGAATAAATAAATAAAATCTTAAAAAAGAACTGCCCCCATAATTGGTAGAACATGTCATGTCTATAAGAGAAAGTTAAATTCTCAACAAGTGATACATTTTTATAAAATGTTTTACTGAAAAAAATTATTCTCCTGGGCACCTAGGTGGTGCAGTTGGCTAAGCACTGCCTCTTGGTTTTAGCTCAGGTCACGATCTCAGGGTTGTGAGATCAAACCCTTCATCAGGCTCCACTTTCAGCATGGAATCTGCTTAAGAAGACTCTCCATTCCTTTTCCTCTGACCCTCCTCCTAAAAATAAATAAATAAAATATTTAAAACATAATTTCTCCTTTTAAAGATATAATATCAGATATCCTTTCAAACAGTCTTTTTGAAGTGATCTAATTTATGTCTACAAGACTGCTTCCCCCCACCTCCAGCCCCACAAGTCATGCAAGCTTTCCTATTCCCTGTCTTACTGTCAGGAAGCCCACTCCCCTCTTGCCTGAGTGATTCCTGTCTCCATACAAATATCACAAGACACTACTGACCATAAGGCATTCTTGGAGAAGGTGTTTTGTCTTAGACTGTAGCTGTGTGTAGAAGGAACATCATTTTATTTTATTTTATTTTATTTTATTTTAGGAACATCATTTTAACAAACTAAGAAACTGAGGTGTGATGGCCTCCCAGTGTCCAACTGGTGGGAGCCCATTTACTTTCTACTTGCATATTTTGGTTAGAAACAGTATAATTCTAAATTCTGAGTCCATGATCTTACTTTCATATAGAAGTAAACAAAAAGTATATGGCACTGGGGGAGAAAAGTAAGTGCTATAAGAACTAAAGAACTATCTTGGGAGAGGAAAAATTTGGGAAGAACTGAAACCCTGGAGTAGTGACCCAGACCCTGGTGATGGAAGGAAGCTCTTGAACTGTGCCCTTTTCTCCCCCACCTTACTACCTTGAGAAGATTGCTACCTGTGCCCTCACCACTGTGAAGATGTATATTGGCCCCCCTGGGGTTGCCATTGCAGAATATCACAACCCATGTGCTTAAAGCAACAGGAATCTATTTTTCACAACTCTGGGGGGTAAAACTACAGGTCCAAGATGTTAGTAGGGCTATGCTCCCTCTCAAACCTGTAAGGAAATCCCTTCTTGCATCCTCTTAATTTCTGGTTGTTTCCTGGCAGTCTTGGGCATTCCTTGACTTGCATAACTTGGCTTGTTCTGCCTTGGTCTTCCCATGATCTTCTCCCTGTGTCTGTCTTCAGATGGCCATCTTCTTACAAGGACACCAAATTGGATTAAGACCCATCCTACTTCAGTATGACCTCATCTTAACTAATTATATCTGCAATGGCCCTATTTCCAAATTAGGTGATATTGTGATGTACTGGGACTAGGACTTCTGGAGTTGAGGGGGAGATACAATTCAGCCCATAACAGGCTTATACACACAAACACAATCCTAGCAGCATGCAGTCCAGTAGAGTTATATCAGGAGTCACCAGAACCTAGTTAACCCCTGAATATTCTATATCACCTTCTTGATGGCCACAGCCCTAAAATCAGGTGATTCCAACTACAGAAGATAAGTTCTTTCAAAAGACGAGTGCCAGGGCATCCGGTGGCTTAGTCAGTTGAGCACCCGACTCTTGATTTTGGTTCAGATCACGATCTCAGGGTCCTGGGGATTGAGCCCTGTATCAGGCTCCACACTCAGGGGAGTCTGCTTGAGGACTCTCTCCCTCTCTCTCTCCCTCTCTCTCAAATAAATAAATCTTTAAAAAAATAACTAATGAAAAGAGAAGATATAGGGAGGTTCCCCCAAGAGGCATGATCATCTGGTGAGGGTCAATAAGGAGGCAGATTGTGAGCTGTATCTCTACTATGATACATGGTCCTTCCCCTTTTAAGTCACCAGGTGTGACATAATCTAGAGACTGAGCACTGGTCACCCGGAAATGAATTTACAGGAAGAAGTTTCAGACATCTTTGAATCACAATCATGATAAAAGATAGGAGCAAGCTGTACAAACTCTACTAGATGAATTAAAATTAATAGAACAGCAGAACTAGAATTTAAAATAAAGTGAATATCTGTAAAGGGATAAAATGATATTATTGACACAAAGAAGCACTAGTAATAAACCAAGTGGAACTATCGTATATGAAAACTAACATTTGAAATAAAGAACACTGTAGCTGGGATAAGTAGTAGAAATAACGTAATTGAAAACACATCAGTGAGACAGAAGATCAAAGTTGAAGAACTCTCTAGAAAACACCAGAAAGGGATCCCTGGGTGGCGCAGCAGTTTGGCGCCTGCCTTTGGCCCAGGGCGCGATCCTGGAGACCCGGGATCGAATCCCACGTCGGGCTCCCAGTGCATGGAGCCTGCTTCTCCCTCTGCCTGTGTCTCTGCCTCTCTCTCTCTCTCTCTCTCTGTGTGACTATCATAAATAAATAAAAATTAAAAAAAAAAAGAAAAGAAAAGAAAACACCAGAAAGAGGGATCTCTGGGTGGCTCAGTGGTTTAGCACCTGCCTTCGGCCTGGGGCGTGATCCTGGAGTCCCAGGATTGAGTCCCACGTCGGGCTCCCTGCATGGAGCCTGCTTCTACCTCTGTATGTCTCTCTCTCTCTCATGAATAAATAAATAAAATATTTTATAAAAAGAAAAGAAAAGAAAACACCAGAAAGAATGAAGGCAGGTAAAATTTTTTTAAAAAATCATGGGGTTCCTGGGTGTCTCAGTCAGTTAAGTCTCCAACTCTTGATCTCAGCTCAGGTCTTAACCTCAAGGTCATGAGTTCGAGCCCTGTGTTCAGCTCCATACTGGACATGGAGCCTACCTTAAAAAGAAAAAAAAAAAACTTGAGTGATAGGAAAGATGAAAATAGAAGTATCAAAATTGATATTTAAAAGAAAAAATAAATGGAAGATAAATATTTTTAATGTGACTTGGAATAAAGATCAGCAACCTCAGACAAAATGGCTCTGAGTGTCAAACATGAAAGAAAGAAAAAACACATGCACTAGATATACTGTAGTGAAATTTAAGAATATAAAAAGAAAAATATCTCAAAATCTTTCAAAGAGATTATTACTTACAAAAGAAAAATATAATTAAAATCAGACCTGTTAATAACACTGGAAATAAGAAAACAATAGAATTATATATTCATAGTGCTAAGAGAAAATAATTTTGCACCTAGATTTTTATATACTTGGGGTAAACTATCATTTTAAGTGATGGTACAAGATAAATAGGTGAAGCACAGAAGATTTTTTAGGACAGTGAAACTATTCTGTATAATATTCTAATGGTAGATACATATCATTATACAGTTTTCAAAGCCCAGAGAATTACAACAGCAAGAGTGAACCCTAATGTAAACTGTGGACTTTTGAGTGAGAATGGTGTGTCAATATATGTTCAAAGATTGTACAAAGGTTTGACTGTAGGGGCACCTGGCTAGCTCCATCAGTGAAGCATGGACTCTTGATCCCAGGGGTGACTTCAAGTCCCATGTTAGGGACATAATTAACAATAAATAAATGAAATGTTCAACCCTAGTGTGGGAATTTGGTAGTAGGGAAGGCTGTTTATATGTGGGAGCAGGGGTACATAGGAAATCTCCCTACTCTTTGCTTAATTTTGCTGTGAACTTAAAATTCCATAGCAGTTTGTGGGGTTTTTTAAAGATTTTATTTATGAAAGACACAGAGAGAAAGAAGCAGAGACACAGGCTGACAGAGAAGCAGGCTCCATGCAGAGAGCCCCACCAGACTCGATCTAGGGACTCCAGGATCAGGCCCTGGGCTGAAAGCAGGGCTTAACCACTAAGCCACCCAGGCATCCCCTGCACAGCAGTTTTTAAATAACTTTAGGGGTGCCTGGGTGACAAAGTCGGTTAAGCATCGGCCTTCAGCTCAGGTCATGATCCTAGGGTCCTGGGATAGAGCCCCACATAAGGTTCCCTGCTCAGGGAACCTTGGCTTCTCCCTCTGCCCCTCCCCCTGCTCATGCTCTCTCAAGCATGTGTCCTCCCTCTCTCAAATAAATGCATATAATCTAAAAAAAAAAATACATATAATCTTAAAAATAAATAAAGTCACTTAAAAAAAACTATCCTTTCTCCATTAACTGTTCTCTTGTATCAAAGATCAATTGACTCTCTTTGTGCGAGTCTATTTCAGGGCTCTGTATTAGGCTCCATTAATCTATTTGTCTCCTGTTTCATCGACACCACACTGCCTGGATTACTGTAGCTTTATACAGAGTTTTAAAGTTGGGTAGAATCAGTGCTTAGATTTTGTTGTTCTTCAGTATTCTGTTGGCTATTGAGTCTTTTTGCCTTTCCTTTTTTAAAAAAAGATTGATTGATTGATGACACAGAGAGAGAGAGGCAGAGACACAGGCAGAGGGAGAAGCAGGCTCCCTGCAGGGACCTGATGCAGAGTTGATCCCAGGACCCCGGGGTCACGCAGGGGCCGAAGGCAGGCGCTGCACGGCTGAGCCACCCGGGCGTCCCTCTTTTGCCTTTCCTTACAAACTTTGGAATCTGTTTGTTGATATCTACACATTTTGATAACTTGGATTTTAACCTCTATTTAGTTTAAAACATTTAAGAGTTTTTCTTGAGATGTTCTTTTAACCATTTGTCCTTTACATGTGTATTGTTTAATCTGCAAATATTTTGGGATTATCTATCTTTCTGTTATTGATGTCTAGCTTAATTTCACTGTGGTTTGAGACCATGTTTTGTATTATTTCTATCCTTTTAAATTTGCTAAGATGTGTTCTATGGCTCAGAATGTAGTTTATTTTGATGACTGTTCCATGAGCTTGAGAAGAGTATAGGTTAATATACAGCATGTTTGCAACCGTTTTTCATTCATTGCATTTGCTCCTTTAAAAAAAAAAAATTTCCCAGGGTGCCTGACTGACTCAGTCTGGAGAGCACGGGACTCTGGATATCAGGGTGATGAGTTCAAGCCCCACATTGGTCGTGGAGCCTACTTTAAGAAAGAGAAGAAGAAAAGAAAAAAAGTCTTTCCCTGTTTCTGCCTTCTCTAGTTTAACTGGACATCTTATTTAATTCCAATTTCTATTTAGCATATCATTTATACTTCCTTGAAAAATATGTTAGCGGTTGCAATATATATTTACAGCTAGCCTGAGCCCCTTTCAAGTAACTCACTGCTTCATAGGAAGCGCGGGTGCTTACAACCAGCATCCCTGGTCGTCTCCCCGGCCCCCGACACCGCTGTCGTTCGTGTTATTCATCCATGTGCTGTAACAACCCGACATACTATTGCTGTTGTTACTTTGAAAAACAATAATCTTTTGGATTAGTTAGAAATAAAAATAAAAGACTTTGTTTCACCCTCTCCTATTCCTTCTCCGCTCCTTCTCCTTTCTTCAGGAGTTTCCGATTGCAGCGGGCCCACCCCGCGGAGCCGCCTACTTCCGGCCCGAGTCCGACCCGGGACCCGGAGCACAGAGTCCTCTGAGCAGCTAGAGCGGCCGCCGGAGCCGGGCATCCGATTGGTGGCGAGCTGGAGGCCGCGGCGGAAGTTCGGGGCGGCCACTTCCGGCCCGGCCGCTTCGGGCTCCCGGGTCCGGCGTCCGCGAGGCGCACCTGCCCCGAGTCCGAGCCGAGTGAGTGGGAGCCCGGGCGGTGGGCGCAGAGGCGTCGGAGCGGCCCTAGGGGGCGCCGGGTGCGGAGCGCGCGGGGAGAGAGGCAGGCGGGGGGCGGCGGAAGGCCCCGAGCAAAGCCGCCGTGGGGGGCGGGGCGGCCGCTGGTTGGGGAAGGCGTCAGGAGGGGCGAGGTCGGGGGATGGAGGCGGTGGGGGGCGCGGACGGAGCGGAGGAGGCCGCCGGGAAGGGCCGGGCGGCAGGTCACCGCGCAGCGTTCAGAGGGCTGGGCGGTGATCGTGTCGGATGTTCGCCAACGCCGTGCAGATACCGTGCACTGCACTGTCTTCGTTTAATCGTCAAGTTGGTCACTTAGATGAGTGGCGGTGATGTCGTCTTAAATCACTTATCTGAGACGTTTTCACCAGTCGGTGGTGTGTTCAGGTGTCCGCCCCGTTAGCTTCCAGCAGCAGCGTTCCGCGCTTCCGCGTGGTCTGGGAGCGAAGGCGGCGCAGGTCTGCTCGTGGCACGCCGTGCGATGCCTGGGGCGCGACGCTGTGGACGGGGGAGCTGGCTTTGTATCAGGCTGTTGGGGAAGACTTTCCTGGGAGGGACGGCCTTCAAGTCACCTGTCAGCCTAAGGTAAAACCCAATAGGTGGTTCTTTTTTTTTTTTTTTTTTTTTTAAGATTTTACTTATTTATTCAGGAGAGACCCAGAGAGGCAGAGCCACAGGCAGAGGGAGAAGCAGGCTCCCTGCAGGGAGCCCGACGTGGGCCTCGATTCTGGGACCCAGGATCACACTCTGGGCCCAAGGCAGGTGTTAAATCGCTGAGCTACCCGGGGATTCCCCCCAGTAGGTGCTTCTAAATGTCACCTGTATACAGACGGTTACCAGTGTACGTACCAAGCCAGCTTCAGCGTTTCTCTTGAATTTTGGATCAATATATCCAAAAGCTCTTATTCTCCACTTGTGAATCTGACAGGCATCTTAAATACGACATGTACAAAAAACAACTTTTAATTTTTACCCTTCAGATGTACTCCTGCAGTCATATCCCTCTGAGTGAATGGAAATTTCAATATCTTAGTAGCTTAGGCCAGAAATCTTGGTATCTCATTTCAGGTCTCATTCATCAGCAAATCGTATTAACTACACCTTTGAAATGCATCTAGAATCTGATCACTTATCACCTGCTCCCACCATTCTAGTGCAAGAAACTGTCATCTCTGTGGATTATTGCTAGAGCCTTCCAAAAGGTCTTCCTATTTACATCCTTACCCCACACACACACCTCCACCCCCAATCTGTTCTCAAAACAGCAGCTGTAGAGGCCACATGGCAGGTCATATCATGTCCTAGATCTTCCAGATGCTTCCAATCTCATTCAGAGGAAAAGCCCAAGTCCTACAGCCTATGGGGCCCCCCACTCTCCTCTCCCTTGCTCTCCCCTACTGCACTTCAGCCCTTCTGGCCTCCTTGCCCTTACATGAACACATGGAGTGGGCTTCCACCTCACAGCCTTTACACCCATGCATTCCCCTTCCTGGGATGTATCTCCTTTAATTCCACGTGGTACCTGCCCTCACTCCATCTGAACGTTTCCTTTGATGTTGATTTATAAAAGGTGCCTTCCCTGGCCATCGTGTGTAAAGTATCTCCTACCACCAATTATTGCCCTCATGCTATGTATTTTTTCTATCCCTTATCATCTATCATCACCTGACTCAGGTATCTTGTCTGTCAACCTCCCTAGTTGCTTGTACCCTGCCTTAGAGGAGGAGCCTGGTTGTTCTGAGCTGTTTGACCACTCTCCAGGACTTCTGAGGTGGGCCTGGGATGAAGCCTGTTGTCCACCCCAGCCAGGTTCCCCACAGGAGACATTATGTGGTGGACTTAGGATGCTGTTTGTACTGGAGGCTGCTGGGGAGGCCTCATGGTGGACAAGGGGATATACTCTCAGAGATCACTGGGTGCTTAGTCCATCTGTGCTTCCCAGGGCTTTCTGGCATCAAACTTGGTCTCTGCTTCTCTGCTACTATAGATCTCTTGAGACCCAGGCATGGAAGTCTCAGTGTTGCTGTGAAAAGCAGGCTGGTCACATTCCTTTACAGCTTCCCTCCACCTGCCATTTCACCCACCTCCTTGGGATGAGCTAAGAGATCCAATGATGGCCGTCAAGCAGCTCCTTCCTGTTGGGTCCCAGGTGAGTGGTCCTCATGGAGGTATCTCTCAGTAGCCTTAGCCCTTTCTTGGCTGGAATGTCTTCAAGGTTCTTTCTGAAAAGCTGGTCCCAGAGGGTAGATGGCTCCTTTTCTTCACCAATGTCCTCAGTCCCTGAGTTCAAGTCCCTGAAATGTGCTTCACGCTCTCTTCCCAATCCCTGGGCAGTAGAGGGCAGCAGTTGGGCAGACAAAGACAAGTCAAAATGGTACTGGTCTCAAAGAGCCCACTCTTGTGAGGACAGTAGTCTGGTACATGTATTCAAAGGGGTTTTGCCCATCATGTGCCTAGTGGGTCCTCCCCACCTCAGGACCACCCTGGGCCTGACCCTGGAGATGCAACAAAATATTGTCATTCCAGGTTTTGGTTTCCTTTGAAGACGTGGCTGTGCTCCTCTCCCGGGAGGAGTGGGGCCGTCTGGGCCCTGCTCAAAGGGGCCTCTACAGTGATGTGATGCTGGAGACCTACAGGAACCTGATCTCACTGGGTAAGGCCCTTTCTGAAATTCAGCTCTGGGTTCCTTGCTAGTGAATAGGACTGGGGTTAGGCTCAAAGCTCAGGGGCATCTTCCCCTCGGGGCCCAAATATAAAGCATTTCTGACCCTGGACTCAAGTGGGCCTTGTCTGCACAGAAGAGAGGACAGTCAGTGCTATGGACTCACCCAATTTCCTTGTAGGAAATATGGAAGAGGAATAGCATTCATTGAACCCTAAGTATATTCATATCCCCAGTTAATCATAATGTTATCTTCAAGGTTGATGTTGGGTTAAATGGTTTATAACTGAATCCAAAGCTGACAAAGATCCTCACTTTCTTAAGTTCACACAGGCGGTCAGGGGCAGATCTGGGATTTGAATCCATTTGGTTTCAGAGCCCTCCCTTACACCAGAATATGCTGCTTCCCTTTAGTCCTTGTGGACATCAACACCAAGACACTCTTATGAATCTTCTAGCATAATGTGTGCAGGCCCCAACTCTGTCCCTTATCCTTATCCCCCAAAGAGCTGGGTTTAACTTTTCTTCAGCTGGGGCAGAGGCCTACATCTGTCTCCTCAGTTTACAGATAGGGGCAGGGGAGGTCATGACCAGCACACACGTGCCACCCATGGGGCCATCCTGCCCTGGACTTGGATGAATTGTCAGCCTTTCTTCCTTTCTCTGGAGCAGGACTTCAAGGTTCGAAACCTGATGTCATCTCCAGGCTAGAGAAGGGGGAAGAGCCATGGGCCCCATACTCAGCGAAAATTGAGGAGAGCTGGATCCGGAGTCATGGGAGTGAAAGTGAGTCTCCAGGAATGCCTCCATGCTCCCCTGCCCCTACTGGCAGGTGCTGCCACTTTGCCAGGCCCTGCTATGCAAGCTCTGGACCTCATCTTTTGTCAGTGCTGGGGCTTTGCTTTCCCTCTTCTCCATGTCTACCTCTTTTCTCTTTTTTCTGTGTTAATACCCCTGTTTTTTACCCATAAGTGAGTTTATGTTTCCTTTACCCTACAAAATGCTCTTTCAATCCCAGAAAGGAGCTCAGGTATATCATCCACTCCTTCTCAGGCCTTGCTGGCCAGCTGTTCCTTAGCTGCTTAGAAAGACCATCCAGAGACATGCCATCGACCCAGACTCACTCCTGCTATTGTTCACTCAGAGTTCCCAGGCTGATTAAGGGCCTTGGGGAAAAACATGAGCTAGGGTTTCTTGCTGTGTAGCAAAGGATATGGGCATGTAAATAATGTAAATAGTACACAGTAAGTGGAGCAGAGTCCACTTTGCTGACACAGTGAACTTACACAGTCCTCCCATATCCTTGCAGAGTCGGTACCCAAGGAACTCTGAGGCATGGAGAGATTTGGTTGCTGGCCTGAGATCACAGCTGGCCAGGAACAGAGCTGGGTTGGATCTCTGGCATACTGGCTCCATACCCCATCTGAATTTCCCCCCTCTTAGAAACAGCTTTATTAAGGTATCTTAAGCACATAATATGCTATACATATTTAAGATGTGCAATTTGGTAACATTTCTGCATTATATGTGTGTGAAACTGTTCACTACAGTCAAGATTGCAGACATATCCATTACCCCCCAAAATTCTCTGTTGTCTCTTTGTAATCCCATCCTCTCACCCCTTCCCGTCTCTGTCATGAAGCAGTTACTGATCTGCCTGCTATCAATATGAATTACATTTTCTAGAAGTTCATATCATTGGAATCATAGAGCATGTACCCTTTTTTTGTCTGAGATCTTTTGACCCAATATAATTCTTTTGATATTTATCTGTTATATGTCAATAACTCCTTTATTTATTTTGATTAATATCCTATTTATATGGATATGCCATAATTTGTTTATCAATTCTTTTAAAATACATTTGTGTTGTTTCCAGTTTGGGGTTAATACAAATAAAGCTGCTATGAACATTTGTGTACAGATCTTTGTATGACCATACATTCCTTTTCTCTTGGATAAATACCTAGTAATAGAATGGCTGGATTACATGGCAGGTGTATATTTAACTTTTAGGAAACTGCCAGAATGTTTTCCAAACTGGTTGCACCATTTGACATTCCCACCAGCAATGGATGGGAGTTCCATTTTCTCCACATCCTCATCAACACTTGGTGTGTTGAGTCTTTTTCATTTTAGCCACTATGATAGTTGTATAGTGGTATCTCGTTGTGATTTTACTTTTAATTTTAATTTTTCTAATAGTTAAAGATTTTGACTATCTTTCCATGTGCTTCTTTTCCTTCTGTGTATTTACAATGGCGAAGCATCTGTTCATGTCTTCACATGTTTTTTAACTGGGTTTTTGTTTTCTTATTCTTAGGTTTTAAAGAGTTGCTTTCTAAATGTAGGAATGTTCCAGATACAGGCCCTTTATCAGATATATGCTTTGCATAGATTTTCTCTCCCTGTGTGCCTTGTCTTTTTGTTTTTTTACCAGTGTCCTTTGAAGACTAGAAGTTTTATTAAATTTTGATGAAGTTTATCAGTTTGTTCTTTTATGGATTGTGCTTTTGGTGTCATATCTAAGAAAACTTTGCTTAACCCAGAAGATTTTGGGATCCCTGGGTGGCGCAGCGGTTTGGCGCCTGCCTTTGGCCCAGGGCGCGATCCTGGAGACCCGGGATCGAATCCCACATCAGGCTCCTGGTGCATGGAGCCTGCTTCTCCCTCTGTCTGTGTCTCTGCCTCTCTCTCTCTCTCTCTCTCTGACTATCATAAATAAATAAAAATTTAAAAAAAATAAAAAAAAAACCCAGAAGATTTTCTTCTTATAGAAGAAAATTTTATAACTAAAAATTTTAGGTATTTGGGTCTGTGATTCATATTGAGTTAATTTTTGTGTCTGGTGTGAGTTACGGAACCAAGTAAAATTTTTTACAAGTGGATATCCAGTTCCAGTCCCATTTGTTTAAAAAAAAAAAAAAATCCTTTCTCTAATTCTATTGCCTTTGTCCCCTGGTCAAGAATAGTAAAAAAGTAGTAAATACCTTTAAAGTTCTGTGAGTAGTTCACTGAAGTCTGTTAAAATGACTTAGTCCAATTTTAGACCCCATCTAATCAACATTTTCAGCTCACTCTCCTTGTCTGGATAAACAGTCTGAAAATAACAGCCTGTTACAGCTTAATAATAACCAGTTTACAAAAAGAGAGGTTCCAGGGATGCCTGGGTGGCTCAGTGGTTGAGCATCTGCCTTTGGCTCGGGTCATCATCCCAGGATCCTGGGATTGAGTCCTGCATCAGGCTCCCCAGAGGGGCCCTGCTTCTCCCTCTGCCTATGTCTCTGCCTCTCTCTGTGTCTCTCATGAATAAAATCTTTAAAAAGAAAAAAAGTCCAGTATCCTCCTAAGAGATAGTTGTTTCATATAAGTGTTCCTATTTATGCTCTAATTCTTTCTCCCATAGTAAAATATTAGTAACTCATTTTTCTTCATTCTTTCAGGTTTTCAGTCTCTGATGGAAAAGAAAGGATTGACTCCAAAACAGGAAATTTCCAAAGCAATGGGGTTCCGGAGAGCAAAGTCAGAATATGTAAGGAATGTTTCCAAGGAATCTGAGTTTGAAGAGATGAATAAAACCGAGGGAAAGTTAAAGAATTACAGGAAAAAATCTGTAGAGGAAGAACTTAAGAAATCCTTCTCCCAGAAGAACAGTTCCAGGCCAGTGACATTGACACATGTGAAATCCCCTGTTGCAGGAAAAGGCCAAAAATCCAGTTCTCTGGAGGTAGGCTACACTGTAGATGCAAGCCCTGTCAGATTTCATAGAGCATCTACAGGGGCTAGTCTCCACCAGAATGTGCCATGTGTAAATGACTTTCAACAAAGTCAGGACCTCATTAATCTCCAGTGTTTGCATCTAGGAGAAAGAGCTTGTCAGACAGATGTGTTCATGAAAGCACCCAGGCAGAGTTCAGTTCTCAATGAGAATCAGAGGGTTAACAATCCAGAAAAATCCTTTGAATGTACTGAGTATAGAAGACTTTTCAGCCCAAGTAAAGCTCTGTCTCAGCATCAGAGAAGTCTCACTGGAGAGATACCCTGTGAGAGTGGTGGATGTGGAAGAACTTCCCACCACTGCTCTGTCCTCAGCCAACATCAGGAAGTTCACCGTGGAGGGGAGTCCCATACCTGTGCTGAGTGTGGCAAAGCTTTCAAGGCCCATTCCTACTTCATTCAGCAGCATAACCCTCACACAGGAGAAAGGCCTTATGAGTGCAGTGAGTGTGCACATTTATCTTACAGTCCACATCTTCAAATTCATAGTGGGCAGAAACCTCATGAGTGTAGTCAGTGTGGAAAAGCCTTTAGTCATAGTTCTAACCTGTTTCATCATCAGAGAATTCATAGTGGAGAGAAACCATATGAGTGTAAGGAATGTGGGAAGGCGTTCGGTAGGCACTCGCACCTCCTTCAGCATAAGAGAATTCATTCTGGAGAGAAACCTTATGACTGTACTGAGTGCGGCAAAGCCTTCAGTGCACGGTTATCTCTCATTCAGCATCAGAGAACTCATACAGGAGAAAAACCTTATGAATGCAATGAATGTGGGAAATCCTTTAGCCTGAACCGAACCCTTATTGTTCATCAGAGGATTCACACTGGAGAGAAACCCTATAGGTGTAATGAATGCGGGAAATCCTTCAGTCAGCGCGCACAAGTCATTCAGCACAAGAGAATTCACACTGGAGAGAAGCCCTATGTCTGCAATGAGTGTGGAAAGTCATTCAGTGCTCGCTTGTCCCTCATACAGCATCAGAGAATTCACACTGGAGAAAAACCTTATGGATGCAGTGAGTGTGGGAAAACCTTCAGTCAAAAGGGACATCTGATTCAGCATCAACGAATTCACACTGGAGAGAAACCCTATGAGTGTAATGAGTGTGGAAAAGCCTTCAGCCAGAGTTTTAATCTTATTCATCATCAAAGGACACACAATGGTGAGAAGCCCTATGAATGTAATGAATGTGATAAAGCCTTCAGTGTGCTCTCGTCCCTTGTTCAACATCAGAGGGTCCATAATGGTGAGAAGCCCTATGAGTGTCACAAATGTGGGAAGGCCTTTAGCCAGGGCTCGCACCTCATTCAGCATCAGAGGAGCCACACTGGAGAGAAACCCTATGAGTGTAATGAGTGTGGGAAAACCTTTGGGCAGATATCCACCCTAATTAAGCATGAGAGAACACACAATGGAGAGAAACCCTATGAGTGTGGTGACTGCGGGAAAGCCTTCAGCCAGAGTGCACACCTCGTCCGCCATCGAAGGATTCACACTGGAGAGAATCCCTATGAGTGCAGTGACTGTGGGAAAGCCTTCAATGTCCGTTCCTCTCTTGTTCAGCATCACAGAATTCATACAGGGGAGAAGCCTTATGAATGCGAGAAGTGTGGCAAGGCCTTCAGTCAGCATTCACAATTTATTCAGCATCAGAGGATTCACACTGGAGAGAAGCCCTATATTTGCAATGAATGTGAGAAAGCCTTCAGTGCACGTTTATCCCTTATCCAACACAAGAGAATTCACACAGGAGAGAAACCTTACAAATGCACTGAATGTGGAAAATCCTTCCGACAAAGCTCTCACCTTATTCGACATCAGAGAGTTCACAGTGGAGAGCGACCTTATATGTGTAATGAATGTGGGAAAACTTTTAGCCAGAGAATAACTCTTACTAGTCATGAGAAAACTCACACCGGAGAGCAAGCCTTTAAGTGTGTTAAACGTGAGGACCTCTTAACTGCACAGTCAGCTTCCATTCAGCACCATAAAGTTCACAATGGAGAATAACGTCTTTATTCAATAAAGTCTTCACTATTTTACATCAGGAGCAGTATACTGATGGGAAAGCCATCGCTTTTACAGCTTTCGTTTTGGAGATTTATCTCTTAAGTGATTTAACAGTCTCCCAGTGCACTGTTAACTAAAAGCAGGATGCCAAAATATGTGGCAAAAATTCCAAGGTCACATGCCATCCCTTAGATTCAGAGGGTGGATCTATGCTTGAGTATTTTAAAGGATCACAATTTAATTACACTTACTCAAGATTGTGTTTTCATAGCACCAGACTTTAAGGTGCACTGAGGTACTTTGTGGGGCCACCTGCTTTTCCTTCCTCATTGTCTATTTCAGGTTCAAGAAAAGTAGTTGGAATCCTTGCTCTTTGATTCATGATAGAGCCAGATTGGGATTTCATTGTTGGTTGGTTTGGGCCTCTTCAAAATGTTTTTGTTTTATTGTGAGGAGATGTGGCTTCAGAAGTGTTATCCCTTTCAGCATCAGATAATCCAAACAGCAGAGAAATCTTGGCAAAATTTGCTAAGGAATGAATTTAGGTTTTTATGTAGATTCAAACTTTGAGATCCTGCTAAGAACTCCAATGACACATGTAAGATGAGTTTTTCTACAAGGTAATTTGGAAAATCAAAACCCTATGAATTGGGAGGAAAATAAGCATAAGGTAGACACACAGTGACATGGAATATGACTTACAGATTTTGTTCTTTAAACCAAGGTTGGTGTATTCCATATCAGTTTTTCAGCAAGCAAAGGTGAGTGGTCATCAGTTGTTCCCTTTTACTGGGCAGCCTGGCACTGAACAGACCCAGAAAAGTGGCATGTCCCTCTGCTACACCAGAGGACAGGACTCCAGGAGAGGCAGGGTCATTAAGCAGCTTTGAGCAGGTTGATAATTATGCAGGTTGTTTGTCAACCCATGCACTCTTTTCTACATGCTTTAAAGGTGCCTTTTGTCCTCTGGAGTGACGTTGGTCAGCAGTGTCTCTGTGTCTTTTGGTTCTTGATGTTCAAACTGTTTTTCCTAGACCCAGTTTTCAGAATTGCTACCCTTGCCTGTAGTGTTTCTGCCTGATTCACTTGTGAGTGGCTCACTTCAGTATCCTTAGAACCTCCTTCTCCAGAAACTTCTTTAGCGCTTTCTCCTACTTTTTTTGTGGAGGAAAGATTAGCATCAAAGTGAGCTGAAATGGGTTGTAGATATGAGAAATTCAGCAACAGCAGTCTATGAGAGACTTCTGGAAGCTGAAATCTGGCAATGAGAGCTTAGAGTCTGATGAACAAGCTGGATGCCATATGTACAAACATCTCAGAAGGGATTGGCCAGTTAATATGTGTGATAAGCTACAATGGAATGATGCTTTGTATATAAGAATCGGGGTAAGAAAGAAGAAAGGTTAAGAGTAATGAATTACTTAGTAATTAGCCATTTTATTCCTTTATAGAGTCCTTTTCACTAATAAAGTTATTCCAGTTTTCCTGTTTATTAAAGGAGCTTTCTTAGAATTTGATCTTTTCTCCTTCATTGACTTGACCTATATTTCAGGTCTTATTTTCCAGGCTGTTGTCCATATTGCAGTGGTAGTGGTCATTGCTTATCTTAGAATGTTGAAAAGCTGATTGGAAAATCTGCCTCTCCATTGTAATCCTCCTAAACACATTTCACCACAAATAGCTTTGACTTAAAATAAAATAAAAACTGGAATGAATTTACTGTGATAATAAGGGCTATATGCTGAACAAAAATTCTGATTAAGTCTATAAAGCCTTTACTTTTATTTTTACTGTAGCATATACCAGGCATTATGATTAATGTTTTGTGTGGGTTTTCTCATTAAACCCCCACATCATTTCAATGAAGTAAGTACTTTTATTTACCCCATTTCATGGTGAGCCTGAGGCTCAGAGAAGCTGCTCGGTAGCAGTGCTGGCTCTGTGTGGCTCCACCACCCAGGCTCTCGATGCCTTCTGAGTCCTGCTGTACCCCAGCACCGGAAGAATGAAGGAGTGCTAGCAGGGAGCTTGCAGCCCCAAGGCTGACCCATCTGACTTGATTCCAAATAGGAAATAGTACATTTTACTTAAACATGTTTTGGTAAATGAGGCTTTCAGGTACTTTATCAATGAAGGAACATGAGAAAACAATCCAAGTTAGGAGCTTCTGGCTTATAACTTCCTCAATCATTGCCCAACAGCATGTTCTACATAAAACAGCTAAAACATCCTTCTGACTAATTCTGACTATGAGTCTTTGTTTTAGTTTTCAGTTAAGTACCTCACCTAAATTGTATTAATTTTTATTTACATAGTTGTTAATGTTCTGGATTCTAGTCATGTTTCTCTGTTACCTAATTTCTTCTTTAGCTTGTTGATGACTAATACTGGCTGGGAACCAGACCGTCCCCTGATGGTGCAGAGTCTCTGCTACACTGTTGGTTAGCACAGAGCAGTCATCCGCTTGACACCCCCAGCTTCTAAACCACGTAAGTCAGTTATACTTGAGAAGGACATTTCAGCTTCTTCAGTAGATGGAAGGAAGTTTTCCAGAAGAGAGATTCATTCTGCAGTGACCAGAAGTGCTGACTGATACCCTGCTCACTCGCCCCAGCCTACTTTTCCCTCAGCCCAGAAGGGTCACCCAGGCTTGAGAAATGCATTGGCAAGGGTGCTGCTCCAACTTCTGTGAAAGATGCTACGTCTATAGGCTAGGGATGGCAGTAGGAGAGCTGTCATGAAAATAGGTTCCATAACTCTGGGGATAGTTGAATACCAGACAGTAGCTCAATCCTTTCAAAGCCATGGAAGCATGTCACCTTAACAGGCCCACGGCCAGAGCAGTAATCAGAACAGTTACCCTGCACAATGGTGATGGTGTCCCTGAGACTGAAGTAGATGGCCTACTAAAGTCTCTATCAGTATAAGTGAAAAAACATTAAAGTTGATTAAAAGACCTGAACCTCATGAAGGGATAAAAGGCCAGATTCTCTTCAGGAAAGACCTTGAGGCTCTTCCCCACCCCCATTTTATACTACATCTTATTTCCTTCCCCAAAGGGAATGTGACCGATTATGGAGTAACCACGTTGAGAGACAGGAGATACCCACACTTAACCAGAGGTGAGAAAGTAAAAAAATCACCTGGACTGGGAAAGAAAATCTATTAAACTATTCACTGGTTTGGAATCATAAACAGATAAAACCAGCTTCAAAGTTAATAGGAGACTATACTTTCACAAAAAAGATGTGCAACTGTCATGACATTTTACCTCTGCTTTTTTTTTTTTTTTTGTATATATATTTTTTATTGGAGTTCAATTTGCCAACATATAGCATATCACCCAGTGCTCATCCCATCAAGTGTCCCTCTCAGTGCCTGTCACCCGGTCACCCCAACCCTCCACCCACCTCCCCTTCCACTACCCCTTGTTTGTTTCCCAGAGTTTGGGGTCTCTCATGTTCTGTCTCCCTCACTGATATTTCCCACTCATTTTCTCTCCTTTCCCCTTTATTTCCTTTCACTATTTTTTATATTCCCCATATGAATGAGACTATATAATGTTTGTCCTCCGATTGACTTATTTCACTCAGCATAATACCCTCCAGGTCCATCCACATTGAAGGAAATGGTGGGTATTCATCGTTTCTAATGGCTGAGTAATATCCCATTGTATACATAGACCACATCTTCTTTATCCATCATCTTTCAATGGACACCAAGGCTCCTTCCACAGTGTGGCTGCTGTGGACATTGCTGCTTTAAACCGGGGTGCAGGGGATCCCTGGGTGGCGCAGCGGTTTGGCGCCTGCCTTTGGCCCAGGGCGCGATCCTGGAGACCCGGGATCGAATCCCACATCGGGCTCCCGGTGCATGGAGCCTGCTTCTCCCTCCACCTGTGTCTCTGCCTCTCTCTCTCTCTCTGTGACTATCATAAATAAAATAAAAAAAATAAAAAATAAAAAAAACCGGGGTGCAGGTGTTCTGCCATTTCACTGCATCTCTATCTTTGGGGTAAATCCCCAATAGTGCAATTGCTGGCTCGTAGGGCAGATCTATTTTTAACTCTTTGAGGAACCTCCACATGGTTTTCCAGAGTGGCCACACCAGTTCACATTCCCACCAACAGTGCAAGAGGGCTCCCCTTTCTCCACATAGTCTCCAACATTTGTGGTTTCCTGTCTTGTTAATTTTCACCATTCTCACTGGTGTGATTACCACCAGTGAGAAACTTTGTTCTTCAATATCACGGACTAACAAATGTGCTACAAATTATCTAGAATGAAATACCGATTCTTTCCTGACAGAAGTCACTGTGACACAGAGAAGCAGCCTTGATTTACAACTGGAACCAAATAAGGAGTTTGGGACACTGCATTTCACATCTAAATTTTTCAGTTTCCAAGGAAATAGCAACCTGGGTCCGCTTCACAGTCCAGACCTGATGTTGACCTACTACTCACACCCCAGCTTTGCTGCCCACACATCCAAGCACTGCTTCATATAGATTTCAGCTAAAATCCACCCTTCTCCGAAGTCCTGTAACAACTCTGTTTTCCTTTGTTTAGTGGGATACCCCCCACAGATCTCATGTTTGTCACTCTCATGGCAATGGGTCCCTGACCCCAACTTGGTGGAGTACAGGCTTGTTCCTGGTAGTCTGAGGCTGATCAGCCTAGGGTGGAGGTTACTAGGTTCTGGCTCTGAATTGGTAACAGTTGAAGATATTGCTGTGTTTACCAGAGTAGGAGCTTATGAAGTCAAATGGATTTTTTTTAAGATTGTATTTATTTGTTTATGAGAGACACACAGAGAGAGGCAGAGGGAGAAGCAGGCTCGCTGTGGGGAGCCCAATGCAGGACTCGATCCCAGGACTCTGGGATCATGACCTGAGCCAAAGGCAGACACTCAACCACTGAATCACTCAGGTGCCCCAAGTCAAATGGATTTTTAACCCAGGATCATCTCACATTAAGATCACTGCGACCCAGAACCCACCGCATGTATATACCCAGATCCAGAGTGAATACATAGACATACTGCACTTGGGAGAACCCTCATGTGAATTCTCAGCTGTGAAGATAGGAATCTTTGGACTAAAGAGGCCTGGAGATAAGCCCAGCTTGTAGGTTGAATTACTCAGGGCAAACTAACCTCTCCGAGGGAGTTTGCTTATATGCAAAACGGGAAAAGAAATAGCAATTCACGTGGGGCTATTTGGGGTTAGGTAGAGCCAAGTGTGCAGAGTGGCCAGTGTGCTCCTTAGAGCACAGTGGACACACAGCAGAGCCAGCTCTCTTCCCTGCCACTCTGGTCACAGCAGCAACAGCAGGAGAAAGAGCACATTGCCTTTGGGGATGGATGGCTTGAGTCACAATCTTGGTTCCACCTCACTGGCCTGTTTTTCATTATAAAAGAGGGCATAGTATAACTCCAATTGCAGAGATTTGTATGTAATAACCCATATAACGTTGTAACCTGCTTTCCCAAATAGCACTCTTTTCCTTTCTTAAAAAAGATCTAGTTTAGTTGATTCGTGGATTCAATCAACAAATGTATTTGGTAAGTCCCTATTCTTGGTATGGTTCTAGATGCTAGGGATAGAGAATTGAATAAAATAAGATCCCTGCCCTCGTGGAGCATACATTCTAGCACAGAAAGATGATAAGCACAGAAATTATCTGGTGGTGATGAATGCCTCTGAAGAAAAGTAGAGAGTGAATAATGTAGCTCATTGTGGAATAAAGGTAGAGTAGCCTTTCCATCCTGTGGTTAAAGGAAAATATCTAGAAGCTCCTATCTTAGAAGAATTTGGGAAGTGGATGCAGGGCCTGGGTCCAAGCTCTGTAGGCTGGGGTACCCTGTATGAAAACAACTGTTTTACCCTCAAAACTACAGGGCCTACTTGAGGGTGGGGACTGATGTTTATCTGCTTCTGTATCCTAAGCATTCCAGGTAGAACAGTGTTCATTGCATGTTTCAAACACTCGCTAATCATGGAAACATCTCAAGTCACTTGTTTCTCACCCTTTACATCCACCCCATGACCTTGGGAAGAGGTTAGGGCAGGTTTCCGGGTTGAGGGTCACTGGCCAATGCTGTACTGGCCACAGCACCAGGCTCCAAGGACTGACAACTCACCTGGGTGCCAGCAACTGAAAGAGGAGATAGCAGGAGGGAGTGCAAGCTGCTCAGAGCCCACCTGCCCTGATTTCCTCACCAACCAGGCTGGCTGATCCTCATTATGGGCATCTATTCTGAGCCACACTAGAGAGCCCGACTCTCTAGACCCAGCTAACAGCAGAGAGCCTCGCAGGGTTCCCATTCTCACCCTTCCTGTGCTCCTACTATTATTCTATTTACTCCTTCTGAGCCCACTTCCTCTTCTCACGTGCCTGGGCTTTAGGGTTGTCATTCCAACTACAGAATGAGAGGAATGAGATCAGGAGAGCTCTCTCTATTATTCACAATCCCGTTTTTCCAGAAATCCAAAACTAAAGGAGCTTTAAGAGGTCCCCTAGCTATGCTGAGAATCTCTTTCTGGGGATGTTGATTCCCTGTCAGACTGAAACATCCACGATGGTGTCCAATTCCCCAGTAGTGACAAAGGTCTACATTGCACCCAAAAACCTTCCCTGCATTTTCAGAGCAGTTTCTGTAATTTTTTTCACGTTTATTGGGTAAGTTAACAAAAATAGTATATATTTAAGGTATAGAATCTCAAGATTTAATAAACCTATACATTATGAAATGATTACCACAATCAAGCTAATTAACACATCCATCACCTCACACAGTTTTTCCACACCTTTCTTTGTGTGATAAGACCACTTAAGATCTATTCTCAGCAAATTTCAAGTACAAACATGCAGTATTAAGTATATAATCACCGTGTGTACATTAGATCCCCAGAAATTACTCATCCTGTAACTATAATATTGTGCCCTTTGACCAATATCTCTCCATTCCCCCCAACACAGTTTCTCTGGTCCTGGTGGTCTGTTCCAAATTTCTTCATTAGAACACACATACACTGGGACGCCTGGGGGTGCTCAGTGGTTGAGCGTCTGTCTTTGGTTCAGGGCATGATCCCAGGGTCCTGGGATCGAGTCCCACATTGGGCTCCCTTCATGTAGACTGCCTCTCCCTCTGCCTATGTCTCTGCCTCTCTTTCTCTGTGTCTCAAATGAATAAATAAATCTTAAAAAAAAAAAAGAACACACATACACGCAAACTCCCTACAAACCACCAAAATGAAGCAAACACCACTCAAGTGGACAAACTCATAGCTAGAAACAACCTCCCTTCCACTCCTCAAAAAAAAATTCCGAGAATCCAGCCCTCCCTTAGCACCCATATGGGAATGTACAGTTCCAATTCCCTTAATTTTCTTTTTTTTTTTTGTGTGTGTTCCAATAAAATTTATTTACAAAAACAGGCAGTAGGACAAATTGGGCCAAAGGACTGTAATTTGCCAACCTCTGTCCATGTCCTTGATGACACTTAGTAAATGACGTAGTTGATCGAGGGGACTGTGGTCCATTCTGCGCCACTGCGAGCTGGAAACCTCTAAGGTCTGCTGCTTTGCTGAGTCGTACATGGGTGTAGAACAGGACAGTATGTATGGGAACTGCCAACCAGGTGGTGGGTGCAGGGCAGAATGTGAGGAGGACACTGGAATAGGCTGAGCCTCCTTCTTCCTAAGCAACATCAACAGATCTATTCCAGATCAGGCCCAACCCTCCTACCCCATACACACATGGTCCCTGGGTGGGCACTGTCCTTACTGGACCCCTACGAGCCCTTATGCTGTGGTCTGACCACCAGCCCTTCCCTGGTGATGGCCCAATTGTAGCTCTTCGGCGGCGAGTCCAATGCTTCTTCCACCCGTGCCTCCAGGTTCTCTCGGGTAATGAAATTTTTTGCTTCCTCCTGCAGCTGCAGCACTTCCTGCTCCTTGAGCTGCGCCCAGGCCTGGGCCTCTCGGGCCCGCCGGGCTTCTTCCTCTGCCTGCCGCTGCTGCTGCTCCCGCGCCTCCTGCCGCAGCCTCGCTAACCGCAGCTCGTGGAGCCGCTGGTTCTCCGCCTGGTTCCAGGCCATCAGGTCGCGATGCTCGGTGGCATCCTTCAGCGCCTTGCGCTCTGCCAAGACCCCGGCCCGGGCCTCGTGCGCCTTCTTCCGCACCTCAGTCACGAACTCCAGCCTGAGGGCGCGCACCGTCTGGCGATACTGCCGGTAACGCTCCGTCAGCACGAAGAACTCTACGGGATCCACCGTGGGCGGGGTCGCCACGCGCCCGACCTTGGACTTGGCCGGAAGGTCGTGGCGGGTCTTGCGGCCGCGCACGAGGAGCAGCAGCGGGGCCGGAGGCCCCCACCGGGGACCCGCGCCCCAAACTCTCCTCCCTTAATTTTCAAAGTGAATACCATCTGTGGCTGTTGGAGCAGTAATGTCACCTCCCCCTTCTCCATCCCTGGGGTAAAGAGTAAGAGAGGGAGGGAGGACCAAGTCTCAGTGGGCCAGGAGCACTGACCTCTGGCACCCAGCACAGGCATGACCACAGGTGAGTGTAGGCACAGGGGCAGTTCTTGTGCTAGTGCCAGAGGCCTAGGCAAGCAGAGGCTGAGCTGAGGAAGCAAAAAGTGGCCCAACCGTGAAGGACTCTGTGGACCAGGATTGGGCATTGGCTATAAACAAAGGGGTGCTGAAAGCTTTGAGAGTATTTAAGCTGTATCATGTCAGGACAGATAACTAATTTTGTGGAGTGGTTTTAATCAGCCAAGATAAGAGGCAAGGAAATGGTTGTTACAGGCCTAGTGGTGGAAAAGAAAATGTTATAGGAATGATCCACATAAAAGTACATGGGATTTAAGTGGTGGAAGGGAAATGGACAAAAAGATGTCAGTTCAGGTGAAGGTGCTATGGAATGGAACCTATGGTAGAGAAATGGGTAAGGAAGGTGAAGGGGTAATGCCAGATAAAGTTGCTTAAAACTGGGATCCCTGGGTGGCTCAGTGGTTTCGCGCCTGCCTTTGGCCCAGGGCGCGATCCTGGAGTCCCGGGATTGAGTCCCGCATCGGGCTCCTGGCATGGAGCCTGCTTCTCCCTCTCCTCTGCCTGTGTCTCTGCCTCTCTCTCTCTCTATGTCTATCATAAATAAATAAAAATAAGTTTAAAAAAAAGTTGCTTAAAACTGAAAGGGATAGGAATTATCCAGGATAAAGGTGATATGGGACTGAATTTGAGATACACATGCAAGAGAAGGAACAAATGCCAGAAATGTTTAATGCATAAAATTGGAAGGACTAGGTGACAGGACAGATTTAGACAGTAAAGAAGAAATAAGATCAACATGACCCCTCATTTCTTATTTAAGTGTCTGAGTAAATAAACCAAGGTAAATTTGGTGTATCTTGTATGGGGATAGATGCAAAAGAAGGTAAGGAAATGATGGTATTCTGGGCCATGTTGAGGTCTCTATATTGGCAGAACTTTGGGGTGAAAAGGTAGGGGCTGGGGTCCTGGGCAAAAGCATCACTGGGCGCTGATAGAGGAAATGGAGTCCATCAAGGAGAGAGTGGATTCATTGTTGGAATCAGACTAAAATTAGGATCCTGATAATGTTAAAGCCAAAGAGAAATTTAAAGGCTGGAGTGATAACTGCAGCAAATACTACAGAAATCCTTTATAATAAGGACTTAAAGTGTCCCAGGATTTGATACCTAGGATATCCATTGGAACTGCACGCAAAGCCCCATGGGGAGGTGGGATAGGGGTAGCAGCCAGGCTGCGCTGGGCGTAATCACATATGGGTGGCAAGTGCAGACAGGCTGCTGCGAACAACCTGAGCTGAAAGGGCTATGGCCAATTTAGAAGCAAGGTTATGTAAGGTCTAGAGGAAGGGTGAAGCGGGAAGTGAGCTGAGGAAGGTCCATAGGAGGGCATGAGATTACAAAGCTCAGGCTCTGAGGTCTCATAGGTAAAGTGCATGTACCTGCAGTGAAGTTTGGGAGGCACAGTGGGGACATCGGGGTGATGGAGTCTAATCCTCAAAAGGAGGAACTGCTTGAGGAGAGCATGATGTTGCCAACTAGGAACACTGAAGGCCCCACAAGAACAGGGTGCCCTTGAGAGGGGCTGTGGTGACACTGCTGGCACTATGAGGGAGCCAAACTCCCAGAATTTCCAGAATGGAGCCATGAGGAATGTGCAGTGACCCCACCCAGCAGATCTTCACATCTTCTGAGCCTCAAAATAGAGCATGTACAGGTGTCTGTAAGAGACAAGAGGTGAGAAGAGCATCCTAGAGAGAAGGGGGCAGACAGCCCAGACAGGGCTGGCCAGTATGCCAGTTCCCCACATCCCTGATTTCTGATAGTCCTTCTATCCCTCACCTCATGGCTCCTGTCACCCCCTTTTCCCTGTGCTTCTCCCTCCCGAGTCAACCACATGCTGCACAGGCCCTGGAAATCCATGAGGAAGCTAAGGAGAAGAATCCTGGAATAAAAGAGGGCACAAATGACTTTTCTGAGGTAGAGGCCTGTCCGATGTCACTTTAGGATCTCTCAGGCAGAGAGATTTTCTCAAGTCTGAAAGTTGGGAAATAGCACAGTTTGTAGTGTTGAAGGGAAGAGCAAAGGACCTTGCGAGATCCGGAGCAGAACGTCTTCTTGGGCATAGGGTACTTCAAAATTCAACCCTGAGTGCCCCCTAGAAATTAAGTGTTCAAGGTCAAAGGGTCAATGGCCCCAGCAGAAAAGGCTTGGTCTGTGACTGCTGGGTCATGGGGCAGGTGCTTCTATACACATATCCCAAATGGTCATATGGGGCCAAGTGCCCTCTCAAAGGAGGGGCCTGAAAAATTAGGGACCTTAACAACTTGTCCAAAGCCAGGATCCCAAAATTTTGCCACTGAAACATCCAAGAATTATTCTACTATGAGTCACTGTCCTTAGAGGGTAAGATCCCTGCCCACCTCCAACACTGTGTTACTCTCAAGGAGGGCAGGGAAGAGCAGGCAGTGTGCCAGGTCCCTATTCCCCTGACGAGCTCCTCAGAGAGCTTTAATTTCTGAGAAGGATTGGCTCTAGGAACTGGCATCCTCTATTTTGAGGGACGTGGGCCTGATGGAGAGGGAGATGAAGGTCAAACGTGTGGGAACCCAGGGTTGGCCAGGAGAGTCTCACCTTTAAAAGCCCCCACTCATTTCTTCCTGCCTCTCTATTCCTGCTGAAAGACAAAAAATAAATAAAAATAAAAAGATAAAAAGAGAGTTTGGAGCCTGTTTCTTGCTGTCCTCATTCTAATCAAGCAGCAAGCATAAGATTGTCTACATTAGCTTACTTGAGATCTCTATTGTTTCCATGTTACTCATTTTAAAGGTGATGAAAACACTTTCTACTGATCTTTTTCCGTCCAACCCAAATAAGGGAGCATTTAGTGCATTGGTCCTCATTTGACATTTCCATGTCCCCTAATGAAAAGGGGCCCAGATGTCAGATCTAGGGCAATATCTGAGCTGCAGTCTGTGGATTCTGCTCCCTGGAGACAGATGGATTCATTTGTAGCCACTCTTTCAGGCTTCTTGCTAGCCTCCAGGCAGCCCTGACCCAGGAAGAAGCTTGACCCAGGAGACACCGAGAGGGCAAAGTCCTCTAGGGATCCCGAACTCTCTCAAGGAGTCTATCCACAGCTCAGAATCACAGTGTTCAGTATTTTATCCTGGGCCCCTCCGTCATTCTAAGAATATGGGCTGTGAGTTTTAGATAGAAGCCCTAATTTTCACCTGACCCTGTGCTCTGACCAACCCATCTTCATAGGTTGAAAATGTTTCCATTTCATCAGAGAATCCCTGATGGGAATGATCCTCTGCTCCAGCAATTGCTTTAGAAAACTGGAAATGGGAGGGTGCCTGGGTGGCTCAGTCAGTTAAGCATCTGACTCTCGAACTCAGGTCTTGATCTCAGGGTCGTGAGTTCAAGCCCTATGCTGGACTCCCTGCTGGGCATGGAGCATACTTTTTAAAAAATGGGAATGGGACAAAGACAGGAACCTATCTCTTTTGTGGTTTAGGCCTTGGTTTCCCTTCCCTGAGTGATATTTGTATTTTTTAGAGCAGTTTTAGATTCACAAAAAAAGTTGAGGTGAAGGTACAGAGAGTTCCCATATATCCCCAAACTCCCACAGATCAGTCTCCCTCAGTACCAACATCCCCACCAGACTGGAACATTTGTTACAATTAATGGACCTACATGAACACATCACACTCACTCAAAGGCCATAGTTCACATTTCAATTCACCCTTGCTGCTGCACATTCTTTAGATGTGGACAACTGTCTAATGACATGTATCCATCATCATGGTATCATATAGAGTATTTACCCTAAAAATCTCCTGTGCTCCACCTATTTGCTCCCTTATCTACCCCCTGAAAACCACTGATCTTTTTACTGTTTACATAATTTTGCCTTTTTCAGAATGTCCTATACTTGGAATCATGCTATATGTAGTCCTTCCAGATTGGCTATGCTGGCCTCATGGAATGAATTAAGATCTGCTTCCTCCTCTTCAATGTATTGGAAGGTTTAAGAAGAATTGTCAATGCTTCTTTCAATGTTTGGCATAATTCATCAGTAAAGCCATAAGGTCCAGGGATTTTTCTTTCTCTCTTTTTTTTTGTTATTGTTTCTATCTCCTATTTTATGACTATTCACATTTTCTATTTCTTCAGGATTCAGTCTTAGTAAGTTTTGTGTTTCTAGGAATTTTTCCATTTAATCTAGGTTATCCAGTTTGATGACATATAATTATTCACAGCACTCTCTTATAATCCTTTTTATTTCTGTCACATTGGAAGTAATATTCTCATTTCTTTTTTTTTAAAAAAAAGATTTATTCATGAGAGACACATAGAGAGAGGCAGAGACATAGGCAGATGGAGAAGCAGGCTTCATACAGGGAGCTTGCTTCAGGACTCGATCCCAGGACCCCAAGATCACACCCTGAGCCAAAGGCAGACACTCAACCACTGAGCCACCCAGGCATCCCAACATCCCCGTATATATTTCTAATTTTTCATAGTCAATATAGTTAAAGATTTATCAATTTTGTTGTGCATTTCCATACATATTCATCATTCCATTGGCTTCTCCTAACTTGAGAAGGCTGACTTATCATTTATGTAGAAAATTCAGGACTGGTGAACTCAGATGTGGTGACTCTTATGCCATATGGAATATTCTAGTCTGTGAAAAAGACAGTTAAATGTGGCAAATTTATGAGGCCCAGATTTGAAGCAAAGTTGATTAGTGTCTTAGCTCAGTGCTATAACAAAATACCATAGATGGGTGACTTACAAGACACTTATTTCTCACAGTTCTAGAGGCTGGAAAGTCCAGGATCAGGGTGACCTCATGATCAAGTTCTTGATGAGGGCCCTTTTCCTGACTTGAAGATCTTGAAGATGGCTACCTTCTCATCATGTCTTCACATGACAGACAGAGAGAGAGAGAGAGAGAGAGAGAGAGAGAGAGAGAGAGAAGATGGAGAGAGAGACAGAGATAGAGCAAGGCATACTCTCCTCCTCCTCCTCCTCCCCCTCCCCCTTCTTCTCCTCTTTCTCCTTTTCTTCTTCTTCTTCTTCTTCTTCTTCTTCTTCTTCTTCTTCTTCTTCTTCTTCTTCTTCTTCTTCTTCTTCTTCTTCTTCTTCTTCTTCTTCTTCTTCTTCTTCTTCTTCTTCTTCTTCTTCTTCTTCCTCCTCCTCCTCCTCTTCCTCCTCCTCCTCCTCCTCCCCCTCCTCCTCCTCCTCTTCGGATACCAGTACTAACATACAAGTTCCAACTTGATGATCTCATGTAACCAAATTATCTTCCAAGGTTCCCACTTCCAAATACTATCACACAGAGAGGTCATAGTTCCAACATATGAACTTGGAGGACCAAACATTCAATCCATAGCATTCCCCCCATGGCTCCCCAAAATTCTTGTCCTTGCATGGAAAATATCATTAGATCTAAGGCTCAGGAATAATCCTTATGGTTTCAGGACTCTGCCTTCCAGATCCAGCAAGATCCCCTCTGTGGCTCTGCCAAGTGGGCTGGCATCCTGAATGCTCCATAAAGCTCTGTATAGGCTCCCCAAAGCTCCAGGCAGCCACTGTTAGGCCTCCTGCTGAAATGGAGGCAATGGGTGTTCCCTTTGAAAGTGAGAAGGCAGCCTTGATGATCTTTGTATCTCCTTTAGAGTCATTCTTCCCTTGTCTTGCAGAATAGTGCACATTTGTAGTCAAGAGTCTCTGTGGTTCAGTCCTGTAGGATCTTAGAAGTCTAACAGCCTCCCTTCATTTGTCCAGTCTCTGTCCCAGTCAATGCAAATTGGCAATGTTTTTGCTCATGTCTCATAATCTCTTTATCAAATAGTAATCCAGCCACATTCCTAGTACTTTCTTCTGAACACATTTTCTCATTTTTACATGCTGGGAATTTACCAATTTCTTAAAATTTTCTGGTTCCTTTTTACTTAACAATGCCTCCTTCAATTCATCTCTCCCTTCTAGCATTTTACAAGAAGTCGGGAGGAACCAAGCCACTCTCAACACTTTGCTTAGAGATATCCTCAGCTACTAAGGAGGGAACTTGATGGGATGAGCACTGGGTGTTATACTATACGTTGGCAAATTTAATTTAAATATTTAGGGACGCCTGAGTGGCTCAGCAGTTAAGCACCTGCCTTTGGCTCAAGGCATGATCCTGGAGTCCCAGGATCCAGTCCCGCATCAGGCTTCCTGCATGGAGCCTGCTTCTCCCTCTGCCTATGTCTCTGCCTCTCACTGTGTGTCTCTCACAAATAAGTAAATAAAATCATAAATAAATAAATAAATATTTTTAAAAATTTTTATTTATTTATGATAGTCACAGAGAGAGAGAGAGAGAGGCAGAGACAGGCGGAGGGAGAAGCAGGCTCCATGCACCGGGAGCCCGATGTGGAATTCGATCCCGGGTCTCCAGGATCGCGCCCTGGGCCAAAGGCAGGCGCCAAACCGCTGCGCCACCCAGGGATCCCAAATAAATATTTTTTATAAGTAAAATATTTAAAGAATGATTTAAAAAAAAGAAATCTCCTCAGGCAAATATCCAGTTTAATTGCTCACAAGGTCTACCTTCCACAAAAGACTAGAACATGAACACAATTCAGCCAAGGTCTTTGCCACTGTATAACCAGAATCACCTTCCCTCCAGTTTCCTTTTCTTTAATTTTTTTCCCTCCAGTTTCCAATGACATGTTCCTTGTTGCCATGTGAGACGTCATCAGAATGGCCTCTACCATTCATATTTCTACTGACATTATTCTCATGATTATTTATGTATTCTCCAAGAAGATGGAAGCTTTCTCTACATTTCTCCAAGTATCTTTCTGAGTTCTCACCAGAATCACCTTCAACATCCACATTTCTAGCAAAACTCTTCCCACTGCCAAGTTCCAAAGCCAATTCCACATTTTTGGGTATTTGGTATTCATCACCCCACTGTTTGGTACCAAAATCATTATTAGTCAGCTTGGGTTGCCATACCTAGTTGGCTTAAAAAAACAGAATTTATTTCTCACAATTCTGGATGCTGGGAAGTTCAAGGCTAAGGTGCTGGCCAGTTTGGTTCCCCAGTGAAGGCCTTCTTCCCAGCTTGCAGCCTGACAACTTTTCATTGCCTTTTGGGTGGCAGGAAGAGAGAGGGAGGAGGGGGGTAGTGGGAAAGAGAGAGAGAGAAGGAGGGAGAGAGAGAGAAAGGAAGAGAGTGCACTCTAGTCTTTCTTCCTCTTCTTATAAAGGCACTAGTCCCATTATAGAGGCCCCATCCTCATGACCTCATCTAACCGTAATCATCTCCCAAAGGTCCCACCTCCAAATACTATGACATTGGAATTAAAGGTTTCAACATATGAATCTAGAGGGCAGGAGGCAAACGTTCAATCCATAAAAAGTTTTAGCTGGACTCTCCTTGATTTCTTCCTCATTTTTGCTTTTATTTTTTGTTTATTTATTTTTAACGATTTTATTTACTTATTCATGAGACACACACACAGAGAGTCGGAGACACAGGCAGAGAGAGAACAGGCTCCACACAGGGAGCTTGATGTGGAACTCGATCC
Source organism: Vulpes lagopus (assembly GCF_018345385.1). NCBI lineage: Eukaryota > Metazoa > Chordata > Mammalia > Carnivora > Canidae > Vulpes > Vulpes lagopus. Next base: position 92,492 of record NC_054832.1, read on the forward strand.
TGGGACCCCAGGATCAGGCCTTGGGCTGAAGACAGGAGCTCAACTGCTGAGCCACCCAGGAGTCCCTCATTTTTTGCTTTTATCTGGTTTTATGGCTTTTTGTTTTTGTTGTTGCAATCAATGATTAACAGAAATTTTCAGGCTTCAGTATGTAGTTTGTCATATGAAATGCAATTTACAACAGTTTATTTTGGTCCATTTTTAGTTTCAGTTTTTCCCCCTTTCTTTTCTTTCTAAATTTATTAGATAATTTAATTTCAATAAATTTATTAGAAGTCTGCCTATTATGTATTATAGTAAAAATGCCACTATTTTATGAATTAGTCTAGAATAGAATATTTTTATGGAAAAGTTGATGAAAAACATAATTTTTCAGGGGATCCCTGGGTGGCGCAGCGGTTTGGTGCCTGCCTTTGGCCCAGGGCGCGATCCTGGAGACCCGGGATCGAATCCCACGTCGGGCTCCCGGTGCGTGGAGCCTGCTTCTCCCTCTGCCTGTGTCTCTGCCTCTCTCTCTCTCTGTGACTATCATAAATAAACAAATAAAGCAGTGCTCTTTAAAAAAAAAAAAGAAAAAGAAAAACATAATTTTTCAGTCAATCTGAATTGTCACACACACAAAAAAAACACCAAGATAAATGTGTTGACACTACACAAGATGGCCAGCTGCTGAACTGAGAAACTCCCAATGACCATGAGATAGTAACTTCCTAACCACCAGCCTATACCTACAACTCCCAACAAGAACTTGAGGCCCATTGAAGAAGAAGGCTGGGTGGAGCATGGGACCAATGATCTATTATATTCTATAGAAATGTGCTTGCTATGTATGCAAAAGTATTTGATATGACTCTTGTTTGTGGTGTATTAGGACTATATTGAATGTGACTAAAACTATAACCCTAGAGGAAATGGATGAAAATAGTTCAGAATGTTGGCGAGTATTGGTTACCTTCTTGCCACTTTCAGAAAAGCCCAGCTAGAGAGACTTAGGCTAGAGGAAGGCAGATAGAGGAGATGACAGCTGGACAAGGAGGTTTCCCTCTGCGTGGGGCCTGTGATCTATGAGTCTGGTAAGAAGGTGCCACATGGCTGAAAATACCAACCTCTTCTGAAACCCACGTTCAGCTTTGAGAAAGCAAAGCTCTGAAGAGGCAGCCAAGTCTGTGCCCTACATTCCTCTCAAACACTCAGAGTCATAGCTATGCAACAAGGGTCAGTCCAACATTAAACTAAGCGCTAGTCCTTCTAAGCACAAAGCCCAAGTGACCGTACAGATCCAATAGACATGAAGACAACCCAGCCCATAGAGAGTGGGCCTGTGTCTCATTTGTGGAAGGTCATTCTACAAATACTTAAGGTATATATGATAGTGGAAGTGGCCTCAACGTAGTCAACTTCAACTGGAGAGAGAGAGAGAGAGAGAGAGAGAGAGAGAAGGATGGTGAGCAAACAAGAGGCCAACAAATAAAAAAGAATCCATAGGATTAAACCCATGACTAGATGGGGCCTTTGCACGTGGAGCTGAATGTGTATGTAAGAAGCTGACCCAGGGAGGCACCTATCAATCAGGAAGCCCCTGCAAACCTAGACCCCTGCAGCTAGGGCAGCCTCTCACATTCCTTTGCAGGTGGCCATGCAGATACTGACAACAACGCACGCGCGCACACACACGAACACACACACAGAGCCAAGTCAGACCTGATGAGGCCTGGGACCCAGGGAGCAAATCCAAGAGCTGAGTCCGAGTGCCCGAGTGCCCGAGTGCTGGCCCAGAGCTCCCTTCCCTGCCAGGGAGACAGTCTCCAGCATTCATGCCGAGGTGCTCGTGGGAGGATTCGGCAGACCGTGAACAGAGATGACTGCAAAGCTTGCTTACAAGCGTGTGAAAACTTGACATCCAGTGCTGCACAGTTTTATTTAAGTAACCGCATGGACACGGCTAAGCAGAGCTTGAATGCTGCTGTGTGTCTCCCATTCTCCACCTCTCCACACTCCAGGTTGGGGGGTGTGGGCACATGACCTGTCCTTCACTGATAGGACCTGATGGAGAGGCTGCCCCTTGTCCAGAGGGACTCGACTGAGCTGCATTCAGGACTGCACAGGACTTTGACTTTGGATTGTCCTCCTGACCAGGGACTGCATCCTGGGGCAGCAGCTGACCATATACAAAGACTATGGCAGAAGCAGGTCATTATCCCTGGTGTCCGTTCTCCTCTTCTCCCTCGAGCCAGCCGGCCAAACACCCTGGGGACAGGCGGCACCTGGGCCCCTGATGGCTGCCTAAGGAACCTATCATACAAACTGAGGATTTTACATGAGAGAAAAATATTTGAACCTCCAGTGCTAACGCGTGTTCTATCCAGGCTTCTAACTTCTCCAGGCCAGCAGCGTGAAGCCGGATCTCACTGACATTTAATTTGCCTTTTCTCTCATGGCTAATCAGCAGAGCGTCTCTTTCACCCCAGGGCCTCAAAACTATTTCCTGTGTTATTTCCTGCTAACCTCATCTCTGTCCGTTTCGGATCTCTAGCTCATTTAGAGACTACATTTTGTGTGTTAAGTAGAGATCTAGTTCTGGTTTTCTCCATTGAGTGAGCTCACTTTCCCAATACCTTCTATTAAAGAACCCACTATTTTGCCATTGATTGTCGTGCCATATTTATCATCTATTAATTTTCTACCTCCACAAAAGTCTGACACTGATCTCTCTGCTGTCCCGCTCCTGCTGTCAATTCTCCTGTCAATAGTAATAGCACATCCTTCCCTTTCCTTCTTAGGTTGATTTGGCTATTCTATGATTTTTCTTTTTCCACACACAGTTTGAGTTTCCTCCTAACCAAGTAGAACTTTGACTAGGTTGCAGATTTATAGGTTAAATTGGAGGGAAATTTATATCTTTGAAATATTAAGTTGCCCTATCCAAGAGCAAGAAATATCTATTTACTAAGATTATCTTCTTTGTCCTTTACTAGAGTTTCAAAGTGTTCTCCACAGAGGTTTTGAGCGCTCTTTATTAATTACACAGCATTTTAATAGCTTGTGCTGCTATCATGGAGTATATTTCATTTTCTCTTACATTATCTTGTTGGTTATTGCTGGTGCAGAGAAATGTATTTTCCTTTTTCTAACATCTGAAGATATACCCTTTGGTCTTCTTTAACAATGAAAAAGTAGTTAGAGCGATATATTTATATTATTGATGCAATATTAACCAAACTTTTAGAATCTCTTAAAGAGAGTTTTCTTTAGCCCTGGTTAGGATAGCTGCCCCAATACAGAATATTTATAAAGAAGAGAATGCTCTGCCCCACATTGGGTGCGGAGTCTACTTAACAACAACAGAGGGGATCCCTGGGTGGCGCAGTGGTTTGGCGCCTGCCTTTGGCCCAGGGCGCGATCCTGGTGACCCCGGGATTGAGTCCCACGTCGGGCTCCCGGTGCCTGCTTCTCCCTCTGCCTGTGTCTCTGCCTCTCTCTCTATCATAAATAAATAAAAATTAAAAAAAAAAAAAGAATTAAACAACAGAGTGCTGGGAGAGGAGGAGGAACATTTGGTGCAGGATTATATACGTTCTTTTTAACATGAGTTACAAAGCATTAGACAAAAGACATTTCAGAGAGTTACAGCGCTTATTTTAAGCTTTTAGTAGATGTAGAACTGTATGACCTTAACCTTCTGGGAACCAGGGAGGTTTCTGTTTTTGTTTTACTCTTCTCTTTATGTTTGGATTCCTCCCTTTTAGGTTATTAATAAATGAAGCGAATGTTACAGGCTTGTAGAGTTGTCTCCGGGAGCGGAAGAATGTATTTTTTTAAGACACAAAAGGGGGAAGTGATAGTTTATTAAATGAAGGTGAGAACAGAAATCAAGCTCTCTAGAGTGAGAGGGACCTGAATCAGCTGGCACTGGGCACTTTTATACAAAACTGACCAGGGAACTTAGACTTCTTGGTGTCGCCTTTGAATACCTTCTAGCTGATGTTTAAGACAAACCAGGTGGTCTGCTCATGCGCCCGTATCTCTGGGATTTGTAGAGGTTGGTCAAGCAGCGGCTTTCCCGGTCTCTCCCCGCCGGCCCGTTACTCCCGGATGTAGAACGTGTTCCCAGGAGAGACTGAGCCCGCGCTTGGACTCTGACAAATGTTAAAGTGTAGCTTCCCTGAGAGCCCCTACAGGGCCCACAAGCATTAAAAAGTCGGAATTTTCCTTTGTTTTATGGATTTTTTTCTCTGAAAAATACTCCGTAAATTTTGAATTTCGTATATTTTCCACTTCACACTGGCTTCCATAGGCGCGAGAATGAAGTCTTTTGCTTTTCATTGCTTGATAGCAGTCTGTCCTTTTCCAGCTACTATCACTTTTTATTAAAAGATTACGTAGGCAATGTTCGTAAATTCCAATATTTAAGAATTTTTTGCGAACTTTTCATTACAGATTTCTAATTTTGACCATCTTCCCGCCGAAAGCACCTGCCGGCGCCCGCCGTCCTCGGGCTCAGTGTGCCCCGGGCAGCCGCACGGAGCGTGGCGTCTCCTTAGGGACTCCGCGTGTCCCGCCCGCCCGGCGGCTCAGGGCCCCGCCCCGGCTCCACACAGGCGGCGAGCACCGCGCGGGCCGCCCCTCCGACCTCGGGGACGCCCGGGAGCCCGCGCTCTCGCCGGCCGCCGGCGGGGCCACCGAGTCTCCGGACCTCCGCCGCCTAGAGCGCCGCCGCCGCCCGGAAGTCGGGGGAGGGATTTCCGGCCCCGCCTCTGGGCGGAGCCGGCCGTCCTGCGACGGCGCGCGGCGACCGGAGAGACCCCCGGGTGGGGAGGACCCGCGGACGGGAAGCCGTGACACGGACGCCCCGCGGTGGGTGCCGGCCCCGGGGCCTGGGCAGGGCGGCGTGGGCACGGGGCGGGGGCCGCGGGGGCGGCGTGTGGCGGCCGGGGTGGAGCGCAGCGGGCCCTGGTCGCGGGGCGGCCGGGCCGGCGGGGTCCCCGTGCGGGCGGAGCGACGCCGGCCTCGCCCCTCGGCCCGCCCAGCGCGCCGAGTCTCAGGCGGGGGAACCGGCTCCTGGAGGTCGCGGGGCGCGCGCCTTCCGGCCGACCGCCCCAGTCCCCGAGGCCCCAGGGCTTGCGCGGGAACCTTGCGTCCGCGTCGGCAACGGTTCCGGTAATGACACGGGCCACGCGGGAACTCCCTCTGCGGGGTCCCCGCCGGCGGCTGTGCCGTATGCCCGGGTTGCAGGGCTTCGCAGCTGCACACGGAGGTCCAGGGCGTTCAGGTTACCGCAGGTTCGGTCTGTGTCCCGGACGTGGCCCCACATATACTGAATGAGAAAAACGAGATGTGAGGAGTGTAGAACGTTCGAGAAGGGCACATCAGCCGCTGGGGAGGGGAGCTGAGCCGCTGGCTGGGAGTGTTTCTCCAGAAGTCCTTCTTTGCCTTTGAATCTTGAGCCACGTGACTGTGCCCTCATTCAGTGACGGTGAGGATGATTTCAAGAAATTTAAAATAAAGCGAGTGAATATTGCAAATGTTCATTTGTGTGGTGAAGACCCCCCACCCGCGGAAGCAACCCCTGCTCTGTCCTGCTGCTACCGGACAGGCACCTTAGTCTGTGCGCTCCTTGCTTTGACGCTTGTCCGCACCATTCCAGGGAGCACCGGTTGGTTTGTCCTGATACAGAAACGTGGCCCCTGTGCCACCGTCAAGCAGCCACGGCCTCGTCTGTACCCCACGACCCTGCTTCTGAGGTCGGTCCACACCTTTACTTCATGTTCTCCAAATTTCTAACCAGGCATTGCCTAAGCCCGCTTCCCTGGGCCTTGTTTAAATGCCTGCCTGCCGCTGGGTACTGCTTCCTTGCTCCCTCCTGTTTTGTCCTGGTCTCAGCCTGTCAAAAGCCAAGGATTTGGGTGGACCATCCCTTGTGGTTCTTACTGTGATTGCAGAATGCTCTTCAGCGACAACCGTTAGGAAGTTTTCAAAAAAATAAAGGTTACTTAGAGGGCCTGCAAATTAGCACACCTGGAGGCCACAAGGGAGGTTTCAGGTAATGAGAAAGACAGGTGCAGTGGCCAGGGCTTCTGCTTTTATTGGGGTCAAGGGTGGAGACCTAGGGTTTCATGGGCTCACTCTTTATTGGTGAATTTAGAACAGAGTAGAGTGGCACCTGTGTGGCTTATTTGGTTAAGTGTCTGACTTCAGCTTGGGTCATGACCTCAGGGTCCTGGGATTGAGTCCTGACTCAGGCTCCCTGCTCAACAGGGAGTCTGCTTCTCTCTCTCCCTCTGCCGCTTACCCCACTGGTGCGCACTCACACTCTGCCTCTCTCTCTCAAAAGTACTTAATAAAATAAGAGTGGGAATTTCAAGTACAGAAAAAGAAAAATAACAAGTGGACCAAATGGCCAGTAATCAGAATCAACCAAGATCTCTAAAACAAAGGAGGCTCAATCAGGGGAGGCGGCCTGGCTCTTTAGGGAGTCCAGTGGCTGGCATTTATTCCATCTTTGACATGGATGCCTGCATGCAGTGCATGCTTCAGCAATCAGAGCTTAATTCAGGCACTTGGATTACAGAAAGCCAAAACAACTGTCAGGGCTTCTACACACTACCCAGGAGGCAGGCACCGTCCACCGTGGGCTTCTTCCAGCCTTTCCTGACTTGTCTTCCCCATCCTTGAAAGACAAAGAGGTGATCGTCACTTGTCAGTGGTGCAGCGTGATAAGGGGCCAAGGGACATTGCCACAATACAGGTGGGCCACTGAGCAGGGCATGGTGCATTTGCAGACACAGGGCAGGGAGAGGTGGGGGAAATACTAACTTGGTCCATAGGGGGACCTGACGTATCAGTGAGAGAATTATATCTCCTCAGGAAGATTTAGAGCTGGAGATGAGCCCAAGTTTGGGAATCGTCACAGGATAAGGTTGTTGATTCCTTCCTTAATCAAGGAAATCCATGTAGGTTTTTTTTTTTTTTTTAATTTATTTATGATAGTCACAGAGAGAGAGGCAGAGACAGAAGCAGGCAGAGGGAGAAGCAGGCTCCATGCACCGGGAGCCCGATGTGGGATTTGATCCCGGGTCTCCAGGATCGCGCCCTGGGCCAAAGGCAGGCGCCAAACTGCTGCGCCACCCAGGGATCCCGAAATCGGTGTAGGTTTAAAAGTAAGCCCTGGTGAACCAGCACGAAGAGATAAGGAGGAGCCTGGGAGGAAACCACTGTTAAAGTGGGAAGGCAGGTCGGGGATAGAGACAGGGATACCTACTATAGATACTGCCGGGAGGGCACAACTCAGACACCATGATGACCGTGTTGCGGCTCTACTGTGAATGGATCTGATGGTCCACCTTCAGGGCATTGTGTCAGGAATGAGGGGTAGACCTAGCGTGGTGGGTGTAGGCTCTGGGGCTGTTCTCCTATCATGGCAGGCCTGGGCCATTCCAGGATACCCATGGGACACTGCTCACCTTGCCCTGAGATCACCATCTTACCTCTTCCCTGAGACCCAGCACCAGGTCTACGTCAGGTCTCAGACTATAGGGGTAGAAGAGACCTCTGCCAGGTGGAGGTATGGCTCCCTGGAGCTAGCCCCTCTGTACACTCACCTGCATCCTTGCTGGTCTCCAGGTCCCAGCCATGCCTAGCCTCAGAGCTCGGTCTGAAGAGGCAGAAATGGAGCCCTCGGTTCCTGGACCATCCCCTTGGATCCCTGCATCCCAGGCCTGTGTGAGTGATGCTCCTGCTGTGACCCATGCTGGATCTACACTCCGTGATCCCCACTGCTGTGGCTACACTGAGCCAGGAGCCACCCCCCCTCACCATCAGCAGCCAGGTACTGGGAGCAAGTTTCCCACTGGTGCCCTCATTCTGGAGGGACTTTGTCTGCGTCACCCTGTGCTTACCTCCAAGAGACATCTATATCATTGTGAGGGATGGGCTACCCCATGGACTTGATGGCCTAGGCTAGAGAGTAGAGAGGAATTGAGCCTGGCTCCAGGCTGTCCTGGTGCCTGGGCAGGACACTGGGTTTCCCCACTGGACATAGAGAGCTATGATGTAATGGGTCACTGGCTGAGCCCTGCCCAGCCCAGCCACCAGGTTGATGGTGGTCCCCTGCTAGAGAGTAGAGAGGAATTGAGCCTGGCTCCAGGTTGTCCTGGTGCCTGGGCAGGACACTGGGTTTCCCCACTGGACATAGAGAGCTGTAATGTAATGGGTCACTGGCTGAGCCCTGCCCAGCCCAGCCACCAGGCTGATGGTGGTCCCCTGCACTCAGGGTACTGCCCTAACTCAGGCTGTGATCCTGCTCCCTCCTGGCTGTATTCATACTACCTAACCACTCCCCTCCACTTTGGAATTCTACTAGACCGTCCTTTCCTGAGGAGCCCCCAACTAGCTTGCCTTTTTTGTGGCCCTATCAGCAGTGATTAGGATGGTCACTCAGTGTAAGCCTCCCTCACTGGGATCTGCTATTTTACTGGAGGCACCTCTTAACTACATGACCTATGGTTTATAATCAGGATATCTGGACAGAAGACCCTGGTCAGACTCTGTGGCCAGGGAAGGTTGGGCTAATGGCAGTGTTGGTTCGCAAACCTTGCGAACTTTACAGGTATAACTTAAACTGGCCTCTGTATACAAAGGGAAAGGAGAGTCTGAAGAACAAGGCAGGACACCCAGGTTGGTAGGTGACAGGTTTTTTGTTTTTTTGGGTTTTTTTTTACGATTTTATTTATTCATGAGAGACAGAGATACAGGCAGAGGGAGAGGCAGGCTCCCCACAGGGAGCCTGCTGCAGGACTCGATCCCAGAACCCCATGATCATGACTGGAGCCAAAGGCAGACACTTAACCACTGAGCTACCCAGGTATCCCTGTAGGTGACAGTTTAATAAGCAAGGGAACTTATTTAAGAGGCTTGTCTTGGAAAGCTGCAATATGAATGAACCCTAGCACCCACCTACAAAATCTTAAAAGTTGATAGAGTGGCCTTAACTGGATTTAGTTACATATACTGTCTAGATGGTGTCAGCACCACATCATTGTCTCAAGGCTGTGTCCTTGGGGCAGCTTCTGGGAGCAGGGAAAGCAAGCAGAATGTATGTTCAAGGACAGGGAAAGGTTGAGGAACCCGGTCACCTGGATCCAGCTCATGAGTCAACCAGTGGTCACATCCTCTTGATGTCCTCCTTTAACAGGCAGAGATGGTACAAGGCAGTCCTGGGTATGTTGGAGCAGGAGAGTATTAGGGGATGAGAGACATCATGAGGTCCCAAGAAGTGGCCCTAAGAGGCAGGCCTGCTGATGACCACCCCAGACAGAGGCAGAATGTGAACCAAAGGGTTAAGGGTATGCTGGGCAGAGAATGGTGGGGGAGGCCAGGCCCTCTTCCATTAAAAAGAAAAACAAAACAACACCTAGGTTGATGGTAACTCATGTTTAAAAAGCCACTGTGGAACAGAATATTGGAGTACGTAGCTCAAAATACCAAGTCCTCCACATAAACATTAAAAACAAACAAAAAGGGGGCAGCCTGGGTGGCACAGTAGTTTAGCGCCACCTTCGGCCCAGGATGTGACCCTGGAGACCCGGGATCAAATCCCACGTTGGGCTCCCTGTGTGGAGCCTGCTTCTCCCTGTGCCTGTGTCTCTGCCTCTCTCTCTCTGTGTGTGTCTCTCATGAATAAATAAAATCTTAAAAAAAAAAAAAAAAGAAAGAAACTGCAGCACCAATTTTGTCAAGAATCTAAATCTAGAAAACAGGTTTACAGCAATCAGGTGAATGCTAAATCAAGAATAAAAGGCCACTTAAAAATGGTAGGAAAGCTTTGTGGTGTTTTTACTTGTTTGTGCCCAAACACTCCCTGGCTCAGTAGCAGTCTTAAAATGAGCATCTTGTGTTACCAGTGTGGGATCATGGTCCCTCATTCCAAAGGGATCAGATAAGACCTTACTCAAAAATAATTTCGTCCTAACCTGTGGGGGATTGGATAAAGGGTTGATGCAAAGCACTTGTTTCTGTTTTGCCTAACTCAAAACTTAGGGCAGAAAAGCATGGGTTCAAAAACATTGTAAGGAGGGACATCTGGGTGGCTCAGCAGTTGGATGTCTGCCGTCAGCTCAGGGTGTGATCCCAGGATCTGAGGATTGAGTACTGAATCGGGCTGTCTGCAGGGAGCCCACTTCTCCCTCTCTCTGTGTCTCTGCCTCTCTCTGTGTGTCTCTCATGAATAAATAAAATCTTTAAAAAAAAAAAAAAAAGGTAGGGAAGTTGAACAACACTATAAATCAATTAGACCTAATAGACATGTATATACATAAATTCCACCAAAGGAGTACATATTCTTCTTAAGTGTACCTGGTCATTCTCCAATGTAGACATTATGTTAGGCCACAAAACAAATCTCAATATAAAAACAGTTGATATCATGTAACATATTATCTTCAGTCAACCACAACCTGAAAAGTGAAACATTCACAAATGTATAGAAATTTTTAAAATATACTTTTGGGTATCCCTGGGTGGCTCAGCAGTTTGGTGCCTGCCTTTGGCCCGGGGTGCAATCCTGGAGTCCCGGGATCGAGTCCCACGTTGGGCTCCCGGCATGGAGCCTGCTTCTCCCTCTGCCTCTCTCTCTCTCTATCATGAATAAATAAATAAATAAAACTTTTTAAAAATTTAAAAATAAAAAAAATAAAAATCTGTTAACGTGTGGGTCAAGAAAAAAAATCACAAGGGAAATTTGAAAACACCTGCAGACAAATGAAAACAAACAAAAACTTCCAGTATGTAAAGGCAGTGCTGAAAGGGAAATCTATAGCAGTAAATGGATACATTAAAAAGAAAGAAAGATCTTAAATCAGTAACCTAACTTTACATCTTAAGGAACTACGAAAAAAATAAACTAAACCCAAAGCAAACAGAAGGAAGGAAATAAGAAATATTAAAGGAGAGATAAATGAAATAGAAGGTAGAACGTTAGAGAATCAAAAGTTGTTTTTTAGGAAATATAAAATCGACAAACCTTTGAAGACATAAATAAAACTCAGAAGTGGACATTACTACTGATCTTACAAAAGTAAACAAGAGTTTAAGAGAAGACTGTTGGGGGATCCCTGGGTGGCTTAGTGGTTTAGCGCCTGCCTTTGGCCCAGGGCACAATCCTGGAGTCCCGGGATCAAGTCCCACGTCGGGCTCCCAGCATGGAGCCTGCTTCTCCCTCTGCCTGTGTCTCTGCCTCTCTCTCTCTCTCATAAATAAACAAACAAATAAATAAATAAATAGAAAAGACTGTTGACAGCTGTGCATTGACAAATAATTTAGATGAAATTCCTGAAAACAAACAAAAATTACCAAAGTGACTAAAGAATAAAATATTGCACACATGGGATGTAACCCAGAACACAAAGGTTCAGCATAACAAAACCAGTCACACTAATAGAATGAAGGAAAAAGACCCATAATAATCTCATTAATACCATCCATAATCATCTCAATTGATGCAGAAAAAGTATTTGACAAAATCAAACACCCTTTGTGATAATTAAAAAAAAAAAAAAGGACCACTCAAAAAATTCAATATAAGCTAACCTCCTTAACATGATGAAGGGCATTCATGAAGAACCCGCTGCTAGCATTATATACAATAGTGAAAGATGAAAATCTTTCCCCCTAGTGATCAGGAAGGTATACCTGTTTACCATTGCTATTCAGCATTGTACTGGAAGTTCTAACCAGACCAATCAGCGAAGAAAAAGAAAAGACGTTCAGATGGAGAAGGAAGATAGAAACTATCTCTGTTTCAAAAGGACATGATCCCATATGTAGACATCACACAGAATCCATTAAAAAGTAGAAGAACTAATAAATTTCAGCCAAGTTTCAGGGTACAAATCAACACACACAATCAGTTGTTTCTATGTACCGGCAATGACCAATCTGAAAATGAAATTGAGGAAGCTTCACTTAAATAGCATCAAAAGAAAAAAAAATAGTGGCACCTGGGTGGCTCAGTCCATTAAGCAACTGCCTTCAGTTTAGGTCATGATCTCAGGGTGCTGGGATCTACCTCTACGTCAAGCTCCCTGCTCAGTGAAGAGTCTGCTTCTCCTTCTGCCCCTCCCTCATCTCTTTCTCTCCCTCCCTTTCTCAAGTAAATAAAATCTTTAAAAAAGAAAAAAAGTATCTGAATAAATTTAACCAAGGAAGTGAAAGCTTGTTTGCTGAGAATTACAAAGCCTTGACAAAAGAAATTAGCAAGTACCTAAACAATTGGAAAGATGTCAAGTCCATGGATTGGACGTAATAATGTTACAAATGTCTGTGCTATCCAGAGCAATCTAAAAATTCAATACAAATCATATCAAAATTCCAGCAGCGGGGGCACCTGAGTGACTCAGTTGTTGAGCATCTGCCTTTTGCTTAGGTGGTGATCCCAGGTTCTGGGATCAAGTCCTGCATCGGGCTCCCTGCATGTAGCCTGCTTCTCCCTCTGCCTATGTCTCTGCCTTGCTCTGTGTGATTCTCATGAATAAATAAAATCATTTTTTAAAAATTCCAACAGCTTTTTTTGCAGGAATTGAAAACTTAGCCCTCAAATTCATAAAGAATTACAACTCTAAACAGTCAAAACAAGCTTGAAAATGAAGAACAAAGTCAGAGGACTCATACTCACCAGTTTCAAAAATTACTACAGTGTCAATAATAAAAATTTTTTGTTTTGTACTGACATAAAGCTAAACATAGAGATCATTGGAAGAGAATTGAGAGTCTAGAAATAAACCTAGACATCTGTGACAAATCGATTGGCAACATGGATGTCAAGACCATTCAGTGAGAAAGATAAGTCTTCAACAGATGATGCTGGGACAAGTGGATATCCGTGTGCAAAAGAATAAACTGGGGCCACTACTTCACACCAAAAATTAATTCAAAATGGCCCAACAACCTAAGTAAAGAACTGAAATCATAAAACTCTTAGATGTAAATTTTCATAACCTTGGGTTTGGCGATGGATTCTTAGATATGACACTGAAAGCATGAGCAATAAGAGAAAAAGATGGGTAAGTGGGACTTTATCACAATTAAAACTTTTGAGTATCAAGGGACCTTATCAAGACAGTAAAAAGACATTCTATTGAATGGAAGGAAACCTTTGCAAATTGTGTTTCTGGTAACAGTCTAGTATCCAGGATATATAAAGAACTCCACAATAAAAGGCAACCCCAATTTTAAGATAGCAAAGGACTCGAGGAAACACTTTTCAAAAGAAAATAGGCAAATGACCAACAAGCACATGAAAAACTGCTTAGCTTCAGTAGTCTTTTGAGAAAAGCAAATCAAAACCACAATGAAAATACCACTTCATACCCACTAAAGTGGTTGTAATACTTAAATATGTAACAAGTGTTTCAGGGTGTAGAAAAATAGAAACTCCCATGCATCGCCTTCCGGTCCCTACTCCATATGCAGCCAAAGGAGGGTGAGAGGGTCGCTGGGTCAGTCACTGGGAGTAGTGGGGGGCATAGTGTGCTTTGGGCCATCCTGTCCATACCCTTGTTTCCCATAGCAGCCTTCCTGTCTGTCCCTGCAGTCCTCAGTGAACTCTTCCCTCATTATTCCTAACAGCCCAGCATCATGTGGACATTTCCTAGACACCCCAGAGCCAGGGCTCCTAACCTGGGGAGCTCTGAGGCTCACAGAAGAACAGGGTCAGCCCATGTGCAGCATATGATGATGGGCCTACCTGAGGGTCAGCAGGAGGGTAAAGCATGGTCCCCATATGTTGTGCCAGGCACATGGCTGAGTTCCAAGGAGAGTCTGACACAAACTCCATTCAAAGGGCAAGAAGTGTGCAGGAGCCTCCACATGTGTGGGCATGGCAGGCAGATAGGCTGAGTGTGAGGCTGTGCCAGGTCTGCATTGACATCATTCTGGTGGCTCCAGAGGGAACAGAAATATCCAGAACAGGCAGGGACGCAGTGCTGTTTTGTTAGGTCCTAGAACTCCCAGGAGGGGAGAGGCGATGTTAGCGTGGACTGAGGGACAGGTCAGAGGACAGCGAATCCAAGGAATCACGGGGAGGGATGTCCACCCACTTACTCTGCACCACTGACTGTGGCCATTCTCAGGACACGGAGCCCTGTCAGGGAGCAGCCAGGCTGCACAGGAGACAGCAAGAAGGGGAGGTGATCAGAGAAAGTCTCTCCAGTGAAGTGTGTTTGGCCAGAAACCAGGAAGAGGTGAAGGAGGGAGGGGCGTCTGGGTGGCACAGTTGGTTAAGTGTCCAACTCTTGATTTCAGCTCAGGTCATGATCTCAGGGTCCTGAGATCAAGTTTCTTGTATTTCTTGTACATCTCTGTGCTCAGCGCATAGTCTGCTTTAAGTTTCTTTCTCCTCCTGCCCCTCCCTTGTCCCCCACCCCGAAATCAGTAAATCTTAAAAAAAAAAAAAAAAATGAAGGAGCATGAGGACCATCTGGGGAGAGTTCCAAGTGGGGCAGATCTTAAGGTAAGTGTATCCATCGTGCTCAGGGAACAAGAGCAGGGGTGCAGGTGAGCTCAGGAAGGGCCTGGGCAAAAGGTGAAATACTCTGATGTCGCTAGGATGTCCCTGGACAGGAGGGGTAGGTACGAGGCCAGGTAAGCTTCTCAGCATCCAGGCAGGGAAAGATGGCAGCAGAGTGGTCTGGGTGTCTCCATTTGAATGAGACAGAGACTTAAGATCTGCATTCAAGTGAGATCCAGGGGAGTGATGTTTTCCTTGTTCCTTCGGGTGTGAAGAGAGTGGGGGAGGTGACAGCCCTTCTGACTGATGAGGAACCTTATGCACATTTCTGCCTTCAGAAAGATGGACACAGCAGCTTCATCATTGTACCAGGGCAAAGACTGTCCAGCTAGCAGCAGCCAGAATTGCAGGTTTGTGGGGGGGGGGGGGGGGGTAAGGGCTGCCTAGGTAGGGCAGGGCACAGTCTCTGAAGCCTCCTCTGTTGAACAGGACAGAATCTGTTGCTTCTCTGAAGGGAACAGGCCCCTCTGCACCTGCCGGCAGAGAGCCCACCTCTCCATACTGGTGACTCCTGAGGCAAGGCCTGAATGCCATTAGTTGGTGCTAAGAAAACTACTGGCGCAAGAAACACAGTGGGAAAGACCAAAGGGCGCAGTGATTAACAATACAGCATGAAACGTATAACGTACAGGGAGAGTGGCGAGCACTTGGACTTGAGGCACTCCAGGGAGAGCTGGCAGGACTTGCTGATGGCCTGCAGTGGGAGAGGGGAGGTGCAGCTGAGAAGCACCTGGGATTTTGGTTTGAACCAGGAGGGAGACGAGCAGTGATTTTCTGAGACATGGGTCAGGGGAGCAAGCATCAGTCTTCTAGTTTAGGGCTCCGCTGCCTCGTCCCCTTGAAGCCCTCCCAGCCCCTCCCTGGTCCTCTTGAGTTTAGGGACTACCACCCCTAGTGGGTCACGCATTCCCAGATGTGTCATCTGTATTTTCCTGTTTCCTTCCAAGTGACTTTGTTTGTCATTTCAGATTGGGACACCAGGACTAAGAGCAAGGAATTTCTTCAGAAGAAAGAAGTTTCTGAGAATTTGGAATCACAGGAAGAAATATCAGAAAACTATGCCAGTGATTTTTCCCAGGTGCCTGAGCTTGGAGAACTCTGTGATGATGTACTGGAGAGGGATTGGGGAGCCCCTGACAGTAAGAGACGAGTGCAGTCACTCTACCAGGAGGGGGGCTTCACTCCAATGGCAGTGCTCCTTAGGAGCCCCTTAGAGAAAGGGCTGGGCTGTGATGACTTTGTAAGAAGCTTCAGTCTGAGCCCAAACCCAATGGCATCTCAGGGAATTCCTACAGAAGAGAGGCCACATCTGTATGACATGTGTGGCCACAGCTTCCAGCACAGTATGGACTTAAGTAGCCATGAGGAGCATCACATAGCTGAAAGCCCACTCATATGTAATGATTGTGGGAAAACCTTCAGAGGAAACCCTGATCTTATTCAGCATCAGATAATCCATACTGGACAGAAGTCCTTTGTATGCAATGAATGTGGAAAATCCTTCAGCCAGAACTCATTCCTTAAAAATCATCAGAGATCTCATGTGAGTGAAAAACCCTATCAGTGCAGTGAATGCAGGAAAACCTTCAGTGTGCACTCAAACCTCATTAGGCATCAGATTAATCACAGCGGAGAGAAGCCTTATGTGTGCAGTGAATGCGGAAAAGCCTTCAGCCAGAACTCAAGCCTTAAGAAGCACCAGAAGTCTCACATGAGTGAGAAGCCCTATGAGTGCAGTGAATGTGGGAAGGCCTTCAGGCGGAGCTCAAACCTCATCCAACATCAAAGAATTCATTCTGGAGAGAAGCCGTATGTGTGCAACGAATGTGGGAAGGCCTTTAGGCGGAGCTCAAATCTCATTAAACACCACAGGATTCACACTGGTGAGAAGCCTTTTCAGTGTAATGAGTGTGGGAAAGCATTCAGCCAGAGCTCACATCTGAGGAAGCATCAGAGAGTTCACACTGGAGAGAGACCTTATGAGTGTAATGAGTGTGGCAAACCATTCAGCCGGGTCTCCAACCTCATTAAGCATCATAGGGTTCACACTGGAGAGAAACCCTATAAGTGCAGTGACTGCGGGAAGGCCTTCAGTCAGAGTTCAAGCCTCATTCAGCATCGGAGAATTCACACTGGAGAAAAGCCTCATGTATGTAATGTGTGTGGAAAGGCCTTTAGTTACAGCTCAGTGCTCAGAAAGCACCAGATAATCCACACAGGAGAGAAGCCGTATGAATGTAGCATCTGTGGGAAGGCCTTCAGCCACAGCTCAGCCCTCATTCAGCATCAGGGTGTGCACACAGGTGACAAGCCATATGAGTGTCGCGAATGTGGAAAAACATTTGGTCGGAGCTCCAACCTTATCCTTCACCAGCGAGTTCACACCGGAGAGAAACCCTACGAATGTACTGAATGTGGAAAAACCTTCAGCCAGAGTTCAACTCTCATTCAGCATCAGAGAATCCATAATGGATTGAAACCCCATGAATGTAACCAGTGTGGTAAAGCCTTCAACCGAAGCTCAAACCTCATTCACCACCAGAAAGTTCACACTGGAGAAAAGCCGTACACGTGTGTTGAATGTGGTAAGGGCTTCAGCCAGAGTTCACACCTTATTCAACATCAGATAATTCACACTGGTGAAAGGCCATATAAGTGCAGTGAGTGCGGGAAGGCCTTCAGTCAGCGTTCAGTCCTCATCCAGCACCAGAGGATCCACACTGGTGTGAAGCCCTATGACTGCTCTGCATGTGGGAAAGCCTTCAGCCAGCGGTCAAAGTTGGTCAAGCACCAGCTGATCCACACCAGGGAGTGAAATGGAATACAGCTCCATTCTGACTCCTCTGGCCATGTCCTGGCTTCATTCACCTTCCAGACTTGAAGCCAGATTCTTGCTACCCTCTCCCCCTCACATCCCACTGTCCACAAAGCCCAGACCCTCCTTCCCCTACCATCACTCCTGCCTCCTATGACCCTGTGGTTCTTGTTTGTTTTGCTTGTACATTTTGTTACCAGACTCCCACAATTGTTAGGAGGGGAAAGATGATAGATGCTGCGTATTCATGAATAGAGTTTATTACTATAATCAAACAGAACCAAAAAAGTAAACTGACATTTGGTTCAAAATAACCACAGTAACTCTTTTCTTTGGCAATTATTCATAAAGAGTGAATTCTGGTGTCTATGGTTATAATTGATACTCTGCTTACATAAAAATCAGATCGAGAGATTTTCAGGTCTGATTGTAGTCATCCTTCCACAGAAGTGGTGTGTACTCATTACCACCAGTTCACTCTTTCTTGTCCCCCCCATGTACCCACTAGGTGCAGGATTCCTGCCCCCTGTCCTTGTACCTGAGTCTAAGGTCATGCCTTATGGTCCCACTCAGGGCTGCTGCACAATTACACATGCAGCTATTTCCCACCCTCTGGCTTTGCACCTTACGGTCCTGGTTGTTGGCCTCACAGAGCCCTGCCCTCTGCTTACCCCTCCTGTTCTCACAAGCTCCCAGGCCCGTTCATCACCAGACATTTATAGAGCACCTGTGAGCATCCGTAGTAGGTGGGGACTGACCCCTCAGTTTCCCAGAGTGTGCCTTTCTCCATGAGCAGTGGGGGTTGGCCCAGAAACAACACATCTGCCACTAGAAAGGCCCCTAGATGCCAGCCCAGCAGGTCTCATCTGGGGGGTGTCCTAGGGTAAGTGGACGGAGAGGCCCCTCCTGTGTTTTTCCAGGAGGAAGGGCATTAACAGGCTGATGTAGTTGGGTGTGCAGTTAGGGTAGGATGGTAAGGGCTTGGCTTCTGTTCTTTCAAGGAAGTAGGAGCAAGGCCATCAATTGCAAATGAGGAAGGAGAGGTTTGAAGGGAAGTCTGAGACAGTTAGCTTAAGGGTGCACAGGTCAGGCTGGGGTTACACTGGGCTGCCTCCCCTTCTCTGAGAGGCCATCAGAGTAGCCATCACTGCTCACCCCACTTCAGCCCCACCTTCCCAAGGAAACACCCTAGATGAGAAACTGCCACATTTGCAGTTTTGCTGATAGCATTGCTGTGCTAACCCTCCAGCTCACTTGTTCCTCTTTCTGCCCCATGTAGACCTCCCTTTTCTTTCTTACTGTCAGGCAACCCTCTCTGGCTTCACTTTCCCCTTTGTCCAGCCTGAGTCCATCCTTTTCTCCAGTAAATACTTGTTTGATGCATACTACATGCCATTTGCTGGGGACACAGCAGGAAACAAGAAAGAAAAACGCCTGTCCTGAGGATTTTACATTCCATTGGGTAGAGAAAATGGCCTAATGGTTATGATTGTTATTTAGCAAAAGAAAGCAAGAAATAAGGTATGGGTTTTTTGAAGGGGTCTTTTAAATGAGGCTATCAGGGGCCTCCCCAAGATGTCCTTTGAGTTGACAACTTGAAGCAAATGAGAGAATGACCAGTGAAGATGGGAAGTGGGGGATGACACCAGGAATAGCCAGTTTTGTTAGGAAGGCAGAGCTGAGTAGTAAATTAGGAATGTGCACATTAAGAGCTGTGGAAGGAGGAGGTACAAGCTACCCACATAGGTCACCAGGTAGCTCCCTCAGCATCCAAGCTCCCGTTTTGGGAAAGTGAAAACCCTGGGGTCTTTTTTATTGAAGGCACAGTTTGAATACACTCACACAAAGGAATTAAAGTCACAAGATTACTGCACACAGATCCCAGAAGCAAGGGGCCAATGACCCAGAGGAACGGTGGTCCACCATCCCAGGTCATGAATGAGAAGGGAATAGGGTAGCAAGCACCTATTATTCAGGAATTGCTTAGGGTAGAGATCACTAAACTCAAGTTTTGTTTTGTTTTTTAAGACTTCATTTATTGGGGATCCCTGGGTGGTGCAGTGGTTTGGCGCCTGCCTTTGGCCCAGGGCGCGATCCTGGAGACCCAGGATCGAATCCCACGTCGGGCTCCCAGTGCATGGAGCCTGCTTCTCCCTCTGCCTGTGTCTCTGCCTCTCTCTCTCTCTCTCTCTCTCTCTCTCTCTCTCTCTCTCTGTGACTATCATAAATAAATAAAAATTTTTAAAAAAAGACTTCATTTATTTATTAGAGAGAGAGAGAGAGGCAGAGACACAGGCAGAGGGAGGAGCAGGCTCCACGCAGGGAGCCTGACACGGGACTCAATCCCAGGACTCCAGGATCACACCCTGGGCTGAAGGTGGCGCTAAACTGCTGAGCCATCCGGGCTGCCGCTAAACTCAAATTCTGATCTCAATGTCCACACTCTGGGTGTGTGTAGGGTTGTCCTATAGTAAAATGCCTGGGCAGTAACTAGAAAAAAAAACAGGCTTTTCTCATCACACCAGTTCAGAGGCCCCGAGCAAAAGCAGACCTCAAGTGTTCAAGAATCATCACAGGTCAGTATGGCCAGGAGTTGAGTGAGCAGAGGGAGAAGCAGATGGGGTGGGAGGTAATGGGCCATATCACAAAAGGCCTTATGGCCATGATAAGGACTTTGGCTTTTACACTGGGTGAAATGGGAGATGCTGGAGGCTTTTGATGACTCACATTTTAACAAGGTCATTGCTATGTGGAGAAGAGGCTCTGGGGCAAGCATGTCCTCTGTGTTCATCCCTCCTTTTGCCCCTTCCCCTGTCCTCCACATCATTGGGAGACTCCCACCCCCTTCCCCTGGGGCTGAGGCATAGCTGTGGGAAGCCACAGTCTAGACAAAGGAGTGTGTGTCAAGCTTCACCGGGCCTTTGTCCCTACCCAGTGTCTGGACAGATCTGACCAAACTTAGGGGATTGCTGCGGGCAGCCTGAGGAATTTTGATTTTGGAATATGTTTCCAAAGAGAACATGTGGAAAGCAGGTTGTCAACTACAATTTCTTTTGACTTTCATGATGTCCTTGGAAGTGTTTCTTGGGGAACAAGCACTAAGAAGCCTGGGTGCCCCCTCCTTGGGGCCAGCAGATTTGAAGTCATTGAAACCCTACAGGACAGGAGTGAGGTGTGTGCTGCAGCCTCACCCCCACCCACAGCAAATGCCCAGGCCAGTGCACTTCTGTTGCCCCTCAAGCCACTTTGGACCTGTGCTAGGATCCCTGCCCTGCTGACCTCATGCCCTTGTGGTATGTGTGGCATTGTCAGTCTTGACCACTGAACCGAATTTTGGGTGGGTGGGGGGTGCCCATCCATCCTGCAGGTAATGGTAAGAATCGGGTTTGGCACTGTGGGCAGGACAGCTGGACTGTGGTGCCCCAGGGCTCCATCTGCTCAGGCTTCGGCCACCCATCCTAGCCAGCGCAAGCCAGCCCGCACTGAGCCATGCCACACGCGCTGCACTCTTGAGTCCGACAGAGCCTTTGTTAGGGAGTAGCTGACCTAAATCACTCGATAATTAATTGTTGTTTAGGGACAGCAGTACGGGACGGGAGCCCTCCTTAAAGGGGCCCTGAGTTGTGTCTGATCCCAGGCCTATGCATACTTGAGACCAAGGCTGCAACGGACTCTAGCCCAGGGGAGAGACCTGTGGCCATTGGGTGGCCACTCAGAAGGAGCACATTTGCAAGGAGGAATTGGGTGGCATGCCAAGTGAGGCTCACACTCCAGAGAGCAGATGCTCCACTAGGACCCCTGAATACTGCTGGCGTCACAACAAAGATCCGGAGCCTCCGGGTTCTAGGGAAGAACACCGCTAGCACAGCCAAGAGATTGATTCAAACCCAGATTAAGCCTGTAAAGCAACTATTGCCAGGCACTAGCCCCTGATGATGCTGACCGGAGGTTCTCTGGAAGAAATCTGTGAACCCGAATGCAGCAGAGAGGACCACCCCGAAGTACATCCAGTGACCCCTCCCCCCACAGAAAGGAAAGAAACCCTGCATAGAAGGTGAAGCAACAAACCAAAACAGGCCCACAATTTGGCCAGCTGAGGGGATCCCTGGGTGGCTCAGCAGTCTAGCACCTGCCTTTGGCCCAGGGTGCGATTCTGGAGTCCCGGGATCAAGTCCCGCGTCGGGCTCCTGCATGGAGCCTGCTTCTCCCTCTGCCTGTGTCTCTGCCTCTCTCCCTCCCCCCCGTCCCCGTCTCTCATGAATAAATAAAATATTTTAAAAATAAATAAAGGGTGTTGATTTATGGCTATACCAGGGGATACACCACTGAATTTAAACAGGGACCCCTAAAAAAGCATAAGAGTTACTAAATATAAAATAGAGGACAGATAGATATACCTCATCTTAACAAAATTATTGCCTACATTCCTCATAATCATAATACACACTGCTCTTAAATAATATGTGGACACTCTTACCCAGTGAGTAATAAATTAAAATTTAATGAAGTCGGGGATCCCTGCATGGCTCAGCAGTTTGGCAGCTGCCTTCGGCCCAGGGCGTGATCCTGGAGTCCTGGGATCGAGTCCCGCATCAAGCTCCTTGCATGGTGCCTGCTGCTTCTCCCTCTGTGTCTCTGCCTCTCTCTCTCTCTCTCTCTCTCTCTCTGTGTGTGTGTGTGTGTGTGTCTCATGAATAAATAAAATATTTTTTAAAAATTTAATTAAGTCTTTGCTACTTATAAATTGGTTTGGCAGTATGGGTTCCCATGTGCGCGCGCACACACAGTTAATATAGTCAATATAGCCCTATATAAATTCAAACAGGGCATTCAAGGGTTGAAACCCATTATATAAGACCTATTTATAGAACCACCGCTTTTCCAATTAGCAGCCCAATTTGGCCTGTTCTTACACCTGGAAAGAATGAATGGTGCTTCACGGTGGATCACCGCAGTCATGATGCTATGGTCCATCTGGTGAGGCCCCCACACCCAGTGTTGTTGAAATTACGGGATCCATCCAATCAGCAACTGCCAAATCATTTGTGCTTACAGATTTGGGTAACAAGTTCTATTCAGCGCCTATTTCAACCTTTCAGCCACAGTGTGCCTTCATCTCTAAAGAAACATGATTTTCCTTTTCTTGGATGCCCATACGGTGCCTCAGCAACCTCACTGTCACATACAGTAGTGGCAGACGGGATCTTAACTGCATCCACCTTCCTCTGGGAACAGAGATGTGACATTATTGATGACATCCTCCTCCAAGGAGACTCATTTGATATTAATTTGTGTGTCACATATATTCAGGACACACAAGAGCTCATCAAAGGGACTGGGCCATTGTCCCCCAATGTACAAGCCCCTGCCTCTGCTATTAAGTTGCTGAAAATGGTTGTTAAGCCAAGGGCTGTTCCATCCTTGGAGCTTGAAAAACAGCCAGTAAGCTTGTCAGCACCCACAACGCCTTTAGATCTTTTCGAGGTTCTGGAGGCAACATGTTCCTCATTTACAAATTTTACCTAACCTCATTTATGCTGTTATTTGGAAAATGGCCCACTCTGCTTGAGGCCCTCTCCAAGAAAATCCTCAAGAATCCGTCCTGATTGCAATACCACATTCCCATTAGTATCCCCCAACAAGATTCCTTCAGCACAGGGGCTTCAGCAAACTCCTCTCGCAACTCCCAGAGTATCTGGACCACCCATGGTGGCCATAAGTTGTCCAAAGTCTTCTGGTCCAAGAAACAATCTTCTTTGCCCTCTACTATATGCTACAAGAGATATAATTGCTGGCCATGTACTGGGCCCTTCTAGAAATGGAGGCTCTCACAGGCCCTGAGCCTCTAACCATCTACCTAGCAGCCTAGTATGCTTTAGTTTGTGAAAGGCCCTGGCCTAGCCCTAGCCCTAGGCCTAGGCCTACCCCTAGCCCCTAAACCCTGACCCTAACCACCTACAGAAGGGGCAGCCTCCCCTGACCTCATCCTTTGCCAGGGGCCAGGCTGTTGGAGGGCAGCCCTCCCCAGACCCTTTGACTACCTGAGGAGCCTCTTGGGATGAGCTAAGTGAAAAGCAGTGGGAATTCACAGACTATACAAACAGCACACTGCCAACCATGATAGATGACGGAGCTCAGTGGGAGCTGCTGGCCCTCACTTCTTAACCAGCGCACCCCTGTTAAAGAACCAGATCCAAATGTCAGCATAGTTAGCCAAATTTCAGACAATTTTTTTACATTTTATTTATTTGTTCATGAGAGACAGAGAGAGAGAGAGAGAGAGAAAAGCAGGTGCACTGTGGGGAGCCCAATGCAGGACTCGAACTGGACCCCTGGGATCATGACCTGAGCCAAAGGCAGATGCTCAGTCACTGAGCCACCCAAGCCTCCCCAAATTTCAGACAATTATCTTAGCACTGGATGGCCTGGCTAATGAATTGCCACATCTGTACATTTTTACCAACTCTCATGCCATCACCTAAGAGTTGCCTCCTTTAGGGCAAAGAACTCTCAGAATCTCTTGCCTCACACATAGATGTCCCAAAATATCAAGGTCACAGATGACCCTACCCATACTCCGACCACAGTACAGGATCTCACCAGGACACCCTTATCCCCTCTGAAGTAGCTAAGGCACTCTTGTCCCTTCTCAGAATACACAATGCTGGGGTCTGGAAGGATTCAGTGGGATTTTCATCTCCTTCGTTAGCCTCAGGCTGCAGGTTGCAAGAGGGCTGTATAGCTTATTTAAACAAGCACTAATTCAATTAAATGAAATATGGTGTGTTTCAGTCATCACATATCACAGGTGAATTATAATGAGTGGTCTGGTTCCATTTTTTGATGTTTGCTGACAGCCCTGGAATCTCATCCCCATTATTCTCCATGCCCACATCTGGACAAGCTGATAAAAAAGCTGGGTGCTCTCTCCTTTGACACCAACATGAGATTCAAACCACCTAAGACTTCACCTATGCTTGGCAATCCTCCCACCCACCATACATGCTGACCACAGTAAATACCTAAGTCAATACCCCTTTCATGACTCTCCTCTCAAGCCATTTCAGACCAGTTTGAGAGGCTTTCCTTACTCTTCCCAGATTCCTCCATTATGTAATAAACCTTTCCATGCTTTCAAAAAAAAAAAAAATAGAAGCAGTAAGCACTCTGGCACCACACCTTCCACTCTGTCCTTTGGTTTATGGACATCAACAAATTCCTCTGTGTTGTGACTTCTCTGAAAGTTCCCTTCAACTTCCTGTTCTAAAACCTGGTCGCCCCCTGATCACACAGGTGCCCTGAAGCTTTCTCCCTCTTCCGTATACTGCTGGAACTGGAGGCTGGGAGAACGTTCTCCTTGCTTTATTTCCACTCCCAGATACGATTCCTGCCTTCAGCCAACAACCTCAATTCCTTTAAGAACAACAAAGCAGCAGCCCTAACAGCTGGTAGCTGGCCTGGTACAAACTGTGCAGAAGATCCACGTGCTTGGTAAGAGTCCTGCGAGATCTCCCTCATGTAACCCCACACAGTTTATGCTCTACAAGCGGGTCCTAAAACATCTGGGGTCAGACTGACGAGAGGGAAGAGTCTCCCCTAACGTCCACAGGCACCCCTCCACACAAGGCGAAGCTGGGAAATTCTGGAGCATGGTATGTGCAGAGCAGGGCCATGATCCAGCCCAATCCTAAAGCCTCCATGGCTCCAGAGGGAACTCCTGAGTCTGAGGGCAGAACAGACCTGATGGCTGAGAACAATGCAATCCATGCCAAGACAGCTGTGAAAGCAGCAGAGTCTTAGCTGGACCATTCCCCTGGGGCTTGGCGGGCAAGAGCCCGACAATCATCCGTGGCTACTAAGCTTCCCTGGAAGTAACAGGATGGCATGAGGGCAGCCTGGCTCCCGGGTACCCCATGTGGCTTATTCTCACGGTCTTTTGTGCCCATGGACTAGGCTCTGAGCCTTTCCACATGTTAGAATATCAGCTGAGATGACTCTCATATGGAAATTTTTTTTTTTCATATGGAAATTTGAACTAAGAAAAAGATGCCATCTCTGATAGTCTGTTATCAAGACTATGGAGGAAAGGATAAACTCCTGTAGCCCATCCTACAAAGAAGTCCTACAACTCAATTAGAAAACAACCCAATAAAAAATGGGCAAAAGATTTGAATGGACACTTCACCAAAGAATATATGGTAAATAGGCATAAGTAATAACACTCAATATCATTATGCATTAAAAACTACGTGGGTGGCTCAGTTGGTTGAGTGACTGACCCTTGGTATCAGCTCAGGTCCTGATCTCATGGGTCGTGAGATCAAGTTCCACCTTGGGCTCCATGCTCAGTGGAGGTCTGCTTGGATATTCTCTCCCTATGCCCCTCTTCCACTTGTGCACATGCTCTCTCTCAAATAAATACATCTTTAAAAAAATATGGGGATCCCTGGGTGGCTCAGTGGTTTAGTGCCTGCCTTTGGCCCAGGGCATGATCCTGGAGTCTGGAGTCCCGGGATCAAGTCCCACGTTGGGCTCCCGGCATGGAGCCTGCTTCTCCCTCCTCCTGTGTCTCTGCCTCTCTCTCTCTCTCTCTCTGTCAAGAAAAGAAAAGAAAAGAAAAGAAAAGAAAGAAAGAAAGAAAGAAAGAAAGAAAGAAAGAAAGAAAGAAAGAAAGAAAAATACTAGAACTCACAATATATTTAAAAAAAAAATGCAAATTAAACCACAATAAGACACCACTCTACATCCATGGCTAGTTTTTAAAACGACTACACCAAATGTGGGCATTATGTGGAGCAACTGGAGCTGTCACATTGGCTGGGAGATGCAAAGTAGTAAAAAATACTTTGAAAAGAGGCTGGCAGTTTCTTAAAAAGTTAAACACACATCTACTATACCACCAAGCCACTCTAGATATGAGCCCAAGGGTAGAGAATCCTAGGTCTATAATACTTGTATATAAACATTTGTAGTAGTTTTAGTTGCAAAAGCCAAAAAGTGGCAACCCAATGTCCACTAACAGGTAAATGGATAAACAAGTTGTGGTATATTCTTCCAATGGAATACTACCCAACAGTCAAAAAAAAAAAAAAAAAAAAAAAACCCAAACTATTGATATACGCAGCAATAAGGATAAAAATCAAAATAGTTTTTTAAAACTCAAAATAGGGGTGGCTGGGTAGTTCAGTCAGCTGAGCGTCTGCCTCTAGCTCAGGTTGTGATCCCAGGGTTCTGGAATTGAGCCCCGCATCAGGCTCCTTGTTCATAGAAATGCAGGGAAATGCAAAGTAAGCTAAGGTGACAGAAAGCAGATCAATCACCAGCAAAGGCAGGGGATGCATTTAAGGTAGATAGATGTGTTCACTATCTTGACTATGATGATAGTTTCACAAGCATGTTTTTATCTCAAAAATTTCCTTAAATTGTACATTAAAATATGTGCAACTGGGATCCCTGGGTGGCTCAGCAGTTTGGCGCCTGCCTTCGGCCCAGGGCGTGATCCTGAGGTCCTGGGATCGAGTCCTGCGTCAAGCTCCCTGCATGGAGCCTGCTTCTCCCTCTGCCTATGTCTCTGCCTCTCTCTCTGTCTCTCGTGAACAAATAAATAAAAATCTAAAAATAGTTTTAAAAATATCTGCCGCTTGGAGCACCTGGGTGGTGCAGTCAGTTGAGTGTCCAACTCTTAGTTTCAGCTCAGGTCAAGACCTGAAGGTCTTGGGCTCAAGCTCCATGTTGGGCTCTGTGCTCAGCATGGAATCTCCTTGAGACTCTGTCTCCCTCTTCCTCTGCCCCTAGCGTTCATGGTCTCTAATAAATAAACAAATCTTTAAAAAATATATATGTGCAATTTACGTCACAGAGGATCACCAGTGGGAATGCAAGATGGTGCAATCCTATGGAAGGGAAGTAGGCAATTCACAGCAAAAATGAATTATAAATACCCGCTAACCGATTTCTACGAATCTATCTCAAAATTAAACTGGCAAAACTATGCAAAGACTTGCACAGAACTATTCATCGTAACACTAATTTTAATAGCAAAAGATGGGAAACAACCCTCACGCCCAGTAACTGCAGACTAGTTGCACACGCTACGGTACATTCACGCCAGAGGGGGGGCATACTACCGCGGAATGGAATACAGAACATTCCTCAACACTGCGAATGAGAAGTCTCCAGGGTACTGGTAAGTGAAAAAAGCCAAAATGTAGAACAGTAGGTACAGGATGCTACTGTCTGGGGATCGAGTCCTATGTCGGGCTCGGTGTGAGGAGCCCGCTTCTCCCTCTGCCTGTGTCTCTGCTTCTCTGTGTCTCTCATGAATAAATCTTTTTTAAAAAATCCCATAAAAACCTGAAAAATTTGGGGCACCTGGCTGGCTCAGTCAGTGAATTGTGCGACTCTTGATCTCAAAGTTGTGGGTTCAAGTCCCATGTTGGGTGTACAGACTGCTTAAAATATTAAAAAAAAAAAAAACCTGAACAACTTTAAACCCTAAAGAGCAAAAGCAAAATGAAACAAATGAACCAGTATATAGTGTTAAGTC
The DNA here is from genome assembly GCF_018345385.1 of Vulpes lagopus. Taxonomy (NCBI): domain Eukaryota; kingdom Metazoa; phylum Chordata; class Mammalia; order Carnivora; family Canidae; genus Vulpes; species Vulpes lagopus. Next base: position 120,413 of record NC_054832.1, read on the forward strand.
TTAACTCCACAGAAACAAATTATTTTACTGTAAAGCCGAGTAATATCCTAAATGGGATATATCCTAACAACAGAAAGAACTACAAAAGAATGTTAGACTTTTCAATAGTCATATTGTTAATAATGGAATTATTTTGACACAATTATATATAAAAAGTTATATATAACAATTATATATAAAAAGTATATATAACAAAGTTACTGTGTTAAGATAATCAGGATCCAAGATTTTTAATACAAGAGAAAAAGAGATACAAATATAAGTTAAACAAGTTAATAGCCCTAAATTTGAATTTGGAATATCAATGTGAACTCATGATATACTCTTACATTTAAAAACTTTATTTAAAAAAGTAATAATAATAAAATAAAAAATAAAAACTTTTTTCCTAGCTTTGTCCTCTGAAAAGGCATAGACATAATGAACAAACTGGTGCAATGAGTGCTCCTTTAGCCCCGGTTGTGTACTTGATATGCCATTCCCCATCGAGATGGGCTAGGGTTCCTTGAAAAAAATCTGCTGATTCTAAGGATCTAGGTGTTCTGGGAGACGAGCTTATACTATCTTGCCTTACCAGAAATCAAGTTATCAATGATCACAGGACTTGCATCAAAAAGCCTCAGGGTAAACTTAGAGGCTTCCACTGGCCAAACATGGGATGATTGAGTATTCATTTTAAAGACTGAAATGGATTAAAATACATCAAATATGTTAAGGTCTTTGAGTTCAAATGATTTTTTTTTAAAAAGGGACGCCGAGGGATCCCTGGGTGGCGCAGCGGTTTAGCGCCTGCCTTTGGCCCAGGGCGCGATCCCGGAGACCCAGGATCGAATCCCACGTCGGGTTCCCGGTGCGTGGAGCCTGTTTCTCCCTCTGCCTGTGTCTCTGCCTCTCTCTCTCTCTCTCTCTCTGTGACTATCACCAAAAAAAAAAAAAAAAAAAAAAAAGGACGCGGGGTGACTCAGCGGTTGGGCGTCTGCCTTTGGCCCAGGTCGTGGTCCTGGGGTCCGGGATCGAGTCCCACGTCGGGCTCCCCCCACAGCCTGCTTCTCCCTATGCCGGTGTCTTTCATGAATAAATAAATAAAATATTTTAAAACGTTTTAAAAATAAGTAAGATTCTAGTTTTTAAAAGGGGGGGTAAAACAGAAGACTGAACACTGGCCATTTGGTGATAATAAAGGATCCTGGTTTTATAGCTACCTGTTTCAGTGCCTTATCTTTTAGATAAGGAAAGAATCGTTAAATAAAATGACCTCCCCCCGGGGTTGGGGAAGCAAGTCCTGGGGCAGGAAGTCGGGGAGGAGACCGGCTCTGGGTCACTAACTGTTGCCGCAGTTCGGTGGACACGCGCGGTTCACCAGACGACCTTCTCGAACTTGACGCACTGTTGCAAGTTTCCTCGGAAGAGGCTGGAAGGAAAGGCCGAGAGGCTGGCGGTGCAGAGGGGCCTCACCTCCCAGGCCAGCAGCGCGCCGCCCCGCCCGGGGCTCGCCCCGCGGAAGAGGCCCGAAAGCCAAGCGCCCCCGTCCGCACCGTCCCCTCCGGGCTGCTGCGCTCCCCCCGGGCCGTGAGCCCCGCCGTCCCTGGCTTCACAAGCTCCGGCGGCCTGACGCGGGGGCACGGCGCTCGGCGGCCGCCCGGTAGCTTCCGCCCGGCCGCCGGAAGTGCGGTGGGGGCGCTGCAGGGGCGCGGCGTGGCCCCTCTAGGCGCACCGGAGGCCTCGGCTCTCGGTGGCCCCGAGCGCGCCGCGGAGCCTCAGTCAGGGAAATGGCGCCGGCGGGGCGGGCGCGGCGGCTGGCCGCGCGGGGAGAGGTCGCCCCGGCGGCCCGAAGGCCCGGGGCCGTGGGCGAGGCCTGAGGAGGCGGGGCGCCCCGGGATTGGCGGGCGCGCAGACGAGGCGGGGCGCCCCCTTTGTCTGGGTGCGCTGCGGGCGGCCGTCCCTTCGCGCGTGCGGCTGCGGCGGGGAAGGTGAGTCGGCGGAGCGGCGGCCGCTGGCCGGCCGGGCCCCTGCCGCACGGAGCCGGGAGCCGGGTGGCCCTGCCCTCGGACGGGGCGTCCCCGCGGGCCCCGCCGCCCGCCGCAGCCCGGGCCCGCCGCCCCGGTTCCCTCCCCGGCGCCCCCGCGGCCGGCGGGCCTGGCCGGAGGCGGGCGGTGGCGGCGGGGCCTGGGCCGAGAGGCGGGGTGCGCGGGGGCCCCGGGGACGGCGGTCCGCGCCCCCCGCGCCCCGGGCCGGCCCTGGGGGCCCCGCGAGCGCAGAGCGCGGCCGAGCGGCGGCGGCCCGGAGGCCGAAGCCGCTGCCGGGTTTCGCCGTGGCCCCGGGCGCTCCGCGTGCCGCCGGCCCCCGCCCCCTAGTGAGGCCCTTCCCGGCGCTCGAGACGGCGACCTGGACGCGGCCCGCAGACGTTCCCCGGCTCATTGTCTGCTTTGTCACGTTTTAATAGAAAACGAAATGCATTTCTTACCATGTACACACGTGAGAAAAATACGGGCAGTGGGGGCGTCGGGACGAGCCTGCGGGGAGCAGGGCAGGCGCTGGCTGGGCCGCGGTGCACCCTCCCCGGGCTCCGCGCGCGCCCTGTCACTCGCCTGAAAGGGACGCTGGGGGCGGCGGGGGCCGGGCCGGGCCGCCTGCACTTGACAGACGTGTCGTGGTGGCGGCGCGTCCCGCGGGGTGGTGCGCGGGGCGGTGGCGGTGGCGGTGGCGGGCAGAGACGTTGGGGCCCTGAGGAGACCGCCGTCCCCGCGCTCGGGTCGCTCGGACGCTTTAGTTTCCGTTCCCCGTGGTCGCTGAGGTGGAAACTCTTCGGGTGCCTTTGTGTTTCCTTTTTCTTTCTTTCTTTCTTTCTTTTTTTTTTTTTTTTTGCCTTTGTATTTCCTCTGATCTGCCAGTTCGTGCTCTTTTTCGTATATGTTGAAAATATTCTTCACAAATTGACATTTGACTCCAGTTATGGTGTTTTGTTCTGGTTTGGGGTTTTTTGAAGAGATTTCAAGTTTTTAATGGTAAAATATTTACTTCTAAAGCTTTTGAGCTTTGTTATGTTTTAAAAGGGCTTTCTCCGTGCCAAGATTTATTTTTAAAATAAACTCTTGTTTTTCTCTGGTACTTGTGCAATGTTGGCTCCATCTGGAATTTATTTTGGTGTGGGGTGAGGGGAATCCGGCTTCATTTTTTTTCTGTCTGCTGTTTCTAACACTATCTATTGAATAATTCATCTTTCCAGTGATTGGAAAACCACCTTCGTCATGCATTAAATTCCTACATGACTTTGGGCCCATTCTGGAATTTGGTGACTTTGATGTGCATAAGGTCTGAATTTTCATGCAGCAGATCTGGAAGTTTCTGCCTCTATCTTTCTCTTTTGGCATTTTGCTTAGGAAGGCCCTTCCCACCTGGAATAATAAAAACCTCTGTATTCGTAGTTGAGTTCTTTTTATAAAATGTAATTTAAAATGTCAACTCTTATTGGTTAGCCCAGTGAATTCATTAGATTTGTAATATTTGATATGAGATGATCTAATTAGTTTCTGGCCTTTTTTTCTTTTTTTTTTTTTCTTTGCCTTCCTCTACTTTCTGGGAGATCCGTTGAACTTGGTGTAAAGGCCTAATTTTACTTTTCCTAAAGCATTTAACTGGTCCTAGCCCCATTTACTGAATCATTGTTCTTCAGCAATTTGAATTACCTCATCTGTTCTCCGTTTGTTTATACAAGACTTGGCCCTGCTTTGCCCCGTTCTTGGGTCACCCCCTTTCATCCAGCCCCACTCGGCTCTAGGCACTTTGGTTTTATGGATACAGTGGGCAGAATTTACATCTCATTTCTAAAGTTTATTTTCAGCTTGTTTCTTGTACTATTTGTGAGTAGAATCTTTTTCCCTGTATATTTTCTGACTAGGTATTGCTGGTGTGTAGGAAAGCTATTGATTTGGATACGTGACCAATCACTATGGAATATTGCAGGGTTCTGCTTTGTGTTCACAAGTGGCTCAGAGGTGCCTCTTCCGAAGATGCCTCCACCATGGAGGGCAGGGCATTCCAGCAAGAAAACCCATAGGCATGGATGGTGAGGACAGGGCAGAAGATCCTGGGAGGAGCCCACCCCAAACCAGGGATTTGGAGTGTCCCTGTCCTAGCCTGTTACCGTGGGAGAGATTTCTGGAGGACAGACATGCTTCGTCTTTTACATCAAGCCCATGAGGAATTCAACAAGGGCAATAAGTTCCTAAAACAGCTTAAAAACAAAATAATAATAATAAACATTAAATTCTAAGCTCTTGGTGCCTCTGCAGTCCCTTCTTCAGTTCCTGTCTGTGTTGCTGGCTGCTCAGGCATCACAGGAGCCAGACACTGCTTGGCACACAGAACGTCTCACTGCGGTGTGGCTTCCTTCCCATTAAGCATCCACTGCTGCTGAGAACATTGATCTGTTCTGGTTTTGTTTGGGTTATTCCCTGAGGAGATTTCCGAATATGAAATTCCTGCATCTGAAGACTGACGGACGGACAGACAGATGGCTGGGCGGGTGGGCGGGCTCCAGTACAGGCACCACCAGGGCAGGTACTATTTGTGCTTGCCCCTGTGTTGGGGCGGCCTGGCCTTCCTCACAGTTTGTTGTCATACTCAGTGATGGGGACTCTGGCTCTGGGGCCATCTGAACAGGATTTGTTGTGCGCACCTATTCTCCCTTTCTGTCTAAATTCCTATGTTGGGACACCTGCGGGGCTCAGTCAGTTAAGCGTCTGGCTCATGATTTCAGCTCAGGTCATGATCTCAGGGTGGTGAGATTGAGCCTCACGTTGGGCTCTGTGCTGAGTGTGGAGCCTGCTTAACATTCTCTCCCCCTCTGTCGCTGCCCCTCTTCCCCCTTATTTCTTTTTTTTTTTTTTTTTTTTATTTATGATAGTCACAGAGAGAGAGAGAGGCAGAGACACAGGCAGAGGGAGAAGCAGGCTCCATGCACCGGGAGCCTGATGTGGGACTCGATCCGGGTCTCCAGGATCGCGCCCTGGGCCAAAGGCAGGCGCCAAACCGCTGCGCCACCCAGGGATCCCTCTTCCCCCTTATTTCAAACAAAAACTTCTGTGTTTTTCCCCATAGCAAACCTGGAATTGGGGATCAGGATCGTGGGAGTAAGGGTGGAGGAGAGGGTGGCTGGTTCAAAGCCAGTTTTGGTGCCTTGGTTGGTTCTCTTTACTTGCCCGACATTTGTCAGGTTTGCGGGTCACAGTGTTTCACCTGTCTTTGTATGCAGACAGTACCACTTTTTGCATTTCTTTTGTTCATTTTTTTATCAGAATACAGATATTTTGGTTCCTTTGGGCTTCTGTGGTAAAATACTGTAGACAAAGTAGGTAGCCTGTAAAACAGCAGACATTTTTCACTGTTCTGGAGGCTGGAAGTAGCCTTTGTTTCAGTGTTTTTCTGGGACTTTCCCCTTCCCCCCACCCGCTCCCAGGAATCTTTTCCTCTTTGCCCTCTCCACCCACCTCCATGCCTCACTAACATTGACAGCCTGGTTCTTTGAGTTACTTTAATCGAATGCGATAATACTTAGCCCAGCAGCATCTGAGCCTGAATCTTGCCATCCTCTTGAGGCCCACAGAGGAGGGGTGTGAGTGCCCTGTTTTATAGGTGGAGACAAAGCACGTGCACACACGTCTTTGCCTTGGAATCATTGTTTCTGAAAGAGGACCTCATGGACATTCTCTGTGCATTCCATGGTTTCATTTACTCATCAGCTGGCTCCCACAGCCTAAATCTTTCTCTCGGGGTGTGTATGACCTTTGTGTGGGAGGACTTTGGGTTGGCAGTGGCACCAACCTTGAGCCTATGTCCATTCCAGGACACAGGGGAGTGCCCACTGCCTAATGGCATGTCTTACTAATCTACACACTGCCAAGTGGCTTTCCTGGAAAGAGTGTGAAGTGCGGTCTCCTAGCTCTTTAATTTCATTCACTTACTCAGCAAGCATTGGGCTGTTGGCTGCTCTGCTGGGACACAAAGGGAGAATGAGGACTGGGTGGGGCAGAGGCCCTCGTGGTTGGGGGGGTCAGAAGGGCCTCAATGAGAGGTAATGTGGCCAAGCACCAGCCAAAGGGCAGGAGCCTCCCTAACAGAAGGGAGGCCCAGGAAAGGGATGAAGCCAAGAACAAGCCTGTTCCCACAAGGGTCAGGTGTACAACCGCACTGCCACAGGGGCAGATTCTGGGTGTGCCTTGGGGGTGGATTAAGAGTGGAGTGTGAGAGAGCAAGGTGGAGGGACGCCTGGGTGGCTCAGTCAGTTGAGCATCTGTCTGACTTAGGTTTTGGCTCAGGTCGTGATCTCAGGGCCGAGAGATCAAGCCCTGTGTTGTGCTCCGTGCTCAGCAGGGAGTCGGCTTGAAGATTGTCTCCCTCTACCCCTCCCCATGCTCATGCACTCTCTTGCACACATGTGGGCTCATGTGCTCTCTCGCTTGCTGTCTCCCTGAATCAATCTTTAAAAAAAAAAAAAAAAAAGAAAGAAAGAAAAAAAAAAGAAGCCAATTGTCTTCTAGGTTCAGCCATACCTGCTTCTATCACCCCCACTGGGGAGGCCCTAAATAGGGTTCCTATGGGTGTTTATTGTTGGATACTGGCCCAGTTACAGTGGGGCCATAGTGCAGGTGACTGCCTACTTGCACCAGGTTCCCAGAGGACCAGAGCTGGATTATACATGAAGGTCAAATTCTCATGCAGGTGAGGGTGGATGGAGGCCCTGGCTGAAGGAGCAATGTCCCAGAGACCGAGTGGAGACTGAGTTGTAGGAGGGCAAAGTAACCAACTGTCACCACTGCAAACAGTGGACAAGGATCTGGTCATATGGAGGTCATACCCATGGGCAGGGCTGCTTTGGGGTTGGTGGAGACCGCTCATGGGGAGGCAGCTGGACAAGGCCATGGGAAAGATGACCGACCATAAGAGATGGCAGGTCTGGGGCTGCTCGAGGGGGTGTCAGACATACCACCAAAGAGGGCAGGAGGCAGACGGGTGGCAATGACTTCCTCATTGTTGAGACCTGGTGAGGCAGGATCCCTGCCCCCCATTCTTTCATATTTTATTCTTCTCTTTCTCCAGCATCTCGTTCATATGGTTTTTAAGGTAGTTTTACTCCTCTAAGACTCTTATTGGAATCCTATTTAGAGTTGCATTGCATCGACACAGAAACATAGATTTGGGGGAAATGGGCATTCTTGGTGAACAGAGCAGAGAGGCTGGCCTCTCTCCATCCCAGGCTACTCTCCTGTTCCTTAGAAGGCAGCTGCAGTTAGGAGTTCCGTGTGTATATTCCCAAAAGTTGTCTATGCAGACATACACATGCATCTGATGTTGTACTAAGAAAATGGGGTTGTGCTCCCTGACTTCCTGCCCCCAAGCCTTCCCTTTGGGCAGCCCACAGTGTGAGGCATCCTGTTTGTCCAGGGGATGGTCTTGTACCATTTTTCCTAGAGTGATCACCTGCTAGGTTTCTGTGTCCCTGTTACAGACTCCCTTTGACATTCCAAAAGATGTGAATCCCGTATCCCCATTAGGAGAGCTCCTGGTCCCCCTGCCCCCACTTTCTTTCAGTAATTTGAACATGACACATACCTCAGCTTAACTTATCCTGATATGTCCCCAGAACCTGTCCACCCCCAGGCTCCCCAGGGTGCTCAGACCAAATCCCTGGGTAACTTTGGACTTAATCTACCAGAATCAACCATGTGTGATGTTCCATTGCTAATCCCTGGTGGAGCCACCACCAGGCTGATGGCCCCAGCCTCACTGGAGCACCAGGGTACAACCAGGTGAGACTGAGGCATCAGTAGGCCTACAGGAGTCATGGTTAAGTGAGGCATGCGGGCCTGGGATGGGGTCCCAACAGGAGTGTGGACCTTAAGCAAAACCATCGATTCTCATCTTCCCTGGGGATTATCTCTGGAGGCAGCTTGGCCTGGCATCCATGCCCAACCTGTTGATCACTTGGCACCTGTGTGAATGCTCTAACACCAGCCCTTGTACATGGACTGTGGGCCTGAGCAGATGGCTTAGAGTCCTTGGTAGCTCCCTAGCTGACTGCGAGGACCTCACGGTGTAGAGAGCGAAACCTTGAGGCTGAAACCTCAGGGTACACTGGTGTCCCCAAGCATCTCATACCGGATGTTGCTGGGCCCACAGTCAGAGTCCAGGGACCATGGTTCCTGAACTGTAGGGGCAGGGAGGCTGGACTCCCAGAAGTCAGGGTCTGTGAGGGCAAGGCTGGGCCCCTCATGTGCTCCCTCTTCCTCAGCCCCACAGGATCCTCTGACTTCCATCTGCCTCAGAAATCTCGGGATCAGGTGATGGCAGCGGCCAGGCTCCTGCCACCACCGGCAGGACCCCAGGTGAGCTGCCCCCAAGGCCTGTGGACCACCCCTGCATTTCCTCAGAGCCCTCCCATGCCCAGGGCTCCAGGTGGTAGCCTGAGTGTCCCTGCATCTCCTGAACTCTGTGGCCCCTTCCTGGCACCCACCCCCAAGCTGCTTGCGTGTTTGCCCTACCTCCTGACCAAGGCATCTCCACTCCCCACACCCCACATTGCCTGTACCCACTCCCATCTCCAGTGTGGAGATTTAGTCTAACCTGCAGCAGCCCCTGTCATTCCAGGCCAAGGTGACCTTTGAGGATGTGGCTGTGCTCCTCTCCCAGGAGGAATGGGACCGCCTGGGCCCCGCTCAGCGCGGCCTCTACCGACACGTGATGATGGAGACATATGGGAATGTGGTGTCACTGGGTATGTCCCCTCAGCAGGCCTCTTCTGTGTCTGTGTGCTTGGCCAGGGGTGGAGGCCCTGCACTATGGGTTTTGGGTAACATCCAGGTATTCAGCTCTAGAGGAAGGTCAGTCCATCTGTCTCATGCCTGCAGGTCACTCAGGTAGGGTGGGAGTGTTCCCAGATATGTGCTGACAAAAGGCCTTCCCTCCCCATGAGCAGGACTTCCAGGATCAAAGCCCAATGTGATCTGCCAGCTGGAACGAGGAGAAGAGCCATGGGTCCTGGATGGGCAGGGGACTAAGGAGACTGGGGGCCTGGGGAGTGGCCATTCAGGTGAGTGAAAGGAGCTGGCCCTCCCTCACTGGGGCTAAATCCGTTCTGGCGGCTGTGGGCACTGAGAGGTGACAGCAGGAGTGGCTTCCACCCAGGCCTCTTCTGGCAGAGGAGCCTTCGGGCTTAACTCCTTGAGCTGCACTTACCCATGTGACAGCAAATGAAAGAAGTTCCTCCTCTGGAGAAGTGTTTTCTTGTCCCTTCAACTCTCTGTTTTTTGCAGACAACTACAGACACGACCACATGCCAGCTTGTATGCGACAAGACAGCTCACCCTGTCCGTGGGGTAGGTGTATGTCTCATCTTTTTAATCCCTAAATCCCTGAAGGTGTTACTACCCGTTACTCACCAGAATGTAAAGAGATTCCCGGGGTGCCCCGATGCAGAATATGTTCTCATTATATGACACAATCTCCACGAAACTGTGGGCAGGGGTTTTCTAAATTAAAATTTTCTTTCAGTGCAATTGTTTTTTTCCCTTTGTCTTGTCACATGTAAAACATTTTTCCCCAGTCTATACTTGAAACAACTTAAGCCATCATTCTGAAAGTGGGTGCTCTGCTTAGGCCAGCTTCTGCGCCACGTGGGCCCAGGGGGCCTGGCACTGTCCCTGACAGCAGCTTGAGTCTGTGGACATGAAAGGTTGGTCATGCGTTGATTTTATGACCTGGATGGTTGAGTGAGTAATTTCCTATACAGTTGTTTTTTAACTTATTAAAGTCATCTTGCTCATCTTGTTACTTTGGCATCAGACAAGAAACCACCTATTCAGGAAACTTCGAACCATAGAAATGATACTTCTCATTGCAAATAGGTAATATTTTTTTGGCTAGTAAGCTTTGGTCTATGGTAATGAAGCTCTTTATAAGTCAAAAAAAAAAAAAACCCCAAAAACCTAAACCGTGTTTCCCAGTTTAAAAAAACACATAGTATGTCCTTTTAAAAATAAGTTGTAAAAAAAATAAATAAATAAATAAAAATAAAATAAGTTGTATAAAAATTTTAATTTTATTTATTTGTTTTAAAGATTTAATTATTCATGAGAGACACAGAGGGATAGGCAGGCTCCCTGTGGGGAGCATCAATCACTGAGCCACCCAGGTCCCCTAAAAATTTTATTAAATAGATAATAGTAAAGCCAGATTTTTAAAACGAAGAACCTATTAGTGTTACCATTCTTTTTTTTTTTTTTTTTAAGTTTTTTTTTTTTTTTCTTAATTTATTCATGAGAAACAGAGAGGCAGAGACACAGGAAGAGGGAGAAGCAGGCTCCCCGCAGGGAGCCCGATGTGGAACTCAGGCCCAGGATCACACCCTGAACCCTGAGCTGAAGGCAAACGCTCAATCAATGAGCCACTCAGGCATCCCACTTTTACCATTCTTGAATTATTAAGTATACACTTAATTGCTCTAAGGAGAATAAGAAAAGTAGACACAAAACTTGAACAGCTTTGGATTAGAGGAGGAAAACCAAAGGGTCAATAAATGTGAGAACATGCTCAGCCTTATTATTCATCAGTAAAATGTAAGTCAAAACTATTATCGTTTACCGTGTTAAACCTTCAGGATGAAAAAAATGGAAAGATCTAATTGAAGTTTGGGTGAGGCTATTAGCTAATGAGGGGGTAAATGTGCACACTACTTTGGAAATCAGTTTGGCATTATCTAATGAAGCTGAAAATACAAGTTCCTACATCAAATACCTTTTTTTTTTTTTTTTTTTTAAGATTTTATTTATCTATTAGTGAGAGACAGAGAGGCAGAGACACAGGCAGAGGGAGAAGCAGGCTCCATGCAGGGAACCTGATGCGGGACTCGATCCCCGGACTGCAGGATCACTCCCTAGGCGGAAGGCAGGCGCTAAACCGTTGAGCCACCTGGGCTGCCCTACATCAAATACCCTACTCTCATATGTACAGTAAGAATGTTTGTGTATAAAAACCAAGAAGCATATGCAAGAATCTTTTTAATTTTTTTTTGTATTTATGATAGTCACAGAGAGAGAGAGGCAGAGACACAGGCAGAGGAAGAAGCAGGCTCCATGCACCGGAAGCCCGACATGGGATTCGATCCCAGGTCGCCAGGATCGTGCCCTGGGCCAAAGGCAGGCACTGAACCGCTGCGCCACCCAGGGATCCCCATATGCAAGAATCTTACAGAAGTATGCTTTGTGATAGAAAAAATTAACAATAACCCAAATGTCCATCCTACTGTCCAGCAGTAGGATAGATGAGTAAACCGTGGTGTTTTAATAGGAAATGGGACGCTTGGGTGGCTCAGCAGTTGAGAATCTAACTTTGGCTCAGGGCGTGATCCCGAGGGCCTGGTTTGAGTCCCGCATCGGGTTTCCTGCAGGGAGCTTGCTTCTCTTTCTGCCTATGTCTCTGCCTCTCTCTCTTTCTGGGTCTCTCATGAATAAATAAATCTTAAAAAAAAAAAAGGAAAGAACAAGTTGTAGTAAAAATGGTTTAATAACCGCTGTGGAACAATATAATGAATTGGAACACAGTGTTGACAGAGGAAAGCAAGTTGAAGAAGACCAGGCACCATGAAATTATAAAAATCTCAGGAATACGCCTAATTGAGTTACTGGTCAGAGATACAAATTTCTAAGATAAAGCTATTTAAAAAAACAAACACTGGGCGGCCCTGGTTGCTCAGTGGTTTAGCGCTGCCTTCAGCCTGGGGTGGGATCCTGGAGACCCGGGATCCAGTCCCGCATGGGGCTCCCTGCATGGAGCCTGCTTCTCTGTCGGCCTGTATTTCTGCCTCTGTCTGTCTCTGTGTCTCTCATGAATAAATAAAGATCTTTTTTAAAATTAATAATAATAAATGGAGTAAACAGAGATGGGAGTTACCCTCTCACTTGAAACATCTGAAAAATGACGAGATACATGAAACCACAGCTCTCCAGGTGTTGGGAATCATTGTCATGAAATCAATGAAGGGGGATCCCTGGGTGGCGCGGTGGTTTAGCGCCTGCCTTTGGCCCAGGGCGCAATCCTGGAGACTCGGGATCGAATCCCACGTCAGGCTCCCAGTGCATGGAGCCTGTTTCTCCCTCTGCCTGTGTCTCTGCCTCTCTCTCTCTCTCTCTCTCTCTCTGTGACTATAATAAATAAATTAAAAAAAAAAAAAAGAAATCAATGAAGGAAATTAATCCCTGAGAGACAGGAAACAAAGGGCTGATCCCTATAATTGCCCCAGCTTACAGCTTGAAGAAGATCACAATGCAGGGAGGGCAGAGCCCAGTGGTCTCCCAGACTTAGGGACACATAGTCAGGAGTCCAGAGAAGCCAGGGAGGCTAGAAGTCCCACAGAAGAGTCCATTTGACAAAGAGAACTCTGGAGATCTGCAGGGAGACCTTCTTGAGTATTAGCACTAGCAAGGAAACCCCGTCCAATGCCAGGAAGGAGCCCCCTCTTTGGAAGGAGTAGCAGCTGTGGTTGCCAGAACTTAAGATGGTTTTCATAGTGGAATGAATGCTTGTGCGCACCGCCCCCCCCAATTCATCTGTCAAAGCCCTAAACCCCAGTGTGAATGTATTGGTGATGGACCCTTTATGGAAGTTTTTTTTTTTTTTTCTTAAAGATTTTATTTATTCATGAGAGACACAGAGGCAGAGACACAGGCAGAGGGAGAAGCAGACTCCACGCAGGGAACCCGATGCGGGACTCGACCCCCGGTCTCCAGGATCACGACCTGAGCTGAAGGCAGATGCTTAACTGCTGACCCACCCGGGCGTCCCTCTTTTTCTAAAGTTGTTTTTTGTTTTGAGTCATCCCCACCCCCAAGGTGGGGTTGGAACTTAGCACCGAGATCGAGAGCGGCACACGCCACCTACCGAGCCTGCAGGCTCCCCACACGCTAGGTCTCCCAGCAGGGCTCCGGCAGGCCTGGAACAAACTCTTCCAACTTCTTCCCTTCCCCTCCCCTTGGCTCCCCAAAGCCGGCCTGCGCAGAGCCCCTTTATGGAAGTTATTAAGGTTAAATGAGGTCATAGGGTAGGGCCTGGATTTGCTAGGGTTAGTGTCTTTATAAGAAGAGGAAGGGGCAGCCTGGGTGACTCAGTGGTTTAGCGCCATCTTCAGGCGTGATCCCGGAGACCTGAGATCAAGTCCCACATCAGGCTCCTTGCATGGAGCCTGCTTCTCCCTCTGCCTGTGTCTCTGCCTCTCTCTCTCAGCATCTCTCATAAATAAATAAATAATCTTAAAAAAAAAAAAAAGGAAAAGAGACCAGAGCTCTCTTTCTTGGCACATACAGCCTCCCGGACCCCTGCCCCAGGACGTATTCATCCCACTTGCATAATCCCCAGGACTGTGAATATGGGTTTTACTCCTGTGACTGTTATGTTAAGCTTTTGCTTTTAAGGAATGGAGGACCCTTTAAACATGGGTCTGGAGGTCAGCGACAAGTCAGAGTCAAAGACTGGGAAGGATTGGATACACCACTGCTGCCTTGAAGGTGGAGGGACCACATGGCAAGGAATGCAGGTAGCCTTTCAGAGCTGAGCGTGGCAAGGAAACAGTCACCTTAGTCCTGCAGCCTTGTAGAAAGAGCTAAATTTTGACAACTATTAAGAATGAGCTTTGAAGTACATTTATTGCCTGAGCCTCCACACACAGACAAACACTTTATTTCAGCCTTATGATACGCTGAGCAGAGAATCCAACTATGTCATGTGGCCTGCAGAACTCTAGGCTGGCGGATACAGTGCCCAGTGCTCATGCGAGGCTGGGAAGGGTGCTGCTCCCAACACAGGAGTGGGAAACCCGTGACTCTCAGGGCACCATCGATTAGAGAGCTGACTTGGGGGAAGAGCCCTAAGCACCCTCTGGTCTGATCTGACAAAGTTGAAAGACAAGAACTACAGTTGATACTCTGAAGTAACTTAACCAAGAATACTTAAGCTCAAGAATATTTGTTTTGTTTTTATTTAAAATATTTATTTATTTGAGAGAAAGAGAGAGAGACAAAGAATGGGGGGTGGGGTGGGGAGGAGAGGGAAACTGAAGCTGACTCCGCGGAGTGTGGAGCCTGACACAGGGCTCGATCTCACAATCAGATCATTACCTGAGCTGAAACCAAGAACCCGACACTCAACCAACTGCATCACCCAGGCACCCCACGTTCAAGAATATTTCTAGGGGCAGCCCAGGTGTCTCAGCAGTTTGGTGCCGCCTTCGGCCCGGGGTGTGATCCTGGAGACCTGGGATCAAGTCCCACTTCGGGCTCCCTGCATGGAGCCTGCTTCTCCCTCTGCCTGTGTCTCTGCCTGTGCCTCTCTCTCTCTCTCTCTCTCTCTCTCATGAATAAATAAAATCTTTAAAAATATATATATATATTTCTAGAAATATCCCAACACCAACCAAGGTAAAATTCATAATATTTGGCTTCAATTAAAATGTTACCAGACATACAAAAAAGTAAGAAAATACGATCATAATTAGAAAAAACAGTCCTGTTAAACTAACCAGAAATGACATCAGTGATAGAATTGAAAGACAAGGATGTTAAAATAAAATAAATTTATTCCATATGTTGAAGGACGAGAGAGAATATTGAGCATATTAAGTAGAAGCATGGAATATCCGTGAAAGACTCCGATCTGATCTCTAGGGATGGAGACAACAACGTCTGAGACGAAGTATTCACTTGGTAAATTAGTGGCAGATTAGACCTCATGTAAGAAAAGATTTGTGAAAATAAAGTCCTAGGAACTACTGAAAAGGAAGCAAGGGAAAAAGTACAGCACATCCATGAGCTGGGGGACAATCTGAAGTGGCCTAATACATGTCACTGAGGCCAACAAAGCAGGTCAGAAAAAATATTTGAAGACAGTAGTTGAAATTTTTCCCAAATTTGATGAAAGGTATGAATTCCCAGATCTAAGAAATTCAACGAACCCTCGACAAAATTACACTAAACTACATCATAATCAAAACTGTTCTAGCTGTGAAGCCAACAAAGGAGATAAAATAGAATTAGGAAAAGTAAGAAGAGAAAGAGAAGAGGGAACAAAGCGCAGCTGTTTAGGGACCCCTCTGGGCTTTAGGATTCGCGGCTCTGACATAGTGGCCTGGGGCAATGCGAACCCTGGTTCTCATGTGGCGTGTGAGACATGACAAAAGGCCGCTGACAGAGTGACTTGGACATCATCAACTTCGTTCACGCCCTGGAGGCCAGAAGCCCCAGACCCGTGCAGCAGGGTATCCGGTGAGGGCCTCCTGGCACCGGCACCTTCAGATGCTCGGAGGCCTCTGCCTGTGAGCGCGGGAGGGGGGGGGGGGTTAGCTTGCTGGTGTCTCCTCCTACTGGGCACTACTCCCGTCCTGGGGTCTCCTCCCAGTGACCTCCTCTGACTCTAATCACCTCCCAGAGGCCCCACCCCCAGACATCACTCGGGTTAGGGTTTCAGCATGTGAAGTTGGGAGGAAGGGACACAAACAATTGGTTCATCACAACAGTCCTGTTACTCTGTCCCAGGTCCTGTGATCTACCGAAGTTCTACCCGTATGTATGTTATAAACCCGCACTCCATACCTTTTTTTAAAGTTTTAAGTGATCTCTACACCCAACATGGGGCTTGAACTCAACACCTCAAGACCAAGAGTCGCACACTCCTCTGGCTGAGCCAGCCAAGCTCCCCAGCACATAACTATTTTTGCTTTAGACGGTTCTCCTTTACAGTGATTTAGAAAACCTTCTTTACATAGTCCTGTATATATATATCTTCATTTTAACCATTTCCAAAAGCCTTTATTTCCTTATATAATCCATCTTTTCTGTCCGGTATATTTCTGCAGCCTGAAGAATTCCCTTTAACATTAGCTTGGATTTGATTGTTGGGTGTCTTCTCCATTGGTGTTTGTGAATTGACCAGTTTTTTTCTTTTTGTCACTTTCCGGATGTCAGTCCATTGTCCTTTGACTTGTTTCTGATGATGAATCCACTGTACTTGTTCTATTCATTCCTCTGTGTCATAGGTGGTTTTTGTCTAACTGCCTCTAAGATTTTCTCTTTGGCTTTTAGCAGTTGGACTATGATGTATCTAGGTGGTATTTTAAAAACACGTTTGTGATTCTAATATCTTGGATCTTTGTTTTGATGTCTTCTATCATTTTTAGAAAAATCTCAGCCATTTTCTTTTCAGATGCTTTTTCTTGCCTCTTTTGCGATTCCAACTACATGCAAGCTAGGCCATTTGATAATGACCCGTACTGGCTTTATGTTTCATACGTTTCTGTCTTTGTATTTCTTTTTGGATGATTTCTCTTGACCTATTTTCAAGCTCACTGGTCTTTCTCAGCTGGGTGGGGCATTCCTGTGTTACTGTGTTTTTTACATCTAGCATTTCTAATTGGACTGTTTCTTCCAGTATCTATCTGTCTGCTGAAACTCCCCATCTGGTCATTCAGTTGTTCCAGCATATGGGTCCTCCCTAGTTCTAGTTCTGTTCATCATTTAGTCACTTCACTCTGTGTGTGTGTGTGTGTACATGTACGTGTATGCAGTCTTTCTCTTGGGTGGCTCATAGTTTTTTGTTGAATGTCAGCTAGTAGAGATAGAGGTAAACAGTGTAACTGTCTGGAAACGTAGCCTGCGCTACTGGGCTGTCAGCGGGGAAGCCTGAGCTGGTCTAGTCAGGAGCTGGGCTGGGCTCAGTTGTTTCCAGGTGTGCCTGTAAGAGGGTTTTTTTCCTTGCTCTTGCCCCCACCCTAGCAGTAGTCTCAGTTGCTGGTTATTCTATGCTTGCTGGCCTTTGGGGCAGAGGAAAATGAGAGGATGCTCCACTGTCCCGGTCCATCCTCAGTTGTAGGCAGGTGTTGTGTCCCTGGGTCACAGCCCCTCCCCTAGTTGAAGCAGATCTCACTTTTGGGCTCACGATCATTTCCTGCCTCTCCCTCAGGAGTAAAGGGTAGTTTTCCTTTCCCTTCCCGGCCATTGTAATTTTCGCCCGTGCCCTGGAATGAGAGGTTTGCTTTCCCTCTCAGATGACTTACAGCTTTTGTTCTGTAGAGAAGGATTCCAGTGGGTGCTTTTGCTTTTCCCTCTTGTAGGCCTGAGCCACCAAAGAAGGCTTCCTCTGGACCTGCCCCCATGGGGAGCCCATGGACATGAGCCCCCTGTGTCTGTGGCTCTCTGGGGTTCTTTGAAAGATGATTAATGTTTTAACCAGGTGCTTTGAATTGCTTGGGTGGTGACCTGTCTTTCATATTCCTCTTACCTCTTTTCCATTACGGGCGCACCAGTGCAGTTGTCTCTCTGTGCAGGCACCTGTCTCCTTAGATTTCAGCGCATTTGGGGGCTGTCGTGACCTCGGCTCTGTGATAGATTCAAGAAAGTTAAGATTTTATAGATTATCTTTTTCTTACTGTTGAGGTGGAAGGGATAGTCTTACAGCTTTATCCCTCCTGGGGGAATTCAGTTATTGTGTAATTAATAAATAGTATAATGATGGTGATATTAACAGTTAAAGGGACATGAGAACTATAACTGGGTTGTCGGTGTATCCACCTGTCAGATTGGTCGTGGTGAGGGCCCCTCCAGCGCCACTGATGAGTGGGCAGTGCTGGGGGAGAGGGTGGCTACTTGACAACAGTAAGCTGTTACCGGGCACCTGGGTGGCTCAGTCAGTTAAGTGCCTGACTCTTGGTTTCAGCTCAGGTCACAATCTCCTGGGTTGTGGGATCAAGCCCTGTGTTAGGCTCCACACTCAGCACCGAGTTTGCCTGTGACTATTACCTGCCCCTCATACTCTGTTTCTCTTTCTCAAGTCAGTAAATCTTTTAAAAACTTTTAAAAATGATACGGTGTCACATGGTAGCCTGACCATAGGAATAGGGCTTGTCCAAGCCGTCTTTCTTGTGGAAAGAGGAAGATAAGGAATCAAAAAAGAGACGTAGATCCCGAAGGCCCACCAGCCACCAGGGTAGGGGCTCCTTGTAGGAGGAAGGAAGTGCTGGTGGGCCATCTGGATGGCCAGCTCTGGCAGCAGGCAGCACCACCCGCCTGAGTCTGGGAAGCCCTGCAGGATGGAGGCGTGTGTGTCCCTAGTGCCGCCGAATCTTGGGGTGGGTGTGGAGAGCGGTTCATCAAGCCTGGAGTGGGACTCCAGCCTCTAAAAGGGAGGCCCCTCATTCGGGAGAGTCTCCCAGCATCTCACTCCCGCCTCTTCTCAGATGACCCTCTGGCTGCCACCAGCTTCTGCAAGAGGTATTGGCGTTTGGCAGGTCTTCTTCCTCCATCCAGGGCAGCCATGCCCTAGCTGCTGAGGGCAACACAGATCTAAACAGGCATATTTTATTCGTTGACCACCTTGGCCCAGATCTTTCTCTGCACACCAATCAGAAGTCCATCTTAGGAGCTCCCTGGGGTTTGTGGAGAGACCGCTTGGCTTCTGAATCTTTTGTTTTTCAAGGGTCCATATTGGGGTTCCAGGAGGCCCCCAGACCAAGTTAGGAACTGATTAAAGATTGAAGCTTCTATCTCGATGATGCTGTTATCAGCAACATGGTAGGGGGGGGACCACAGTCCCCCATCCTGGGCCCCACCTCTGAACAGAGTGGAGCAGCACGCGGTCGGCAAGCTGAGCGGCCCGCGTGTCACTTGTCCCCAGTGCCCGGCGGCCTCCACTCTGCTCACGAGGTTTCTCGGCCTCAGGATGTTCCGGGCCGACGTCTTGGAGCCGGGGATGGCCCCCCAACCGCAGGGCTGCGCTGGGCGGGGACTCCTGCCTCCACCCGCTGGGGGCCCCGGAGCCAGCGCCCCCGGCACCGCCCGGCCTCGGGACGTCCGCGGTCCCCCCATGGGTTCTGGCCTTCCCGGTGGCGCGGTCGCCAAGGTTCACGGGGCACTCGCCTCGGATGGTGCGCGCACGGCTTGGGTGTTGTGGGCGGGACTGAACCCCCCCGCAGCCCTTGCCCCTCGGGCGCCGCACACGAGGACGCCCCTGCGCCTGCGCCTGTGCCAGGCCTTCCACCCTGTGGCCATCGGACACGCCCGCGGGCTCCTGTCCCACCTGCTCCACACCACGCCTCACCCGCCGCCTTTGCGGTCAGCCCAGCCAGGCCCCCGCGGGCGGGGTGCAGCCCGGTAGTCGGTGCTCCTGGGGGGGCTCCAGGGAGGGGGGCCGGGGAGATCCCAGGGAGGGGGGCCGGGGAGACCCCAGGGAGGGGCTCCCGGGGGGGCTCAGCCGGCTGCGTCCGCCTTGGGCTCGGCTCGGGGCTTGGGGGGCTGGGGTGGGGCCCTGCTCACGGGGAGTCCACGTCCCCCTTAACCTAGGTCCCTCCAGCTTCTCGTTCTCTGTCTTAAGTAAAGTCCCAAGAGAGGAGGACTGCGGGGAGATGGGCCCAGGCCGCAGGGGCCGCTGTGCTAGTTGCTGCGCCCACTCGTGATCGTCCTGGCCCCGAGCGCTGGGCCACCTGTGCCCAGCAAAGCCACCCGTAGGTGCCGCCTGCCGCGCCGTTCTCTCTGGGTTCACCTCTAACGTGGTGCTCTGCGTTTGCTGTTTCAGAATGTGAAAACCAGGGAGAGAACCAAGATAGGGACTTGGGCGTGAAGCCACGTGTCTCCGAGGACGGCTCCGTGGTCCCGGGGGAAGGCCGCCCGGGATGGCGCGACCGGGGGCGCCCGCGCGACGCTCCGCCGCCTCGGGCCCCGGCCGCTGCTGGCGCCGAGCGGCCCTACAAGTGCACCGAGTGCGGCAAATGCTTCGGCCGCAGCTCGCACCTCCTGCAGCACCAGAGGACCCACACCGGCGAGAAGCCGTACGTGTGCGGCGTGTGCGGGAAGGCCTTCAGCCAGAGCTCCGTGCTCAGCAAACACCGGCGCATCCACACGGGCGAGAAGCCGTACGAGTGCAACGAGTGCGGGAAGGCCTTCCGCGTGAGCTCCGACCTGGCGCAGCACCACAAGATCCACACGGGCGAGAAGCCGCACGAGTGCCTGGAGTGCCGCAAGGCCTTCACGCAACTCTCGCACCTCATCCAGCACCAGCGCATCCACACGGGCGAGCGGCCGTACGTGTGCGCGCTGTGCGGGAAGGCCTTCAACCACAGCACCGTGCTGCGCAGCCACCAGCGCGTGCACACCGGCGAGAAGCCGCACGAGTGCGCGCAATGCGGCCGCGCCTTCAGCGTCAAGAGGACGCTGCTGCAGCACCAGCGCGTGCACACGGGCGAGAAGCCATACACCTGCAGCGAGTGCGGCCGCGCCTTCAGCGACCGCTCGGTGCTCATCCAGCACCACAACGTGCACACAGGCGAGAAGCCGTACGAGTGCGGCGAGTGCGGCAAGGCCTTCAGCCACCGCTCGACGCTCATGAACCACGAGCGCATCCACACGGAGGAGAAGCCGTACGGCTGCTACGCGTGCGGCAAGGCCTTCGTGCAGCACTCGCACCTGACGCAGCACCAGCGCGTGCACACCGGCGAGAAGCCATACGTGTGCGGCGAGTGCGGCCACGCCTTCAGCGCCCGCAGGTCTCTGGTGCAGCACGAGCGCATCCACACGGGCGAGCGGCCCTTCCGCTGCGCGCAGTGCGGCAAGGCCTTCAGCCTCAAGGCTACGCTGATCGTGCACCTGCGGACTCACACCGGGGAGCGGCCGTACGAATGCAGCCGCTGCGGCAAGGCCTTCAGCCAGTACTCGGTGCTCATCCAGCACCAGCGCATCCACACGGGCGAGCGGCCCTACGAGTGCGGCGAGTGCGGCCGCGCCTTCAACCAGCACGGGCACCTGATCCAGCACCAGAAGGTGCACCGGAAGCTGTGACGCCCGGGAGCCCCGCGGCCCGGAGCCCCGGCACGAGGAGCTGCGGCCCGGGGGAGCTCGGGGGCCCGGCTTTGTTTCCCCCCACCCTCCGGTTCTGCCGCACAACACTCACCTCCTTGGTGACTTTTGGTACAGGGCGCCACGTGCACTCACCCTCTAACATTACACCGTCTGTTGGAAGAAACCGAAGGAAGTTAGGACCCAAGGAAATACTGTCACAAAACTTTCTTACCTTCTAAATAAAGTTTTTTCTTAGAACATCCCATGCCTTTCCTAAAAACAATAATTATTCTAATTATCGCACCTAAAATTAGACTTGGATTATTTGCAGTGTTGTTAGGCCACTAAAGTGTTGTCTGGATGATATATTTTTTTAAAAATGTCATTAAGTCTCATCATGTAAATGGCTAGGAACCCTAACTGTATAGAATCACATGTTTTATAAAAAGTCTAAAGATTAATTAGTGAGAAATGATGTAAACTTAGAAAACACTTCATCTGGTGTTTCAACTTTATTCAAGATCAGAAGGGATGTCCTAACTTTTGGTGAAAATTCAACTCAAATATGCTTCTTTGCCTCAAAGCCCACCCTTATGATTTAAAGCTTTGTGCCCCAGAAATCATGGGACGTCTTGAGCCTCTGGACCCCATGTGGGTTGGAGGGAGGCTCTGCACCTCAGAGCCCAGACCTCAGCTGTTGCACGAACTGGGAGCCTCTTTACACATTGTTTTACTCAAAAGAAAGTTCTTTGGTATATATTTTTAAAACTTAAAATTCTCAAATTCAAATAGCTTTTTTATTATCTAAAATTTCCATTCCAGTGTTTGAGGTTTTTGTGTTTTAACTCCTGATTCCAAGAAAGTCTAGTATCCAGTTTCACTTACTACAATGAATCTGGTTTGTCATTTCTAAGTTTTTTCCTCTCTCTCTTGAAAACATCAGCTTCTCAGGAGAAATGAAGGACTAGAGTGTTGACCTTTCAGTCCACAGCAATAACATTGACGCAGATAAAAGCTTGTTTCCCCCTCCCTCTCTCTGATACAGGTGACAGGCGCCAATATCACAGGTGAAATTCTGGAAGCTGAGGGTTGCAGGTGGGCTTCAGGGAGGAGATGGGCTCCTTCTGAAAAGAATTGGCATCACATGTGTACTGCAGAGCCGCTGGGACCAGAGGAGCTAAAGCCACTGAGCAAAACCAGGAGTTGGGCTCACTAAGGTAGATGAGCTCACCAAGGTGTTGCTTCGCTGGAGCTGAGGGAGCAGGTGCAACTTCAGAGATGGCGAAAACCTCTGAGGAGATGCTGTCGAGGCCAAGTTCATGGTGCGATTCAGAGGAGCTGAAATCCCTGGGACCAAACTGCAGAGGAATAGAGCTCATGGAAGTGGGACACTCACTCCTGAACCCCACGGAGGGGGGCCACCGCCTCCCCCGCGCTGACTGGGTCTATGGCTGTGTCTGACTCTACAGCTGCCCCGCAGGGCGCACCACTACTCAGGGCACAATTCCTAATCCCATGGAAGAGTTAGGATACAAAACAGTTCGGTCAAGACAACGCTGAGTTATGTACAATGTACAGAAACACTTGCTTGGAAAGACACTGTACTACAGGACAACAGAAGTGACCCTTCAGTTGCTCTGGATTGCTAGATCCACCACACCCAGGATTTGGGGGGGAATCTGCAAAATGTATGGTTCGCTTTTCAGCCTTCTTAGGCGAAGTATACTTTATCATTCTGGCTTTTCTTCCCGTCAGCTGCCATTGACCTGTTGGTGAGTGTCCAGGCTCAGGTGTCCATGGGGCTGGAAGGTGAGCTTCAGTGCCCTTCTCCTTGGGAATGGTCCCTGGGCCACACATTTTTTTGTCCTTCACCTCTCCAAGGACCAGGAGGTAGCATATAACCTGCTGGAACGTATGGGCGGTCTGCATCTTTTGGAAGTGGCATCAGGCACCAAAATGATGCCTGGGGTCCCTTCACCCTGGTAATAGCCTTCTCGGCCATCGGCACCCAGCTTTCTGTAGTCCTTGTGATGGAAGTTAGTATAACTCTGAACAGGTGCAGCTGTCGTGGAGGCAGGGGGCCATGGAGCAACAGGCCAGGGGAACTGCTCACCCACCACGAGGAGACAAATTCTCCCCAACCCCAGGGGATCTTGAAGAAGCTCAGCCCACAGGCCTGCAACACATGCAGCTGTCATGAGAGGCCACACAGCCACCTCCAGCAGGGACCCAAGGACAGCCTTGAGGACACGAACCCCAGGGGGCGCCTGAAGAGTGGCCCAGCTCTTGAAGATAGGTGGGAGGACCCAGATCCAGTTCTCTGGCTCAGATCTGATGCTTGGGTGGCTTGGGTTCCTCGGCCCCAGGGGTGTGTATAGGGCCAGCTGCAAAGATGTAGGGCTTGGGTACCACACACACACACTGAGCAAGACCTTACCCAGCCTTACCAGGACTCCTGGGTCAGCTGTTACTGAGTTTCCGTGGAGGTCAGGCTCAAGTCTCCCCTAACAGGCCAGGGCCCTCCCCTGTCTGATCCTCTGACACCAGCAGTTCATCTCCTGACTGGTAACTGCCCAGAGATATTAGCAAGTAGCTGTGGTCTGAGATGACTGCTCCCAAAGGCCCTCTGTCATCAGCAGGCTGACAACTCAGGTTTCTGACCCTGTAAGCTGAAGAGGCAAGGGACAGTTGCAGGCAGTTAACCCACCAGATACCCAGGTCTGACTGTCCCAGTGGCCAGGCAGAAACATCAAGAACCAAGAAGTCCCTTTGCCTGTGCTCCCTCCCATCCTTAGATGAGCTTGACATTTGGCCCCTGTGAAAGCGTGGCACCAATTCATGGTGCCAGCCCTCATCAGCCAAAACCAAACAGCCAAGAAAGCTTGTCAAACCATCCGCTTTCCGATTTTGCACAATGAAAACCAGTAGCATATTTTTTTCCATGTATTTCCAGTAAATACGCTTCTTCAGACTGCACTGGCCCACCACACCTCCTGCCACACTAGCCCTCCCACCTATGGCTCTAGGGCTCCCCTCAATGCCACAATCCCTTGGGGTGCCACTGGCTTAAGGGACATCCATGCTGATAGGAGGAAGGGACCCCCAGAGCAGGAGTTCTTAACCCAACAAGAAAGCATCAGAGCCATTAGCAGTGATAGGGCAGGGAATGTAAGAGATGGTTCTTATTAAAGCCAACACAAGGACTCCTGGATGGCTCAGCAGTTAAGCTCTGCCTTCGGCTCAGGGCATGATCCTGGAATTCAGGGATCGAGTCCCACATTGGGCTCCCTAAGGGGAGCCTGCTTCTCCCTTTGCCTGTGTCTCTGTCATGAATAAGTAAATAAAATCTTTATTTTTTTATTAATGAGAGACACAGGGAGAGAGAGAGAGAGAGAGAGAGGCACACACAGGCAGAGGGAGAAGCAGGCTCCACACAGGAAGCCCAATGAGGGACCCCATCCAATGACCCCAGGATCATGCCCCAGGCAAAGGCAGGCACTAAACCGCTGAACCACCCAGGGATCCCCTAAATAAAATCTTTGAAACAGACACACACACACACACAGAGAGATACATCTTTCCTGAGTAATCAGACAGTCAAATGCAATACCAGCCAAGAGTCATGCCTATTTCATTAGCAAGTAGAAGTTAAAATTACAACATCCAGTACAGGGAGGCTGTACGGAAGTCAGACTGTGCTCTCCTCAACTTTGCATCCTGACATGGAAGGATAATGTATTCCAATGATTAGGTGCTGATGACATTATATATCTGGTACAACCACCCTGGAAAGCATTTGCTTATATATAAGCAAGTACTTGTAGAGGGATTAAAGGATACTTGTTTCTTCCCTTTTTGGGAGACAGACACTTAAAGAAATCTTCAGAGTGCTGGATGACCACACAGTGGAACTGAGACCTCAAAGACCAAATACATTGAAGAATAAACACTATGCAAACAAACTGAAAAAGTCAAAGATGGCTTCCACCATCAACAAGCAAGACTCAGCAATCTCGGAGGAGTGGAAGGCTTAGAATTCCAGAATCACCACACATAACACTCAAAACACCTGGTTCTCAACTAAAAGTATTAAAAATATGCTAAGAAACTGGAAAGTATGGCCTATTCACAGGGAAAAAATAATTGACAGAAACCATTCCTGAAGAAGTCCAGACACTAGAATTATTAGTCAAAGATGTTAAGTTAATGGTCTTATATATGTTGAATGACATAAAGGAAGCCATGGGCAAAAAACTAAAGGAAAGCAAGAAAGTGATACATAAACAAAATGAGAATATTAATAAAGAGACACAACTTGCAAAAACAAAACAAAACAAAATCTGGAGCCAAAAATACAATAATTGAAATGAAAAAAATTCACTGGAGCAGTTCAACGGATGTGGCAGAAGAAAGGATCAATGAACTTGAAGACAGGACAATTGAAATTATGCAGTGTGAGGGAAAAAAGAATGAAGAAAAATGAATAAATCCAAGAAACCTATGGAACACCATCAAAACTGCCAATGTATACATTATATGATGCCAAGAAGGAAAGAAACAAGCAAAAAAGATATATGAAGAAATAATGGCTAAGAATTTCCAAAACCTGAAATGACATGAATATGCCTGTCCAAGAAACTCAATGAGTCCAAACAGTTCATAAACTAAAAGGGATCCACACTGAGGCATATTGTAGTCAAATTGTTAAAGCCCAAAGACAATGTTGAGGGACACCCGGGTGGCTCAGCGGTTGAGCATCTGCCTTTGGCTCAAGTTGTGATCCCGGGGTCCTGGGATCGAGTCCCATATCGGGCTCCCCACAGGGAGCCTGCCTCTCCCTCTGCCTGTGTCTCTGCCTCTCTCTGTGTCTCTCATAAATAAATAAAATCTTAAGAAAAAAAAAAACAATGAAAATGTTGAAAGCAGCAACAAACAAATCCACATGGACCAAGGAGCCTATGTAGGATAAATCACTGATTGCTCTTCACAAACTATGGAAACCAGAAGGTAGTGGGATGGTGTTTTAATAAGTTTGAAAGGAAAAAAGATGTCAACCAAGAATTCAATACCCAGCAAAACTATCGTTCATTCTTGAGGGTGAAATTAAGACATTTCCAGATAAAGAAAAGCTGACAGAGTTCATTACCAGTAGACCTGCTTTACAAAATATGCTAAAGGGAGTCCTCTAGGCTGAAATGAAAGGACATGAAACAGTAACTCAAAGCCATAGGACAAAATAACATGAACTAAATAGGTCGTATTACTTAACTTTTGTTATGGTTTATTTTCCTACATGGCTTAATATTCTAATGCATAAAATAATCATAAGTCTATGTTGGTGGGCATAAAACAGATAAATGTCTGTGACAATAACAATATAAGGAGAGAAGGCCAGAGATAAATAGGAAGAATGCTTATACTACTAAAATTACATCAGTATTATTCAAACTAGGCTGTTATAAGCTTAAAATAATCCCCACAGTAACCACAAAGAAAATAACTAAAAATATACACATATACAGAAAAAGAAAGAAAGGAATTAGAATAGTATACTACAAGACACAAGTACAAAAAAAAACAGGCATGGACATAGAAATAGAGGGGGAAAAACAAGACATGTAAGACAGATGATAGAAGTAAATATTATCAGTAATCATATAAAATACAAATGGATTAAGCTATCCTAGAAAAGGCAGAGATTGGCAGTTTGGATTTTAAAGAATCAGGATCCAACTACATGCAGTCTCTGAAAGATCACCTTAGCAATAAGGACACAAAGAAGTTGAAAGGATGAAGAAATATAATTCATGCACAGTAACTAGAAGAGAGTTGAAATGGCTCTAGTATTATCAGACAGAGACATGTTGACAAAAAAAGCTAGAAGATTAGAAGAGACAAAGAAAGAAATTATAGATAAAAAGCAAGAAAATATTATAATACATACACACCTAATGGTAGAGTCCTAAAATATGCAAAGCAAAAATGACAGTTTTGAAAGAGGGAGAAAAGTTCCCCTTTTAGGAGACTTTATACTCCTAGGATAGGAGGATAGGAGACTTCAATACTCCTCTTTCAATAATAGATAGAACAACCAAACAGAAAATCAACAAGGAAAGAAGACCACCTGAAGGACACTAAAACCAATTAGACCTAAGAAACATCTACAGAACACTCCATGCAACAGCAGAATACATATTCTCCTCAAGTGCACATGGAACATTCTCTAGACCATAGTAGAGTCTACAAAGCAAGTCGCAACATATTTAATTCTGGGTTTTTTTGTTTTTAAAGGTTTTATTTTATTCTCTCATGATAAATAAAATCTTTTAAAAATTTTTAAATCCTAAATTATCTTTTCCAATTACAATAAAACTAGAAATCAATTACAGAAGAAAAATTGGAAAATTAAACCAAAAATTTTTTTAAGATTTTATTTATTTATTCAGGAGAGACACACAGAGAGAGGCAGAGACACAGGCAGAGGGAGAAGCAGGCTCCATGCAGTGAGCCCAATGTGGGACTTGATCCTGGGCCTCCAGGATAATGCCCTGGGCTGAAGGCGGCGCTAAACCACTGAGCCACCAGGGCTGTCCCTAAACCAAACTTTTAAACAACAGGTAAGTGGAAGAAGAAATTACAAGGGAATGTAGAAAATACTTAGTGATGAATGAAAGCAAAACCACAATATACCAAAGCTTATGGGATGTTGTGAAAGCAGTGCATAGAAAGAAATTTAAAACTTTAAAAGCATACATGAAGGGGTGCTTGGGTGGCTCTGTCAGTTAAACATCTGCCTTCAGCTCAGGTCTTGATCTCAGGGTCCCGAGTTCAAGCCCTGCACTTGGCTCCATGCTGGTCGAGGTGCCTATTTTAAAATTAATTAGCTAATTAATTTGTTAAAGTTCTCAACCAATAACCTAACTGTACACTCCAAGAAACTAGGGGGGAAAAGTGTGCCTGGGTGGCTCAATTGGTTAAGCATCTGACTCTTGATTTGGCTCATGTTGGGCTCCACACTGAGTGTGGAGTCTACTAAAGTCTCTCCCTCTTCCTCTGTCCCTCCTCCACCCCCCACTCTCTCTCTCTCTCTCTCTCTCTCTCTCTCTCTCTCTCAGAAGAAGAAGAAGAAGAAGAAGAAGAAGAAGAAGAAGAAGAAGAAGAAGAAGAAGAAGAAACCAGGGAAAAGCAAACTAAACACAAATAGAAAGAAGGTTGATAGTAAAGATCAGAGTGGAAATAATGATCTAGAAAATACAGAAATAGGGCAGCCCCGGTGGCTCAGCGGTTTAGTGCCGCCTACAGCTCAGGGCGTGATCCTGGAGACCTGGGATCGAGTCCCACGTCGGGCTCCCTGCATGGAGCCTGCTTCTCCCTCTGCCTGTGTCTCTGCCTCTCTCTCTCTTCTCTGTGTATTCTCATGAATAAATAAATAAAATCTTAAAAAAAAAAAGAAAAGAAAATACAGAAATAGAGAAAATCAACAAACTTCAAGTTAGCTCATTGAATTGATCAACAATGTTGACAAACTTTTAAGCTAGGTAAATAGAGAAAATTTAAATTATTAAAAAACAGAAGTAAATGTGTGGTCATCGTGACCAGCCTCACAGAAATAAAAAGGATTATGTAAGAATACTACGAACAACTGTATGCTAACAAATTAGATAATCTAGATGAAATGGACAAATTCCTAGAAACACACAATCTACCACTGACTCCTGAAGGAGAAAATCTGAATAGATTTGTATCTAGTAAGAAGATTGAATCAATGATCAAAATCTTCCCAACAAAGAAAAGCCCAACACAGATGGCTTCACTGGTTGATTCTACTGAACATAAAAAAAAAGAAAGAAAGAATAAATACTAATCCACAAATTCTTTCTAAAAATTAAAGTGGAGGGTGGCTTGATGACTCAGTTAAGCATCCAACTCTGGGTTCGGCTCAGGTCATGACCTCAGGGTCATGAGATCAACCCCACATCAGGCTCCATGATCAGCATGGAGTCGGCTCCTTCTGCCTCTCCCCCACAATAAATATTTTAAAAATTTAAGTGGAAGTAAAACTTTCTAACTCATTCTATGAGGCTCAGATTACACTGGTATCAAAGAGAAACAAAAACTAGGTATCTATATCCCTTATGACTACCGATGCAAAATCCTCAATAAAATACTAGCAAACCATGGGATGCCTGGGTGACTCAGCATTGGTGCGTCTGCCTTGGGCCCAGGGCATGACCCAGGGGTCCTGGGATCAAATACTGCATTGGGCTCCCCACAGGGAGCCTGCTTCTCTCTCTGCCTGTGTCTCCGCCTCTCTATATATATCTTTCATGAATCAATAAAACCTTTTTTAAAAATTCTAGCAAAGCGGGATCCCTGGGTGACGCAGCGGTTTAGCGCCTGCCTTTAGCCCAGGGCGCGATCCTGGAGACCCGGGATCGAATCCCACATCAGGCTCCCAGTGCATGGAGCCTGCTTCTCCCTCTGCCTGTGTCTCTGCCTCTCTCTCTCTCTGTGACTATCATACATAAATAAATAAAAATTAAAAAAAATTCTAGCAAAGCAAATTCAATAGACTGTTGGAAAGGATTATACACTATGACCAAGTGGAATTTATCCCCAGAATGAAAGAATGGTTAACATCAAAATCGGTCATTGTAATTGATCACATTATCAGAGTGAAACAAACAAACAAAAAAAAACCCACTTGATCTTTTCAACTGATACAAAAAAAGCTTTTGGTAAAACTTCAGTTTCTTGATAAAAGCACTCAATAAACCAGAAATAAAAAGAAACGCACATGGTAAAAATCCACAGCATGGTAAAAATCATATAGAAAAACCTAATATAATACATAATGGTAAAGACTGAAGGCTTTAAGATCAAGAACAAGTAAAGAATGCTCGCTTTTGCTACTTCTATTCAAGAAAGTACTGGAAATTCTAGCCAGAGCAATTAGGCAAGGAAAGTGAATACAAGGCACCCAAGTTGGAAAAGAAGTTAAACTATCCGTGTTAACAGACTACATGACCTTATATATGAGGAAACCCTAAAGATTACACACGCCAAAAAGAAAAAAACAAGACAAAACAAAATCTTAGGAACAAACCAATTCAGCAAAATAGCAATATACAAAACCAGGACATAAAAATTAGTTGCATTCCATTAATTAAAAAGAAAAATTAAGAAGGACCCCTCGGTGGCTCAGTGGTTGAGCATCTGCCTTTGGCTCAGGTCATGAACCCGGGGTCCCGGGACCAAGTCCCACATCGGGTCCCTTCTGGGAGCCTGCTTCTCCCTCTGCCTGTGTTTCTGCCTCTCTCTCTCTCTCTGTCTCCCATGAATATATAAATAAAATCTTTTAAAAAGAAAAGAACATTTAAACAAATGGAAATAGGGGATCCCCGGGTGGCGCAGCGGTTTGGCGCCTGCCTTTGGCCCAGGGCGTGATCCTGGAGACCCGGGATCGAATCCCACATCGGGCTCCCAGTGCATGGAGCCTGCTTCTCCCTCTGCCTGTGTTTCTGCCTCTCTCTCTCTGTCTCTCATGAATATATAAATAAAATCTTTTAAAAAGAAAAGAACATTTAAACAAATAGAAATATATCCTATGTTCATGGAAGGCTTGATGGATTCATATGACAATACCATCCTAACTGATCTATAGATTCAATGCAATCCCTATCAAAAGCTGTGATTTTGCAGAAATAGAAAATCCCATCCTAAAATTCATATGGAATCCCAGATAGGGATCCCAAATAGCCAAAACAACCTTGAAAAAGAACAAAATGGAAGGACTCCCTTCCTGATTTCTAACTTCCTATAAAGCTACAGTAAATTACAATATGGTGCTGGCATAAAGACAGATGACAGAATAGAACCCAGCAATAAACCCCTGCATTGTATGGTCAATTGATTTTAGATAAGGGTGCCACGACCATTTAGGAACTGTTTGCGTTTCCCCTCCATCCCACCCTACTCATTCATGATGTTGAAGCTCTAACCCAATGTGACTGTATTTGGAGATAGGGCTTGTTAACTGGTAATAAAGGTTAAAAGATGAAAAAGGTGGGGCCCTAATCTGATAGGGCTAATGCCCTTATAAAAGGAAGAGACATCTGAGATATTCTCTCCCATGCCAGGACACAGTCAGAAGGCATCTGTATTGAAGCCAGGAAGAGAACCCTCACTAGGGCTGAATCATCCAGCACCTAGATCTCGAACTTAGTTTCCAGAACTATGAGAGTCAAATTTGTTTTTGATAAATTTGCGTTTTAAGCCACCAGGTCTGTGGTATTTTTATGGTAGCCTAAGCCAATACAGGCATACCTGGTTTTAATGTGCTTTGCTTTATTGTTTCTTGCAAACACAAGATGTGTGGGAATCCTATGTTGACCAAGTCTATTGGCACTATTTTTCCAACAGCAATTTATTCACTTTTTGTCTGTCACATTTTGGGAATACTACAAATACTCTCAATACTTCAAACTTTTTCACTATTTTTTTAAAGATTTTATTTATTCATGAAAGAGAGAGAGAGAAAGGCAGAGACACAGGCAGCAGGAGAAGCAGGCTCCATGCAGGGAGTCTGATGTGGGACTCGATCCCAGGACTCGATCCCAAGACTTGATCTCGAGACTTCAGGATCATGCCCTGGGTGGAAGGCAGGGGCTAAACTGCTGAGCCACCCAGGGATCCCCCAAACTTTTTCACTATTATATTTGTTATGGGAACCTATAACCAGTCATTATGATTTGCTGAGAGTTCAGATACCATTTTTTTAAAAATAAAGTGTTTAAGGTTTGTACACTGTATTTTTAGATATGTCACTGCACACAATACACACTGTAGTGTAAACATAACATTTATATGAACTGAAAAACCAGAAATTCATTTGACTTGTTTTACTGAGATATCTGCTTTATCAGAGTGGTCTGGAGCCGAACACACACACTATCTCTGAGATATGCCTATACTATTCAATGTGGAAAACTGTGTCTTTTCAAAAAATGTTGTATGGAAAATTGGATGCAAAAGAAGTTGGACCCTTACCTGATACCATATATAAAAGTCAACTTATAATGGATCCAAGACCAAAACCTTAGACCTAAAGCTATAAAACTCAGAATAAAAGGGGGGGGGGCAAATCTTCCTAACCTTGCATTTAACAGTCTCTTGGTTATGATATCCAAAGAATAGGCAACAAAAGAAAAAATAAACTTCATAAAAATTAAAAATTTGTGTGCATCAAAGGACATGAGAGTAGATAGAACTCACAGAATAAGAGTAAATATCTGCAAATCGCATATCTGATAACAGACCACCATGAAAATACACAAAGAACTCCTACACCTCAAAACTTAAAAAATAATTAAAAACCCAATTCTAAAATGGGCAAAGGACTTGGACAGATATTTCTCCAAAGAAGACAGACAAATGGTCAATAAGTGCCTGAAAAGATGTTCAACATCATTAGTCATCAGAAAAATACAAACCAAAACCACAATGAGAAACCATTTCACACTCATTAGGATGGATATTATTAAAAAAAAAAACAAACAAACAGAAAAGTGTTGTTGACAAAGATGTAGGGAAATTAGAACCCTCTATTCATTGCTGCTGGGAATGTACAAGGGTAAATGGTACATGGCTGTAAAGTGGTACAGCCACTGTGGAAAAGTCTGGCCGTTCCTCAAAAGGTAAAGGTAGAAGAATTACCATATGATCCAGCAATTTCGCTCCCAGAATTACACCCAGAAGTATTGAGAGTAATGATCCAAGGGATGCCTGCATGGCTCAGTTGACTAAGCATCCAATTCTTGATTTTAGCTCAGATCATGATCTCGGGGTCATGAGATCAAGCCCCACATGGGGCTCTGCCCTGGTTGTGGAACCTGCTTAAGATTCTCTTTCTCTCTCTGCCCCTACCTCCACCCCCACTGCTCATGCACTCTCTCCCCTACCCCCAAAAAGGTCAAAAAAAGATATTTGTGCACCCACTCGCAGCAGTGTATGCACAACAGCCAAAAGGCAGAAACACCCAAGTGTCTATTAACAGATGAGTGAATAAACAAAACATGGTATCTACGAACAAAGTCATATTTTTCAGACATAAAAAAGCATGACATTCTGATACAGGTACAAAATGGATGAACCTTGAGGACATTATGCAAAGTGAAATAAGCCAGATATAAAGGGCAAATATTGTATTATTCCACTTATGAGGAACCTAGAATAGGCAAATTCATAGAAAACAGAACAGAGATTGTCAGCAGCTAAGAGGAGGAAAAGAGGGGAGTTATTGTTTAATGGGTATAGACTTTGTTTCAGATTTAAAAAAAAAGTAGTGATGGTTATATAACACTGTGAATGTACTTAATGCCACTGAACTATACATGTAAAAATGGTTAAAATGGTAAATTTTATGTTATGCATATATACCACAATGAAAACAGCAATTATCAACTCTGTTACAAAGACACACAGAAAAGTATGACT
Source organism: Vulpes lagopus (assembly GCF_018345385.1). Taxonomy (NCBI): domain Eukaryota; kingdom Metazoa; phylum Chordata; class Mammalia; order Carnivora; family Canidae; genus Vulpes; species Vulpes lagopus. The sequence continues at coordinate 153,775 of NC_054832.1, forward strand.
ATGTTAATCTTTTAAATTTACAATATGTAAAAACATGTAAATATGTAGAATTCTTTCCAGTGTGAGTTTTCTAGGATTAAAGAATAGCAATAGGTGAAGATCCTATGTGCTACAACAAGCACACAGTATTTCCTTTTTTAAATGCTCTTAATTATGTGTGAAAGGAAACTTATATCAGCAGTAACAGATTCTTTTCCTAAGTGGGGGAGAACTTCTTTTTGCTTAATCCTCTTAATTTCTCTAAAATGAACATGCACTGCTTTTGGTTTAAGAAAAGAATTTTTGTTGCTTGTTTTTAATTAGAAACGCCCTTCATCTGTAACAACACTGTGTGAACAATAAATAAAAGGGTGGGGTGGGTCATATGGAAGAAGCACATAGTGGAACTCATGAATCTTCCTCCATGATCACCTCGAGAAGTCTTCCCGGAGGTGAATCCTCTGATGCTGGCACATGTTCGAACTGTGCCGGAAGGCCTTCCCACACTTGCTGCATTTGTAGGGCTTCTCACCAGTGTGGATCCTCCGGTGCTGGATGAGATAAGTGCCCTGGCTAAAGGCTTTCTTGCAATCACTGCATTTGTACGGCTTCTCTCCATGGTGAGACCTCTGGTGATGGATGAGTCTGGAACTGTTGTGGAAGGCCTTCCCACACTCACTACACTTGTACGGCTTCTCTCCTGTGTGAATCCTCTGATGCTGGATAAGGTGTGTGCTCTGGCTGAAGACTTTGCCACAGTCATTACATTCATAGGGCTTCTCTCCAGTGTGGCTTCTCTGATGTTCAACAAGTTTGGTTTTTTGGATGAAGGCTTTCTCACATTCATTACATTTATAGGGTTTCTCACCAGTGTGAATTCTTTGATGTTGGATAAGGTTAGAACTTTGGGTAAAGCCTTTGCCACATTCTTTACACTCAAACGGCTTCTCCCCAGTGTGGGTCCGGCGATGTCGGATAAGGATTGAGCCATCACTGAAGGCTTTCCCACAGTCATTACACTTATAGGGTTTCTCTCCAGTGTGGATTCTCTGGTGATATATAAGGGAAGAATAGGCACTGAAGTGTTTCCCACAATCACCACACTTGTAGGGCTTCTCCCCAGTATGAATTCTCTGATGCTTCATGAGGTTGGGCCTCTGATTGAATGTCTTCCCACACTCACCACAACGGTAGGGGATTTCACCTGAGTGCATCCTTCGGTGATTGATGAACTCGCAGCTCTGGCTGAAGGCTTTCCCACACTCATCACATTTGTAGGGCTTCTCTTCACTATGAAGCCGCTGGTGTTTGACAAGATTAGCACTGTACCTGAAGGCCTTCCCACAGTAACCACAATAATGTAATTTTTTCCCAAGAGGAATTTTCTGATCTTCTTTAACAACTAAATTTGCACTGAAGAATTCCCCAGAATCATGGACAATATTTGTCTTTTTTGACCTGTGTACACGCTTGTGGTTATTGAGGTATGATCTCTGTTCGAAACTCTGTTCACATATATCACATTTGTGAGGTCTCTGATCAGAGACAGGGCTTGACCGAAACCTGAGGCCTCCCCCAGACTCCTGAATGCTGTCCTCACTGGTCAGTGGGACTGGCCTCAGGTCTCTCTGCTCCACAGGCTTGTCCAGGCTCTTTTCTGGCTCCCTGCTCCATACAGGGATCTCTTCAGGATCACGTCCCTGGGGAACAGCCCCCTGGAGTTGATCCAGTTCTTCCCTATCAAGCATCTCCCCCGAAGACAACTCCTTAAATTCAGTCCTGGCCCCATGACCTGGAACAACAAACACAACATCTTAGGACCACCTGTCCTGACCTGAGAAGGAAAATAGGAAGATGGTACCCACCACCTGTACAGTATCAATTCCATCATCTCCAAAGTCACAACACCTTGCAGAGATGAGAGCCTGTAGCTTAGAGGCTTAACAACCTCACCTAAGGCTGCAATCTTGCAGCGGTACAAGTATTTCAACCCAGGCTCGACCAATTCTTCTGCCTGCCTTCTGCCTAAGTGGGGCTTGTAGGATGTAGGTCCTCATCATAAAAGTACAGAAGATGGAAGCTTCATACCACCACAGAGATGGGCCCTGAAAGTCATGGAAGGCATCTGACAAAGAAGTGAGTCTAAGGCCACCTCACAATAGCAAATCTACTCCCAAAATTTATGGTAGGAAAACCAGTTGCCTCTTCAGGACAGAGAGGGCTAATGTCATGCCAACCACGGACTGCAGAGCACACCAAGACCCTTAGCCCTCCTTAGCAGGCCAAACCCATTCTCTGGGCTTTTCTCAAGAGGCCTGAGAGATTGGGATGCCTGATGGCTCAGTAGTTGAGCATCTGCCTTTGGTTCAGGGTGTGATTCCGGGGTCCTGGGATCAAGTCCCACACTGAGCTCCCTGCATGGAGCCTGCTTCTTCTCCCTCTGCCTATGTCTCTGTTTCTCTCTGTGTGTCTCTCATGAATACATGAATAAAATCTTGGAAAGAAAAAAAAAAAGAGAGAGGGAGAGAGACCTGAGAGGCAACCCAGTTAACCATCAGCCCCTTAAACTCAAGATGCCATACAGAATACTTCCTGATACCCTCAAGCCTCCATTCCTTAGTTCCTTGACTAGCCATTCATACACCAACTCCAACTGCAGAAATATGGTACCATAATGCATTCTCTGTGAGCAAGAGAAACATGCACAACAATCCCAAAATAAGGATAACCAAATATCAACAAGAATAGAAATTAAAAAAAAAAAGAATGGAAATAATCTGTGACATATTCATAGGACAGAACACTGTATGGCGATGGAACAGAATGTATGCTGTACAACATGGCAGCCCTCAGATGCCCCGAATGAGACCGGACACAGAGCTAAGGGACAGAGTGACATCCAGGAGTTAGAGAGGGACCCTATGAGGAGCAGTGGGAAATGACACGTGAGGCCCAGTGGGCTCTCTGGAAGCTAGAAATCGTTTGCATTTTGATTTACAAGATGATTTTTTTTTTTTTAGATTTTTTTTCCAGATGTATTTACTTATTTATGATAGACATAGAGAGAGAGAGAGAGAGAGGCAGAGACACAGGAGGAGGGAGAAGCAGGCTCCATGCCAGGAGCCCGACCTGGGACTCGATCCCGGGACTCCAGGACCGCGCCCTGGGCCAAAGGCAGGCGCCAAACCGCTGAGCCACCCAGGGATCCCCTACAAGATGATTTTTTATAAAAATTCACTGAGTTATAAACTTAGGGTTTATCCTGGTTCTGTAAGTATTGTTATTTGAATAAATAAATTTACAAAACAGAAATTCAAGTCTTTTAGCCAGTACTTGTTTCTTAGAACATCATCAAGACACGTGCAAAATAATGCTTATCAGAGTTGTCCACGGCAATGAAACTAGACAGCACCCTTCCCACTGCCACTTCCAGCGAAAGCAGTGACTGAGACTCGTGGGCATAAAAATGGACACTCAGTGAGTGAAAAAGGAGATGACAGCAGTACACAAGGGATCACTGCATTCCTGTCAAGAAGCAACATTCAGGGACGCCCGGGTGGCTTAGCGGTTGAGCATCTGCCTTTGGCTCGGGGGTGATCCTGGGATTGAGTCCCACATCGGGCTCCCTGCAGGGAGCCTGCTTCTCCCTCTGCCTGTCTCTGCCTCTCTCTCTGTGTCTCTCATGAATAAATAAAAATCTTTGGGAAAAAAAAAAAAAAGCAACATTCATATATGGTTGTGGACAGACCGCACAAGAAAGGGGACAACAGGTGCACAACGGAACACACTGGTATGTGGTTGATGAGACGTTCTTTCTTGTTTGTACTGGTCTATAACTGTCAAGTGGATAATGTAGACAAGGAGAATGAAGTGATGGTCTCCATCACTATGGCCCTATCTGACCCTCCTCATAGGGCATGAGCTCTGAAGGGCAGGGCTCCATGGGGTCCAGCATTCCCTCTTCTCTGCCAACAATCCCCCCTTTCACTCTCCTAGAAGATGCAGCTCAAGAATCACCACACTGAGGCACCCAGGCTGATGGGGGTGACCTGGATTTCAACATCAGCCACTCCTAGGGTTACCATGCTGGCCCTGATGCACCTTGCTCTAAATGCCCAAGTCATTAACCACACACCTTGGACCCTGACAAATGCCTGTTGAGCAACTGTTAGGAAGTGGCCCCCCTCACGCACCTGAGACACTGACTCTCAGTCGCTCTGTCCCCTTGGCGCCCTGTGCATCCAGGTCCCATGGCTCATCCCCTCGCTCCAACTGTGTGATCACCCCAGGCTTGGGACCTGCAGGTCCAGCTCCTGGGAAGAAAATGGGGCCTAGGGTTGGTGCCAAGGATGCAGGGCTGCACTGAATGTAACCTCATCTGGGACTGCAGCAGGAAGGAGAAGCACAGGCAAAGTGGGTAGCTGGGAAGTCTGGACACTCTGGAAGGTTGGGATGGTCATGAAGATGAGATCTGAGCATGGGAACAAGAATGCAGGGTGCTCTCTCCACCTGAAGGTATGCACTCCCTCTAGGAATGGGTTGGGCCTGCGGCAGGGAGGCAGTCTTATCTGGGAGCTTAGAGGAGAGAACCACCAACCCAGCCCCACCTGGCCCTCCCTTTGCAAAGACCAGGCCTGTCAAGGACCAGAGGGTGAGGCCCCCAGCCCAGCCCCTGATGAGCCATCCATCCCCAGGGTTGTCCCCTGAACAGCATCCTGGTGAGGGGCCTTACCCAGGGAGACCAGATTCCTGTAGGTCTCCAGCATCACATCCCTGTAGAGGCCCCTCTGAGAAGGGCCCAGACGGCCCCACTCCTCCCGGGAGAATAGCACGGCCACGTCCTCAAAGGTCACCTCTGCCTGGAATGACAGGGGCTGCTGCAGGCCCAGGTGCAGCTCAGAGTGGGCCCTGGGGGCAGAAGCACCAGAAGCATACCAGGAATAGCAGCACAGGGGTGACGAGCCTGATGCCCTAGTATGGCCAAGGAGAGTGGCCTGAACCTTTGGCCACTAAGCCAGTAACTCTGGAAGGCTGAGGGAGTCCCAGGATCACGCCCTCTCCTGCTCAACATCCCACACCAAGATGGCTGACAGTGTCTGCTGAAGCAGAGCAGCCAAGGAAGCCCTATCTGGAGATTGCAGACCTCTCAGGGAGAACGGATGCTCACCTGGGGCAGAGCAGACAGGTGCAAAGCCTCCATCACCTGGTACCCTGGGCTTCCCAGGAGAGAAATCAGTGGTGGGTCACACTGGTGCTGAGGGAAGAGAGAAGAACACATGGAGGCCCAGCCTGGCCCCTTCTGTGGGCAGCTTCAGGACCGTGCTCATCCCCATCAGGACACAGCTAGTCTCCCAGGAAAACTCTGCTCCCTACCTGGGGCTGCCCTGCACAACCGTGCCCCCACTACAGGAATGTGTGCACAATTCCTCAGGCCATCTGTTCCCCTCGACCTTCTTGACACATCAAGCTGCCTCATTTAGTAGGAAGATTCACTTTATATGAAAAAATAAAGACAACTTATTAAGTGTTGAAAGTGGAAAAAAAAATCAATACAAGGTACAGAACAAAAGTATAGACACTTAAAAATACAATACTAGTAGAAATAAGTTCAGTGTCTGAGTGATGGTAAGAAATAAGAGGATTAAACTCACCTACTACAAGCACAAGAGTCTCTGATACACACACAATGCTCCTGCATAACCTAAAATACAGTAACACAGAAAGCCTGAATAGACGACAAACAACACAAACGCTAAATAAAATAAAACTGTGTTAACTATATACCTTTTCTTTATCTTGTTTTTGAAATATTTATTTATTTATTTATTTATTTATTTATTTATTTATTTATTTATGTACTTACTTACTTACTTATTTGAGAGAGAGAGAGAGAGAGAGAGAGAGACACCAAGAGCAGGGGAGGGCCAGAGGGAGAGGGAGAAGCAGCCTCCCTGCTGAGCAGGAAGCTGGACTGGGGCTTGATCCCAGGACCCTGAGATAACAACCTGAGCGAAAGCAGATGCCTAACCAACTGAGCCACCCATGCACCCCTACCTTTTCTTTACTTTTAAAGCTCTTTATTGAAATATGAAATTTATGCAGAAGTCTCAACAAATCCTGAACGCACGCTCCAGGGGCAGTCACAAAGGGCCCACGCCCACAGAACCAGCACCGAAGTCTGCCCTCCTGCCCCTGCAGGCACTGCTTCCTTCCTGAACTCCCAAGGGTATGCCTCCATCCACTTCCACCACCACACATCAGGTGTGCTTCTGGTGAACTTTATCAAGCACCTGTGCTGTCTACACTCTGGCTTCTTCCCTCCATTGTGATGCTTGTGAGCTTAATATACAATTGCTATGTGTGGTTTCGCAATATTTATACCATTAAAACAGAACTGAAAGTAAAAATCACTAATAGAAACAAAAATAAATAATACATATTAAAAAAAGGAAAATCCACCCAAAACCTGTACTTACAGACAAATGCATATCTAACAACAAACTCGAAATGTAGAAACCAATACTAAACTGAAGTAGCAAAGAGCAACTGGCAAGCCTCCCCTGGAACCAGAGATTTCAACACACTTCCCTCAGAAATGAATGGAACAAGTAGAGAATAGGTACTTAAAACATAGAGATTACACATTTTCCAAAATATACATTCAAAAAGATTAAGGAGCACCACAAACCAGGCAACAATGGAAGTTTCAACAAATTCCAAACACTGATACCATCTGGCAAAACATTTGCTGACCACTGTTGTGATACTGGAAATATCTGATAAATATGTACCCCCTCAGGGGTGCCTGGGTGGCTCAGTCAGCTAAGCTCTGCCTTCAGCTCAGGTTGTGATCGCGGGGTCCTGAAATGGTCTGCTTCTCTCCCTGCCCCTCCCCTTGCTCATGGGCATGTGCACACTTTCTCTCTAATAAAGAAATAAAATGTTTTTTGAAAAGTACCCCCCTCCCCAAGAAAAACATAGAAATGGTAAAGGAGGTTACATAAGGGAAAATGTGCATTCTTAGTGCTCTTATTTTAGGACAAGAGAGACTGAAATAAATGATCTAAACTTTTTTTTTTTTTAAGATTTTATTTATTTATTCACAAGAGACACAGAGAGAGAGAGAGAGAGAGAGAGAGAGAGAGGCAGAGACACAAGCAGAGGGAGAAGCAGGCTCCATGCAGGGAGCCCGATGTGGGACTCGATCCCGGGGCTCCAGGATTACGCTCTGGTCCAAAGGCAGGTGCTAAACAGCTGAGCCACCCAGGGATCCCCCTGATCTAAACATTTAATAAAAAATTAAACACAGACTAAAAAAAGTAATTCAAGAAAAGAAGAAAATAAAGAATACTCGATTTAAAGAAACAACAATCTCAACAGTGCTGTTAAAACACAAAAACATTTGGTAAATCCAATGGGGGGGGCAGAAAAGAGATGGAAAAAGAAATATTTCAAAAAAAAAAAAAAAGAAAAAGAAATATTTCTAAGAACAAAAAAGGGGAGTACCTGGGTGGCTCAGCGGTTGTATCTGCCTTTGGCTCAGGGAGTGATCCCAGGGTCCTAGGATCAAGTCCCACATCAGGCTCCCCACAGGAAGCCTGCTTCTCCCTCTGCCTGTGTCTCTGCCTCTGTGTGTCTCATGAATAAAGAGAATCTCAAAAAAAAAAAAAAAAAAGGCACATAATCCTACATACCATATATGCAGCAACAGTTATCAGAGTGTGATCCAAGACCCTGGGGACAAAATGGTAAAACTTTATTGGAGGACATCAAAAAGACCTATGGAGAAACAGTGCTCATAAACAGGAAGATGCAATATCATAAAAATGTCAATTATCCCCCAAGTAAATCTATTAATTCTGTACAACCAAAATTGCAACAGGACGTAACATAAAATCTGATCAAAATGATTCAATATCGTAATGATCCAGATTAACCAAGGCAATGCTAAAAAAGAACTAAGGAAAAAAAATAAATAAATAAAAAATAAATAAATAAAAAATAATAAAAAAGAACTAAGGTAGGCAGAGGCACACCCTACCACATCAAGACTTACTGTAAGGCTATGGTAACAAAAGTGAGGCGTAAGCATAGCAAAGAAATTAATGAACAGATCTGTGCCTGCATTAAGGACACAATGGCATGCTATCAAAATGGTACCAACACAACTGATCTTCTACAGGAAAGTAAAATTCAGGGACGTCTGGGAGGCTCAGCGATTAAGTGCCTGCCTTCGGCTCAGAGCATGATCTCGTGGTCCCGGGATCAAGTCCCACACTGGGCTCCCTGAGTGGAGGCTGCTTCTCCCTCTGCCTGTGTCTCTGCCTCTGTGTGTCTCATAAGCAAATAAATAAAATCTTAAAGAAAAAAAAATTGCTACCGTGAAGCATTTTGTATTTTCCCCAATCTGTGGGGAGAGAGGTCTTGAATTTGCATTTCCTTAATTCTCAATGACACTGAAGATCTTTTCACATATTTATTAGACTGATTTCATTGTCTATGAATTCCCAAGTCATCCTGTGTTCATTTCTTAAAATAAATGGTCTTTTTACTTTAAAATATATTCTGTATATCTTTTCTTATGTATTAAGTATGTTTGCAAATACCTTTCACTCTGCAGCTTGTCTTTTAATTTTGTGGTGTACAGAAAAAATTTTGGAGTAAAATTAAACTTTTCTTTGATGTACTGTATTTCCCATATAACTTTAATAGCTATAATATATTTTTTTAAAGATTTTATTTATTCATTCATGAGAGAGAGAGGCAGAGACACAGGCAGAGGTAGAAGCAGGCTCCATGCAGGGAGCCCGACATGGGACTCGATCCCACGACTCCAGAATCACGACCCCGGCCGAAGGCGCGCTAAACTGCTGAGCCACCCAGGCTGCCCTATAGCTATAATATTTTTTTAAAGATTTTATTCATTTATTCATGAGAGACACAGAGAGAGAGATTGGCAGAGAGAGAAGCAGGCTCCTCTCAGGGAGCCCGACATGGGACTCGATCCCAGATTCCCGGATCACGCCCTCAACTGAAGGCAGACACTCAACTGCTGAGCCACCCAGGTGTCCCTAGCTATGATATTTTTAAAGATTTATTTATTTATTCATGAGAAACACAGAGAGAGAGAAAGAGACACAGGCAGAGAGAGAAGCAGGCTCCCTGCAGGGAGCCCGATGCGGGACTCGATCCTGGGACCCCAGGACCGCGCCCTGGGCCAAGGCAGGCACTAAACTGCTCAGTCACCCAGGGATCCCTGAATGTAGATTTTAAAACACTAGTAAGTGTGTAGAGGTATAAGAAAATGTGCTGACAGAAAAGTAACAATCAACAGAGTGAAAAAGGCACCTAAGAGATGGGAGATAAGGGGATCCCTGGGTGGCTCAGTGGTTTAGCGCCTGCCTTTGGCCCAGCGCGATCCTGAAGTCCCGGGATCGAGTACCGCCTTGGGCTAGCAAGGAGCATACTTCTCCCTCTGCCTGTGTCTCTGCCGCTATCATGAATGAATGAATAAATAAATCTTAAAAAAAAAAAGAAATGGGAGATAATATCTGCAAACCATGTATCTGATTAGGAATTAAGAATTAAGATCTAGGAGCACCGAAGCACCTGGGTGGCTCAGTGGCTGAGCGTCTGCCTTCGGCTCAGGACACAACCCCGGGGTCCTGGGATGAAGTCCCACATCAGGCTCCCCGTAGGGAGGCCGCTTCTCCCTCTGCCTGTGTCTCTGCCTCTCTCTGTGTGTCTCTCATGAATAAATAAAATCTTAAAAAAAAAAAAAAAAAGGAATTAAGATCTAAAATACATAAGGACTTTACACAACTAAATACGGGGGAAAAAAACTATAAAATCCAATTTAACAGGGGCAAAGAACCTCAATTTCTCCACAAAAACATACAAATGACCAACAGGTACCTGAAAAGATGATCAACCTAATTGCAAATAAAAACCACCATGAGCTTCACCTCATAGCTGTCAGAATGAGTATTATCAAAATGCAAAAGATATGTGAGGTAAGGATGTAGAGAACAGAAAATCTTTGTGCACCGTTGGTGGAAATGTAAATTGGTGCAGCCGTTATGGAAAACAGGGTGGAGGTGCCTTAAAAAAAAAATCAACCTAAGTGTCCAACAATAGATGAAAGGGTACAGGATGTAGTATATACACAATGGAATAGTACTCAGCCACTAAAGAATGAAATCTTGCCATTCGCTACAATATGAATGAACCTTGAGGGCGTTATGCTAAATGCAATAAACCAGACACAGAAAGACAAATACCACATGACCTCACTGATATGTGGTATCCAAGAGAGTCGAAATCAGAGAAGCAGAGAGAAGAATGGATGGCTGCCAAGGTTTGGGCCTTGGGGGAAATGGTGAGATGCAGCTAAGAGCACAAACTCTCAGCTCTGCAAGATGAGTAAAATCTGGAAATCTAAAATAGAGCATTGTGACTACGGTTAACAATCCTGTTTTGTAACTATGAAATTTGCTAAGGGGGAGGGGGGCGCCTGGGTGGCTCAGTCGGCCTTCAGCTTGGCTCAGGACCCCAGGGTCTTGGGGTTGAGACCCCCATTGGGCTCCTTGCCTCTAAGGGAGACTCTGCCACTCCCCCTGCTTGTGCTCTCATTCTGTGTCAAGTAAATAAATCTTTAAAAAGAAAGAAATTTGCCAAGAGGATAGGTCTTAAATATCCTCACAAAAACTAAAAAAGAAAATTGTACCTAGGTGAGATGAGGAACATGCTAATTAGGTTGAATGTGATTATCTTACAATGCATGCATATATCAAAACAAACGTGTACATCTAAAATTTATACAATTCTTGTGTATCAATTACATTCAATAAAACTAAACAAAAACTGGGCGGCCCTGGGTGGTTCAGTGGTTTAGCGCTGCCTTCAGCCCAGGGTGTGATCCTGGAGACCCAGGATGTAGTCGGGCTCCGTGCATGGAGCTCGCTTCTCCCTCTGCCTGCGTCTCCGCCTCTCTGTGTGTCATGAATAAATAAATAAAACTAAAAAAAAAAAAAAAAAAAAAAAAAAACTAAACAAAAACTGCACAAAGTATATTGTTCAAAATAAGGGTTGCTTAGGGAAGCAAATGGGATTGGGGACCCTGAGTCTAACAGCAATTTCACTTCAACAGCTTTCCTTAAAAGCATTCTTCCACCTCAACAGGGGTGCACCTGGTCGTTCGGTCAGTAGAGCACGTGGGTCTTCATCTCTGGGTGCCCAGGGCAAGCCCCACTTTCGCATGGAGCCTGAATTATAAAAAAGGGTGGGGAGAGGGGCAGGCCCCAGGCTAGCTCTAGACCTTGCGGTTGCGGCTGGAAACCTTTTCTTGTTGTTGTTTTTAAGGGCGCCTGGGTGGCTCAGGTCATGATCCCGGGGTCCTGGGATCCAGCGCCCCACCGGCTCCCTGCTCAGCAGTCGGCCTCTCCCTCCGCCCCTCCCCCGGCTCCTGCATGCACGCTCTCAAACGAGTAAGATCCTTAAAAAAAGTTTTCTTAATTGTATTTTCAAAGCACAAAAACACGGTGCATTTTTTATTTAAAAAGTCTTAGATATCAGACCTTGAATAAAAGCCTCTAAGAAGAGAAACAATTTGCCTGCAGAGAAGAACTGGAGCAACAGCAGCAAAGGGTGAGGAGGCAGGAAGGCACACCCGGCGGAGGGGGGAGCGCGGAGGCTGCAAGGGGCGGGGAGGCCGGACGCGGAGAGAGGAGGCACGGAGCACCCCGCTACACAGCAGGGCGGAGGAAGCTGGGAGCTGGGGGGGAGCAGGGGAGGGGGACAGGGGGCGGGGCGGGTGGGACAGGGTCGGGGGAGGCGGCGGGAGGGACAGGGGGCGGGCCCCCGGGCCGGGGCGCGAGGGCGAGGCCGGCCGCGGCCTTCGGGCGTCGGCGCGGTGGGCCCGGGCCGGGGAGGGGAGCGGCGCCCGGGCGGCGGGCCCCGGGGGCGGCCGGGGAGGGGGCTCGCGGGCGGGGCCGGCGGCGGAGAGCCGTCGGGGGCCTCCCGGAGCAAGCCGCCGGGGGGACCGGGTCGCAGCGGCGCGGGGGCTGCAGGGCGAGTCGCCGCCGCCCGCCGGCTCACACTCACCTCAGCCGCCGAGGAGCCGCCGCCCGCCGCGCCCTCCGCGCCAATCGGAAGCCGCCGGAAGTGACGCCACCCCGCGGGCCGCTCTGGGAAACGGTCTCCAGGTCTCGATCGTGAGCCGCCTCGAGGCGCGGGACACGCAGGGCGCGGCCACTAGGTGGCAGCCCGGAGCCACGACCCGACGCTCCCGAACCCCCGAACCCAGGCAGCGGGGGGAGGCCTTTGACTTTCTGTGAAAACGTCGCTCTGCGCCGGGGAGGGCGCTGGCACCAAGGGATCGGGCCCTTTGGCGAGGCCGAGAAGCCACGTGGTCACCGGGTCATGGAACCCACTCCCACCCGGAGCCTCGTGCACTCCAGGGGGAGGGCTTCCTTGGGTACCTGCTGCTGGAGCAAACCCTCCCTGATGGCCACCGTATTCAGAAGGGTAAAACAATGGCAGGTTAGTTTGCTGTCCAGGGAACCAAGCCCAGCCCTTCTGCTCATGCGGAAACTTCGCCCTCCTCTCTGCTCCACCATGGCCAAAGTGGAGTGGGTAATAAATGAAGAGGAGGAAGGCGAAACCTGGGGGCAAGGCTCATGCTAGACAAGTGTGGACCCTGACATCAAGGAGCCACCTGGCAGCCACAGCCTCTCACAACCGAGGGGGCAGACTGGTTCTCAAGCCCTCGTGGAGTGCATACCAGGAGCACTGCACCTCAGCCGGCCACCCACCACCTCCCCGACCCCAACCTTCTTAGCAACTTATTAGGGACAGTGGCCCGCAGCCCCTGCTTTTGCTCTGGCTCCAAAGCAGCACTGGGCAGGGGGCTCTGGGGAGCCCCAAGGCACTAAAGAGCCCCACTACCGTCTCCGTGCCAGGTTGGCTCCACATCATCTACCCAAGTTTAGGACCAGGTACCAGGGGTGGCGCAGGAAGCCCATAGGGTCTGAGAAACTAGTCTGACTCCATCCTGCTCCTCCGACTGCAACTTCCTGGCTCTCCAACCTGTGGTTTTGGGAGTACTGCTCTCACCCCTAAGCGTCCATCTCCTCCCCCAGATTCCCCAAGTTCTCAAAAGAAGTTAATGCACATGAGTGGGATCCTCAACTCCCTGTGCAGCTGGCGGACGGGAGGGGGTGTCCCAGTAGCACCCCCACCTCTTCTCTCCAGAGCTGTCACAATTTCCTGGTACATCCAACTTCATCTTCCTCCTTCCTACATCAAAAGCTCCATGGCAGTCCTCCAAGCAAGGGCCCTTCCCTCTGAAACCACAGGCAAGCACAACTTGGTGGCAGAAGGACACACTTTATTGAGCCCCTCAAGCCTAGTTTTCCTTCTCCTGCACAGTCTTGGTTCCCCGGAGACGCCCAGTCCGGCGGGCAGCAATGAGACCCACTTTGCGGCCAGCAGGGGCATCTCTGCGGATAGTAGAGGGTTTGCCGATGTGCTGGTGGTTGCCACCTCCAAAAGGATGCTCCACAGGCTGCAGACAGAGGAAGACGGCAGGCATTAATATTGGGGTGTGGACTTCACCTACCTCAGAACCTGGGTTAAGAGCAGATCGACTGACCTGTGCCATTAAACCGTAACCTAGATCCTCACGCTACAGACCCTCTATCACAGGAGAGACACTGCAGGGAAAGGACCCGACCAGCTAGCCTCCCACCCCCAATCCCTGAAAGCCCCAACCACCCATCTCTGGGCTACTTACATTCATGGCCACACCCCGCACACGTGGCCAGCAATTCCTCTTTGCCTTGTACTTGTGGTAAGCACGGCCAGCCTTCAGAATGGGCTTGTCAATGCGACCACCTCCAGCAACCACACCTGTCAGGAAGACCAGACACCGTGGGGAAGTGCACCATACACTCCCAGCACCTCAAGACCCTATCAAGCAGAACATCCTTACCAGTGACCCAGCCTCACACTCAGCACTCTCTAACGTACTCACATACCGCCACTGTTCCCATATCTCAGGAACACCTTGCCAACTACCACCACACAGTAAGCCCCCCCGCAGCCTAGCAAATGACCTCAAGTTTCTTGAGGATTGCTGGGGCAGTCAAGCCAGACCTCTGCCCACAACGTCTGTAATGGCTAACTTGACCCATGACTCTCCAAGAAGGCCTCCGACTTTGCCCTGTTTTAGTGGGCAGGTCACTCGTTCTAACCTCCAAATGCCAACAGGAAGGCTGACCCAGTCAGTCACGTACAGCAACCAGTTTTGCCTATTTTGTAAGCACATACTCAAAAATATTCCTTGGCTGGGGTACCTGGGTAACTGAGTGGGGTGGGCGTCCAGCTCTTGAGTCTGGTCATGATCTCACTAGCTGCAGGTTAAAGTGCTTGAATATTCTCTCCCTCTGCTCTTACTCCCCAGCTTGTGTGTGTACTCTCTCAAATGAACCTTTTAGGGGGATCCCTGGGTGGCTCAGTGGTTTAGCACCTGCCTTCGGCCCAGGGCGTGATCCTGGGCTCCTGGGATTGAGTCCCACATCAGGCTCCCTGCATGGAGCCTGCTTCTCCCTCTGCTGTGTATCTCTCATGAATAAATAACATCTTTAAAAAAGTTAAAAAATAAGCCTTTAAAAAAACTTAAATCTTAAAAAGCCAAACTATTCTTTGGGTTTGCCACAATTCAAAGTTGCCAGAACAGCAAAACGAACAAACCAGGTTTCAAATCCCCTTAAAGGGATCCCTGGGTGGTGCAGCGGTTTGGTGCCTGCCTTTGGCCCAGGGCGCAATCCTGGAGACCCGGGATCGAATCCCATGCTGGGCTCCCGGTGCATGGAGCCTGCTTCTCCCCCTGCCTGTGTCTCTGCCTCTCTCTCTTTCTGTGACTATCATACATAAATAAAAAATTAAAAAAAAAAAAAAAAGAATTGCCTGCTCTAATAACTGAGCCAATCAAGTGTCCTCCCATTCTTAAAAAAAAAAAAAAAAAAACCCCTTAAAGCAATTACCAGGTAGCTTAAAGAAAGTCACCCGCCCCTGAAAAGACTATTAACCCCATGGGTGTAGGAGAAGCAAGTGTGGAATCCCGGGTGAAGCCAGAGCCCAGAGAAGTCTGCCTAACGAATCGGGGTCCGGCCTCACCCACCTCCCAACCAGCGACAGAGAGACCCGCTGAACCCACCCCACAGGGTAGCAGCCCGGGTCCCGCCGCTCACTGCTCACAGGCAAACCCAGCGCACCCGACTCCGCCGCCACTCACCCACCACGGCTCTGTTGGCGGAAGAAATGACCTTTTTTGAACCGGACGGCAGCTTCACTCGGGTCTTCTTGGTCTCCGGGTTGTGGGAGATGACGGTCGCGTAGTTCCCGGAGGCTCGGGCCAACTTGCCTCTGTCACCAGGCTTCTCCTCCAGACAGCACACGATGGTGCCTTCGGGCATGGTGCCCACCGGGAGCACATTGCCTATGTTGAGCTGGGCTGCAAGGAGAAGCGCCCCGGTCAGGAGCTCGGCTCTCTGCAGGCTTCTTCCGCAGCGACCGGCGCCCAACACGTCCTAGGCCTACCTGACCAGGCTGGTGCTAGCAAACACCCTACCCCAAGGTCCTGAGTTCCGCCCGTACGTTCCTCTGCGCCAGGGCACGCGCCCCCCCCAGGCCAGGACCCGCCCCCGACCCACCCCGACCCCCGTCCCGACGCGAGCCTCACCTTTCTTGCCGCAGTACACGAACTGGCCGGTGTGGATGCCCTCGGCGGCGATGAACAGCTCCGTCCGCTTCTTAAACCGGTACGGATCCCGGAAGACGACCTTGGCGAGGGGTGCCCCGCGGCCCGGGTCGTGGATGATGTCCTGCGGGCCGAGGCAGCATGAGCGGCGGGTCCGCGGGGGGCTCCCCGGGTCCTCCCCCGCCTGGGACGGGGGCTCCCCGCACCTTCACGATGCCCTTGATGTAGCCGTGCCGCTCGGCGAAGTCCACGGCGCGCAGACGCGCAGCGCCCTTGCGGTGCTTCACGTGCGCGCGGAACACGGAGCCGGCGCCCTTTCTCTGCCCACGGATGACGCGGCCCATGGCGGTCTGGAGACGGCTCGCGGTCAGCGCCCAGGCCGCCCAGGCGCCCCCGCCACCCTGGCCGCGGGGTCCCAGCTCCCCGGGAGCCTCCCTCCAGGTCCCGACCCCTCCGCGCCCCCATGCCTGGCCGGGCGCCCCAACCCTTTCAGGAGTCCCGCCGAGCGCCTAGCGGGCCCCCAGGGCGGCGGATGGCGGCGGATGGCGCCGGGCCGCCCTCCACAAGCACGTCCTACCTGCTGCCGAGCACGGCCAGAAGAGGGGACGCAGCGGCGGCTGCCGCCTTATCTTCCGGGGCGGGGCCGAGAGCCGCACGACCTTCCGGCCCGGCCGCGAGCCCGGTGCACGCTGGGACTGGCGCGCTTTCCGGCCGCAAGAGCGTCTGCGCAGGCGCAGTGGGAGCCCGGACCCGCGGGGCACAGCCGGCGCGAGGGCAGTCGGGGCCGGTTCTCGCGGGGCGGGGTCTGGGGGCAGGTCGGAGGCGAGTGCGGCGCTCGCTGTCGCCCCCTGCTGGGCGAGCGTCACCCTGAGCGGCCGCGGGCGCCCGGAGAGGTTGAGTGACTTTCCAGGGTCGCGCGGCCCCGGATAGAGCGGCTGGGGACTCGGGCTCGTAGGGCTCGCGTCTTGGCCCGAAGCCCGCCGTCTCCGCCTGGAGACTCCTTGCCCGGTGCTGCGCTCCTTTGCAGGGCGAGGGCCCCCTTTTAAGGAAGCGGTGGACCGTTTGGGGAACAGGATGGTTTGCAGAGAACGGGGATCTGGACGAGACACAGCAGATGCTCCGGGGATGCTGGACTTGGTGCACGGTGGGTTTTCGGGGAGGTCAGGGTGGCCTTGCCTGGATATGGGTGTTGGGGAGACAGACACAGGCTCCCGGTCTTCGCTTGGAGAACCGGGGCGGCGGGGCGCGGGATGTCTGGGGGCGTCTAGGAGGGTGAGTGCCACGGAGAGACTGGGCGACCGCACAGGTGCAGGAACCTCATCTGGGATGGTGGGTCCCCCGGGGAGGAGGGGAAGCAGGCCCAGGAAATAGGACAAAACTGTGGGGAAGGGTGAGTGGGGATGGAGCTGAGAGAGGGAACAGCTGTGAGCCGCAGGTGAGGAGCCGGCCTCTTCCCAGGGCGGGGAGCCTCCACCCGGGCCTGAACTGCTGAGTGAAGGCTCCCAGGAGTTCCCCACTGGGGAGTGGCAGGGGGCTTCAGGAGAGGGTGCCTGGAGGTGGGACCCCGGTCTGAGTGAGAACGGCCCACAGCAGGTCTAGGTAGACCTTGACCTGGGATGTGGGTGTGCAGGGCGAGGCCAGTAGAGGAAGAGCCAGCGAGGGAGGGAGGGAGGGCAGAGATCCAGCCGGACAGAGGTTTGCACTCAGGACCTTGGGGTAGGGTGTTTGCTAGCACCAGCCTGGTCAGGTAGGCCTTGGAGGGGTGGTGGCGAGAATGACATCGTGGGACGGTAAGAAGGGGGGCCGTGTGGCTTCATGTTGAAGCTACAGAGGAGCAGAGGGGACTCGTGAGGCCCCAAGAGAGGCAACAGAGGGGTTTGCAGAGATGGGGGGGGGGGTCAGGAGGCAGCACAGCCGGCAGGGCCGGGGGTAAGGGGCACCTGAGCCTCCCCCGGGCAAAATAGAGGGTTTTTTTTTTCAAGATTTTATTTATTCATTCATGAGAGACACAGAGTGAGAGAGAGAGGCAGAGACACAGAGAGAGGGAGAAGCAGGCTCCATGCAGGGAGCCCGACATGGGACTCGATCCCAGGTCTTCGGGATCAGGCCCTGGACCGAAGGTGGCACCAAACCGCTGAGCCACCAGAGCTGCCCCAAAATGAAGGGTTTTGAGGTCAGCCTGAGCTAGGCTCAGAGGAACAGAAAGGCAGAGGAAGAGGGCGTGGGGGTGCAGACAGTATCTGGACAGTCAGGCTGTGAGGTCCCCGAGAAGGTCCCACGGGTCTCTGGGATGGAGTATGGTGGGGCAGGACCCCCTACTCTCCCTCTCCTAGAGCTGATGCAGCCAGAAGGTGGCTAACCAGGTCCACTGCAGGACTTGTGTTCAGAGCCTTGCCATTGGTCAGTGATGTAGGAGTCAAAGGCAGAAGAAAAGTTATTGAATTACTATTTACAGCCCACTGACAAATCCTTAAAACAGAGTGATTTCTCCGAGGAGCTCAGCCGCGTCGGCGTTAGCACTGTGCTGAGGGCAACAAGCAATTCTAGCCCGGCCCCCAGGACCCTGTGAGTCTACTTGAACATATAGAAATTCCTTTATCTCTACCCCCCAAGATACATGTTGGCGATCATCCCCAGGCACGTGGCCCGCAGATAGACATCTGAAAGGTCTCAGGACTCAAGTTTAATGAAACAGTAATAAAAGAGCTTCTCCTGACAATAGCCAGCCCCCTCAGGATCCTGGAAACCTTGCTTCCAAATTTCTTAGAGACTTAGGCTCTCCCTAACCCCTTCCCAATTTGAAAGCCTGTAATAGGCCACTCCTTGTGACCCCAGTGCAGCCATTCCTGCCCTCGGGTCCTGTCCCCCTGCTTTAATAAAACCCCTTTTTTGCACCAAAGATGTCTCAAAAATTCTTTCTTGGCTGTCAGCTTTGAGCTCTATTTTTCCTACATCAGTCGGTGCCACAGTCTGACGTGAAATGGTCAGCAGAGCCGCCCAAGATTTCCAAGGAATGTCTCACAGCTGGGACCAGGGAAGCCTCAAGAAGCGCTGCTCTGGGGATCCCTGGGTGGCGCAGCGGTTTGGCGCCTGCCTTTGGCCCAGGGCGCGATCCTGGAGACCTGGGATCGAGTCCCACGTCGGGCTCCCGGTGCATGGAGCCTGCTTCTCCCTCTGCATGTGTCTCTGCCTCTCTCTCTCTATGTGACTATCATAAATAAATTTAAAAAAAAATTAAAAAAAAAAAAAAAAAAAGAAGCGCTGCTCCAGGAGGCTTGCTTGCTCGGGCCTTTCCTGAAGGCCTACCTGGAGATGGCGGGCATGGACTTAAGGGAGGGCCGCCAATGCTGGGGCTCTCGGAGGTGCAGACACCTGCCTGATGTGGATTGTGCTCCCGCCTCATGCTCCGTGTATCTCTCCTTGCAGAGATGGGGGTCCTGGCTGGTGTCCCCCCAACCTTCAAAGCCCAGAGACCACAGATTTGGCTCCATCTCACTAGCCTGAAGGTCAACTTCCATGTAAGGGGCCATCAAGTCTGGCACACAGCAGGGATGCCATAAATCTGGGTCTCCTGGAGATGGGGGCCTCTAGGGACAGCCACACAGGACATAGGGTTCTAAGTCCTTCAAGAGGGACCCATCTGCCTCTGCCACCAGATGAGGCCCTCCCCACAAGGTACCTTTTGCTTCTGCTGATGAGTGGGGCACCCTTCTCTTAGCATCCAAGATTACGTCTGCCCAGCAATTCAAACTTTATTCTTAGAAATTATTTCCTGGGCACCTGGATGGCTCAGTCAGTTAAGCATTTGACTCTTGATTTCGGCTTAGGTTGTATCTTGGGGTCATGAGATTGAGTCCCATGTCAGGCTCTGCATTCAGCACTGAGTCAGCTTGAGATTCTCTCTTCTCCTTCTGCCCCTCCCACTCATGCTCTCTTTCTCTAAACAAATCTTAAAAAAAAAAAAAAAAAAGGTGCCTGAGTGGCTCAGTGGACTAAGCGTCTGCCTTCAGCTCAGGCAATGATCCCAGAGTCCCATGATCAAGTCCCACATTGGGCTCTCTGCTCAGCAGGGTGTCTGCTGCTCCCTCTGCCTCTCCTTGCCTCTCTGCCTACCTGTGCTCTATCAAATAAATAAAATTTAAAAAAAAAAAAGATTCACTCCCTCTGCAATGCCCCCCCCATGCTTTCTCAAGAAAAAAAAAAAAAGGAAAGAAAAATATTTCCTTTAAAGCTGTTTTTTAGGGTGGCTCAGAGGTTTAGCGCCACCTTCAAAAATAAAATCTTTTTTTTTTTTTTAAAGCTGTTTTTTAAATGTTTATTTAAGGGAGGGGTTGGCTAGCTCAGTAGAACATGCAACTCAATCTCAGGGTCATGAGTTCAAGCCCACGTTAGGCATAGAGCTTTTTTTTTTCTAGCCTTTTTTTTCTGTGTCTCTTGTTATGTACACACAAGAATAATTTTTTTTTGTTTTTAAGATTTTATGTATTTATTCATGAGAGACACACAGAGAGAGGCAGAGACACAGGCAGAGGGAGAAGCAGGCTCCCTGCAGGGAGCCCGATGTGGGACTCAATCCCAGGACTCCAGGATCACGACCTGGGCTGAAGGCAGGCGCTAAACCGCTGAGCCAGCCGGGGATCCCAGGAATAATATAGTATAAACATGTGTACCCGTGACCCTCTTTTGTCTTGTTTTTTATTAGTTACATTTTTTTTTAATTTTTTTTTTATTTATTTATGATAGGCACACAGTGAGAGAGAGAGAGAGGCAGAGACACAGGCAGAGGGAGAAGCAGGCTCCATGCACCGGGAGCCCGATGTGGGATTTGATCCCGCGTCTCCAGGATCCGTGCCCTGGGCCAAAGGCAGGCGCTAAACCACTGCGCCACCCAGGGATCCCTCTTTTGTCTTGTTCTACTTGACTTCCCACCCCCAGCATCAGTTGCCCTTAACAGAACACGATTCTTTTCTCATCTTTTTTTTTTCTGTTTTTTTTGTTTGTTTGTTTGTTTGTTTCTTTTCTTTTCTCATCTTTTATATGGGAACAATACCTCCATCTTTCATCAGGTTATTGTGAGTTCAGTCAGTAAATACACCGAGGACACAAAGTGCACCTGCAGAAGTCACAAGGGCTGAGGCAGTCAGAGCGGCTACCGTTGGGCACCAATAGGAAAGGTGGTCTGAGTGTTGGGGACCACGTGCCAGGAAGAGGTTAATGGATCGAGCAATGGCTCTGTGTTGACTCTTCCAACCGTGGCCCACCTGTCCCACCCTTGTTGTTAAAGGCTTGTGGCTCAAGGACGCATGCTATTGCTATCTATTCAAGGACATATGCTATTGCTATCTATTGTGAAAGGACATGTCTGGAGAACTAAGCTTAAAATATCCTGCTTATTATACAACCCTGCTTTATAAAAGAGTGAATAATGCAAATAAAGTTGACATTGTGGCTGAATCCGGCCATATGTCCCTCCTGCTCCCATTCTGTCCATGTCTTTCTTTTCCTCATTCCCTTGCCCTCATCCCTGGACGGTTGTCGCCCCCAACACGCGCGACATCTGAGGGCCCCACAAGGCTTTGAGGGCCCTGGGGAAAATCAGCTTGTTGACATGGGTGCTACGCTATTTAGGGTGTGAAAGTTCATCACGGAGGATCCTGAAGGGATTTGTAATTCCTTTCTAGGTATTCTACGTTTTAAAATGATGGTGTGGGCAGCCCCAGTGGCCCAGCGGTTTAGCACCGCATTCAGCCCAGGATGTGATCCTGGAGTCCTGGGATGGAGTCCCATGTCAGGCTCCCTGCATGGAGCCTGCTTCTCCCTCTGCCCTTCTCTCTTTGTGTGTCTCATGAATAAATAAATAACCCTTTTAAGAAATGATGGGTTTTTTTTTTAAGATTTTATTTATTCATGAGAGACACAGAGAGAGGGAGACAGAAGCAGAGACAGAAGCAGGCTCCATGCAGGGAGCTGATGTGGGACTAGATCCCGGGACCCCAGGATCACGCCCTGGGCTGAAGGTGGCGCTAAACCACTGAGCCACTGGGCCTGCCTTGTTTTTTTGTTGTTGTTGTTTTTTTGTGTTTTGTTTTTTTTAAGTGTCCATTAAAAGCGGTAAAAAATTCCTAGAATATCCAGAAGCTGTGGGAGGGGTGCTGTCCAAATCTGTATCTCTAAGCAGAAAAGGGGAGCCCAGCTAATACCTGGGGTAAAATTGGGATAAAGGGAAATTCTTATATATAAATATCCAAAACAAAACAAAAATCAAAGAAAGTATACATGTTGAGACAAACCTAAAAAATTTTAAGTGAAAAAAACCCCACTTCTTTCATGAGTGCTTTTAGTAGCTGAATATATGTGCTGAAAAGTTACATGTATATGTAAACAGGCATATGTTGTTTTATTGCACTTTGCAGATACTGTGTTATATATATATATATATATATTTAAAGATTTTATTTATTTATTCATGAGACACACACACAGAGAGGCAGAGACACAACACAGGCAGAGGGAGAAGCAGGCTCCATGCAGGGAGCCTGACGTCGGACTTGATCCCGGGTCTCCAGGATCACACCCTGGGCCAAAGGCAGCCCTAAACTGCTGAGCCACCAGGGCTGCCCAGCATTTTTTATATATTAAAAGCTCGTGGCGACCCTAGTGAGCAAGTCTATTGCTGACCTATTTCCAATAGCATTTGCTCACTTGCATCTGTCACATTTTGATAATTCATTTTTCTTAAGATTTTTAAAAATTTGGGGAGCTTGGATGGCACAGCCTGTTAAGCATCTGCCTTCGGCTCAGAACATGACCTGAGGTCCTGGGATCGAGTCCCAAGTGGGGTCCCTGCTCAGCAGGGGAGTCTGCTTCTCCTCCCTCTGCCCGTCCCCCTGCTTTGCTCTCTCTTACGGTCAAATAAATAAAGTCTCAAAAACTTTTTTAATTTATTTATTTGAGAGAGAGAGCACTCAGCAGCAGGGGCAGCGGCAGAGGCAGAAGGAGAAGTAAGACTGAGTAGAGAGCTTGATACGGGGCTGGATTCTGGGACCCTGAGATCATGACCCAAGCTGAATGCAGACACCCAAGCCACAAAGCCACCTGGCGCCCCTACATTTTGGTCATTCTTAAAATACTTAAAACTTTTTCATTATTATTTGTCATGGTGATCAGTGATCAGTAATAGAACTTGCTGAAACCTCAGATGATGGTTAGCATCTTTTAGCAATAAAATATTTTAAAATTAAAGTATGTATGTTGCTTTTTTAGACATAATGCTATTGTATACTTAATAGACTGCCGCATAAACATAAAATTTTTTTAAAAGTTCTTTAGGGATCCCTGGGTGGCGCAGCGGTTTGGCGCCTGCCTTTGGCCCAGGGTGCGATCCTGGAGAGCGGGATCGAATCCCACGTTGGGCTCCCGGTGCATGGAGCCTGCTTCTCCCTCTGCCAATGTCTCTGCCTCTCTCTCTCTCTCTCTCTCTCTCTCTGTATGACTACATAAATAATTTAAAAAAATGTTTAAAGTTCTTTATTTAAAGATTTTATTTATTTATTAATGAGAGACACAGAGGCAGAGACACAGGCAGAGGGAGAAGCAGGCTCCATGCAGGGAGCCCGATGTGGGACTCGATCCTGGGTCTCCAGGATCAGGCCCGGGGCTGCAGGCAGCACTAAACCACTGCACCACTGGGGCTGCCCTTTTTTTTTTTTTTTTTTAAAGAAAGAGTAGTACATGGGGCAGGGCAGTAAAAGAGAGAGTCTGAAGCCTACTGGGTGCTGAGGGGGCTTGAGTCCACAACCCTGGGCTCACCGCCTGAGCTGAAACCAAGAGTTGGATGCAGAGCTCGCTGTGCCTCCCAAGCTCCCCAATGGATCCCTTTTTGTTTTTGAGAGCCTTAAGCAGGCTCCATGCCCTGGATCTTGGGACCCTGAGATCACAACCTGAGTGGAAATCAAGTCAGCTGCTTACCTGACTGAGCCACCCAGGCGCCTCTCTTTTTTCTTATTATTTTATTTTCTAAAGATTTTATTTATTTATTCATGAGAGACCCAGAGAGAGAGGCAGAGACCCAGGCAGAGGGAGAAGCAGGCTCCCTATGGGGAGCCCCGGGGGGGGGGGGGGGGGGGGGGATGGACTTGATCGAGACCCGGGGTCACGCCCTGGGGCCAAGGCAGAGGTTTAGCCTCTGAGCCTCCGGAGTTAGGTGCCCCTTCAAACTTAACTTTTGTATGTGCCGGGCCACCTAAAAATTCACTTAATTTGTCTTATTGCCATATTGGCTTTATTGCAGTGGCGGTACCCCCAAGGTCCACCTGTACCTTTGTATTAACCTTGATCTCTCTGTATGTCAGTTTTCCTGTGAGTGTCCTACAGGGTCTTCATTCTCTCAATTGCACCTGTTACAGCACCTTTTATGATTCTTTCTCCCGTGAGCTACTCAGTAGGTTGCTATTTAGTTTCCAAGCATTGTTGCCTGTGTCTAAATGTGATGCCCAATTTTCAGACCACACGGTTCGGTTCATGCGAGACCTCTTCTGCTGCCTCATAGATTTCGGCTGTTGCGTTACCGTCCCCTCCCTCCGCTGCTTTTGCATTTTTCTTAAATGAGAAAACATTTTTTTTATTTTAAAGATTTTATTTATTCATTCATTCATAGAGACACAGAGAGAGAGAGGCAGAGACACAGGCAGAGGGAGAAGCAGGCTCCACACAAGGAGCCTGACATGGGACTCCATCCAGGGTCTCCAGGATCACGCCCTGGGCTGCAGGCGGCGCTAAACCGCTGCGCCACCGGGACTGCCCACGAGAAAACATTTAAAGAAAAACATTTGAGATTTCATTGGATATCATGAGTAAAACGTTTTGTCAAAATTTTTCAAAATTAAGACGTGTGAGCATTTCTGCATCAACAGATCTGCGCGAGAGATGGGTCACACCGTGAAGCCTTTTTTACTGGGAGTCTCAGAAGTTTGAAAGTCACGCTGGTGGAGGAGCTACTTCAAGTGTGGGTGAAGGGGGTGAAGGCTCCCCGGGGCGTCTCTCCGCGGCCGGCGCAACTGGCTGTGATTTCAGGGACTTAAATAAAAAGCTACAAGAGAGAGGGCGCTGCCTCGGAAGCGGGCCGCCGGCAGCGACGCCCCCTCTCTCCGGCCCCGCACGTGGCTCCGCCCGCGGCCCCGCCGGGCCCCGCCCCCGTGGCGGCCCCGACCTCCGACCTCCGACCTCCTGGCGCCCGCGGGCCGCGCGCGATCAGCCCCGGGAGCCGGCGGGCGCCCCCGAGGCGCGGTCCTCCGAGCTCCTAGAGCGGCCCGCTTCCGGGGCCGGGCCGGAAGCCCAGGGCGGGCGCCCCCGCGCCGCTGGCCGGGGCGGGGTGAGGAGGCGGCGGCCGCGGTGCTCGGCCCCCGCACGCTCGTCCTCCGGTTGCGTCGCCGGTGGCGCCCGGCCTGTCGTGTCCCGGGGCCCCGCTCGGCCGCTTCGCCGGGCAGAGGAGAGACGCGCGTGTGACGGCGGAACGGACGAGCGAGGCCACAGGCGGCGGCCACTGCGGGGCCTTGAAGAGAGCGAGCGAGAGGCTCGTGGGGGCGCGCGCCTGAGCCCCGGGCCCGGAGACCCCGCTCGCCGTGCGGGCGAAGGCAGGTGCGGAGGGGGCCGCGGCCGGCTTCGGGGGCCGCGGCCCTGCGCGTCGCGAGCGCGTTTGGGGCGACGGGCTGGGCGCTGGCCCCGCGGCCCTCAGGCGCCCGTTAGCGCCGACGCCGGCGCGACCCGGTCCGTTTTCTCAGCCGCGACCCCTCCTCCACTTGTTCCAACCCCGCGCTGGTTTTCTCTGGTTAGACTCACTCCCGGGGTCCAGCGGTGGGATCACGATCTTCCCCCTGTAGGCAGCGCCCGGGGCATAGCGGAGAGCGCCCTGAGGAGCCGAGGCCGGGCCTTGCCAGCTACGTCGGGCGGGTCCTGCCCACAGGCTGTCCGCCGTCCGCCCGCCCGCCGGGGGTCTGCTCTTTGCATTTGCACCCCCCCCCCGGGGGGCCTCTCAGATCGTCGGGTGCAGCCCGTTAGGCTCCCGCAGGTTCCAAGGCTCTCCTGCCGGCGGCGGCGCATCATAACTACAGGACTTCTGTCAGCTGATGCCTGAGACGACGTTGCTTTACAAAGTGGCAGCTGCTTCCGAGGCTCCATCCCCACAGGAGAGGATGCCCCAGAGACCCCCGCCGGACGACAAGAGTGCGGGTTTCCACTGAGGAAGAGACCTGGAGACCAGGGCCTACTCTGTGGACAGAATCGTGATTTTTGTTCTTTAAACAATCTTTCTCCAATTGCAACACACGTTTCTGAATAAGCAGTAAGCCTTGGAGAAATCAGAAAAACGGAAAGAAGGAAAAGAAGAGTCAGCCACAAGGAAACTAAGGCTGCGGTGCTGGGGTACGTGCGGCCAGACTTGTCTTTCTGTTTACAGGCTGCTTGTTTCACGAGGTGATGCAGCAAGAAGGCTCTCTGATGATCCACAGCACCGTCTTCCTGGTGGCACACTCACACGCCGTCATGGAACCGCTCCTGTGTTTGTTCCACAGACCCCTGCTGAGCACCTGCTGTGCGTTGGGCCCTCCCCCAGGCTCTGGGGGTACAGCCTGAGTGACCAGACTACAGGTCTTTCTTCATGGAGGAAGGCGGATAAGAAGCAAGTAAGTCGACTGTTATGTCAGCACAGGTGCCGTGGAGAGAAATACAACAGGGAACGAGGGTACGGAAGGAATTCTGGGGTAGGGGTGGCATTTTATATAGGATGGTCCAGGAAGACATCACTGGGAAAATTAGCAGTGAGGGGCGGAGGCGTGTGGGTGAGCAGGTCTCAGGGTGTGGCTTCCTGGCCCGTGAGGGGATCCTCTGGGCTGACGGGGTAGGCTTGCCCCATGTCTCACCTTTTCCTGTCTCTTCTGTATCTGGGTGGTCCTGGGGGACAGGGACAGGGGTGGATGGAACTTAGGTCTGGGCTCCTTCCACTCAATACTCACTGTCCCCAGCACCTGCTCTTCCCCTGACGGGGACCCTGGAATGGCGGTGCCACTTGCGACGCCCACACTCCAGGTGAGTGCCCCTGTTTGAGCCTCTTGGCTGCCTTCATCCCCAGCCCTCAGCTTTTCAGCCCTGAGCACTTTCCCAGCAGGCCCCAGGCCCACTCATGTAGCTCCCACTCCTGCAGGTGGGTCACAGGATGGAGTCTGTGAGCCAACGGGCCACCGCCTCCCTCTTTGAAACTTCACAGTGCTCTATGTGCTCCTTCCTGAGGCTTTGGGCAGAAGCGGGCTGCCCGGGATCTCCTGCAGCCCTAGAGCCTCCAGGGGCAGCCAGCGAGGCCAGGGTCCCTGTCCCTCCCCAGTATCTACTTCTGTTCTGGCGTGAATGACCAGCCCTTCTTCATCCACACAGCCTTTGGGTTCTCTCCTGAGATCAGAGAACCAAAGAACAGGAACGCTCCCTACCAGTGTAGATGTGACTCGACCGGCAGCATCTCAAGGGTGCCTCCTCCCTAGACCCCTGTAGGCTGTGGAGAGGTATGAGGCCACGGTTGAAACCCCTCCCTCTCCCACAGCTTTGTGGCAGTGGGACTGCCCAAGTTTCCTTGGGGAATGTCGAGGTGTTCCCTTTGTGCCAGGCCTTGGGGATGTAGCAGTGACCACACGGGCAGAGGCCTTGACCCCCAGAAGCGAACAGGTACCCTGAATATCCCTGACATCTCTGCATCTCCTGTCCAGACAGCCCCAGACAGCAGGGTTTGTGGTTGCAGGAGGCCGTGGTGTTTGAGGATGTGGCCGTGTACTTCACAAGGATAGAGTGGAGTTGCCTGGCCCCCGACCAGCGGGCACTGTACAGGGACGTGATGCTGGAGAACTACGGGCACGTGGCCTCGCTGGGTGAGGCTTCCCCAGCCGTCCCAGGGTTGAGCTCAGTGGCAAACCTGCCTCTTCCACTGGCCTCTTGGGGGAGTTGGTTCTTTTCCAAATTCAGAGTCCAGCATGTTTGTAAGGGAAGCTGGAGGGCCCCCATCTCTCCATGGCCACGCAGCTGCCCCGCTCCTAGGGAAGTAGGTGTTTCAGGCCCCACAGCCAGGCATCTTTCCTTCCTTCTGCTCCCTGACGCGCGCCGCTCTCCTCCTTGCACGTAGGCTTTCTTGTTGCCAAACCAGCACTGATCTCCCTCTTGGAGCAAGGGGAGGAGCCGGGGGCTTTAATTCTGCAGGTGACTGAGGAGCGAGGGTCCGCAGCCAGCCGCTGCCCAGGTAAGCGCAGGGCACAGAGAGGCCTGGCCTTTGTACAACTTCTCATGTGTCGTGTCCGTCTCTCCCCCCCCCCCGTGCTTGGGCACCAGGAGGGCTGTACTTTGAGCTCCTCACAGCAGGGCCAGATTTCCTGTGAAACACCTTGCTTGTGACCCAAGGCCAAACCAGGACTAACTTGTGCAAGAGACCCAAGTGCGTGAATGTCCTCCTGGTTCTCTGAGGTGTCGGGCCAGATCTGTGGGGGCTGTGGGTGGGTGTGGAGGACCCCGTAGGGAAGACCCCTGAGCTGCTGTGGTTCTCCCAGTTCCCCACGGCTCCCGCGCCAGGGCCTCAGCTTGGGACTGCGGAGGCGGTGTGCCGTCCACAGGGAATGCTTAGCATGTCCTCCGAGTGAGTGAACTATGGCCGAGCGCCCAGAGGGAGATGGGTGCGAGGGCTAGCAGCACCCCCAGGCCCCACTCTTCTGTCAAGCCTGCTCCCCACACAGTCCCGTGGGCCAGGCCCCGTGCCCTCCCTCTCTCCTGATGCCGCTCCCCTCTCACGAGCTCCCCTCCTCAACCCACTTCCCTCAGACCCTCCTCTGGGACCTCTTTCTTATGCGGACCTTGGTTTTACAGATTCTTGGGAGAAGTTCCCAAACTTCCCTACTTCTTTGATCTAAAGATTATGTTTTAAATTACGGAGTTTCTTTTATGAGTATAGAGGCTAGGTCATTTTTTTCATTCTTTGTTCGTTTTTCCAGATTCTAAGTTGGAGGCTGGGATCAAGGAATCTACTCTGAGGAGAGTGTCCTCTAAGCAGTTAGGACTATTGGGCACGATTTGGGGCCGCCTCCCTGTGGGGAGGCCCAAGTTAACTGAACTGAATGGCAGTCCTGAGGATGGGTTAGATAAAGTACTCCTCCCCCCCCAGGCAGGTGGCCCTGGTGGGGAACTCGGCACGTCCCCGGGGGCCCTGGAGGACAAACAGCGAGCCTCGGGTCATGCAGGCACTGTTGGGCAGAGAGTGTACAGGTGTGCTTGTGGCAAGGCGTTTAAGTACAACTCGCTGCTGCTCAGGCACCAGGTCATCCACACGGGCGCCAAGCCCTACCAGTGCACTGAGTGCGGCAAGGCCTTCAAGCAAAGCTCCATCCTCCTGAGACACCAGCTGATCCACACCGAGGAGAAGCCCTACCAGTGCAGCGAGTGTGGCAAGGCCTTCCGGCAGAGCACACAGTTGACCGCGCACCACCGAGTCCACACTCGGGAGAAGCCCTACGAGTGTGGGGAGTGCGGGAAGGCCTTCGGCCGCAGCTCCCGGCTCCGGCAGCACCAGAAGTTCCACACGGGGGAGAAGCCCTACGAGTGCGGGGAGTGTGGGAAGGCCTTCTGCCGCAGGTTCACGCTCAATGAGCACTGCCGCATCCACAGCGGGGAGAGGCCTTACACCTGCCTGCAGTGTGGGCAGCGCTTCATCCGTGGGTCCTCGCTCCTCAAACACCACAGGCTGCATGCCAGGGAGAGCCCCCGAGACGACAGCAGCTGTCCGAATGCCCTGCTCGGCGCAGCGCAGAAGTCTGCTGCAGGGGACAAGCTGTACCAGTGCTCCGTATGCCAGAGGCTCTTCAAGCACAACTCCTTGCTCCTCTTGCACCAGAGGCTGCATACAGGCGAGAAGCCCTTCGAGTGCAGGGAATGTGGCAAAGCCTTCAGCCGGAAGTCCAACCTCACTCTGCACCAGAAGACCCACACCAAGGAGAAGCCATTTGCCTGCACGGAGTGTGGCAAGGCTTTCCGCAGGAGCTACACGCTGAACGAGCACTACCGGCTGCACAGCGGTGAGAGGCCGTACAGGTGTCGAGCCTGTGGGAGGGCCTGCAGCCGGCTGTCTGCCCTCATCCAGCACCAGAAGGTGCACGGCCCAGAGTGCTCCTGGGAGGGTGGGGAACACAGACGAGTTGGTAAAAGTCAGAGACTTGGGTGTCTGACTCTTGATTTCGGCTCAGGTCATGATCTTGGGGTGTGAGATTGAGCCCCGATCTCACGTGGAGTCCGCTGGGCCTGGAGTCTGCTTGAGATTCTCTCCCCCACTTTCCCTCTGCCCCCCCCTTCCCCAAACAACAAAAAAGGCAGAGAACCCATGGGGAGAGGCCGCAAGGCAGAGGGCCCAGGGCCAGGGCTGTGGTCAGGCAGCACGCAGGGTGAGGACGGTGAGCCAGAGGGGTCCTACCACAGCTGGGGAGCCTGGATGCACACACATGCTCCAATGAGTCACGTGAGGATTGTGAGTGGGTTCTGTTTTCTTTTTCTACTCATCTGTTTTCCGAACACTGACTTGTGATCAGAACAAAACAAACAAAAAGGCTATGTTGGCTCTTTTTTGTTTACTTTTATTAGGACTGACCAAGATGAAGCCCAGCTTGCGGCGGGGGGGGGGGGGGGGGGGGGGGGGGGGGCAGCCCCTAGTTGGAGGGGAGGGCACAGGACTAGAATCCACAGGGTACCCGGCTTGGGGATGCTTGGGCTTCTCAGGTGGACCAAGGGTTTGTCAACCAGCCAGGCCGGAGGGGCAGTGGCGGGAGCCAGGACTTGAGGAGCAGGGTCTGCAGGCTCCCAGCAGTGCCTCAGGAACCCCAGCTGGTCTGTCAGCAGAAGGGGGCACTGGGGAGGAGCCTCCCAGGGGGCCTGCTGACAAGGGAAGGCATCTCTTAGTGACCCCTGGTTGGGAACGCTGAGAATGCTGACAGCTTCTGCGGCATCCTACAGAAGGTGTGCCAGAAAGGAGGCCTCCAGCCCCAAGCCAGCTGAAGAGCTGACCAGTGAATGTGTATTTTTAATCTACTTTTTTTCCCCTAAGTATAAATTTTTTGTAGGACATTTGGGAAATGCAAAAACTTACTAAAAAAAGAAATGTAGGGGGATCCCTGGGTGGCGCAGCGGTTTGGCGCCTGCCTTTGGCCCAGGGCGCGATCCTGGAGACCCGGGATCGAATCCCACATCAGGCTCCCGGTGCATGGAGCCTGCTTCTCCCTCCGCCTGTGTCTCTGCCTCTCTCTCTCTCTCTCTCTGTGACTATCATAAATAAATAAAAAATTAAAAAATAAATAAAAAAATAAAATACTCAGCTGTTTCTGTTAAAAAAAAAAAAAAAGAAATGTAGGGATGCTTGAGTGGCTCGGTTGGTTAAGTAACCAATTCTTGATTTCAGCTCATGTCCTATCTTGAGGTCATAGGGTCGAGCCCCGTGTCAGCCTCCCTGCTCAGCGTGGAATCTGCTTGTCCATCTCCCTCTGCTCCTCCCCCCATTTGTGCATGCTCCCTCGCTCTCTAAAACAAATCTTTAAAAAAAAAATGTTATTGGGGATCCTTGGGTGGCTCAGCAGTTTAGTGCCTGCCTTCGGCTCAGGGTGTGATCCTGGAGTCCCAGGATTGAATCTCACATTGGGCTCCTTGCAGGGAGCCTGCTTCTCCCTCTGCCTGTGTCTCTCATGAATAAATAAATCTTTTTTTTTTTTTTAATTTTTTTATTTATTTATGATAGTCACAGAGAGAGAGAGAGAGGCAGAGACACCGGCGGAGGGAGAAGCAGGCTCCATGTACCAGGAGCCCGATGTGGGATTCGATCCCGGGTCTCCAGGATCGCGCCCTGGGCCAAAGGCAGGCGCCAAACCACTGCGCCACCCAGGGATCCCGAATAAATAAATCTTTAAAATAAATCTTATTTCAGAGAGATCACAAGCAGGGAGAACAGGAAAGGAAGAAGCAGACTCCTCGTGAACCAGGTAGCCTGATGCAGGAATCGATCCAGGATCCTGGGATCACGACCTGAGCCCAAGGCAGACGCCTAACTGACTAAACCACCCAGGTGCCCTATAAATAAAATATTTTTAGAAATGTAAAATAGGGATCCCTGGATGGCTCAGCAGTTTAGCGCCATGCCTTGGGCCCAGGGCATGATCCTGGAGTCCTGGGATTGAGTCCCACGTTGGACTCCATGCATGGAGCCTGCTTCTCCCTCTCCCTCAGCCTGCATCTCTGCCTTTCTCTCTCTCTCTCTCTCTCTCTCTCTCTCTCTCTCTCCCTTTCTCTCTCTCATAAATAAATAAAAATCTTTAAAAAAAGAAATGTAAAATATTTTTAAAATGTAAAAAATTACCTTGTCACATTTCAGAGATTACTATGGTGATGTGTTTTTTTAGCCTCTTTTTTTTTTTTTTTTTTTAAGATCTTATTTTATTCATGAGAGACGGAGGCAGAGACACGGGCAGAGGGAGAAGCGGGCTCCCTGTGGGGAGCTCGACATGAGACTCAAACCTGGGACTCGGGGGTCATGCCCTGGGCTGCAGGTAGACGCTCAACCACTGAGCCAACCCAGGTGTCCCAGTTAAGAGATTTTTAATATGAAGGGCAGCCCAGGTGGCTCAGCAGTTTAGCGCCACCTCCAGCACAGGGCGTGATCCTGGGGTCCCGGGATCGAGTCCCACGTCGGGCTCCCTGCACGGAGCCTGCTTCTCCCTCTGCCTGTGTCTCTGCCTCTCTCTCTCTTTGTCTCTCTCTGTGTCTCTATGAATAAATGAGTAAAATCTTAAAAAAAAAAAAAATTACTTGTCCCCTATGACCTAAACTATCTGTCCTCAGAGGTGTTCTCCACCCCAATATTTTGTAAAACATTTTTTTAAAGGCACCTGAGTAGCTCGGTTGAACGTCCAGGTCTTGATTTCAGCTCTGGCCTGTGTGTGGAAAAGCATCAGCTGGTGATCTTGTCCTCCTGAGTGACTGCCCTGAGGACCTGGAGCTTGCTTAGCAGCCCCACAATTGCTGGCTACTTGCCTTCTACTGGTTCTGCTTCTCAGGTGGAGCCCGACTGGCGTTTGCACGAGTACACGAGGGCATCCTTCCTTCCGTGCAGGCATGAGCAGCGCTGCTTTGTTCCTGTGGCATGGAGCTACCACTGGTGATCAGTTGTCCTCCCGTGAGTAGGTGCTGCCCACTGGCTGCCCTCTCCACACACACTACTGGCATAAACCCTGGCTGGTGGCATTGCCCGTGAGCTTGGGCGCAGCATTGCCAAAGCTTGAGACACTGGTCCAAACGGGACTGGAAGTTGACATGGCTTATGTCCAAGTGATACCAGGTCCTGGCCTCACTCCCTTCCCACCCTCCAGTCTCTGGCAGAGGCTCCCACTGCAAAACCTACTGGAAGCCAGCAGTCATGAAAGCCCACCGACAGCCCACACAGGTGACCTGGGCAGAGATAGGGTGCCCAGGTTGGGGAGGAGTGAACACGGAGAGGCCAGGGCGAGCAGCAGGCCTTCCCCTGCCTACCCGGTGGGTTCCTCCTCACGCTGCTGGCTTCACGTGCATTAGCTTTGAAGCCGCCATGACCTACTCCCCGCAGAATGCTGCTCTCAGGCTACACATCTGGCAGTTCTTGGCCTGTCAGCTGTCCTCAGGCTAAGATACCAGATAAAAAAGTAAGAAAAGAGAAGTCTGAGGCTATGCGAGGTTCTCCCCATGTCCCCAAGTTCCTGGAGAACACGGGGAGCGTAAGTGGGACCCTCACCTGGGGCAGAGTCCTCCCCCTGGGGCTGGACCCCTCTGAGGCTGCCTGGTGCTGTTCGCAACACCAGATCCCTGCCCCGAGCACCCTACGCCCATGCCTAGAGGGTGGTGCCCGGGCCCAGCAGTGACAGCGGGCTGGTGGCGCACGTACAGCCCTGGGGCCTGCATTCCTGGCGCGTTGCAAGGCCCAAGGTAGAGGATGTGGGTGATTCTGGGTGAGAAGGGAGCGGAGAGGACTGCTCCTGGGCTTCCCGTGCTGCCGCTCGGTCCTGTGCTACTACCGCTCCAGACCGGGTGGAGGTCTCCCTTCCAACCCCGGCCCGCAGGCCAGCGCCCCGGACAGCCAGTGTCGCCTCCTGCCCCGACGCGGACCGCAAGCCCGGTCAGGCACAGCTACAACCAGTCCCGCCTCCACAGTCTCTCGGCCTTGGGGTTACAGCCGTGGATTTTGGGACCTGTTCCTCACAGAAACCATAAAATCGGAGACTCCGTGCGGTGGCCCTGCTGCAGACAGATGAGGTCTCGCGCTTCGCTCCGTCTGGCGACCCTGGAAGTCGCTGCTCCACCAACCGTATTCCTGGGCGTCTCCCCAAAGTGTGATTGAATGTGTGACAAAGAACTGTTCCCATCTCCACTGTCCCCAACTCCCAGGCTGCCCCTCCTGTCACTGCGTCTCTGCTTCGTCCTCTTCCTCCTTGGGACGGGTGCCAGCTTTGCCGCAGGAGGTTCCCCACCGGGGATCTGACATCGCATCCTGCTCCAACGTTGCTTCCCCCAGACCTTGTCCCCACGCAGCTGCACGGGCTCAGGGGCGTTGAGAGCGCTTTCTCCACATCAGTTCCCACTGCGGAAAACAAAACGGAACCAGGAAGGGCAGATTCCATTTTTTTTTTTCCTATTCTGAGTTAAAGGAAACACTAAGGGAGTATTCAGTTTTACATCAGTGTCTCTGGAAAATTCTCGAGTTGTCCTCAATTTGAGGAAAGGGATGGGGGGGTGCAGTGTGGAGCAAGAAGAGAAATTAGGGAACTCGCGGCAGGATACGGCGCGCGGGAAGGCAAGCTCTGTGGGCAGGGCGGTTAACCGGGGAGCAGCCCTGGCAAAAGGCGTGAGAATGCCCTGGAGATGGAGCGTGGCCTGGGGGACGGGTGAGGGCACAGGGATGCGAGGTCGGACACTGGAGCAATCGAGCACTGCCACTCTGCCAGCTGGGGGATGGGGACCCCCTCGCCGGGTTGTTGAGGACAGCATGCCACACCGCCAGCGCTGGGCCACTAGAGCTGCTCCTGCGCTACGGAGCTGATGGAGGCAGCGTCTGGGTCTGGGAAAGCTTGGAAGGAAGTAAACGGGCAGGTGGGAAGGATGAGGTGCAGCCACTGTTCTGAGCCAGGGGGACACCCCCAGAGGACCGGAGAGGATGCGATGCCAGCGCTCCTGCCCTGCAGCCATCAGGGGATGTCTGGGCCCCGGATGACTGTTCCCAAGGAGCACTCCTACAAGCCTGATCAATACTCAACACTCAGTTGTTGGGTGAAAGAATGACCGAAATCATAACCTTGGATGAAGGAAGTAGGAAGAAAGTCTAGATAGGGACTGAGTCTGTGGCCTATGAAGGTCAAAACTAAATCAAGTTGGGTAAAGCATGTCTCCTTCCTGCTTGTGTTTGAGAGGGGCGCCGTAGAAGATGGGGTGGCCTTTTGACTGAGCTTTCAGCATAACTGCTTGATAGCACATTTCTTTTTTTTTTTTTTAAGATTTTATATATTTATTCATGACAGACAGACAGAGAGACACAGGCAGAGGGAGAAGCAGGCTCCACACAGGGAGCCCGACGTGGACTCGATCCGGGCCCCCGGGATCATACCCTGGGCTGAAGGCAGCGCTAAACCGCTGAGCCACCTGGGCTGCCCTTAACCCCACATCTCTGAAATTCACTTTCAGATTTGTGCTTTATCTTTAATTCTTGACTTACAAACCGTCGTACGTGCACTGAGGGGATAACCCCGGCTCCTGAAGCTGCCCTCATCAGACCTCAGCAGTCTACAGTGACCGATTGGCCATCTGAAGGCCACAGCGGAGAGAACCAGCCAGTCTTCCCAGGGCCTCAGCCCTTCTCCACGTGCTGCCCGCGGCTGTTCTGGATGGACTGGTGAGGGGCCAGGTCCTGCTGGACGATGCGGCCACAGGAAACGACACCGCAGCCTGACACAGCTGGCAGTCCTCACCGGCTGCACGAAATGGCCCTGCGGGAGGCACCCAGAAGCCCTGCCTTCTCGCCGTTGTTGACAGGTGCCAGGGCCCCCATCTAGCAGCACCTGACCAACTGCTGACTCCCAGCCTCACCCCTCATTCCAGCTGGGTGATCACACTGGGCTTGGCTGCTAAAAAGAGAAGGAGAAGGCACCTGGAAGGTTACGGTGTGACCTCAGCAAGGCCCAGCCTCTGCTCGGGTCACCGCCCGTGGCTAACAAGTGAGAAGGAAGGGAAAAGTCACGGACATTAGGCTGGGGAAGTCCACAGCAAGGGCCAAGAGAGGAGGCCACGCCAACGAGGGTGCAGGAGTCTACACAGCCCCCGAAAGCTTATCTGGGTCCTATCAGCTCTGGGCATGGGAGAGAACTGCCTCAGGGAACAGCCAAGGATCTGTCATGGGGCTTTTTTTTTTTTAAAGGGATCATGACCTGAGCTGAAATCAAGCGTGGGATGTTCAACCAACTGAGTCACTCAGGAGCCCTCAGGCATGAGGAATGTATTTTTTTTTCTTTTAAAGATTTTATTTATTTATTCATTAGAGATACACAGAGAGGGATCCCTGGGTGGCGCAGCGGTTTGGCGCCTGCCTTTGGCCCAGGGCGCGATCCTGGAGACCCCGGATCGAATCCCACGTCGGGCTCCCGGTGCATGGAGCCTGCTTCTCCCTCTGCCTGTGTCTCTGCCTCTCTCTCTATCTCTCTGTGACTATCATAAATAAATAAAAATTAAAAAAAAAAAAAAAGAGATACACAGAGAGAGAGAGGCAGAGACACAGGCACAGGGAGAAGCAGGCTCCATGCAGCCTGATGTGGGACTTGATCCTGGGTCTCCAGGTTCACACCCTGGGCTGCAGGCGGCGCCAACCCGCTGAGCCACCCGGGCTGCCCTGTCATGGGGCTTTCAAAGGAATCGACAGTTTGGTTTTTGAGTCACAGCTTGGAGAAGCAGGTTCTGCCGAGGAGGTAGTCCTGACTCCACGGCCTTGGTGGGAACAGCCCCAACCCAGGAAGACACCTCCTGGTGAAGGCCCCAGGCCCCAGGCCCAGACACCCCCTCACCGACCTAGTGAAGTAAATGCCATGTCCTTGAAAGTCATGGGTTCCTAGAATCCTCACAGTTCTGGTGGCTAGAAGTCCAAGATCAGAGTGTGAGTAGGTTTGATTCGTTCTGAGGCCTCTTCCTGCTTTGCACATGGCCACCTTCTCACCGTGTGCTCACGTGGCTTTCCTCTGTGCACACACATCCCTGGTGTCTCGTCATGTGGACTGCATGCTTCAGGGACGGTCCCGTGGCCTCTGTGGAGCCCGGGTCCGGCACACTGCCCTTGACACCCATCGGCCCCACCCCATGGTTCCTGTGCTGTGCTGGAGAGCCCTTCCTCCGCTCTCCTCTCCATGTCCTCCCTCCCAAGCCCCTCAGGAACAAGGCTCCCCGTGGGTCTTCGCTGGGGCCCACAGGTGCCCCACATGGGGAACATCGGGCTCCCTGCTGGGGACTCGATCCCAGGACCCCGGGGTCCCGCCCTGAGCCCAAGGCAGGTGCTAAACCGCCGGGCCACTGGGACTGCCTGGGTTTGGACTCTTTAAAGATGGAATCTCGGGAGATTATTTATTTTATTTTATTTTTTAAGATTTTATGTATTTATTCATAGAGACAAAGGGAGAGAGAGAGAGGCAGAGACACAGGCAGAGGGAGAAGCAGGCTCCATGCAGGGAGCCCAACATGGGACTCAATCCCAGGTCTCCAGGGTCACACCCCGGGCTGCAGGTGGCACCAAACCACTATGCCCCCAGGGCTGCCCGAATCTCAGAGGATTATAAGCCAGATGGGGGAGCCCATGTTTTCATCAGAAAACCTACCAGAAAAGAGGGATCCGGTCTTCATTTCACAGTCAAGCAGGGGAGGGACTCCTGTCCTACAGCCTGAGAGGCCGAGAGCCATCGGCCGGCTGTAAGGACAAAGTACTGGGAGGCAGGAGACAAGGCTGACGACCCCCTGTGACCCCACTACCCTCAGCTGGGACGTAGGGAGCCTCACTTTGCAGGTGAGGAAGCATCAGATGACCGGCATTTCAGGGATCAGGTGATTCTATGTCCCCATTACCCAGTGGTTGTCAAACTTCACTGCATTTTAGGATCACCCTGGAGGCCTTTGAAGTCCCAATGCCCAGGCTGCCCCCCCACACACTAAATCAGAGCCTGTGGGGTGGTGCAGGCGAGCCCCAAGTGGTTCAGCACACAGCCAGTTCAGAGAGCAGGCACTCGCTGCCCAACGATGAGCCGCCACGGCTTTGCTGAGCAGATCAGCTCTTGGGTTCACACGGGACAGGCCTGCGACCTGGAGAGGGGGACTGACAGCGACACAGAGCTCCCAAGCGGCGGTGCTGGCACTCTGCGTGTGCAGGGTCCGGGGTGGGCGGGCACTAGGGGACCCGTGAGCTGGCGGCAGGCACAGCGGCCTGGGGCATCTGGCTTCTGGAGACGCCCCCCCAAGCCCACAGCCTCGCCCTCCTGCCTCACCTACTCCCGGCCCTGAGGAGCGGCCAGACCCCAGGACTCCTGGAGTCGACATGGGGCCTCCTCCGGTGCCTCCTGGGGACCTACACCCTCCTGGCGACCGGCTGCTCAGGATTTGGTCCCGACAAGTGCCCAAGGCGGCCCCCTCCTAGCCCTGCCCTGGCTCCACGAGTCCCCGCAGGGCCCCTTCATCGCCTGCGCCTGCCCTCGCTGGCGGGCCCTGCTCAGCCCTCAAGGCCGCGAGGTACCGCGTCTTCCCCGTAGCTTTTTTTTTGGGGGGGGGGCTCACCTCCCTCGTCCCCTGTTGCGTGTGTAAACTTCAGGGATGGAGCCTTGTCAGTTGCTTGTTTGTAAAACCAAAACATTTGGGACCAAATAACCCTGCTTCAGCGCTTCCTAGGCATCGACCTGCAGCAAGTTACTTGGTTGCCTCAGTCTCCTAACCTAGAAAATGGGGATATGGCAGTAGACGACCCCCCGAGGTGCGGCCCCAGCCGGCGCTCCGGGTTCTCCGCCCACCTCCCCCAGTGCGGCCCCACACTGCGGCCTGAACCCCGCCCCCCCCCCACCCAGCCCGGCCCTGATGAGGTCCACCTGGTGCCTTCCTGCTCTCAGCCGAGAGAGCAAAAGGCTGGCGGAGCTGGGCGCATCTGCCTGTGAGCCGGGCGCGGGAGCAGGTGCAGCAGCCCCGGGACCAGCCCCTGCGTCCCTCTCAGCCGCGAGCGCTGCGGCCTCTGCGCTCAGGCCTGAGCAAGGGACAGCCCCGCCGCCAGCTGCCCAGGTCGCTGGCTGCGGATCCGCCCGCCCTGCGCCACTGGCTCCGGAGCCACCCCTCGGGCCGCAGGCTCCGCGCTGGGCCTGGCCTACCACCCAGGGCCAGGGGGCGCTGCGGGGTGCGGGGTGCGGGGCGCAGCTGGTGGCCCGGGCCATCCAGGCAACACTTAGTGAGGTGGGCAGGGGCCGCGCGGGGAGGGCCAGCCAGGAGCCAGGACGGCGGTGGGGCCAGGGTGTCGCTTGGCTCCGTGGGCATCAGGTTAGCGACAGCGCGAGGGGTGGACGGCACAGAAAGACCTGGATTTGGGGGGGGGGGGGCGCGGTGTCAGGACGCCGAGGGACAAGGCCACCGCCGGCCCACTGTGCGGCCCACAGAGCCCAGGTGCTGGGCGGTGGGATGGTCCCTGGGCGGGCTGAGGGTGCTGGTGACTTCAGCACAGGAGCAGGAGGGGGTCCAGAGAGCCTGGACCAAAGGCAGGCACCAAACCGCTGCACCACCCAGGGATCCCTCTCCTTGTCTGTTCTAAAGCACAACTGAGGGGATCCCTGGGTGGCTCAGCAGTTTGGCGCCTGCCTTTGGCCCAGGGCGCGATCCTGGAGTCCCGGGATCTAGTCCCACATCAGGCTCCAGGCATGGAGCCTGCTTCTCCCTCCTCCTGTGTCTCTGCGTCTCTCTCTCTATGTCTATCAAAAATAAATAAATAAATCTTAAAAAAAAAAAAAAAGCACAACTGAGGGGATCCCTGGGTGGCTGAGCAGTTTGGAGCCTGCCTTCAGCCCAGGGTGTGGTCCTGGAGTCCTGGGATCGAGTCCCACATCAGGCTCCCTGCGTGGGGCCTGCTTCTCCCTCTACCTGTGTCTCTGCCTCTCTCTCTCTCTCTCTCTCTCTCTCTGCGTCTCTCGTGAATAAATAAAGAAAATTTTAAAAATAATAATAATAAAGCACAACTGAATATCCTTGAATTGTGCGGCACACACACATTTTCACTTTGAGTTAATCCTCAGGTCACTAGTATAATCATAAAGGGGATTTCTTCCCGATTTTGAAAAAAATGTTGGCAAATCCTTGAAGTGTTTGTGGCTCTTATTTTAAGATTTTATTTTATTATTATTTTAAGATTTTATTTATTTATTCATGAGAGACACAGAGAGAGGCAGAGACACAGGCAGAGAGCCCGATGTGGGACTCAATCCCAGGACTCCAGGATCATGCCCTGGGCCAAAGGCAGGCACCTAACCGCTGAGCCACCCAGGTGTCCCAAGAGTTTATTTATTTATTCACAAGAGACACATAGAGGCAGAGACCCAGGCAGAAGGAGAAGCAGGCTCCATGCAGGGAGCCCGATGTGGGACTCCATCCCAGGACCTCAGGATCACTCCCTGGGCCAAAGGCAGGTGCTAAACCGCTGAGCCACTCCCTATTTGTGGCTTTCTTTTATTTATTTATTTATTTATTTATTTATTTATTTATTTATTTATTTATTTTATTTGTGGCTTTCTTATGA
Organism: Vulpes lagopus; assembly: GCF_018345385.1. Lineage (NCBI taxonomy): Eukaryota > Metazoa > Chordata > Mammalia > Carnivora > Canidae > Vulpes > Vulpes lagopus. Next base: position 194,379 of record NC_054832.1, read on the forward strand.
AGTAAGCTAATGATACACTTGAAGAAGTACCCTTTAAAAAAAAAAAGTACCCTTTTTCCAAACACAAAGTCAACTTTCAAACCTCTTTTTCCAATGTTTTTTTTAAAGATTTTATTCATTTATTCATGAGACAGAGAGGCAGAGACACAGGCAGAGGGAGAAGTAGGCTCCCTGTGGGGAACCCAATGTGGGACTCGATCCCAGGACCCTGAGATCATGACCTGAGCTGAAGGCAGACACTTAACCGACTAAGCCACCCAGGTCCCTGACAGGATTTCTTTTTAAAAGGGTGAGTGAGGGATCCCTGGGTGGCGCAGCGGTTTAGCGCCTGCCTTTGGCCCAGGGCGCGATCCTGGAGACCCGGGATCGAATCCCACGTCGGGCTCCCGGTGCATTGAGCCTGCTTCTCCCTCTGCCTGTGTCTCTGCTTCTCTCTCTCTCACTGTGTGCCTATCATAAATAAATAAAAAAAAAAATTAAAAAAAAAATAAAAGGGTGAGTGAAATTCTATGGATGGACTGCAGTTTGCTTATCCATTCATCCATCAATGGACACTTGGGTTGCCTCGACCTTTGGGTTTATGAATAATACTGCTATGAATACGGGCGTACAAACACCTGTCCAAGATCCTGCTTCCCGGGTGGCCCAGTGGTTGAGCATAAATGAGCATAAATGTCTTCCTTCATGATAGTCACTTCCAGGTCTGCATGTTTTACCATACCTGCCTAAAACAGACCCTAGGTACATTTTAGCCCATCGTGAGGCCGAGTGCCCAACGATGCCGGCCAGTGGAGTCTTTGTTGAAGGCACTATCGCTCTGGGCCACCCACTAGGATACAGAAAGTGTCCTTGGAAACGCATCTTCTTGTAAGTGATGAAAGTGGGCTTTTTCCCCAGGAACATTTATGGTGTGGAATCCCAATCCCAGACGGGAAATGGTTGGAAAGCAAACTGGGCTGCTCGGGGAAGGGACCCTGAGCACTCAGTGTTCAGGCCTGTGGCTGTGAACAGTTGGTTTGTTCTTTGGGCCCAAGGTTTGGGGAGTTTGGCAGGCCTGGAGTATGGAGGTTCCTGGAACGCGGCAGTGTATGGAAGCAATCCCTGTCACCCCCCTCCCCCCGGGCCTCAGCAACCCCAACGCTGCCCAGGTGTGGGATGGGTGACACTCTGGGCAAGGCTGCCACGGGGGCTGCGACGGCTCTGTCCAAGGCTCTGCAGACCCGAGCGTCGGCTTTGGTCCTCCTGTTGCCCCAGGATCATCCGGGCCATGACCCACCGGCCCGCCGCCAGCAGGCATCCTGCAGGGTGAAGACTCTCCATCTGGGAGGCTCCGGGAGGTCAGCGCACCGCACCGGGAAGAAGCCCGGAAGCGCTTCCTGGGGGATTAGGACCAGGAGGGCGGCTGGGAAGCAGGCATTTCGGTCCTCCCTGTTCTCCGTTCACTCGTTCCTGCGGAGGGTGCTGCCCGAGCTGAGCGCGGGGGCGCGGCGGGAGCGCTGAGACCCCGAGGCCGGGGAGGGGAGAGAGTCTCCCAGGGGCCCGAGGGCGGGGCGGGGTGGGGTGGGGTGGTAGTCCCCAGGACGGCCCTGGGGTGGGGGGCCGGGCCCACCCTGCCACTTCCTTCCCCCGGGCGGCGCCAGATTTCTCCGCGGTTCTCGGCGACCCCAGGACTCGGGTCACCGGCGACTCGGAGGTTAGGTCCGTCTCCCCAGAGCAGTCCTGCGCATTCTACGCCCCGCCCTTCCCGCCTCCGGGGCGCCTCACCCTCCGCACCCGGCGGTGCCCCCAGCCTGGACCGGGTGCCCCCCTCCCGGAGGACACCCGTCGTCTCCGCTCGGCTTCTCTGTCCCCTCCCCGAGCCCCCTCCACCCCGGGGCTGCGGGCCCTTCACCTCTCGGGGCGGTGGACGCCGGGCCTGCGGCTCCCCGGCTGCTGACCCCGCCCCTGGGCCCGCCCCGGCCCCGCCCCGCCCGCCTCGCCCCGGCGCTCTGGCCCCGCCCCTACCCCGCGCCCGGGCGGGGGATCACCGAGGGCGCTGAGCCTCCGAGCGGCCCAGAGCGGCCGGAAGTTGGTGGGACGGGGCGGGAGCGAGCGTCGGAGGCCCGCTTCCGGTTTTGTCGCGCGTCTGGAGCCTCGGGCGGTCCACGGGGAGGGTGAGTGGGCGCGCCGGGCGCGGACTCGGGTGTAGGCGGCGGGCCTGCTCCTCGGCCCCGCGCGGAGGCGCCGCCGGCCGAGCCCCGCGTCCTCTGGCCCCCGGCGCTGCGGGCCCCGCGCTGCCCTGCGTCCCGCGGGGGTCGGGGGCGCGAGCGGCGTGCGGAGGCCCGGGGCGCCTGGCGTGGGCGCTGCTCGGGCGGCGGCCGCGTGGCCGGCGGGCGGGGGCGTTGGGTCGGGCTCCCCGCGCGGCCTCCTCGCCGGGTGCCTGCCCTCTGCGCCTGCGCCTGCCCGCGAGCCCGCCGCTTCCCGGGGCCGCCTCTCCCGGTCCGCCGCCTGTGGAGGGCTTCACTTCCTGACGGTGCAGGAGGGGCTGCGCCCGGGCGGGGTGGGCGGCCGGCCTTCGTGACCCCCGGCCGCCCCGGCCTGGGCTGCTGCCCACGAGCCCCTGTCTGAGCCGAGGCGCCCGCGGGGAGTCCGCCCCGCATCCCGGCGTCCAGGGGGCGAGCCTGGGGCGGCGGCGGGCCCTGCAGGCTCCACTGCCTTCTGTGACCTTGTTCGGGCCCGTCCTCCAGCCACGCTCCCCGGCTCCGGCTGCCCGGCCGCGCCTCCTCCCCGGGCTAGTGAGCTTCTCTGGGGCGGGACCGTCGGACGACCAGAGTCCCTTCTCTGGGGCGTGAGCTCGGAGGTGATGCGTTTGCATTGTTTTGACTCTTCATACTGCCTCGGGAAGGCAGGGTTCCCGCGCACTGTGCGCTGCTGCGTCCCCGTTGCTTAGTCTGGCACCTGGCGTGGGTGGCAATCCGCACCTCACACACTGAAAGATGAATGAAGCTTCGGGGGGGCAGATGCTCCAGTGCTGTGGCCGCTTTGGCCTCACCTTATGTCCCTGCCAAAGAACGTCTGAGGTTAGAGGTAAAGGATGGGAGAATTCAGCCTGGAATTCAGGGATCAGGCCTCTCCAGCACCCTGACCTCTGACCCTTTCCTAACCGCCAACAGGTCCCTCCGCCAGGACACATGGATGCCAACCCACCGAGCCTCATGGTAGGAGTCTGCCTGCCTCCATTCCCGTTAGAATCCTACCTTTTTCCTCTGGGAACCTACCCTGCCCGCTGGGCCTGGTCCTAGACCCTCGTTGGCCCCTGGTGGCCCTTGCCAGGCTCAGGCATGCTCATCCTTACAGGAGTGAACAAACCCCTGCCCAGACCGGGGCCCATCCGAGGCCCTCGTGGGGGGAGGTCTGTAGATCACCCTGGTCTGGCTTCCTCCTCCCCTCGATTTTTAGAGCTGAAAGGGCCTGGTGACTGGCTCAACCCTGTGGTGCATGTGCCTGAGACACACACATGAGGTGGAGCCAGAATGGGGCTGGCACCCAGGGTTCCCTGGGGTGCTGGTGTATGTCTTTTCAGGAGGCTGTGACGTTTGGTGACGTGGCCGTACACTTCTCAAGGGAGGAGTGGCAGTGTCTGGACCCTGGCCAGAGGGCACTGTACAAGGAGGTGATGCTGGAGAACCACAGCAGCGTGGCTGGACTAGGTGAGGCTGTGTCTTGGGACCCCTCCTCCTGCATCATGGGTCAGCAACCACCTAGTCAGGCCCATCATCTGGGGGGTGGGGGGGGTGTGGGTCTCTGAGGGTCAGGAACTGACCCTGGGATGTGTCATGGTGAGTTCTGCGCATTGTAAACACCGTTTTGCATGCTCTTATGTTTGTTAACTTTGTGAGGTCAGATCTTAATGAAATTCAATCTGTTAGTGTTTGCCTTATGGATTGTACGTTTGAAACGTTATTTAAAGATTCTTTCAAAAAAAGAAAAGATTCTTTCATACTCTAAGGTCATGGAGACAGTCTACACGTTCTCCTGTGGGCTTTCTAGTTTATCTTTCTTGTTTAGATCTTGGCTCCACGTTTGTGTCTGGAGTTAAGTAGGAGCCCATCCTTTTCCATTGATTTATGGGGCTATCTTTCTCCTGTGTGACAGTGTGCTTCCCAGCTGGCCTTGTAGTGTGTCTTAACGCCTGGTAGGACAACTTCCCTTTTTTGTTGTTTTTAAAACTTCACTTACTTATTCGTGGGTAATAGGGTAATTCTTTCATGTAAATTTAGAGTAAGTTTGAGTTTTTTAATATTTGGAACTGAGTTTTTCATTGGGGGTGCTTTGAATTTGTAGAATTCCTAAAAGGAAAAGTAATCTCTCATACTAATTGTTCTCATCCAAGATCATAGAACGTGTCTCCATTTGTTCCATTTACCTCCTCTGTACTTTGTTAGAATTTTGGGATTTTCTCCAGGATGGTCTGGTACCTTCTAGATGCTTTATTTTTTATTGCTTTGTGAATGCATCTTTCTTGTTGCTCTATTTTTAACTGATTATTGTTGCTGTACAGAAATGCAGTTGGTTTTGGAGGATTGATCTTGTATTTGGCAATTTTCTTGAACTTCCAGCTAGTCTGGTGCCTTATTCTAGGAGAGGGTTTCCCTCTCTATTTCCCAGTGTCCCAACAGGTAGCTGTGGCCAGAACTACACTGCTGTGTTAGGCAGGACTGCTGTGGGCAGGCCTGTTTTGTTCCTCATTTTAAAGGGAATACTTCTAGGGATGCCTGGCTGGCTCAGTCCACTGACTGAGTGTGCAACTCTTATCTTGGGGTTGTGAGTTCGAGTCCTACATTGGATGTGGAGATTACTTTAAAAAATTTTAAGAAACATAAAAAAATAATCATTTCTTTAAAAAAAATAAAGGGAATGCATGTAATTAAAATTAGAAGAAAGTGGCTAAGGAGGTTTTTTTTCCTCAAGATTGTATTTATTTATTCATTTGAGAGCAAGAGCTCGAACAAGGAAGGGGAACTGCAGAAGGAGGAGAAGCAGACTCCCACTGGGTACGGAGCCTGATGCGGGGCTCAATCCCAGGACCCCAGGATCATGACCTGAGCCAAAGGTAGATGCTTCACTGACTGAGCCACCCAGGCGCCCCAGGAGTTTTGTTTTCAATCATAATACATTGGGAGGCACCTGCCTGGGTCAGTCAGTGGAGTGTGAGACTCTTGATCTCAAGGTTGTGAGTTCAAGGTCCATGTTGAGTGTAGAGGTTACTTAAAAAATAAAACACTTAAAAAAACAAAACAAGGACATTGAATTTCAAATTTTCTGTATCAATTGAGAACTCATACGATTTTTTTTTCTTAGGTAAGTTATATTGACATTTTATTGTATTTTTGGAGTAAACTCTTTAAATTATATTTTATGTATAAACTTTGATATCATTTTGGACTCAGCTAGGCAGTATTGTATTTCAGATTTTTTGCTCCTGTTCATAAGGGAATTGGACTTTAATATGTTTCTTTTTATGAATTGTTCTTATATATTTTTGGAAGTGGCACTTGGTATGTCAGTTTCATAAGATGAACTGGGCAGCTTTTGCTGTCTTTTTAATTTCTGGAAGAATTTATGTATGTGGATTTATAGTTTTTGGTAGAATTCACCTGTAAAACCATCTGGGCCTTGGGCTCTTGGGAAAGGAAGGTCTTGCAGTAGCATTTGTTTTTTTAGTGAAAAATAGTCAAATTTGTGAATTTCCTTTTGCACTCATTTTGTCATTTTTAGCGTTCCTATAAGTTGATGTGTTCATTTAGATTTTTAGTTCCTTTGCAGACTTTTTAGTGTCAGAACCACTGAGGATCCTGGCCCTGCTATGGATGGGGAAGGGCTGAGAGTCCAGGCATCTCGGTGTCCAACCTCAGGACTGGGACTGATCTGGAAAGAGGGCCACTGTGCCCAGATCCTCACCCCCCAATGCTCCCTTTGGAGGCTTTGCCTGTGCTCCAGCAGCCCCCTGCCTCTTTACTCCTGACAGTAAGGGTGCTGGACCCTGTGCTGGGCCCTCAGCTATACTGACACAATGTCCTTCTCTGCCATCCCCACAGCAGGATTCCTGGTCTTCAAGCCTGAGCTGATTTCCCGGCTGGAGCAGGGGCAGGAGCCATGGGTCCTCGACCTGAAGGGAGTCGAAGGGAGAGAGGGGGCAAGGACCTTCCTTACAGGTGAGGCTCAGGCCTGAGTTTCTGGGTCCAGGGCTGAGGAAGTGTTCAGAGAACTCATGCCCAGCAGAGAACTCACGGGAAGCTGGACCTGGACCCCAGGGACTGACGAAGCAGGTGTGCCGGATGCCTGGGAACACATGGCCACAGGTGGGGCTGTTGACAGAAGCACAGCCCAGCTGTGGGGTTGCATTGGGAGAGACCGAAGTGCAGAGAAGCAAGGACATGAAATTCTTGCGTGTTACAGCAAAAACAGTTTGTCTTTAAGGCACGTGTTGAATTTCTAACGTACTGATGTTCTTGCTAAGCAAAAGTGACGATCCAAGGGAAGCACGCACTGAGTTTGGCTCTGCGCAGGCTTCAGGGCTGCGTCGGTGTCCTGGGTGCTCTAACACAGCGTCACAAACGTGGGACTTACAAGCACAGAGGTTAATCGTCTCCACTCCAGATGTCCAGAACCAAGGCACTGGCAGGATCCTGTCCTTGTGAAACCGCTAGGGAGGGACCCTCTGTCTCCTGCAGCTTCTGGTGGCCCCTGGTGTTCTTTAGCTTGTGACTGCGTCACTCCCCGGGTCTCTGCCTCCGTCATCACGCCCCCCCTCCCCGCCCGCCCAGGTCGTCCTGAAAGGGCACCAGTCGTGTAGGATTAGGTGCCTCCTCACCAGTGCAGCCTCATCTTAATTAGCACTCAACAGTCCTATTGTACAAGGTCCTATTCTGAGGTCCTGGGGCTGAGCTTCAGCACACATCTTCGGGGGCATAGTCCGCCCATAATAGGGGCCTCTGCCACCGTGCGGCATTGGTTCCCACTGGGCTCCTGTTGAGGGGATGCCATTGCCTCAGCCTTATCTGAGCCTCCCTAGCTGACACGTTGCTCAGTTTGCTCAGGGCAGTGAGATTGTATGCATCTTGGCCACGGAAGAGGATCCTGCCTGCTACCTGCCATGTCTTCCTCCCACAGTCCCTGGCTGGCTGGGAAGCAAGTTGGAGAATCAGACTGTGGCAGTTAGGGCCCTGAAGTCCTCCGTAAAGCAGGTTCCCGAGTCTCTGCAGAGCATCCTCACACGCACCGTCGTGTGGAAGGTGGCAGAGGTACAGGCAGTGTTGGGGGCCTTGACCCCCGCCCCCAGCATCCTTGGCTCTGTCATTGAAGCCCCTGCCTTTCTGTGGAGGCCCCTCCCGGGCCCTTCCTGGGAAGGATCTAACGCTGTACACCAGCCCACTTACACCCCAGCCACTGTTAAGTATTTCTAACAGGGAGGGGGGATTTCAAAGAGGCAGGAGAGCTAGCTGGAGCTGGGCGGATTTGGGTAGTTGGTGGGTTCATACGGAACAAACGGTCTTTACGGTGATGAGTCAGCAGCAAAGAAAACGAGATGTGTAGACCTGCTCTGAGCCTGACAGCACAGGGCAGGAGCACAGCCTCGCAGACGAAAATGTGTGGAGCGTGTTAGAGAAACGTATGTGCCCAAGGTGTTACCTGCGCCTGGTGCAGCAGATCGCTGAGGAGTGGCCTGGAGTGGCAGGAAGGTGCAGAGCTGCACCCCGACCTACCATCATCACACCTGTCCCCAGCCTGCCGGGACACACGTCTGTTCTCTGAGGCAAAACCACTTCCAGAGTGAAGCTGTTTTTTTAAACATGTGCTTGCAGCTCTTCAGGGGTTACCTAGAGTTTGCAGATAAGAGATCTCAACTTCCAGGGGAGGTTGAGAACTCTGGGCTTCAGTTAGAGGAGTCCCCAGGGGTGCCTGTGAGCAGTGTCACACACATAAACGGCCCAGCGGTGGTTAAAATGGTGAGGATGTGTTTTTAATCCATAGTAGTTTTTGTGATGGAGAAGAGTCCAGTGTGGGTGAACGCGGCTTCCATCTGTTCAGATGCGGCCGGGGCAGGCAGGGGTGAGCGGGCGGGAGCTGGGCCCTGTGACACCCACCTGGGCTTGCTGACCGCTGCCTGTGGGAGTTGGATCCTGCTCTCCCACAGAGGTTGGGAGACTCCCTGTCCCTCAGGTGTGGCTGGAACAAGCAGTTGGTTGTGCTGGCAGCCTTGAGTTTTCCCAGGCACACACCTTACGGGAGGCAGAGCCATCCTAGGGGTGCAGCCTTGAGCTGCAAGAAGCAGCCAGGGTTGAGGTCTGGTCGAGAAAGGCTCGGGAGCCTGGGCTGGGCTGGGCTCGGCTGGAGGGTCTTTGTCAGAGGGTGTCAGCAGTCAGCAGAGGCAGGGAGAAGTGGACCTGAAGTGGGGAGCCCCTGAAGCTGGGGCAGGGGGGGTTCTCAGACTCGGTCATAGGGAACCAGATGGAGGCCGACCCCAGAGTGGTCAGGTGCATTTGTGGCTGCTTTAGCCCCGTGGGGTTAGCATTTCCTCTGTGAGCAGGAGGTCTCAGCCCCAAGGCTGCAACCATCTCCACCATGGTCTCCCCTGGCGTCCGTAGGGGCCTCTGCTCTCCAGTAGGAGGCAGTGGAAAGCAGAGCTTGCCCGTTTTCTCAGCTGCAGAGCAGAGGGAGGCCTGAGCAGAGGGTGAGGGGGCCAGTGCCACACGGCCAGCCCTGCCCCGTGAAGGGTGTGGGATTGCGCAGTGAAGACCAGTCGGGATCCCTGGGTGGCGCAACGGTTTAGCGCCTGCCTTTGGCCCAGGGCATGATCCTGGAGACCCGGGATCGAGTCCCACGTCGGGCTTCCTGCATGGAACCTGCCTCTCCCTCTGTCTATGTCTCTGTGGATCCTGGCCCTGCTATGGCTCCCCCCCCCCCTTCTTTCTCTGTGACTATCATGAATAAATAAATAAAATCTTTAAAAAAAAAAAAAAAAAAGACCAGTCAGGAGAGCCCCCATGTCCTAAGGGCACAGAGGTTGAAAGGGCAAGTGGTGGGAGGACAGACCCAGGTCCATTCCTAGTTCTCTCCTTGGCTGTGTGTCTGAGGGGCCACAGGTTCCTTATGGGGGGGGGGGTCCACTACTGGCCTCATAGGATTGTCATGAAGACTAAGTGAGGAATGGCTGGAATCCTGTTCCTTACCCACAGAAGATGCTCAGTGTGATGGCCTTTTCGTCACCTGGGACCACCCGGAACTGCGATCGCTGGAGCTGGCGAGGGCATTGATGTTAGGAGCCACCGGGAACCCCGTGACTGGCCCCCTGAAGGATTTCACTCAGAACCCCACTTCTCAGACTCACCCCAGGGGTGCCCCTCAGCAGCTGTCCAGCCTTGTCCTCAAGAGCCTGCCTGTTCCTCTGTTCATAGTTCTATCCTCTTCACAGGACGCCTGGGGGGCTTAGTGGTTGGGCATCTGCCTTCGGCTCAGGGCGTGACCCCGGGGTCCTGGGACCAAGTGCGCACTGGGTTCCCCGGGGGAGCCTGCTTCTCCCGCTGCCTGTGTCTCTGTCTCTTTCTGTGTTTCTCATGAGTAAATAAAACCTTTAAAAACAAATAAAAATAAATAATAAATCCCTCTTCCCCTCACTTCACCTCCTCTGGATCCAGGAGCCTCTGGTCACACTTGGGAGGCTTTCAAGATCCCTGCTTCTTCATGGGTTTTCACTCGTACCAGTTCCCCACAGGATGGACGTCCGCTCACGTGCCTGCACGCAGGAGCACACGGTAGTGGGATGAATGCAGAAAGTGAAAAGTATTAGTGACACCAAATTTTGGGCGCTGTCAAAGGCATGACTTCTGGTAGTGTTTTTCCATGTGGGTCTATCCTTGCTTGATGCAGCCTGTCCTGGGAGGGCGCTCCGTTCCCAGGGATGACCCGCACCCCCCATCCCCACCCTGGTCTCTGTCCTGTCTCTCGAGCACAGGGGATAATGGACATCTTATTTTCTGTTTCAGATTCTGCAGGTGGGATTGCGAGCGAGCAGGCTGGTGAGGACGTGGATGTTCTAAAATCAGAACCCTGCGCAGCAATGGTCAGAAGCCCCCCACCGGCTTTTCCTCAGAGTTCTAGCTTTAGCGACCCCTCTGATGGTGCAGTCTGGTCAGAGAGTAAGCCAGGCTCTCTCCAGAGAAACCACCTGAGCACGGGGACTGTGGCTCCCAGGAAGACCTTCACGAGGGAGGGTGCCCAGGGATGTGGTGAGCTGGAGAGCAGTGGTGGCCTGGGTTGTCAGCCTGGTGAAACTCCGGGAGGTGCCGCAGAAGGGACATCCCGAAGGTGTGACGTGTGTGGCCGAAGCTTCCGGTCTGCTTCAGACATTGCTCTGCGTCGAGAAATTGATACACGAAAGAAACCAAACACATGTCCGGAGTGCAAAACAAAGGTACCTGATTGTTTGCAGGGGAAGCCTCGAGGTAACTGCCACGGAGAGAAGCCGTATGAATGTGAGGAGTGTGGGAAGGTCTTCAGGTTGTGCTCACAGCTTAATCAGCATCAGAGGATCCACACTGGCGAGAAGCCATTCAAATGCATCGAGTGTGGAAAAGCCTTCCGTCTGAGTTCCAAACTTATTCAGCATCAAAGAATTCACACTGGAGAGAAGCCCTACCGGTGTGAGGAGTGTGGAAAGGCCTTTGGTCAGAGCTCCAGCCTCATCCACCACCAGAGGGTCCACACGGGGGAGAGGCCCTATGGCTGCCGGGAGTGTGGGAAGGCCTTCAGCCAGCAGTCTCAGCTGGTCAGACACCAGAGGACCCACACTGGAGAGAGGCCCTACCAGTGCCAGGAGTGCGGGAAGGCCTTCAGCCAGAGCTCGACCCTGGCCCAGCACCAGCGGATGCACGCTGGGGACAAACCTCAACTTCCAAGGAACCCAGATAGCCCCAGCCTTGTTGCACATCAGAGAATACACGCTACAGAGAAGCCATTTAAGTGTGACGAGTGTGGGAAGGCCTTCAGGTGGGTGTCTCGCCTGAGTCAGCACCAGCTGACCCACACCGGAGAGAAACCTTATAAGTGCAACAAGTGTGCAAAAGCCTTTGGTTGTAGCTCACGGCTTATTCGCCACCAGAGAACTCACACTGGAGAAAAGCCATTTAAATGTGAGGAGTGCGGGAAAGGCTTTGTCCAGGGCTCCCACCTAATTCAGCACCAGAGAATTCATACTGGGGAGAAACCCTATGAGTGTAGTGACTGCGGAAAGGCCTTCAGCCAGAGCTCCAGTCTCATTTACCATCAGAGAATCCATAAGGGAGAGAAGCCGTACGAGTGCCTGGAATGCGGAAAAGCTTTCAGTATGAGCACGCAGCTCACGATCCATCAAAGGGTCCACACTGGGGAGAGACCCTACAAGTGTACCGAGTGCGGGAAAGCGTTCAGTCAAAACTCCACCCTTTTCCAGCACCAGATCATCCACGCAGGAGTGAAGCCCTACGGGTGCAGTGAGTGTGGGAAGGCCTTCAGTCGGAGCTCCTATCTCATCGAGCACCAGAGGATCCATACTCGTGCTCAGTGGTATCATGAATACGGGAATACCTTGGAAGCTTCTACCCACGCGAGCCGTAAAAAAGTCAACACTGTAAAGAAACTGCATAAATGTAACGAATGTGAGAAAATATTCAGGTGGCGCTCGCATCTAATCATACATCAGAGAATTCACACCGGAGAGAAACCTTACAAATGTAATGAATGTGGCAAAGCTTTTAATCGGAGCTCCAGGCTTACTCAGCATCAGAAAATTCACATGGGATAGAGCACTTCCCTTTATAAATGTGTATAAATGTGAATAAACCTGCAGCCTTAACTTCATGTATTTTATATTGTTTATACTAACAAGAATTTGGAATGTGGGGATAGGTTGCAAATTATTAAGAAAATGTCCAAATGCATACCAAGTGGATGTTTCTTTGGTGGAATGTGTGACTTTATCCCACTCAGCAAAGCCTGTGTCCCTCAAGTCAGGGTGCTCGTGCGTAGAGTTCCGAGTTCACGGAGGGAAGACCCAGGCCCTGTGGATGAGGAGGAGTCCTGGCCCGTGAGCTTTGCCAGACCCGTAGCTTAGCAGTTACCCAGAGGGTCTTCCCTCCGCGCCAGGTCCTCAGGCTGGCTTCAGTGGTGGGGGTGTTAGCTCGCGCTAGCGGGAGCCCAGAGGGACGTGCCTAGAACTCCTTCCTCCCACCTTCTTCACCTGACTCTTCCTCTTCCAAGTCCGCTCCCATCAGAGCAAGCTGGGGATCAGCCAGAGGTCCTGGTGTCAGCAAGAGGAGCTTGATCCGCACACGACTCCAGGAGTAGCACCCGGGCCCAGGGACCTGCTCTGTGACTCTGGGACGTCACTGTCCCTGGAATCCAGAGTCGTGCTTATCTGAGCATCGTTACAGGGCGATGGTAAGAGATGAACTGTGTACGAGAGCCGCTCCCTCCCACATAGACCCCGAGCCAGCATCTCCGGCCGGACCCAGGCAGACTCGGCACCCCAGGGACGGCTCCTGGGAGCCCAGCAGATGCTACCCAGAGGCCAGGTTGTGTCCTGTTACTGCTGCTTCCCACGCTTCCTCTGTTCCTCCTGCCTCATTCCTCCTGCCATGCAAACTGCAGACTGACAGGTGAGCCTGTAGCCTGTTCCCAGAGGCTGGTGGAGATGGAGGCCGTGGGCTCACCGGCAGCATCGGGCTAACCAATGCTGGTGGCGGCCCCGCCCTAGCGTCCTGGACTCACCACTGTGAGAAAGTTCGAGGGGACCAGAAGTCTTAGATTGGCTACTGCCCACTTCCACTCACTCAAGACCTGCCCATCTGTGGTGTCATTGCCAGTTACCACCGGGGCAAAATTTGGGCCAAAGATCCCTCCCTGTCCCCGTGGAGAGGCCCATTTCTTCAACATTGACAAAGGTAATCCAGAGGGACACAGGTCAGTCACTTGACTATTGCAACACCTGACTTGGGTCACCAGCACACTGGTCTGGTTAAGCCTGTGGGTAGTTCCCCGAGACACAGGTTTGATGGCCACGTGTGGTACAGCCCAATATCAGGTTATGGATTTGTATCAGGTGAAAAAAGGGCTGGCTGGCCCTGTGTTTGAGCTGGGAGGTTCCAGAAATATCTGGCATAGGGAACAGCAGAGTTTGGGGTGGTCAGGTCCATCAGGTTTGGTTCCTGGCACGTGGACAGGGATCTCCGCCCTGTAGCACGTCAGCCCAGTCACAGCCACTGCAGCTTAGCCGAGCACCATGTGTGACGTGCTCTCAGGCGGCAGTGCTAGTTCTAGGGGGGGATTGCCCACTAGCCTGTACCTGCACCTTTAGAGGTGGTCCCTCTCCAGGAGCAGGACACCATGAGGTCATTGTGCCCATTTCAGTAGCTGTAACGGCCTCTTGAGCTGTCCCTACTCCGCCCAGAACTTGTGTCCAAAGGCGTCAATGCAAGGGGACCAGGGACTTTGTGGGCCCACGTGCCCTAGGCAGCCTGGTCGCTAAATGTGCCATCCCCAGAAGGGAATCCTCTCTGCCACCTCTGGGTAGGACGCCGGGGTCGGAGGTTCTATGTATTCAACCTGGGCAGGATTCCGTCCTCCCAACAGCAACTGCAGGCCAGCCAGAAGGATTCTCTCTCTGGATGGACATGGCCCTCGATCGGGGCTGGCACAGCCGGCCAGGGGGCAAGATGCAGCCTGCGGCCGGTGAAAGCAGGCATGCAGGCCATGGGCCGGGTGGCAGGGCACAGTCCAAGCCAGAGTCCGCTCCTGTAAATGCACTCCTCTGAGAGCGCGGGTTTAGGGACGAACACAGATCCCAACGGCCACAAGCAGTCAGCCGGGTTCCTAGCTCTGCTCTGCATCTTCTCTGGCAGCCCCTCTCCCCGCTCCTGGCAGCACGGAGCTCCCGGTTTTTCAGTTGGGCGCTGCCCGGTTCCAGTCCATGTTTGCTCAAAGAAACTCTTCAAAAATTTGATGTACCTCAGTTTACCTCTTAAAAAGCTTAAAAGCTAAGAAGGGTTTTTACATTTTTAAGTGGGAAAAAAAGACTATTTTGTGACATTTGAAAATTATATTGAAATCAAATTTCAGTGTGACCAAATAAAGTTTATTGGAACCGAGCTGGCCCCTTTGTGTGCAGGTTGCCTCTGGCCACTCTTGTGCTACAACCGCGCGTGCTGGTCTTGCCTTGTTAACGTAGGTAAAAACCTCATGCCCTCCGACCTCTTGAGGAATTCGGTTTCCTCTGTATTTTCAGTGTGGTTTGTTCACCTAAACGTCCCAATACCAAGAATTCAATAGAAATAAGCCTACAGGTCTACGTTCCAGTCCGGAGCCTCGATTGCAGAAGTGTAGGATGAGGGGTCCTTCCTTAGCTGCACCCTCGTGACAGCCAAGTGGCCTGTTTGGCGAGGCTTGGCGAAATCCAGCCGCCTGGCCGCTTAAAATGCCTGGGGCTCGGGACCCCGGGAGCCGGCCGAGGGCATCTACGCGCCACGTGTGCTGGTGGCGCTTTGCGGGGGGTGGGGGGTGCAAGATTGGCGGGACGTTGTGTTCTACCTGCAAGCTGGGTTTCCCAGTTTGGGCCTTACTGAATACAACACGTTTTCAGGAACTCCGAGAACTGTTTCGGAGTAGAGGTGATCAAGGTGATCAGGCATTTCTCTCTTGGAGACTGTAAACCTACAATTTTGACCTGAACTACTTTTTACTCAATTACCAGATTAAGCTTTGATTTAGGATATCGGATTGGAACCACTGAGCTCCCCGAAAGCTCCACAGAGGGGCGGGGGGTGAGGGGCCCGCTGAGGTCACAGCCCTGTGGCTTCCACTCAGAGCCTCGGAAATGTGTCTGACGGCCCGGCTCAGCCGGATGCTCCCCGAACGCAGTAGATGCATTTGTTCCGCGCTCCGGGAAGAAGAATCTGGGCATCGAGTTTCCACACACGGGCCTCTGGCGCCTCCACAGGTGGAGCGTGTGACTGGATTGATGGCAGGGTCGTGAGTTTGAGCTCCACGTGGAGTGTGGAGATTATTAAAAAAAAAAAAAAAAAAAAAGATTTCCACAGAGATCTGAAAAAGATCCAGAAAATGGAAAAGGGTCATCTTCCAAGCGGGAGTGTCCACTCTGCATCCAAGGCCTTGTGCGGGCCTGGAGGCAAAGGTGGCCCTCGAATCTGGCAGTGGGAGGACTGAGCACAGGAGGGGCGGCCTGGGCACCGGGCTCACCCCCAGCCTGCCACCTCCTGTCCTACGGACCCTACGTGGACCCAGTGTCCTGAGTGTGGCCTTAAAGGACCGAAGATGAAACAATCCTGTGGCATGAAATTAAAATCTCCTCGCCACTAAGACCTTTTTGTTGGACAGGATTGTGCCCGGTGCCTGCTGTCCCGCCGCGGCCGCTGGGCCCATGACGGTCGCCCCCGGGCAGCAGGCAGGTCACGCCCTGGTCACACCCCGCAGCTCCCAGAGGTAAGGGCGGCCGCTGTCCCCCACCCCCACCCCAGGACGGGACACCGTCTCTGCTCGTGGTCGTCGCTGCAGGCAAAGCACAGCGCGTGCCCTCGGGCGGCAGCGGGCAACTGAGCAGAGCGCTGCCCCCCACGGGCCGGACAGCAGGTTCAGCGACAGCAGGTGCAGGGACAGCAGGTGCCGGTGCCGAGCCTGCGAGTGCGCGGGTAGGCCTCTCCCCATGCCTCCCGCACCCCTGAGCCCCCGTGGGCCCCCCTGAGGGGCAGGAGCCCTCTCCCGCCACAGCTGGAGGCGGCTCTCCGTGGGGCTCCGTCCTCCCCGAGCGCCTCTCACGACGCAATGCGGCCACGGTGGCTTGGGGGCCTCGTCTCTGCTCCCGCGTGTCGTTCACATCTCGGAGGCCCAGCAGCGCGGTGGCAGCGGAGCTCGGGGCGCCCCGCATGGGGCCGTGGGAGCCCAGGGTGGGACGGCCTCTGCTCCTGCCGCACTGGCCTCGTCCCAGGAGGGTCTCGCACACGCGAGGAGTGGGGAGCAGAAAGGGCTCAGCAGCAGGAAGCTCCCGCGAGCCACTAGGGCTGTCATCCAGGATGGAGGGGGGGAGGCGGGGACACCGCGGGCGTCACCCAGGCTGCGGCCCCGAACGCCCACCCCAGGCCCCAGGGGACCCCGCTGCCACCTGCGCACTCTTACTAGGGCCCAACTGTGTCCCCTGCAAAGCTGTGTTGAAGCTCCAGCCCCTGGTGTGACAGAGGAGCTGCTGGGGGTGGATGTGGCTAAGCGACGTGCAGGGGGGCTCCGACCCAACAGGGCTGCGGTCTTTTCTTTTTTTTTTTTTTTTTTTAAGATTTTACTTATTCCTGAGACAGACGCAGGCCGAGGGAGAAGCAGGCTCCCTGCGGGGCCCCGGGGCCGGTGGAGGCTGGCTGGCTGAGGCCTCCTCCCGCACCGACCTCCCCCTCCAGCCTCCAGGGCCATCAGGAAACAGAAATCTGTCCTTTAGGCCACTTAACCGGGGATACTCCGTGATGGCGCGGAGCTGCCAGGGGCCTCCGCCCTCACCTCGGCAAGCACCCATCACTCACCCACTTGGCTCGGGACTGGGGGCCGTTCTCCCAGAGGCCGGGAACCCCCGCCCCCCGCAGCTCGCCCACCGCGGGCAGCGCCCCGCTGACTGCTCCACGTCTCGGGTACAGCGCGGCCTCCAGGAGGGCCCCCACAGGACCCAACTTAAACGGACAGCCCAGCGCTTTATCCCGCCTCCATGCCTGGGACCCTGCTCTATTTCTTTTTTTTCTTTTTCTTCTTAAGATTTATGAGAGAGACAGAGAGAGAGAGAGAAACACGGGGTGGGGGGCAGGTAGGAGACTCCCGCTGGGCAGGAAGCCTGGCGCGGGGCTGCACCTCAGGACCCCGAGATCATGACCTGAGCCTGACGCAGTTACTTAACCAACTGCACCACCCCGGCGCCCCTCTTTGTGTTGTCGGTGTTGGCAAATATTTATTTCAGAGAAAAAGGTGCGAGTGGGAGGAGGGGCAGAGGCAGAGAATCTCAACAGACTCCTTACTGAGTTCCGAGCCCCACACGTCGTGATCCCAGGACCCAGAGATGATGACCCGAGTGGAAACAGGAGTCAGGGCTCAATCTCCCAAGGCCGCCAGGCGCCACCCCTTGCTCTATTTCGGCACCACTTACCCCCTCTGACAAGCTTTGCCAGTCACTTTGTAAGGTCTCCCCTCCCCACTAGAATGTTGGCTCCATGAGGTCAAGGACAGAAGCCAGGGAAATGAAATGCCCACACTAAACAGCGTTCCCGAAAGCAGGTGGGCAGGGAGCTCAGATGCTACATGGGGCCTGACCGAGTGACCAAATGGTGTCCGCAGACAGGCCTTAGCCCGACACCAGAGGGCGTGAAAACCGGAACCACACTGGCCTCAGCAGCGCAGCAGGTGCCCTCACCCGGGAACAAGACCAACAGCCAGGGGAGGAGTGCGCAGTGTGATGCCCTCCCAGGACACTTTTTTTTGTTGTTGCTTTATTTCCAATAAAAAGGGAAAATACAACCTCCTCAACTGAACCGAGTAGGACATGAGGAGATTCTTACATCTCACTGAGGACGCCTCCTGGAAGGGCCGGCTCCTCCCAGGTGACTGTGGTGGGGCTGCAAGCCCGGTCAGTCCTGCAGTTTGAGCTCGCACTTCTTCTCCAGGTCGGCCATCTCCTTCAGCACCAGCGCCACGCTGTACCGCAGCTCCTGGAACTTGGCGGCGGGGACCTCGAAGCGGTAGGCTGACCCATCCGACAGCTGCAGCTGCATCAGGACGCTCGGCTGCAGGGAGCGGGCCAGGGCACTGGTGGAGATGGCCACATCCACCCTCCACCGCAAGCCGGCGACACGGGGCAGCCAGGCCCCCTGCTGCCCCGCAGCAGAGTTGAGGAGCCGCCGCTGGCTCCCAAACACCACGCTCGCCAAGTCCGTGACCAGGTCTTGGGGGACGCAGAGCTCCTGGAGCTGGTCCTTGAAGGCATCGGGCTTCAGGCTGGCGGCGGGCAGCCGGAGGGCCTGCTGGAGCAGCGTATGTGTGCCCGCGAGGAGGGCACCCAGCCGTTCCTCTGGCAGGTCTGCGGCCGCCCCGAGGCGCTGCGCGGCCTCCCGGCAGTCCTCTCCCTGAAGACTGCTCACCACCAGCTTCAACAGCTTTCTGAAGGTGCCTCTGTCCAGGTCGGCCAGGAGCCGCGGCATTGCGGCCACTTGCGGGGGGAGCTGGGCCCCCAGGAAGCTCAGCCGGCCCGCCTGCCCGTCGCCGGGGTGATGCAGGTAGGGCGCTGCGGCGCCCACGGCAGACATAGCTGCTTCTCCGGCCGGTCGGAAGCCCCGAGGAGAGTCCCCGCCGCAGCTGCCAGGGCGGGGAGAAGAGAAGCTGTGACCCCCGCGTGCCCTGGGCCAGAAAATGAGGACTGACGCTGCGGCCTCACGGCGCTGACAGCGGGAAGGGGGGCGCTGAGGGCGGGTGGCGGCCCGGGCGTCGGCAGGGGAGGGGGACGGGGTGCGGGCGGAGGCCCGGCCGACAGGAGGCTCACGGAGTCCTCGAACACCTCACGGGGAGCAGGGGGCAGCGACCGCAGCCCCGAGAGGGGAGGGGCGGGCGGCCAGGCCGCGGCCACCTGCCAGCCTACAGCACCCAAGGCGGAGCCGCCCTAAGGGTCTGCAGGAGCCAACGGGGAAACTGAAGCCCACACACAACCGCCCCAGGACTAGAACGCAGGCCTGTTCCCACGACGCGGGCGGGAGGGGCCGAGGTACGTGACGGCACGGGGACCCGCAGGGCCGGAAGGGCGGTGTGACGTCACGGCGCGTCGCAGGGGCTGGCCCTGGGGCCTCCCCGCGGCGCCCGGCGGGATGCGGGTCTCCTGGCCGCGCCCACACCCGCTGTCCCGGGAAGGCCCGGCCGCCCGCCGCTCGGGACCGGCTGCCCCCGCTGGCGCTCTCGCCGTCACCCGCGCGCCCAAGGAGCCCAGGGCCGGAGCCGTGCGCCGTGCGCCGTGCCCGCCGGGGCGGCCCCGTGGCCTGTGCGCGGCCGGGGAGCAGGCCGCGGCTCCGCGCGAAGGGGCCCCAGCCCCGCCCCCCAAAGCCGACGCCCCCGTACCTGCAGAGCACCGCGCGCAGCCGCCGTCGGAGGGCCACGCCGCCGCCAGGCCGGAAGCGGCCCCGGGCCCCGGAAGCGACGGCGGCCACTTCCGGAAGCGACGGCGGCCACTTCCGGGCGGCTCTAGGGCGGCGGGAGGACCCGGGCCTCTGTCGTCGGGCGCGGCAGTCGGCCTCGGCTGGCGGCTCCGGGGCGCTCGGGGCGTCGTATGCGGGGTCCCGTTCCTCCCCCCCCGCCCGCTGCTGCGCGTCGGCCGCCCCGCGGTGGGGCTGCTTGGCCTCCCGGGGAGCTGCGGCGGCGGCGTGTGCGCTGCCTCTCGGGCCGTTCGCTCCCGGCGGCGAAGGGGAGGCGCGGAGCCTCAAACTGAGCCGAGGAGTCCGAGAGGAGGCTCTGGGGCGGCCGGCGGTCGTCGCGGGGACGCGTCGCTGGCTGGTCGCTGGGGAGACGCGGTCCGAAGGCCGGGCCACGCCGCGCGGAGGTGGAGATCGGAGGACACGCGGGACCCGCCGCGTCCCCCGGCCCCGGCGCCGCTGCTGCGGGGAGCTGGTCCTGGGCCGAGGCCGCCGCGCAGACCCCGCTGCCTGCGTCTCTGCAGCTCTCTCTGTCTCAGGAATAAATAAATAGTTTTTTAAAATGGGCTCAAAAAAAAAATAATAAAACGGGCTCAAATTTTTTTTAAATAATTTAATTTATTCCTGAGACAGAGAGAGGCCGAGACCCAGGCCGAGGGAGAGGCAGGCTCCACGCAGGGAGCCCGACGCGGGACTCAGTCCGGGGCCCCGGGGTCACGGCCTGGACTGGAGGCAGGCGCTCCACGGCGGAGCCCCCGGGCGCCCCCAAAATGCGTTCAATTTGACGTGAAAATTCGTGGGACGTCTCGGTGAGCGCGGAGCCTGGAGGCCAGCAGGGGGCGCCCCCCTACGCCCCCCAGCGGTGCACTCCCGGCTCCTGTGCGGTCCGGGGCGCCTCAGTTTACCACAGCGGCTCGCAGCGCCTCTGCTCCGCGGAGGGCCCCGCGGCCTGTTCTCCTGCTTATGCTTTTGGTATCACGCATAAGCATTCAACGTGGAGGAGCTTTCCCCCTGCGTTTTCTTCTAGGAGTTTTATGGTTTTAGGTCTTATGTTTAAGTTTTTAATCCATTTTGAGTTGATTGTTGCATATTACATATGATAAGGGTCCAATTTCATTCTTTTGCATGTAGACATCCAGTTTTCCCAATGTGAAATAATAAGAACCGTATATATGTTTCTGCCCCAAGTTCCTGCTAATATTTAGCCGTTGACTGCAGTTCAACACCAAACTTCTAAATACCTCGTAATTTCCAAAGTGCTAGGACTTTAAGGAGTTACCCTCAAAACCCTTGGAATTTCCTGGGTCATAGGACCGTCTTTTTTTTTCTTTTTAAGATTTATTTATTTGAGAGACAGAGAGAGGGCACGCACAGGAGTGGGGTGAGGGGTGGTGGGAGAGAACCCTCAAGCCGGCTCCCCACTGAGTTCAGAGCACCACGCGGGGCTCAGTCTCGTGGCCCATGAGATCGTGACCTGAGCAGAAACCGAGACTTGGATTCTCCACTAACTGAGCCACCGGACGCCGTGCAGAGTGTCTTGTTCTAATGAGGTGACTCTCGGTGTGCTCCTGAGCGGCTCTGAGTAGGAGCTTGGAATGCTCAGTTCTCCCACCTCGTCCCCCAGAGAGGGGAGAGGAACTGGGAAATAAGCTTATCATCGGTCGCACCCGTGGGACGAAGCCTCCACGAGAATCCGCACGATACGGAGTTCAGTGAGCTTCGGGGTGGGAACGCTGGGAGATGTGGGGCGGCACGCGTCAGAGGGACGAGGGCCCCATCCCCGGCCCCCAACCAGCTGTCCCTCAGTCACAGCCTTCATAATAAACCGGGAATCCGGCGAGCGACATGTTCTCCTGAACTCTGAGCCACTCTCGCAAATTATCAAACTTGAGGAGGAGTCGTGGAACCTTTGACTTACAGCTGGTTTTTCAGAAGCACCGGTGACAAACTGGGAGTGACAACTGGCCCTTGGAGTAGGAGCGAGTCCTTAGGTTGTGGGGCTGCCCCTACTTCCCCAGTCTGCTCTTGCTCTTTGCATGGGCCTGGCATGGCCATCGTTACCCCCATGGCAGGGCTGCCGCCTCTGCCCCGCTCTGACATGTCATTGTCACGTGTCTCATGTGACTCCCAAACATGTCTGTGCACAGATCCCCCATTACTGCCCCTATTTACACTTTTCAGACTGAGGAAAAAAGGGAAACAAGAATTTCATTAGTGAACATTTTCACTAGCAGCTTCCTGAACCCCTGTGCTCTTCCGTTCCTGGCAAATACGCAATGGATACCTTGCTTGGCAACTGTGGTGGCCGTGAGAACGTTCTGGACGCCTGCAACTACAGGAACCTCATTAACGAAGAGCTCCGTGGTTGAGCTCTGAAGCTTACCCTGGTGTGCTGAGGCCACACCTCTCAGGGCTGGTCCCCACCAGCCACTGCGCATGGCAGGGACACTAGGGCAGGCCCATTCCTGGAATACACAGGGTCCCCAGGAGGCCGACTTGGTCTCAATAATTTGCTTAGATGGGACAAGCCTGGGATGGTTCCACCCAAACTTTTCTCTCTGGGTCAGACCTGAATTGTGGTCTGATAGCTCTCTCCATCTTCCCTGACTCCCTATTTTCTCTCGTGCCAGATCTTTCCCTGACATTTGCATGTTTAATCCTGTCTTCCTGTCTGCTTCTTGGAGGACCCAGACTAACACAAATGAACCATACTTGGGTGACCGGGAGAACACTTGGGACTGCCTCGCCCACTGGCTGGTGAGGAGGACACTGTCCTGGTCAGTAGGTGGTCCCTGGCACAAAATGGTGACTCGGTTGCTAAGCAGGTCACCTGTGGTGACCTGGCCGCATGATCCAGTGGGAGGAAATGCTGTGAGAGGTGCAATGATGCAAGCGCTTGGAAAATATGGGGAGAATGGTAGAATGACAGAGTCCTGGGATTTGGGCATGAGCATGGCTGTGCCATCTGCAGAAGAGAATTATATGTCATTTGAGAAAGAGGTCTTGGCATATTCCTGGACTCTGGTAGGAAAAGAATGCTGACCATGGGACATCAGGTGGCTATGTGTCCGCATACACCT
Source organism: Vulpes lagopus (assembly GCF_018345385.1). Lineage (NCBI taxonomy): Eukaryota > Metazoa > Chordata > Mammalia > Carnivora > Canidae > Vulpes > Vulpes lagopus. The sequence continues at coordinate 216,688 of NC_054832.1, forward strand.
CCCGTTACGAAGCGAGGTCTACAAGGCCTGCAAAGGCATGTTAGGGAGACCCAGCAGCAATCCTTTATAAAGTGGAAATAGGGACGCCTGAGTGGCCATGCGTTCGGCCCAGGGCGTGATCCTGGGATCCGGGATCGAGTCCCGCACTGGGCTCCCTGCATGGAGCCCGCTTCTCCCTCTGCCTGTGTCTCTCCGTCTCTCTCTCTCCGTCCCGTGTCTACGTATTGGAAGACTTAATATTGTTAACATGTCAATACTTCCTTGGGCGCTTGGGTGGCTCAGTCGGTTAAGCATCTGCCTTCAGCTCAGGTCATGAGTCCCAGGATCAAGTCCCACATCAGGCTCCCCACTCAGTGGGGAGTCTGCTTCTCCCTCTGTTCCTCGCCCCCACCTGTGCTCTCTAATAAATAAACAAAATCTTTTTTAAAAAGTCAATATTCCTAAAGCAATTCAATGCTATCCCTATCAAAATCCGAATGACATTTGCTTCAGAAACAGGAAGTCCCATCCTAAGGTTCATATGGAATCTCTAGGGACCCAAATAGCCCAAACAGTCTTGAAAACAAAGAACAAAGCCAGAGGCTCACACTTTCTGATTTTGACACTTACTGTAGTCATCAAAACAGTGTGGTACTAACATTACAACAGACATGAAGCAATGGATGGAAATAGGAGACCAGAAACAAACCTTCATAGATACGGTCAAATAATTTTTGACAAAGGTGCTGAAATCATTAAATGGGGAAAGGACAGCCTTTTCAAAAAATGATGCTGAGAAATCCACATGCAAAAAAACGAACTTGGACTCAACACTATATACAAAAATTAACTCAAAATGGAAAAACAATGGATCAAAGACCTAAATATAAGACCTGTAATTATAAAATTTTTCGAATGAGCATAGGACAAAAACTTCATGACGCTGGATTTGCCAGTGATTTCTGGAATACAACAACAAAGGCCACAGGCAAGAAACTAAAAAATAGACAAATTTGGGTTCATAAAAAAATTATAATTGTGTATCAAAACCACTATCAATAGGGGTGCCTGGGGCTCAGTTGGTAGAACATGTGACTCTTCATTTTAGGATTGTGAGCTTCAGCCCCATGTTGGGCATGGAGCCTACTTAAAATAAAAACTTTTTAAAAATTAAAATAGGGCGCTGATGGGATGAGCACTGGGTGATATGCTATTTGCTGGCAAATTGAACTCCAATTAAAAAAAATTTCAAACATACCCCGGCTATCAACATAGTACAAAGGCAACACACAAGATGGGAGATAAACTTGTCAGTCATAGATCACCGTAAGGGATTAATATCCAGATCCTATGGTTAACTCCTGAAACTCAACAACAAAAACCATGACAACCTGAGTCAAAAATGGCAAAAGACTTGAACTGGCATTACTTCAAAGAATTTGTACCAACGGTGGATAGGGACATGAAAAGCCGCGCGACATCAGCAATCATTAGGGGAACGCAGGTGGGAGCCACGCGGAGATAGCAGCGCGCCCCCTTAAGGACGCGACTGACCCTGCGTGCTGCAGGTTGGCGGCCCCGGCCCAGGTCCCGCCGGGTCGGGTCAAGTCCCGCAGCGGGCCCGCGGGGAGCCTGCTTCTCCTGCTGCCTGGGTCTCTGGGTCTCTCGTGAGTAAATATATAAAATCTTAAAAAAAAAAGAAAAAGGAGGAGGAGGAGAAGGAAAGGAAGAAAGGACACAAGGAAAGAAAGAACTAATGTTGACAGGAACAGGAACGCGGAGGAACTGGAGCATCTGTGCACGTTGTTGGGAGTGTAAACAGAGGCAGTTATTTTAAAAAATTACAAGTATGATCCAGGAAGTCTGAGACAGAGCAGGGGCTGGGCTTGGATCCCCTCAACGCTGAGCGCAAAATCCAGCTTTCTCTGGCTGCCTCCATGAGAGAAGAAAGAAAGAAAAAAAGCTAAAACTGCCTCTTGAGTGTATGCAGGAGAGCAGAGGGAAGGAGGATGTTTACCACAAAGACCGCAAAGAACACTTTGTAACTTTTTTTTTTTTAATTTTTATTTATTTATGATAGTCACAGAGAGAGAGAGAGAGAGAGAGAGGCAGAGACACAGGCAGAGGGAGAAGCAGGCTCCATGCACCGGGAGCCCGATGTGGGATTCGATCCTAGGTCTCCAAGATCGCGCCCTGGGCCAAAGGCAGGCGCCAAACCACTGCGCCACCCAGGGATCCCACTTTGTAACTTTTTAAAAAATTTTTTTTAATTGGAGTTCAATTTGCCAACATATAGCATAACACCCAGTGCTCATCCCGTAGTGCCCCCCTCAGTGCCCGTCACCCCGTCACCCCACCCCCCTCCCACCTCCCCTTCCACTACCCCTCGTTCGTTTCCCAGAGTTAGGAGTCTCTCATGTCGTGTCTCCCTCTCTAATTTTTCCCACTCATTTTCTCTCCTTTCCCCTTTAATCCCTTTCACTATTTCTTCTATTTTCCGAATGAATGAGACCATATAATGTTTGTCCTTCTCCGACTGACTGACTTCACTCAGCATCACACCCTCCAGGTCCCTCCACGTGGAAGCACATGGTGGGTATTTGTCCTTTGTAATGGCTGAGGAATATTCCAGTGTATACAGAGACCACAGCTTCTTTATCCATCATCTTTTGATGGACACCGAGGCTCCTCCCACAGTGTGACTATCGTGGACATTGCTGCTGTGACCATCGGGGTGCAGGTTTCCCAGTGTTTCCCTGCATCGGGGTGCAGGTGTCCTAGCGTTATCTTTGGGGTAAATCCCAGCAGTGCAATTGCTGGGTCGTAGGGCAGGTCTATTTCTAACTCTTTGAGGAACCTCCTCACAGTTTTCAGGGTGGCTGAACCAGTTCACCTTCCCACCAACAGTGCAAGAGGGTTCCCCTTACTCCACATCCTCTCCAACGTGTGGTTTCCTGTCCTGTTAATTTTCCCCATTCTCACTGGTGTGAGGTGGGACCTCATTGTGGTTTCGATGTGTGTTTTCCTGATGGCCAGTGATGCGGAGCATTTTCTCACGTGCTTGGTGGCCACGTCTAGGTGTTCTTTGGTGAAATATTTGTTCATGTCTTTTGCCCATTTCATGACTAGATTGTTTGTTTCTTTGCTGTTGAGTTTAATAAGTTCTTTATCGATCTTGGATACTAGCCCTTTATCTGATGTGTCATTTGTAAATAGCTTCTCCCATCTGTAGGTTGTCTTGTAGTTTTGTTGACTGTAACTCTTACCCCCACCTTTGTTAGTGCCTTACATCTGCAGTTAATTAGTTTATCCCTGTCCTTTCTCCCAAAATATTCTCCATCAACTTCTGGTTGGGTGGAGTTTATCTTATAGCAGCTTATTTAGAAAGGCTGTTATGAGTGATGTGCCCCAAATTTGTGCACATTCAAATTTGGTTGTATGAAGCCATTAGTTTATTTTTTTCTTTATTTTATTTTATTTTATTTATTTTAATTTTTTCATGAGACACACACACACACACACAGAGAGAGAGAGAGAGAGAGAGCAGAGACACAGGAGGAGGGAGAAGCAGGCTCCATGCAGAGAGCCCGGGTCTCGATCCCGGGACTCCAGTATCACGCCCTGGGCCAAAGGCAGGCGCTAAACCACGGATTCTTTCCCTTCCAGGAGCCCTTCATTATCTTTAGCGTTCGCAGCGTCTGACCTCTCATCTCCGGATCCCGGGGCCAGAAACACCGCATGTTTTTCAACACGTGCCCCTGACGCTGCGCACAGTAGGACTATGCTCAGCTTTAGGCTGCAGACGGTGGGAGCGGCAGTTCCTTGCTCTCCCTCCTGCCCTCCCTACTGCACTCCCCACCAGGGCATGTTGGCATGTTGTTTACTCCAGTACCCTCAGATGGTGGCTTTTGTGTTATATTTAGGCTTTCTGCAGAGGGTGGGAGAGATTGTCCAGTAGCATCTCTACCCATCAGACTCAGGAGCACAGAGTGAATGCAGCCTTTATACTTGAGGACGGGCTGCCTGCATGTAAAATCCCTGGCTCACATTTTCTTTCCTGAATAACTTATAGGTTTGGTCCCTTCATCTTCTGGCATCGAATATAATTAACACTAACCCGTTCTCTTTCCCTTATAAATGAAGTCTCTCTCTCTCTCTCTCTCTCTCTCTCTCATAAATAAATAAATAAATCTAAAAAAAAGATACTGAAAAATACTGAAAATAGGGACGACTGGGTGGCTCAGCGGTTGAGCGTCTGTCTTCCACTTAGGGTGTGATCCCAGGTCCAGGGATTGAGTCCTGAGAGAGAGAGACAGAGAGGCTGAGACACAGGGGGACGGAGAGCAGGCTCCACGCAGGGAGCCGGAGGCGGGACTCGATCCCGGGACTCCAGGATCGCGCCCCGGGCCCAAGGTGGCGCTAAACCGCTGAGCACCCGGGCAGCTTCTTGACGTGGAGGCCCACACTGTCTCCAGGAAGTTTCACTCAAAGCCTGATGGTGAAATTGCATAGACTCGACTTCAGTCGTAACACTGGAGCAAGGGTGGCCGCCGTGCCAGGGTCCCCTCAGCTCGCAGGGACGGTGCTCAGACGCCACGTTTTCACCATCCGGAGGGGCAGACACAGGCTTGTCCATTGGACAAGCTGGTGGTAGACGCAGTCCTGAGTCCTGAGTTCCAGGCGCTGCGGTTCCACTGGCGTTGCCGTCGGCGTAGGCGGCTTCCCATCTCTGCGCCGTAGGATGCTCGGCAGAACCCGGTTTTGAACAGCCACAGTTCGCTGTTGCACACCCGGCGCTAAGCCAGAGGGGTGCTCGGGTGTGCGCATCCCCGCGGCCGCCGCATCGCCAGCAGGAGCGGCCGGCAGGGGCCCGGTCAGGTCAGCTCTGCTCGGGCGGGCCTGGGATCGTGCGTGCGGCCAAGCGCCATTCACTTGCTGGTCTCCCGCGCGCAGGGGGAGGAGCCGGTGGTGGCGCCACGCTCGGCCCAGCCTTCAGGTCGTCTGGGCCCTTCCCGCCTCAGCGGGCGCCAGCTCTTTCCACGGCTGGTTCGCGCGTCCAGGCCCCTCTCGTGGATCCCACGACCGGAGAGCCTGGCCTTGCCCAGAGCTGCGCGTGCAGAGCCGAGACTTCGGGTCCGGAGGAGGCTCAGAGCCCCTGGGCCCCGGGAGGCCCGCGGGGAGGCAACGACTCTCTCCGGAGCCTTTTCTTTTCCCGCTTTGCCTTCGATGGAGGCCGCCGCGTTCAGGGGGAGCCCTTGGCACAAGTCCTCGACGTTCAGCAGCCATTTGTGGTGTCCGTGGGGCGAAGGTCGAGAGGCCTCTGCGGCCGCCCGTTCTACCCGAGCGGCCCTACTCGGTACCTAACGTTGATTCAGCCGGGGGGGGGGGGGGGGGGGGGCGGGGCAGTGATTTTCCCAGGCGCCTTGTTCACAGCGACGTGTGCCGCGGCCCCTCTGCGTCCCTCGGGCAAGCCCAGCGGCTGCGTGGAGGCGGCGCGGCCATCCCCCGAGAAGCCGGCGAGGAGCCCAGGGAGGGGCCGGGCGGTCCGGGTCGGCTTCACGCGGACGCCGAGTCGCTGTTCGTCACCATCCAGGACGCTGGCAGCTCTAGGGACCCAAGGCGGACTCCAGCGCTTTGTCCTTCCCGTGCCCCGTGGAGGCCTGGGCCTCGAGCGCCCGCCGCTGCCGCTGGGGATCGGCCACGTCACGGGTCACGCGGATTACACGCTTCCTCTGGAGCGAGTGTGGACCGAGAGGAGCGACGCCTGGGGGCTCAGCGCGGGCCGGATGCGCTGCGGGCGTGACCGGGTCCCGGTCCAGTCCCTGGCGGGCTCCCCGCAGGGCCCGCTTCGCCCTCTGCCCGGTCTGTGTCTGTCTCCGGGTCTCTCGTGAATAAATGAAATCTTGAAAAGAGAAGAAAAAAGACTAAATAAAAGGGAAGCTCGGTCGGATGGGAGCCCGCGGCCTGCAGCGCCGCCGCCTCGCTGCCCCGCGGGAGGAAGGCCCGCGGCCCCCCCCCCCCGCCCGCGGCGCCCACTCCCCACTCGGGACCTCGCGTGGGCGCGGCCTCTCCCGGCCGCCCCTTTCCTCGAAGACAGCTCTGCCCTCCTCTGTTCCGTGGACTCACCTGGGGTCTGGCCAGCGCTTGCGTGTTCCAGGTTGCAATCCCCGCTGTGCCCAGATAAACCCACTTTCGCCGGTAAAATAACTGTCAACTTTATTTTTAAGGTTCACGTGGGAGGAAGGTATCCCTGCTGCACCCCGCACCGCGGCCTAAGGGCCCTGCCCCCCGGGCGACAGTCGCTGGGCAGTTTGGTCAAAGGGAGAGGCTGCCAAGGCCCATCCAGCTGCCCCGCGCACAACGCCAAAGCCTCTGAAAACACAAAACAAAAAAGCCTCTCGCGTCCTTACAGCCTCTGCGCATTGTCTGACCGCAGACAAGGTGTGAGAGCCAACTGCTGCTTCCTCAGCACCCATTACACCCGGCGAGCTCTCCCACAGGAACTCTCAGCTGCTGCTAACAAACAGCAAAGACTTTCCCACCTGTTTGTCTTCATGGAGCGTCTTCTTCCTGCGTGAGGCGTTTCCCTCCAGGAGGAATCGTGCGGTGCCTGAAGCCAGCTCACGCCGAGAGCCCGACACATCTATTCAATTCACACGTGTTCCCCATGGTGCGAGCGGCCTGCTGTCTAGTAAGTATTGAGCTCTCACTGAAGGATGTCCCACATTCGCCACATTCATTTCCAGAACGTGTTCTGTGCCGCAGAATCCAGTGGGACATCTGAGCAAAGCCTCTCCTGCACGTGGTACACACATAAGCTTTCTCTCCAGTGTATTTTTTTGATGATTGACCAGGTAGGATGTTTGACCAAAGCCTATTCCACACCTGTCACACTTACAGGGCTTCCCTTCAGAATGTATACTTTGATGGTGAATCAAGTGTGGTGGTTGACTGAAGCTTTTCCCACACTCTACATTCAAAAATGTCCTCTCTTGAATGAATTTGCTGATGTTTAATGCTACTTATTCTCTGATTAACAGCATTCCCGCGTCCATTATACTTACAGGGTTTCTCTCCAGTAACATTTTAGGACAGTTCAAATTCCCACTAAAGGCCTTGCCGAATTCGGTACAGCCACAGGGGTTATTTTTCCACTGTGAATTCTCTGTTGTTTAACAGGCTTTGATGTCTCTCTAAAGCCTTTGCCACATTGACTACAGTTTCTCTCCACTGAATTTTCTGATGTATGAGGATTGCGTCTTGATTAATTTTCCCCCATACTTCATACATCTGTTGAGCTTCTTCCTAGTATGAACTTTCTGATGCAGAATAAGTTGTGAGTACTTGCTGAAAGACTTCCCACGCAGATACATCCACTGAACTTTGACCCACTGAGTGCTGTTTGGTGTGCATCCTGGCTTGAATCACATGGAAAGCCTCTGCCATGTTGACCAGCTCTCTCTCCTGTTATGTCCCTCTGAGGTGCAACGGGTTTGTGCCTGGAGTCAAACTTTTCCCCAAATTTGCTACATTACTGGTATTTCCCTGGCCTATTAGTTTTGAACACTTGACCAGAACCTCTCTTCTGGGAAAAGAGCTTCCTCTTGGCCTTTACTGTGATTTTTTTCCCCACAGGGGTTCTGCTCTTGTCTCAGCCCCACAAGCTTGTTGAAACTCAAACACCTCTGGATTGACCATTAGGAAAATGTTGTGAATTATTCCTTTTAATTCTTCTTCAGAAGATTTCTCCTTTTTTATTTTTTTTTTAATTTTTATTTATTTATGATAGTCACACAGAGAGAGAGAGAGAGAGAGGCAGAGACACAGGCAGAGGGAGAAGCAGGCCCCATGCACCGGGAGCCCGACGTGGGATTCGATCCCGGGTCTCCAGGATCGCGCCCTGGGCTAAAGGCAGGCGCTAAACCACTGTGCCATCCAGGGATCCCGATTTCTCCTTTTTTAAAAAAAGATTTTATTTATTTATTCATGAGAGATACAGAGAGAGAGGCAGAGACACAGGCAGAGGGAGAAGCAGGCCCCATGCAGGGAGCCCAATGTGGGTCTCGATCCCAGGTCTCCAGGATCACACCCTGGGTCGAAAGCAGGTGCCAAACCGCTGAGCCACCCGGGCGGCCCAAGGTTTCTCCTTTGGAGTTGACTGTGCTTTGTCTTGACCTAAGAATCTGAAACAGAAGGAAAAGTTAAAGCTTCCTTGTGAAGGGAGAAAGAAAGTAGTTACGCTCATGATTAAGCCAAATCAAATTTTCATGCATCTTGTACATCAGCCTGATCAGAGCTTTATCCCTTCTGTTAAAACTTTATCCCATTTTATCTTGAATCACAGTTAGTTATTTGTGTCCATCACTCTAGCTGGGCCTGAGATTCTGAGGGCAGGTGCCTTCTCATGCTGGTCTCCATAGCATCTCTGTGACACTGTGCACAATGCAGGTGCCAACTACCAAAGTCGTGCATGAATGCATTTCAACAGGTTGCTTGCTGAGTGCCTGCTGCATGCCAGGCTCTGCTCTGGTGCTGGGATGGTGATGAGGGACAACCCTGCCCCTGGAGCTGACATTCTAATGAGGAGAGTGACAATAAACAAATAAATATATGGCAGTAGATCAGGTAAGGACAGAGAATTCCTCTGAAAACTGGAACGTGGGACGCCCGGGTGGCTCAGCGGTTGAGCGTTTGCCTTTGGCCCAGGGCATGATCCCGGGGTGTTGGGATCAAGTCCCGCATCGGGCTCCCCGCAGGGAGCCTGCTTCTCCCTCTGCCTGGGTCTCTGCCTCTGTGTGTCTCTCATGAATAAATAAAATCTTTAAAAAAATCTGGAATGTTCTCCTAAACCAAAACACAAATGCCACAAAGACTTGGCTTCGCTAGCTCTTAACCTCAGCACCTAAAAGAATGCCTGCACACAGGTGGCACACAAAAAGCATTTGTTGCATGAATGAGTGAAAGGATGGGAGGCATGTTTCAAGTGTAAACACAATGCAAAGTTCTGCTTATAGAACTAAGCCTTGAAAAACACGGGTTGGGGCACCAACATGCTGTGCAGCTGGAAACCCACAGGTAACTTTAGCTCCTTAAAAACTCCACTACTAATGGCTCCTGTGGACTGGAAGCCTGATCTATAACATAATCAACACATATTTTGTATGTTATATTATTATATTCTGTATTTTTACAATAAAGTAAGCTAGAGAAAATATCATTAAGAAAATCATAAGGTGGGCAGCCTGGGTGGCTCAGCGGTATAGCGCCACCTTCCGCCCAGGGCCTGATCCTGGAGGCCCCGGGATCGAGTCCCACGTTGGGCTCCCTGCATGGAGCCTGCATCTCCTTCTGCCTGTGTCTCTCATGAATAGATAAAGAAAATATTTTTTAAAAAAGAGAAAATCATAAGATTAAACTATTGGGACAACACTAAAATAAAAATCTTTGCCCAGTAAAGGAAATCATCAGCAAACAAAAAGTCAACCTATTGAATGGAAGAAGATATTACAAATGCTATATCTGGCAAGGGTTTACTATAAAAAATATATCTTAAAAATTTACACAGGGGCAGTCCCAGTGGCTCAGTGGTTTGGTGCCGCTTGCAGCCCGGGGTGTGATCCTAGAGACCCGGGATCAAGTCCCACGTCGGGCTCCCTGTGTGGAGCCTCCTTCTCTCTCTGCCTGTGTCTCTGCCTCTCTCTCTCTGTGTTTCTCATAAATAAATAGATAAAATCTTTTTTTAAAAAAATGGGCTAGAGGACCTGAATAGACAATTTTCCAAAGAAGACATGCAGATAGCCAATAGACACATGAAAAGATGCTTAACATCACTCATCACCAGGGGAATGCAAATCAAAATGACAATGAAATACCACCTTACACTTGTCAGGATGGCTAAAATTAAAAACACAAGAAAAAACACTGTAAGTGTTGGCAAGAATGTGGAAAAAAAGGAACTTTTGTGAGCTGTTGGCAGGGATGTAAATTGGTGCTGCCACTGTGGAAAACAGTTCCTCAAAAAATTAAAAATAGAATTCCCACATGATCCAGTAATTTCACTACCGGATATTTATTCAATAAAAACAGAAGCACTAATTTGAAAAGATAGATTTGGGGATCCCTGGGTGGTGCAGCGGTTTAGCGCCTGCCTTTGGCCCAGGGCACGATCCTGGAGACCTGGGATCGAATCCCATGTCGGGCTCCTGGTGCATGGAGCCTGCTTCTCCCTCTGCCTGTGTCTCTGCCTCTCTCTCTCTCTCTGTGTGTGACTATCATAAATAAATAAAAATAAAAAAAACTATTAAAAAAAAGAGAGTATGGACATTAAAAAAAAAAAAGATAGATTTGCCCCTGTGTTTATTAGCATTATTTATAATAGCCAAGATAGTGGAAGCAATCCAAATTCCCATCAACAGATAAGTGGATAAAGAAGATGTGGTATATGTACACAATGGAATATTACTTAACCACCAAAAAGAAAGATGTTGCCATTTGCAACAACATGGATGGACCTAGAGGATATAATTCTAAGTGGAATGTCAGAGAGAGACAAATACTGTATAATTTCACTCATACGTGGAGTTTAAGAAACAAAACAAATGAGCAAACAAAGTAAAATAAGACAAAAAACAGACTCCAGAATGCAGGTAACAAACTGATGGGTGCCAGAAGGGAGGTGGATGGGAGATGGGATGAAATAGATAAGGGGATTAAAAGTACATTTATTATGATGAGCACTGAGTAATGTATAGGATTTTCAGATTACTGTATTGTACACCTGAAAATAATACCACATTGTATTTTAAAAAAACCCAAAAATCATAAGAGAAAATAAATTTGTTACTGTACTGTATTGATAATGCATTAGATTGTCCAGTAGCAAGATGAATTGTCTGTACCTACAGCAATATTGTCTTATATGATACAAGACACTGTACATATTATAGATATTACTAGCACTAGCTAGCAAACATGAAAAGATAATCTTCATTTCTCATATTTATTTCCAGGTTTAACAATCTATGCATTGATAATGACGAAGCAGTAATGTGACTGCTTTATGGGAGCCTAGCGGAACTGATACGATCGCCTCACAGGAGCCTCGCATATGCACTAGTAAATGATTTGTTATAAAATCATTATGGCCCGCAGCACTATAGTCCTACTTATACTACAGTATTGGAAACTTACCTTTGTAAAAACCTGCTTACCTGTGATGACAGGCTGATACACGTTTCCTCCAACTAGGGGACAGAGGGATGCACTGTACTGTATGTCTCTGTACATTTGTATACCATTCTTTTTAAAAAATATTTTATTTATTTATTCATGACAGAAACAGAGAGACACAGAGACACAGGCAGAGGGAGAAGCAGGCTCCATGCAGGAAGCCCGACATGGGACTTCCAGGGACTTTCCAGATCCCGGGTCTCCAGGATCAGGTCCTGGGCTGAAGGCAGCACTAAACCGCTTGAGCCACCTGGGCTGCCCTGTATACCATTCTTTGAAAACAATAGTACAAAACAGAAAACTGACATGTTAATTTTATATTAAATGTCACTCACTTTATGCCTCTGTAAGGACTATCTACGAGCTTGCCCATGATGTTCCACTTTTTTTTTTTAAGATTTTATTTATTCATGAGACACACACACACACACACACACACACACAGAGAGAGAGAGAGAGAGAGAGAGAGAGAGGCAGAGACCCAGGCAGAGGGAGAAGTAGGCTCCCTGTTGGGAGCCCAATGCAGGACTCGATCCCAGGACTTTGGGATCACAACCTGAGCTGAAGGCAGATGCTCAACCGCTGAGCCACCCAGGGATCTCAAAGCCAAACAAACCTCTTTCTAAAATTGTCAAACCATCCTTTGCTGGTATTAAATGATCCAGCTTTAGATCTTTTTACATTAAATTGTCATAGAGTGATGTGGCTTTTTCTCAAATCGTATCAGAGCCTGTAGGTATGCCATATAGCAGTCCTGTACCCACATAAAAGCTGCATTTTCAGTATGAGATAAAAAGGTATTTCACAAAATTTGCAAGATAGTCATTCTTCCTGGCATAGTTGCAGCAACAGCTCCATGATTTCCTTCTCTCTTTCTCCCTTTTTTAGTGAGCTCTATGTCCAAAGCAGGGCTTGAACACACAACCCTGAGATCAAGAGTCACATGCTATACAGACTGGGCCAGCCAGGTGCTGCTCCCCTTTTCTCTTTTTATAGTGGTCCTCATGCTGGATTTATCTTGAGATGGGGGGCAACAGCAGCTGCAGACCTCAATCTACAGTACATACCAAACAATTCAACTTTTTTTTGTAACATCATGATTTTCTTCCTGCTTCCTGGAAGCACACTTGGCATCATTAGTGGCATTCGTATGGGTCTCCTAGTGTTATTGGAGGTTTATGGTGTTGCACTGAATACAATGAAAAATACACGAGAACCACAAGAGATCATCTTTACTGTGTAGTTTACTGGAGGGACGAAGCGCTGATGTAGAGTGATTGATGTCACATGGTGTTTTCAGTGGATCCTCGGGACACTTGGGCTCACCACAAAGCAACAGGAGGTGGCCGATATCTATCACAGTAGTACAGTATGTACTGTTAAAAAACAAAATTCGACCAAGTAAATTTGAAGATCTAAACGGCTTTATTAAGTGATTCGTGAATCAAGTATGTAGCAAGTAGAGTGGAACTCTAAAGTGCTACAGAAAGAGAAAGGTTTTTGAAAGCAGAGCAGGGAAGTAAGTCATAAATGGAAATAAAGGATTATTTTAGGGTTAGGTCACCTTCATTTGGGGACAAAAAGTTCTTAGTATGTGGATTATCGCATCTTCTTGGAGGATGGAAAGACGCATGTGACAGATCAGACCAGAAAATTATTGGTGCTGACCAGAAAATTTCGGAGACTGTATTTCTGGGGCAGGATGACAAGTAGGTTAGGTAGGAAGCCTAGTTTTATTTTTTTTTTTTTTAGGATTTGTTTATTTATTCATGAGAGACACACACACACACACACACACACACAGAGGCAGACACAGGCAGAGGGAGAAGCGGGCTCCACGCAGGGAGCCCGCCTTGGGACCCAATCCCGAACCACGGGGTCACGCTCTGAGCCAAAGGCAGACGCCCAACCGCTGAGCCACGCAGGCGTCCCAAATTTTAAAAATTTATTTATGTTTTTTAAAGATTTTATTTATTTATTCATGAGAGACACAGAGAGAGAGACAGAGAGAGGCAGAGACACAGGCAGAGGGAGAAGCAGGCTCCATGCAGGGAGCCCGACGTGGGACTCGATCCCCCGGTCTCCAGGATCACGCTCTGGGCCAAAGGTGGCCCTAAACCGCTGAACCACCCGGGCTGCCCCAGGCGTCCCAAATTCTAACCTTTTATAATAAGTTTGTGTATATTTTATGGTAGCAAATGATAAAATAGACTAGTACTTATATATTTTATACATTCCTCACATACCTAACATTTTTTTATATTTCTAGACTACACAGTTTGTACGTTTTTTCAAATTGTCACAAATCTCCAAAAATTTTTTCTAACACACTTTTGAAAAAAAATCCCCCTGTAAGTGGACGCAAACGGTTGGAGCCGTGTTGTTTAGGGGTGAGCTGTGAAAGCGCATAGAGACCCTGTTTCCGACGCGCCGGGAGGCCGGCAGGGGGAGCTCAGCCCCCTCCAGCCTGAGGAGACCAAGGGAAGGGAGATGCGCCTCCGCCGCCGCAGATGCTACTTTCTCCCCCTTTCCCCTGTACCAGAGCTTTGCTCTCCTGTGCTCTGCGGCTCACCTACCTGCAGTTTTGCTTTTGCTTGCTTATCCTGAATTACAATTTTCTGCTATTACTAAATAAACCCATTTTGCTGGCAAAATAACTGGCAGTTCTAAAGTTGAGACTATTGTTAATTATTTGTAGTCTCTTCTTTAACAGAATGTAATCTCCTTTTTGCCTTGGTAATGATTTGCACTTCAGTTGCTTCATCTGATGGTAAATTTCCATCTTAGTTTTTTTTTTTTTCCATCTTGGTTTTATTTTGGATCATTTCCCCCTTTAACATATTTTTCCATACTTTCACCTATGTTTGGCAGGAGGTGGGGAAGGAAATAAACTAGTAGGTCTACATCTTTTTCCAAGGAAACTTTCATTCACCCTGTCACTTCCTAGCTCCCACTTACCTGCAATGGTGAAGGGCAGAGGATTATGGAGCAGTCTTTGGCCACCTCCTAGAAGCCCCAAAGTAGGTGTGTGCACCTTTCTAGTATATGTGGCCATGTGACAGCTGCTGTCCTTAGCCAAAATACTGGCCTCTTACTGTGTTACAAGCAGATAATACACATCCTCTGAGCCCCAAACTTGCAGATCCAATGTTCCCGTCAACAAAAGCAACTCAGACTTAACATGTGGGACCATCCTGCCAGGACAACCAGATGACAGCAGGGAAAAAGTACACTGGAGTCAGCAACACGTGATCTAAATAGGATGTGTTCCATGGAATTAGAGGATGAGAAGAGAAGGAGATAAAAGGTGCAAGCAAGCCTCTTGAGCAACAGAGTCACCAGGGAGCCTGAGGGGGATGTGGAGTTAAAGATGTTTTCTTTTTTTAAGATTTTATTTATTTAGGGGATCCCTGGGTGGCTCAGCGGTTTCGCGCCTGCCTTTGGCCCAGGGCGTGATCCTGGAGTCCCCGGATCGAGTCCCGCGTCGGGCTCCAGGCATGGAGCCTGCTTCTCCCTCTCCTCTGCCTGTGTCTCTGCCTCTCTCTCTATCATAAATAAATAAAAATAAGTTTAAAAAAACAGATTTTATTCATTTATGCATGAGAGAGAGAGACAGAGAGGCAGAGACTCAGGCAGAAGGGCAGGGGACAGAGGTGGGTGGCTCTTTGGGTTTGGTGGTAAGAAGAGTTTTGGTCTCATGTCTGAGGCTCAACGAGAGAGGCCAGAGCCGTTCTGATGGTCACTTGGAGGGTGAGGGACTTACCCCACCGGAGAAAATCACCAAATTGCAAGGAAGTGTGATGCAGTCATTTTAAGTTTAAAGCGAAGCCAGCCAGCCTGGTTGTGTGATGTTTCCGCAGTGGTCATGCTGGGGAATGGCTGGGTCCACGCACGGCGCGGGTCCTCAGGGGCCTACGACGGAGAAAGAGCTAGAGACCAGTCCTCCCCGTGGGGATGGGAGGTGTGGGGGCGCTCCTAGCAGTGGGGCACAGCACTGAGCAGGCCGGGGGAGGGGGTCAGAGTGCTCCCAGCAGCAGGGCACGGGGGGGGGGGGGGCTGCAGGCCGGGGGTCGGGGGCAGGAGTGGGGCGGGTGCAGCCGCGGGCGAGCTCTGGAGCCGAAGCAAACGCGACTTTTGGCCACCGACACAGGTGATGGCGGTTCCGGCGTGAAGCCCCGCGGGAGGCGCGGACGCTGGAGCGCGCCCCGGGACGGGCGAGGTGGCCACACGCCAGGGTCCGCCCACCTGCGCAAGGGCGTGCGACGGGACGTCCCGAGCCCGGGAAGGGGCGCCGGGGGTTAGGCGCGTCCGCACCGCCGCGGGAGGGGAAGGTCCCCGCGCCCACGTCCCAGGCGCTCGCCGCCCTCCGCACCGACGGGAGGGTCTGCGCGGCGAGCACGCAGGGCGGGTGGGCCCGGGTCCGCCCCCCAACGGGCTCCCGGCCCCGCGCGCGGCCCCGCGTCCACCTGCGGGCAGACCCCGCCCCCTCCCGGCAGGCCGCGCGCCCCCTCCCGGCCCCGCCCCCCGCTCCCGGGCCCGCTCCCGCCACCCCTCCCGGCAGGCCGCGCGCCCCTCCCGCCCCCGCGCCCCCCGGCCCCGCTCCCGGCAGGCCGCGCGCCCCCGGCCCCCGGCCCCGCCCCTGCCCCCCTCCCGGCAGGCCGCGCGCCCCCCGCCCCGCTCGCCACAGGCCGCGCGCCCGCCCCCCGACCCCCCTCCCGGCAGGCAGCGCGCTCCCCGCCCCCCGTCCCCGGCCCCTCCCGGCATGCCGCGCGCCGGCGCAGGCGCACTCGGGCCGAGGGCGCCCCCTGGCGGCGGGAGCGGGGGCCGCGGGGGCGGGGCCGGAGGCGGGGGGTTGCGCTGGTGACGGGAGGACGCGCGGCGGCGGCGCCCTAGGCTGGCGGCTGCAGCGGCGGCAGCGGCGGCGGCGCAGGAGGCGGACCGCGCGGGCAGCTGCTGCAGCGGCGGCGGCGGCGGGAGAGCCGCGGAGAGCCGGGGCGCGGCGCGCGGGCCGGGATGCAGGGCGGCGGCGAGCAGCCGGCGGGTGAGAGCGCGGGCGGTGGGCGGCGCGGCCGGGAAGATGGCGGAGAGGCCGGCGCTGCGGCCCCCGCCCGGCCTCGGGGAGGTCCCCGGCCGGGCCTCGCGGAGAGCCGGGCCCGCGGCGACGGCGGGGCGGCGGGCGCGTGGGTGTGCCGGGCGGGCGGGGCGGGCGGGCTCACCTGGCCGGGGCGCGGCGCGCGGGCCGCTTTGTCCGGGGGCGCGGGGCGCGGGGCGGCGGCCGAGCGGGGACGCCGCGCGTCTCGGGGGTCGGGGCGTCTTTTATCTTAAAACGCGGAGGCCGCGGTGCCGGAGCCGCACGTCACACGCCCGCAGCCGCCGCCGCTGCGCAACCTTCAGCAGAAATGCGGCGCCCTCCGCAGCCGCCGGCGGCGCGGGCTGGACCCGACCTCCGGTGACCTCCGCAGAAGCCTGCCGCAGGGTTCGGCGCCCTGGGGCGCGGACAATGGGCGCTCGTGTCCGAGGCCAACGGCGGGGCTCGGCCGCGCGGCCCGCGGCGCCCCGTACCAGCAGGCGGCTCCCGGCCGCGCTGCCCTTGCGCAAGGAGCCAGGTGTGCGCCTCGCCGGGGGAGGGGAACGAGCCGCGACCGGAGGCGTGACTGCAAAGGAGACTCATCCCGCGAAACGTCCTGGCGCAGGCCCGGTGGCCGGTCGCCCTCGCCCGCACCTCGCCCCGCGGGAGGGCTCGCGGGAGGCCGGGGATCGGGGTGCAGAGGGGCGGGCTCCGGGGCCGGGCTCTCCTGGCTTTGTACTCCGTGCCTCTGGTGTCCCATCTGAAAAATGGGAACAGCAGTAACTGGGCTCCCGGGTTGGTTGTGAGGACGCAGCCGGGGCCAGGCAGCCGCCGTGTGGCGCACGCCGCACCTGTCGGGGTCAGCGCCGCGGACACCGGGTTCCCAGGGCCCCTCTGCTGTGCTCCTGGCTCTTCAGTGGCTCCTAGTGTCACCGTCTTGGTTTTACATTCGCTTGAAGTCTTTGGCTCTATTTTCTTACACAAGCCGGCTGTGGTCGTATTTGCAAAAACCGAGTCATAAAGGGAAATGCAGAACACATCTATGTACTTAGACGTGTTATGTGTCAGTTACTATAGGTTTGTGATGCAGAGGTTGTCACATCAGGTACTTTTATTTTTTTTTATTTTTTATTTTTTATTTATTTATTTATGATAGTCACACACAGAGAGAGAGAGAGAGAAGCAGAGACACAGGTAGAGGGAGAAGCAGGCTCCATGCACTGGGAGCCCGACGTGGGATTCGATCCCGGGTCTCCAGGATCGCGCCCTGGGCCAAAGGCAGGCGCTAAACCGCTGCGCCACCCAGGGATCCCCACATCAGGTACTTTTAGAAGAAGAAACCTGCCAAGGAGCCACTCTAGAATGTTGCGGTACTTCCTGTCCTTGGGGCGGGTGCGGATCTGTCTCATTTCTATACACAGGAATGAGATTCAGAGCAGTTCTTGGGTAATTCTCCGAATTAAACCGCTGAAGCTAGGATCCCTGGGTGGCGCAGCGGTTTAGCGCCTGCCTTTGGCCCAAGGCGCGATCCTGGAGACCCGGGATCGAATCCCACGTTGGGCTCCCGGTGCATGGAGCCTGCTTCTCCCTCTGCCTGTGTCTCTGCCTCTCTCTCTCTCTCTCTCTCTCTCTATCATAAATAAATAAAAATTAAAAAAAAAAACCACAAACCGCTGAAGCTACTGCTGTTTTACTGAACAGTGTTATCCTTGGGATTAAAAAAAAAAGATAACTTATTAACAAACTTAAATGGCAGTGAGGACATAGGCAACAGAGTGAGAACTTGGAATACCAGTTCTGTAACATGGTGTCTTGCTAAGCTGTTGGAAAAAATAAAATTGAACTTGCTTCAGAGCAAAGGAGGAAAAGTCATTCCCAAGATGATTCTCTTTCTCAGATCTAGGGAGAGTATCTTAGACTTACTCTCAATGACCATATCTCACCTCCTTTAAACCTGTGACACTAAGACTTGGTGTGTGTGTGGGGGTGGGGTGGGGGGGTCCTTCCACTTTAGAGTTTTGGGCACAAATGGGGTTTATTTTTTTTAATTTTTAAAAAAGATTTTATTTTTTTTTATTCATGAGACACAGAGAGGCAGAGACCCAGGCAGAGGGAGAAGCAGGCTCTTCACAGGGAGCCCGATGAGGGACTTGATCCCAGGACCACACCCTGAGCTGAAGGCAGATGCTTAACCACTGCGCCACCCAGATGCCCCATTAATGGGCTTTAATGTTCAGAACATATAGTGACAAAGCAGCTTATGTGAGCAAAATTTAAAATATCTAAAGATAGATTTTAAAATGTCCATCCTAGCCTTTTCTCCTGCATGCGCATTGGGGTGGGCTGTCCCTCACAAAGGAAAAAAAGGGCCTGCTTCGTTCTCTGTCTGGGTGGTCTCACCCAGGGCAACGGTGCCAGCCAGAGTCTGCCCTCAGCCTCAGACTTTGCAGCCAGCCTCTGGATGCAAAAGCCCTTTAGGCTTTTAAGACCCTGCCTCCTCCTTCACCTCTGGCCTCAGTCCTTTGGTGCTTTGGGACCATCATCTGGTTGATCGCTACTCTGAAGAGCTTGGTGTCCTAGGTCCTCCCCCAACTACCACATTTCTTTGCTGCAGGCCCTCGTCATTGTACCTCCTAAGTAGTCAGCAAATTTATCCTTCCTCAGATTTATCGTCCAGGGCCTGTGCCCGTGATGGCTGTGCCTTCTGGGTGGGCTCCCTCTCTTCTGTCTTCCCCGTAACTGCTCAGGTGACCTGCTCAGGTGACGTGTTGAGAGCAGTGGTTCCCACCCAGAGGCCGTTCCTCTGGAGAAGTGTTCGATTGTTCCACCTTGGGGCGGGTGCTACTGGCTCTAAATGTGTGGAGGCTGGGGTGCTGCTCAGCGTCCTACGGTGCAGGGGACAGGTATGCGGCCAGCGTGCTCTCTGAAGAGCAGGCCCAGAGGGTGTCCAGCTGGTTGCTCCCCTGCCCCGCACGCCTGCCTGGCTCCACATGCCTCTTAGACTGCTCTTCCCTGTGTGCCCCTGACTCACGCTCTGCTCTCAGCATCAGCAGCCGGAGCTGCAAAGGCCAGGCTCTGCTCCTCTCCCTCCTCCCCCCGCTCCCCTCAAAACAAGCAAAGCTTGAGTGGCCTCTTCACCTCCTTTGGCCCTCAAGGGGGCTTGCCCCAGGACGAGCCTGTCTGATGCCTTCCTTCACTCAGAACAACTTCTTCTGCATCCCGTGGTGTGTGAGCCGCACCTTTGGTCACTGCACAAATCAGAGTTGTCTCCCCTCTGCACTGGGAGGTCTTTGAGGGCAAAAGAAACCTTTGTATTCTCAGTGTCTCTTTGCAACATTTTCTTAGGGCATTGACCTCAGGAAAGATGGCGGATTTGGGCAGGTTTCACCCCAGAGGAGGATTAACACAGCAGTGGGAGCAGCTCCCTTATTTGTTTCCTCCATTTGGGCTGCTTAGAATGACCCAGAGCCTCTTGTCTTCTTTCTTTCTTAAGTATAATTTTTTAATTCTCATAGATTCTATTTATTTTTGCTTCCTGAAAGGTTAAAACAAGTTCTCTTAGGATAGATAATATATTCATGTTCACAGTGGAAAATAGCGCACAATGTCTCTTCTGTTCTGGACCCAGGAGCCTGGTCCCCTGGAGGCACCTACTGTATCTCCTTCTAGAGATACTTTGTACCTATAAGAGCAAATGCTTTTTTTCCTACTCTTTTCCAAAAAGTTCCTGAACCTTGCCATTTTTAACTAAATATGTTTGGGAAGTCATCTCATATCAGTACATTTCCCAGTGCATTTTCTTACGTGGCTGCATTGTGTTTGGCTGCATGGAGGTGCTATGATTTATCTCAGTAGCCCCTAATGCTGAATACCACATTTTGTGCAGTCACAAGTAAGTTTACAGATACAGAGCTTGGTAATGTGGGAATATCCCTGTAGGACCCATCCCTAGAAATAGCACTTCTTTCCTTAATCATTATTTATTACATTAGATCAAGTTTTGCTCTTATATCTTCATGTCTTTGTCTTTGCACGTCCAATAAATGTGGTCATTTATTTTTTTCAGTTATCTATATCTTAAACAATATGGTATGATCAGATTAAATGAGTTTCTCAGTTGGAAATTGGCTGACTTTTTGTGTGTTCTTATAGATAAGAGTAACTAGGAGAACACTATCGCACAAATACTTGGACACAGATGTTCACAGCAGCAGCTATTCATAATAGCCAATAATTGGAAAAAACCAAACGTCCAGCAACACATGAATGGATAAACAAAATGTGGTCTGTCCATGGAATGGAATATTATTTGGCAGTTAAAAAAATGGGGTACTGATTTATGCTACGACATGGATGGATCTCAAAACATTGTGCTGAGCGAAAGAAGCCAGACACAAGAATCCACATATTGTATGATTTCATTTGCGTGAAATGTCCAGAGTAGGCAAATCCATAGATAGAAAGTAGATTAGTGGTTGTCAGAGCCTGGGGGGTTACAGCTAAGAGATTTGGGGTTATTTGGGGGATAATGAAAGTATCCTGTAATTGCCTGTGGTGAAGGCTGTGTGTTGTCCACCTTAAATGGGTGAATTGTACGGTGTGTGAATTATACCTCAATAAAGCTATTAAGGACAAGAAGGACTGGGATTTTTCAAAAGGGAGCATTCCAGGGTGGGAGCCCACAGGGAGTCTTGGTGTTGACACAGTCCTGGGGTTGTGAGGAAAGGCCCACTGGGCAGCTTGGGGAGTGAGCGGTAAATCCCCGGGCGGCTTCTGACTGCCAGGTGTCGCTGATGCTGCGGAAGACTTGCCTTCAGCTTTGACTCCGTCCCTGACCAGTGCAGCTGATCACGGCTGAACAGTTTAACATCTGAGCCTGGGCTTTTGTGTGTGGATTAGAGGATGTCTGTCCTGTTTATTTTCCAGGGGTGTTGTAAGGCTGCAGCACGACTGAATCCTGGAGGGTCCTGTAAGGTACTGAGTGTTGTATGTGCACGAGGCTTTAAAAATTAGTTTTAACACCAAGAGGCTGACGAGTCAGCGGAGCCCGTTTTCTGTCCTTGTGTACACTGGGGGAAGACCAGCAAGCCCCGTGTTCCTGGCTGCAGTGTAAACCAGTTACCCCAGCTTCGGGTATTCAGCTGATTTTCCTTTTTGACCCTGTGCCTTTGTCTGTCTTGTGTCTTCTCTTGGTCTTTTTTTTTTTTTTTTTCTTTTCCCCACATTGACATAACTTTTTAATGGTATATTATTAATAATTGTTCTAGTTTATTATTGTTAATCTTTTATTGTGCCTAATTCATGAATTAAACTTTATTATCCCAGGTATATATGTGTAGGAAAAAACAGTATACATAGTTAGGTGTTATCTGGGGTTTCAGACACCCACTGGGGGTCTGAAGCATGTCCCCGTGGATAAAGGGGGGACTCCTGTAATACCGACAGTGTACAGGGACCACCACATGTTATCCAAAGCCCTTTCCATGTACCAGTTCCCCCCATCCTCACAGCAGTCCACCGAGGCCCCCCTACTTTTCACACCATTTCACAGATGACAAAACTGGATCCACTCCTTCTGGTCAGCAGACGGGGCAGGAGTGTCTCTTCTGGTCATTTCTTGGGGTTCCTCCTCAGAGTGGCTGGGGCCTCCTTCCTGGGTTGAGCTTTACAGTAATACTGTCCCTAAGACGCTGCCGATGGTTTTCTAGTAGAGACCTTTCCACCATTCCCTGGTATTTCTGTGGTGGCTAGCACATTCTTCCTCGCAATTAGGAGTGTGACGAAGCATATACAATATAAACTTTCCCAGCCCACAGTTCTCTCATTATTTGTGCATCAGCTTGCGTATGTCACTAATAAAGGCGAGGCAGCTTCTGGACTCTTTGTTTTTCTGTTTAATTGTGGTGCTGGCCATTATATTTTGTATTCGCAATTCAGCTATGCTATTAGGATTCCTATTTCTTCCAACTCTGGGAAATCCATGAAGTAACCTCTGGTTCCTTTTTTTTTTTTTTTAATTTTTATTTATTTATTTATTTTTTATTTTTTTAATTTTTTATTTATTTATGATAGTCACAGAGAGAGAGAGAGAGAGGCAGAGACACAGGCAGAGGGAGAAGCAGGCTCCATGCACCGGGAGCCTGATGTGGGATTCGATCCCGGGTCTCCAGGATCGCGCCCTGGGCCAAAGGCAGGCGCCAAACCGCTGCGCCACCCAGGGATCCCTAAATTTTTATTTATTTATGATAGTCACAGAGAGAGAGAGAGAGAGAGAGAGGCAGAGACATAGGCAGAGGGAGAAGCAGGCTCCATGCACCGGGAGCCCGATGTGGGATTCAATCCCGGGTCTCCAGGATCGCGCCCTGGGCCAAAGGCAGGCGCCAAACCACTACGCCACCCAGGGATCCCACGTCTAGTTCCTAAAAGTTAGAAGGGAGTAACTCTGTGGGTCTCAAAGACCTTCATTCACAGGGGTGTGTGAGGACCACAGGTAGCTGTCCAGGAACAGTTTGGGCCTTCCTGCCCATGCCCGTTGGGGCCCAGGATGGGGGCTGCTCACGAGTAGACCGTTTCTCCACTGGTTTGTCAAGACTTGACATCTGGTTCTGTGTCGACAGGCCCGCCCACATTTATTCCGCTCCTGGTCTCTCCTGTCACCTGCTGTGTGCCAGCCACTTGTCAGTGTCCTGAGATGGAGACAGACCAGACCCCTGGTGGGGACACACGAGAGTGGATTATGATAACCTCATGTAGACAGCAGTGGTAGAGGCAAGCGTAGGGTCTTGAGGAGACGCCTGCAGTGGCGACTAGCTGGGCCTGGAATGAACAAAGTTTAGATAGGCTTTCTGGAAGAAAGGGTATCTCATCTAGAAAGGAGGGGACTCTGTGACTGGGTGTTCAAGTGTATTAATTGGGCACAAGATTGAGTTTGAAGCCACATTATGGTTGGAGAGTGGGGAGGAGGATTAGCTCATACGGCGCCCTGGGGGCAGCAGGGCCCATGGAGTGGGAGCCTGGGAGAGGGGCGAGGTGGGTGGGCAGCCAGACCCCACCAACTACAGGACATGCCAGAAGGCAGTCTTTTGGAAGCCTTACCCTGGCTGTCACATTAGGAGTGAATTGGAGATGAAGATACAGAAACAGGTTCAGGAGTGAACGTGGGGTGGAGGCGGAGAGGTTGGCAGAGGTGTCACATCGATAGGGCTTGATGGTTACACGTGGAGGGTGATAGGAGGGATTGTCTTGGGCTGCTGGTCTCCGTGGACCCCGTGCTGCTGCTTGGTGTGCTGGGGTAGTGCATTCAGCCTTTTTATGGCTGAATAATATTCCATCCTATGACGGTACCACATTTTATTTTTCCATTCATTGTTACTGACTTCTGAGTTATTTCCACTTTTTGACTATCATGAATAATGCTGCTGTTTGTACATATTTGTGAACAAGTGTTTGTACATATTGGAGAACCAGTGTTTGCATATGTTTTCACTTCTTTGGGGTGTTTACCTAAGGGTGAAATTGCTACATCTTACAGTAGCTCTAGGGTTATTTTCAAAGAAGCGCCAAAGTTTAAATTCCTGCTACTAGCATGTAAAGGTTCCAGTTTTTCCACATCCTCTCCAACACTTGTTATTTTGTCTTTTTTTTTTTTTTTTTTTTTAAGAGAGAGGGTGTGCTCATGAGCAGGGGTGGAGGTGAGAGGGCTGGGGGAGAGGAGGAGGAGAAGCTTAGGTAGACTGCTGCAAGCGCCGAGCCTGCTGTGGGGCTTGATCTTACAATCCTGAGATCATGACCTGAGCCCAAATCAAGAGTCAGACGCTTCACCACTTAACCAGCTGAGCCACTCAGGGGCCCCTGAGTGTCTTTTTTATTATAACCAACCCAGTGGGTGTGAAGTAGTGTCTCATTGTGGTTTTGATTTGCGTTTCCTTGCTAGCTAATGATGTTGAGTATCTTTTCATGTGCTTATTGGCAGTTTATATGTCAGCTTTGGAGAAATGTCCATTCAGGTTCTTTGCTCGTTTTTTTTTTTTTTTTTTTAAGATTTTATTTATTTATTCATGAAAGACAGAGAGAGGCATAGACACAGGCAGAGGGAGAAGCAGGCTCCCTGCGGGGATCCCCACAAGGGACTCAATCCCAGGACCCCAGGGTCATGCTCTGAGCAGAAGGCAGGCACCGAACGGCTGAGCCACCCAGGCATCCATCCTTTGCTCATTTTTAAAAAAGATGTAATATATTAGAGCACGTGTGTGCACACGCAGGGAGTGGAGTTGGCAGAGGGACAAACGGACTCCCCCTCTGAGCATGGAGTCTGCCAACATGACTTGATCCTGGGACCCTGAGGTCATGACCTGAGCTGAAGTTGGATACTTAACTGACTGAGCCACCCGGGCGTCCTTTGCTCATTTTTTAATTGGGTTATTTGTCTTTTTGGTTACTGTGCTGTGTGTTCATATAGCAAGTCCCTGATCAGTTTGCAAATGTATTCTCCCATTTTGTTGTTGTCTTCACTTTCCTGATGGTATTGTTAGAAGTACAAAAGTTTTAAATTTTGATGAATTCCAATTTATTTTCTTGTTGCTTGTATTTTGGTGTTGTAGCTTAAAAAAAAAACAATTTAAAAAAAAAAGATTTTATTTATTTATTCATGAGACACACACAGAAAGAGAGAGAGAGAGGCAGAGACACAGGCAGAGGGAGAAGCAGGCTCCGTGCAGGGAGCCCGATGCAGGACTTGATCCCGGGACTCCAGGATTACGCCCTGGGCCGGAGGCGGGCACTAAACCCCTGAGCCACCCAGGGATCCTAGAAAAACCAATTCTTAATCCAGAGTAATAAAGATTTATTCCTGTGTTGTGTTCTAAGAATTTTATAGTTAATTTTTGTGTGAGATATGAAGTGAGGGCCCAGGCTTCATCCTTTTGCTGTGGATATCCAGTTATCCCAGCACCATTTGTTGAAAAGACAGCTCATTCTTTCCCTGTTGAATCATCTTGGCACCCTTGTCAGAAATCACTTGTCTGTAACTTTGAGGGTTTATTTCTTGACTCTTAACTCTGTTCCAGTGGTCTGTATGTCTGTGCTTACGCCGGTACCACCCTGTCTTGATTACCATAGTTTTGCAGTTAAGTACTGAAGTCAGAAAGTGTGAGTCTTCCGCTTGATCTTCCTTTTCAAGATTTTCTTTCCTGTGTCCCTTGAAAGTCCATATGAATTTCATGTTCGGCTTCTGTTTCTGCA
Organism: Vulpes lagopus; assembly: GCF_018345385.1. NCBI lineage: Eukaryota > Metazoa > Chordata > Mammalia > Carnivora > Canidae > Vulpes > Vulpes lagopus. Next base: position 242,204 of record NC_054832.1, read on the forward strand.
AAAGTGCAAGTTCGATTTTGATAAGGATCTGTTGAGTCTATAGATGAGTTTAGAGTGTTTTGGCTTATTGTTAAGAACAAGAATGTTAAGAACATTCCATGAATATGGGATATCTTATTCTTAGGTCTTCTTTAACTTTTTTCAACAATATTGTGTAGCTTTCAGTGTATATGTCTTGAATTTCTTTTGTTAAGTTTATTACTAAATTTTTTTTTAAGATTTTATTTATTTATTCATGAGAGACACAGAGAGAAGCAGAGACACAGGCAGAGAGAAGCAGGCTCCATGCAGGGGAGCCTCATGTGGGACTCGATCCCAGGACCCTGGGGTCACGCCCTGGGCCAAAGGCAGACGCTATACTGCTGAGCCACCCAGGGATCTCTCCTTTATTTTTTTCAGTGGATTTTTTTTCCTTGTGATTATAAATGGAATTGCTTTGTTAATTGTATTTTCAGGTTTTTCATTGCTAATAAGTCTTTCAAAATTTTTTCTTTTTTCTATTTGAACAAATGTTCAAAACCTTAAAGGACTTAAAGAGTATGCAGTAAAAAGTCTCTCTCCCCCTACCCCTTCAGGTCTCCAGGTCCCATTCCTGAAGGCAGCCACTGCCTTAGAGTCTCCTTTGTCCTTCCAGCAGGGATATTGCATGGATCAGCAAATGCATATGCATACTCTTTTTCCCCATTGGGTTGATAATTCTAAATAAGCAATAGAAATAATATACTACAAAAATTTTAGTGCGTTTATTTTACAAAAATCTTTCTGAAAATAATGGAGAGTGGACAAATTCCAACCTTTCCATCCTCTAGTTTGTCGGTTTTCAGGGGGCTGATCATTCACTAGCTTTTTTGAGTTCTGGGAGTAGGTTAAAAAAAAATTTTTTTTTTTAAGGCTACAAATGTGATTTCTCCTGATGCGCCTCACTGGCATTTTCGGCTTGCTCAGTGGTTTGAACATTGCCTCAGCTAACAAGCTGTTACTGCCTGTGAAGTCCAGGAAAAAAATGCTTTTGTAAAGATTTACTTATATATATATAGAGAGAGGGAGAGCATGTGCACAGGGGGAGGGGCTGAAGGAGAAAGAGAGAGAAGCAGACTCCTCACCGAGCAGGGAGCTGGGCAGCCCAATGTGGGGCTGCCCACAACTCTGAGATTATGACCTGAGCCAAAACCAAGACTCAGAGGCTCAACTGACCAAGCCACCCAGGCATCCCTGGAAAAATTTTCTTTTGTTTTGTTTTTATGATTTTGTTTATTCATGAAAGACATAGAGAGAGAGGCAGAGACACAGGCAGGGGGAGAAGCAGGCTCCATGCAGGGAGCCCGATGTGGACTTGATCCCAGGACCCCGGGATCACGCCCTGGGCTGAAGGCAGATGCTCAACCCCTGAGCCACCCAGGCGCCCTGGAAAAAAAATTTTTTTTTTTTTAGATATAGTTTGTTTTAAAGATTTTATTTATTCATGAGAGAGAGAGAGAGAGAGAGAGGCAGAGACACAGGCAGAGGGAGAAGCAGGCTCCATGCAGGGAGTCCGATGCGGGGCTTGATCCCAGGACCCCAGGGTCACGCCCTGAGTCAAGGCAGACCCTAAACCGCTGAGCCTCCCGGGCGCCCCTGGAAAAATATTTTTAAAGATACATGTTGCCTGTTACGGCTGTTGTGGTTTGATGCTTCTGGCGCAGACGCTGTCTGGAGCACAGTCTGTGCTTTGTGTAACTTCCGCGCCTGCCCCGTGTGGCGGGTGCTCTTGGTCGCACCTGGCAGACACGGAAACCGAACCCGAGCAGCCAGGTGGTAGGCAGAGCCGGGTGCAGGTCCCCGTGCGCTGACCGCGGAACGCCCACCCCTAACCGTCGACGCGTACTTCTGTCCAGGTGTGGCTTCCCCGGCCTTGGGTAAACGCACCACTTGCGCGACTCCCTGCAGCGGGGGCTGTTCTAGGTGCCAGGTGCCGGGGCACCGCCGTGGAGAGGGGGCCGGCCCCGGCCCTCCGGCCAGCGGTAGCCAGCGCTGCGTCGGGCGTCGGTGCTGCCGAGAGGCCAGGGAGACGGCCCGCACGGGGACAGGTGGCCTCATTCGCAGATGATGAATCTGAGCCGAGGTGGAGCGGGTGAAAGTGGTGAACCACATGCGGGGGAAGGATTCCAGACCTGAGAACAGCCTGCAGAGGCCTCTAGGGGCTGGGGGGGCTGTGCTTGCAGACTGCCCGGGCCGAGGGCCGGGCCAGGTGTGTGCCCCGAGCAGAGGTGCCCCACTGTGGTTGCTGCTGAGCACAGACTGTTGGGGGCCTGAGGAGGGGGAGGACTGGGCGGGGCACGGACCGCAGCGCGGGTGTGGGGGCATGAGCGGGACAAGGTGCTGGAGAGGACCCCGGAGTCTGGCGATGTGTGCGGATCTTTTGGGGATCTGTTTTCTCAATAGTCCCCTTTCTTCGTCGTCTTTCCTGAGGATCTGGACGTGTTTTGAGGTTAACCACGAAGATTTCCTGGTGGGGTCCCAGCGGTCAGCTCGGGAGTCTAGTTTGGGTGTGCTCCATCTGGGAGTTTGAGCTCAGAGGGAGACCGTGGGCACGGACCTGCAGCGCCTGGGGAGCCCCGAGGACGGGGTGCTGGGGAATGGCTGTTGGGAGGACGTGGGGGGCAGGGTGACCCAGGTGGTCCGTGGGCAGGAGGGAGTGGTTGTCAGCCCCTTGGGCTCAAGACCAAGGCTCTTGGCGACTTGGAAGAGCGGACTCCGGGTTTCTGGGGGTCGGCGAGCAAAAGCATGTTTGGAGTGGGCGGAAGAGAAAAGGGACAGAAGACTGGAGGTTCTGAGCACAGACCCCTTTTTCGAGGGCTTTGCCGTTAATGGGCCACAGAAGGTTACTTGGTCGCATGCTGTGTAGGATGCAAGAAATTACAGCTGCTTGAGCGCTGGGGTGCTGGCATCTTAGGAAGAAGGGGGACACTTGCCGCGCTGTGGTGGGTGCCTGCGTGGGGCGGTGCATGTCCTCTCCTGATGCTTCTCCATGGGGAGGGGGAGGGGCTGCTGGAGGTTTGGGAGGGGAGAAGGTGTGAAAGGGGCCCAGTCCCATCTCCCCTCTCCCCTGGGGGCCGGGGGTCGGACCAAAGTTCTAACCTCTAATCTCTCGGTTGGTCCTCTTGGCACCCAGCGCCTGCCCCTTGGCGGGGCCCAGAAATCACCTTCATTAATAATAACACCCCCATTTCACTTTTACCCTGAAGCAGTTTTTAGGAACTGTGGATGAAAAGGAAATGTATGTTTCTTTCTTTCTTTTCTTCTTTTTTTTTTTTTTTTTGAAACGTACGTTTCTTATAAACCATCATATCGCAGCCAGTTCATTTAATAAACACTTTGGAAGACTCTGGCTGCTGTGGGCAGATAGTGTGTACGTGCAGATGTGTCTGTCACTGTGTGTGCGCACGAGCATATGTGTGCATCCGTGTGCACGGAGGGGGCGCTGCTGGCCCAGGGGCAGCAGGACGGGCTTGAGCTGAGTGCCTCCTGGAGGAAGGGGCGTGAGGGCTCTCTGAAGCCGGGCGGGACTCTGGTGTCCGGGAATGTGGGGACCGGTGGTCACCCCCGGGCTCCTTGAGGCCTTTGTGACGGACGGCAGTGTTCCTCGGGTAGGACTCGGGCTTGGCACGTGCGAAGCGTAATTGAGGAGCAATTAGCGAGATGTTTTTATTGGAACAGAGTAGTGGGAGAGGATTGGACCAGGATGGTAAGAGGCACACTCTTGGTGGTGCTGCCCAGGAACGGCACAGCCGCGAGCCCCGAGGGCTGCTGAGGGCTGAAACGTGCCTTGGGGGGGGGGGGGTGAACGTTAGATGTTACTTAATCTTTAAAAAAATGTTATTTAGTCTTAATTAGAATTTATTTTTTAAAGATTTTATTTATTGACTTACTTATTTGAGCATGAAAGCACGGGCAGGGGAGGGCCAGAGGGAGGGGGAGCCGCAGACGCCCCGCCGAGCGGGAGCCACGTGGGGCTCAACCCAGGCCCGAGACACCAGGTGCCCCTTGCAGTGGCCGGTAGCAGTGCGGGTGGGCACACCCCGGAAAGCGGTGGCGTGGGGTGGCCCTCTACTTTGGGGCGCCGCCTGAGGTGCTGCCGGCTGGCCTTCGGGAGCCTGTGGAGTCGGGCCGCGGGGGCTGGACGGGGAGTGGCTGGGAGCCCTGAGTCCCCAGTACTGGGCCCTGCGCAGCCGCAGGGAGTTCAGCCCCGGGTGTGCGCCGACAGGTGCCGGGCGGGCGGTGGGCCCCGCGGGCGCGCAGCAGACGTGGGCGTTCAGCCTCCCTGGGGGCTGCGGTGGCCGCCAGGGGCTCCGCGGTGCAGACCCAGGGGGGACGCAGCGTAGGGGAGCCGAGCCTTGGGGGCCCACGCGGGGGTCCCACGGGACTGCGGTCGGGGAGCTGACCTGTCGGCAGGTGAGGGTGAAGCATTTCATCCAGAGAATGAGCCAAGGCCAAGTGCCTCAGAGGATTGTTTGGAATTCTCTCATCTCGTTGTTTAGACCTCGTGAAATATTCTAGAAAATGTCTTCATTGTAGACTCTTGAATTTTGAACTCGACGGACAACACTTGTGTTTCCACACTTAGATTTTAGGGCTGGTGGTGATGGAAAAGAGAGAATTTATTAGCCTGATGGATATTTTGTGGTGGTTGAGGCAGGACGCCGTGAAAATACAAAGTGGAACCATCTGAAATTGCAGTTTCTGTAGGTCAGAAGAACTGTTGAAAAATGGCAATTTTATATGATCTTACCTATCGTAAAAGAAAACATTCCTCCGGGCTCCTGGGCGGCTCAGTCAGTTAAGCGTGTGACTCTTGGTTTTGGCTCGGGTCCTGGTCTCAGGCCGTGAGCTTGATGCTCGCATCCGGCTCTGCGCTCAGCGCTCAGCACACTCAGCTCGAGACTCTCGCCCTCTGCGCCTCCTCCGACTCGCCCGCGCTCTCTCATAAATGAATCTTAAAAAAAAATAATGAAGAAAGCAAGCATTCTTCAAAAGCACAGTTTTGAAGCACATGTCGGGGGTTTCTGGCCGTTTTCCCCCAGCCCTCACTGTGTTGGTCTAGTTATGCTCATCACACTCCACCGTTGGGGTTCACACGTTGCTGGCCTAGCTAGGATCTACCCCTCGGACTAAGTATTATATGCTACACTTCCGTCTCCTTTGTTTCCTTCACATATATATAAAGTTGACTCTTGGACAACTTTCGGTCTGAACAGTAGGTCAGCTTATACACAGATTTTTTTTTTAAAGATTTTATTTATTCATGAGAGACACAGAGAAAGAGAGAGGCAGAGACCCAGGCAGAGGGAGAAGCAGGCTCCATGCAGGGAGCCCGACGTGGGACTCGATGCTGGACCCCGGGGTCATGACCTGAGCCAAAGGCAGACGCTCAACCGCTGAGCCACCCAGGTGCCCCTACACAGATTTTTAAAATACAATATGGTACCGTAAATGTGTTTTCCCTATGATTTTCTTAATATGTTTCGTTTTCTTTGGTTACCTTATTGTAATAGTATGGAATGTAGTACATACACAAAATCTGTGTTAATCAACTGTTTATGTGATTGAGAAGTCTTCTGGTCAACAGTAGGATGTTAGTAGTAAGTTTTGAGGTTGTCACAAGTTATATGCAGATTTTCAAGTGTGTGGCGGTCGGCACCCTTACCCTACATTGTTCAAGGGTCAGTTTTAATTACTGTCCATGTTGGGTTCCCCGGGAAGCAGACTTTGGGATGGAGATTTGCAGAAACTTGGGAGTGCTGTTGGGGTCAACATCTGTGGGAAGAGTGAATTGCATGGGATCAAATAGATTGAACCTTCTAATCCATGAACCTAGTAATACCTCTTCATAAATTGAGATCCATTTAAATTTCTTTCATCAATACTTTGTAGTACTTGGTGTGTATATTTTGTCAGATTTGTCACTAATGTTTATTAAGTGTTAAAGTTTACTAATATTAAACAATGTTTTTTATTATATGCAATCATTTTGTCTGTAAATAAAGGTAGTTTCATTTCTTCCTTTCTAATTCAAATTCCTTTTATTTCTTTTTTTTTTTTTTTGCCTATTGCACTACCTAGGACATTCAGTAAAATGCCTATGGAAGTACTGAGAGTGGATGTGCTTTCCTTGCTATTGATCATAGGGGGAATGCATTCAGTCTTTCACTAGTTAGTATGTGTGTAGGTTTTGTATATATGCCCTTTATCAGGTTGAGGAGTTCCCTTCTATTACTTTGCTTTGAGATTTTATTAAAAATGAATGGTGAGGGGATCCCTGGGTGGCACAGCGGTTTGGCGCCTGCCTTTGGCCCAGGGCGCGATCCTGGAGACCCGGGATCGAATCCCACATCGGGCTCCCGGTGCATGGAGCCTGCTTCTCCCTCTGTCTGTGTCTCTGCCTCTCTCTTTCTCTCTCTGTATGACTATCATAAATAAATAAAAATTAAAAAAAAAAACTAAAAAAAAAATGAATGGTGGATTTTATTAAATGTCTTTCTGCCTCTATTGTTATGATCATGTTATTTTTTCTTTTTTAGGCTTTTTAAATATGGTTGAATTTAAATTTAAAAATGTATATGGGGATCCCTGGGTGGCTCAGCGGTTTAGTGCCCACCTTTGGCCCAGGGCTTGTGATCCTGGGGTCCCGGGATCAAGTCCCACATCAGGGTCCCTGCATGGAGCCTGCTTCTCCCTCTGCCTGTGTCTCTGCCTCTCTATGTGTCTCTCTCATGAATAAATAAATAAAGTCTTTGTTAAAAAAGTATAAAAAAATAAAGTAAAATATAATGCTGTGGAAAAAAATTAATCAATGTTAATTAACTATTTGCCAACAAATAGTATAACACCCAGTGCTCATCCCGTCAAGTGCCCCCTCAATGCCCATCACCCCGTCACCCCATCCCCCCACCCAGCTCCCCTTCCACTACCCCTTGTTTGTTTCCCAGAGTTAGAGTCTCTCATGTTGTATCACCCTCTCTAATTTTTCCCACTCATTTTTCTCTCCTTTCCCCTTTAATCCCTTTCACTATTTCTTATATTCCCCGTATGAGTGAAACCATATAATTATTGTCCTTCTCCAATTGACTTACTTCACTTAGCATAATACCCTCCAGTCCATCCACGTCGAGGCAAATGGTGGGTATTTGTCGTTTCTAATGGGTGAGGAATATTCCATTGTATACATAGACTACATCTTCTTTATCCATTCATCTATTGATGGACACCAAGGGGAAAAATTTTTGTCTTTATTTTTTAAAAAAAGATTTTATTGGGGATCCCTGGGTGGTGCAGCGGTTTGGCGCCTGCCTTTGGCCCAGGGCGCGATCCTGGAGACCCGGGATCAAATCCCACATCGGGCTCCCGGTGCATGGAGCCTGCTTCTCCCTCTGCCTATGTCTCTGCCTCTCTCTTTTTCTCTCTCTGTGACTATCATAAATAAATAAAAATTTAAAAAAATTAAAAAAAAGATTTTATTTATTTATGTGAGACAGGGAAAGGTGAGCAGGGGAAAGGTCAGTGGGAGAAGCAGACTGTCCGCTGAACAGGGAGCCAGACATGGGACTTGCTCCCAGGACTCTATGAGATCATGACCTGAGCCAAAGTCAGATGCTTAACTGACTGAGCCACCCAGAGACACCCCTTGTCTTCATTTTTGAAGACTATTTTAACTAGACATAAAATGCTAGATTGATGGCTTTTTGGCTTTTGGCATTTTTGTTTTCTGTTTTTTAGTATTTTAAAGATGCTGCTCATTTTTTTCCATTGTGTGTGCCTTCTGATGAGTGTTTTCTCACTGGTTTTAAGTGATGATGAACCTAGGTGTGATTTCTTGTTTTTCTACTTGGTAATCATTGAGTTTCTTGCATCTGTAGCGTTTTAGTTTTATTGAAATTTTAGAATTTTTTAAAAGATTTTATTTATTCATGAGACACATACAGAGAGAGAGAGAGAGAGAGAGGCAGAGACACAGGCAGAGGGAAAAGCAGGCCCCATGTAGGGAGCCCGACGTGGGATTCGATCCCGGGTCTCCAGGATCACGCTAAACTGCTGAGCCACCCGGGCTGCCCAATTTTAGAATATTTTTGACCATTATCTTTTCAACTATTTATATCATCCTCTCTATTTGGGGCGAGTTCCAATGGTTTCTGTGTTAGGCTAATTGATAACCTGTTTGTTTTCTCTGTGCTTCTTCAATCAAATTCACCACCTTCCTTCCTCTCGCAGCTGGAAGTGCAGTCATTGGCTTCCAGTGACTCTGCTTGGCTCAGTGAGTTGCCCACTTGGGGCCCCTGTCCTTGCCCCATGGTCTGGGAGTGTCTCCCAGACAGAAGTAGGGAAACGGCAGGGCTCGCTCCCTGTATTAATGTATTTTTTAATACATTGTAGATAAAAGTTCATCAGTTATATGATTCGTAACAAGCACTGTACTGTTTGTTGTCCAGCAGTGACAGGAGTGTTTGCACACCCCTAGTCTAGTTTTCGGTGGCTGCAGCAGGAGGACAAACCCAGGCTGAGCCATGACTGGGGCTCTGGCTCCATTGAACAGAAGGCTGTTCCTTAAATTTTTTAGGTCGGTTTTCTGCACATGAAGTCCTTGTAGATTAAATGACGATCTGGAGGTTAAGCGTTAGTGTCTTCAGAGTCTCTAATCAATATTGGTGATTGTCACTCTGTGAGGATTTTACCTGCAGGGAGAACACAGCATGGGGGGCTGCTGTGCTTCCTTGAGGGTGCAGCTCTTTTTCATCGTCTCAGCCACTCTTTACTGCACAGCTGGCTGTCAGGCCTGGTGTTGTGTTTGTGTCTGTCACTTACTATTCTAGTTTCTTTGGTTTCCTATTAATACTTTGGCTTTAATTTCTATTTTGTTTATTGGTGATTTTTTTATTCCAGCTACAGGTGAAAACCACCTAGAGGACTTTAAAAATGTACTGGAGTCTGCCATCAGCTACTTTTTTGTTTTGTTTTAAAGATTTATTTATTTATTTGTGAGAGAGAGGGAGGGAGAGACACAGGCAGTGGGAGAAGTTGGCTGCATGCAGGGAGCCCAATGTGGGAATTGATCCCAGGACCCCGGGGTCACACCCTGGGCTTAGGGCAGACGCTCAACCACCGAGCCACCCAGGCATTCCTACCTTTTTTTTTTTTTTTTAAGATTTTTAAATTTTTTTTGAGGGATGCTAAGTCTTATTATTATTTTTGTTGTTGTTAAATTTTTATTTATTTATTTATGATAGTCACAGAGAGAGAGAGAGAGAGAGAGGCAGAGACACAGGCAGAGGGAGAAGCAGGCTCCATGCACCGAGAGCCCGACGTGGGACTCGATCCCGGGTCTCCAGGATTGCGCCCCGGGCCAAAGGCAGGCGCCAAACCGCTGCGCCACCCAGGGATCCCCTGGATGCTAAATCTTAAAAAAAAAAAAAAATCCAACTAATTTTTTTTGAAGTTCCCACTTGATTTCAAGTATGTGGCCAGGATTGAGAGTTGTTCTTTGATGTTCATAGTATACATTTATTTTCGATCCCCATCAGCCATTCACTGGCTGCCCCTCCTAGGTAGTCTTTATAACTGTTGAGTGAAACTTGTTCCAGGTTTTTTTTTTTAAGTCACAGAAATTTTTATTTGAAACAAACCAGCTGCAGCAAAGTGACACTCAGTGCACGCTGCCCAATGGGTGAGGTGGGGGAGGGGGGTACAGGTGGGCGCCAGGGGCCGGACGAGCCCAGGGTAGTGACCACAGGGGCCTGCTGACTGGGTCTCAGGCCCTTAGGGCTGGAGTGTGCAGGCCCAGGCCCAATCCGGCACAAAATATAAAAATAAACTCTGTAGTCCAGCTGTCCCTGCCTGTGTCAGTTCACTGGGAAAGGGCAGTGACTCTTCCCACCAAGACCCTGTGCTATCCGGTCCAACCACAGCAGGGGCAGCTAGTAATTGAATTTATCGTATGTTTTCCCTGCTTAGCAATGTTTTTCTCTGGCCCGTTTTGTTTCTAAAATCAATCCTTTAGTAGTTTTTACACTGAAAGTCTGTGACTGCCAAAATCTGATATATAACTTGGGTATTTCTTTGTAGATGATTATTCCCAGTTGTGATAAATCACCCCACAACTTAAGGGCCTGTAGCAATCATGTATGGTCACCTGGGGCTGGGTCACCTCCAGGCTCCCTTCCTTGTACCTGGAACCAGGCTGGAGGAGGATCAGGGACAGGTTGGAGGAGCAGCCAGGGTGAGGGAGCAGCTGGTCCTGGGGGAGCAGCTGGTGCTGAGAGCAGCCGGGGTGGGGGAGCAGCTGGTGCTAGAGGAGCAGCCGAGGCAGGGGAGCAGCAGTGCTGAGAGCAGCCTTTGCTGGCCGCCCCCGTGACCTCCAGCAGTAAACCTTCGTAGCGGGACGTGTCACTGGGCAGCTGAAGCTCCTGTGTGAGGCGTGTGGGGAAGGGTTCTGCGTGGCCCTGGGTGGTCTTGGGGGTCACTTCCTCCCTGCACCCACCGGGGAGCCGTGGGTAAGGCCGACCGAGAGGCCAGCACGTCTTCAGACCGCGGGCCCGGGCCCCGTGGGAGCTCCTGGGGTGTGGGGTCCTCGGGCCGTGAGGCTGGAGGTGGCGGGTCGGTGTCCTGTGTGCGCAGTGCCTCGTGCCTGTCGCTCCCCGGCCGCTGGTTCACCAGGCTGTCCCCGGCTCCGAGGTGCCCTTCTCTCCTGCACCCGTCGAAGTTTGAGGTTGAGTCCGGCTGCTGTTGCGGCTGGCGAGGAGCACTCCCTCCAGGCTCCCACTCGACAGCCCGAAGTTAGCACGGGACACCCTGCTCCCTCCGCCCCGAGAGGGACGCGCGATTTTCACGTTTTAAGAAGGATGAGCAGAGTGTGCTGTTGAGACAGCTGAGCCCGCTGCCACCCTGACCTGGGCACGGAGGGCTGGGGGCTGCGCCGAGGCCCCCAGGGCTGCCGAGCCTGCGTGTCGCAGAGCAGCGCAAGTGTGGCCGCCACACCACGGCGGCCGTCTCTGACCTCGGCAGGACTTGGCCCCCGCCTGGGACTGCCCTCCCCCCCGCCTGCACGGAGGGTGCGGTCGTGAGCCCCGACACCCGCCCTGCGCGCTGCGGGCTGGCCGTGACCTCGTCACGAGGTCTCGAGGGCGCCGGGCCGGCCTGCAGGTGTGGCAGCAATGACGGCCCGTGGGGACAGATGGCGACGCAGAGCTGAGCGGTGAGGGGTTGGGGTGGCCGCGGCTGCGGCCCTGGGGGCAGGGCCGTTGTCCTGGGGGTGAGGCTCACCTGCAAGGTGCACCCGTGGCGTCCTGCGTCTAGAGCCGCGCCACCAGGTGACCCACGCGCGGCCCAGCTCCGGGGAGAGTCGCGCCCGGTCCCAGGCGCCTGCTTCCGTCCTGGTCCTGGAAGTGGGACCACGCCTCGTGGGCCGCCACGTCGCGGTCTTGCTGGCGGCTTCCTTCCTTGCTCGGCGTCCTGTTGCAGTGACGCCCACATTTTGGTCGCCCGTCCCCTGCGGGGGGACCACTGGGTGTTTTAGGCTTGGGCTCTGTGAGTGCGGTTGCTGTGAGCGCTCACACGCCAGTCTTTGTACAAACGCCCTTTTTCATTTGATTTGGGCGGGGTCCTGGGGGTGCAGTTGCTGGTTGTGTAAAACATAAAACGTTTATGTTTTAGCTTTTTAAGAAACTACCGAATTGTTTTCCAAAGAGGCAGCATCGTTTTGCGTGCCCACCAGCCGTGCCCGGGAGCCCCCGCTCCTCTGCGTCCCCACCGACACTTGCTGCTGTCCACCTTCGTGGTGACAGCCGTCCTGGGGCTGTGACCTGGCATCACACTGTGGTTTTCATTTGCATCTCCCCGATGACCACTGATGCTGAGCATCTTTGCTCTCTGGCCATTCGCATATCCTCTTTGAAGAAATGTCTATTTAGATTCTTTGCTTGGTTTTTACTTGGGTTGTTTTTCTTTTTTTGAGTTTTTTAATACATTGTAGATACAAGTTCATCAGTTATATGATTTGTAAATACCTTTTTCTGTCTGTGGCTTAGTTTTTCTCTGTCCTGATGTCATTTGAAGCACGATTTTAAATTTTTTTTTTTTTTTTTTAGGGAGAGAGCATGAGCAGGAGGAGGGGCAGAGGGAGAGGCAGGCTCCCGCCTGAGCAGGGAGCCCGATGGGGGGGCTCCATCCCTGGACCCCGGGATCATGACCTGAGCCGAAGGCAGACGTGTCACCGACAGGCCCCCACCCCCCCGGGCGCCCCACAGTTTTGAATTTTGATAAAGTCCACTTTACCAATTTTCTCTTCTGTCATATGCGTTTTGAGCATCGCATCTAAAAAGGTCTTGGTCCTTCAGCAGGGTTAGTGCCAGGCAGCGGCTGGGAAGTCGTGGCGCCTGCGGAGTGGTGGGGACACGGGTGAGGGCTTTGGGATCCCGGGAAGTGAAGGAATGGGAGACGAGGGTCGCGGCACATGTGGGGAATGCATTGGCCAGGACCAAGGGGCAGGCTCTCTAAGTTGCAGTTTTGAATTTGGGGTTATTAGGACCTGACTGAAATCCGAAAGGGAGGGTGATGGAGGGGGAGATGGGAGTGAATAGGGCACGACTCCCCGGGGAGCAGCGGTTGCCTCCTGGTTTTCTGACTCCAGGTCTGTGGCGTGCAGGGCGCTGAGGTCCCTGTGGGAGTGGGGGTGTGGGCGAGCGTGTGGAGGGACCCAGTGTTGATGTTGTGATTTATAATCAATGAGAGTTTGGTCTCCATAGGGTTCTGACTTAGTTCCCAAAACCCTCGGAATCTCCTAAGTATCTTTTGTTACATGTTTGGTTTTTTTGTCTTCAGTTCCTGAAATTGCCTCAGAACCATCATAGTGAAGTGGGCGTCTTGGGTTACGGAGGTGACTTTTGGACAGCGCCTGAAGGTGGGGGCTGATGGCCAGGGACCCGAGCCTGGGACTAGACCGTGGGAAGCTTCATTCCTACCCCCTGACCTCCGGGGAGGAGAGAGGGGCTGCAGATGATGGCGTCGCCAGTGGCCAGTGACTTCATCAGTCAAGCCTGCTACCGATGCCTCATTAAAGACACAAAAGGACAGGCTTTGGAGAGCTTCTGAGTTGGTGTGCGCAGAGGCATCTGGGTGCTCTAGGCGGCACACCCCAGACGCCAGGGGGACAGAAGCTCCTTTGTTTGGGGCCTTAGCCTGTGGATCTCTTCATCTGGCTGTTGATTCATATCCTTTCATATCCTTTGTAATAAACTGGTAACCTAGTGAGTAAACTGGTTTCCCGCGTTCTGTGAGCCATTCTAGCAAATTAATGGCAGCTGAGGAGTGGGTCATGGGAGCCTCCAATTTATAGCCAGTTGGTCAGAAGCACCAGTGACAACCAGCACTTGCACCTGGCGTCTGAAATGGGCACAGTCTTGTGGGACTGGGCCCTCAACCTGTGGGATCTAATGCCTCCTCCAGGTTGACGCAGTCAGAACTGAGTCAGATTCGTGGGGCTGGTTTCTGAGAGGTGGAGAGCTGCTTGGTTGTCTGAGAGGGCAAGGGCGTTGGGCGCCGTGGGCATCCCAGGGACGTGTGGGGGCCTCTGCTCTCCGGCTCCAGGCGCATCCTGGGCACAGCCAGCCCCCTCCCTGCCTGCGGGGACCTCGTTGGATCCCTGAAGAGCCAGCCTCTGTTTGCGGCCAGAGCTTGGTTCCTGGGTTCATCTCCTAAATAGACTTTTCCAAACACCCTTTGGGAGGAAAAAGCAAAGGCGGTGTTTAAGGGGAAGGTGAGTGGAGTGGGGTTGGGCACTGCTGGGTAGGCAGCAGTGAGGTCAGGAAGGTGCGTGACAGTCAGTAGGGACAGTTGGCTGTGCCTGTGAAGCAGGTAGAGGAACGGGATGGGTGTCTGCACGGGTTGGGGCGTTTGTTCCTGTGAGGGCCAGGCAAGCATGGAGGCCACATGGTGTCCCCTCCTGGAAAGTGCCTTTGATGTGTTCATGGGTGTCACCTCTTGTCTCTGCTGCCTGGAGGCCTGCGGATCACCACTTAGGGACCCCCGTGCCACGGACTAGCGCCGAGAGCTGGATGGGGTGTGGCCGTTCCACCTGCGGTCCTGTGACTAGGACCTCTCAGACACCACCTCCCACATCACCTCTGTGAGAACTGGTGCCCAAGGAGACCCAGAGATCAAGGACCCCTACGCAGAGGCCTCTTGAGGTGCCCACGCACATGGGGATCTAGTTTCTGAGCTGGTGAAGAGGGGCAGCTCCAAAACCATGCATCTCTCTCTCTCTCTCTCTCTCTCTCTCTTTTTTAAAATTATTTATTTATTTATGATAGTCATACAGAGCGAGAGAGAGAGAGAAAGGCAGAGACATAGGCAGAGGGAGAAGCAGGCTCCATGCACAGGGAGCCCGATGTGGGATTCGATCCCAGGTCTCCAGGATCGCGCCCTGGGCCAAAGGCAGGCGCCAAGCCGCTGCGCCACCCAGGGATCCCTCTCTCTCTCTCTTTTTATTTTTTTTATTTATTTTTTTTTTTTAAATTTTTTTTTTTAAATTTTATTTATTTATGATAGTCATACAGAGAGAAAGAGAGAGGCAGAGACACAGGCGGAGGGAGAAGCAGGCTCCATGCGCCGGGAGCCTGATGTGGGACTCGATCCCGGGTCTCCAGGATCGCGCCCTGGGCCAAAGGCAGGCGCCAAGCCGCTGCGCCACCCAGGGATCCCTCTCTCTCTCTCTTTTTAAAGAGTTTATTTATTTGAGAGAGAAAGAGAGAGAGAGAGAGAGAGAGAGGGAGAAGGAACACACCTAGAGGGAGGGGCAGAGGGAGAGGGAGATGTGGGCCCCCATCCCAGGACGGACTCCGAGACCACGACCTGAGCCAAAGGTAGATGCTCAGCTGAGCCACCCAGGTGCCCTGCATCTAACTTTTAAACTTAAATGTAGGTACAGGGGATCCCTGGGTGGCTCAGTGGTTTAGTGCCTGCCTTTGGCCCAGGGCGTGACCCTGGGGTCCCGGGATCGAGTCCCACGTCGGGCTCCCTGCATGGAGCCTGCTTCTCCCTCTGCCTGTGTCTCTGCCTCTCTCTCTCTTTGTGTCTCTCATGAATAAATAAAGTCTTTTTGAAAAAAAAAAATAATGTAGGTACGCCTTGTTTTTTTTTATTTTTATTTTATTTTTTTAAGATTTTATTTATTCATGAAAGACACAGAGAGGCAGAGACACAGGCAGAGGGAGAAGCAGGCTCCATGCAGGGAGCCTGACGTGGGACTCTATCCCAGGTCTCCAGGATCACACCCTGGGCTGCAAGAGGCGCTAAACCGCTGCGCCACCTGGGCTGCCCTGTTATTATACTTGTTAAAGTGATCTGTGATTAAAAAAAAAAAGTGATCTGCGATAGTGAAAACTCAGGTGATAGCATTTTTTAGCAATAAAGCATTTTTAAAATCAAGTTATGTACATTTCTTTAGACATAATGCTACTGCACACTTCACAGATGACCGAATAGTATAAACGTGACTTTTATATGCATTAGGAAACAAAAAATTCATTTGACTGACTTTCTTGTGATACTTGCTGTGTGGTGGTGGTCTGGAACCCAACCTGTAATATCTGTGAGGTATGCCTATAATATCTTATTAAAAGAATTGTGTTTTGAATTTTTGTACTTATTGGAATGAATACAAAGATTACAGAAATTTAAAAATGTACTTAAATGTGAATTTTACCTTTATAGATAAAAAAAAATAGAATAATGCTAATATAGATGAAGAATGAGATGGTGTCCCATTGTATTCTGTGCACTAAAGTCTGATGAAGTCAAAACCAGAACAGAACACTAGCAAGGGGGCACCTGGGTGGCTCAGCGGTTGAGCGTCTGCCTTCAGCCCAGGGCATGATCCTGGGGTCCGGGCATCGAGTCCCATGTCGGGCTCCCTGTATGGAGCCTGCTTCTCCTCCTGCCTGTGTCTCTGCCTCTCTCTGTGTGTCTCATGAATAAATAAATAAAATCTTAAAAAAAACAAACCCACAATACTAGGGAGATACTGATCAACAATAGTGAAATCAAGTTTCACTAAATTTTTTATAAAATTTTGTGAGCTGTTTATCTGCCTCAGTAGGCACTTACCAAGAAAACACTGTTCTTTCCTGTAATACATGTTGCTAAATTGTATTGAAATGTTGCTTTTTAATTTTTCCATGAAAACTGCCTTCTCTCAATCACCTTCTGTATGAAACTGAGCAGGGCCACAGGCAGAAAAACAAGTAAGTAGCTTGTTTGAACTCGTCTGAGTTTAGCAAATCCTTGGTATCAAAGAACCTCTAATAGGGCATGGATTTTTTTTTCTTTTTCTTTTAAAATTTTATTTATTCATGAGGTACAGAGAGAGGGAGAGAGAGGCAGAGACATAGGCAGAGGGAGAAGCAGGTTCCGTGTAGGGAGCCCGACGTGGGACTCGATCCCGGGACCCCAGGATCATGCCCCAGGCCGAAGGCAGGCACCAAACCGCTGAGCCACCCGGGAATCCCCAGGGCATGGATTTCTTGAATCTTCTTCTTCTTCTTCTTTTTTTTTTTTTTTTTAAGATTTTATTTATTTATTCACAATAGATATATATATATAGAGAGAGAAGCAGAGACACAGGCAGAGGGAGAAGCAGGCCCCAAGCCAGGAGCCCGACGCGGGACTCGATCCTGGGACCCCAGAATCGTGTCCTGGGCCAAAGGCAGGCGCCAAACTGCTGAGCCACCCAGGGATCCCTGATTTCTTGAATCTTCTTTTAGCAGAGATGGTTTTCAGTATTTTTACATAACACTTATATTCTACACAGAGCAAGTAGTCAGGTATTTTTCAAGTAACACTGGTAACCTGTCTTGAAAATCAGACATTCCGCATGAAAACACTGATTTTTTTTCATCATATTTATTGGGAAAAAGCAATTCATTATGTCAGCCAACCAGTTTCCTAAAACATAATTAAGACGCTGGCAAAAAGACCCTTCTACAAGAAGTAGGCTGTTACGTTAGGCTGTCAGACGTGGTTCCCTGACCTCCAGACGACTGGTGGACGGTGTTGCTGCTGCCTCTCCTTGCGGAGGCACCCAGAGGCTACATGGTGCACTCCCACTTGACACTTGGCATACTTTCAGTGTGTATGTGCAATTAGGTCTTCCAGTTGGATTTGAAATGCAGCTTAAAGTGTTTTCCTGCAAGCTGTTTTGAGGAAAAGGTTGATTTGGTTTTCTGATATAAATACAAGTTTACACCTATAACCATTAACTGAAATACATATTGAACGAATAATGTGATTTGTGAACTTTTAAACTATCAAAAACTTGGGGTGCCTGGGTGGCTCAGTTGGTTAAGTATCTGCCTTTGGTCATGATCCTGGGGTCCTGGGATCAAGTCCCGCCTCAGGTTCTCTGCTCCATGGGGAGTCTGCTTCTCCCTCTCCCTCTGTGCTCTCTTGTCCATGCTCGCTCTCTCAAATAAATAGGATCTTAAACAAAAAAACCCTATCAAAAACCAAAAGACATGCTACCAAGAAACATTAAGCAGGAAGATGTCCTTGGGGTACGCCTGTGTTTGTGACATGATTAATGTTAATAGACAATGAGGTTAAGAAGTTATTTCCTTTGTATTTGAAATAATACATATGGCGGAAATAACATTTTGAATTAATTAAAAATTATTTCTAGAGTCCAATTCCAGTGTTTTATGCTGAAGTTAGTTTTGCTGGTTTTTTTTTGTTTGTTTGTTTCTAAGGGAGAGAGAATGAGAGTGGACAGGAACGGGTGGAGGGAGGGCAGGGAGGGGGGGATCCTGGCTCCCCAGTCGGTGCAGAGCCCGAGGCAGGGCTCAGTCTCTCAAGCCTGAGATCATGACCTGACCCGAAACCAAGCATTGGACTCTCAACCGACTGAGCCCCACTGGTGCCCCGAAGCATGGTGGCTTTCTGGTAGTGATGGCAGATTGGACACAAAGGTACAGTTTCACTCTCTCCCAGACACCTGCTGACTGCACAGTAAAGTGATGTTTTAAAACGTCAGACTTGGGGATCCCTGGGTGGCGCAGCGGTTTGGCGCCTGCCTTTGGCCCAGGGCGCGATCCTAGAGACCCGGGATCGAATCCCACGTCGGGCTCCCGGTGCATGGAGCCTGCTTCTCCCTCTGCCTGTGTCTCTGCCTCTCTCTCTCTCTCTGTGACTATCATAAATAAAAAAATAAAAATAAAAAAAAAAATAAAACGTCAGACTTTGAAGGATGGTTAAAGTGAGAGAGGAGACAATAGTGGTGAAGTTTTGGAATCTGGGGAGCAGATGGATCAGTCCTAATTCACTTGGTAGATATGGGAAAGCCGGACTGTGTTGGCAGTGAAGAAAGCTGAGAACTAATCGCATTGGCACCACAGAATCCTCAGAAAGCTCAAAATTCAGGGGCTCCAGGGGGCTTTAAGGAAGAGAGAATCATAAAGAGAAAGCAAGAGGCTAACCCGAAAGATCAGGAGGGTATGAGAGGGACCAAATAGACTTTCTAAATAAACGTTTGAAATTAAAAAAAACAACAACAACAAGACAGGCTATTAGATTATACACAAAGAGAGACTTTGTGGAAAAACTGAAAGGAGTTAAGAACTCAGCAAAGGGTTGATCAGATGGAAAATAGGATGGAGAAGGTGATGGAGAAGAGGTCGAGGACAGAAGGCAGAAGTTTAAGGTGTATTTACTTTCAGTCCAGAAGGGAAAATAGAAGGGAGGAGAGGCGATATGTGAAGAGCTGTTGGCTAAGAAATATTCTGGAATTAATAAAAGATAGGATGATGGAAATGTAGTTTATTTCAAACAGAAGAGTGTCCATATTGAGACACATCATAGTGATGCTCCAAAACACTGAAGATCCAGAGAGGAGTTTATTTTATGTTTCAGCGAAGGGAGGGACAGAGGGAGAGGGGGAGAAATCCTCAAGCAGACTCTGCACTGAGTGCAGAGCCAAAAGTGGGGCTTGATCCCAGAACCCTAAATCCTGGCCTGAGCCCCTCAGGGGCACCTAAGAGAAGATTATTTTATTTTATTTTATTATTTTATTTTATTTATTTTTTATTTTATTTTATTTATTTTTTTTATTTATAGACACAGCTAGAGAGAGAGAAGCAGAGACACAGGCAGAGGGAGAAGCAGGCTCCATGCAGGGAGCCCGACTGGTACTCGATCCCGGGTCTCCAGGATCACACCCTGGGCTGCAGGCGGCGCTAAACCGCTGCGCCACTGGGGCTGCCCCAAGAGAAGATTTTTTTTTTTTAATTTTTATTTATTTATGATAGTCACAGAGAGAGAGAGAGAGAGAGAGAGAGAGAGAGAGGCAGAGACACAGGCGGAGGGAGAAGGCAGGCTCCATGCACCGGGAACCTGATGTGGGATTCGATCCGGGGTCTCCAGGATCGCGCCCTGGGCTGCAGGCGGCGCTAAACCACTGCGCCACCGCGGCTGCCCCAAGAGAAGATTTTAATAGCAACCAGAAGTAGGGTGCCTGGTGGGCTCAATCAGGGGAGCTCGTGACTTTTGATCTTGGGCTTGTGAGTTTGTTTAAAAATAAAATCTTTTAAAAAATAAAGCACCTGGGTGCACTCTCGCTGTTTATCTCTAATAAGTCTTAAAATACTTTTTAAAAAGCAAGCAGTAAGAGAAAGGCCACCCAGAGTAATGGCAACAAAAGTCGTGGATGCCGTCTCTACAGGAAGGAGGGAAGGCAGAGGCAGTGGAGGAGGTCTGAGATGCTGAGAGAAGCAGCCGGCAGCCTAGACCTGGAGTCCAGCAAGATTATCTTTTTTTTTTTTTTTTTTTTAATTTATTCATGAGAGACAGACACTTAGAGAGAGAGAGGCAGAGACATAGGCAGAGGGAGAAGCAGGCTCCATGCAAGGAGCCCGATGCGGGACTCGATCCTGGGACCTCGGGGTCACGCCCTGGGCTGAAGGTGGCCCTGAACCACTGAGCCACCTGGGCTGCCCGATTGTCTTTTAAAAACAAAGGTGAAATGAGGACTTTTTCAGATAAACCAAAATAGTGTGTTTATTATCCGCAGAACTTCATTAAAGATATTCCTAAAAGATCTACTGTAAGAAGGAAGAAAATGATTTTATTATTTTTTAAGGTGTTATTTATTTGAGAGAGCGCATATAATCAGATGGAGGGTCAGAAGTGGATGGAGAGACTCCTCCAGCAGATTCTGTGCCCAGTGCAGAGCCCGACCCGGGGCTGCGTCTTACCACCCTGAGATCATGACCTGAGCCAAAATCAAGAGGCCCATACTCACCTGACTGCACCCCCCGGGCGCCCCAGAAAAATGATTTTAAAAGAAAAGAATGAGATGTGATAAGGTCTCCCTTAACAAGCGATGACCTTGTTGAATCGATGACCTTATTGAATGAAATAACGGCCGTTTGTAAGGTTCAGAAACGGAGACCGAGCCACAGCATAGGTTGCAAGATGAAGCTGGAAAACTCTCAGAAAGGAGAACAAAGAGCTGGAAAAGAGGAGAGAAGAATATTTGAAGGGCCAGCCTGGGAAGTCCAGCATGTGGGTAATAGAAGTTCCAGAGATGGGAGAGAGGAAGCACCGATGACAGTTACCAAGGTCATAGAAGAAAACTGCACAGCCGCCAGGCGTGCGGAACAGGCGTGAAATCAGACCCATCACCTTGAAATCCTAGAACACGGAGGACAGACAGAAGACTCTGGGCTCTCAGAGAGAGAGAGAGAAATAGGTCAGTTCATGAATCAAGAATCAGGAGGACTTTGGACTTTTTTTTTTTTTTTTAAGATTTCATTTATTTGAGAGAGAGAGCGAGCGAGAGCATGAGCCAGGGGAGGGGCAGAGGGAGAGGGAGAAGCAGCAGCCCCGCTGAACAGGGAGCCCCACCAGCATTCGATCCCAGGACCCTGAGATCATGACCTGAGCCGAAGGCAGACGCTCCACCGACTGAGCCACCTGGCGCCCGACTTTGGACTTCTTAGTAGCATTTCTGGAACTCAGAGGTTCATGAGGCACTGCCAAAAATTGTGATGGAAGGCAATTTCCAGTGTACTTTTTACCCATTGAAACTGTCAGAAGCCTTAGAATTTGCCCCATCCTTCCTTTTCTGGCAATGACTGAGACCTTCTTTACCAAAACAAGGTAGTAAGTGGGAGAGCTAGTTCCTGGGGTGTGGAGTAGCGTTGTGATGTGTGACAGCTTGTCCTCCAAACCGTGTGCATGGTGGTTGGGTGAAAGAGGGCGGTGCAGAGGGCGGGCAGGGGACACGCACCTGTGTCGCGCAGGGAAGTACGGCTGAGACCGGGGCCCCGACGCTGCCCTTGCAGCCTCCTGCAGTCTCTGATGTAGTTGCCTCCCTGCCATCCGGGAGCCTCCAGATCATCTGCGTCGTGTGGGGACACGAGGAGCCAGCTGGTGGGAGCCGGGCCCGGGCTGCAGCCCCCTCCTCCTTCACGCTCTGTTTTCTGCCTCACGTGCCCCTGCCCCCACCGCTGCAGTGAGCCGGGCCCGCGTAATCTGGCTGCGGGTTCTCCCTGTTTCCTTCACGTTCCCGAGCCCTTTCACGTGCTGTTGCTAATTCTCCACTATAATCGTCGGGTGTTTAGCAGTTTGGGGCTGGCACAGCAGGGGTGGGAAGCCAGGAGGAACTGAAGATTTCTGATAAGCAACCGGATGCCAGGAGAGGTGGGAGAGAGGAATCAGGGGTGGTGCTGTGGGTGCTGAGTGAGACGGGACAGGGTGGGTGGGAGGTGGACATGGGGGTGAGAGGCTTTCTGGAGGGGCTGGGGTACTCGGATCTCCCTAGAGGCACAGGCCGCCTAACAGGTTGGAAAACTTAGCCTAGCACATTCCAGCAGGTGGGACAGTGACGGTGGTCGGTGGGCCTGTCCTTGCCGTTCCTGGAGAGGCTGCGAGTGGCCGTGGGGCTGTGGCCCGTGGGGTGTCCGCGGGGCTCTCGGCACCTGCCCCTCAGCGGTGTCGCGCCCGCTTCCTGGCCCCGGCCCCGCGTGTGCGCCATGTGCTCCCGGCTCCTCCCGGGGGTCCCGTCGGTTCTGGGGGGGTTCTCGGCTGTCATGCTTCCGCCCCTTGCGCAGCCCTAGCAGGGCCGTGGTGTCCCTCCCACGCGGCTGTCCCCAAGCTGCCCGGGCCCTGGCTGGGCTTCTGCGCCGCCCTTCCTCCCAGGCCCGGGCTCTTTCTGCCGCGTCCCCCCATCAAACTGGCTGCGGGGAGGTTTTCTATTTTCCGGTCCTCCAACCTGCCCTTGACCCCTTCCTTCGATTCCATTTCTTTTTTTTTTTTTTTTTAATTTTTATTTATTTATGTATTATAGTCACAGAGAGAGAGAGAGAGGCAGACACAGGCAGAGGGAGAAGCAGGCTCCATGCACCGGGAGCCCGACGTGGGATTCGATCCCGGGTCTCCAGGATTGCGCCCTGGGACAAAGGCAGGCGCTAAACCACTGCGCCACCCAGGGATCCCCTTCGATTCCATTTCTTTGGGGAAATTCTGAGTCTTGCCGTCTGTGTCCCTGAGTCCATCGGTCACGGCTGCCTGGACGGGGCGGCTCCTGCGCGCCTCCAGCCGTGGCCTGGGCTCTGGCACCCAGCACGCACAGTCGGTCGAGCATCCCCCTCCCGGCTTTGGCTCAGGGCGTGATCTCGGGGCCGCGAGCTCGTCCCTTGTCGGTGGAGGGGACCAGCCTCTGAACGCCGGGCACTCATGACTCCCCTCACTGGAAACCCTCAGGACGGGGTCCGGCCTCTGTCAGCGTGGAGGAGCTGCGTGGCCCCCTGTGCAGACGGAGGCACGGGTCGTCACTGCGGACGCGTCCCCGGCAGGTGCTGCAGGCTGGTGTCCTGGCGCGGTCCCCGCGGCGGCCGTCCCTGCTATTGCCGGGACTGGACGGAGAGGAGCCGCCGTGGGGCACCGCCAGGGAGGCACTTCTCAGGCTTGGCTGCGGTCTCCTGCAAGGGGTTCCCGGCCAGGCAGCCCTGCCCCTCGGCCCGGCCCGCTGCGCCGTCCCTCGCGGGCGCCCCGGGTACATGGCCGTGCAGGCCGTGGGCAGGCGTGTGCGGCTCAAGTCCCGTTTCCTGGTTACGGCCTTTTCCCAGTGTTTTTCTATCCTGCGTTCTGTTGAGATTAAAAGTTGCCATTTTATTTTTGTCTGGTGTTTGACTAACGTTGTGTCGCGCCCTCAACTGTGAATCCTAACAAGGGGTCGGAGGCGGCTCAGCACCTCTGGGGCCCGAGGACTCCTCTCCACGTCAGCTGTCGTGGTGTTGACAGTGTCCCTCGTCACTTTGGAGACGCCTCAGCTGGCGGCCCGTGTCTGCAGGTGTTCCCCCTGGGGATGGTCCCTGCAGCTAAGGCTCGCAGCTCGGTGGGCGGGAGGCCGGCTCTGGATTCTGTGTCTGCAAAGGGCTTGATTTTACTCCCATTTCTGAGGTGTGACGTTGCTGGCCTGGAACTTCACGCTGCTCGTGATCCCCTCGGGCCCATGGGGAGCCTGCCCGTTGCACAGACGCGGGCCCGCGGCAGCCGCCGCAGGACACCCCGTTTCCCCAGTGAATCACCTCTTTGCTGGGCTCCGTTCAGCTGCGTGGGTTTATCTGTTCACGGCAATCGGCAGACTTGGCGGCGGCGGTGGGAATGTCTGCTGGCCTTTCCGCCGTGGGGAGAGGCGGCAGCTGATGTCCTAGAACACAGGCTCCCAGAGCGCGAGTGGGGGCAGCAGCTGGCCCGGGCCCCGCACGGGGGGACAGTGCCTGCTTGCCCCCGAGAGCGGCTGGTGCCCGTGCCCGGGGTGCAGGCCGGGGCCGGCAGGCCCGCCTCCTGGGAGGTTTTCTGTCTGGACGCAGCGAGAACCGGGAGTGCGGATGGGCTCCGTGTCCCCGGGCCGAGGGCGCCCAGAGGCTGTGGCTGTGTGGCTGCCTGCAGTCACCGCCCCCGCCGGGACGGGCGTGGACGTCATTCCGGGCGGGCTTGGTGGGGGGCCGGGGGCTTGGAGCTTGTGCCTGGCGAGCGGGGAGAAGCATGCGGGTGCGGCCCTGGCCTGCGGACGCCGTGGTGGCCGTGGACGCCGGGTGGGGGTGCCGGGCGCGGAGTGACGCGTGTTGCTGGGCACCAGGAGCAGATTGCAGCTTCCTGGGGCTCATTCTCCCAACAGCCCCCGTCAGGAGCCGGCACAGAGCGTCTTCTGTTCCGGGGCTGGTGTAGGAAGTTGGAATCAAGAGCCTCGTCGCCCACTCGTGCCCGGAACTTCCTGCAGCGTGGGGTGGAAAGGAGCGAGCAGCTGCCCCTGGGCGGGGGGGTGCGGCTGGAGGCCCAAGGCCACTGGCTGCCCCACCAGGCTGCAGGTCGGCTCCTGAAGGGGCGGGCAGGACAGCCACGCCACATGGGGTGAGGGTCCACGGGGGTGGACGTGCATGCAGCTGCCAGATCTTGGCCAAGGACTCCTGGGGTCGCCACATGCTCCCCGTCTGCGCTGTGCTGTGCTCTCCTGGAGGTGAGGCTGCGAGGCCCTGAGTGGGAGCAGGACCCGGCAGTCCAGGCCACACGGGCCTTGCTGGCACCCTCCCTGAGCGCCAGGCACCATTCTCCCCACGGGTGCACCTCGCCCTGGGGAGCGTGTCACCCTGGCTGCGACCTGGCCCGGCGGGCTCCCGGACCTGCAGAGCCTGGGGCGGCCGTCTGCCGAGGGGAGGAGAGCAGCTGTCCGTCCGCACGGCCCTGGGTGCTGCGTGCGGGAGGCGCGGGGGCCTTGCCGAGGTAAGGGACCTGCAGGGCTGGGGGCGTCTCGGGTCAGGTGCAGGGCGCTCACACGCCGGCCTAGGACAGCGCCCCGAACTGCGGCCTCCCCTTACGTGCTCCTGAGAACAGTCCCAGGGTGCACGTCTCTGGTGAGGCGCCCTGCCCAGCCAGCCCTGGAGGGAGGAGCAGGCCCGGAGGGGCTGGGCTCGGCTGCTCCCCCAGGTGCACCGGGAGTCCTGCGCCTCGCAGATGGGGGGAGGCTCCCCAGGAAGCAGCGGGATCTGCAGAGGTACAGGTGTCAGGACTTTCTGAGGAATGTTGCCAGAACCACAAATAGAAACAAAAACATTCCGTTCTGCAGAAGGTACTATTTTAAAAATCTGTGCAGATGACAAAAGCAGGGCGTAAAAGTAGAGAAATGAACGAAAGCAGGTGGAGAGACAACCCGCGTGCGAAGGCGTTTGGAGACCGCCCGGTGCGGGGCCGAGGCCTCTCCAGGCTGGGACCGGGCGCCACGGAGCCCACGCCACGCAGACGTATTTCCAGGCATCTGCAGCATTTGTGGGTTATTTTCCCCACATCTGCTCTGTTGCTCGGGTCTGTAGCCCGAGGTGAGCCCAGCCTCCTGAGGTCGACCTGCTGGTGGGCAGCATGTGTCCTGGGTGCCACCTCACCGAGCTCACTGACCTCACCAACGCCCTAGAGGAGGGAGGGGAGGCACCTGCGAGAGGCTCCGGCCAGGGCGCTTCCCATGCTCCTCTGCCTTTCACACTCTGAAGCCGTATTTTCACTCAAAAGTAGACTTCTGCTACGAAGTGAGTCCGTTCATTTCTTGTTTGTTGACTCGCGAAGCGGCGCGGGAGGCGCTGGGGACCAGTAGTGAGCGGAGGGCCTCGTGCTGGCTCTGGCGTATTTTTTTTTAAGTGGGCGCCACGCCCAGCAGAGCCCAGCACGGGGCCTGAACGCGGGGCCCTGAGGTCGACACCCGAGCTGAGGTCAGGAGTGGACCCCCTGAGCCACTTAGGGGCCCCCCAGTTTAGTGTATTTTTAAACAACTGAGATTTAAGTAATAAAAACATGTCCATCCCCCATCGGGCTGCCGTCCCAGACTCACTGATGCCGCCGGGGTGAGCCCCGGGTGGAGCCTCCCAGCCTGGGGACCCTGGGAGGGTGACCGCAGGCCCTGAGCTGCGCCCATTGGTCACAAAGCCCTCCTCCAGCTGTCCTCGCCCTCTCAGACCCAGTAGGGTCACCCGTGCTCGTGGAGGGTGTGGGGAATGAGTGGGGACCCAGGCAGTTCTGGTCGCAGGGCCACTTCTCTGTTCTGACCACTGGCTCGTGAACGTGTGATGCGTACTTTGTTCTCTGTAAATGGTCCCAGGGGCCACGATGCAGTCTTGCTGGTGAGACCAGCCCTGGATGAGGGGGACCCGGTGAGGGCCGCAGGGATTGGGGGGGGCTGTGCGGCCAGCTCCTCCCATGGCAAGGCGGGGGTCAGGCGTGTTCCCAGGGCCGCCGTCCAAGTACTGGGCCAACAGCACCCCCCTCAGAGACTCCCTCTGTGTTGCAACCAAGTGGCTCCAAACAAGTGTCCTTTCTGTGTGGGGCGCGGCCTGACATCCTTTCCCAGAAAAGTTTGAAGAGCTGGTCCTGACCCACAAGTTGATGCCATGACTGGCAGGTCGGGTCACGGTTTTTTAACTGTGACAGTGTGGCCCCTTCTTTGGCGGGGGGTCGATGAGAAGAGCCGTGCGGGAGGCGCGAGCGGGAAATGCCAGCCTGTCCTGGTCACTGAGTGTGGAGAATGGGCCATTGTGCCTCCAGCTCAGAGCCAGGCTTTCAGAACATGAAACTGAGATGCCCGCATTGTTCAGAACTTGGAAAACTTATTAAAAACAGCATTGAGAGTGGCACTTGGGCCTTCTGGACACGGTGGCTGACTCAAGGCTTGTTTATTCTACTTCCCTCCCTGAAACTCTCTGAAATGGACAAAACGGATGAAAAATAGAGAATGAGATTGAATCTCCAGTGAATCCAAGGAACAGCAGCAGCCGGAGGAGGATGCTGCCCAGCGGGGAAGGGGGGCGGGAGCCGAAGCTCTGATGGGCCTGCAGCTCGTCCTTCCTGGCGGGTTCCAGGGACGCCACCCGCGGTGTGACGTGACGCTTTGCCGGGCAGCAGGAGGTGAGCTGCGGCGGGCACGGGCTCCGCCAGCACCTCCCACGAGCCCCGGGCCCCGGGGTCACTCCCGGGGCTGGGGGCGGAGGAGAGGCCTGGGCTCCTGGCCGAGGGGCCCCACGGGCGCGTGCGGCCACTGCCCGGCCCTGACGGGGCCCACGCGCAGCCCCGGCTCCACAGCCCTCTCGGGAGACGCCTCCGCGGCCGGTCCCAGCGCAGGCCGAGCAGGCGACGGGCGGGCCTCTCTGCTCTCCGTTTGAGCTGGATTTCTGTCACTTGCAAAGAAAAAAAAGTTTTAATACCAGAAACTCACTTCAAGGCAGAGCCTGTGCAAAACTGTGGCAGCAGAGTGTTCTGGAATGACGCACCCCGCTTGCGGCTGTCTTTCCTTTGTTCAGAGATGAGCAGGAATCAGGAGCCGATGTGCACCTTTACGTAGAGGGTCGGGGAAGGAAAGAAAGGGAAGGAGCCCAGTTAGGGAGGGAGGAAAACAGGAGAACCAGCAGAGGGCGGACAGAGCGTGTTCTGTTTACTGGGAAACCGAGATGTCACGATGCTAAAGAGAAAAGAGCTCAAAGAAAAGACGAGGTAGCAGGAGGGGACGCGGCCGTGGAGCCGAGGAAGGAAGGTGAAGGCCCGCCGCCGTGGCTGCTGAGGAGCGCGTCCTGCAGGGTGCGGGCTCTGGACACGGGCGGGCGCGTCGTGGGCCTGCACAGAGCGAGTGGAGCGCGCCCCATGCCCGGAGGGGGCCGTGGGGGGCCGAGGCCGCTGTGCCGCCTGCCTCGTCCCCGCTCCGGGGGCGGCAAGGACCGGTGCTCTCCAGGACTTTGTTCTGGGCCAGCTCGGCTCCAGGACGGGCGCCCCGCCTGGCGGAGGGCGGTGCAGGTGCTCCCCACTGCGCCCCGGATGGACAGGCGCGGTGGGCACTCGCGTGCAGGGCGGCAGAGCGTGGCCCGGGCCGGCGACGGCAGGGACGCTAGCCCGCTCCCCCACTCCTCTATTCAGCCAGTCGTCCGTATCGGTGTGCACTTGGGCGTGTTCCTTTATACTTTGTGTTATCACCTAATAGGACTCGTCCCCACGGCTCCAGCTTTGGTCCTCGAGAGCCCCGTGACAGACCCCATCCCTGTGCGGCGGTGTTTCTGGTTTAGCTCTTCCTGCCTGCCTCCCTGGGACCCCACACACTCGTGCCTTTTTCCTGCCCCGGGGATTTCAGCCGTTCCTCCAAGGATTCCCGGGACCTCTTATTGGAGCAAGAACTGGGCCCTGGGTGTGATCCTTGCTGCGTAGGTCCTCAGCTGGCAGAGCCAGGAAGTCTGTGTGTGCACTCCGACCTGTGTGCGCGCACACCCCTCCTCCTGACCTGTGTACGGGGTGCGCACACATACCTCTCCGCACAGCCGTCTGAGCACACTGACCTGTGCGCGCACACACCCCTCCTCCTGACCTGTGTACGGGGTGCGCACACATACCTCTCCGCACGGCCGTCTGAGCACACTGATCTGTGTGTGCGCACACCCCTCCTCTGACCTGTGTACGGGGTGCGCACACATACCTCTCCGCACGGCCGTCTGAGCACACTGACCTGTGTACCCGCACACAGATCTCTCCTGGTGTAGTTACCCGTATGTGTTTTACATTGAATGGGAGTTCTGACTCTCGTCTGCCCTTGCTCCTCACCACGTGGGTTATCCCAGCCTCCTCCCCATGCCTACCTGTCACCTGCCATCCTTTTGCTGAATTGTTCCTTTCCCATGTACACAGGTAGTTGTATCAGAGTTGGAGACCCATACTCCTGGGAAGTGACTTTATCAACGAGACCGTGTCAAATTACCGTTCTTCCTTAAATCCTTGCTCATTTCTAAAGTTACTCAGGTCAGGGGCGCCTGGGTGGCTCAGTAGGGTCGTGGGATCGAGCCCCACCACAGGCCCTGCACTCATCAGGGAGTCTGCTTAAAGATTCTCTCCCTCTGTCCCTCCCCCCCTCCACTTGTGCACGTGAGTGTCCGCGTGCATGCGCTCTCTCTCAAATAAGTAAATCTTAAAATAAATAAAGCTACTCAGGTCAAAAAAAAAAAGTTACTCAGGTCAGCATTTTTCCTTCCACTCCATTGTTTGCAATATGGGTAGATTGTTCTGTCCCATACTGCATTGTGTCTTGAGAACCCTTGACCTCCTAAATTATTTTCTTATAAACTTGTATATGTTAAAGTTTACTCTTTTTGCTGTAAATTTCCATGGTTTTGACAAACGCATAGTATCAGTTATTCATAATGGCAGTATTGTTCTGAGTAGTTTCACCCCCCACCCAAGACATCCACAGGGTCACCCATTCAACCTTCCTCCCTCCCGAGTCACTAGTAGTTGCTATATCTTTGTGCCACTAATACAGTTTTGTGTTTTCCAGATTATCGTATATTTAGGATCCTACATCACTGTAGCCTAGAACAAACGTTGTAAGTCCTTAGTTATACAGTGTGTCAAGATACATTCCAAGTGATTAAGGAGTGTGTTTATTCAGTAAATGTTTGATTACTCTGTGTCAAGGATGCAGTGGTCAACAAAACAAATACCATCTCTGCCCCCATGCTGCTTACCCCCTGGTGAGGGAGGGAAATTAAATATCAAAGCTGTAATGCTTTATTTGTGTAATTAGGGATTACTAAGCAAAAGTACCTGGACTTCCTCATGTTCACAAGGTGGAATAACAGGAATCATACCCTCTCACAAGGAACTAATAAAAAGCTGGATAATATTTATGAAACCCTAGATTTCTGGGGCACGTGGTGGCTCAGCTGGTTAAGCGTCTGCCTTCGGCTCAGGTCATGATCCCAGGTCCTGGGATAGAGCCCCATGTCGGGCTCCCTGCTCAGTGGGGAGCCTGCTTCTCCCTCCCGCTCTGCTGCTCCCCCTGCTTGTGTGCTCTCTCTCTCTATCAAATAAAATCTTTTTATTTATTTATTTATTTATTTATTTATTTATTTATTTATTTATTTATGATAGTCACAGAGAGAGAGAGAGAGAGGCAGAGACACAGGCAGAGGGAGAAGCAGGCTCCATGCACCGGGAGCCGGACGTGGGACTCGATCCCGGGTCTCCAGGATCGCGCCCTGGGCTGAAAGCAGCACTAAACTGTTGAGCCACCTGGACTGCCCTCTATCAAATAAAATCTAAAAAAAAAAAAAAAGAAAGAAAGAAACCCTAGTTTTCTAAATTTTGGGTGTGAGAGTCAAACAGGGTAAGTCCAATGATTTCCTGGTTTGCTGCATGAGGGGAGTTTCCAGGTCGTGTTGCAGGGATGCAGGGTCTGGCAGAGGCCCTGAGTTCAGGAGATGGAGTTGGAGTCTGGTGGCCGTGGCGATGGAATTTGGGGGGGGGGGGGGCAGCAGAACAGACTGCTGCAAGCAGAGGGCACTCGGAGGTCGTGGGACAGAACCGTTAGCTTCCTACAGCGTGCCGGTCAGCACGTGGACCTGAGGAAGCTGAGAGACGGAGGATCCCACACAAGGGGTAGAGGGATGGTGCCCAGAGCCCTCAGAACAGCGCAGAGGGTGCTGTGTTTCGAGGCTGGCTGAACCTCCAGTCTACTCAGGGGAGAGTAACCAGCCATAGAATAAATACTGCTTTGGTGCCCCTGACCCAAGTTAGGAACAAGAGCCAAAGGTTTCACGTGGTTTCCAAGTAACTGGATCCCAAAACAGAGCCCAAGAATATTTATAGGAATTGAAAAGTTATTATAACTGTATTCCATGTGCTCAGAAAGCTAAAGGAGAGGGATCCCTGGGTGGCGCAGCGGTTTGGCGCCTGCCTTTGGCCCAGGGCGCGATCCTGGAGACCCGGGATCGAATCCCACATCGGGCTCCCGGTGCATGGAGCCTGCTTCTCCCTCTGCCTGTGTCTCTGCCTCTCTCTCTCTCTGTATGACTATCATAAATAAATAAAAATTAAAAAAAAAAAAAGAAAGCTAAAGGAGACGCGGGACACATTGAGTAGAGACACAGTGAAGTAAAGACGGTGAAATGCAGAAAGATCCAAATTCAACTTACAGAGCTGAGACTAAATGAACATAAAACATCCTGCGTGGAACTGGCAGCAGATTGGACACTGCAGAAGAGAAGGACAGTGAACTTGACAGAGCAGTAAGAACGATCCAGACTAAAACAAGGAGGGGGAGTACTCCTGAATAAACAAGAGCGGACTGAGCTGCGGGACACCTGGGAGAGACTCGTACTTGTGTGATTGCCACTCCCAGTGGTAAGGGAAGGATGCGGAAAACCCGTCTAAATAAATAATGGCTGAAATGCCTCCCAATTTGATGAAAACTCTAGACCTGAACAATCTTAACAAACCAAGTACAGTCACATAAGGTTCATCATAATCAAATTGCTCAAAAACAGTGATGAAGAGAAAAGCCTTAAAAGCAGCCAGAAAACAAGACCTAATACAGCCAGAGGAGCAACGTCACGGACAATAGCGGATTGCTGTGCGGAGAGTGTGGGTGAGGAGGTGAGGAGCCCAAGAGCAGCCGGCCTGGAACTCTGTGCCAGGTACATCCATTGTTAGATGAAGGTGACGTGAAGATACTTCAGATGTACAAAAGCTGGAAGAATTCGTTGCCAGCGGACCTTCCCCGCAAGTAGTGCTACAGGAACTGTTCTAAAAGCTTCAGACGGCAGAGGGATGAGACCTTGTGGAAATCTGGATCTACCCAAAAGACTGAAGACCCCTGGAAATGGCAGCCACATGGCTAAAATAGAGATAAAATGATACATAGATGCTGTCTTATTACTTAAATCTCTCTAAGAGATATTATTTAAGGGATCCCTGGGTGGCTCAGCGGCTTAGCGCCTGCCTTTGGCCCAGGGCGCGATCCTGGAGTCCCAGGATCGAGTCCCACGTCAGGCTCCGGGCATGGAGCCTGCTTCTCCCTCCTCCTGTGTCTCTGCCTCTCTCTCTCTCTCTCTGTCTATGATAAATAAATAAATAAATCTTTAAAAAAAAGAGATATTATTTAAGATATGGCTCAGGGGGTTGAGCATCTGCCTTTGGCTTGGGTCATAATAATCCTGGGGTCCTGGGGTCAAGTCCCACGTCAGGCTCCCTGCTCGGTTGAGTCGGCCTCTCCTCACTCTCCCTCCTTGCTCGTGTTCTCTTTCTTTCTCATATAAGTAAAATCCTTAAAAAAGAGAGATGATAATTTAAATAAAAGTGACAAGGAAAACAAAGTTTCAAGGGTGGGGGTGGTTATAATGTATATAGAATAAAACGTATGACGAGAATGGCACAGAAGAAATGGCAAACTTGTATACTTGAAAGAGTGTGATTTTCTTTTTTTCTTTTTAAAGATTTTATTTATTTCTTCATGAGAGACAGAGAGAGAGAGAAGCAGAGACACAGGCAGAGGGAAAAGCAGGCTCCGTTCAGGGAGCCCAATGTGAGACTTGATCCCGGGTTCCCAGGATCATGCCCTGGGCTGAAGGCAGGTGCCAAACCGCTGAGCCACCCAGGGATCCCCTGAAGGAGTGTGATTTTCCTTGAAGGCAGATTATGATAAATACGGACACCAACCCCAAAACATCTACTAAAATAGCAAAACAATAAATTACAGCTGATAGGTTAACAGTAGACATAAAATTGAATTTCGTAAGATACTTAACCCTGCAGTAGGCAAAAAAAAGAAGAAAGGGGAAATAACAGATGGGACAAACTTTAAACAGTAGCAAGATGGTAGATTTCAACCTAACCATGTCAACAATCACAAATCTAGATGATTAAACACCCACTTAAAAGGCAGACACCTTGGTGGCACCGGTTGAGCATCCAAGACTTGATTTCAGCTCAGGTCATGATCTCAGGGTCGGCTCGAGGGTTCTCTCCTTCTGCTCTTCTCCCAGTTTGTGTGCGTGTGCACGCGCTTGCTGTTTTTCTCAAATAAAAACGTCTTTGTAAAAGGCAGAAATTGTCAGCATGAAAAAACAGTACCCAAATATATGCTGGCTGCAGTGAACCCACTTTAAATACAAAGACACAAATAGGTTAAAAGTAGAAGGAAGGCAAGAGATGTACAATTCTAACACTAATAGAAAGCGGAAGCTGCTGTAATAATAGCAAATACACTGATTTCAGAGCTGAGGAAACCACCAGATAAAGATATTTAATAATGATAAAGAGTTGAATTCACCGAGAAGACAGTGTAAGTTTCCTGCTCCTAATGGCAGAGCTACAAAACGGGGAACACAAACCGATAGAACTGCAAGGAGAAGTAGACAGATCTGCCGTTATGGTTGCTACTCTCCGTGCCGTTTTCTTAGTCGTCGGAAGCTAGGTAAACAGGATTGGTACTGGCGCTCTCAGCCCCCCTGACCCGGTTGGACCAGCAGCGTGCTGTTCCAGTGTGTTCGAAATGTCGGCCAAGATAAGTCATTTGTCTGCATCATAAGTTTTTTGGACAAAAGTGGAATTAAGTTAGAAACCCACAAAAATGTCAGAAAATCACCAACTGTCAGCAAAGAAAATCAGATACGTCTGTGTAATCCATGAGTCAAAGGAGAATCCAAAAGGGAAATTGGGAAGCATTGGATGAAATTGTAAACAGAGTCAGAATTTGCAGGATGCCAGAGAAGCTGTGCTTTACCGGGGGCTTTACGACACCAAATGCCTGTCTCAGATTGGAATTTTATTTTATTTATTTTTTAAAAAGATTTTATTTATGAGAGACACAGAGAGAGAGGCAGAGACACAGGCAGAGGGAGAAGCAGGGTCCCTGCGGGGAGCCCGACGTGGGACTCGATCCCGGGACCTGGGGTCACGCCCTGGGCCCAAGGCAGCGCTAAACCCCTGAGCCACCGGGGTTGCCCCCAGATTGGAATTTGAAAACATTGCAAAGCACTCAATTTCTACCTTAAACTAAAAGAAGCAGAGCAAACTAAATCCAAAGGATTGCAAAGAAAAGGAAATACTTAAGATGACAGTGAAAATTAAAGCAGAAACACAAGACAGGAAACTAATGAAGCCAAACGTTTTTTTTTGTTTTTTGTTTTTTTTAACGTAAAGATCAGTGAAATTGAAAAACTTCCGGCCAGCCAGATGACATGAGAGAGTGAAGAGAACTTAATGTCAGGAGTGAAAGAGACGGCATCACTGCACGTTATATTGATCTTAAAGAGATCGCAGGAGAATGGCCCGCGAGCCTTGTGCCGTAGATGGAACAGCTTGCACGAAGCGCACAGACCCCTTGAAGGGCAAAACCACTAAAGGAGACTCAAGTTTAAGACCTGGTGAGCTTCGTGTCTGCTACAGTTGAATCTGTAGTCACGAGCCTTGCACAAAGAAGACTCCGCCCCAGACGGCCCCACAGGTGGATCCTGCACACACTTGAGGACCGGATGGTGGTCCACACAGACTTGCCCAGAATATTGAGAAGATTGGTTTTGTTGGTTGTGCTGCTCTTCTCCTGATACCGAGACCAGACAAAGACGGTACCAGAAGGAGCTCGCAGGGAAACGCAGACGACCTAGAATAATGACAGCAGTTTCAGAAGTGAAGAGCACAGCTGGGAGGGCTGGCGGTGTGTGATTTCAGACCCAGGGCCCTGGGGTCACCGAGGCCTCTGCTCGGGGCTGGAGGAGGCTTTCTGGGGGGCAGGGGGCCGACTCTGGAGCAAGGAGGGCCAGTCACATGCCTCCCGGGTCATCCTTGCCAACCGCTGCGGCCTTGAAGGATGAGACAAGGCCTGAAAGGGGGGGATGCGGACCGGGGGGCGCTGATGTGAGTTTCAGGTTATGGTCGATACTTTGTAGTTTTTCAGAATTTTTACTGCTTGGTATTTTTTTTGTGATGTCGAAGCCACACAAGTTTCCACTCAGACAAGGACTTAGAAGTACTTGAGTTTTTTTTAAAGATTTTATTATTTGAGGGCAGCCCCGGTGGCGCAGCGGTTGGCGCCGCCTGCAGCCCAGGGCATGATCCTGGAGACCCTGGATCGGGTCCCATGTCGGGCTCTCTGCATGGAGCCTGTTTCTCTCTCTGCCTCTCTCTCTCTCTCTCTCTCTCTCTGTGTGTCTCAATAAATAAATAAAATCTTTAAAAAAATTTTTTAGAAAGATTTTATTATTTGAAAAGCTTGGGAGAGGGACAAAGGGAGAGGGAGATGCAGGACTCCGCTGGGCAGGGAGCCCGACCCGGGGCTCCGTCCAGGGCCCTGAGATCTCGACCTGAGCTGAAGGCAGATGCTTCACCCACTGAGCCACCCAGGTGCCCCTCATTTTTTTTAAGTGGCATTCCTAATAGTTTTAAGTATTTACATAAAAGTTGTATGGATGTTGGAGTGTCAGCGAGGAGGAGGCTGGGAGCATCTCAGCAGCCACGAGCCCGGCACGGTCAGGTTGACCTGTGGTGTCACCCTCTTTCTGGGCCTACGGTCTCCTTCCGCGGGCCTCTGGCCAGCTGTGCCCCACCTGGGACTTTGAATCTGTTCTGTTTTCCCTTGGATAGTGTCTTGGGATCTGTGAGTCCCCTGTGCAGGGTGGGGGGGTCCATCCCGGTTCCCCATGATA
The DNA here is from genome assembly GCF_018345385.1 of Vulpes lagopus. Lineage (NCBI taxonomy): Eukaryota > Metazoa > Chordata > Mammalia > Carnivora > Canidae > Vulpes > Vulpes lagopus. Next base: position 277,717 of record NC_054832.1, read on the forward strand.
CTCTTGCTCCTCATTTTTGCAGCCTTTCTCCTGAGGTGAGGCCTGTGTGCAGAAGACGTAAGCGCGTGGGCATGAAGCTCCTGAGCTCGCACCGATGGCACCAGGGGGGACCCCAGGCAGCACTGCCCGTCGGGCCCCCACTGCCGGGCATGAGGCTGAACTTCGTGAGAGGGCGTCGCGCGGTGTGTGTCGGGTCGAGTTTGGCTTCTGTGCCTCGCCGCGGGGACGTGGGGTCCCTCTGCGGTGGGGAGCGTGGTGGTCCGCCCAGGTGCTCGGCCCCCTCCGGGCTGACCCGCGCGTGCTTCCGCCTTCCCCCGGGGTCGCCCGCTCCCCGTGATCATCAGCCGCAGCGATGCCGTTACTTTGTCAAGTGTGTGTTCACACTTTTGGCTTCGTCTGTTTTTCTAGTGGATCGTCTGCCCTGTTCGAGGAGCTCTGTGTGCCCGGGGCGTGGCCCTCCGCGCCGGCGTCGCCGCCCTGGGCTTCCTTGCCTCCCCGCGTGTGTCGATGAACGGGCTCTGACTCTTACCCCGGCCCACTCCTTAAGTCTTCTTCGTGGCCAGTGGTTGCTTCTGCCTGGTTGAGATCCTGAACCTGCCTGATCGCTCTGACACTCCGACGTTGGTCTAGGTGTTCGTCCGGAACAGCGCTCCGTGGGGCGGCCGGGGCCACGGCTCGGGGTGTTTGTGTGTGTGTCCCGTGAGCACAGCACCATTCCCGGGAGGTCCCCTCCCGGCCTGAACCGGGGAGCCTCCGCGCGTTTCCTGTGAGCGTCCCCCCATCTGGGTCCTGCCAGGCGCCTCACGCTCGTCACCGCAGCGGCGCCGGGCGGTGGTGGCGGGCATCCTCTGGGGGGCCAGGCCCGGGGGGGCACAGGGGCTGCACAGGTTCTGCAAACACCAGGGTGGGCGGCGACCTCTTGGGAACGCACTGCTCAGACACGTCTGCTCTCCCCCAGGCCGCTGCCTTTGTGACTGACGCCGGACGGGAGTCCCGATGATCCGCTGACTCCGCGCACCCGGGTCCTCGGGGAGAGCCTGCGATGTCCCAGGCCAGGGATTATGACTGTGAGAGCCACGATGCTGCTGCGCAGGAGCCCCGCCTCTCGGGATCGAGCACCAGGTGAGGAGGCGCCGCGGCGGGCGGGTGGCCGTGCACCTGCACCGGCGGGAGCCCTGCTCCGCGATCGAGGGTGAGCCTGCATGTCCTGACGGGGCCACGGTCTGACTTCACTGAGGCTTCCTGGCCTGCCGTCCTCTCGCTGACGTCCTACGGCTCACGCACCTCCTAGGCCCGGTGGCGCAGGACACACTGCTCCTCCTGCAGCGCCTGTGCCACCGCGTCCCAGGCTGTGCTCTTATGTGAAGGCCCACGGTGGCCGCAGGGCTCTCCTCTGGCAGGGTCGATGCCAGGTCCTCTGCTCCCACGGTTTCCTCTTGGCTGGTGGCTGGCCCAGCACCAGGAGACTGGGGGGTCTGTGTGTTCTTGTCTCCTCACTTTTCTTCCTCTGGGAATAATCTCTATTCCTTTTTTTTCTGTGAATCGTTTGTCTTTTTTTTTTTTAAGATTTTATTTATTTGGGGGAAAGAGAGAGCACGAACGGGTGGAGAACGGAGGGAGAAGCAGGCTCCCCGCTGAGCATGGAGCCCGATGCGGGGCTCGGTCCCAGGACCCCGGGGTCCTGCCCTGAGCTGAAGGCAGACGCTCGGCTGACCGAGCCTCCCCAGGCGCCCCTGCATCATTTGCCTTGACCTTCCTGATTTGTAGACTTTGCTTCTTTGTATTCTGTGTAGAAGTCACGTTTGGCTACACACATGGAAGGTTGTGTCTTAGTTCGTGTTCACATTTTTTCATATTATTTGGCTGGTTTTTGATGAACAAGCAGGTTAAACCCTAACATAGTCTGTCCCACTGGCTTTTCTGTGTTTTCATATCATTTCTGTCTGATTTGATAAATCCGTTCCCGATTGAGGCCCTGAAGCTCTGCTAGATGTTTGAAGGTTGACCTGGGTTTTGATGCCGCCCGTCCCCCAGGGGGCGGATCTGTGAGGGGCTTGCTTTGGTGTCCACGCATCTGTGCACTGGCGCAGGCTGCCTGCCGGGCTTCCCGGCGGCCTTCACTCGGCCCTCCTGCCTTCTCAGGACGCCTGGGCTCTGCTTGGCCATTGGTCCTTCCGTGTGGAGCGATGGCAGTCAGTCTGCTCCCCACCCAGGAAAGACGCCCTGCTGGGACTCTGGCTGGTGGTGGGATCTGTGGGGAGACCCGGCTGTGGCATGTGCAGCTCCTGGCCGAGACCCATCGCTCACCGGTGGAGGCCGAGCGCTCGGCTACACCTGTGCCCAGGGCTGTTCTTGCTTCCGTGTCTCTTCCTGGTTTCCTCCTTCCTTCCCGACGTCCTCATGTTCCCAGTGTCGTGGCACCGAGGGCGCTGGTCCTGCCAGCGCGGGAGGTGGCTCTCGTGGTTGATTCTCGTCTGTCGCTTCTCTGTTCCCCGAGGGTGAGATCATGCACCAGAGAGTGGGGCGCCCGGGACACCAGGGAGCTGTCGCTCTCGGGAGGACTGCGGGCGCCGTGGTCGCGCCGAGCACCCCGGGCTCATGCCGCGGTGTCCCCGAGGTGGTGGGCGCCCCTTTGGTGGCCGGAGCCGGGACGCAGGCCTGGGAGGTTGGGCGCGGCAGCCAGTGCCTGGGGGCCAAGGGCGGTGCTTCCGGGCGGGTAGGTGCGAGCTTTGTGGCCCCAGAGGCCGGGAAGTGCTCACCGTGCACCGAGCGGCCCAGCGTGCGGCAGGCCGAGGTGCCTGGGGCTGTCTGGGGACTGAGGGCAGAGCCCCGGGTGGGGGGGTGCCCTCCAGGCAGGTCCTCCTGGCGGCGGGGGGCGCGGCCAACCTCTGTGCGGGGGTTTGCGGGCCCTCTGGCCCATCCCGTGGCTGCTTCCACGCGGGCTGTGGGAAGGCAGCACCACGCCGGGACCGTGCTAACGGATGCTGTGCGGGGGACGCCGCCGCCGGTCGGAAACATTGCAGGGCGCCACCGCGGCATCTGAGGACAGGCGAGGCCTCCGCGGGAGGCAGGGAGGCGGCCTGGAGCAGGCCAGGCGATGCTGCAGGACCCAGGCACCGGGGGAGCACTCGGCGGGAGCACCCAGGGGCTGAGCGCCGCTGGCCGTGGCCCAGCTCTGTGGGGCCCTAACGTCTTTCCTGCCTCCGTGCTCGCCCACGTGGCCCCGGCTATGGAGGGCGCGCTCTGTCCCGGACGCCAGCCACCCTGCAGGGAGTCCCCACACCTCTGCACCCCAGCCCCTCTCCCCTCGGCTTTCCGTGGGCAGCACCCCGCCCCCCGCATCCCCTACACCGACCTGCTCAGGCTTCCCTGAAGTGGCCGTGCTTTTTCTTCGATGAGATAAAATTCCTGTAGAATGTACCTGTAAAGAGAGTACGGCCGGTGTTTCTACACACTCCCGAGGTCATGCAGCCATCACCACCGTCTCTGCATCTGCAGCCTTTCACCACCCCGTAAAGAAACCCCTTTGCATTAGCAGCCGCCCCCCCCCCACACGCCCCTGCCCCAGCCCTGGCAGCCACTAATCCACCATCATTCTGTGGACTTTTCTGTTAAGTTAATGGAATCACGCAACAGGCAGCCTTCTACGATTGGCTTTCTTACCTCCGCATCCTGTTTCCAGGCTCACCCACATTGTAGGACGTTTCAGGGCTAACCCTGTGTAGACGGTACCACATGCTGTTATCTGTTCTTCGGGTGATGGGCGCTTGGGCTCTCTCCACGTTTTGTCTGTTGTGGCTCGTGCTGCTGTGAACGTTTGCGCACAGGTTTCTGGGTGGACGTGTTTCTACTTCTCTCGGGTCAGAGAAATGCTGGATCATGTTCTAACTCCGTGCCTGAGTGTCTGGAGCGCTGCCAGGCCCTTCCCACCAGCAGCGGGCGTGGAGGCTGCAGTGTCTCCACATTTTCTCCAGTACTGGTTGTTAGGGTTTCTTCTTGTTTGTTTTAAGGATTCTGTTTATTCTTTCAACAGAGAGAAGGCAAACACACACACGGGGAGATGGAGAATCAGACTCCCCCCTGGGCAGGGAGCCTGAGATGGGGCTCGATCCCAGGACCCCAGGGTCACGACCTGAGCCCAAGGGAGATGTTAACCGACTGAGCCCTCCAGGTGCCCCTCATGTTTTTTAAAAATTATCGTAACTGGGGATTCCTGGGTGGCTCAGCAGTTTGGCGCCTGCCTTTGGCCCAGGGCGTGATCCTGGAGTCCCAGGATCAAGTCCCACATCGGGCTCCCTGCATGGAGCCTGCTTCTCCCTCTGCCTGGGTCTCTGCCCCTCTCTCTCTCTCTCTCTGTCTCTCATGAATAACTAAATAAAATATTGTTTAAAAATTATCATAACCATCCTAGTTGGTGTGACGTGGAGACTCATCATGGTTTGATTTGCATTTCCCTGATGACTAATGATGTTGAGCACACTTTTATGTGCTTGGTTTTTTTTTTTGTTTGTTTGTTTTGTTTTTTTGTTTGTTTGTTTTTAAGATTTTATTCATGAGAGACACACAGAGAGAGGCAGAGGCACAGGCAGAGGGAGAAGCAGGCACCCTGCAGGGAGCTCAATGTGGGACTCAATCCTGGGACTCCGGGGTCACACCCTGAGCCAAAGGCAGATGCTCAACGACTGAGCCGCCCAGGCGTCCCTGTGTGTTTGTTGTATCCAGAATATGTAAAGAACTCTCAATGGGCAGAAAAAAATAATGGGTAGAAATCTGAATTAGCATTTCTCCAAAGAAGATAAAGAGCCAACAAGTCCTTAATCAGATCCATGATTTGCAAACGTATCCTCTCATTCTGTGATTGTCTTTTCACTTTCTTGATGGTATCATTTGTAGCACAAAAGTCTTTAGATTTTTAAGATTTTGTTTGTTTATCTGACAGCGGGAGAGAGTGCACAGAGGGAGCAGCAGACTCCCCACGGAGCAGGGAGCCCAATGCAGGACTCGATCCAGGACCCCGGGATCACTAACCACCAGATGCTCCAAAAGTGTTTAATTTGGATCAAGTCCAGTTCATCTGTTTTTCTTCCGTTGCTCGTGTTTCTAGTGTCGGGTCTAGGAATCCATGGCTAGATTCAGGGTCATGAAACTATACCCTATGTTTTCTTCTAAGTTTTACAGCTTTAGCTCTTACGTTTAGGCCTTTGAAACATATTGAGTGAACTTGTGTGTGTGGTGTGAGGCAGGGGTCCAGCTTCCTTCTTTTGTGTATGTGCAGCTGTCCTGGCCCCGTTTGCTGGAAAGACTGTCTTTCCCCAGTGAACGGGCCTGGTGCCCCTGTTGTAAGGATCCGGAGGGCAGAGAATGTGCTGGTCACTCTTGTGTCCCTTTCACCTGGTAAATTGCCTGGCATGTATTTGACACTTATTTTGTTTCCGGAAATATTTATTTGAACACATCACCATCTGCAAGCGTACATTTCCAAGAACTGGAGAAGGCTGCAAGGGCCCTACGTGTTGACTCTGGTGCACAGCACAGCGCACTGAGAGGGCTGCGGGCCAGCCTGGCATCTGCACCGTGTCTTAGTCCCCCTCATGTGTCCCTCTGCCTCTGCCACCACGCAGCTCCTTCTCACTAGCCCACCTCGATGCTGCTGCCAGTCTGTCACCTGCAGTGTCCCAAGCCCTTCTGGCAGCACAGCCCACAAAGACAGTTTGAGCAGTTTCTTGTCATGTGCCTGGAGACTGAGTGTCCTTGCACCGTGCAGACCCTCTGTCCACGTGCACAGATGGCCCCAGCCCAGGGGTGAGGTGTGTCCCCTGTCCCCAGCCTGCCTGGCGGAGGCCTGGGTGGAGGAGCCGACCACTGGGCCAGCCTCGGCTCTGCTATGTCTCCCTCACAGGGGAGGGAGGGCTTGTTCCCTCTGCACAGGGGTCCACCTCCTTGCTCTGCTCAGGGGTCCACCTCCTGTGTGCATTCTCTACCCACTGGCTCCCCAACAGTCTGGGTTCAATGCTGTACCCCAGGGGTGACCAGAACATTCTTCCAAAAAAGTGGGGTTTCTACCCACGCACACACAGGAGTGCGCCAAAAAAGGAACAGATGCTATTCTTTGTTTAGAAAGAATTATAGCTATTAAATTTGCTTGAAAGTGCTTCTTTAGGGCTTAGAATGTTCAGTTCAGTGCTTTCTCAGCTTCTGCGCCAGAACAGTCCTTCCGTTGGGAGCATCTGGACTTTGTTCTGGTCAAATCCAGCTCTGTGATCCAGGATAGAAAAACAACACAGCTATGTGAGGAGGTGGGATGCAGGGACCTCACTGTGCCTTGTGGGTGCCCCACCGGGGGGCAGCTGCCTGTCCGTGCGGGGAGCGCCAGGGCTGAGCACACGGCCAAGCTTCCGTTCCCACCTCCAGCGGCGTCTCGCTGGCCTGGAGGTCTGTGCCCTGTCCCTGTGGGCCTGTTCCTCTCCCAGCTTCTCGGGTCCCCTTCCCTGTCATCTTGCTGTGTCTCACTCAGCCCCTGGGGAGCGCCCAGCCTGACCTTGGGGCAGGTTCCTGCCTGGCCTTCCAGAAGTCTCCATCCTTGTTCTCTGTAGATCAGCTTGAGTGAGATCATGTCAGCCCTGCCCAGAGCTGCTCTTGTGCCTTCTCTCTTCACTTGAGCAAGACCGCAGTTCCTGCTCTGGCCCCCAGGCCCCTGCCCCTAGGCCTCTGCCTCCAGGCATCTTCTTGGGGTCTCCCTCTCTGCCTGGGGCAGAGAGTCCGTGGTCTCTCAGTGCAAAAACTGAACGCTAGCAGGCAGGCCAGGATGAGGAGTAAGCAGTGTTGCTGTGCACAGCTCTGGGGAGAGCAGGTCGGGGCCCTCTGACAGTTGGCCTGCACCCCTGGGACCCACCTCTGGCCTCTGCAGGGTTCTGTACCCCCTGCTGGGGCTCCTGCACAGCAGGGCTGTGAGAAAGAGTTCCAGAGAGCGAACAACTCAAGTGTCTGTCAGCAGTAGAACTGATCAAAAATGTGTGACTGAGGCACCTGGCGGGCTTCTTGGTGGAACGTGAAACTCTCGATCTCGGGGTCTTTGGGCCCCATGTTGGGTGTAGAGATTGCTTAAATAAACTCAAAACAAAACAACACTGTGTAACAGGGGCACCTGGTGGCCCAGGTGGTGAAGCATTTGCCTTCAGCTCAGGTCCTGATCCCGGGGCCCTGGGATCGAGTCCCACGTTGGGCTCCCTGTGGGGGACGGGGGGTGGGGCTGCTTCTCCCTCTGCCTCTGCCCTCCCCTGCTGGTGCGCTCTGGCTCACTTGCTCTCGTTCTGTTAGATAAATAAATAAAATATTAAAAAACAAAACACCAAGTAACAGGTTTGCCCAGTGAAGGACGAGAGTTTGAGCAGGTGGCAGGTGAGAGCGTTAGTGTCAGTTGCAAGTGAAGGAACAAAACACACCAAAAAAATAGTGTTATCGGGTGAATATGATTAAGAAATACACCTAAATTACTTTGTTTAGAGTTATCTTCAAAGGTAGAGAAACTATAGAGGCAATGAGGCAGTGGCCCTAAAACTCGGGACAGTGGCGTCTTCATGGTGAACAGAGGTGTGGGTGTTGGATGCTGCCTAGTTTTCTTTCTTGGGGAGCGACGGCTGTGCCCGTGGTAAGTCATAATTGCTCATGACAGTATTTCTATGTGCTGTGCTTCTGTGTACGTGATAGGTCATGATTTATTTTTTAAAAGAATAAATATACCATTTACGATAGTGTGTATGAAGCCTCAGAATAAATCTGACAAGATGTCCACGCCCTTTGAAGGACCCCTGGGTGAGTGGGTGCCCCATGGCTCAGATGGATGCGTGTCTGATCCTCCTGGGGTAGACCCCGTGGGCATGTGGACGGCTGATTCTGAAGTTTGTAGCGGGGAGGAGGGCCAAGAATAGCCAGGACACGCCTGAGGAGGACGCGGAGCAGGGGCTTTGGAAATCGGATCGTACGCTGCTGTCATGAGGACCACAGGGTGCTGGACCACCTCAGTTGGGCCACAGAGCCCACGGCGCCCTCGGACACGGGCCCCCTGGACATGGCCCCTTGGACCTTGGCCTCTGGACATGGGAGCTCAGACACTGCCCCTTGGATGCGGGCCCCAGACTTGAGCCCGCGGGCCCCGGACTTGAGCCCTTGGACGTGGGCCCTGGACTTGAGCCCTCGGACACAGGCCCCTGGACACGGGTCCTCAGACACGGCCCCTTGGATATGGGCCCCGGACATGGGAGCTTGGACATGGGCCCCCGGACTCGAGCCCTTGGATACAGGCCCCTGAACATGGGAGCCCGGACACGGCCCCCCGGACACAGGCTCCCTGGACACAGCTTCTTGGACACTGGTGCTCAGACACCGTCCCCTGGACACCAGAGCTCAGACACGAGCTCAGACATGGGCCCTCAGACCCCGGCGCTGGGAAAGGGGCCCCGGGACATAGATGCTGGGACAAGGCCCCCCAACACGCCCCCGGAACGGATGCTTGGACATGGGTCCGTCGCGGAGGGCAGTGTCCTGAGACGCCCAGTTACCCGTGTGGGGAAATGAAATTTTACACAGTAAACAGAAGCCCAGATAGAAGCGACTTCAACATGACGTCAAGTGTAAAACTGACAAGGTGATTGAAGAAGATCGTTCTGACCTAGAAGGAGGGAAGATTCCTTAAACGAGGCGGGAGGAATCCAGACAGTACGTGGGAATTCAACTACGTTAAAATCAAAACTTCAGCAAAAAACCAAAAGGCACCGTGGAGTGGAGACACATGGTGAGACCTTGACCACGAGGGCGAGTGGGAAGGAGACAGAGGTGTGCCTCCCGCCGCCCCCTGCCCGCTGCTCAGCACCCGGCAAGGGGCAGGGCTCGGCGGGGACGTAGGAGCGGCGGTGTCCATCCCGGGCCAGTGGGGTCCGCGGATGCGTGGGATGGACGCGAGGGCTGTCCCCGGGGGCGCTTCCCCCTCCCCGGGAGAGAGGGCGCCGCTGGGTGCAGCCGTGGCCCCGCCCCAGCACCTCCGCCCCGCCCTCCAGGCCCCGCCCCATCGCGGCCCCGCCCCATCGCGGCCCCGCCCTCCAGGCCCTGCCCCGGCCCCGCCCCATCGCGGCCCCGCCCTCCAAGCCCTGGCTTGGCCCCGCCCCATCGCGGCCCCGCCCTCCCGGCCCCATCGCGGCCCCGCCCTCCAAGCCCCGGCTCGGCCCCGCCCCTCCAGGCCCCGCCCCCTCCAGGCCCCGCCCCCACGGGGGTCCTGCGGCCGTTCTCGTCTCTTCCTAAAGCTGAACTCGCGTCCACTGTGGGCTGCCCGTGCCCCGGGATGCGTGAACGTGGTGGCGGGGCCTTCGGGGGCCTGGGGAGGGCGCCTTCGGGGGCCCCGTGGGGTCGGTGCCCGGTGCCCCCGGCGAGGAGCGTGGGCTGCGGGGAGGGGCTCTCGGGACCGCGGGCTGTGTCCAGGGGCGCCCCAGGGCGATTCCAAACCAAGAGTTGGAGACAGGGAAGGGAAAGGGGGTGGCGAGCAGCCCCCGGCGGCCCAGCTCCAGTGCAGGCCGCGGGGCTCCGAGAGGGGTTCGTGGTCTGGGGGCCACGCGGGGGGGCGGGGCGGGGAGGGGTCCTAGGGCCCCCCCCTCCGTGCTCCCCGTGTCCCCCCGGCTGCTCCGGCATCGGATGGCCGCTGCCCACTCCTCCCAACACGGAGCTCGGCCTCAGCGCCTTCCCTGCCTGCTCCTGGGGCGCTTTGCTTCTCCGCGAGGCCTGGTCCTGGCCCGCAGGGATGCCCGCTGCCCCCTGCCCGCCGCGCTCCTCCTCACCCCGCTGCTCAAGCCTTGGCCCCGGGGCTCCGGGGCCCACGGGGCCCTGCCCCTGCCCCCGCAGACTCGCTGTGCTTGGTGTCCTAACACCGTCCTCGCTGCGCTGCACCAGGCGCTGGTGACACAGGGACTCCGGCTTCCAGGAGCAGCTGCTGACCTTGAAGGAGGCCCCAGAGCCTCGGAGCTGCTGGCGAGTGAGGGGCTGGTCCCTCTTTCTCCAGCGGGGGCAGCCAGAGCAGGTCTAGTCCCCGGGGCCAGGGGGGGCCAGCCTCGTCCATCACAGGGTGGGGAGCAGCAGAAGGACCGACGGACACAGAGCCTCACACGGCTCAGCAGCCTGTGGCATTTCAGGGTTGTTGTTTGGGACGGGTGGCTCAGCGGTTGGGTGCCTGCCTTTGGCTCAGGTCCTGATCCCAGGATCTGGGATGGAGTCCTGCATCGGGGTCCCCTCAGGGAGCCTGCTTCTCCCTCTGCCTGTGTCTCTGCCTCTCTCTCAGTCTCTCATAAATAAATAAATAAACCTTTAAAAAAATAAAGGGTTGTTTGTGGAAACTTGGAGGGAGAAAAAGAGTATGCTGGTGTCAGCCAGACATATCCTGATAGCAGAGTATCAGCGTTAGTATTGTCTTGTTCTGGGCAGCCCCGGAGGCACAGCAGTTTAGTGCCACCTGCAGCCCAGGGTGTGATCCTGGAGACCCGGGATCAAGTCCCGTGTCAGGCTCCTTGCATGGAGCCTGCTTTTCCCTCTGCCTGTGTCTCTGCCCCCCCCCCCCCCGCCTCTCGTGAATAAATAAATAAAATCTTTAAAAAAAAGAAAAAAGGATTCTGTTGTTCTGAGTAGATTTAGTTTTCATTAAAAACCTTAGTGGGGTGGGGATGTGGGGATGCCTGGAGTTAGTTGAGCATCCGGCCCTCAGTTTTGGCTTGAGTTGTGGTCTCAGGGTCTTGAGCTCCAGCCCCATGTTGGGTTCTGCACACAGCAGGGAAACTGCCTGGGATTCTCTCTCCCCTCCCCGAGTTCCTCCCCTCCCCATGCTCATCCCCTCGGTATCTGTCTAAGATAAGTGAATAGCGGTGTCTGGGTGGCTGAGTGCCATTAAGCGTCCGCCTTCAGCCCAGGTCAGGATCCACGGGGTCCTGGGATCGAGCCCCACATCGGGCTCCCTACCCAGCAGGGAACCTGCTTCTTCTCCCTCTGCCCCTCCCCTGCGTGTGCTCTCTTTCTCCCCCCTCCACTCTCTCTCAAATACATAAATAAAATCTTTTTAAAAACTTAGTGGGATGGAAACTGTGTCCTTGGGGTAGGAGGTACCCTGAGCGCCTCGGGGAGGAAATGGCTCCAGAGCTGGGCCCTGTAAAGACGGCGCCATCTGTTCCTCCTGCAGGCAGGCAGGACATGGTGGCCTCGGTGGTCAGGGCATCCTGTAGGACACAGGTTCCTCTGAGGACAGAACGCTAGAGCCTGCAGAGGCCAGAGGAGGTGCTTGGCCAGGACGCCCCAGAGCTCCTGGGCACCGGGCGGTGATGAGCACGGGGAAGATCAGCAGTGGGACTTCAGTGTGGCCTGGTTTTATTGTCCAAGTGATAGAACTTCTTGCCTTTGGAGCCGGGAGGTGTAGGAAAGGCTTGATGGTGGGTGGGAAGGTCTAAATCACCCCTTCCCCAGGCAGGTGGACTGTGCAGCGGCTGGGGACACAGGACACACCACGGGGTGGGCAGGACCTGCTCCGTGGGGTTGGCAGTGGGGCCAAGGTTGCGGGAGCCCCTTGTTCCCAGAGGCCAGCGCCCCGACCCTGCTAACGCTCCTCTTGCTGTTTTTCAGGCTGGAGTGGGTGGAGATCATCGAGCCGCGCACCCGCGAACGCATGTATGCCAACCTGGTCACCGGCGAGTGCGTGTGGGACCCTCCTGCCGGCGTCCGCATCAAGCGCACCAGCGAGAACCAGTGGTGGGAGCTGTTTGACCCCAACACATCCCGCTTCTACTACTACAACGCTAGCACCCAGCGCACCGTGTGGCACCGGCCACAGGACTGTGACATCATCCCCCTGGCCAAACTGCAGACCCTGAAACAGAACACTGAGTCGCCCCGCGCCTCCGCAGAAAACAGCCCCGGGAGGGGCAGCAGCGTCAGCCGTGAGGGGAGCACCAGCTCCTCCCTGGAGCCGGAGCTGGATGCCAGCGAGAAGGCGCAGGAGCCTTCGGGGCGGGCTAGTCGCCAGGCCACTTTTGGGGCTCTGCAGGAAGAAAGCGGCAGGTGAGGCAGGCGGGTGACCCCGGAGTGCTGGGTGGGGCCTGAACCTCATGCAAGCAGTGGCCTATACCAGCTCCCACCCCTACCCCCCAAACGCTCTCATTTCCGTTTGGCAGGAGCCCCTTTTGACCATGAGGAGGGCGGCCTCTGGGGGGACAGCAGATGGGCCTACTGTGCTCACCTTTCCCAGACAGGGCTGTTAGGAGGCATCTGGGGCTGGACGGTCCCTGGCGAATGGCCGTGAGGTCGTTTGGTTCTGTCCACTGTGGGAAACATGAATGTGGCGTGGGGCCCCACCAGAGGCAGACCCCCCAGAAGTACCCCATACCCCAGGTGCCCCACACCTGGCAGGTACTGCTCCAGGGCTCAGTGCTCAGGGAGTCCAGAAGGAGTGGCTGGTCAGGAAGGTGCTAGGATGGGGTGTGCCTTGGTGACACAAGGTGACATGAAGCCAGGGAGGGTGTAGGGACGCTCATCGGTCGGGAGGCCAGGTGGGAACAGGGTAGCAGGGATGGGGAGGGTGGGGTCAGGGGTGGGGCAGCCTGGATTTCCCTCAGGGACAGTGGAAACCATGAAGTGATTAAACCTGGCTTATGGTCCTGTTAAGGGACGTCCAGGGGTTGAGGATGCAAACAGGGCAGGCTGGCGGCGTCAGTGGCACTGGAAGTGCTGTTCTGTGTGGCGCAGTCGGGTGGGCGTGCTGGCGGTGGTGGGGGGCTGGGGGGCTGGACAGTTGGCTGTGGTGTTCCTAGACGGGTCGGGGAAGATGGGGCAGGTCCGGGGGTGGGATCCGCGTGGATGCTGCTGCTGGGAGGCATGCTGCCTTTCCTCTCAGCGCTCTTCCAGCTGTGTTGGGAATTACACTGACATGAGACAGATCAACAGTAGGAAAAAAGTAGTTTCCTTTCGTGCTCCGAGGTCCAATGATGAAATTGAGACCCTAGGAAGTGGCCAAGGCGCGTAGTTATTATACCTCTTAGACAAAGAGACAACAGATTTGTGGGGAGCTGACAGGGTAAAGACAACAGACCTTTGGAGCTTTACTTAGGAATCCTAAGCCGAGGCTGGGCAGAGGTACCGTGCGTGCACAAGATCTGTTTCTCCGGCTTTCTCAGCTGTGAGGTCCCTCCCTCTGGTGAGAAGGGTGTCTCTTTACTTCTTAGGGCAGGGAGGGTGTTTTCACGTGGAAGGGTTACTGCAGCTTTCAGGGGACAGAGGGGCGTCTGATGACCTTGCTCCGGTGGTTTCCCAAGCGGCTGCAATGCAAAATAATCAGTTTGCTGCTGTGACACCTTTTGGGGTGGCCTGGCCTGGACCTCTACGTTGCACACACACCAGAGGTCAGAGGCCAGAGAGGCAGGGGCTGGGTGGGCCTGAGGAGACCGACCTTCCCCTGGTGAGCACCAGGAGAGAGCACAGGGGGGCTCGGGCTCCGCCTCTGGCTTCCTGCGGGGCCGGCCCGCGCTGTGCCACGCTGGTTGGCCCTCCTGCAGGCCCTCTGGCCCAGCAGATTCGACGGCCTCTGGGCTCGGAGAGGCCTCCGCAGGTGCAGCCTCACGTGGACTGTGATGATTTTGAATTCTTATCCTACTGGTTGCTGACTCGTCTCTGTGATTAGATGGGGAGATCGGATTCTTTTTAGGATTCTGTTGACAGACGTGTCTCTCACCCACACTCTGGGCACCAGCTGGAGAAGTGTGCTGCCCCCCTCTGCCCTGCACCGCGCTACCCGTGGTAGGAGTGTCCTCTTCAGGTGCCTAGGATATTCTGTGGGGATGCGGGGTCCCTACATGGCTTTGGGGCCAGAATTTCCACAAGAAGCCCTGTTTGGATTTGGATTAGAATTATGTTGTGTTTATTAAATCAGTTTGGGGGAAATAGGCATCTCTGTTAAATTGACTTCTCCCACTTTAAGACGACATGTGTTAAAACATCTTGGCGTAGGACTTGCATATTTTTTAAGGTTTATTTCCAGGTGCTTTATCTATTTTATATCAGAAGTCTTGTCTTATGATCATTCCTGTTACGTATACATCGGTTCTTACGTCCCAGTCTTGCTGATCTAGCACCAGCACCTGGCCTTGTCCCGGGGCCGCTGTCCTTGTAATGCTATGACGCTGCAGGCGCAGGAGGTCCCCCTTCTATTGCCAGACTTTTTATTATGAGTGGATGTTGCAAAAAAAAAAAAAAAAAAGAAAAGAAAGAATGGATGTCGCATTTTATGGAGTCTGTTGGTGTCAGTGTTGTAGGTTGAACTGTCCATGTGTCCCCCCCCCTCCCCCCGCAGGTATGTTGGAATCCTAACCCCCAGGAGCTCAGGCCGAGCGTGGTTGGGAGCAGGCCCCCGGCAGCCAGCCTGGCTGGGTGCAGTGAGGCCCCAGCGCCGCAGGCCGAGCCCTCCGCAGAGAGGACGGGCATCCCGCTGGGACAGAGACGCACAGAGAGGCCCGACGACGGCGGCGGCAGAGACGGCCGGGCACCCCAGCCCGGGGCGCCCAGGGTGATGGCCCCTCCAGCAGCCGGAGCAAGGCCTGGGACGCCCCGAGCCTCCGAGCCTCCCAGCCTCCAGGAGGGGCTGCCCGGCCCGCCCCGAGCTTGGACCTTTGGCCTCTGGGCCTGGGAGGAGCAGGAGCTTCTGTTGTTTTAAGCTGCGTGTGCGTTGCTTGGCGACAGGTGCCCCCGGCCCCTTCTCAGTCGGCATTTAATTGTTTCTCCCATTTCTTTTTTTTTTTTTTAATTTTTTTAATTTTTATTTATTTATGATAGTCACACAAAGAGAGAGAGAGAGAGGCAGAGACACAGGCAGAGGGAGAAGCAGGCTCCATGCACCGGGAGCCCGACGTGGGATTCGATCCCGGGTCTCCAGGATCGCGCCCTGGGCCAGAGGCAGGCGCCAAACCGCTGCGCCACCCAGGGATCCCTGTTTCTCCCATTTCTAAAATACTTACTCTACATTATTTTTCAAAATAGATTCAGATTGCTAATATTTTTTTTAAAGAATTTATTTGTTTGAGAGAGTGCAGGGGGCAGAAGGAAAGGGAGAAGCAAATTCCCCGCTGCGCAGGGAGCCCGACGCAGGGCCCGATCTCACGACCCCAAGATCATGACCTGAGCTGAATCCAGGAGTCTGAGGCTTAACCGACTGAGCCCCTCAGGAGCCCTGAGTATTTTCTGATCTCAATTATGATTTCTTCTTTGACTTATTTGTAACTTAGAAATGTCTTAATTACTAAAACACTAGGTTATTTTTCATTCTTGTTCTTCATTGCCACCTTAATTTCACGGTGGTCAGAAAGCATGGGTTTCGAAAATGAAAACGGTTTCGTTTTTTGTTGTTGAGACTTACTTTGTGGCTTAAATCCTGAATTTTGTAATTTTTTATGACTATTTTCAAAAATCATTTCTTTTCCCTGTTTGTTAGGTCTGAGGTTCTCTGTGTGTTCATTAGATCAAATCTCTTGTGTCAGGCAGGTTTCATACCAATCTTTCGTCTGCGTGATGCATCATTTCTGACGAGGTAGCGTCTCCTACTGGATCAGTAGCATTTGTCTGTCTCTCCTGTTAATCCGTCCGCCACTGCTTCCTCTGTATTGAAGCTGTGGGCTGGTGGCACAAGAATTTAGGGCTGTTACGCTTTCCTAGGGAGTGGCCGCTTCCGTCATCGTGCAGCCGTCCGTTGATCCCCGTATTTTTGTCTCCGAGTCGGCTTGATATTCACGTAGCACTGCTGTCCTCTTTGGTGGGCATTGGCTTCTTAGTATCTTTCCCCAAACTGCAGTCCTTTCCTTATACTTTGAGTGTGTCTCTTATAAATAATGCAGAGCTATTGGGTTTACTTGTCACCAGTTCTGAACACCTGTCTCTGGTTTGGCAGGACCATTGCCATTCTGTTTACTTAGATCACTGACACAGCAAAAGGATTGAGTTTATCATCTTTGTGTCCTCTGAGGTACACACTGTTCACGGCCGCCCTCTTCTCCTTTGGTTGTCCCGACACCACTCCCTCCCTGTGACCTGGCGTGTGTCTTGTGGTTCACATGTGCTCTTGTGATGTACGGGCCATAGGCCAGGTGCCTTCTTCAGGGGGTGCTGCTCTTCCAACTGTGGGATGGCCCTGCAGCTCCAGTTTGGGTGCTGCCCCTGCACCTCCCCACTAAGGGCCTGGGGGTCTGTTCTGTGTGGCTGCCAGAGGATCTCAGCCCTGGGCTCCGTGGTGGGCGGTGTCTTGCTGGTGCATTCATTTTCATTTCCTCTTTGCCATTGATTCTTATTCTCTCTTCATGAGCGAAAACCATTTGAGTTTTCTCTTATATTTGTTGCTTAGGTTTTTTTTACGTATTTTCCCCCTGGAGTTGCTGGCTTACTTTCTGTGTTAGTTTGCAGCAGTTCCTAGTATATTCCTAATATCAATTCCTCATTGCTTTTGGTAGATGTTATGAGTATCCTGTCTTCTGTCACCTGACTGCTAACTGGTCCCTGTGTCCTTGATTTTGATGCGACAAAGTTTATCACTCTTTCTTCCTTGTGGTTTGTGCTTTTATTTTTTATTTATTTATTATTTTAATTTTTAAAAAAGATTTTATTTATTCATTCGTGAGAAACACACACACAGAGAGAGAGAGAGAGAAAGAAAGGCAGAGACACAGGCAGAGGGAGAAGCAGGCTCCATGCAGGGAGCCTGACGTGGGACTTGATCCCGGGTCTCCAGGATCACGCCCTGGGCGGAAGGCAGACACTAAACCGCTGAGCCACCTGGGCTGCCTGGTTTATGCTTTTAATGTTTTGTTTTTAAAAGTTTTTCCTTGGCCTAAATCCAAAGATATTCCCTTACATGTCTTGCATTCACCTTACAGTTTTATTTTCACGTTAAAGCCTGAATCTGGAGTTATTTCCTGGGAGGCAGGAAGGATATGCTTTCATCTCCTAAACTGCCCACCGCTGCCCTGGGCCACAGTAGTGCCTGCACATCTGCTTGCATCAGCGCCCCGACCCCTGGAAGCCCCCTCTCCTCTTCATCATTAAGACCATCTTAGCTGGTTGTGTGCCTTCCTTCATCATGTAAATGCTACAGAAGATCCGAGCGGCATTTTCTTTCTTTTTTTTTTAAGGTTTTATTTATTCACGAGAGACACAGAGAGGCAGAGACACAGGCAGAGGGAGAAGCAGGCTCCATGCAGGGAGCCCGACGTGGGACTCGATCCTGGGACCCCGGGGTCATGCCCTGGGCTGAAGGTGGCGCTAAACCGCTGAGCCACCCGGGCTGCCCCGAGTGGCGTTTTCGCTGATCTACTGACTTGCATTTTGAGGAGTGCTGACCCTCTCTCAGGTGGCTCGTCCTCTGTGAGAGCAGCGGCGCTTGAGAAGCCTGCAGTCATTAGTTCCCAGCTGTTTACCTTCCCTGTTGCTGAATGCCTATGTCGTACGGATCCACAGACGTTTTAGGCACAACCACTGAGGAAAAATCCCATAGAATCATAGCATATATAACTTTCTGACCAGAAGAGGGAAAATAAAACAAAACCTACTTAATCTAGTAAAAGGCGAAAGCAAGGAGAAAGGCAGCCCAGTGTTTTTCTGTAATAATAGAAGCCAAACAGGAGGTGACACAGACTCAGGAACCACTCCCCCAGCAACAGGGAACGTAAACGACTCGAAATACGGCTTTTGTTATCAAACAAGAACACGATCCCCTTCGTGCAAGGCGCGGTGATCTCTAAATCCTTCCTGTGTACTCATTTGTATTTGTAGTTTTGCCTTTGGTTTTAGCTTCCCAGTGAGCTTTGGTTAGGGCTCTCCGGAGCGTCGTAGTGTGGATTTGACGTGTGAGATGATGTCCTATCACGGCAGGAGGCTCAGGGCCTCGTGTGTCACCCCGTGCACTCCTGGTCGTTTGGCGATGCTTGTTGATCTTCTTTGCTGCGTCCACCGACATAGAGAGTGTGTGTGCACGAGTGTGTGAATGGTTTAGGTGGTTTCTCACGGGTAGGCGCCCACACGTGTTGTCCGGTCCCGCAGTGTGGTGCAGAGACCTTCACAACTGTGTCCTCTTCGAGAGTTGATCCCTTTGTCCCTATGAAATGGCTCTCCTGATGTCTACTAGTATTCTCTGCTCCAAAATCTGCTTGTAGTGATACAGGCACTCCGGGTTTCTTTGAAGCGTTAACGTGGTATCTCTTTTTCCGACCCTTAAACTATTGTTATGCTTTCATTGTGATCGGGTCCTGCTTTTTTATTCCATCCGACTGTCTCTGCCTTTTAATTGGGGGCTTAGACCACTCATATGTAATGTGATTATTTGTGTGATTGGGTTTCAGTCTGTCATCTTGCCGTTTGGCGTTTTGTTGTTCCATCTGTTCTTTTTTCTTCTTTTGGGTTAATTAAACATTTTTTTATTCAACTTCATCTCTATGCTGTGTTTTTTTTTTTATTATTGTCTGGTATGTTTTACTTGTTGTTTGGGGTTTGTAGTATATATTAACTGATCAGAGCAGGCCTTCGGGCAAGAATACACCTGTGGTGTGAGAACCTAACGCACACTCCAGGCGTCCTCTTGGTGTACCTGATGTCCAAGGTAAACATCTTGATACGCTGTTATTATTTTTGCTTTAAGCTGCTAATTATCTTTTAAAGAGATGTACACACAAGGGGAAAACATTGCCCATATTAATGTATAGTTACCATTTCCAGGACTTTTGAGTTCTGTTGTGGATTTTCACGTGGCAGATAAGTATCTCCTTCTCACCCGTGAGGTCCGTCGGTCTCTGCTGGGTCTCGAATCCTGATAGACGGATGTTCCCGTCTTGCTGCTCTGCCCTCCTGGGCTGCATCACTTCTGCTGAGACGTCTGTTCTCATCCTCACTTTGTATCTCTGTACAGAGTATGTCCTTGTGCTCTGCTGCTTTTAGGGTTTTCTCTATATTGCTGATTACAAACAATATGTTTATGATTTACCTTAAAGTTTTCTTCATCTTTCTCACTCGAAGTCCGTGGAGCTTCTTGAACCTATAGGGTCATAGTTTTCATCAAATTTGGGAAATGTTATTTTTTTCAAGTTTGTTTTTTTTTTTTTTTTGTCTATCCCTGCAGGACTCCAGTCACATGTAGAACAGACTACAGCTCATGATGGTCTTGGATGTTCCTTTTCTCAGTTTTCCTTCTTTCTTTTTAATCTTCGGTTTTCCTGTGTTTCACTGGACAGACTGTACTTCTGTGCTTTCAAGTCTGCTGACCCTTCCTTCTGCGATGCCTGTCCCATTGCTCACCCTTCCAGCACATTCTCCATTTCTGACGTTGCCCTGTTCTTCTCTGGAACTTAGATGGGAATCTTTTTATATATTCCTTCTCTCTACCTAACATGTCTTTTTTTTTTTTTAGCTTTAGAACATATGGAATACAATTTTAATAACTCTTAACATTCTCATTACTAATTCCATCATCTGTATCAGTTCTGGGTTGGCTCTGATTGATTGAATTTTCTCTTCGCTTGCAGTTCATTTTCCGCAGGACCCTGAGTCCTGTGCGGACCCACCATGTCAGACCCAGGGGGAGGCTGTTCCTGTGGAGGGAGCACCGGTCAGCGTCCTGACGAGGGAGGGCTCTTGATGTGCTCAGGGATCGGCAGGAAGGTCACGGTGGCTGCTCAGAGGAATCGAAGGGAGTTGCTCTGCCCTGTTCTCCAAACCAGCTATAGGTGTGCATCTGTCAAGACTTACGATGAGATTTTACATATCTCATCTTTGAAAGTGTCTTTTTACACAGTTAGAGACTGTTAAATACTGATTATCAATCCATGAGCATCATTCGGAAGACATTTATCAAGTTCTCTCAGACTTTCCTCTTGGTATTTGCCTTGTAGAGGCCGCGACCCCGCAGATTGCTGACCCCTGCCTAAGGGGAGATGGAAGCTCCTCCGTACACAGTGAGGTGGGTTTCAAAGCAGGGAGGTTTCCTCTGCGCTGGCGCTTGCCTTGAGGTCTGAAGGCCCTGCTGGAACTGTAGTTCGATCTTGGAGGCTGTATCTGCTGCAAATTTGTGGGAAGGAAGTTCTCGCTTCTTATTTTAAGTTTGGACAGCACGGGACGTAGATAAAGCAAGTTGATGTTGTTTGTGACTCAGACACTGGTTGGCGGCCAAACGACTTGACTGCGTTGTTCGTTTCACATATAAATGATGTTTGCCTCACAACTTTAGTTCGAATTCATTAAGAAGCATAAAATTTGCTCCCCCCCCCCATAAAAAACCCAAACACACACACGTTCCAGTCACGCAGTGTTCGGTCATAGTGGCTGGGAGAGGTTTCCTTAGTCACGGCGTCCAGCGTTACCAGGGGGTTTTAAGAAAATGGCAGGAAAGTGTCCCACCGTCGAGCCTGTGGGCTGGGGTCGGAGGCGTCCGTGGGACAGGAGTCTGCGAAGCTGCCCCTGGCGGGCGGGTCATGGCCCGGAGGTGACAGGTGGTGGCCCGGGTCTCTGCGGGGACTAGCGTCCACCGTTGTCATCGGGGCACCCAGCCCTCCCAGAAGCCGGCGCGGAACTGCTCCGCGACCCGGTTATGTCCGGACGCCGAAGTTGGAGTCTCTTAACATTTTCACATTCCGCCAAACATTTTTGGAAAATCCAGAAGCCATTCTGGGCTGCACCGCGGGCTCTCGGAAGCGGCAGCGGGCGGCCGTGGCCCGGGGCGGCGCCGGGCGGGCTCTCCAAGTGGCCCCCGAGGGCGCCGGGCCTGCCTCGGCCGCTCTGCACCGTCCCTCTCCGCTCCGAGGCCTCATTCCTGCCCCGGGAGGTGCCAGGTGCAGCCCCGGGGCCCCTGCGTGGCCCTCCGCCGCCCCGATCGCTGCACCCCCCCTCCGGGCCGTCCGTGGGTGCCTCCCGCGTGCCCGCCCGCCTCTGGCCGCCGCCGCGCCTCGTGCCCCTGCCCCAGCCCGAGCAGGTGCCTCCGCGGGTGCGCAGCAGCCCGGGACCCCGACAGCCCTGGGCCCTGGTGCCGGACGTGGAGGCGGGGAGGGCCCAGGGCACCCTGGCGGCATAGGACTCAAAAGGAGGAGGTCTGGGACCTGCAGGAGGTGACGGTGGCCGTCTGGTGGCAGGAACGTTGTGTTGGCTTCGGCTTTGAAGAAAGAAGAACCGTGTACCAGCCTGGCTCGGGCACAAGCGACAGACCGCTGTGAGCACGGACAGCCGGGTTGTGGCTGCCACTCTGGCGGACAGCTAGCGCTCCCACACCTGCGGGCCGTTTGTCGTCCCCTGTGTCCAGCCAGGAGGGGGAGGGATGCCCTCGCTTGAAGCACTCACTCATTCGGCTTTTAGAGGAACGTTTTTATTAGAGAAGCAGTGCACATCAGTTGTACTCTCTAGTACATATAGTTACACAGAAGAAAAACTTAAAAACGCACTAAACGCGCTCTCTCAGTTTTCTGGCATTTACCTTTGCGGTTTTGAAAATACTGCAGAAGTGTTTCCAGAAGCGTTCTGCGTCTCGGTATGAGCAGGACCGAGGCAACAGGAGCTCCCACCGCTAGACACAGGATTTGTTTCCGCTGTACTTGCTGAGCATGAAGCTTTTAACCCGTATTTACTAAACCCTTATACACATTAAGTCCGCCTTTGTACTTTCTGCTGCATTCCAGAGTCTGCCGTGCCCTCTACCAGTGCAGCTCTGTTTTAATTATTTACCTTTGTAGTATTGTGTGTATCTAATGGCAAAAATGATCTCTCCCGTTATAATTTCTAAGCTTTTTCTTAGTTACTCTTATGTGCTTATTTCTTTTTTTGGGTAAACTTTCCAAACACTCTAAGTTCTGAAAACATTCCTTCCTATCGGAAATGTTATCAGAATTAACATTAAGTGTATTAACCAATTTTGAATTATATCTTGTATCAATTATATCAATTATATCTTCCTAATTATTGAGTTTTCCTGTTCAAGGAACCTTGTACGTTTTCAGATTCCTTTATATACCTTAATAATAATTTATAGTTTTATTCATACCGATCCAACATACTCCTTTTTAACCTATGCCTGGACTTTTATTTCATTTCTGTGGTTATTATTGCCGTGATGAAAGTGAGCTTTGCTCCCAACAAGAAGAGCTGTTGGTCTCTTGTATCACACGAGTGATACAACATCACGAGTCTCTGCGGTGCCTTTAGTAGTTGTTCCATCGATTCCTTCGCTTTTTCTAGGTTCACAACGTAGAGTACGCTTTCAGCCTTTTACCGCTAGATACTACGAAGGTCTTGAGTTTAATATGGGTTATTCTTGATCAAGTTAAGTAAATTTTCTTTTACTTCTGGATTACTGAGAGTTTTCAAGTCATAGACATTAATTTGACCATATGTCCTTGAACATCTGCCAAGATAATCACCCGCTAATTTATTTCCCAGATACTGAGTGTGTGTTGTGCTCCGCACACGTACTCTTAAAAAGTTTATTATCCCTAGGAGACTATTTCTCTCTTTTTAAAAAAGATTCATTTATTTTACTTGAGAGTGAGAACGGGGGGCAGCAGCAGAGGGAGAGGAAGAGTCTCAAGCAGATTCCCTGCTGAGTGCGGAGCCTGACACAGGATTTTGATCCCACGACGCTGAGATTGTGACCGGAGCAGAAACCAAGAGCTGGATGTTTTACTGAGCCACCCAGGTGCCCCACTATGAGAGTATTTCTAACACTGCTCTGTCTCGGGTCATCTGGTCAAAGTTGTGGTTCTCACTAACCCTGTCACTATGGCCTTAGAGTAGAAGCCCTGTTCCAAGTCATCTGAGCTCCTAAGATCCAGGATGGAGCAGCTGATATCTTTGCCTGACCCCCAGCCTCTGGACGGGGGCGGTCCCTACTTGAGGGCAGGTCAGCCTCCAGTCCATTTTGTCCAGGCCACATGCAATGAGGGTGGACTTAGGGCAGAGGATATACCCCTTTGACCTAATGGAGGGAACAGTTCTGTGGGCTGGACACTGGAGTTATTCCTGAGACACTAAAAGAATGACACATTCTTGAAAGTGAAGGATTATTGGGGATCCCTGGGTGGCGCAGCGGTTTGGCGCCTGCCTTTGGCCCAGGGCGCGATCCTGGAGACCCGGGATCGAATCCCACATCGGGCTCCCGGTGCATGGAGCCTGCTTCTCCCTCTGCCTGTGTCTCTGCCTCTCTCTCTCTCTCTCTCTGTGACTATCATAAATAATAAATAATAAAAAATTAAAAAAAAAAAAAAAAAGAAAGTGAAGGATTATTATTTTGAACGTACTCTATTTTTAAATTACTGCACTTACGCTTCTGTCTTTTTTCCCTTTTGCTATGTTTCAGTTCTTCACCACCAGGAGTATTCCTTGAGAAGGACTATGAGATTTACCGGGATTATAATGTGGATGGCCAGCTTCTTCACTACAGGTAGAACCCACTGGCTCACACTTGGCCCTGGCTCCTGACCTGAGGGTGGTTTTCCTGGCAGCTCCTGGGTGAGCTGGAGAAGAATCTGGCTCAATAGGAAGCAGCTAGCTGGATGTACACGGCATGTGGGGTCCCACACCGGCCGGAGGAACATGAGGAGGGGCTGTGGGGTCACAGCACCATTTGGAGTGGTCCCCAGGTTCATGTGGCAGCTTTCAGGAAGCTGGAAGAAGCTTGTCACTGCCCAGCCTGGGAGCCACAGAGTGTTGCTCCTACCAGAGGAGTGAGTCCCTGGGGAACCCTCAGCATGCACTCTCCCCTGGAGCTCCAGGCCACGCATCAGAGTGCTCCCCAGTTGAAGCTGGGAAGATTGGTATTGATCACAAGGAAAGAAATGGACATTGGCTTCCCTTAGTCCTGGGTTGGCCCTGCGGGGTATTGCAAGGTTCCAGAGATGATGGATCCCGGGGTGCAGCATCTATCATACTGGGTGGGAGCTGTCCTCAGCCAAGTTGTAGGTCCAGGTGGGGTGCTGTGCCTCTGGGTGACCTAGGTGCCAGCACAGACCAACAGGAGTAATACCAGCACTGGGGAGGAACTTGAAGACCTGAGGGGCCTTTGGTGGCTTGCTCAGATGGTTCCAAGATCGATCTTGGTAGTGCTGACTGGGTTTGTTGATATGGAATGGAACCTGAGCCCACCTGGGCCCACCTGTCAGGGGGTGTGACTGTGGGTGTGTTTTGTAGCCTTGCTTCCATGTGCGCTTCAGTAAAGTGGGGTCAGATGGCTGGTGAGCCCTCAGTGCCCCTGCAGGCCGGGGCAGGCCCTCTGACCTGGTATTCCCTGGGGGTTGGGCAGTGCTTTAGTGGTCTCTGTCAGAGTCCCCCCACCCTGTAGGATGCATGTGCCCACCTGGTCTTTGGTGGCCTGTTGCAGCCCTGGCCCTGCTGTCCTGGGTGCCACCTGAGCTGGATATGAGAACAACATGTTGCAGTTTTAGGAATAGAGGCACTCACCCAGCCAGCGTGGGAAGAGCAGGAAGCTAAAGTTTATGGACAGATGAGGGAGGAGACTCTCCCCACCATACTGTGAGCAGGGTCTGTGAGGAGAAGGGGGAGCAAGAAGGAGGTTTGTCCAGGGAGGCTTGTGTCACCAACCAAGGTGGTATTGCTGCTCAGGACCCCGAGCAGGGCAGGGCAACGATGGGATGCCTGGTGGACGGCCCTTCCAGCCCAGGCACAGAGGTGCATCTACGGGGCAGTTGGGGGGCTGCATAGTTCAAGCTGTTTTTCATTTTTTTCTTTTTAAAGATTTTCTTTATCTCAGGGGTGAGGGGAGAGGGAGAAGCAGGCTCCCCACTGAGCAGGGAGCCCCATGTGGGGCTCGATCCCAGGACCCTGGGACCATGACTTGAGCTGAAGGCAGATGCCCAATCAGCTGAGCCCCCCAGGGGCCCTTAAGTTGTGTTGCATACAGAACATCAGACGTACAGTTTCTTGTCCACGTGAGCAAGGCTCTCTGAGTTCCACTCAGCGTCGTTACCGAGGCTCAGGATCTGCATACATGGCAGCCGAGGCCCCAAGGAGGTGGCGCCAGAGCAGCTCCTCTGGCTCTGGTCCTGTGCAGTGCTTGCCATTCTCCCTTTGGAAAGAGGCCGTGGAGAAGCTCTCCGAGCTGAGTGGAGTTTCCTCTCTCTCTGCTCCTGCACGTCCGACACCCGCCTCTGCCCTGCCTGCTTCCAGCATTTCCCAGTGCATGAAGGGTTTTGTTCCTTCCCTCGTGGTTTTAAAGAGTCACTGGAGGGATCCCTGGGTGGCGCAGCGGCTTGGCGCCTGCCTTTGGCCCAGGGCGCGATCCTGGAGACCCTGGATTGAATCCCACATCAGGCTCCCAGTGCATGGAGCCTGCTTCTCCCTCTGCCTATGTCTCTGCCTCTCACTCTCTCTCTCTCTCTGTGACTATCATAAATAAATAAAAAATTAAAGGAATAAATAAAGAGTCACCGGACAACCAGATAAGCAACCATTTTATTTAGAGACAAGTGGTGACTGTCTGCTAGTAGAGTGATGGGGGATCAAGGCACGGGTGAGGACAGGCTTCCTGGGTTTGGGGAACCATAAGGAGACAGGTCTGAGGGCCGGCCAGGGAGGTCGGACCGGGTAGAAAGGCTGGCCACGGGCAGCTGGGTCGTCTGGCCGCTCAGTGGTCAGAGGTGGGAGACGAACAAGGGACAGATAGCAGAGCCTAGAAACTGGGTGTAGGGCTTCAAAGAGAGCTTCCAGAAGAAGAGTAGAGCAGTGAGGTCAGGTGGAGACAGAGTTTGGGGCTGTAGAAGGGCCTGGCCTGAGGATGCCCGCGGAGGCTGCCTGCACAGTGAAGCCCATCGTGGGTAGGCCCCTCTTGGCTTCCGGGCTCCTACTCTCCGTGATCAAGGGCCACCTCTGGGCCCTGGGGCCCATCTTCCCAGCTGTGACTTGGAGTCTATGACTCAGAGGTGCCTGCATGGGCCTCAGGCCTGCCTTGGCAATGGAAAAAGAGACTTCAGGAGGGGTGCTCAGTGCACACATATGCTGCAGTGCTGGGCATTGCCCCTCAGCCCAGGGGCATTATTTTTATGGTGGAGGGCAAGGCCACGGGTCTGCCTTTTTCCTGCCTTGGTCTCTCATTTCCACCCTGACTAGATGGAACTGCTCTCGGGTCCTGGAACACATGTGTCATCTGACCAGCAGGCCTCTCATGTGCTCTTGGCCTGTCTTTCCCACCCTCCTCATCCCACAGCACAGTCTTGATCGCCCACAACTGACAGGCCACAGGGTGCCTCCGTGAGCCACAGCCCTCAGCACCCTTCACCAGGCAAGGATCATTCTTTACCTCACAGCCCCTGCAGGGCCCTGGTACCAGGGCTGGATCAATATCTGCTGAGCAGTGAAAAAAAGTGCAAAAGTAATGCTTCGCGCTTGCTGAGTGTTTCCTGTGTGTCAGTACTGAGCTAAGGACTTTATCATATGCACAGTATGGGACTTAATCCTCATAAGAATGAGTGAGGACACTGAGTCAGAGATGGTAAGTGATTTCCCCAAGCCCACAGCCAGGGAGCAACAGGGAGCTGGAGTCTAGTCCAAGATTTATGGATTCTGAGCCCAGTCGTGAGGGTTTGCTGGCCCCTAGCAAATTAACTGCAACCCTTCACTCTGCCTCCAGCAACCAGGAGAAGAGTTGCCAGGAGTGGGAGCCTGCATCCCAAGTCCTGTCACTCTCTGATTTCTCCTCAGGACAGTGAGGCCAAGCTGCTGGGCATCACTGTCACAGGCAGGGTCGGGTCCTGGCTGCACTGAGTGGGCCACATACCTGGTATGTTGGAGTAGGCTTCCTCCCAGCTGCCATGGACCCTCACACTCTCAACCTCTGTCTCACCGGATCGGCCCTCGTTCTCTGAGGCCTGCCTCTCCCAGCCCCAGTAGTGGGAAGTTCTGGCCTTCTCCAGAAAGGGCCAGCACCAATCAGAGAACAGAGGCAGAGGTGGAAAACTATAGAACTGGTTTAAGAAACTTTGGATTTCCACTTTTGCAGCAGTGAGTTATCTGAGACCAGCCTGCACACAGAGAACAAAACAGGGAAGATCATCTTGAAGTCATCAGAGATCTACAAAGGAGTGAAGACTTGAGGGCTGAGGAGGGACCAGTGCAGCCCAGCCACATGTGGTACTGCCTCTCCCTCCGGACAGTTGAGAGGCTGAGAAGCTGAGCTGACCACTGGGTGGTTCCATGGCTCCAAACATCAGAGTTGAGAGGCCACAAAAAGGAGCCTTAGTTACCATTCCATGTTCCCACTTGGACTCCTGAAAGCCTATACTGAGGAGGAGGATGAGCCGTAAGTAGACCGGCCCTCAGACCTAAGCCTTATTTCCAGCCAGCTTAGTCCTAGGTGAAAGTCAAGCTGTGTGCCCTCTCCTCAGCTGCCTGTCAGAAACAAAAATAAATCCAGAGCCTCAAATGACCTCTTCAGTTTTTCACCCAAATCTCAGTCTAAAATTGTCTATGTAGAAAATCCCAAAGAATTGACAAAAGATTCTAAAACTGATAAGTAATTATGGCAAGTTTGCAGGATACAAGGTAAGTTTACAAGTCAGTTGCTTTCCTACGTACAAACGATGAACAAGTAGCATTTGAAATTAATACCATTTACGTTAGCACCCCCCAAAATGAAATACATAGGTATAAATCTAACTATGTACAAAACTTAAATGAGGAGAAGTACAAAACTCTAATGAAAGATATCAAAGAGCTAAATAAGTGGCGAGACATCCCATGTTCATGGACAGGAAGATTCAATATTGTCAAGATGTCAGTTCTTCCCAACTTACTCCATAGATTCAGTGCAACTTCAGTCAAAATCCCAGCAAGTTATTCTGTGGATATCAGCAAACTCATTCTAAAACTTCTGTGGAAAGGCATAAGATCCAGAATACCAAACAGACTATTCAAGGAGAACAAAGTTGGAGGACTAATACTACTCAATTTGAAGATTAACTATAAAGCTACCATAATGAAGACAATGGGGTATTGGCAAAGAATAGACAAATAGATCAATGGAACAAAAGAGAGTCAAGAAATAGACCCATAAAACATAATCAATTGATTTTGACATGGGGCAAAGGCAATTCAGTGGAGCAAAGATGGTCTTTTCACTAATTAGAGCTGGAACAACTGAACATCCACATGTCAAATGAATGTAGATACACTTTTTACACTCTTCAGAAAAATTAGCTCAAAACGGATCACAGACCAAATGTAAAACACAAAACTTACTCGTAGAAGATGACATGGGAAAAAATATAGGACACCTTGGGTGTGACAGTGATACTTAGATACAGTATTAAAGGCTCATCCATGAAAAATAATTGGTCAGCTGGACTTCATTAAAATTAAAAATTTTGGGACACCTGGAGGGCTCAGTGGTTGAGCGTCTGCCTTCGGCTCAGGTTGTAATCCCAGGGTCCTGGGATCGAATCCCGCATCGGGCTCCCCATAGGGAGCCTGCTTCTCCCTCTGCCTGTGTGTCATGAATAAATAAATAAAATCTTTAAAAAAAATCAAATAAAAAATTTGTGCTCTGCAAAAGACAGTGATAAGAGAATGAGAAAACAGGTCACAGCCTGGGACAAAGTATTTGCAAAAGCTACATGTGATAAAGGACTGTTATCTGAAATATGCAGAGCTCGTGACCCTCGACGGTGAGGAAACAAGCAACGCAGTTTAAGAGTGGGCCAGAGACCCTGACGGACGCCTCAGCCAAGACGACACACAGATGACGAAGACGCTCATGAATGATGCTCCGCATCCTGTGTCATCAGGGAAGTGCAAACGAAGACACGAGATCCCACGACACACCTGCGAGCAGAGCCAAACTCCGGAGGCGCCAGGCGCTGGTGCGGACCAGGGCCGGAGAGCAGAGGCGGCGGCGCCTCGCGGGACGGTTGGGAGATTTCTCGCAGAACTGAATGTGCTCTGACCACGTGATGCGGCACCTCGTCCCGGCGGTTACCCCGAAGCGGTGGAGACCCCATCCCCGCAGGACCCGAACGTGATGTGCGTAGCAGCTCTGTTCACGATCGCCGGGAAGCAGCCAGACGCCTGTGGGCCGGTGGACAGATGAACCGCGGGCCGACCCACGGTGCTCAGAGGACAGGAGCTCGCGCGGGGACCACGTGGGGGAGGCTCTGCACGCGTCAGGGGGTCACAGAAGCCGGCCTGTGTGACTCCGGGTCCTCGACGTTCTGGGGACGGCGACACCGTGGAGGCAGATGAGGGGTCGAGGGGCGGGGGGGGGCAGTCAGCGCGGAGGGTCCAGGGCCGCGAAGCCGTCTGTGTGACCCCCCAGTGCCAGGACACGTGCAGACCCACAGGGGCCCGGCCCCCGGGGGAGCCCTCGGCGAGTGGGGTGCCCGGCGGCGAGGAGGCCTCGTGGCCGTGGACCTGTAGGGTCATCGGCTGTTGTGTGCCTTGTGCTGGGGTGACCAGAGCAGAGCCCCCCCGCGCAGGGAGTGTCAGGACGGGCCCCGGGGTGGCGGTGGACCTGTAGGGTCATCGGCTGTAACGAATGCAGCGCTCTGGGGGGTTGATAACTGGGCCACGGGACGTGAGGAGGGGGAGGGAAATCTCTGGATGTTCCCCTCAATTTTGCTCTGAAAAGCAGTTTTTCCATCTTTGCTCTGGAAAGCAGTTTTCCACCTGTGCCCAGGGGCCGAGTGTTGTGTGTGTGTGAGGGCAGAGTCTCGGGCAGGGAGTCCGCCTTGGAGCTCGCAGGCCCCTCCGTGGTTGAGAAGCAGAGGTTGAGGGGCCACAGTGGGGCCTGGGGGGAAATCAGGTCGGGCCTCCGGCTCTCGTAGAACTAGTTGTGTGCCTGGTGCTGGGGTGACCAGAGCAGAGCCCCCCCCCCGCGCAGGGAGTGTCAGGACGGGCCCCGGGGTGGCGGTGGCGGGCCGGGGGCATGCGGCCTGGGCAGGAGGCCCCCCGGGAGGCTGCAGGGCTGCGTGAGGACGGGGGAGCAGCGACTGCAGGCCGCGCCGCCCAGGTGTCGGGCCCCGCGGTGCAGGGTGCCCGGGCCGCTTACAGGGAGCTCCCGGCGGCTGTCGGGCCTCTTGGGCCCTGACGCCAGACGCTGCGGGGCCCGGGCCGGTGAGTGGAGGGATCGGGCTGGTGGCTGGGCGCGGCTGCACCTGTCCCCACCCAGCGAGTGACCCGCGCCTGTCCCCGCAGGACCTCCTCGCTTCGGTGGAACTCGGGCACCAAGGAGCGCATGCTCATCAAGGTCGCCGACCGGGAGCCCAGCTTCCTGGCGTC
Organism: Vulpes lagopus; assembly: GCF_018345385.1. Taxonomy (NCBI): domain Eukaryota; kingdom Metazoa; phylum Chordata; class Mammalia; order Carnivora; family Canidae; genus Vulpes; species Vulpes lagopus. The sequence goes on from NC_054832.1 coordinate 308,023, forward strand.
GCAGGGCAACGGCTACGCCCTGGAGGGCCAGGCCAGCCGCGCCCGCCGGCCGTCGGGGGGGCCGCACTCGCCCAGCCTGCAGCCGTTCGCGCCGGAGCCCGACGGCCCCGTGTTCTTCCCCGAGCGGAGGCCGTCGCCCTTCCTGAAGAGGGCCGAGCTGGGGAGCTGCTCCCCGCTGCTGGCGCAGCCGCGCAAGGCCGCCGGCGACTCGCAGCCGTCGTCCCCGCGCTACGCCTACGAGCCCCCGCTGTACGAGGAGCCCCCCGTGGAGTACCAGGCGCCCATCTACGACGAGCCCCCCATGGACGTGCAGTACGAGGCCGGCGCCTACCCGGCCGGCTCGCCGCAGCGGTCCCCGGGCCGCAAGCCCGCCGCCTTCCCGCCGTCGCCCAAGCAGGGCCCCGCGTCGCCCTACCAGCAGCTGGTGCTCACCCGCCAGAAGTGCCCCGAGCGCTTCCTGAGCCTGGAGTACAGCCCCGCGGGCAAGGAGTACGTGCGGCAGCTGGTGTACGTGGAGCAGGCGGGCGCCAGCCCCAAGCTGCGGGCCGGCCCGAGGCCCAGGTTCGCGGCCAGCCCCGGCGGCGGCTCGCTGCCCCTGCAGCCCGGGCCCTGCCCGCTGCGCGGCCCGCGCCCGGGGGCCCCCCCGGGGGACTACAGCAGCATGGAGGGGGCCGAGCTGCGGGCCGCGCAGGACGATGCCATGTCCTGGTCCAGCCAGCAGGACACCATGTCCTCCGGCGGCTACTCGCCAGGCACACGCAAGAGGAAGAGCAGGAACCCCTCTCTGTGCCACGGCCCCGCCGACGGCCCCGGGGACCGCGACGTCCTGGGCGAGCAGCCGCCGGCCGAGGAGCGGGCGCCGTGCGGGCCCGGCCTGGGCGCCGGGAAGCGAGCCGAGGGCAAGACGGCCGAGGCCGAGCCGTTCCTGGCGCAGGCGCGCCTGGCCTGGGAGGCGCAGCAGGCCCACTTCCACATGAAGCAGCGGGGCAGCTGGGACTCCCAGCAGGACGGCTCGGGCTACGAGAGCGACGGGGCCGTGCCGCTGCCCATGCCCGGGCCTGTGGTGCGCGCCTTCAGCGAGGACGAGGCCCTGGCGCAGCAGGAGAGCAAGCACTGGCAGAGGGGCGCCTTGGAGAGGCTGGCCTTCCCCCAGATCCTCCTCGAGAAGAGCGTCTCGGTGCAGACCAACCTGGCCTCGCCGGAGCCCTACCTTCACCCCTCGCAGGTAGGGAGGCGCTGCCGGGCTCCCGGGGCGGCGGGGGACCGGGGCTGAGGCCGGGCGCGTGCTGGCCAGTCACCGGGGACGCAGGGGAGTCAGGGGGCGGGCGGGCAGCCCCCGACCTCGGGGCCGCTGAGCCTCTGGCCTCCCGTCTGTGACCGGGCTCCCGGGCGAGGTGCCCTGCAGGTGTGTCAGGGGTCCCCAGAGCCCTTCTGCAGCCAGGAGGGGGTGGAACCTCGTGCTGCAGCTGGAGCCACACAGGAGCCTGGCCTGCTTGTCCTCTCGGGTCAGCACCAGGTCGGGCATCGGCCGCCCCTCCGACTCACGTGCATCTCGGTCTGGGTCACGTGCTGGAGGCCAGCGTCCTAGTGCCCCCTCCTCCCTCCTGCCCGCTGACCTCTCACACCAGTCTGCCACGTGAAGCCAAGGCCAAGGGTCGGCCCTGGCACCTGCTGAGAGCCTGCAGTGGCCAGAGGGCCTCCTGGGGTTGGGCTCCCGACCCCGCCGGGGAAGACCTGCCCAGGGTGGCCTTGGGAGGCCGTTGTCCCTGCCAAATGCCTGCGCAGGCTGGAGAGCTCAGAGCAGCAATTCTGTCCAGGCTGAGAAAACAAAGGGCCAGTACGCCGGTGACGCCTTGGGCAGCTGTGCTGAGGCCCTGAGGGAGGCAGGGAGGGAGGCTTGGGACAAACGCCTCGTGGAAGGGGACGGCGCGGCCCAACCTCACTCTGCCCACGGCCCCACATGGGGATCTCTGGTGGCAGGGAATGCTCTGACGGGGAGGGAAGGGCAGGGCAGGGTCGTGGACCAGTCAGTACCTGCCACCACCCCGCATGGAGACAGCCGTGTAGCACCGGTGGGGACGGCGTCCCCTGGCATCCTCCCACCCCAGACCTGTCCTGGACACCCACCACCACCGCCACCAGTACCCCTCATTTGCAGGAATAGGGAGGGCACTTCTTACTCCTCAGGGTAAAAGTTGGAAGAGGGCCTCTGTGGTCCCCTCCCCTGCCTCGTGGGAGGACGCAGTGTGTGTCTACGAGGTGGGTAGACCCAGGGGAGGCCCTAAGCTCACGGCCAGCAGGGGAGGCCATACCCCTCTCCTGGCTGGGTCACGCGGAGCCCACAGCCCCTCACGGCCCCTCTTCCTTCCTAGTCTGAGGACCTCGGCTCCTGCGCCCAGTTTGAGAGTAGCCGGCAGGCCCGCAGTGTGATGCCCAGCGCCAGCTGCGTGTTCCCCACCTTCACACTGCGTAAGCCGTCCTCGGAGACTGACATCGAGAACTGGGCCTCCAAGCACTTCAACACACACACGCAGGGCCTCTTCCGACGGAAGGTGTCCATCGCCAACATGCTGGCCTGGAGCAGTGAGTCCATCAAGAAACCCATGATCGTGACCAGCGACCGCCACGTGAAGAAGGAGGCCTGTGAGATCTTCAAACTGATCCAGATGTACATGGGCGACCGGCGCGCCAAGGCCGACCCCCTGCATGTGGCCCTGGAGATCGCCACCAAGGGCTGGAGCGTGCAGGGGCTGCGGGACGAGCTCTATATCCAGCTGTGCCGGCAGACCACGGAGAACTTCCGCCTCGAGAGCCTAGCCCGCGGCTGGGAGCTCATGGCCATCTGCTTGGCCTTCTTCCCACCCACACCCAAATTCCACTCCTACCTGGAGGGCTACATCTACCGGCACATGGACCCCGTCAACGACACCAAAGGTAAGGCCCGGGGCACCAGACCTCTCGCATCCCGGCTCTGCCACCGGCTCAGGGCAGGGCTGTGGCAAGAGCTTCCTGGTCTGCGCTGGGCAGGTTGGTGCAGGCAGGCTCGGCACCTCCACGCAGACACGCGTGTCCTCTGAGCACCACGTTCTAGGTCCCCACTGGGAAGGATGACAGGCAGTCCTGGACTGGGGTCCGCGGCCACAGGCCAACGGTTCAGGGAGGAGGGGGCTGGATGAGGGCTGGCCTCCATGTGTCAGCCAGCTGATGCCCACTCTGCTAAGGCCTCCGGACCTGGCCACTCCGCCTGACGAGGGCAGGGAGGCCACAGTCAGGCCTGTGTACTAACTGTGTTTCAGCCATACTATGGCCTGGCGGGGTGGTCACCCCAGGCAGGCTGGTGCCATCTGTCCTGGGTGGGGAAGAGACAGGAGGGCCTTGGAGCGGGGCTCCTGCGAGCAGGGAGGAGCTGCTCTGGTAACCAGGGATGCGTTGACCTGGCACCAGGTCTGGCAAGACTGGCAGGCCATCGGGGCGCTGCAAGCTGGCCTGGCCCTGAGCCATCCCGAGAAGTCAGGTGTGGAAGCAGCCACATTCTGCCAAGGGCGCCTGAGGGCCATGCATCAGGTTTGTCTGGCCCCAGACCTGGTCTCAGGGGAGGACTCAGGGCCCTGGTCCTGCTTCTAGATGGTGCCAGGCAGGGAGAGCCCGAGCCTGGGGCCATGGGCAACACCTGCTCCTGCAGCAGGCTGTCCACCACCCAGTCGTGGGCATTCACAAGGCATCGCCCTGGAACCAGCATCTCCATACACACGTGTGCACATACATGCACACGCACGTTCTCTGGCTCAGGTGCTGTGGACTCCTCGTTGGGAGTGACTGTGTTGGTCTGTCCAGGGCGTTGCCCCAGCCCGGGTGTGTGGAGCCGGGTGTGTGCACACAGTGATGGGACTGCAGCTGCCCCAGCAGGGGGAGTCCTAGGGAAGGTGTGTCCAGTACACGCACCGTCAGCCCATCAGCCATGGGGGGGGCTGGATCTTAGAAGCCATGGGATTTTCAGTCGGTTTTTTTGTTTGTTTTAAGATTTGTTTATTTATTTTGAGAGAAAGAGAGAGACAGCTGAGGAGGGGAGGGGCAGAGGGGGAGAATCCTCAGGCAGGCTCTGCTAGGAGGCGCCCAGTGAGGACCTGATCTCACAACCCATGAGATCGTGACCAGAGCTGAAACCCACAGATGGATGCTCACCCAGCGGAGCCGCCAGGCGCCCCTAATTGAGGCATGTGGTTTTTTAAGCAGGGTCACTGAACACGGCAGAGGGCGTCCCAGGTGGTTTCCCCCATGTGCAGAACACGCAAGCTGGTGGGTGGCCTCAGTCGGCCTCAGTCTTCCTGGGCCTTTCCAGGAGGAGGTGAACCCCCATTAGCTTCATGGTTCAGCCTGTTCCACAGAGGCCTTTAGGTGTGTGTCTACTGCTCAGCACAGCCCCTGGGGGCTCAGGGAGCGCTTGCCAAGTGACAAGGTGAGTGAGCAGTGAATGGACGAGGCCAGAGGCTCCTGAGGCCATTCCTGCCAGCGCGCTGGGGCTCCAGTGGGGAGCTTGAGCTCAGGCACTGTGCGGGGCCAAGCAGGACACTCCTCATGGCACAGAGGTTTGTGGGCTTTCCTCCTAGTGTCTGCACTACAGGGACGGGCATGGCGTGTATGAGGAATGGGTGGTCAGTTGGACGTGTGTGGCTCTGAACATCTGCCCACACTGAGGGAGGCCCACGTGGTCTCAGCCCACAAAAGGAGATTGGGGCTCTGTGGTCCCACCAACAGGAGCCTGCTTCTAGGCTCTGGGATCCGATCTCACGTGTATAATACAGGGCCGCCTTCCAGCCAGAAAACAACCCCAGGACCATTGCTGGGTGGGCTTCTGTTCTAGGCTGTGCTCAGTGCAGAGCCAGTGGAGAGGCCGGTGCTCCCTCCCACGGGACATCAGGAACAGGCGTACTGCTGGCTGGTGTTCAGGAAGGCAGGTCCTATCAGCCCACAAGGATGGAGCCTGTGCTTGCGGAAGGAAAATTGCAGCCTCTTAGGGTCACTGAGCCCAGCTCCCGAGTGACACTGCACCCTGAACCGTGCTGCCCAGGCCTCAGGGAGCTTTGATTTCATCTTCCAGCACATATGTGACATCTTCTGTGTGGTCACTATCACAAGGGACCAAGGCTCCAGTGAACCCTAGTTCACCTGTCCGCTAACCCCCAGCTTAACCTTGTCCCATACACGGTCACGCCTCTGTGCCAGCCACCAGCAGGCTGCTTTCACAGCTCGTCTCATCAGGCCTTCCCTCGCAGGCTTTCTGCAGACACGGCGGACGGCAGCTACCCCATGTGCTCCTCGCGGCAGCACTGTGGACGGTGCAGACCCTAAGGAGTTTCCTTCACCCTTCATGTGTTCAGTAAGACGTAAGGTTTCCATGTAGAGGTGTCAGATGGAACACGTATATTTACTTGGAATCTACCTCGATGTCCTGCCAAATGAACACGGAAGTTAATATTTATTTATTTGTTCATTCATTCATTCATGAGAGACACACTGGCAGAAGGAGAAGCAGGCTCCTCGAGGGGAGCCCAATGTGGACTTGATCCTGGGACTCCGGGATTATGCCCTGAGCCAAAGGCAGATGCTCAGCCGCTGAGCCACCCAGGTGTCCTGGGAAGGAATTTTTTAAAGAAGAGGAGAAGGGGCTTGGGAAATGGTGTAGCCACTGTGGAAGACTGTTTGGCAGTTCCTAAAAAAACTAGAAATAGAATTACCATAGGGCCCATCACTTCCACCTCTGGATTTATACCAAAAAAATTTGAAAACAGGGACATGAACAGATAGATACTTGTACAAGTTCATGGCAGTATATTCACAACAGCCCAGAAGTGGAAGCAGCTCAAGTGTTCGTCAGTGGATGAGTAGATAGATAAAATTTAGTCCATCCACACAATGGAATATCATTCAGCCTAAAAAAATGTAGGGAGTTCTGACACATGTACAACATGGTTGAAACCAGAGAACATTATTTCAGTGAAATAAGCCAATTCAAAAAAGTACTGTGTGAGTCCACTCATACAAGGCCCCTAGAATATTCATATTCATAGAAACAGAAAGAATGGTGGGTGCCAGGTGCTAGAGCAGGGACAGCTGGAGACTTGTTCATTGCCTACAGAATTTCCATTTGGCTTGATGAAAAAGTTTTGGAGATGGAGTATGGTGATAGTTGCGCAACAGTAATAACACACTTAATGCCACTGACCTGTATAATTAAATATGGTTGTAATGGTAAATTTTGTACTTTTTACCAGATGTATATTTTACCACAATAAAATGTATATTTTATGTATACTTTGCCACGATAAAAATAAGGATACCCACAAGGACAAAGAGAACGAACACGGTTTTGGAAGCTGAAAAGTACAGGAGCGAGTGGTGGGAAGCTGACTTGTTCAGACCAAGAAGGGTGGATCCCAAACAGTGACAAAGCTCAGAAGCTGAAGCAGGTAGCAAACCTTAAAAGCTCCACAGTGGGTAGAGCCAGCTTCCTCTAGCAGAGGTTTGGAAGGTGTGTGGTCTTGAAGCTGAAAACTGCTTGAAAGTCTGTTTAAGAAACAAAGCAGCTACCGTAGAGTAGGCAAGAGCAGATTCTCGGCCAGAGCATTTGGACTCCAATCCCAGCCATTTTCAAGACAGGCCATAGAACAAGTCTCAATAAATGGTAAAGAAGGCAAATCATAGAAAGTGTATTCTCCTGTCACAACAGAATTGACTTAGTAATCAGTAACACAAAGATATCTGGAAAATCCCCAAGTACCTGGAAACTTTTTTAAAAGCGTACTATTGAATAGCCCATGGGTCAAATAAAAAGCTATGGGGGCAATTAGGAAGTATTTTGAACTGAAAGAAAATGAAAACAAAACATATGAACTGTGGGATGCAGCCACAGCAGTTGTTAGACAGAGATTCATAGCATGTGAATACCTGTGTTCTAAAATAAGATCTCAAATCAGGGGCCTCAGTTCCTATTTTAAGAAACTTAAAAAATAAACCAAAAGCAAGCAGAAGAACGAAAATAATGAAGATCTAAGTAGAAATCAGTGAAGGCGAAAACAGAAAAACAATGCAGAAAGTCAGTGAAACAAAAAGCTAATTCTTTGAGAAGATTGATAAGATTGATAAATCTCTAGCCAGACTGATCAAAAAGAAAACATAAATCACCAATATCAAGAAGGAGAGATGATGTCACCACAGATTCAACATGCAAAAGGGTAATATTATGAACAACTTTATGCCAGTATATTTGGCAGTTTAGAGGAAATGGATTCCTTGAAAGACAAACTACCAAAGATCACTCCATAAGAAATAGACAACCAAAACCACGTATCTATTAAGGAAATTGAATTGGTACTTAAAACTTTCCCACAAAGAAAAATAAAGGCCAAAATGGCTTCACTGGTGAATTTTACCAATTATAGCAATTCTTTACAAACTCGCTGAAAAAATTGAAATCGAGGGACTATCTCCAAATTTATTCCATACGAAAATTATAAAAGGACATTACCAAAAAAATGAATAACACGGACAGTATCACTCCTGAACATAGAACAGAAATTGTTAACATTACTTAAGCAAATGGAGTCCAACCATATATAAAAAAAAATGTATCTTGAGTGAGATTTATCTGAAGAATGAAAAATTGGTTTCACACTAAAAAATCAATCCATGTAATTCGCCAGTAAAAAAGAAAGATTATGTGATCATCCCAATAAGTGTAGAAAAAGCATTTGGCAAAAAATCCAACATTTCCATTCCTGATAAAAATTTCTAAACAAACTAGGAACAGAAGGGACCCTCTTCAACTGGACAAAAGGCAAATATTTTTTGAGACCCTATAGCACCCGAAAGAATGGAAAATGAGAACTCAGATACCTGTACACCCATGTCCATGGCAGCATTATTCACAATAACCGGAAAGTGCAAACAACCCAAGTGTCCAGCAGGTGCGTGGATAAGCAAAATGTGGTCTATCGATAACTGGAATATTTTGCAGCCATAAAAAAGAATAAAGCTCTGATACATGCTATAACGTGGAATAACCTTGAAAAAGGTATTCTAAGTTAAAAAAGCAGATACAGGGATCCCTGGGTGGCGCAGCGGTTTGGCGCCTGCCTTTGGCCCAGGGCGCAATCCTGGAGACCCAGGATCGAATCCCACATCAGGCTCCCGGTGCATGGAGCCTGCTTCTCCCTCTGCCTATGTCTCTGCCTCTCTCTCTCTCTCTCTCTGTGACTATCATAAATAAATAAAAATTAAAAAAAAAAAAGCAGATACAAAAGGGCAAACACTGTATAATTCAACTTCTATGAAATATCTAAAGTAAGCAAATTCATAGAAAGATTAGAGGTTACAGGAGCTGGGGGAGGGGGAATGAGGAGTTTTGCTTAATGGGTGCAGTGTTTCTGTTCGTGGTGATATAAGAATTTTAGAAATGTGGTGGCTGCATGACACAGTGTACTAGATGCCACTAAATTGTACACTTAAAAATGGTTAAATGGCTATATTTTTATGTTTGTATTTTACCACAATTAAAAAACATCTCTATCCAGCATCATACTTTTTCTTTTTTAAGGCTTTATTTATTTATTCATGAGAGACACAGAGAGAGGCAGGCAGAGGGAGAAGCACGCTTCCTGTGGGGAACCCAATGTGGGACTCGATCCCAGGACCCCGGGGTCACGACCTGAGCCAAAGAGCCACCCAGGTGCCCCGGTAGCATCATACTTAATGGTGAAAGACTGCTTTCCCCCAAGATCGAGAACAAGGCAAGGACCTCCAGCCCCCCTGCACCTGCTCCACGTGATGGCGGAGGGCCTAGCCAGTGCAAAGTCATGGAAAAGAAATAAAAGGCATCCAGAAGGGGAAGGAAGTGTGCAATTGTGTCTATTCACAGACCACACAGTCTTCCACAGACCTATAAAAATACTATAGTGAGAATAGCAAGTTTGCAGGATGCAAGACCAATATATAGTAAAGTTAATTGTGTTTCTACATAGTAGCAACAAACTACTGGAAATGGATATTTTAAAAATACCATCTCGGGGCACCTGGCTGGCTCAGCAGATGGAGCAGGTGACCCTTGACCTTGGAGTTGTGGGTCTGAGCCCTACATTGGCTGTAGAGATTAGTTTGAAATAAAATCTTAAAAAAATATATATCCACAGTAGCATTTAAAAATAAGATACTTAGGGATAAGTCTGACAAGAGATGTCTGAGAGTTCTATGCTGAAAACTCCCAAATGTTACTGCAAGTCAGGAAGGCCTGAGGTGGAGAGAAATACCATATTCATGAATCAGAAGACTCACTTGTATCAAGATTTTACTTCCACCTAAATTGATGCAGATTCAACCCTAACCAAAATCTTAATAGTTTTTTTTTTTTTTTAGTTTAGAAATCAATAGGCTGATTCTAAAATCCACAGAAAATGCAAAGGACCTAGAATGGCCACAATAACCTTTGAAAAAGAAGAGGGAGGTTGGAGGACTGACCATATCCTGCTTCAAGTCTTGTCATGACACTCCAGGAGCCAGGAGAATAAGCTGTTGATGTAAAGGTAGATCCGTGGGGCACAACAAAACTGCTTGAGTCCAAAACTCAACCCAGACCTACGTGGTGCATTAGTTTTGCACAGAGATGCGGAGGCACCTCCGTGAAGAAAGGGCAGTGCCTCCCGCCGCTGGTGCTGGGACAGCTGGTGGCCAAACACAAAAAGAGATGAACTTCAGGGATGAGCCTCCTACTCTGTGCTGTCTGCAAAAACTAGCTCAAAATATCACAAACCAAAACATAAAACCTAGAAACTGTAAAGCTAGAACGAAACATAGACGCTTCTTCTCGAGCTGGGCCCGGGTTTCTAGGTGTGACGCCCCAAGCAGCCTGTGCAAGAGGAGACCCTCGATGCCCTGGAGCTCCTGCTCTTCGGGAGACGCTCACCGGAGACCGGAGACCGGAGACCCGCGGTCCCAGCCCGCGGGGGGCCTGGAGGGACCGTATAGGGAGGGGGGAGCCGTGCCTCTGTGGGCGCCCCAGGGGCGGGGAGCGCCACACCCCCAGGCCTGGCTCCTGCACTGCTCTCGGTCCAAGGCGCCGGCCACGGAGAAGCCGCGGGGTCGGAGAAGCCGCGGGGTCGCCCGGAGTCACGGCTCCCTCCCCACGGCGCAGGCTCCCGGCGCCGCCGGAGCGAGCAGAACCTGAAGCCTCCGCTTCCTAAGGCACGGGTGCGGTGGCCCGTCCACAGGGCCTAGCCGTGCTGCTGGCGGAGCGCCTGGATGGGCGGGCCACGTGCCCTGGGGGGCGGCTGGGGGGCGGTCGCCATCGCCATCGGAGAAGAGCCTCCGGGGCAGGCGTGGAGGGCCGCGGCCCAGAGGCTGCTGGGGGGCTCCGCGCCCCCCCCCCCCACCGCGCGAGGAGCAGCCCCGCCGCCGGCCGGGCCCGCCGGCACCCCTGGGCTGCAGCGGGCGGCGTGGGCTGGCGCGCCCGGCTTTGTGTTCTCTGGTCCTCACGGCTCTGTTTGCTCCCCAGTGACGCAGCATATGAGAGCGCTCCTGGAGAGGAACAGTAAGAAGAAGCCCAAGTTGAGAAAGAAACCCAAGCCCTATGTTGAGGAGCCGGATGGTAGGGCCTCTCCCGCAGCCGGGCGCGGTCTGCGCAGCTCTGCTCTCCGGCCTGGGCCGCCTGGCCCCTTTCTCTAACCGCTTCTGGGCTGGAAGGGGTGTCGGTGGGGTGGCACTAACCATCGGGGCTGGGGCCTTCCGAGCCGGCCGAGGCCCAGTCCCGAAGGTGCGTCTGGGGGGGGCGGCACCCGCCCTGTGCCTCTCTCCGCGGTGCTCAGAACAATTTCCACCTTGCACGCTGGGCGCTCGGTGGGGAAGGGCGAGGACAGACTGGGCAAGGCCGGCCGGAAGCACCCCTAGGTGAGTGTCTGCTGAGGAGGGGCTTCCTCGGAGGGAGCCCAAGAACTTCCCCGTCCCACCAGCCTCGCCCTTCTCCCCGGGCCCTGGCTCGGGACCACAGCCCCATCCCACCACTGTCCAGGCTGCAGGGAGGCCCTGTCCACCCAGGACTGACCTGTCCCCAGGGGGGGGTCTCACTGCTGTCCTGGCACCGGGGCTCTGGGACCGGCCGCTGCCCCACCTCGGGCACTCCTCCCCACCCCTGGAACACACACGTCCTCCTCCAGACGAGCCCCACTTCTTGTGCCAGTACCACCCAACCTCGACCCCCCTCCCCTGGGAAGCTGGTGGCTACGCGCCGCCCGTCGTGGAGGGGGCCGCTGCCCTCAGGCCCCAGACATCGGAGCCGAGTGGGGGGGCCCGAGCTCCCACCGGTCCGGGTGTGGGGTTGCCGCAGGGACGGGGCTCAGCCTGGCCCCACGAGATCCTCTTGTGTAGCGAGGGCGGAGCCGAGGCCCAGGACCCGTGATGCGGGCACCAAGGGGTGGCCGGGGCGGCCTCTGGTCCCACCGCACAACTTGTAGGCCCAAAGCCCAGGCCCAGGGGCAGGGGGGGACAGACTGTGGAAGAGCCGCCGGCTGTCCCTCTGCGGCCAGGCCCCTGGAAGGCTGTGCAGGGGCGTCCCGGGGGACCCAAGGCGGGGCACCCACGCCGTCGTGAGGATCTCCCAGGCTGGCCGTGGGCGCTGCACAGCTCGGTCCTCGGGAGACCCCCCTCCCCCCGGTCGTGGCCCGGGAAGTGATGCCCGCCACGCGGTGCAGGGTGCGGGGGCTGCCGGGACCCCCCCCCCCGTCCTACAGGGGAGGACGCTGAGGCCCTGAGACGGGGGTCAGGGCATTTGTGTCGCCGGGGCACCCCCCCTGCAGCCACCCCCCTGCCGTGAGGTGTCCGAAGGCCCAGTTGGCTCTGGGCGCAGTGTCCTGAGCTGGCCTGGGGTGCTGCATCCCAGGGACCCGAAACGGATTCCCAGGGACAGTGAGAACGGTTCTCGAGCGTTGCTGCTTACGGTGACGACACGGTCCTGTGACCGCTCAGACGAAGATCTTCACGGGCTAAGACCCGGGTCCGAGGACCCCCTTGTGCTTCCTGCACAAGAACCTGCTTCCTTTAAGAGAAGACTGGGTTATGGATCTGAGGCTGGGGTCGGCAGGCCGGGGCCTCCGCGGCCCCCTCCCGGCCCCCCTCCCGGCCTCCCCGTGGCTGGTCCGCAGCCCCGGGGCGGGTGCTCCCAGGCAAGGCCTCACTCTGCGTCTTGGGCTCCTTGCGGCTTCTCCTGTGCCTGCCTTCCTGGGCCAGGAAAGATGCCACCCGGGGACACCCGCCCTGCGCGGACTCCTCCTCCCTGCCCTTCATCCCTGTATCTGGACACTCTGGACACTTCCTGGCCAAGGTCCCTGCGGCCCCTGCTCCCTGAACGCCCCCGCCCCCCGCCGCCGCCGTCCCGTGACCGCAACTGCTGCCGGGCAGAGCTAGCCCCCGCCTGGAGAAAGGAGACGGGCCTCCCTCCCGCCTTTGGCCCCTGGGCAGAACCCAAAGGTGTCTGTGTGGTGGCCCTGCAGGGACACCCGGGCTCAGGACATGGGGCGTCCCCTCCATGCTCCTCCTCCCCATTGCACTCCCACCATCCCGTCAGCCTCCCTTTCCGGGACTCTGGCCCAGGCAGCCCGCGGCCGCACAGCATCCCTGGCTGGAGGCAGGGCTACCGGGGAGTTGGGCCTGATGACCAGCTACCCCAAAGCCCCCTCCCCAGGACTGGCCCCAGGCAGTGGGCACAGAGCACCCCTAGCCCTGTTTCCTGTCGAACGGCCTTTCTTAGGGACTCCCCAGGGCTGGGGCCCGTGTCCTGCCCTTCCTGGTGAAGGTGGGAGGGGCGGGGGGGCCAGCAGAGGGGTCCCTTCCCCAGCGAGGCTCCTTGAGGTGCGGGAAGGGCCCCTTGCCTCTCTGTGCGGGTTTCTGCTCTAAAGGACTCAGCTCAGGAGAGGGGGGACCCCAGGGCTCTTGTGGGAGCGGCCTCTCACCCCTCCCACTCTGGCCTCTCAGCCCCTGCGCCCCACATCCACAGCACGCTGACCGGTGCCCGTTCTTTTCCAGGGGTGGCGATAAGCACGTATGCCAAGTACTGTTACCACAAGCTGCAGAAGGCGGCCCTCACCGGAGCCAAGAAGGTAGGAGCGTCCCCCGGGTCCTCCGGGCTGGGCGGTCAGGGGGACTGGTCCAGGGGGACGCGTCAGGGATTGGCCTGCTCTCCTAGAGCCCACCGAGGCAGGCAGGCAGCCAGGGAAGGCCGCGGGCACAGGCGGGCAGGGCCAAGTGACGGTGAGGTGCCCTGTGGCCACGGCACCAGCTGCCCCAGGCTCACCCGTGAGCAGGCAAGAGACCACCCCTCTAGAGGGGACCCTCACACCCTGGCTGACTGCCTCTGGGCCCCGGGGGAGGCCCGGCCTGGGACTGCAGGGCAGGCTCAGAACACCACCATGGGCCCCTTCACTCACGCTGGGCCACCCACCTGGCCATCTTCCCCTTCCGTACCCCTGCCCCCACTTCCACCCAGGCAGCCCCTCAGGCCCACTGGAGGCTGACCCTTCCCACCGGGTCTCGGAGCCTGGCCACCCCTCCCCTCTTCTCCCCCCACCTCCGCCCCAGGTGGTGTCACCTGGTCCACATCAGCCAGCCTGGCCCCTCTGTGGCCCCAGGCAGCTCTCATTCCAGGAACCACTCCCACCTTCCTCCCGTGTGACCAGTGGGGCCACCTGAAGATTTAGGGTGTTGTAGCTGGCCCAGCAGGATGCCTCTTCCCCAGTGACTTGGGGACCAAGGAGTTGGGGTGCCCTCAGCTCTGTGCAGGTGCCTGGAGTTACCAAGGAGAGAGGGGAGGGTGGCCAAGCCAGGGGCAGCCCTGGGAGGGGTACAGGGGGAGGGAAGGCTGGGAGCAGCGCCGCGGGGCCACGCCAGGTCAGAGCGCTGGGCTGTCTTTGCAGGGGCTGAAGAAGCCCAATGTGGAGGAGATCCGGCACGCCAAGAATGCTGTGTTCAGCCCGTCCATGTTTGGCAGTGCCCTGCAGGAGGTCATGAGCATGCAGAAGGAGCGATACCCTGATCGGCAGCTGCCCTGGGTACAAACACGTCTGTCTGAGGAGGTGCTAGCGCTCAACGGTGACCAGACCGAAGGCATCTTCAGGTGCCCTGCTACCTGGGCCCCAGGTGTGGGGCCTCGGGTGTGTCCGCTGTGTCTCAGGCAGGCACCAGGACCACCGGGCCTCCTTCCCTGCCCCAGCCCTGGGTTTTGGAGCCAGGAGACCCATGCCCCTGTCTGGGGATAGCCAGAGAGGACCCCACAAGAGGCTGTCCTGTGGGTGGGGAGGAACATCCTGGAGCTCACGGGCCATTGTGCAGCCCGGAAAGGCAAGGCAGGTCCCCATCCCCAGGGGGCAAGTCAAGGAACCCCCACCCCGGGTGTCAGCATGCCTGAACTTAGGAGGGTCAGCCGGGGACGATGTCTCTGTAAAGATGGCCAGTGGGGTCCCAGAGGGCACTTGAACCGCAGGGACCCTAGGCAGGCCTGCAACAGGAGTCTGGGCAGCAGCCAGCAGGTGGTGCTCACCTATGAATAGGGATGACAGTCCCTGCCCCATGGGGAATAGCACAGGGCCTGCTACCTGCTGTCAGGACTCACCTCCCCGAGAGGAGAGCTGGGAAATGAGGCTTGTGGGTTTGAGCCTCAGTGGCCCCACTGATGAAGGCATCGGCGGGACGGCTGCTGTCTCTCTCCCCGATGGAAGAGAGGCCAGGCCGCATGGGAGGAGCCTGACCCAGGGCAAGGCAGAGTCCTCCTCGGTGAGACCCACCCTTGCTCCACAGAGTGCCCGGGGACATTGATGAGGTGAACGCCCTGAAGCTGCAGGTGGACCAGTGGAAGGTGCCCACAGGCCTGGAGGATCCCCACGTCCCTGGTGAGCCCCCATTCCGCTAGGACGCACGGCCCCCCGGGGGCCTCCCTCGGGCCTTGCCTGCACCTGCCCTCACCCCTGCACGATCCGCCAGGGCCTGGGTGCCTGGGTCTGTGCAGCCTACCTAGGCCCGGCGACCCTTTCCCCCTGGGGGGGTGCCCGCCCTGCAGCCGCGCTGAGCGCCACCCCGCCCTGTGTCCGCAGCTTCGCTACTGAAGCTGTGGTACCGGGAGTTGGAGGAGCCCCTGATCCCGCACGAGTTCTACGAGCAGTGCATCGCGCACTACGAGAGCCCCGAGGCCGCCGTGGCCGTGGTGCACGCGCTGCCCCGCATCAACCGCCTGGTGCTGTGCTACCTCATCCGCTTCCTTCAGGTACGCGCGGGGCGCGCCCGGCCCCGCCCCCTGCGCCCGGCCCCGCCCCCGCCCCACAACGCGCTCCCGGCCCCGCCCCGCCCCGCCCCGCCCCTCTGGCCGGCCCCGCCCACCCGCCCTGCGCCCTCGCGCCCTCGCAGGTGTTCGTGCAGCCCGCCAACGTGGCCATCACCAAGATGGACGTCAGCAACCTGGCCATGGTGATGGCGCCCAACTGCCTGCGCTGCCGGTCGGACGACCCGCGCGTCATCTTCGAGAACACTCGCAAGGAGATGTCGTTCCTGCGCGTGCTCATCCAGCACCTGGACACCAGCTTCATGGAGGGCGTGCTATAGCGCGGGGCCCGAGGACCGCGGGGGGAGCGCGGGGAGCGCAGGGGAGCACGGGGAGGGGGGAGGGAACGCCCCGGCCGCGGAGGCAGCATGCCAGGCCCCCGCCGCGCCCGCCCCGCCCTGCAGGCCCCCGCCCCCGCCGCCCCGCCGCCCCCGCCCAGTGGCCAGTCCCGTGGGCCCCGCCCCGCCCCGCCCCGCCCCCGCCCCCGCCGGCCGGTCAGCCCCGAGAAAGTGCCTTCTGTTTCCTGGAGCCAAGTGACACTGCCCCTCCCGGCCGGCCCGAGAGCACACGCCGCCCGGCCCCGGGGCCAGCGCCTCGCCGGGTCTCCGTCCCGGTCGGGCCTGCAGCCGCCGCCGCCCCCTCCTCCCTCCTCCTCGCCCCTCCCCTCTCCCTCCGTCCCCCTTCCCCCCCTCCCCCCTCTCGCCGCTACCTGAGTGTGGCCGCCTGCGCGGAGGCTGCGCGGGGGGGAGGGAGCGCAGGGCACTGGACTGTCCGCCACCGGAGCGGGGCCCGGCGGGCCTTCTGGGGGGGGGCCCAAACCAAAGTCCTCTGGGGTGGGGGGCAGGGCTGGGCAGGCATTCTTGGGGCAGGGTGGGGGAGGGGCAAGAGTATTTTTCTTCGTGTAACTATAAATTCAGATTCTATCCAGCACACCAACCCGCCTGTGTATAAAGATATAGAGGGAAAGATATAAGAACTAAATTTGCTAATGACCTAGTTTTAACCCAAATGCTATTTATCTCTGAGCCGTCCTAGCCTGTCCTCCGTGCGGAGCAAGTTGACATCACTCCTTCGTTTTCTTCGCCACTTTCTTGGCTTCTGACCAAAAACCAAGCCGTGTCCACCCGCGTCTGGGACCCGCGGGAGGAGGGACGGGCCGGCGGGGCGGGGGCACCTCGACTCTCAGTTTGTACATTTTCCATTTTGGAATTTTGAGTTCCGATTGTAAAACTTAATTTCTCCCCAGTTTATATATATATATATATATATATATTTTTTAGAGTTGAGTTTTTATTTATTATTAAAAAAAAAGCCCCGCCGTTGCCGGGAGTCCCCTGCGGCGTCCCTAGCCGCGGGGTCTCCGGGCCAGACTCGCCCTGACGCATGGACCCCAGAGGTGGCAACACTTCGTGTGAATAAAGTACTACGGACACGTGGAGGCTGCGTGTGCTGTTGTGCGGGCCCCAGCGGCGCGCGGGCTTCCGGGGGGCGGGGCGTGACCCCGAGTCCGGCCGCCGGGGGGCGTGTCCCGGGCCGCCGCTTCCGGCGCGGGAGGAGATGTGGCGCGCGTGCGGGGTGCTCCGGCCGCGGCCCCCGGGGGCCCGGGCCTGCGGCGGGGGCGGGGGCGGGGTCGTGCCGTACGCGCAGGGCCAGGCCCCGGAGCCCCGGACGCGGGAGTACTTCTACTACGTGGACCACCAGGGCCAGGTGGGCGGGCGGCGGGGCGGCGGGGGCGGGCGGGCGCGGGCCGGGGCTCCGCGGGGGGAGGCCAGCCCCCGCCCTGGGCGCACTCACGGCCGCCCCCGTCCGCAGCTTTTCCTGGACGACTCCAAAATGAAGAACTTCACCACCTGCTTCAAAGGTACCGCTGCAGCCGCCTCCCGCCCGCGCCCCTGCGGCAGCGCCCGGGGCCGCGCAGGGCGAGCAGGGCCGGGGAGGGGCCCCGCGGCCGCGCGCAGCAACCGCGTCCTTCCCCTCCAGACCCACAGTTCCTGGTCACCTTCTTCTCCCGCCTGAGACCCAACCGGAGCGGCCGCTACGAGGCCTCCTTCCCCTTCCTCTCGCCCTGCGGCCGGGAGCGCAACTTCCTGCGCTGCGAGGACCGGCCGGTGGTCTTCACGCACCTGCTGGCCTCGGGCCCCGGGCCCCCGCGGCTGTCCTACTGCGGCGGCGGGGACGCCCTGGCCGTGCCCTTCGAGCCCGCGCGCCTGCTGCCCCTGGCCGCCAACGGCCGCCTCTACCACCCGGCGCCCGAGCGTGCGGGCGGCGTGGGCCTGGTGCGCTCCGCGCTGGCCTTCGAGCTGAGCGCCTGCTTCGAGTACCCGCCCGGCGCGGCCGCACCCTCGCACGTGCGCTGGCAGGGCCGCCGCCTCGCCCTCACCATGGACCTGGCCCCGCTGCTGCCCGCCGCGCCGCCCTGAGCCGCCCCGAGCCGCCCCGAGCCGCCCCCCCCGCCGCCCAGCCGCGGTCCGCTGCGCACGCGCACCCGGAGAGCGCGCCGGCCGAATGCGCGTGCGCGGCAGAGGTGCACCGCGGCCCCGGTCCGCCCGGCGCTGTCCGAGGTGCTGCCGCGTCCGGGGCCGCGACCGCGAGGAGGGGCGGAGTCGCGGCCCCTTCCGCTCCCTCCGCTCGCCTCGGGCCTCGGGCGGCCTCCACTTCGGGCCTCGCTCGCCAGGGACGCCGCGGACGCCGGGCCGGAGGCGCGGGGGAGGGGGGGCTCCAGTGCGCGTGCGCGAGCGGCGCCCGCCCCTCCCCCGCCCAGCGCTGCTCGTGGGGCCGGAGCACCGTGGGCTCGGCGGGGGAGCCGCGCCGCCGGAGCGTCAGGTGAGCGGGCGCCCGATCCCAGGTCAGCGGGCGTGGGGGCGGGATCGCGGCCGGTCCGGCCCTGCCCCGCGCGCACCGAGAGGGGGAGGCGACCTGGCAGGGGCCACGCCCTGCCCTGCCCTGGGACAGACCCGCGCTGGAGGGGGAGCAGGTGACACCGCGAGGAAATCGAGGCCCGCAGCTCGGGCTCCGCCCCAGGGGGTCGCGGGGCTTCCTCAGCCCTCCGGTCCCCGCACAGATGGCGCGCTGGAGTCGGTGACAGCCGTCGCTGAATCCCGTGCGTGACGCCCCGCCCCCTGCCCAGCCGATTATAGGGCCGCTCGCCCGCCGGGTAAAAGGATTTCGGGGCTGGCCTGCCCACCCCTTCCCGCCCCGGCCCTCTCCCTGCTCGGGCCCCTGTGTCCCAGTCAGCGCGCAGGGCCGTCCCTGGGAGCAGCAGTGCCCGGAATCCTAAGGAGGAAGCCGCGAAGCTCCTCTGCTTGAGGACTTGCCGCCCAAGGCCGCGGGGGCAAGGCTCGGGGCAAGCCTTTGGCTCAGGGAGCGGGTCCCAGGAGCCCGAGGATGCCTTCCGGTCCTTGGGGTCCACACACACCCTCAGACACCCGGGAACTGCCCTGCTTGGGCCAAAGCTATTGCATTAAAACTTTTGCTGTGTGCACTTCATTTCTAGTGACTTTAAATAATTACGTGAGTTACAATTTAGAGCACGATTTGAACAGACAGCAAGGCCACCTGGTGCCTTCCCACAGGACTCACTCCTGCCGGCAGGGTCAATGGGCAGGTGTTGAAAGGGGAACGTTTGAGGGCGGGCTACAGGCAGGAGACCGCATACCCTGGTTTGCTGCCCCTGCTCCAGACTAGCTGGCTTCTCAGCCCGGGCCCCACCTTTAGCACCGGACTTCCCGCGCCTGTACCTAGACCCGGGCCTTCCGCTCGCCAGGCCCACAGGCGCGTGAGCATAAGCCCCCGACGCTAGGCGTCCCTTCACAATTCAGCTCGCTGCTCCCAGAGCCGCGTGGGAAATGGTCCTACAAAACCAGTTGGTGGCCCAAGGCCCATCCTCACAACCCAGCTGTTCCATAGCCCAAAAAAGAGAAGCACCTTCCCGGGAGCCAGCGGGGAGGAGGACGTGGCTCCTCAACTGAGGGTCCTGTCGTGTGCCACGTGCCCCCACTCTAGCAAGCTCCAAGACCCACCCTCAGCCGCCAGGGGGCAGGGGCTGCACAAAGCTGTGCTCGCGTTTTCCTGTGGCGGTTGGCTCCCGGGATGGGGACCACAGCACGGGTTCCAGGGACAGGACTGGACTTCATGCGGGGTCACACAAGGACACTGCGCCTTGTCTTGAGGGCACAAGCCTCACGCTCTGGACTCGGCTCTTGGAAGTTCCGGAGGAGAGCCCGCGTGGACAAGCAGAATCGCCTTCCCAGAGCCTGTCCCCCTTCCAGCCTGGGCTTGGCTACCTGGCCCGGGGCCTCCCACCGTCATGTCCCCAAGCCCACACCCCAGGCAAGCAGAGGCTAGAGTGGAGGGAAGCCTGAGCCCGGTACTGCCAGGCAGGAAGCCCCTTAGGAGAGCTGGGAGAGGGGGCTTGGGCAGGGCGGGGCCTACCACTGGGAACAGCGGGAACTGCAGGTGGAAGCCGATGCCCCAGATGTCAGGACTGTTCTGGTCAAGTTTTTTGTTTTTTTTTTAATCAGTTGCTTGAACTCATTTATGACTTTTCAGATATTGCACCCGGGGTGCGGGCCTCCATCCACGTTCTCTGGCTCTCAAGTGTCAGGGTCCGGCCCGCTGACCTGTGTTTCAGGAGGCACATCCCATCCGGGCTGGACTATTCCGAGGCCCCGCTGGAGGCCGCAGCTTCGCGGTCGGCGGCCGGTCCCGCGGGAGATGGCCCCGGGGGCGCCCACGCTGCTGCTGCTGTGGCTGCTGTGGCTCCCCGGCTGCCCGCCCCGCGCTGCCGCCTGCCCAGCTGCCTGCCGCTGCTACAGCGCCACGGTGGAGTGCGGCGCCCTGCGGTTGCGCGGCGTCCCGCCCGGTATCCCACCCGGGACGCAGGTGGGCACCGCGTGGGGCCCGCGGCCCGGAGGGAGGGGCGTGTGGGCGCCCGGTGGGGGAGGGAGCCGCCTCCACGGCGTGAACAGCCCCCGACCTCCCTCCGGCCCGCAGACGCTGTTCCTGCAGGACAACAGCATCGCGCGCCTGGACCCGGGAGTCCTGGCGCCTCTCGCCGCCCTGCGCCGCCTCTACCTGCACAACAACAGCCTGCGCGCCCTGGAGCCCGGCGCCTTCCGCGCGCAGTCCCGCCTGCTGGAGCTGGCGCTCACCGGGAACCGGCTGCGCGGCCTGCGAGTCGGCGCCTTCTCGGGCCTGGCTCAGCTGCGTGCGCTCTACCTGGCGGGTAACCAGCTGGGGCAGCTGCTGGACTTCACCTTCCTGCACCTGCCGGTGAGGGGCGCGGGCGGGGCGGCGGGCGCCAGAGGGGCCGGCCCGAGCCGGCGCCTGTCCCCTGGGGCCCCTTCCCTGATGCCCGCTGTCCCTTCAGCGACTGCAGGAGCTGCACCTGCAGGACAACAGCATTGAGCTGCTGGAGGACCAAGCCCTGGCGGGGCTCTCCTCACTGGCGCTGCTGGACCTCAGCAGGAACCACCTGGGCACCCTCAGCCGCGAGGCCCTCCGGCCCCTGGCCAGCCTGCAGGTCCTGCGCCTCACAGGTACCCCCGGGGGTCTCGTGCGGGGCATATTCCGGGCGCAGGCGGGTCAATAGCAACAGGCCCGGGGGCGGACCGGGGCGGGCCGCAGGGGCTCCCAACTGCAGACCGTCCCACCCTCCTGGGGCCTGGGCCCCGCCCGCAGCCGCCCCGAAGGCTGACGGGAGCGCGGCGCTGGGGCAGGCGCGGCTCGGGGAGCTTGCCCACGCCGGTCGGAGATGCTCGGAGTCCCGGGCAGAGACGAGGGGCTGGCCGGCCTTGGGGCCACCAGCGCAGGCAGGCAGCACCTGCAAGGACGGCCCGGCCGGCGTTTCCAGGACTTAGCGCCTGAGGATGCGGCTGACGGACCGCGGGGTTTAGCGCTGCGGCCCTTGCGTGCGGGCGCCAACGCTTCCGCCCGGATGATGGGGTTGGTTCCAGGCAGAGACTTCAGAGCAGCAGAGGCTGAGAGATGAGCGGGCGGGGCGGGGCCGCGCAGCCACAGGGGAGGGGAGAGCCTGCCCCCAGGAGCCAGCGCCCCTGCTCTGCCCGCAGAGAACCCTTGGCGCTGCGACTGCGCCCTGCACTGGCTGGGAGCCTGGATCAAGGAGGGCGGCCAGCGGCTGCTCAGCTCCAGGGACAAGAAGATCGTGTGCGCCGAGCCCCCGCGCCTGGCGCTGCAGAGCCTCCTGGACGTTTCCGGCAGCAGCCTCATCTGCATCCCGCCCTCGGTGCACGTGGAGCCGCTCGAGGCGACGGCCAACCTGGGCGAGGACCTGCGGGTGGCCTGCCAGGCTTCGGGCTACCCGCAGCCCCTGGTCACCTGGAGAAAGGTGGCGCAGCCGCGCGACGGGCAGCCGCGGGCGCAGGCGCAGGCGGAGGGCGGGGCGCCGCGCCCCGGCGGCCCGGGCGGCCCCGACACGGGCAGCGGCATGCTGTTCCTCAGCAACATCACCCTGGCCCACGCCGGCAAGTACGAGTGCGAGGCCTCCAACGCCGGCGGCGCCGCCCGCGTGCCCTTCCAGCTCCTGGTCAACCTGTCCCGGCCGCAGCCGCCGCAGCCCGCGCCGCCGCCGCCCCCGCCCGCCGGGCCCGTCAGCCACGAGCCGCTGCAGGAGGCGGGCAGCATGGCCTTCCGCGCCCTGGGCCTGGCCACGCAGACGGCCGTGGCGGCTGCCATCGCGCTGCTGGCGCTCACGGCGCTGCTGCTGGCCGCCATGATCTGCCGCCGGCGCCGCAAGCGGAAAAAGGCGCCGGGGCCGCCGGGCGAGGGCGCGCTCTTCGTCAACGACTACTCGGACGGGCCGTGCACCTTCGCGCAGCTCGAGGAGCTCCGCGACGAGCGAGGCCACGAGATGTTCGTCATCGATCGCTCCAAGCCGCTCTTCGCCGACGCCCCGACGGAGGCGGCCGACGGCGCGGGGCCCGGGCTCCCGCTGCAACCGCCCACAGCCTACGAGATCCACTGCTGAGCGGCCGGCCCGAGGGGCGGGCGGGCGGGCGCGCGCTGATGACGTGGGCCGCGCGGATTGGTCGGCGGATGGCTCGGCCCGCGCATGCTCCGGCGCGCTCAGTAAAGGGTCGAAGCTGCGCAGTGTGCGGCGAGCCTGTGTGGGGTCCGGGGCCCCGAGGGCGCGGCGCGGGCACCTGCGGACCCCAGCTCTGCGGGGCCGAGGCGGCTCCCTGCACCCCTGCTGGAGGCCGCCCTCTCCTCCGGGCCGCCAGCCCGACGGGGCATCCCTGGGGTGGGCAGGGCGCCGGGCGGTGCAGGCGCCCGGACCGGCTGCCGGGCCAGTGGGAAGCCGGGGGAAGGGGGCGAGGGACGGCAGAGGCAGTGACCAGTCATTCTAACCGGTGAAGACATAAAAAACCACCACAAATGTAAGTTCCAAACACACTGCACGTTTCTACCTTAACGACCTGTCTGGCTCCAAAGCCCACAGGTGGCCTGGGTGCTGGGGCAGGCAGGACCATGAAAAGCCCCAGTGCATGGAGACCCAGTTCTCCTTGAAGCAGGTTCCTGTTCCAACCTCAACCCCGGAGCACGCGGCTCTCCTGGGACGGGCCTAGAGAACACTCTCTCTCAGCTGGCTTGCAGTTGGGACCCTACAAACATTCCAGAGAGGATTAGAACCCCAGAGGGCAGCCAAGTGCACCACAATCAAACCTGGCCCGCAGGCCTGGAATCCAGCCCTGAAGCCCACAGTCAGTCAGGGGAATGGGTACAGCGGTGCAGGAAGCTTAGGAAGGCTCAAAGTGCCCAGGAGCAAGGAAACCCGAGCCCGGCGCCTCTGGGTCAGGCCAGGATCTCAGTGAAGGCTCTGTCTGCCTAAGGCAGGGAAGGATCTCCAGTAGTCCTGAACACCAGGACAGCCTGGAGATCATAGGCTGAAGTAGTCTGCAGCCAGGCGCCCATAAATGTCTGTGGTCCAGAGCACATGAGCACGGCCTGAAGCTAGTAGCAGCTGGTGCAACTCGGCCTCCACACGAGCAAACTTCTCCTCATTGATGGAAGCCTCCAGCAGAACAGAAGCAGGCGGTGGCCAGGGCAGGCCCTCATAACAGTCCACGGGGAAGGGGTGCACCACCGTGCGTAGCTCAGCCTGCACCACTGAATCTCGTAGGAGCTCCTTGAGGCCCGCCATGGACAGCGGGTTGCCATAGAGGCCGAGGTAGCGGAGGCTGGTGCAGCGCGTCAGCACGGGGAGTGTGGCCAGCAGCTGGGTATCCGCGAGCTGGCACTCAGTTAGCTCGAGGTGCAACAGTGTGGCTGCTGCCGCCTGCAGTAGACCCTGGAAGGGCTCTAGTTGGCTGCCAGACAGGTCATTGCCACTGAGGTCCAACTTTTTGAGACGGACAGCGTGGGGGCTCTGGGCCAGAAAGCGCAGATCCTCAGGCAGCAGGGCACAAAAGGCCAGCTCCAGGCTCTCCAGGGGGCTCTGCAGGGTACTACAGGGGACATGTGCGGTCACAAACAGGCAGGGCCAGGGGAGGATCTCAGGGGGAAGAGGGGCAGGGTAGCAGTGGGGCTTGCTCACCTGAGCAGCTGGTCCAACCGACCCGAGAGGAGAGAGGAGCCCATGCTGAGCTCCCGCAGACAAGTGAAGCGGCCCATCTGGGCCAGGAAGTAACGGAAGTTGTCCTCACCATCCACAGAGGGCTGCCTGGAGTCCCCGTGCACATAGTGCAGCCGCAGGCTGGCCAGGTGCTGGAAGCGGGCCACATGTGGGATGATAACAGACAAGCCACGTAGACCCAAGTTGTTAAAGCGCAGGTCCACACGGCGCAAGCAGCCTGCGTCCAGCAGCTGCAGCAAAGCCACAGTGTTGCGCATGGGCAGGTCCTCGGCCCGCAGATCCCGGCAGCAGAGCCGCAGGGGACTGCCTACGCTGCTGCGGAGTGCCTCCCGCAAGAATGCGTAAGAGGCTCGGTTCACCCGCAGGTCCACACGAACCTCCACAGGAACAGGGGCCAGCCCAGGCTCCGTAGTCCCGCCTTGCTGCTGTGCTATACAGGTGCGGGCCACTGCCGCCGTGCAGTCCCACATGCTCATGGTGCCGGGGTCCTGCTCCACGCCGTCGTCCAGAAGGCCTGTCATGTCCAGCACCCGCAGGGCATGCTTCCTGGGAGCACGGGTAGGCTGAAGCAGGAGACAAGAGCCCACACCCACTCCCAGCCACCCTGAGACAGAAACAACAGGCCTGTTTCCGCCCTGAGCTCTTGCACTGGCCTGGAACCTCATGGGGGACCCTCTCCACCCCCCAGGCCTGAGGGCCCCCCAGGTAAACCCATACCTGCAGAGAGGCTGTGTGCCAGCCTCGGTCTCCGGGGTGTGGAGCCGGGCTGTCAGCCCCAGGATCACAGCCTGCATGCTCTCTGTGCTGGGGCGCTCCTGCAGCAAGGCCCGACTGCAGTGGGCACATTCCTGCAACAGCTGCTGGAAGCTGAGCAGCGGGAAGGGCCATGTGTGCACCAGCTCGCGAAGCACAACAGTCTTCTTGTCCATGAAGGCCACCTTGAACAGCAGGGGGAAGAGCTCTCGAGGCAGCAGGGGCAGGGCCTGGCAGGCCGCTGGCTGGCACTGGAGCACCTGCCGCGTGCTCAGGAACACAAGCGTGTGCATGGCGCTGGGCCAGGCAGGAAGCCACCTGCAGGGAAGGGCCCTTCAGCAGGGAGGACAGACCCCAGGCCACCACCTGGCCACAGCCTCCTCCATCACTGGTGGTGAGAAAGCCCAGCATGGGACCGGGCACGGAGCTGGCACTCAGTGGAGGACCGTTGCAGCGAAGAGCAAGCGTTAAGTGCCTAGCAACGGTCTCAGTGGAAACAGGAACGAGGCCACCCCCCAGTTCCCTCCCTCCAGCCACATGGGGCCTCCTCAGGGAAACAGAGCCCTCAAACAGCACACAAACAGTCCAGCATCACAAACGATGAGCTTGCCTGGATGTGCTTTTGATGGCTACTGCTCTGCGGGGCCTCCCCGCGCACAACCTGTACGTGAGGCCTCCCAAATCACAAAGCTGCTTATGAGAGACCGTCTCTTCCTCGAAGGTAGAATAGAGCTCGGACCTCCCACACCCCCAAGCGCTGGAGGAGGTAGGACACTCCTAAGGGGCTGGAAACTGCATCACAAGTTGTGTACCGCCCCCCGCCCCCCCAGCTCCTGCAGGTGGTCCTCAGGAACCCAGGCAGCCACTGCACCAGAGATAGCAGCAGAGGCAGAGGCCCGAGGGCGGGAACACGGCGTCCCCACAGGCCTGATCCTCGGGCCCTACCTGCGGCCGGCAGTACTGCCAAGCACCGGGATCCCCACAGATTCACAGGAAGCAAACCCCAGCCACCAAGGTCCTGGCCACCTGTCTGAACACCCCCTTTCCCCTCGATGACCACGTGATTCCGGAGGCCCCAGGCAGGGAAAGGCTCAGAGGAGGGGAGGCAGCGGCAGAGCAGGGGCCGCGGGAAGCGCCCACGGTGACGGGCACTTGGCCATCAGCTGCGCTCCTGACTCCAGCGGACTTACTGTGGGCCAAACACCGCATCCTCCTCATCCTCAAACTGCTTCCCAGCCACACCCCTGCAAGCACGTCAGAGCACTAAGGCCTAAGCCTTGCCACGCCAAGGTCACGGCCCGCGCGATGCGCTCGGGGCAGGGGAGCTCCGGCCGCACAGGCCCCGCCGCACAGGCCCCGCTCCCCGGCCTCGGGCACGACGGAGGTCCTCCCGGCGCGGGGTCCGGAGAAGCCCCGGCCGCCGCCCCGGCCCTGCTCGGCCTGCAGGCAAATCTCGCGAGGACGACTCATACCTCGCCGCGACAGGGCAGCCCCACCGAGCACCTGGCACGAGAGGAAGCGAGAGCAGCCAGTGTGGTCGCCGTGGGACGGGCCCCCGCCCCGCTCCCCGCGGCCTCCGCCCCGAGCCGCGGGGGACCCTCCACGCGACGCCCTCCGCCTCCCGGACGTGCGGCGGCCCCGCGGAGCCGGAGCGCCCGCCCCGCGGCTGCAGGCCCTCCCTACGCCGGCTCCGCCCCCGCCTCCCGGGCGGCGCCGCCCCCAGCGACCGCGCCGTCCCCGGCCCCGCGGCCCGCGCTCACCGGCCCCGCCGCCGCCGCCACCGCCGCCGGCCCCGCCTCGCCGTCCGCCGCGCCCCGCCCCCGCCTCCGCGCGCCGCGATGACGTGGCCGCCCCCCATTGGCCGCGCCCCCGGGCGCCGCGGATTGGCTGTCCCGCCGCCGCGGCCGAGCCGCCCCGCCTCCCGCCCTGCCCGGCGCCCCCATTGGCCGGCGACCGCGGCGGCGGGAGGTTCGCGGGCCCGGGCCGGGGTGCGGCGCCATGGAGCGGCTGCGGGACGTGCGCGGGCGGCTGCAGGCCTGGGAGCGCGCGTTCCGGCGGCAGCGCGGGCGGCGGCCGGGCCAGGTGCGGGCGGGCCAGGGGCGGGCGGGCCGGGCCGGGCCGGGCCAGGGGCGGGCGGCTGCGAGCTGACGGGCTCCCTCCGCAGGAGGACGTGCGGGCGGCGCCGGAGGAGACCCGCGGTGAGCGCGCGGGCCCGGGCGGGGGGGGGCGGCGGAGCCCGGCGGCCCCGCTGACCCCTGGCCGCACCCGCAGCGCTCTACCGGGAGTACCGCGCGCTGAGGAGGGCCCTGGGCCGGGCCGGCGGCGCGGGACCCCGCAGCCCCAAGCAGCCGCAGCCGACGGCGGAGGAGGTACCGAGGCCTGGGGGCGCCGGCCCGCCAGCCTCTCCGAGGCACGACCTGGGGCCGGGGGGGGGCTCGGACGCCCGCCGTGTCTCCCCGCAGATGCAGGAGCCCAGCTGCTGGGGGCCGCACCTGAGTCGGGCAGCGACGCGGAGGCCTCACGCCGCCGGCTTTGCGCCAAGCTCTGCGGGGGCCACGGCCGACTACGGGGCGAGGCTTAAGGCCAACCTGAGAGCCACGCGCCAGGTGAGGGTCCAGGGCGGCCACCGCGCAGCCTTTCTCCCCAACCTGCCCGCACACGTGCCCTTCCGGCGGGAGCGGGGCGACCCGAGACTCCCCCGCCCCTGTCCCAGGGCGGCCCATCGGGCGGTTTCGGAGGCCGCAGCAGCCCGCACCCGAGCCTCCTTCCTGGTCTGTGCTTCCCCCCTCAGGCTGGGCCAGCCCTGGGCGGCTTCCCCCGGCCTCCACGGAGACTCTCATCCAAGATGCCCTCCCCGGGGCCACCAGGTGCAGGGGCTGCCCCCGTATCTGCAGAAGAAGTCAGCGAGGAGCCACTCCAGCCTCCTGGGCCCCAGCCGAGGCCAGGCCACCTTCGGCAGCTGCAGGCATCCCTGAGCCTACGGCTGAGCTCCCTAGACCCAGGCTGGCTAGAGCGCTGTCACAGTGCGGCCTCAGATTGCCTGGGGGCTTCCGCGGCCCGCCAGCCCAGCCTGCGTGTAGAGGAGTCACGGCCTCTGACTTCGGGGGTCCCGTCGGTCCTTGGAGCCAGCCCTGGCCCCGAGGGTCGAGCCCTGCAGAGAGCTGCAGTCGGTGCAGGGAGCCCTGAAGCTGGCAACAGTCAAGGCAAGAAGCGGAGACGTACTAAGGAACCAGGAGGGGGTCCTGCACAGGCGCAGCAGGACGGTGGCCAAGCGGGACCCCCGCCTGAGGAAGCCAGGGCTGCGGGACCTGCAGAAGACTGTCCAGGAGAACCCCTGAGGGTACAGCCCACCAGTGGTCCCACAGCCGCCAGGTACTACAGCTTTAGCCTCCCAGTGGGGTTACCGTGAATCGAGGCAGGGGCAGGCTTTGGGTACGACCACTCATACATCCTTTCTAGCTCAGCCATGAGGGACCAAGGTAATTACGTTCGGCTCAACCTGAAGCAGAAACGCTACGTGCGAGGCCCAGCACAACGCGGCAGGCTCCTCCGCAAGCAGGTGAGGTAGTGGTGGGCCCTCTCTTCATCCCTGCTGTCTTTCGCCTCGTGACATTCCTCTGTGGTCCTCAGATGTGGAAGCAGAAGTGGCGGAAGAAGGGGGAGCATTTTGGAGGCGGCCAAGCCCGAGCCACAGCCGATGATTCTTGCTTCCGATGTGGGCAGCTCGGCCACTGGTCATCCCAGTGCCCCCAGCCAGGTGAAGTCTCTGCTCCAGGTGAGGGGTCACACTAACCCTATTTAGAGAAGAGTTGTACTCCGGGGGGGGGGGGGGGGGGCAATTGTAGCTCAAGTTAAGCTCCTTGTATCTGACACAGAGCCTACCTGGGGCCTCCAGACAAGCAGCAAGAAGGAAGAGGAGGTACAGCCCCAGCTCACCCCGGAGGAGGGCCCCCAGAGGAAGGGCACCACCAGCTGCCGGCTCCCTGGTGAATGAGGGGGCGGAGGGCAGGCTGCGGCCCGCCGGGCTCGTCTGAGCCTGGAGCTCCCACACCACCTTCCCCTGTCTGTTCCCAGTGAGTGAAGAAGACACGGAGCCCGCTGGGCCTGAGCGGTTGGTGACCACGGAGCGGCCAGTGCTGCAGGCCCCCTCTCCACCCCCCACTGTGCCACCACTTTACCCACCCGGGCCCTCGGGGCAGGTGGCAGGTGAGCAGGAGCCTGGCCACCCAGAGCCTTCGCTGGGGGGTGGGGACCACTTGGAGCCGTGTTGGCCAACACCTGTGTCCACAGAGACCCCAGCTGAGGTGTTCCAGGCCCTAGAGCAGCTGGGGCACCGAGCCTTCCGCCCCAGGCAGGAACAGGTGGTCATGCGCATCCTCTCTGGTGAGCTCGGCTGCCCGGGGGACGAGGCGAGGTCAGGGCCTGGCCACAGAGCAGCAGTACTGACCCCTGGTTCCTCCAGGCATGTCCACGCTGCTGGTGCTGCCCACTGGTGCTGGCAAGTCCCTGTGCTACCAGCTTCCCGCGCTGCTCTACGCCCGGCGGAGCCCCTGCCTCACGCTGGTCATCTCTCCCCTCCTGTCACTCATGGACGACCAGGTGCACAGACCTTGCCCGTGGGTCTTCTGATCCTTTGGGGCTGCTGCTTGTTGCCCGATCGGAGCTACGCAGAGCTGCATCAAGGCCTGGCAGTGGCCCAAGGGCAGCTGGGACACGGCTGCTCAGGCGGGATTCCCCCGGGGAAAACGACCCTGGGGAGGGGGCGGCCCGTCTGCTCCCGGGGCTCCTGAACCAAGGCTCCCCAGTGGCCCTGAGTCTGTACTCATGGGGTCCGTGACCTGAGCTTTCCGTTCCTGGGGCGCCCGAGGCCGAGGGCAGCAGCTGTCAGGCTGAGCAGCTGAGGGGCCTGTGAGGAAGGGCCATCCGGTTGTCGCCCTGTACCCGCAGGTGTCCGGCCTGCCCCCATGCCTGAAGGGGGTCTGCATCCACTCGGGCATGAGCCAGAAGCAGCGCGAGTCGGCCCTGCAGAAGGTGAGGGGCCTCACACGGCAGGACAGGCAGGGGGGCAGCCGGCTCTCGGGTGACGCGCCTGACCTTGCGTCTTCAGGTTCACGCGGCCCAGGTGCAGCTGCTGGTGCTGTCGCCCGAGACGCTGGTGGGGGCTGGGGCAGGGATGCCTGGCCACCTCCCTCAGCTGCCTCCCGTCGCCTTCGCCTGCATCGATGAGGCCCACTGCATCTCCCAGTGGTCCCACAACTTCCGGCCTTGTTACCTGCGTGTCTGCAAGGTGAGCCTCAGAGGTGCGCGGGCAGGCAAGGGAGGGGGGTCGGGTCCCTTCACAGGCACTGCTCCCACACAGGTGCTGCGGGAACACATGGGCGTGCGCTGCTTCCTGGGTCTCACAGCCACCGCCACACGCAGCACCGCGAGAGATGTGGCCCGGCATCTAGGCGTGGCCGAGGAGCTGGTCCTCAGGGGGCCAGCCACTGTCCCCAGCAACCTGCACCTCTCTGTGTCTAGGGACAGGGACCCAGACCAGGTAGAGGAGCACCCTGGGCCAGGCAGGGGCACTGCCTTGTGACAGCCCCTTCCTGACCACTGTCCTCCACCAGGCTTTGGTGACGCTGCTGCAGAGTGATCGCTTCCGCGCTCTGAGCTCAGTCATCGTCTACTGCCACAGACGCGGGGACACAGAGCGAGTTGCTGCGCTGCTCCGCACCTGCCTGCGTGAGGCCTGGGACCTCGGGCCTGGAGGTGAGGTCAGCAGGACTGTGCCCCGCGCCCGCCCTCCCCCCCCAATCCCAGCCAACCACCTGTGTCTTCCCCCGCAGGCAAGCCCGAGGCTGTCGCCGAGGCCTACCACGCCGGCATGTGTCCGCGGGAGCGGCGGCGGGTGCAACAGGCCTTCATGGAGGGCCGGCTGCGGGTGGTGGTGGCCACGGTGGCCTTCGGGATGGGGCTGGATCGGCCAGACGTGCGGGCTGTGTTGCACCTGGGGCTGCCTGCCAGCTTCGAGAGCTACGTGCAGGCTGTGGGCCGGGCCGGACGTGATGGCCAGCCTGCACACTGCCACCTCTTCCTACAGCCCCAGGTTCTCACCTGCCCCACTCGAGCTCCACCCATCCCACCCCACTCCGCCCCACCCCACAGCCACGCATCCACGGCCGTTCTCTTGCAGAGCCAGGACCTGCAGGAGCTGCGCAGACACGTGCACGCTGATGCCACGGACTTTCTCACGATGAAGAAGCTGGTCCAGCGTGCATTCCCGCCCTGCACCTGCACCCACGCCCCACGGCCTCCGGAGCAGGAGGAAGCCAGGAGTCAAGAGCAGCCTGTGGCCCCATCCCCGACAGAGGCCGAGCAACCCAACAGCAAAGGCACAGCCCGGTGCCCAGGCCACACGCGGGCACTGCCCATGCGGGCGCTGGTGGAAGCCCTGGACATGCCTGAGGAGGGTGAGGACCTGGGGGCAGGGGTGGGCACACCTCCTCATGCCCACGTCTCCACGGCCCCTGAGCCCTGCTCTGCCTGCAGCCATCGAGACCCTGCTGTGCTACCTGGAGCTACACCCGCAGCGCTGGCTGCAGCTGCTGGCACCCACCTATGCCCACTGCCGCCTGCGCTGCCCTGGGGGCCCCACCCAGCTCCAGGCCCTGGCCCGCAGGTGAGCACGTGTCCCACCCCCGGCTGGGGCCCAGGACACAGGACTGGGACTGCTAATCACATGTCCCTCCCCCTGGCCCAGGTGCCCCCCCCTGGCTGTGTGTCTGGCCCAGCAGCCAGTGAACACCACAGGTGGGGGAAGCTCTTCTGTAGAGTTTGACATCTTTAACCTGGCTGACTCACTGGGCTGGAAGCTGGGCCGCGTGCGGCAGGCTCTCCGTCAGCTGCAGTGGGACCCGGAGCCCAGGACAGGTGCGCCCTGCCCCCAGCCCAGCCCACAGCCCTGCCCAGCCCCTGGGCCTGCTTGCCACCTGCTTGCCCGTGTCTGATGAGCTCTCTGACAGGTGCACGTGGGGGCACAGGGGTGCAGGTGGAGTTCGGGGAGCTCGCCTTCTGTGTGTACAGTCCTGGGGACCTGACTGCCCACGAGAGGGACCAGATCTGTGACTTCCTGTACGGACACATACAGGCCCGAGAGCAGGAGGCCCTGGCCTGCCTGCGCCGCACCTTCCAGGCCTTTCTCAGGTAGGGGAGGGGTGGGCGGGGGCTGGGGCAGGTGTAGTGAGCTGCTCTAACGGAACCCTGCCCCACAGCGTGGCCTTCCCCAGCTGCGGGCCCTGCTTGGAGCAGCCTGATGAGGAGCGCAGCACCAGGCTCAAGGCTTTGCTCAGCGGCTACTTCGAGGAGGAGGAGGAGGAGGGTCCAAGGAGCTCGGAAGATGAGCAGGGCCTGGAGCCCGGACAGGAGAAGGTGGGTGCTAGTTCTTCTTGGGGGGATTGTGGATAGAATACAAGCCCGCAGCAGGGTTGGGAGGCCACGGGCACGCCTGGGTGTGCACACGTTCACACGCTCCACCGCCACCACCCACAGATCCAGGACTGGGAGGACCAGGTTCGCCAGGACGTCCGCCGCCTGCTGTCCTCATGGCCAGACCAGCAGTTCTCAGGCAGGGCTGTGGCCCGTATCTTCCACGGCATCGGTGAGGGCCCGGGAGGCTGGGCTCGGACCGGGCAGGGGCTAGGTGTGGGGCTAGGAGCCAGGCCTGGCCCAGAGTCCTTAGGGCCGCGTCCCCCTTCTCACCACAGGAAGCCCCCGCTACCCGGCGCAGGTGTACGGGCGGGACCGGCGCTTCTGGAGGAGATTCCTGCACCTCAGCTTCCATGCCCTGATGCGCATAGCCACAGAGGAGATCCTGCGGTACGGCCCCTGACCACCCTGCTGGGGCGGGCCCTGCTCCCTCATGTCACGACAGGCATGCGCCGGGGGCTGCGTGGCCAGCGTGCAGGGAGCCCGGTGTGGACTTTGTCAGGGGAAAAGGGCACAGATGTCCACAACAGTGACTGACGACCCTGGGCAAGGCCCACCACCAGAAGTGTGGAGGCAAGGATGCCCCAAAATGCAGAATAAAAAACACTCAAGCCACTCTCAGGAGCCCTCTTTTCTGACCAGGCGGCCCCTACGGTGTCGGGACAGTCCTGGCCATCACGCAACCCAGGCAGCTAAGGGCACGCTCAGCTTTATTAGGCAGGC
The DNA here is from genome assembly GCF_018345385.1 of Vulpes lagopus. Lineage (NCBI taxonomy): Eukaryota > Metazoa > Chordata > Mammalia > Carnivora > Canidae > Vulpes > Vulpes lagopus. Next base: position 340,908 of record NC_054832.1, read on the forward strand.
TGGCCACCCAGCTCAGGCCAGGGTGCTGGGTGCCAGGCTCAGATACAGAATGGGCAAGCCTGAGAGGACGAGGAAGAGGGAGAAGCACAGATGCAGCCCCAGGCTGTCAGCCAGGGCTCCGGCCAGCGTGCCCAGAAACAGCTTTCCCAGCAGCTCCAGAGTGGCCAGGAGGCTGTAGTGCGTGGCCTGCAGGAGTGGGGGGGATGAGGTATGCAATCAGGTGAGGGTTTGCCTGGGTCCAGCCCTGCAGCCCCCTGGACGCCCCAGCCATGCCCTCTCTCACCTGCAGGGCACTGGGTGTCAGCTGGCTGCAGCGCATCATCAGGGTGAACGTGGTGGTGGTAACCAGGCCCCCCAGCAAGTGCTGCAGACACAGGCTCAGCAGGGCTGCCCCTGGGAGGGCCGCCATCAGCGGGGCCCAGGGCGCCACACTCCTCCCCTCCCGCGGCCAGCCCCTCACCTCTCAGGGCTGCGCTGGGGCCCAGCCTGAGCCCTGGGCCGTCCAGGTGGAAGAGCAGGGCGGTCTGGCAGGCCAGGCCGCCAAGACGGAACCGGAGCACTGACCTCAGCAGGGGCAGAGGTTGCCTGAGGGGGACACAGGCAGGTCAGGGAGCATGGGGCGGGGGGGGGGGGGGGGGGGGGGGGCAGGGGCAGGGGGCCGAGGCGGGCTCACCGGGGCAGGCTCACCAGTGCCGGGACAGCAGGGCCCCACCCAGGGACGAGCCCACAATGGAGCACAGCACGGCGCCCACACCGTTCCACAGCCCCAGCTCTGGGGTGGAGATGCCGTGGTCCAGCAGGAAGAGCGGGAACAAGCTGCTAGCGCCCTGCTCACCTGTGGGGAGAACGAGCAAGGCTCCCCACCTCCCTCCACCTGGGGCCTCGCTGCCAGGAGACAGCTGGGACGGGGCATCAGCCAAGCTTAGGGTCAGCACGAAGCAGCGCCAGAGACCCGAGGGGTGGTCGTAGCTCCCAGAAGCCGTGCAGCTACAGCTGCAGAAGGACAAGGGGCAAGGCCCGGCTGTGAGCGCCCAGGAGGTGACCACCAAGTGGGCGCCAGGGCTCCCGGGGACCCAGCCGGAGCTCCCCCAGGCTCCCGTCCCTGCCGTGCCTGAGCCAAGGCCTCACTTACCCAGTTTGTAAGTGAGCACAAAGCCTGCCGTCCACAGGGTGCCAGGCATGGCCAGCAAGTCCTGCAGAAGGTGCAGGGTGCGCAGGGGTGCTTCTGAGGGCTGGGGCTGGTGCACGGGCAGTTGCCGCAGGGCCGGCGCGGCCCAGACCAGGGCAGCGGCCAGCCAATAGGTAGCAGCCAGGAGCACGAAGAGCAGGGCCCAGGAGAGCGCGGGAACGAGGGCCAGCAGGCCCCCTCCTGCCAGCACGGCCCCTAGCTTGTAGGCGACCACCTGCACGGTGTTCCCGGGCCCCAGCTCGGCGGGCTCCAGGAGCTGCACGGCCAGCGTGTCCAGGGCCACGTCCTGCACAGCCGCCCCGAGGTTCAGCAGCAGCAGCAGCCCCGCCACGGTGGCGGGCAGCCCCGCGGGGCCGGCGGCGGGAGGCAGGGCGGCCAGCAGCGCGCACACCAGGCCCAGGGCGGCCGTGCTGAGCGTCAGCCAGGCCCTCAGGGAGCCCCGCGTGTCCACCAGGGGGGCCCACGCGAGCTTCAACAGCCAGGGCAGGTACAGCACCTTGGCCAGCGCCACGCGGGTCAGCGACAGGCCCCGCGCCCGCAGCAGCACGGGCAGCAGGCCCGACTGCAGCCCGTAGGGCAGGCCTTGCACCAGGTAGAGGCCGGCCAGCGGCAGCAGCTTCCCGCGCATGGCCCGCCCGGTCCGCCCGGGATCCGGCCGGGGCGGGACGAGGCCGCGGGAGCAGCCGCCGCGACAGCGCAGGGCGCGGGGCCGGGCGAGCGCAGCGCGCAGGCGCAGAGCGCGGCGGCCACCGAGCGGCGGGCGGGCCAGAGCGTCGGCTGCCCTCGGGCGCCCCCCGCTGGCCGCGTCCCGGGCCTCGGGGATCGGTCCTCCCAGAGCTGCAGCCCCGCGGCTCCGGGCCCCGCGGGGGCAGGGAGTGGCCCGTGGCCGAGACGCACGTCCGGAGCCCTCGGCCGGAGCCCCGGGCCGCTCTCCCCACCCCTGGCGCCCCGAGCGGCGGCGGGTGAAGCCACCTGTCATCCTACAAGGCTCCCTAACAGGTGGACTGCGGCGGCCACAAGCAGGCGGACCGCGCACGGGAGGTGCTCCTGTGTCCCGCGGCAGGGACAGGGCGGCTCGGCCCCCCAGCCTGGGCCTCCCACGGCCCCTCCGGCCGCACCCCACACGCCCCTCTCCCGGCCCGCGCCCCTGGGTGCCCCAGGGTGGGAGCCACTGCCCGCCTCCAGCGCAAGGGCTGCATCTGCACTAGGGGTCCCACCTTCAAGCCCAACGCAAAGAAAGCAAGACCCATTCGCTCCCTGTCGCTCCCTCCCGCTCTTGGCACGGCCGCTCCCCCAGCAGCCTCAGGTGGCAGCCGCGTGCCAGCTGCCCATTTAGGAGGAACACTGAGGCTGCCAGCGCCCCCGCCCAGGGGCCTCGCTCTTCTGTCTCGCGCTGCCCGCCCCCGGCCCAGTCCGTCCTCTTGTGCCCGGTGCTGCCAGCCAGTCCAGGAGGGGAGCCAGGCAGGGGGACACCCCTTGGTCTTCCTCAGGCTCCTTCTGATGTGGCCACCTCTGGACTCAGCCCCTGCTTCTTCATCCAGCCCCGCCCCCAGCCGAGCGCCCGCCACACGTCTCACACCTCTGTGAGGCCCGCAGGTGCCGGCCTCCAGTCCAGAGACCACAGTGGAGACCAGCCCTGGGGAGGCGCCGCGTTGGCAGGAAGGTCGCCTCCTCTGGGAGCCCCACCCCCCCGACCACTCCTGCCGGAGGCCGACCAATACCCTGCACAGAACCCCGGCCGGAGAGGAAGGTGGGCGGCGCAGGCAGGTGTGCACACAGCCTCCGAGTGGTCAGGCTGCCTCGTAGCTTTATTAGGGGCGCGCAGGAAGGCTGGGGCCCAGCCCCACAGGCAGCAGGAGCAAGTCCAGGGGGCTGCAGAGACCCCCACGGCCCCGGCCATCGTAAGTCCAGAGTCGGCCCTGCCGGCCAAGCCTGGCCCGGGAGAGGGAGGGGGGGCCTCAGGAGTACTCTCGGGTGAACTTGGCGTGGAACTGGCTCAGCTTCTCCAGCAGAGGCCGCAGCTTCTCCATGGGGGGCAGAATGGTCATCCTAAAGGGGGAGCTCGGTAAGCGGAGGTGTTGGGGCCGCGGGGCTGGGCCGCGCGGGGCCAGGCCTCACCGGAAGTGGTAGGTGCCTTCCCTCTGCCCGAAGCCGCTGCCGGGCACCACGCAGATGCCGGTCTCCTCCAGGAGGCGCATGCAGAAGAACATGTCGGGGGCCAGGCTCAGCTCCTGCGGGCGGGCGGCACGCGGGGAGGTCAGGGCGGCGCCCCAGCCTGTGCCCTCCGCCGCGGCCCCGCCCGCAGGGGACCCCGACCTGAGCGCGCTGCACGGCGCGGGGGGGCAGCTGCACGCGAGGGAAGGAGTACATGGCGCCCTGCACCGGGTTGCAGCGGATGCCCGGGGACTCGTTGAACACCTGCTCCGTGAGCTTCGCCTTCGCCGCCAGCTCCGCCAGCACCGCCTGCCTCTCCTGCGGCCACGGGGGGGGGGGGGGGGCGGGGGCAGGGGGGCGGGGAGCAGATCTGATCTAGGAGACCCAGACCCGCAGGGCCGGTGGAGCCCGCCCCGCCCCGCTCCGCCCCTGCCCCGCTCACCGCCCCGCCCCCGTGCCCTGTCTCCACCCCGCCCCATGCCCTGTCTCCCCCCCCCCGCGCCCCGCCCCTGCCCCGCTCACCGCCCCGCCCCGTGCCCCGTCTCCACCCCCCCCACCCCAACCCCTGGCCCCCGGCGCCCGTCCCGCCCCCGCCCGCTCACCGCCTGGAACTGCGCGAAGGAGGGGTCGCTGGGCGCGGGCGGGCTGACCACGGTGCTGAGCAGGACCTGGCCAGGCACGGGCGGGCACAGCCGCACGCTCATCAGCTTCTGCATCTGCCGCTGCACCGCGGGGTCCATGTTCACCACCTCCACGTAGCCGCCGCGGAAGCCGCACCTGCGAGGCGAGGCAGCTGTGCAGGCGGCCGGGGGAGGAGCCCGGGCCGCCCCTTCTGCGGGCCTGCACGCACTCTCCCATGTAGCCCTTGGACACCGAGTGGAAGGAGGCGAGCTCCTGCTGCGTCGCGTACGGCGGCCCCATCTCCGTGAGCACCTTCTTGAACGAGTGGAACTGCGAGCCCTCGGCGTACACGTTGTCCTGGTACACCTGCGGGGCGGCCGGCGTCAGGGGGGGGCAGCCGCCGCCCTCGGGCCCCAGCCCAGGCGGGCCCCTGCCAGCACCTCATCGGCCATCAGGAAGAGGCGCTCCTCAAAGGCAAAGCGAATCACGGCCTCGATGCACTCGCGGGCTTGCACCTGCCCTGGGGTGCGGGGGAGGCAGCGCGGCAGGGTCAGACTCAGTCTCCGAGCTCCGGAGCTCCCGGGGGTGAAGGGCAGGGCGGGGCGGGAGGGCTGGGGCGACGGGCGGCGCACCGGTGGGGTTGCCAGGGTTGATAACGCACAGTGCGCGGGGGCGGCAGTGAGCCCGCGCCTGGCACAGGGCGCGCCGCAGCTCGGCCACGTCGAGTGCCCAGGTGCGCTCCTCATCCAGGTAGTAGTCCACCTGCACAGCGTTGAGCTCGGCCAGCGCAGCCGAGTACAGCGGGTACTGCGGGATGGGGATGAGAACCCCCGTGCGGGTGGGGCCCTCTCCGGCCACCAGCAGCTTCAGCACCGTCTGTAGGGGAGGGAAGCAGGCGCCGTTGGTGGGGCCCACAGGGGCTGCACCTGTTCCCGCCCCGCCTGGAACCGCGGTGCCAGGAGGAGCAGGGTCCGCCCAGCCGCGCTGGGAGAGACGCGGTGTCCTCCTGCCCTGGCCCTGGCCCTGCCTACCACGATGGCGTCGCTGGCCCCGGTGGACAGGTAGATGTTGTTGGGGTCCGAGGGAATGCCTCCGTCCCGCCGCTCGATGTACTCAGCCACGTCCTCGCGGATCAGCTGGATGCCGGAGCTGACGCTGTAGGCCCCTGGGCCCGGGGGCGGGGGGCAGAGCGGGGAGGAGAAGAGCACCGAGAGGTCCCTTAGCAGTGCTCCCCGACCTCTCCACTGCCTCTTCCAGCAGGCGGGCCCACCCCTCCCCTGGGACAGCCTCCCGGCCGCTCGTCCTGGCCCTGGCACTTACCCAAGCTGTGTCCCCCACATGCCTGCAAGATGCGCTCCGCCTTCTTCTTGGCATCCTCGGGGAAGTCCGGGCTGTTCAGGAGATCCGGGTGGACACAGAGGGCCAGGACCTGGGAGGGGCGGATCCTGAGGCCAGAGCGCGTGGGCTGACGGGGGAGGGCTCCCGGGCAAGGCTGAGCCTCACCTGACGCAGGAAGGTGATGGGCTTCTGCCCCATGGCCTGTGCATCCCCGATGTTGGCACGGACGACCTCAGTGAAGGGCTTCTTCACTCCCTGGGACGGAGGGGCCCGCGCAGTGAGGAGGGGACTGATCCCTCTGGCGGGTCCTTGTCCTGTGTGACTGTAGGGACGGGCTGCCCGGGTGCAGCCTGGAGGAAAGTGGTGGGGCCCGGGGCCGTACCTGGCGCAGCTCCTGCTCCAGCTCGAGGGCACGCAGCACAATGGGACCGCGCACGGCATACTCCACCCTCCGCACACACGGGTTCATGGTGTCCAGCGTCAGCACCTTCTCCTTCAGCCCGTTCATTGCAACCTGGTCACCTGCCCTCAAGGCCATGATCCTACTCAGACCAGGCAGGAAGGTCAGGACGCGGCAGGATCCAGAAGTGGGGCTAAGGGACGCTGAGTCCAGACTCAGTGGGCCAGGGCTGGGAACAGGGAGCAGGGGAGGGGCGCTCAGGGTAGAGGGCACCCTCCTCGCAGCAGGCTGCTGGCCCCACTGAAAGGGACAGGAAGGGCTGAAGAAGCAGCCGGGCCGCTGGGCCCCGCCCCACCCGTCCGGGCACAGTTCTGCCCCAGGGAGCCATAGGGAGCGCAGGAGGAGGCAGGCGGGGCTTGGGGTGACGCCCAGCGCCCGCCCAGTGTCCCCATGACAGGGGAGCAGGAGACCTACATAGGGGGAGGGATGGACAGAAGGTTCAAGAAACTCTGAGGGCCTGGGCCTTGGGGGGAGGTGCGCTGAGTGCCCGAAGGGGTTGGCAGGGCTGGGCAGAGCCAAAGGCCCAGGGAACTGGAGCTGGGCCCCTGGAGATTTACCCCAGCAGGGTTCTGCCAAGGCCGAGTCCTCTCAGGCCCCCCATCTTAGCGTGGGCCAGCGGCCCGTCTCCCAGGTAACTGGGCCAGGCCTCTATAGAATCCTGGCCTTACGGGGGAGGGGAACCCCTCCTGCGCTGGCAACCACGGCCCGCAGGCCACAGGAGCCCTGCTTGGACGTTGGTCCCCAGTCAGCAAGTGGTGGGGGCCAGAGCCTCTGGGTTGGGGTGCCAGGGGCCAGGGTAGGGCAGCTCCGGGCCTTCGGAGGGCCCTGGGACACCTCAGCCGCTGTCATGCCCTTTCACCATGCGCCAGCCCGGGGCTGCCCTTGGGGCCACATCGCAGGGTGACCTAAGCTCCCCTCCCTGTTGCTCCTGATTGGCAGGGACAGTGGGAAGCAAGCTGTGATAGGCCCCGGGGGCCCCACCTCCCCAGGCCCCGAAGGGCGCTGATAGGCCATGCCCAGGGGTGGCTGCCCCAGCGGCTGACAGCTGACTGAACGGAAGGTCAAGGAGCCATCCCTCCGCCCTCCGCAAGGGGCTGTGGCAGCTGGTCAGGCCTGGGGGCGGCCTGGCCTCCCCCGCTCACTGGCTGGAAAGGAAAGAGCAGGAGCCCCGGGCGGCCAGGCTGGTCTCACCCTGCGCCTCTGCCCACCTCGGGCACCGCCCCCCCTCCCAGTGCACAGGCCTGCCCTCTGGCCCCCAGGCAGAGCACAGGTTAACATGATCCCAGCCCCAGGCTGCGCCAGGCCCTCCCACCCCCTGGCAGCAAGGCTCACGCAGCAGCCGTGCTAGCAGGTGGACCTTGGCAGCTGCGCTACCCCACACACTAAATTTAACCTGCAGCCTCTCCCCGGCCCTCCCAGCCCTGCTGGGGACACCCCTGCAACCAGTGCTGCTCAGGGAAAGGGGGCCCGGCCACCACCGGGCTGACTGGGTCAGTGCCCACCAGAAGGAGGTGACCTGAGCCCGTGTCACTGGGCACTGGTGGTCATGCGGAGCTGCCCCCAGGGACAGAGGTGCTGGCGGTGCCATCTGCCCTCCCACTCGAGGCCCCTAAGGGACCCCTGTCACCCTGATACGCTGTGAATCTGGCCGGCCAACTACTGGCCCCCTTGCCAGCCCAGGCGGAGGCTGGCAGCCAGGTCCCGGGATCGGGGCTCCATGCCAGGATTGGGGGACTCATCCCCCAGGGAGGCTTCTGACTCCAGCCTCGCACCAATGCTCCGGCGTGCGGCTCCAGAGGCCTGTGGAAACCCCTCTCCCCGTTCTAAGCCAGGCCCCCCGGCCCCTGTGGCACGGATGCCCCCTGCCCCATCCCCCAAGGAATGTCCTTGCAGAGCTCCCTGCTGCTCTCAGGAAGGTGAAGAGTTACAGGGGAGCCTCCGGAAGGCCGGGAAGACAAGGAGGCCGGGAGCGGCGCAGGCCGGGCTTCTCGCCCAGTGGCCGTGGGCCTCACTCCCACGCAGGGCCAGGCAGCCACAAGCAAGCAGCTACAGGCCTCCCAACAGGGGCAGGCACACCCAGAAGCAGCAACACCACGGCTCCCCACCCTCGGGACGGTGGCCCGGCCGACGCACACAACAAGGCAGGTGGCGGAACAGCCCTTTATCAGGAGTCACAGGATGAAACTAGGTCTCCGCAGCAGGTCCCCCCGCACGACTTCCGCCAGGGGCCGTCCCCCATCAGCAGCACCGGGGTCCGGAGCAGGGCGTCGTCAGGTCGCCCGAGGGCAGCCTCACATGAGCAGACAGCAGGGCCTCTTCTCCGTGGGGGCCTCCTCCGAGGGCGCCGTGAGCCTCAGCAGGGGCGGGTCTCCGGCAGCCCTGGGGCTGCATGGCTGGGGGCTCTCGGGGTCCACGGGCAGCCCCAGCTCAGCGCCCTCGGGGCCCTCGGGCAGGGGTCGCTGCAGCTTAGCAGCGGCTCGCTGGCGCTTCAGCTCCGCCAGGGTGTGGTGGGCCTTGGCGCGGGCCAGGGCATCGGGGGCGGTGCTCTCCAGGGGGCTCAGCTGGTAGGACACGCTCCGGTCCAGCCGCTTGGAGTACAGGTGCCGCCCTGGGGAACCTCCCACGCGGCCGTTGTGTGGCCTGGCCAACTCTGGGTCCTCCTCCTGCCGGGAAGCAGGGGCCTCAGAGGCCGTCAGGAAGGCGTCTCCGGCCTCCCCGGGCCTTGGGCACCAGGTGGCGTGGCAGCCGAGGGGCAGATACAGGGGTGCGGGCAGCAGCTGTGAAAGGGCACTAGCCCAGTGGGGGCACTGGCTCGCTGGTCCCACCGACTCCTAGGGCGGGTGCAGCGGGAGCGTCGAGGCACCGACGTCAGGCCACAAGCCTGCACCGCTCAGAGGGCAGCGCCCAGGCCCACCACCCGTGTCGGGCTCACCTCGCTGGGCACAGGTCGCAGCTCTGCATCCGTTCGGCCATCCTCGTCCTCCTCGGGGGGCTCCGGGCTAGTGGGCGGTGGCTGTTGCCACACGATGGCCTCCTGGGCGTGCTCCTTGCGGTACAGGCTGGTACGCTGGGTCAGGCTCACCCTCCTCACCACCTTCCTGGGGAGGGCAGGGGGAGGGTGGGGGAGGGTGCCACTCGCCTCACGGATCTACCGGATCTACCGAGGGCCCTGCTGGCACCTCAGCAACATCAGCGGGGGCAAAGCCTGGGGAGGCGGGGAGGGAGATGGGAGGATGGGCGAGGTGTCTGCAGCGGGGCGGGGGGGGGGGGACCAAGGGCGCTCACCCCCGGCTGCCCGCGCTCGAGGTGCGGCGGCGCAGCAGAGAGCGCTGGCGGCCCTGGGCGCGCAGGAGCGCGTCGTGCTTGTGCTTCAGCTCCAGCAGCTTGGTGCGCACCTCCTCGTCCCCGCACACGTCTGAGGAGAAGCGGGTGGAGGTTACGGGTGCCCTCCCGCCCGCCCTGTTGGCTGGCAGAGGCAGCCCCAGCTCACCGAGAGGCGTCTCATCCATCAGAGACTTCCCGTTCAGGTCGGCCCCATGTGCCACGAGCAGCTCCACCAGGTGCACCTGAGGGCCGGCGACCCAGGCTGCTGAAGGCCGTGGAGCCAGGAGCCGGGAGCCACCAGCCAGGCCCGGCTGCCCCCAGGCCCGTGCTCACCTGGCCCCAGTAGGCTGCAGCGTGCAGCGGCTCCCAGCCATCCTGGTCCTTGGCGCTCGGGCTGGCCTGGTGTTCCAGCAGCAGGGCAGCCGCCTCGCCGAACCCATTGGCAGCCGCGACGTGTAGCTACAGGCACACGCCTCAGCCCTGAGTCCCTGCCATGCCCTCCAGCAGCAGCCCCCGCCCACAGGTCACGCGGCCCCACCCTCACCAGCGTGGCCCCATGGTCCTGGGGGACGTTGATGTCGGCTCCCGCCTGCAGCAGGCCACGGATGTCGTCCAGCATATGCAGCTCTGGCAAGGCCCGGGCCCCCTCGATGCTGTCCTGGGTGATGCCTGAAAGGCAGCAGGCTCAGAGCTGGCACCCCGGCACCACTGGTGGGCAAGTGGGCTCATACTCACCACGGTTGGCCATGGCTGTCTCCAGGAAGTCCAGCGTCCCCTCATCCTCACATAGGTCATAAGGCATGTTCCCATCAGTGTTGACGGCCAAGAGGTCAGCACCGCTGCAGGAAGAATGGGCAGGGGCCTTGACCACAGCAACCTTCTCCGCCATGGAGGTCTCAGGTCCACCCTCTGCATCAGCCCTCAGCCTGGGGCTCCCTCCGGGACAGTGTGGGTCACATGTGGAGGTGGCCCAAGCCCTCGGGCCCACCTGGCTGGCCCTGAGCTCTGGATCCTGTCCTCAAGCCAGCCAGGCCAAGCCCCAGTGCCCACCCCTGCCTGAGCTCCACGTTCCTGACACCCATGTGCCTCAGTCAGCCCGGGCCTGCCAGCTGGGAGGCGGAGCCACACTCAAGAGCCCCAGGGAGCAAAAGGTAGAAGGAGGAAGAGGGCCTGGATGCCAGGAGAGAGCTGCAGGGCACAAGGCTCAAGCAGAAGCATGGCCCCGAGGAAGACAGGGAGCTGAAGGGAGCTCAGAACACAAAGGTGGGTGCTCACTGTGGACAGGAACCATCTGGGTACACCCGCCCCCCCACGCCGAGACGTCTACATGCGACAGGAGGAGACTGCCTCCCGCCCACACTCCCACCCTCAGCTCCCGGACCCCTCCAGGGGAGCCTGAGCCCCCCACCATCTGTTCCATAGCAGGGGTCAGAGCTGAGGGGCCAGGGCAGTGGGGGGAATTCCCGGCCCCTGGTGAGGCCGACCACCCTTCCTGTTCACTAAGGCGCATGTGCCCTATACTGCCCTCCTTGTCAAAGACCCCCTGTGTCCAGGTGCCCCTCTATCTGTGTCACTGCCACCCCGTCACTGTCCAGAATGGCAGGTCTCTGTGCAGACCCCAGGGAGACCCGAGCTAGAGGTCAAAGCCCTCAAGGAGTTCCCAAACTGCTAGGGTGCCTGGCGGGAGAACGTACCAGGGCGCACGGCCACAATTCCCTGAGCACATGCCTATTCCCCTGATGTCACGGCGTCTGCAGCCTCTGCCCAGGCCCTGACCTCCACGCCAAGATGAAGGCAGGGGAAGCAAAGGTGAGTGGGAACACAGGAGGCCAAGGGCTCAGCATGCCTCCTGCAGGAGACCCCTGGGCTGTGCCGGGATGAACCACTGCCTGCAAGGAAGGCCCGGCCCCTCCTGGCCCGGCCGCATCCCTCCCCTCCCTCCTACAGGTGCCCACGGTGGCCACACTGACGGGGCCCTACCGGGCAATGAGCAGCTCCACCAGGTGCAGGTGGCCGCAGGTGGCCGCAGCGTGCAGGGGCGTCCAGCTCTCACTGTCACGGGCATTGACCTCAGCCCCGGCGTCCAGGAGCTGCTGCACCATCTCTCGGAAGTCATCGATGCAGCTCTACAAACCACAGGGCCTGAGCGCCAGAGTCCGGGGCCAGTGCGCCCCCCCCCAATCCCCCGCATGGCTGACCTGGTGCAGGGCCGTCAGGCCATCCTCGTTGGCCAGGTCAGGGCTGACCCCACTGTCGAGGAGCTGGCGGACTGTGAGGGGGGGAGCGGGGTGTGGTGAGGGTGCAGAGGCAGAGGTCCGGCCACAGACCAGCCCTGCTCGGTCAGGGTGCCCGGGACTGCGGCTGGAGGCGGGGGACGGCGAGGAGGACCGCGGTCAGGCGGCCAGAGGGACCCCGAGCGCAGGCTGAGGGCTCAAGGGCCGGGGCACTGGGTTTCCGTCTGTCCCGAGTGCGCGTCCGCCGCATGCCCTGCCTCCAGCCCCTAGAGGACCCCCCAGCCCTCAGGCTCCCGTGTGGGGCAGTCCCCACTGGGCTCGTCGATCCCACTTTGGCCAGGGCTCTGGCGCCCCCCCAACACCACCCTCACGGGGTCCCATGCACCTCCGGGCCCTCCATCCCACACACGCCCCGCCTGGAGCAGCCTCCTGCCCCGCCGCAGCCTGCAGCGTGGGCCCAGGGCGTCCAGTCCGGCCCCTCCATAGGGTCTACCCCTCCGCAGAGCTAGCCCCTGTCCTCATTCTTCAGGGGGCCCAGGCTGCCGCCAAGGTCACCCTGGACCTCCTTGGTGGCCTGGCCCTCCCTCCCAGGCACTCCACAGGCAGGAGGAGGACTCGCCCTCCTTCCCACAGTTCCCCGGGCCATGGCCTGGGCACACCCACCACGCCCTCCTGTTTCCCTTGCCTTGAGGCACTGCCCATCCCTCCTTGCCCTCTGCACCCCAGCCTCTGCCCTGCAGGAAGCCAGGAAGAGCCCTCCAGAGCCTCTCCACGAGAGCAGTGAGCACGCAGGGCGCAGGGGAGGAATGAGGAGGCTGCCAAAAGCTCAGGCCTGTCATCTAGCCAGGGAGGTCCTGATGGGGAGGAAGAAGTCAGACAGGGCCTGAGGCAGGTGTCGCATGGGCTGGCCTGTGGGGGACCCCTGCCCCCGCGCTCTAACCTGCTGAGGTGGGCGTTACCGTCCTCCTTTACAGAGGTGGAGACTGAGGACCCAAGCAGGTGGTGGCCAGGACTCTCCTGATCATCGCCCAGTGCCCTGGCAAGAGGCGGCAGAGACTATGGGCCACTCCCAGCCCACCTGAGCCGAGCCCCTGGCACTTCTCCAGACTCCTGGGGGCTTCCCCAGTGCCCCTGCCCACCGACCTCACCCCCGCAGCAGCACCCTGCGCATGCGGCCCCATTAGGGGCCGGCCTCCGGTGGGCGGCCTACCGCGTAGAGCATGCAGTAGAGGGCGGCGGGCCTGCCCTGGGCCTCCACACGACGGCACTGTGCCCTCACGGCTCTCAGGGGCTGGGCCAGGGACAGGGCCTGCCCTGGGGCTCGGCCACGCTCACCTTCCTCCAGGTCATTTCGGGCAGCAGCCTCCAGAAGGGTGACGCTGGGAGGGAAGAGGACCCGCTTCTGCGGCCTGCCGCCGGGGGCCTCCTTCCACGGCCACTCCCGGTGCCCCTTCTTGCCCTGGGCCTCCTTCTCAGCCTGGGCCCACATCTTCACCTGCTGTGCACGTCGCTTCTGGGCATGCTTCAGCCGCTCCTGCGTGCTCATCCTGCCCACCATGGGCATCTCTGCCAGCAGCTCCAGGTGCTCGGCCATGGCGGGGGCTACCTGCCAGGGGGGCTGCTCGGGGCACCAGATGGGGGATCACAGGGGCCAGACTGGGCCTGTGCACTGGGGCAGCTGGTTGGACCAGCACCCTTGGGGGCATCCCCTTCCTAAGGCTCGGTGGTGCCCTCTGCCCCTGGCAAGGCTGGGTCACGAGGCTCCAGGCAATCCTGAAGGACACGGACCCCAGGCAGGAAGGGTAGCCTGCCTCTCAAGAGCCCTGGCACCTCAGCTGCTCAACGGGCAGGGCCTCACCTCCCTCCTGGGGTCAGGGTGCGCCTGTGGGAAGCACCCCAGGACCTGGCCAGCCTCAGTCCAGGGTCTGAAGCTAATTACCCAGATAACAAAGTTGCAGTGTCCTGGTACTTCAGTGAGGGCGAAGAGAGGGCAGGGCAATGGGCAGAGGCCCCTGGGAGCCCTTTGGAGTTCCGGAAGCCCCTTCACCTTCCAGGCTCAGGATCCTGGGTGGGGCCGGGGAGCAGCCATGCCCTGGCCTTCCCTCCCCTCTCCCACCAGGGTCAGTACATCAGTGCTAACAGGGAGGTGCAGCCAGAGAGGCCAGGGCAGGGTGTGCCCACAGAGTCCCGGGGTCTCAGCCCCCAGTGCCCCGGTGTGAGCTGGTCTAAGCAGCCAGAGTACCAGGGGCACGGCAGGCCTGGCAACGTCTCCCGGAGGGCCTGCTTTCGAAGAGCGGTTGGTCAGGCTGCAGACAGCAGGCGGCTTGCACTAGCCTGCAGGGGAGGAAGAGGAAGCACATCATTGCTGGCTCCGGCGGGGAGGCCAGCAGGTGCGAGCTCGCCCTGCCCCAGGAGGCCGGGCTGCAGCGCACAGCCACACTGCGGGACAACGTTCCTGGCCGGGGCCTGCTGTGCCCAGTGCTGGCTTGCACGTGTGCCCGGGCAGGGCCGGGCGGCGCGGCGCAGGAGTCGGCAGGGCCGCAGGCGCAGGTGGCAGCGAGCCTTCCCCGGTGCTGGCCTCAGGGGGCTGTCTGCGGCCTCTCCCTGCCGCCGGCTCTGGCCCGGGTCCCTACAGCGTCCCTGACCATCTGCCCCCAGGCCGGTGGGTACAGGGTCACCCTGGCCTTGGGCCCTCTCGGGGCTGCCCCGAGGGCTCTGCAACCTACAGCAGAGCCTGAGACCCTCTGCAGGACTCCCCTTCCCTCCCAGCCACTCCCAGCCCCCCAGGAGGAGAGGCCCACACGCGCGCTACAGGGCGTGACGTTCCCAGGAAGCCGACCCGAACAACCCACTCCAAGGGATCATAAGCAAGGAGCAAGGCACACACTCAGTCTTGAGCCATGGGGTGGGGGGACCCACAGGAGAAGTGCCCCCCACAAGGAAGGAGCCCCCCCATAGGCCAAGGCTTCCTGGAGAGTGGGCTCACAGGGTCATAGGGACCATTTTGCTTCCTGAAGACAGGCACCAGGACCAAAGCCACCTCCTGGCTGTGTTTAGCGAGATTTAGGGGGCATCATCCAGCCCGTGACTTTACATATTAAGGGGTTCTGATACCACGTCCTACGGAGAACCACCAAAAAGAGCACACAGGTTTTGAACTGAATACACGTCTTTTGGTTTACTCATCCTGAAGGCCATCCATGAACCTTCGTCACGAGGCAGGACCAAGAGCCTCAGCATCCTCCCCCCCCCAACCCAGCCACAGTGGGAAGAACCAGGAGGTCCCCTGGTTTGAGTTGTGGCAGCTTCCAGGGGTCCTCAGCCCCTGACTCTGGTGGGCCCAGCCCTGATGCCCTGGGTCTGCTCTGGGCCTCTTTAGCAGCACCCCTTGCTGGAAGATGCCTGAGGGTAGTCTCCCCATCACTTTGGGCAGGTCCTTGGGCTGCTGACTATCTTCTCTGAGCCCAAGGTGACCCTAAGGAAGAAACACTACAGTGGGCACCCCATCTCAGGACAGTATCGGGGGGTGACACAGCGCCCAATGCCTGGCCCCTCCAGGCTCAGCCCAAGACTTCTGGACCCCAGCCCCCGGGACCTGCCTGACGGCCATCTAGACCCCCTCAGCCGCCTCCTCCCAGCCAGTCCAGGAACAGCCCACAGGAAGTGAAAGAGCCAACCCTCAACGGGGCCACCAAGGCCAAGATGGCTTAGGGGAGTACCACAGAATGGCCAGCACACCAACCCAGGCTGCAGGGGGGATGGCGAGGGAGGCAAGCAGGGCCTCTCGCACCTTGTCCACAAATGCCCCCTAAGTCTCGCTGGAATGTCAAACAGAGAGAATCCAGGCAATGGCATCCAGGTCTCAGCTCCGTGCCCAGGTAAGCGGCACAAGAGCGTGGGACCGAGATGGGAGGAGCCACCTGCAAGGACAAGGGCCACTGACCCCCAAGCCTCTCAGCACACACCACACACTGCTGGGAGCACGTCAGGACCCCTGGCTTCTGGGACGGCAGGCGCAGGACCCGGAACCGAGCCCAGTGCGAACAGGTCCACGCTGGCCCGGGTGCTCAGCGGCCCTGAACATCCACCGTCACCACCTCCCCAACATATCCCGGTCATGATCCCCGTCTGCTCCACAGGGACACTGTGCCCACGCCTCCATCCAAAGTCCTCTGTTAGACAGAACATGAGAGACTCCTAACTCTGGGAAACGAACTAGGGGTGGTGGAAGGGGAGGAGGCCGGGGGGTGGGGGTGACTGGGTGACGGGCACTGGGGTGGGCACTTGATGGGATGAGCACTGGGTGTTATGCTATATGTTGGCAAATTGAACACCAATAAAAAATAAATTTATATTAAAAAAATTAAAAAAAATAAAAAAATAATAAAAATAAAAAATTCAACAAAACAAAACAAAACAACAACAACAAAAAAAACCAAAGTCCTCTGTTAGCCGGTCCACCTCATGCCCACGTCAGCACCGTGTGAAGGTGAGCGACGGTGTAACGAGAATCCAGGCCTGCGAGGGGCAGGGAGTGTCACTTTACTCACCCATGGCCTTGTGCGGAGGGAAGAGACGGAGGCTGGAGGCTGGGGGAGCTCGGGCTGCCCACCCCCCACATGTGAAGCTCTGCTTGGCTTCCTGGGGGGGACTCCTGTGACTTGCGATCAAAGAGCTGGTTTTATTTGTGGCGTGATGTACAAGAGCAAAAAATGGGAGAACCCCAGACGCCTCTCGCTCTGGGAAAGTAAAGTTCATGTTCCCATTGTACAGAGTAACAAGGAAGGTGCCGGGACGGTGCCCGGGAAACCCTGGCGCGGGGCCGACACGGTCCCGGTTTGTCCGTCAGTGCAGACACAGCGTGATGCCCCCATTCCAGGCCGAGCCAGGCCCCAGCCCTCGTGCTCGCCCTCCCCGCAGACTGGCTCACCTTGGAAGACGCCCATGCCACCACGGCCCACTCCCTCACGGGCACAGGCCACAGGCGCCTCCAGCAGCTTCCCGAGCCGGCGGAGGCTGGACGCCGGACACCAGACACGGCACTATTTGTCCCGGCCTGTCTCTCCCACTGGAGGCCAAGCGTGTTGAGGGCACACGTCCCGTCCGTCTCCTCAACCACGTGCCGGCACCTGCAAGAGGAGCCTTTGGTCAGAGTGCGTAAAGGGCTGGGGGGCCCCGGCCTGGCGCGGTGACGCTAAGGAGTAGACAAGCGCAGGCCCGAGGTGCCCTACGACCCCCACCACACAGGCAGGACCTGATGCCCGGAGACTCTACCACGGCCACACCAGGTTGTGAAGGGCGGCCGGGCCACTGGGCGCCTGCTCTCCTCCGCCCCGCGGCAGGCCAGGGCCGGGGACTGGGCTGGCAGAGCAGCAGGGTGCGCGTCGCTGCGTAGGGAGGTCGGCCGTGCTCAGGCCGGGGCCGTGGGCAGAAGGCCGTGGTCACAGCGCCTGGACAGCTGCAGTGTGGGGAGCTGGTGGCAAGGCAGGTGGCGCCTGGCGCTGCACACAGGCCAAGGGACGAACAGACCTGGGCCGTGGCCACGGGCACCCAGCGCCGGGACACCCTCCAGGGCACCCAGCAGCAATGGTACGGGCTGCCGGCAAGCCGAGGCTCTAGCAACCTCTATGACAGAAACACTGGAAATGACCTACCTGTTAGCAAAGGGCCTAATCAAGCAAGACCCCGAGGGGTTCGTGACCTTCCGTACACCACCATGGAACGGTCACTAAGAAACGGTGTCTGTTCAGGGCGCCCGGGGGCCTCAGTCGGGTCAGCAGCCGACTCTTGATTTCAGCTCGGGTCATGATCTCAGGGTTGTGGGATCGAGCCCCACATCGGGACCCCTGCTCAGTGTGGAGTCTGCTTCTCCCTCTCCCTCTGCCCTTCGCCTTGCTCATCTCATGCTCTCTCTCTCAGATAAATAAAAAAATCTTTTTTTTTAAGATTTATTTATTAATGGGGATCCCTGGGTGGCTCAGCAGTTTGGCACCTGCCTTTGGCCCAGGGTGCAATCCTGGAGTCCCGGGATCGAGTCCCACGTCGGGCTCCCCGCAGGGAGCCTGCTTTTCCCTCTGCCTGTGTCTCTGCCTCTCTGTCTCTCTATCATGAATAAATAAATAAAATCTTAAAAAAAAAAAAAAGATTTATTTATTCATTAAACACAGAGAGATAGAGAGGCAGAGAACCTCCCCGCAGGGAGCCTGACGTGGGACTCGATCCCAGGGGCCTGGGATCACACCCTGAGCCGAAGGCAGATGCTCAACTGCTGAGCAACCCGGGGGTCCCAATAAATAAATCTTTAGAAAAAAAAGAAATAGTGTTTGTTCAGTGAAAAAAAAAAAAAAAGGTATAAAGTCTGCATATGGTATGCTGCCTTTTGTGGAAAAAAGGAGTAAATAAGAACATATATTTATTTTAATGTATATAAGAAACACAAGAAACACCAAAAAAGACCAGAAGTGGTCACGGTGGGGTGCAGAGGCAGGTGGATGGGGAACACGCAGGTGGATGGGTCGCTCCTGCTGGCTTCTGAGGCACGCCAGGTAAGGCTCTCCTCAGCGCCTGCAAGTGCTCTGTTTCGGGAGAGCAGGTGTGCACACTCCCATTGGCTGCCAGGGCCGACCTGGGAGGAACAGCACGGGCCATGCTCAGCTCCTGGAGCACCTTCTGTCCTCAGCTGACCAGGGTTTGGGAGCCAAAGAAGCTTTCAAATGATTGATGTGATCAGATTGGGGGTAAGGGGAACCTGACACCTGGCCAGGAACGGACAGGAGAAGTCAAGAACAGGATGAGGAGGGGACAGGTTGTCAGATGCAGGGCAAGGGAGTGAGAGGCAGAGGAAGGAGGGCCCTCAGAAGCAGGTCTGAGCAGTGTCCAGGCAAACTGGCACCAGGAAGCCCAGAAGAGAGCATCCAGGGGTGAGGGGCCAGCAGAGATGCAGACGGGAGGACCAGCGTGACCACTGCAGGGAAGCAGGGGAGGGCCGTGCACAGTGACCGTGGGAACTCTGCTCCAACGCATGGCTACGGATGGCAGGTAACCAACCACCTGGAAAAAGAGCAGGACCTCCCTGTCTCCACGCCCCAAAATCAATTCTGGGGGTGCCCAGGGGGCTCAGTCGGTTAAGCATCCGAATCTTGATTTTGGCCTAGGTCACGATCTCAGGATCATGGATCAAGCCTCGCGTAGAGCTCTGTGCTGGCGGGGAGCCTGCTTGAGGTTCTCTCCCCCACTCTTCCTCTGTGCCCCCCACTCTCTTAAATAAATAAATAAATATTTTTTAAAAATCAATTTCAGACTCATCAGAGACACAGCTGCAAGGAAAAATAAAGCCACAGGAGTATTAGGAAGAAGGGAATAATTATCTGTGTAATCCCAGCACAGGGGAAAGCCTTTTCTAAATTTGACGCAAAACCCAGATATGAAAAGACTGATAAATACGGTTGCACTAGATCTGCACTGAAGAAGAAAACAAACCAAACCAAAACCTCCAAAACCAGAAAACAGATGGTCAGCTGGACAAAACACATGTAATGCACATGGCAAAGTGGTCCTCTGGGCAGTCATGATGGGCCGTGCAGCGTGGGCGAAGTGAAGACATCTCCTGGGACAAAGGACATGGATCCCACTGGAAACATGGTCAGACACTCCAGTCCCCAATAATTACCAGCAGGACATGAGCCTGCACGGCACACAAGGCTGGAGCATTGAGCCCAAGAGTGCCAGCCTGGAGGATGCTCCTGGGGCTCTAGGGAAATGGAAAAGGCCTTGGACCGGGTACACCGTGTGGGGACAACTGCCTGGCACATGGACCTCCCACTGCATGGGTGATCCTTCTCAAAGGAGGAACCGTCTTGTCTTTTACAAGAGAAGGATAAGGAGACGAGCTCAGCAGAAGTCCCCGTGGACGGACACGGTGTGGACTCCACCTTCGGAGAACCTCGGCTGAGCTGGGAGGGAGCCAAGAGACAGGCTCAACCAGAGAAGCGGCATCGAGGGGGCTTCTGACCCTGTGCTCAATCCCCTAACTCTGGGCAACCTGGGCAGCTTAGTGGTTTAGCACCTGCCTTCAGCCCGGGGTGTAACCCCGGGGTCCTGGGATCAAGTCCCACATTGGGCTCCCTGCGTGGAGCCTGCTCCTCCCTCCATCTCTGTTTCTCTCTCTCTGTATCTCTCATGAATAAATATTTTTTTAAAAATCCCCTAACTCTGAAGCCACCTCAGCCCCCTGGCCGGGAAGAGGGCACCCGGCACCCCCGTTCCTCACCGTGGCCTGAGGCCCCTTCCCCACTCCTCTCTGGAGTCTTCGCTGACACAAGCCATGAGCTGAGCCAATCCCCCCCACCGGCCCTGGATGCGGGCATCACCCCGTCGCCGCACCAGGTCTGTTTCCCGGTGGCCTCAATTTCTTAGGACCAGCCTGCAGCTCCCTGCTCCTCAGTTGTGACCCCTTCTTCCGGCCAATGACCTCGTCCTCTGCCCCAATTATGCCCTTGAGCCTGTCGCCATCAGTAACTGTCCCCCCTCAAGTCCCCTCCGGCGTTTCAACCCAACACCCCACTCTCAGACTGTCACCTACCCCAGCGCAGTCCCAGCTCCGTCCTGCAGATGCCGACCCCACGCTGTCACGGCCTCACCTTCAGCTTCAAGCTGTGCTCAACCATCACGCACCCTTCCGCGAGTGCAGGGGCAAGCCCAGCCCGTCCAGCACCACTGCCCCAGCTCTGAATGAACCAGCAGAGCCACAGGCTAAAGTCCACACCTCAGACATGGGCAGGGCCATTTGGCAGAGGCCGCTTTAAGGCAACATCTTGCGCCATGGAACCGTGAGGAAGGCAGAAGGGCCCACGGCGACCCCCAGCCCCCTAGCTGAGCACAGACAGGCCCATCAGGTGGCCCATCTCAAAAGACCCAGAAGCCCTAGCTGACCAGCGGGCCTCTGACACCTGGACGCAGTCTCCCCACGTTCCCATACCTTCCCCCTTCAACGGCAGCCCCGACCACCACCTCCTGGCAGACAGTCTCCCTCTCTGTCCTGAGTGCTGTCCTGCCCAGGGATTTAATAAAGTTCTCTCCTTTGTTCTGCCTCAGGTGAATTCTTTCACCACTCGTGGGGCCAGCCTGCACCCTACTGGGTCACCCCACATTTGGTGGCCATGTGATGAGGAGATCCCACACACTCAATGGCATGAATTCTTCCAGAAATCGTACAGCTTCCTTGCCTTTTCGCCCTTATTTTCATGCTCAGCTGCTGACATGTTTCAAGAGAAGACAGAGCCATGAGACAAGGACATCCACCTGCACCCCCCCACCCCGGCTTCATCCCACTGCAAGGACCCAGACGCACGCCCCAGGACCCTTCCAGGACCGTCTTCCAGCATCAGCTCTCTCCTGTCTCTGGGTCCTTCCCAGCAGCACAGTGATTATTCTAACCTAATTTTAAAAACAATAAATAAATAAACAAACAACACACCATACTGGATGACACAGTAACGTTTGCTATCATTACTTCTATTCATATCTGTACTAAGGTTCTAGCCACTGCAAGTGGGCAAGAGAAAAAACTAAGTGGAATGACGATAGGAGGGGTACAAAAAACTCATTATTTGACATTGTATATGATAAAAAACCTGAAAGACCCTATAGAAAAGCCACTAGGACTAATTAAAACAACAATATTGGCACATACAAAGTCAACATAAAGAATAACTGTATTGGGCAGCCCGGATGGCTCATCGGTTTAGCGCCGCCTTCAGCCCGGGGCATGATCCTGGAGACCTGGGATCGAGTCTCACGTCAGGCTCCCTGCATGGAACCTGCTTCTCCCTCTGCCTCTGCCTGTGTCTCTGTGTCTCTCATGCATAAATAAAATCTTTAAAAAAAAAAAAAAAAAAAGAATAACTATATTTACAAATGCCAGCAACAGGGATCCCTGGGTGGCGCAGTGGTTTGGCGCTTGCCTTTGGCCCAGGGCGCGATCCTGGAGACCCGGGATCGAATCCCACATCAGGCTCCCGGTGCATGGAGCCTGTTTCTCCCTCTGCCTATGTCTCTGCCTCTCTCTGTGACTATCATAAATAAATAAAAATTTAAAAAAAGAAACAAGTACATTTAAAAAAAATAAAAAAATTTAAAAAATTTAAAAAATTAAATAAATAAATAAATAAATAAAAATAAAAAAAAAAACAAATGCCAGCAACAACTAGACAATGAAGCTTTATGAAGCCATTTATAGTAACGTAGTATCCAAAATCATCAATGTCTAGGAATAAGTCTAACAAAAGAGGCACAAGACTCATACACAGAGAACCACAAAATAACAGGACGCACTGTGCTTGTGGGTCACAAGGCTCAGAACTGCCAGCCTGTCATTTCTGCCCACCTCTTTGAAGGTCCAACACAATCCCAACCAAAATCACAGTTGCTGTTTTTGGAACTCACAAAATTCATTCTCCATTTTTTAAAAATTTTTATTTATTTATGATAGTCAAAGAGAGAGAGAGAGAGAGGCAGAGACACAGGCAGAGGGAGAAGCAGGCTCCACGCACCAGGAACCCGACGTGGGATTCGATCCTGGGTCTCCAGGATCGTGCCCTGGGCCAAAGGCAGGTGCTAAACTGCTGTGCCACCCAGGGATCCCTCATTCTCCATTTTATGTGAAATGCAAAAGGCCAAGAACAGTCAGGACAAGGTTAAAAATGAACAAATGTGAAATGCTCATGCTACTCTGTAACAGAACTTAATATAAAGATTGGTAAAACTCTGCAGTATTGGCTTAGGGGCAAATAGACCAATGCAACAGAGGAGAGTCCAGAAACAAACCCACTAAGGGAAGACACTCAATTTGTGACACTGAAGAGCAGCAGAAAAAGAACCTTTTCAATAAATGGGACTGGGTCACTTGGATAGCCACATGGAAAAACAATTCATCTTAACCCCTACCCCAGGTGTGCTGCACATTTAAATGTTAAAGGTGAAGCCATATTCTACAGACTGGACACCAAAGCACAGTCCACATATGACAGCTTGACCACACCACACTTAAAAAACTTTTGCTCCACAAAAGACCCTGTGAAGAGGGTGAAAAGCCAAACTACTGACCGGACAGCACGTCTGCAAATCACAGGCCAAAAAGGACTTCTCTCTGGTTCACAGAAAGGACTCAAAACTCAGCAGTAAAAAACAAACAATCCAATTAGAAATTGGGCAAAAGGTGTGAGCAGACATTTTACTGAAGAGGATATACAGATAGAAAAAAGAAAAAGAAAGAGAAAGAGAAAGAAGAAAAGAAAGAAAGAAAGAAAAAGAAAGAAAGAAAGAAAGAAAGAAAGAAAGAAAGAAAGAAAGAAAGAAAGAGGAAAGCCCATGAAAATATTCAACAGCATCAGCCATTAGGAAAATGCAGATTAAAATCCCAGTGAGGGATCCCTGGGTGGCGCAGCGGTTTGGCACCTGTCTTTGGCCCAGGGCGCGATCCTGGAGACCTGGGATCGAGTCCCACATCGGGCTCCTGGTGCATGGAGCCTGCTTCTCCCTCTGCCTGTGTCTCTGCCTCTCTCTCTGTGACTATCATAAATAAATAAATTTAAAAAAAAATAAAAAAAATAAAAAAATAAAACCACAGTGAGCGGGCAGCCCTGGTGGTGCAGCGGTTTAGTGCCGCCTGCAGGCCGGGACCCGGGATCGAGTCCCACATCGGGCTCCCTGCATGGAACCTGCTTCTCTCTCTGCCTGTGTCTCTGCCTCTCTTTCGCTCTCTCTGAATGAATGAATGAATGAATGAATGAATAAGTAAATAAATCTTTAAAAAATAAAAAAACACCACAGTGAGGAGGGCACCTGGGGGACTCAGCGGTTGAGCGTCTGCCTTTGGCTCACAGTATGACCCTGGGGTCCTGGGATGGAGTCCCTCATAGGGCTCCCCACATGGAGCCTGCTTCTCCCTCTGCTTGTGTCTCTGCCTGTGTGTCTCTCATGAGTAAATAAATAAAATCTTAAAAAAAAAAAACAAAAAAAAAACCCAAAACCCACAGTGAGGCATCACTGCATACCTATCAGAATGGCAGGGGTCTCATACGTTACTGGTGGGCACATAAAATGGTGCGGCCACTCTGGAAAACAGATCAGCAGTATCCTAAAAACACTGAGCATGCGCTCACCACATGACCCAGCAGCTGCACTCTCAGGCATTTGAGAGTCCACAGAAATGGACATTTACATCCACACAAAAACTTGTACGTGAACTTCACAGCAACTTTATTCATAAGAGGCCCAACCTGGAAATAGCCCAGGCCTTCAACGGCAAGTAGTTAACCAAACTCCGGTCCACCCACATCATGGAGCACTCTTCAGGGATGAAAAGGGTCATCTATGGATCACACAGCCTGGGTG
Organism: Vulpes lagopus; assembly: GCF_018345385.1. Lineage (NCBI taxonomy): Eukaryota > Metazoa > Chordata > Mammalia > Carnivora > Canidae > Vulpes > Vulpes lagopus. Next base: position 364,621 of record NC_054832.1, read on the forward strand.
GCTCTCAAGGCCCTAGGCTCCTCCTTCACAGCCACCCCCTGCATGATTCCACTTATACAGATCCTTGATGTGGTAAGATCGTGGGGTGGGGCGTGCGGGCAGAGGAAGGCGGTGGCCAGGCCTGCACAGGGCAGCACAGAGTCCTTGTCATGGAGCTGTTCTTGCACTTTGACTCTGATGGTTACACAGATCTACAGGGTTAACAAGACTGCACAGAAATAAATGCACATAAAACTGGTAAAATATGAAAAGGTCAGTGGAATGTGTGCATGTCAGGGTCCTAGATGCCTCAAGGGACCGGCAATTTGTGCAACAAGACAGTCTCTCTGAACTATTTCTTACAACTGTAGGAAAATCTACATTGACCTCAAAACTGAGTTTCAAAATAAAAGGAGTGAAAAAGGAAGGCCTAGTGTAGGGAATGGTATTGGCAGTACCTAACTAGCAAGTGATCTAGAAAGAACTACAAAAAAGCGAAAAGAACCCTTCCACCAAACACGGCAACGGGCCAAGACCATCTGCTACTGCCTCACCTCATCCACACGCTGCCACACAGGGTCCCCAGGCCCACAGGCAGCAGAGACTCATACCAGTACACTCCCCGCGAGTGGAGACCCACAGTGGGTAAGGCGCAGAGCAACTGGGAGCGCCCCAGACCGCCCATGGTATACGTGTCCCCCACTAGCCACTCCACTGCAGGCACGGCCCCGAGGGAGATGCGCCAGGGTCCTGAACTGAGCTGCTCCAGGGGCACGGCTACACAGGACGCTCCCAGGGCAGCTGGCCACCCGCGCTGTGGGCTCAGTGCTGTGTCCACATCCAGCTCCCTGAACCTTCAGGAAACACTGCTCAAGTATTAAGGGCATGAATGGCTTCCCAAGCACCTGGCCTCATGGGCAGTGGGGAACCACCAGGATCATTCCAGCAGCAGAATGGAAGGGATCAGCTGTCACATAACTGCCACTTGGCACAGCATCAGAACGCACTTTCAGAGACCAGCCCTACGAGGCTGGAGGGATTATCATCCTTGCTCACGGCCCAGGCGGCACAGGACTCCCAGGAGAGGAGCCATATCCACAGTTTCACAGCTGTCATTCCAGGTTCACATGTGTCTCACAGCCAACACAGGAATGGGGTTAATGGCCTCCTACTCCAAAGGGTCCTTCCTCCATGCCCTGATCTCTCACAGTGCCGTATGCCTGTCCCTCTGTCCTGCCGGCCTCCTACCATCGGGTCTCAGGAACCCCTCATGGGCAGCCCCTTGGTGGACTGGACTCCAATCCTGCCTACACTACTGCCTGGGGCCTCCTACGGTCCCTCCGACTCCCCTGGGCCCAGCCTCCACCTCCCAGACACCATACTCCCAGGAGCATCCCCAAGAAGGGAGTGCCCGCCCTGGGAACAGCCCTGGCACTGGCCACCAGGCTCCACGGTTCCAGTGACCCTGCCACCACAACTGTCACCAGGGCAGACCTCGGCTCCGGGAGGCCTGCCTCTCCTGCTCATCCATTCGTCCATTCGTGTCTTCTACAAGTAGCAGTCACTCAAGGAAAGGGTGGTAGATGGTCAACACACCCACGAGGTGCCATCTCGTGGGCAGCAAGGAGCATCTAGTCCAAGCGAGGGCCAGTGGCAAGGCTCCGAGAGAAAACACGAGAGTTTAAGAACCGGGAAGCAGGCGAGAGCAGGAGTGGGGAGGCCCACGGTGGAGTGGGGAGGCCCACGGCACCACGGGCCTGGTGCCCACTGGGTCTGCACCTTCCACAGCCTCCTGCCTGCCGGCCTGCTCCAGCCGGGACTCCAGCTTGTCTCCGTACCGCAGCCCAGGACCAGAACCCAAGGCCCCACGCGAGGCCGAGCTTCACCAGCAGGTCTGCTCACCACCTGGCTAGACACCGCCCCCGCCCCCCCCCCGCCAGGCCAGGCTGGATCTCACATCAGTCCTGCGAGCCCAGTGCCTGGAAGGACAGGCTCCCACGCGATTCCCCAGGGCGTTGGGGTCCCCTTTGAAAGCCCTTTATGGTGAGGACTGATACAAACACAGAAGGCGCAGAAAAGGCCGCCGTAAAGGCCATGTGGGAACCGCCCGCCCCTGCGCGTGTCCGTGTCCACGCAGGTCTCCTCTACGCACATCCACACGCGACTTCCACATGCAGACTCGGGGGCGCGGCCGCCCCAAGGTGCGGGCTCCAACCCACTCTCCCCGTGGGACACCCAACCGGCCCGGCCGCACCGGTAAAGGCCGTGCCCCGCATCGGCAGCGCCACCACCGTGACAGGCCCACGGATATTCCTGACTCCGTTCCCCTGCGCCCACACGACGCGGCACTACCTGCGGTGGCTCGTGACCAGCTCGTCTCCAGCTCTCCCGCCCCCGACCCGGGCCCAGCCGCCGCCTCCCTGACACCCCATGGGGGCCGCATCCTTCCCGGGGGGCCTCAGTGCTCCAATGACTCCCGTTACCCTAGAGCCATAGAGCCAGAAATCGAGGCTATCCTGGTTTCTGACCTACAAAAATGCACTCTCACTTGGCTCGGTTACAACTGCCAGGTGACGGGTCCGCGAGGGGATCTGCAGGTGAGGGCCGGGGCCCCGCGCGGGCACTAGACAAATGCGTGGACCATACAAGGCACGGGCCACAGGTGGGCTCCAGCAGCAGTGCCCCCGAGGGGCCGGAATCTGGGACGGCCTCTCCCCAGAAATCAGGAGGCTCCCAGCCTCCTCCCCCATGTTCTTTCCCTTTGCCATCCCGCTCCAAAATAAAGCTAATAAACAGCAAGGTGTCAGGGGCCTAGGCACCCTCATGAAAAGCCAGGCTGGAGGCATCTCCATTTGAAAGGAGGCTCATCCCTAACTGAAGAGAAAAGCCCACACTGTCCCCTTTATGCATGTCAGCCTAGTTACCCCAATAGGCCAGGACCCCATCATGTAGATTTGGAAATTAAGGTCTGTCTGGTACAAGGCCAAAACCGCAAAACTGTAATCCTGGATCTGCTTGGACTCAGAATGTGTTCCCCAGCAACGACCCTGGGCAGGGAACAGCGCCGAGGAAAGCGGGGGGCGGGTGTAGACAAGGCACGCGGACCACACAGCCTGAGAACGAGACACGTGGGGGTGCAGATGACCAACTGAGCGCCCAGGTACCCACAGCGAGGGTGTCAGAGAGGAAGGCATCATGAGTACACCAGTCCCTGCAAGTTGCAGGGAAGGGCGGTGGGAGCCCCTGAACAGAGAGGACGGCAGAGGAGGGGGCCGGGGAACGATGCAGGTCAGGAAAACCCGAAGACACGACAAAGGGGACGGGTAACACGTGAAGCAGCACAGTCCCTGAGACCCGAAAGCCAGCCAGGGGTGCAGGCCACTCAGAGGAGGAGGCACAGCTGTGGTCCTCCTGGCTCTGCAAACAGAAGGACCGAGGTCGTCTCCAACTTCTGCAGTTTTGCAGCGCAGGATAGGAACCGCGGCCCCGAGCAGACGCGGCCTTCTACCAACCTTGCGGTGTAGAGGAGACGGCGTTGGGATACGGATCCTGACGACTTCAGTCCTGAAAACAGGACTCAGAGAGCCACGTACCAATGTTCACATCATTCACACTAGCTAAAGAGCAGGACCACCCAAATGTCCACGGGCAAATGAAAAGATAAACAAAATGTGGTCTCCACGCTCAGCCGTAGGAAGTTAGTTCTGCCCCACGCCGCAGCGTGCGACCAAAGGACACAGTGTGCGATTCCACTCACAAGAGGGACCTAGAGCAGGTAAATTCACAGACACACACAGACTGGAGGTTGTCCGGGGCCGGGGCCTGGGCGGGAATTGTTTAAAGGGGACAGTTTGGTGTTTCAGGTAGTTGAGAGGTTCTGCTAATGGACACTGACGGGCTGCCCAATACTGAATTGTTCCTAAAAATGGTTACAATGGTCTATTTTATGTTATGGACATTTTATCACAATTATGGGGGAAAAGAGTAAAGGCACACAGGTGACAAGAGGCGGGAGGCTCCGGCACCTCTCCTACCCTCGCAGGAGGCCGGGCTGGGCTGAAGCAGGACGGAGATCCCACAGGCAGAGGGAAGCTGCCTAAACAGCCTGTTTGCCACAATCATGTGACTGGCAGGGAAGCTCGTACTTTCACCCTAAGACTGTTCTAGGCTTCCTGTGAGATGTAACAGGTAAGTAGCTCATACTTAACACTTTTTTAAATGTTTTTTTTTTTTAATTTTTATTTATTTATGATAGTCACACAGAAAGAGAGAGAGAGAGAGAGAGGCAGAGACACAGGCAGAGGGAGAAGCAGGCTCCATGCACCGGGAGCCTGACATGGGATTCGATCCCGAGTCTCCAGGATCGCGCCCTGGGCCAAAGGCAGGCGCCAAACCGCTGCGCCACCCAGGGATCCCTTTTAAATGTTTTTTAAAGATTTTATTTATTTATTCATGAGAGACACACAGAGAGAGGCAGAGACCCAGGCAGAGGGAGAAGCAGGCTCCACGCAGGGAGCCCGACGCAAGACTCGATCCCAGGTCCCCAGGATCGCGCCCTGGGCTGAAGGCAGGCGCCAAACTGCCAAGCCACCCAGGGATCCCCCTAGTCAGAGAATTCTAACTCATTATTTTGAAAACTGTAAACTAAGAGAGAATGGATCACCTTTCTTTTTAATCCTCTTGAGAGATGTTTTTGTGTTTTGTTCTCATCACCACAAGTGTGCTCCTCAGTCCCCAGCACCGTTCACATCTCCTCCCACCCAGCTCCCATCAGGTGACCGTCTGTTCTCTTCTCCTGTATAAACTGCACCAAATAGGGATCCCTGGGTGGCGCAGCGGTTTGGCGCCTGCCTTTGGCCCAGGGCGCGATCCTGGAGACTCGGGATCGAATCCCATGTCAGGCTCCCGGTGCATGGAGCCTGCTTCTCCCTCTGCCTGTGTCTCTGCCTCTCTCTCTCTCTCTCTCTGTGTGACTATCATAAATAAATAAAAACTAAAAAAATAAATAAATAAACTGCACCAAATACCTGATGTGGTGAGATTTTTATCAATCACAAGAAAAGACACCTGGACATTGTGCCACACGATGGAGGAACAATCATCTTATATCAAGTAGTCTTTTTAAACAATAAAAACTAAATAGAATCTGATTAAAGTTTGATTCAACTACCAGTCTTTGGAAATATGGAGGACAGAGAACGCATCATATGGCATCACAGAGGTGCAACCAGAAAGTTCCATAACGTGGGAAACTATAAAAACAAGACACCAAGTTTCTTCAACAAATAAACTACGGAAGAAAAAAAAAAAAAAACAATGGCTGGGGAATCTGTATGTTTAAAAGGGTAAGAGATATGCACCTTTTTTGGATCCAGATTCAAATGAATCATAAAATACAGAACAACGACATTTATGAGACAACTAGAAATGTGAACACTAATTATATTAAGAAATTATAGTTAATTTGTTCAGGAATTGTGATATGTTTTTAAAGCGTTCCTTCTAGGGATCCCTGGGTGGCTCAGCGGTTTGGCATCTGCCTTTGGCCCGGGGCGTGACTCTGAGTCTCAGGATCGAATCCCACGTCAGGCTCCTGTATGGAGCCTGCTTCTCCCTCTGCCTGTGTCTCTGCCTCTCTCCCTGTGTCATAAGTAAATAAATAAATAAGTAAGTAAGTAAGTAAGTAAGTTCCTTCTAGGGGCTCAGTTGTTAGAGCCTGTGGCTCTTAATCTCAGGGTTGTGAGTTCAAGCCCCATATTAAGGGTAGAACTTTAAAAAAGTATCCCTTCTAGAAACAGATACAAAAATACTTAGAGTAAATAATATATTTGAGATTTCCTTTAAAATAATATAAAAGATACAGGTGGGGCTCCTGGGTGGCTCAGTCAGTTAAGTGTCCGCCTTCAACTCAGGTCATGATCCCAGGGTCCTCGGACCGAGCCCTGCATCAGGCTCTCTGCTCCGTGAGGAGCATGCTTCTCCTTTCTCCCTCTGTCTGCCCCTTTCTCTCTCTCTCTGACAAATAAATAAAATCTTTTTTTTTAAGATTTATTTATTTATTTTATGATAGACAGACAGACAGAGAGAGAGAGAGAGAGAGAGAGAGGGGCAGAGACACAGGAGGAGGGAGAAGCAGGATCCATGCTGGGAGCCCGACGTGGGACTCGATCCCGGGACTCCAGGATCGCGCCCTGGGCCAAAGGCAGGCGCTAAACCGCTGAGCCACCCAGGGATCCCCTAAATAAATAAAATCTTAAAAAAAAAAAAAAAAAAAGACATAGGTGAAACAAAACTGGCATGAGTTGACAATTGTTGAAGTTGGGTGATGAGTATGTGAAGAACACTGTATTCTAACTACTTGTATGGATGTTTGAAATTTTCCATTATCAAAGCGAAAAAAAAAGTTGATTTCACTTGGGTAGACCATATGCTGGAACATAATTCAAGATTCAGTAACTTTATAAGAAATGAAAACAGGAAAAAAAGAAAAATAAATGAAAACAGAGTATGTTCACCAACCACAATGGAATTAAATTAGAAGTCAATAACAAAAATATATCTAGAAAAACTCCAAATATTTAGAAGCTTAAAAGTATACTTACCCTACAGGCTAAGGTAGAAATCAAAATGGAAATTAGAACATATTTTGAGCTGAATGAAAATGAAAACATACATATCAAAATATGTGAAATACAGTTAAAGCAGTGCTTAGAAGGAAATGTTTACCTTTGATTGCTTAAGTAAGAAGGTCAAATCAAGGACCTAAGCTTTCACTTAAGAAGCTAGAAAAAGAGAGGAAAATTAAACCCAAGTAAGTAAAAGAAAATACTAATAAGAATACAAAACAATGAAATACAAAATAGACAAAGAGGAAAATATTGAAACGAAAAGCTGCTCCTTTCAAGGGCTCCTGCGTGGCTCGGTGGTTGAGTGTCTGACTGGCTCAGATCATGACCTCGGGGTCCTGGGATCCAGTCCTGCATCCGGCTCCATGTTCAGTGAGGAGTCTGTTTCTCTCTTTCCCTCTGCCTGTCCCCAACTCATGTGCATGCCAGCACTACCACCCACTCTCTCTCAAATAAATAAAATCTTAAAAAAAAAAAAAAAAAAGCTGTTCTTTTGACAAATCTCAATAAAATTGATAAACTTTTACTAAATGATCAAGAAAGGAGAAGACAGGTGCCTGAGTGGCTCAGTTGAGTGTCCAGCTCTTGGTTTCGACTCAGGTCATGATCTCTGGGTTGTAAGATCAAGCCCCACCATGAGTCCCACGCTCAGCGGGGAGCCTGCCTCAGTCTCTCCCTCCCCCTCTGTCTCTACCCCTGCTCATGGATACACGCTTTCTCTAAAATAAACAAGTCGATCTTTTAAAAATATATAGAAGACGGGCAGCCCGGGTGGCTCAGCGGTTTGGCGCCACCTTCAGCCCAGGGCCTGATCCTGGAGACCCGGAATGAAGTCCCACATGGGGCTTCCTGCGTGGGGCCTGCTTGTGTGTGTGTGTGTGTGTGTGTGTGTGTGTGATAAATAAATAAATATATCTTTAGAAATATATATACAGAAGACAAAAGTTACCAATATCATGACTGAGAAAGGGGGGTACAGACCTCACAGACCATAAAAATGATAAAATAGTAGTGTTCTGAACAATTTATGACAATAAATTCAATACTTTAGGTCAAGGGGCAATGAACGAGAGTCCACTGACCAAATCTGGTTACTGTTATCATAACTGAAGTTTTATGAGAACGTAGCAGTACTCATTTGTTTATGTATTGTCTATGGCTGCTTTGTGCTACAATGACATAGTTGAGTAGCTGCAACAGACACCACTTGGCTTAAAAAATTTACCATTTGGCCCTTTATAAAAGAAAAATTGCCATATTTCACTTAAATAGGCAAATTATCTGAATGAAACAAATTATCAAAATGAACTAAAGAAGAAACAGAATAGCCATATACCTATTAAATTAAATTTGCAGTTAAAAACTTTCCAAAAGGGACACCTGGGTGGGTCAGTGGCTGAGCATCTGCCTTTGGCTCAGGGTGTGATCCTGGGGTCCCGGATCCCAGGTCCCCTGCCTCTCCCTCTGCCTGTGTCCCTGCCTCTCTCATGAATAAATAAATAACATCTTAAAAAAATAAAAAAAAAACCCTTAGTAACCTTCAATATGGAAACTAGAATAAATATATTTAGCAAGGTTGTGAAATACAAGGACAATATGTTAAAATTAACTGTGTAGGGATCCCTGGGTGGCGCAGCGGTTTGGCGCCCGCCTTTGGCCCAGGGCGCGATCCTGGAGACCCGGGATCGAATCCCACATCAGGCTCCCAGTGCATGGAGCCTGCTTCTCCCTCTGCCTGTGTCTCTGCCTCTCTCTCTCTGTATGACTATCATAAATAAATAAATAAAAATTAAAAAAAAATGATTAAAAAAAAAAATAAAATAAATAAAATAAAATAAAATTAACTGTGTATCTCTATACTGCCAACAATCAGAAAATGTAAAATGTTCATTATCATTCACAAAATTATTATCACAAAGTACGGGATACTTTGACACCCCCTTCAAAAGACAGAGCCTAATCCACTTTTCCTTCATTATGGGTTGGACTTAGTTATTCCTTTTTTTTTTTTTTTTTAATTTTTTATTTATTTATTTATGATAGTCACAGAGAGAGAGAGAGAGAGGGGCAGAGACACAGGCGGAGGGAGAAGCAGGCTCCATGCACTGGGAGCCCGATGTGGGATTCGATCCCGGGTCTCCAGGATCGCGCCCTGGGCCAAAGGCAGGCGCCAAACCACTGCGCCACCCAGGGATCCCGACTTAGTTATTCCTAACAAACAGAAAACAAACCAAAAGATGTCAGAAACTGAACGAATAGAAAACAAGCAAACAAAATGGTCACGTATGACTTAGGAGATTAGACCATAAGGCGATGCAGCCGCCTGCTTGCCGCTTCCTGGATCTCTGCTGCTGGAGGAAACGAGCGGGTCCACAGTCTGCGCAGTCTGGGAGAGGCTCCGGCGTGAAGGGCTGAGAGCTCCTGCCAACAGCCCGGGGAGGGCACCGCTTCGGAGCAGGCCCTCCAGCCCGGCGAGCCCCCAGAGACGCAGGCCTGACCCCCTGGCTGCAACCACAGGGGCCCTGATCCCTGAACCAGGGCCACCGGCTAAGCCGCTGTCCAACTCCTGACCTGGCAGCTGCCAGATAATGAACGCTGTTGTCTCAGGTCCCCGTATTTTCGGGTGACTGCGGCCCAGCGATGGACAGGCACAGCCGTGAACCCGGAGGAAAGGGAAGCTCGGTCGGACGGGAGCCCGCGGCCCGCAGGGCCACCCCGCTGCGGGGACTCCGCGCCCGGAGCCTGCAGCGCCGCCGCCTCGCTGCCCCGCGGGAGGAAGGCCCGCGCCCCCCCCCCCCCCCGCCCGCGGCGCCCACTCCCCACTCGGGACCGCGCGTGGGCGCGGCCTCCCCGGCTGCCCTTCGCGCCCCTTGGCGCACTCCCTCTCTAAAGAAAGAGAATGAAACTTAGAGTGAAGTCCTCGGGGGCGCCGGAGTGGCTGCGCTGGCAGAGCGGGGGACTCGACCTCGGGGCTTGGGAGTCGGAGCCCCAAGATAGGCAGAGATGGACAAACACATTTTTTAAAATAAGTAAAATTAAGTCTTCTGAGGCTCTAAATAAACCCCGGGGCGCCTGGGTGCTCAGTCAGTCAAGCATCTACCTTCGGCTCAGGTCATGATCCTGGAGTCTCGGGATCCAGGGGATCAGGCTCCCCGTGGCAGGGAATCTGCTGCTTCCTCTCCCCCTGCACATGCTGTTTCTCTCTCTCTCTTTCTCAAATAAATAAATAAAAACTTTAAAAATCAATCAATCCATTAATCCCAAGTTTCCTATGTTCCCTAGACCAAGGTCAAATTGTGGGCCATTGTTAAAAAGTGTCCTAAAGACCCTCTTAGGATTCCTGAGGAATTTAACATAGATAGTTACCCAAACTTACCTACGGGGTCTCTCAGATTTTTACTAATCAGGCCACATGTTATTTGTGAGGGCCAGGCCAAATATCGGATGAAGCTAGCCAGGAGGAGACATCCGGAAGGGGCTTTACAGAAACAAAGCCCTAACTTTGGGCAAGACGCAAGAACACGAGGTGGAAGTCTCCACAGAGCAATGACGGGAGCTTTTCCCGAGCCTGTTGACTCGAACGAACTCCAGGCTTGTACACAAGAGCCTGATGAACCTGTTCATAATTACGATCCACTCCAAATGTCTTTATTTTTTTTTAATGTTTTTTTTCTTTTTTTTTTTAATTTTTATTTATTTATGATAGTCAGAGAGAGAGAGAGAGGCGCAGAGACACAGGCAGAGGGAGAAGCAGGCTCCATGCACCGGGAGCCCGACGTGGGATTCGATCCCGGGTCTCCAGGATCGCGCCCTGGGCCAAAGGCAGGCGCTAAACCGCTGCGCCACCCAGGGATCCCTCCAAATGTCTTTAAAGACAATTCTGGTCTTCCTTTAGAGGCTAGATCCACCCGGGGAGCCCTGAACTCCGTGTTTACTAACAGGCTGAACCGGGTCTCTCTGCTTTAGTTAAAGAGACCAGGAAGGAGCTAAGTCAATCCAGGTTGATCCGGCAAAGCACATCACTCACAGGCTAGACGAGTCAACACCGAAGAAAGACCAGTAAAATTCTTAATTTTCAACTCCAGACACGAAGGCCCCCAAACCAACCAAACCCCTCTAGTTTCTGCTGTTATTGCAAAGAGCCAGGCCCGGGGTAAGAAGGCTGCTAACCCGCTCGCGTGCTCCAGCCAGCCCCCCAAGTGTCCTCCGAAGTCAGGGCGTGACCCCAGAGTCCCAGGGGCCCGGGATCGAGTCCCGCATTGGGCCCCCCGCAGGGAGCCTGCTTCTCCCTCTGCCTCAGTCTCTGCCTCTCTCTCTGGGTCTCTTAAGAATGAATAAGTAAAATCTTTTTAAAAATTAAAAAAAAAAAAAAAGAAAAGAATGAAAACATTACGTATGGTGCTGGGCATGCTATTGCAAGTCCTTCTGAAGCCACTGAGACAGCGGTCTGACCTCTGGCTACTTCCACGCACAGGCTGCCCCATCCCCTTATTCTAGCTTGTACCTCAGCCAACAGTAAAATCATAAACATTTATACCAAAGGTTGGCTTGCCTTTGGGGTATTCTATGACGTTGGAATGTTACCTACAATGGGGATAAAATTTTAAATGTGTCCTATGTCCAAAATAGCATTACACGCTACACTTTGGCTGGCTGCTCTATTATTGAGTTTCCTGGGCATTCCACACTCGGCTCCCTGGAGGCCAAAGGAAATCACCTCACTGCTGCTTCCGTCAAAAAATGCTGCTCTCAAGGGAACCAAGAGCCAGACATCTGTCATAGTCCAAAGGGATGTTCTCCCAAAGGACATTTAGAACAGTTGACAAGAGATATCCAAGAATTGGCCCTAGAGATGAAAGACAATTTTGGAGGGGATCCCTGGGTGGCTCAGCAGTTAAGCGCCTGCTTTTGGCCCAGGGCGTGATCCTGGAGTCCTGGGATCAAGTCCCACATCAGGCTCCGTGCATGGAGCCTGCTTCTCCCTCTGCCTGTGTCTCTGCCTCTCTCTCTCTCTCTCTCTCTCTCTCTCTGTGTGTGTGTGTGTGTGTGTGTGTCTCATGAATAAATAAATAAAATCTTAAAAAAAGAAAAACAATTTTGGAAATCTAGTAATTTGGGGCTCAATAAGAACTCTAGTTTGGACCAAATAACAATCCAAAAAAAAAAAAAAAAAAACAATCCAGCCGTACCAGAAATTCTAAAATTTGCATTAAACCATTGGTCTACTAACAGAATGACAGTATTCATGAACGAATATTGGTGGGGAAATAGAAAAGAAAAGCAAAAAGTGCCTATTTTGCTTTTCCCACCTGTCTGAAGTATAATCCAGGGAAACCTGTTCACATACGTGTGGATTTCTGACAGCTTTTCCCATCTCAAGGTATAAACATGTTTTAGTCATGGTTTGTATGTTTTTTCACTGGAATGAAGCTTTGTCTTCTAGACAGGTCAATGCTGCTTCTGTGGCTAAAATTCTGTTAGAAAAGATTACCTCTACTCAGGGAACCCCTCTTAAACGTCATAGTGACCAGGGAACTCATTTTACTGGTCAGGTGGCTTTGACAAATCCATGCTGCTCAGCAGTTTCACAACACTTTGACTACACACACCAACCTCGATCCTCAGGGTTAGTTGCACTAACAGCACTATTAAGACTTCACTGGCAAAAAAAAAAAAAAAAAGACTTCAGTGGCACAGTCTGTAGAGACCCTCCAAACACCTTGGCTAAAAGCACTGCCATCAACCCTTCTAAATCTTGGATCCACTCCCTTGGGAACTCATAGATTCTCACCCTTTGAGGTAGTCACAAGACGTCCAACGCACTTGGCTTCTCCCTCCTTTGACCCACAGTTGATAAAAGGAGATATGTTTCGATACTGTAAAGGCCTAATTACTTCCATTAAAAGTAACCATGCTTTGGGCACTTGGCTGGCTGTCAGTAGAGCATGTGACTCTTGATCCTGGGATTATAAATTCAAGCCCCATGTTGGGTGTAGAGATTACTTAAAAATAAAATCATTAAAAAAAAAAAAGTAACCATGCTTTAATAGAGCAACCTTTTCACAGTACTTTCGCAGGAGACAATGACCTAAAGCATCACACCACAAATTAGATTTTATCTGTTGGAAAAGACTTTTCAACCTCTCTGAAACGGTCCTTATCAGGTACTGCTAATCACCCTTATGCCACCAAACTCTGAGAAATAGACTCTTGGATTCATGAGATCCATCTAAAGAAGCAGGAGAGGGGATCCCTGGGTGGTGCAGCGGTTTGGCGCCTGCCTTTGGCCCAGAGCGCGATCCTGGAGACCCGGGATCGAGTCCCACGTCGGGCTCCCGGTGCATGGAGCCTGCTTCTCCCTCTGCCTGTGTCTCTGCCTCTCTCTCTCTCTCTGTGTGTGACTATCATAAATAAATAAAAATTAAAAAAAATAAAATAAAGAAGCAGGAGAGCCTGACTGGCCCTGCACAACACCTGGTGACCTGAAGGTAAAGAGCTCCCACAACTAAAGCAGACGACATCTGACCAGACAGCTTTCCCAAGACGTCCAGACTAGGCCCCCGGACCTTTTTCTCACTGTTGCTTCTTTTTTTTTTTTTTTTTTTTTAATTTTTATTTATTTATGATAGTCACAGAGAGAGAGAGAGAGAGGCAGAGACACAGGTGGAGGAAGAAGCAGGCTCCATGCACCGGGAGCCCGATATGGGATTCGATCCCGGGTCTCCAGGATCGCGCCCTGGGCCAAAGGCAGGCGCCAAACCGCTGCGCCACCCAGGGATCCTCACTGTTGCTTCTTATTTCTCTTTCATGGAAAGACAAAGCCCTTGTCTGCATTTCCCAAGCTCTTACAAAAGGGGTAAATGAGGGGCACCTGGGTAGCTCAGCAGTTGAGCTTCTGCCTTTGGCTCAGGTCATGACTCCGGGGTCCTGGGATCGAGTCTGATTCTCCCTCTGCCTGTGTCTCTGCCTCTCTCTGTGTGTCTCTCATGAATAAATAAATAAAATCTTTAAAAAATACAGATATGGGATCCCTGGGTGGCTCAGCGGTTTAGCACCTGCCTTTGGCCCAGGGCATGATCCTGGAGTCCCAGGATCGAGTCCCACGTCGGGATCCCGGCATGGAGCCTGCTTCTCCCTCTGCCTGTGTCTCTGCCTCTCTCTCTCTCTCTCTGTGTCTCTCACGAATAAGTAAATAAAATCTTAAAAAAAAAAAAAAAAAAACATATTTTTTTTAAGGGAAGGGGGGAACTATGATTATGGCCTTTTGGAAACAACCTCATCATGATCTCATGATAAATTAATTTTTCAACTGCTTTTTCTGAAAGGTTAGAAGGCTCAGGATTCACAAAAGTCTTCTTTCAACTGAAGTATTCACAGACTTTAGATTTTTATCCAAATTCACAATCCCTGAATTTGCAACCTTATAGGCTGTATTATCTGTAACACATTTGGTTCCAAACAATTCTTTTGAGATAATAATTATTTTCAAACATCTTTGGAGTTTTTCTGTTTTGCACAAAATTCATCAGCTATTGCTTCATGTTTATACCTGCACTGTATCTTCCCAAATGAACCTGGTTAATTCTCTCAGTGTGCTCTTGCAGTACCCACTATTCTGCTTCCATAATCATTTAAGTGGAGACTTCCAGGAGGCACACATGACTCTGGGTTTACCTTTGTGGGAAGAACCCTCCCCTCCTAAGTCTGAATAATTGCCCACAAATATTTCAGTTGGCTACTTTCAGACCTAGAGTCCTGGCTTAGAACCATTATACAATAGAGGAGCCTGGGTGGCTCAGTAGGCTGAGCATCTGACTCTTGGTTTCAGCTTAGGTTGTGATCTCAGGGTCCTGGGATCAAGCCCGGTAGAGCCGTGTCAAACCCATCTGTCAAACTTAAAAAAAAAAAAAAAAAAACAGTGTACCCAATAAGGTGATGCTGGCTCTGTGCTTCAAGATGATCTCCAACAGGTAAGACCTTGATAATTATAGACTACAGATGGGAAGTGCCTGAGAGTTTTCCCTCCTAACCTTCCTTGATACCCAAATGTGGCCTTAAATGGTTCCCAAATGCTGTGCAGGTTCTTTCTTGCCTAGGACATGAAAACCAGGAAAGGTCCTCCCTGGTACTGCAGGGCAAAACCAGTAAATATGGAGAATCTGCCTCTTGATTAGTGATGCTTTGAAACAAAGATTTTTTTTTTTTTAAGATTGTATTTATTTATTCATGAGACACAGAGAGAGAGGCAGAGACACAGGCAGAGGGAGAAGCAGGCTCCCTGCGGGGAGCCCGATGTGGGACTAGATCCTGGGACCCCGAGATCACACCCTGAGCTGAAGGCAGACACTCAACAGCCGAGCCACCCAGGTGCCCCTCAAAGAAAGATCTTAATCAAAAGGGGAAATGTAAAGATCAATAAAAGTAAACTTAGTTTAGAACACAGCCCCAGGCCAGCAGAAGAGCTCTGGCCCTTCCAGTCCTTATCCAATTCCACACCCAGGAGGAAGAGACAGATCTAGCACAGTGGATGCTACTGTACCACCCTGCCCCGAGGAAGGTTGTCTTCTCCCCCTAGCAACAGCCCAGCCAATGAGAAGCCACTACACTTAGAACTCCCAGCCAATGAGAAGCCACTATACTTAGAACTCCCAGGTTAGTCCAATAGGCTTTCAGTTTACAACAGCCCTTCCTAACTCCCCCTTTCCTCTATAAAACAGCTTTCCTCTGCTTTGCTCTGTTCCTCTCCTTCACTCTGCAGACCTGCCTGTCTGGGATTGCAGTTCTCTGCTGTACCCAAATAAATGCATTTTTGCTAGCAAAATAAATGGCAGTTTTACTTTTAAGGTTAACACAGAGACCTAAATAATTATAGAAATATACCATCTTCTATTCTATATTGTTAAAATGCCAAATCTCTCCCAAATAGACTTAAAGCTTCAATACAATCCCAAACAAAATTCCAGAAAGCCTTTCGGAAAAACTGACAAGCTACTTTTAAAATTTATATAGAACTGCTCTATATCTTGAAGAACCAAAACAATTTGGAAAACAAGCCATGTTGGAGAATATACACTACTTGATCTCCAGACTTATTATAAAGCTATAATAATCAAATCTGTGGGAATATTAGCATAAGATCAATGAATAGAATAGGAAATCCTGAAATATCTATGTTGTCAATTCACTTTTTTTAAGATTTTTTATTTATTTATTCATAGAGACACAGAGAGAGAGAGAGAAACAGTATTTCTGGTATCTAGCACAGGGGTTGGCATATGACTGCTTGCCATCTGGTTGTACACGATCATGAGCTAAAAATGGCTTTTACATTTTTTAATAATTGTGAAAGATGAACAGCCCGGGAGGCTCAGCAGTTTAGTGCCACCTTCAGCCCAAGACGTGATCCTGGAGACCCAGGATCAAGTCCCACATCAGGCTCCCTGCATGGAGCCTGCTTCTCCCTCTGCCTGTGTCTCTGCCTCTCTCTGTGTGTCTCTCATGAATAAATAAATAAAATTTAAAAAAATAATTGTGAAAGAAAATATTTTGTGACACATGAAAATGATATGAAATTCAAATTTCAAGGTCTAGGAATAAAGTTTTGTTGAAAGAGAATATCCACATTTCTATTGTCTGTGGCTCCTTCTCCACAAAATGGAAGATGGAGTAGTTGTATCAGAGGCCATCTGGCCTGTGACGTCTAAAATATCTACTATCTAGCTTTTTTTTTTTTTTAATTTATTTGGGGCGGAGAGCACACGCATGAGCAGGGGGAGGGGCAGAAGAAGAGAGATAAGCAGATCCCCGCTGAGCACAGAAACCCCAGGTGGGGCTCAACCAGAGGACCCTGAAATCAAGACCTGAGCCAAAGGCAGATGCTTAACCAGTTGAGCCACCCAGGTGCCTCATTATCCAGCTTTTCACAGAAAAAAAAAAAAAAAATGCCAATCCCTGGTCTATCATGTTTATTTGATGCTATTATCTTCATCATTGCTCCCACTTTGTATTAGCTGTTCCTTGTGTCTGGAAAGTTCTTCCATCAGATCTTATTTTTTTTTTTTTAAAGATTTTATTTATTTATTCATGATAGTCACAGAGAGAGAGAGAGGCAGCGACACAGGCAGAGGGAGAAGCAGGCTCCATGCACCGAGAGCCCGACGTGGGATTCGATCCCGGGTCTCCAGGATTGCGCCCTGGGCCAAAGGCAGGCGCCAAACCGCTGTGCCACCCAGGGATCCCCCATCAGATCTTAGAATCGTTCACTTTTCTGCAACTCAGGTCATAATGTAAATATCACCTCCTTAGAAGTCTTCTGTTGTCACCTTGTCACTATCTTTCCACCCTGTTCTAATTTTTTTATAGGACTTATGTCCTATAGGACATAAGTCCTATAAAAAAGTATGTATATGTGTATTTGCAAAAGGGAGAGGGCAAGGGTCAGGGCACACACACCCACATGCAGGGAGGGGCAGAGGAGAGCGAGAATCTCAAGCCGACTGCTCACTGAGCACGGAGCCGGTGCAGGCCCAATGCGGGCTTGCTCACGGCACCCTGAGATCATGACCTGAGCAGAAATCAAGAGTCAGCCGCTTAACAGACTGAGCCACCCAGGCGCCCCACCCTGTTCTAACACTTGACATGCCTTTGACTGTGACCTCCCCTGCTGTGTCCTCAGGGCTGAGCATAGTGCCTGATGTGTAGGAAGTGCTCAGTAACTGTGTTCCTGGCCCTGGGGGGCTAGTACAGACCATAACTCAGGAGCCTCTGAGCTTGTGGGTGAGCTGGTCTGATGGAAAGCACCATCACTTTGCTGTGCCTACAGGGGTGTCAGGACTGGAAAAATGGGAGGTCCATCGCAATGGCAGGGCTCTGACCTGTACCCTGTGGCACAGAGAGGAACGTTCAAACCTACTGACATGTGGGAGGGCTCGGCAGGAGCCGGACTCCTCATCTGAGGCCTGGAGGCTCCCAAAGAGTCACTTGCATCCCCATCATCCTCCCTTCCTTCCCAAACAGGAAAAGGTGTGTGTGTGTGTGTGTGTGTGTGTGTCAGTGGGGGGTGGGGGGTGAAGCTTACACAGCACATCACACAAAATCAACAAAACCACAATGGTCACATCCAAGGATGGCCTAGGCATCAGGGAATCCTGGCACGGCCAAACGGGGCAGAGCATGGAGCACAGGAGCAGTGCAACCGCCCAACCCTCCACCTCCACTGTGCAGCCCAGGCCCCTTGTACCTGCCTGGAACCTTGAAGATGCCAGGCACTCCTCTGCCCAGATCATCTCCATAATCTCTCTGATCTCCGATCTTCGTGGACCTCCCCAGTACACCTCTGCCAGTACCAATCATTTCAATCTTCGCGTTTGTCACAGCTGCCTAGGAAGGACGCAGCCCAGAATCCAACATCCACCAGCAGACCTTATCATAGCTGCCCTAATGGGGTTCCTGGCAGTCGAGCTCCTCCTCCTCCAGGGGACCCTGGCCCCTGAGCATCTGTGGAGCTAGCCGGTCCTACATCTCTCTGCCCTTCTCTCTCACCCTACTGTGCTGAGGCCTCGCCCAAGGCCACAGAGCTTGGTGGAAGGGGTGGAGGGAGGTTTGCTGTCTCCCTTCCACCATCACGCAGGGGTTCAGTATGGTGGCAGCATGACACACACATAGGAAAGTCTTCAGGGTTTAGGTGAAGGGACAGAGGATGGGGGCTAGTCTGCAAAGGCAGAGGAGTGTTATTCTGAAGTCTGTGAGGAGGGATTTCAAGGAGGAAAATATAAAAATCAGATTTGCATTTCAGATCACTGTAAGGTGACAAGGATGGGGGCAAGGGGCTAACACAGAGCCAGGACCCCTCAGGAGCAACTGCTGAAATCCCAGAGGGTCATGAAGAGCCACAGAGGTGGGCTATTTGGTGGAAGGAATGGACTGGAAGGGCCGCAATCAAGGATATTTAGGAAGACGTTCACAGAGAGCCCAAAAGTGAGGGACGAGCCACCTAGGTGTCTCGCTTCGCCTACTGAGTAGACCGCGCCAGAGGTGCCGGGCAGGATGCGGTGGCCAGCAGGCCGGGTCCCTCACGGAAGCAGGAGCCTGTCAGGCGGTGATGCGCGGTTAACACTACTGCAGCGAGACCCCGCCGGGTCCAGCCCGGGTCCAGCCGCAGCTCATACCCCAGGCCCGATAACCGGCGGAGGCGGAGGCCGGCAGGGTCCCGAGACTGATTAAACCCCTTTAGAAAGGGGAGGAGGCGTGCAGCCAGCCGGCCAACTCTTCAGACACGACCCCTCTGCACCTGTCCCCGGCTGCGCCCGGCTCACCCCGACAGGACTGGGATCCTTCCCTGCTTCCCCGTGAGCTGACCCGGACCTCCCCCGGGCCTCGTCTCCCCCGCCACCCACAGCCCCACTTGAGGCTTGGGTCGCCAGTGTCCTGTCCCTTCTGTCACCTGGCTTGTCGGGTGGCTCGCCTTGTGCCATGTTCTGCGTGCCGTGTGAGAAGCCAAGGTGATCACGTGGTGAAATGTCCTTGTGTTTGGAACCCTGAACCTGCCTTCTAACTATATTGACCTTGCTTTATGATTGAAGGGAGCTGCACTGTGGAAAGCCACAAGTCTGTGCTCCTTCACAGCCTGCTCGGGACACGGGTTCTCAGGTTGCTCTCAGAAATTATTTGGTTGTGGGGCGGCTGGGTGGCTCAGTGGTTGGGCGACAGCCTTCGGCCCAGGGTGTGATCCTGGAGACCTGGCATCCAGTCCCACGTTGGGCTCCCTGCATGAAGCCTCTTCTCCCTCTGCTTGGTATCTCTGCCTCTCTCTCTGACTCTCATGAATAAATAAAATCTTAAAAAAAAATGATTTGGTTGTGATTTTTCCTCCTAAGAAGCCAACGACATTAAGCGCTAATCTTCACTGTCTTCAGGTGACCCGGGACAGTGGGGACACTGCTACCACTGCCTTCCAAGTCCACCGCCAAGTACCTCCCTGTGTCTGGTGAGCTAGGTCGCCGGAGGTGAGGTCAGAGTAAGTTCCCAAACCACACAATGGAGACGATCATTGGTGGAGACCAAAGACTCAGACATCCCTGGGACACAGATCCCAAGGTGGAGCCCACAGAATCCGAAGCGCTCTTCCAGGTGCCCGCCAGCCTCCTGCAGGCAGGAGAGGGCAAAGTCCAGGCGCAGCCCAGCCAGCTGGGAGACCAGGTGGGAGGCCAGGACGGAGCAGCAGAGCCGGGGAGGAGGCTCCAGCCACCAGGAGGAAGGCCAGCCCGTGCACAGGGAGGGAGGGAGGGAGGGAAGGACCCCCTAAAGCTTCCGCACCGCAGCTCCGAGCGAGAGCCTGGGGGCAGGGCTGAGAAGCCCGGCGTGGCCTCTGCGCAGGCTGCTACGGGCACCGAGGCCCCTCGACAGCCCGGCTGGGGCGCCCTCGCGGTCCCTGAAGTGAACGAGGCAGCGCAGCCAGGAGCACCCCGGCACCCAGCGGAGCACCCACGGGCCTGGCCGCCGGGCCCGGCAGGGGCTGCACCCCCGGGAGGCGGCCTTCCTGCGGCGTCGCTAACCCGGCACGGCCGTCCGCGCCCCGCGCCGCCTCCGCCCCTGCCCCGGGGCCTGCACGGCCCCAGCGGCGCGGAGCCACGCTCGCCTCCCCCGAGACGCCCGGCCGCCCGGCTCCCCGCCTGGCCCGAGCCCGAAGCCCGCCCGACGCCCGGGCCCCGCCTCGCCGGCCTGAGCCCCCGCCGCCCGCGGGACGCCGCGCTGCCTACCTGGCCCGCAGGTCGCAGGAACCACCAGTCCGCAGGCACGTCGGCCGCGCCCGCCCCGGGGGCACCCCGCGCCCCCCGCCCTCCCCCGCCGCGGGCCCCGGAAGTCCGCGCCGCACCTTCCGCCGCGCAGCCGGCCGGATCCCGGCCACCGCTCCCGCCGCCCCGCGCTCCTCTGGGCGCCGCGGGGGCGGGTCCCGCGCCCGGCCCTCGCCATGGCAACGCTATACTTCCGGCCCGCGCGGCCCACAGCCGGAAGCCGCGGCGCCCCACGGGAGCCCGGGGGCGGGGCCGGGGAGCCGGGGGCGGGGCCGGGGAGCCGGGGGCGGGGCCTGCCCGCCGGGGACCGCTGCCCACGGTGCTGCGCCGGCCTCTCCCCGGCAGCGGCCTCCGAGGCGCGGGAGGCGCGGGAGGCGCGAGGCGGGCGGGAGGGGCCGGCAGTCCCGAGGCCCTCGGGAGGGCTTCCGTCTCCCCGCCCTGGGCTTTTAGGGAGAAGTCGGAGTGCACCAAAGCAGAGCCATCCCGGACACACACAGGGCGAGGCATGCCCGGTGCCCTGGGGCGATGGGAAGCCACCGCGGTGGTGGCTAAGGGGTTGGAGGAGCCCGGTCTGGACTCAAGGAGCCTTGAATGTCAAACCAGCGAGACAGGCCCGGTGCCAGGGAGGTGGTGACAGATCTGCAGGAGGGGGCCTCTTTGCGGATAGAGTAGGGCTAGGAGGTCAGAGACGGTGGTCACAGCCCGCGGAGACACCGCGACCCCCTAACCAGAGCTCCGGGACCGGAAGAGGTGGTGTGAGTGAGGGGAGTAGTGCGCTCATGCGTCCCATCGCCCGGTCAGCCCCTGCGTCTCCAGGGCGCCCCTCAGCGCCGCAGCCCCAGTTGCGAAGCTCCCGTATGCCGCAGATTTCCAACCAATTAAGAGTGTTGGCTACCGGGGCACAGGTGCGACCTGGGACTGGGGTGATAAAGTGTGTCCCTGTGCTCCTCTGGTTCCCCCGGGCCTGGGGGCCCTGACACCAGCACCAGACACCGCTGCTAGTATCCTGGACCTAGCACCCGCTTTGGGCAAACCTGCTGGGGAGGGGCAGGGCCGCGCTTTGGGTCACGGTCCAGAGCACAGGCCTTGACTGACTCAAAGGCCTTGACGGATCAGGTGGCCCGAGAGAAGGTGAGGACAGAACAGGGTCTGGGAACAGAGGGACCAGTGAGTCTGAGAGCACCTGCCAGAGGCATTTTCTGGGACCAGACTTCTGGGGCAGGCCCTAGGTCTGCCAAAATCCTCAGAGGCCACAGCCAGGCCTGCGCGGCGGGTACCGGCCCCTCAGGCCCCCCAGCCGGGGGCTCCGCCCTTTCCTAGAGTGCCCCTCCTCCACGCAGGCCACCCCCCACCTGCCTGGGGAGCATCTTCTTCCATCTAGACTAAGCCTCAGGGTCCTGTGGCTGCCTGAGAAGCCTTCCTGTGTACTCCCACAGCACACCTGTGCTCTCACTCCTGTCCTTGCACGCCCCCTGCGCAGGAACTATGACCCATGGAGCTGTATCCTCCAGGCCTGGCCCCAAGAAGTGTCCAGCAAACCCTCTCCAGCTAGGCGACCTCTTCCTCCACACACACACCCAGGAGCACGGCCCAGGTGCCCCAGAAGAAGGAGGGGCAACCTCCTGCGTAGCAGGCTCCGG
The DNA here is from genome assembly GCF_018345385.1 of Vulpes lagopus. Taxonomy (NCBI): domain Eukaryota; kingdom Metazoa; phylum Chordata; class Mammalia; order Carnivora; family Canidae; genus Vulpes; species Vulpes lagopus. The sequence goes on from NC_054832.1 coordinate 386,659, forward strand.
AGCTTCGGACCCAGAGGACCAAAAGAGGAAAAGGGAGGCAAACCTGCCTCCAGAAAGGCCTCTGTGGCCAGGGAAGGCCACTGAGGTAAACAGTGAATAATGAGAGCTGGTCAGCTCACCTGCTGACAGGCATCATGGAGGGCAGGAAGGGGCCTCCACAGCCTTGGGAATCCACTGGGGCCCTGCAGCAGCCCCTGGGGAAATGCCTTGGATTAACTGTGTACCTATTTTGTTCCTGAGGTTTCCTCCAGGAAGCCCCCCCCCCCCATCTAGGTCCCGGAAACTGCTCAGCCTTGAACTCTGAGCAGGCCCCACCCACTCTTGGCAGGTCAACTTTGGGTAAATCAACTCCCTTGGCTCCCAAATAGGCCAGCGCAGCCAGGATAAAGGAACCCTATGTCAGGGGACCCTTCCAAAGGCTCTTCCTTGCAGCTTGCAGGGGGTGCTGAAGGCAGCCTAGGGACGAGGAATGAGGACTGGGTGGCCGCCCGCAGCCCCCACTGCAATCTTCCCCACCCCTCCCTTCCAGATTAGCTGAAACCTGCTAATTGTGGCAGCCCTCGAATGCTCCCCTCCCCCACCAGCCGATTCCTCCCTCCCTTTGCCTCCCCTCCCCTCCCCCTTCCATCCGAATGATAAAGGGTCTGGCCCGCCAGGCCCCCGGCCTCAGGCCCCCAGCGTCTCCTCACTACACGGCCCGGTCGACTTGCCTCCACGGGGCCAGGCCCCGGCCCACACTGCCTGCCTCCCCTGCATGGGGCCCTGCAGCCACCCACGCCTGGGGCTCCCTGGGTCGGAGTCGTCCTCCCAGCCCCCCAAGAGGAGGAAGAAAAGATACCTGCGGCATGACAAGCCCCCCTACACCTACTTGGCCATGATTGCCTTGGTGATCCAGGCCGCGCCCTCCCGTAGGCTGAAGCTGGCCCAGGTGAGAGGGACCCCCATTCTCCCTGACGCTGGGCGATCGGACCTTTGGCGGGACCCGTCCCCCCTCTAGGCCCAGGCTGGGACTCCGGCCTCCATCCTCACCTGGCCCTACCCGGCTAAGCCAGGGCTGCCGTCCAGGCCTGGGCAGCAGGGGAAAGAGCCCAGGTGCTCAGGCGGGTGCACCCTTCCCTCCTGCGGGCACCGAGGTGTTCTGTGGGCGGGGGGTGTGAGGGGTGGGGGAGGGGCGCGACGCCCCTAAGCCTGGCTGTGGGGGAGGGGCGGTGCTGCCCCCCTCCCCCTCCCGCTCCCGCCTCCGGGCTCACGGCGCCGGGCGGGCCGCGCTTTCAGATCATCCGTCAGGTCCAGGCCGCGTTCCCCTTCTTCAAGGACGACTACGAGGGCTGGAAGGACTCCATCCGCCACAACCTCTCCTCCAACCGCTGCTTCCGCAAGGTGGGGCCGGGGGGTGGGGGGTCGCAGCTGGGCGGCAGGGCTGTGTCGGGCCAGACGCCTCACCGAGCCTCCCCTCCCCGTCCAGGTGCCTAAGGATCCGGCGAAGCCCCAGGCCAAGGGCAATTTCTGGGCCGTCGACGTGAGCCTGATCCCGGCCGAGGCGCTGCGGCTGCAGAACACGGCCCTGTGCCGGCGCTGGCAGAGCAGGGGCGCGCGGGGCGCCTTCGCCAAGGACCTGGGCCCCTACGTGCTGCACGGCTGGCCTTACCGCCCGCCCAGCCCCCAGCCGCCGCCCAGCCCCCAGCCGCCGCCCAGCGAGGGCTTCAGCATAAAGTCTTTGCTGGGGGACCCCGGGGAAGGGGCAGCCCGGGGCAGCCCCGGGGAGGAGGGGGTGCGCACTCCCCCCCTGCCCTGCGAGCGGCCTCCGTGGCCGCCCTGCCCGCTCCCCGGGCCCAGGAGAGCAGACGAGGAGGCTTCCCAGGGGGGGACCAGCAGGCCCCCGCCCCTTTCCCCTGAGCACAGAGCCTGGCCTCTCCACTTACTGCAGGCTTCCCCAGACCCCGGGGGGCTGCCCAGTGGGAGTCACAGGCCCTCACTCTGGGGGCAGCTGCCCACCTCGTACTTGCCCATCTACACTCCCAATGTGGTAATGCCCCTGGCTCCACTACCACCTGCATCCTGTCCCCAGTGCCCACCTTCAACCAGCTCAGCCTACTGGGGGGTGGCCTCCGAAACTCACGGCCCCCCAGGGCTGCTCTGGGATCTCGATGCCCTCTTCCAGGGGGTACCACCCAACAAGAGCATCTATGATGTGTGGGTGAGCCACTCCCGGGATCCAGCTGCCTCCACCCCTGGCTGGCTATTCTCCTGGTACAGCCTGTGAGGCTCCCGGGGCAGGGCGGCTTTCTTCTACCCCTTCCTGCCACCACTGACTTGTTGGGGAACCACGGCCAAGAGGTCCAGGTGGTGTCTGTGGCCGCAGCAGCCCTGAAACACCAGGCACCGGCGGTGCTGAGAATCCACCATGTTTATTGGACTACCCCATAGCCCACAAAGGGTTGGGGTCTAGCTAGGCACCGCTCTGGCCCGGATGCTCAGTCCGGCCTCTCCTACCCCCCCACCCCCAGAGGCCAAACTGCAAAGAGTGGGGGCTTGGCTCGCAGTAGCCCCTTCCTGATCCCACTTTCTCTGTCCGTGTGTCCTTCCTTCCTTCCATCCATCCATCACCACGTGTCACTTCCCACCCCTGGCTCCCGGCTGGGGGAGGGAGACCATACACGGTGCCTCCAGCCTGAAGTCCTGTCCTCCCTCCTCTGCCTGGGAATGAGGTAGTAGCACCTTTTTGGGGAAAGGAAATCAAGACCCTACTTGGTTTTGGTGGTGGTAGTGGGGAAAATAACAGTAAAGGAGTAGACAACATTTTAATGCCAAGTCTGATTCTTGGTGCTGGGGGTGACTGGGGTAGCCGCTTGGCGGGGGCCTACCTCCCACAGCCCTGGCATCCCCTGCTGTGCGCCGCGATGATAACAGCAAATGGCGATAAGGAGGGAGCCGGGGGCCTGGGGGAGGGAGCTGCGATCAGGTCCCTAGGCTAAATACTCCTCGCGGGGCAGGGGGACCGACTCCGGGAGGGGGGCAGGGGCTTTGCCGCCTCTGCCGGCAGAGGCGCGGCCGGGACTAGGAGCCCCTGGCCTTTTGGGTCCCGAGGGCCGAGCTGGAGTCGCTGTCTGGGCCGGGGCTGGGAGGGCTGCCGGGGGGCGGCGTGGGCGTGCACGGGGTCCCGGTGAGCGGCGTGTCGGTGCTGAGCGAAGACGGCGTCCCCGAGCGCGGGGCCCTGCAGCGCCGGGCGGGCCCCAGCTCCACCTGGCCCACTCGCTCGGCGAACTTCAGCGAGCACACGGTCTCGCCCAGGTCCTCCGGCCGCGTGGAAATCTGCGGGCAAGCGGCGCTGGTGGGCGGCCCCGCGCGGGCGGCTCCCGGCCGCCTCCGGGCCGCCCACCTGCAGCCGCAGCACCGCGGGGTCGTCCCGTCCGCTCCCGGCCTCGCTCCCCCCGCCCCCCGCCCACCTGCAGCAGCAGCACCGCGGTGGCGCCGGGCCCGAGCGCGGGCTGCAGCAGGCGCGTGAGCTGCGAGTCGCGGAAGGGCACGTGCGGCCGGCGGGCCCGCAGCGCAGCCATCACGCCGCCCAGGGCCAGCAGCGAGCGGTTGATGGTCCGGGCCTCCCGCAACCGCTGCGCGCCGTCTCGGTCTCCCCGCGACGTGCCGGCCGCCCCCGCCTTCCAGGCACGCTCGGATCCCGCCAGGTCCACCAGGTGCAGGGTGCCTGCCAGGGCGAGCGAGCGGGCGTGGGGGGAGCCCCGGATCGGACGCTGCGAGCCCCCCGCCCCCCGCAGGGCTCAGGTGCGCGCCCGGTACCTGCCGTGCCCGGCCCGCGCGGGGGGGCCGCCGTGCGCAGCGTTAGCGTGACCAAGGCGTGCGACCGAGAGCTGTGCCGATTCTTGGTGGTGGCGGCGGTGGCCCGGTTGCTCCTCCCCAGGCTCAGCATCTGGAGGGCGGAGGGACACGACCGGCCTGCCGCAGGGTCTGCGTCCCTGCGTGGGAGCACAGGCGGGGGCCTTGGAGAGCTGCTGGGAGGGCTGGGCGGGCGCGATGCCACTGGGCAGCCTTACCTGGTGCAGCGTCTCCAGGTTGGGCACGTCCCAGTACGTGAGGCCAGCCACCTGAATGCCCCCCTGGCCTGCCGGGCCCTGCCTGACGGCCAGGCGTTCAGGAGGCCCTGGGGCTAGGAGGTCCCTAGTGAGAAAGGGAAGGGCTGGGTTTCCGAGACTCCCAGGGTCACTGCAGGGGCACAGGATACAGAGGACGGGCTATAGCATGGCCCTGACCTGACAGCCTCATTGTAGATCTCCACCATGCTGAGAGTCACACGGTGGTGTCCCCCGGTCCCCATCTCCTGGAACAGTGACTGCAGTGCCCTAGGAGCTATGCCAGGGTCCTCAGGTGGGCCCTGGAACAGGGCAGGTGCTGCATCAGACTCCCAGCCCAGCTCCTGGCCCCAGGAGCCACCCAGGGTCTCCCCTTCCCACCTCCATACTGTAGGTCTTCCCCGTCCCTGTCTGACCATAGGTGAAAATGCAGACGCTGTAGCCTCGGAGGCAGGACAGCACAGCTGGCTCCAGCTCCCTGAAGACCTAGGGGGAGGAGGGGTGCAAGGGGTCCTAAGCCCCAGGACTTGGGACACAGTGTGGACATAGCTTGGTTACCCAGGGAGGATGGCTCCAGGGGAGCATGGTGGAAGGGCAGATCTCCCAACAAATTGAGGTGGCTCCCTGGAGAAGCTGGCATTTGCAAGAATTTGCCAGACAAGGAAGGAAAGGGATGTGAGAGAACAAGCGACACGGAGCGCTGGACTTCTGAGGAGGCTTGCAGGCCCAGGGGAGCAGCAGCCAGGAGCCCAAATGCTGGGCTTGACTGCCAGGTTCAAAGCCCAGCTGTGACGGGAAGCAAAGCACACATGGATCTTCTAGGCCAAGGCTTTCCCTCCAAGGTGACCACTGCGGTGGGGAGCAAGAGGAGCTCGAAGCGAGAGGACTCACATAAAGGGTGAGCCCAGGAGGGCTCCACAGGTGCGCAGAGGGTGGCTAGCCAAGGTCACCGGAACCCTGGCCCTGGGAGAGTCCAGAGGCAGCTGAGGAGATGTGGCTGGGACTCGTATCCTGTTGGCAACTGGACCCCGGCAGTAGCCTTTTGAGCACCGACATGGCCAGCCTTTGTGCCCAGAAGGCTGGTAACTGAGTAGCCTGTGGGTTCTACTTAACGCCTTGACTGCCAGCAGCGAGCACGGCAGGTCGCCATGAGGTCACTAAGAATTGCCCGTGAGGTCACTAAGATTCCATGACTGGCAGGAAGCACTGGGGGTGACCAGGGTGCGGGGACTGTGTGGTGTCCTTGCAGAGATGGGAAACGCAGGTGAGGGGGCTCAGTGAAAGACGCCTCTGGTCAGACACATAAGGGACAGCGGTGTCCAGAGGACTGCCCAGAAGGTAGCAGACCGCGGGGGGGGGGTGGGGACGGATAGTGGAGGGGGGTGTTCGAAGTCTGGGAAGCAGGCTGAGACAGGGGAAGTGTGTGAGATAGAGACACCGGCGAAAAACAGCCCCTGCTCTCCAGGAAGTGGGCGATTGAGCTCTGGCCACCTGCCACCTGCCAGCCCCTCCTCACACTATGTCCCTGTGAGGCCAACCCAGGTCAGAATCTCGGCTAGCTCTGCACCTTACGTGATTGCATCTGTTTCCTGAGCTTTGGAAGTCTATGTGGACAGAGACGGCCAGTATAGGAAGCAAAGTGCTGAGCTGGGCCTGGGAGTCAAGGGGAGGAGGGCAGGAGAGTGCCAAGGCTGGAAGCTACTGGCTCCCCGGCCCTTGCGCCCACCACACCCTGCCCTGCGCTGCCCCGCCCTGGCCCTGCTCTCACAGCTGGCCCACTCCACCAGGCTTGGAAGAGTGAGCAGCCCATGAAGCCTGGGGGAAGGTCATAGCACTGTCCCCACCACAGCAGCACCCTGGCCCTGCTCTGCAGCCAGCTCCCTATGAGCAGCAGCCATCATATCAGACATGCTCATTTTTCTTACTTCCTTGGTAAAAAATTACGTTTAAAAATGTTAACCTTTCCATTAAACCAGCAGGCTCGTTTTCATTGAAACTGCAAAGGGATGTAATGGGAATATTCTGGAAGGAAAGGAGGTATCCAGCTAGGCTGTCATTCTTGCCTCCCAGAACCTCCTGTTTGCTTCCCTTCACAGGAGTCCAGCTACTGGGAAGGCAGAAGGAGGGGAACCCGGAGCCTCTTCTGACTCTCAGGCAGTACGAGGGAAGGTCAGCACAGGTGCAAGGGCAGAGCATCACCTCCTCCTGGCTGGCCTCTGGAGAGAAGACCCAGTCCAGGCGGAAGCGACGCTGGCGCCCTCGATAGCAGGTGGTGACAGTGCCACTGGGGCCAGGCTCCGAGCTCACCAGGCTGGAGGGTGTCCCTGGCCTCAGCCGACACAGCACACGGATATTTCCTGGGGTGGAGATCACATCAGTGGGCTGCCTCCGGGGCCCTGAAGCACAGGGAGGCTCTCCGTCCTCAGGCTCGCCGCCCCACTCCTCTGCTCTCCAAGCCTGCCATACCCTTGAGCTCCAGCAGCCGCCCTGGGCATCCAGTTGGGGGCCTCTGCTGCTCCTCAGGGAGCTGAGTCCCAGCTGTGCCAGCTGACAGTGCCCCCAGGGCCCAGGATACCTGGTGGGATAGGAATGTGAGGAAGTGGGGGCTGGGGGGTGGTGCTGGGGCAATGCAGAGCTACCAGCTGTGGTGATGCACAACTTATACTGGCTTTGGGCCCCTAGAAGCATCATTCGGTGGGCCCAGGATGGAAACCCAGACGTGAGGAGGATCACGGAAAGACATCTCCTATGGGGTTGACGGTTCCGTGAGGGGTTTACTGTCACCCTAGTTTACACAGACAACAATGAGGCCCACAGGCGAGATCACACCCAGAATGGGTGAGATCACAAGCTGTTCTGATTCCAGAGCCTACCACCTGCATTGGAGCAGGCAAGTCCCTGGGGTGGGAAGAAAGAACACAGGCCCCCACGGAAGAACAGTGACCCGGCCGCCCAGAGATCATGCGCTGGAGAGGGGGCAGTGGTCCTGACCTGACCCCGGGCCTCACTGAGCGAACACTGACAGCTCTGGGTAAACGTGCTGACCAGTCCTCGGAGGTCCCCACAGCCCTGACGCAGGCTGGCCATACGTGTCCGAAGTCCTGGCAGGGAGAGTTTGTTGTGAGGGAAAGCCCAGCCCCCCGCCTCCCCGTGAACCGCGGGTCCCCCCCCTTACCTGCCAACTGCCCGAGCATCTGCCGCAGCTCCCTTCTACAGTTCTGCTCAGTCTCCTGCTGGAGCTGCCGAAGGGCCCCCCGCAGGCCCTGCAGCTGCACCTCCTGCACCCCCAGCTGGCCCGCCCAACCCCACCCCTGTCACTGAGGCAACAGGCACTTACCAGGCCCTGCCTCAGATCCCACCCGCCCCCCGTGGCCCCAGCCTTCCCGGCCCCTGGGCTCAGCGCCCACCTGGACTTGAAGTGCTTCTGTGGTGTCCTGGGCTTCCTGAAGCCGGCTCTGCAGCTCCACCAGTGCCTCCGCCTCCTCCTGCAGGAAAGGTGGGAACCAGATCAGCTTTGGAGCCGGCAGGGACGTGAACGAGGGCGCTCCAGCTGCCCCATGTCATGGACGGGGAAGTCATGTCGAGAGGGGTGGGCAGAGCTGGCCATGAATCCACATCTCCCCACTTTATGCCGGACGCCTTTCCCCAGGTCCCTCTGCTCTCCTGAGGCCGTCACTGGGAAAGCCACAGGACAAGGTAGACGTGTTCTCCTGCGGGCATGGGTCTCCTTGATGGGGCTACCTTGCACAGACCATCCCAGGGCCTGTCCACACTCCTAGGCTCTGGCCCTGAAAGGTCAGAGAGGCCCCCCTGCCTCTGTTCCAGCAGCATTAGATCCTGGGCAGTGTTGCAGGTAGCCAGCCAGGTGTGCAGGAGCCCCAGGCGTCAGGAATGGTAGCAGCTAAGGAGGATACCTGGGGGGCCCTGGTAGAGGGGCCAGGACCCCAGTGCAGCAGGAGATCCCGGGTGAGGCTCAGGCTCTGTTTCAGAGCCTCATTCTCCAGGGTTAGATGCTGAACCCTCTTCTCGGAGTCTGTCGCCCCCTGGCGGAGAGAGAAGCCCTCAGGACTCACCTGGAAGCTGGGGCCACCTCTCATCACCCTCGGTCACCCTCCCCCGGGGGGCGGGGGTGGCCGGCAGCCTTACCACTCCCAGGCGCAAACGGCCCAGCTCCTCCTCCTGCACTTCTAGCTGCTGTCGCAGCTCTTCTAGCTGACGAGGAGGGAAGGGCACAGGGTGAGGCATCTCCCTCCAAGGCCCTCCACCCTGTCCCTGTTGCCTTCGGGACCCCTACCTGCCCAAGGATGAGCTGCTCCAGCCGCTGCCACGCCCTCTGGTCCTCCTCCAACTGGGGAGGGTTCTGCCCCTGGGCCTCATCTCTTGGTGAGAGAGGAGGGCTTTCTTCTTGAGATGGGGATCCTGGGGTGGGGTGGACCCAATTAAGACCGATGAGGTCTCTAACCTGAAGAAGGGGACACCTCGGGAGCAAAGCTGGGCATGGGGCCCCAAACTCCAGGCCGCTCCGTTTCTGCGGGCTTCACTCCCTTGCCACACTCCCTTTACAACTTACTACTCCCTACGCACCAGCAGGAGTGGGGCACTGCCCCTCCGCGGCTGGCTGAGTCCCCTGGGACAGGGCCTGCCTTCCCCTGGGGCTCCGAATCCACGCCAGGAGAGCCAAGAGCTGACCGGTCACCGTCAACAGTGGGGGGACATCGCTCGGCTGTAAAGGACACAAGGACCAGAGCAACGGAGGCTGAGGTGAGGACACGCACCGGGAGCCCAGAAGGCCTGCGGACAGTCCCGGTGGGCTGGAGAAGGATCCCCAGCCCGGCTCACCTTGGTCAGGTCAGGAGGATTCCCGAAGCTCTCTTCCGCCCCCAGCTGGACGGAGAGGAACTCAGCAAGACGCACGAGGGCCTCTTCCAGGGACACCTCGGCAGGGCGGCCCTCGGCTCCCTCTTCCGGCCCATCCTCGGACTCGGAGCAGCCCGGGAGGCCTGGGAGCGGGGAAGGCGAGGCTCGCGGTTCACAGGCCGGCAGGAGGCACCTGCTGGGCCCCTCCCTCCCGAGAGGTCACGGCGCCCGCCTCCCTCGGCCGGCGGGTCCCCTCCCGGCACACCGACAGCACCTACCGACCAGGCCTGTCAGCTCGGTCCACAGTTCCGCCGTGGGCGGGTCGGGGCGGCGGCGACCCCCGCGCTTGCAACCTGCAGGCTAGGGAGGGAGCAGCGGGACCTCTGAGGATGGGGGGTAGCCTGTGGGCCCCCCTCCGAGACCGGGCCGAGGAAGGCGAGGTCTCCGCTTCCAACACCAGAACAGAGACGGAGCCCCCCGCACGGCACCCCCGCCCCAGCGACAGCGCCCCGGGAGCATACGCTGCGCGGGCCCGCAGAACCCGCTCGGAAGGGGGGCGCCGGCCCAGCTGCGCCCGCCCCGCTCACCTGGGCGGGGTCCTCGGGGTCGCCGGCCGCCGCGGCAGCGCCATCCCTGCGGAAGAGGCTGTAGAAGATGTAGATGAGCAGCGAGTAGAAGGCGTACATGGGAGCGCGGGGCGGCAGAGGGCCCGCTTCGCGCCGCCCCGCGTCCCAGCACCCCGACTCCGCGCCCGCGCGCTGCAACACCGGTGCGCATGCTCGGGGCGGCCGCCCCCACGGCCCCGCTCCCGCGGGCGGAGGGCGCGCGCCCGGAGGAAAGGGGGTGCCAGGGACGGAGTCCCCGGGGCCTCACTCGGACACCCGCCTCGCGCCTCCCACCCCTAGTTCACCGACCCCGGGCTGACAGCGCCCACGGCCTCCGCACGGCCCCTGCTCGGAAGCCGCCCCAGCCTCCCGCGGAAGCCCCTACCGCCCTCGCCCCTCGCAGCCGGCAGCCGAGGGAGGCCAAGCTCGCGTCTCCACGGAGCCCCGGCCCTCATCGCCCCGCCCAGTCCGGCCCAGACCCCTCCAGCCCCGCGCGGCCCGGCCCGGACAGCTTGTCGCCCGCCCAGTTCCCCTCTCAGCCCCGCCCAATACCCTTCGCAGTCCCACCTCGTAGCCCCGCCCCGCCCACACCCTCTCAGCCCCGCCCAGTACCCTTCGCAGTCCCACCTCGTAGCCCCGCCCCCTCACAGCCCTCCCCAATGCCCTTCGCAGTCCCACCTCGTAGCCCCGCCCCGCCCCGCCCACACCCTCTCAGCCCCGCCCAGTACCCTTCGCAGTCCCACCTCGTAGCCCCGCCCCGCCCCGCCCACACCCTCGCAGCCCCGCCCGGTACCCTTCGCAGTCCCACCTCGTAGCCCCGCCCCCTCTCAGCCCTGCCCAATACCCTTCGCAGTCCCACCTCGTAGCCCCGCCCACACCCCCTCAGCCCCGCCCAGTGCCCTTCTCACTCCCACCTCGTAGCCCCGCCCCCACCCCCCTCAGCCCCGCCCAGTACCCTTCACAGTCCCACCTCGTAGCCCCGCCCACGCCCCTCAGCCCCGCCCAGTGCCCTTCGCAGTCCCACCTCGTAGCCCCGCCCACACCCCTCAGCCCCGCCCCCCGCGACAGCTCCGCCCAGAGCCGCCCTCCTCTCAGCCCCTCCCCTCCCACCGCCGCCCAGACCGCCCTCCCTCCCGGCCCCGCCCAGGCCGCCGTTACAGTCCCGCCCATACCCTTCCCAGCCCATCAGCTCCCTTCGCAGCTCCGCCCACAAGCCCTTTCACAGGCTCCGCCCCCCGCAACAGCCCCTCCCCTCTGCCCTACCCCTCCTCCCCTTTCGGCCCCGCCCACAGCCCTCCCCTTCACAGCCCCTCCGCTCGCCACCAAGCCCTCGGAAGCCCGCGGGTGCCTTACCCGGATCGGAGGACCGAGCTCCCTCCTCCGGGCGGGCCCTGCGCCCTCGCAACCTCGTCCGGCTCTCCTCGGACGCCCCCTTCGCCCAGGCCCCGCCCCCCGCCGCCGCTCTAGCCTCCGCTCCTCTCGTTGGTTCGCGCCCGGCCCGCGCTGGGCTGGAGCCGGGGCCCCGGCGGGCGGTGGGGCGGGCGACTCCGGCCTACTGTTCGCCACCGCGTCGGGGCGCTCAGCTGAGCCGCCGTTGAGGGCCTGCACCGTAGCTGCTCCCAGGCCCGGTTCCGAAGACGGCGCCTCCCCGAGCGCAGGAACCAGGCCGAGTGGGCCTGCGCACGACTCTCCCCGAGGCCCGGAACCCCCACTTGGACTCCAGGGCCCCAGAACTCACGCCCTCCCAGGTCTGACTCGCTTTCCCCCTTCTTTTCTCGCCTAACTAGGTTCTTCTTCCCCACAGTTGTGTCCGGTGCCTCAGGGCCCCAGAAAGTTTCGGATGAGCCTATCCCAACACTTAGAGATGGGGCTCTGGAACCTGGGAGTCCTGGAGAATCGCCCTTAGGGCTCCTGGTCGAGGGCTCCTGCGTTTTCTTCCTTTCTAAAGTTCTGAGTCCCCTTCCTGTTTCACATTCACTACCCCCGAGGTACCATGGCCTCCAAGCCTTGGAATGAGTGGAGTACCACCCTGTCCCACCTGACACTGGGAGTGGTGTCTCTGCATGCAGCCGTGAGCACTGCCCAGGTGAGTACACTGGGGTGGGGCAGGGGTGTCACCCACTCACAAACTGCAAGGACCTGAATCGCGTCCAGTTCCTGGGGTCAGGGAGAGGGTGGTGCGAGCCTGAGTCTGGGGGCCAGGGTTGCATGAGACCCCCAGACCTTTCTCTGCCTGAAGGAAGGTCCTTGCTCTTTTTTTCCCCCACATCTCCTTCTATCCTTGTGCTGACAGGCAAGTCGAGGGGCCGCTGCTGGCTTCCTGCTCCAGGCCTTGGCCTCTGCCACCGTGCTGGCCCCAGGGCTGGGCACAGATGAAGACTCTCTTGCTGGAGCCTGGGTGGCCACTGTCATCGGCCTGCCCCTTCTGGCCTTTGATTTCCACTGGGTGAATGGGGACCGCTCCTCTGCCAACCTGCTCCTGGGAGGAGGGATGGTGCTGGCTGTGGCCGGTGACCACCTTGGTGCTGAGGGTCGCTCTGTGGCTGGCCAGGCAGTGGTGCTGGTGGTTGCAGTGACTATCCTCATCGTGGCTGTTTTCACAACCAACACTTATGGAATGTGGGGGGGTGCGATGTTGGGTGCTGCAGGCCTCCTGAGCCGGCTGGAGGAAGACAGACTGCTGCTGCTGCCAAAGGAGGACGTCTGTCGCTGGGCCCTGGCTGCAGGCAGTTGGGCCTACCACCGAGCCCTGCACACACAGCGCCTGCAGTGGGAGTGATGCTTAGAGAGAGCATGGTGGGGCTTCCGCCCTGGCTACCGCTTCCCCCTCCCACAGGCCTGCTCCCCTAAGGATGGACTCTCGGGTCTCCCAAAAAGAACCTGCTGCAGGGTGATGGATGCCTTGGTCAGGAGGCCGAGTCCAGGCACCACTGTCCCTCCTCTGCTGAGTGTGGGGACTCGCCTAAACCAGAATGAAGGGGATGGGGCCCCAGGCACATTTTGGGGCCTGCTGCTGGGCAGGCCATGGTTGTGGATCCAAAGAGAGGCTTGGTCTCCAATAAACCTTAGGGAAACAGCAGAAATATGGAATCTGCCCATTCTTGCAAGGAATCGAGGAGTCCTCCAGTGAGCTTTCTAAAGCTTTAGGGCACCAGCTGGTTTCCTTGTGCAAAAAAGGGGAATATCCTAGAACTAGTCCTGGGGCCTCACTCGGCCTGACCTAGTGGCACCTTTGCCAGGAGGGCCCCTAGACTGAGAAGAACTCGTCCTGGGCCTTTGCTCTCCTGCGACACGGTGGAGCTCCGAGTATCCTTGCCCAGCATGGCAGATGGCCCTCTGGGACAGTGACCTTCACGGGCTGCCGATCGGGATGGGGACAGGGGAGGACTGTGGTACCCCTGTATTACAGCTGTCCTCAGAAATGCACCTTCCCTCCCAGAGCTAACTCGACGTGTGCTCATTCGCCCTCTGGCCTGTGCAAGGCACGTCCTGATGTCCCCAAACCCTCACGCTCCTCACCGGACCCCTCTTCCGTTCCCAACCCCGGGATTAGGCAGAACGGTGGTTTAAATTCGGGGTCCAGGGCCCTTTCTCGGGGAGTATCTCTGCTTGCGTGCCGTGGAAGCAACGGCCGCCAGCTGGTCCGGCAGCAGAGGGGCGGGAGCGGCCGGCGGGGTTCTCGGGCGAGCCAGGCCACAGCGCCGCGCACGCAGACCTCCGTGTTGCGGGACAAAGGCGCACGCACACCTCCCACGGGTGGCCCTCGGCTCGGGGGCCGCACCCTAGAGGACCGGAAGCGGCGCGCACGCCCCCATCCCCAGGACTTCCCCGCCCCGGGCGCGCGCCCCTCCGCAGGCCGCCGGGGGCCCCGCCTCCTTCCTGCCCACTTTCTGCAGGGGCGGGCCCTCGGGCGTCCCTGCGCGCCCATTGGCCCCGGCGGACGTGCCGTCTAGCCCCGAGCGGCGCTCCCATTGGCCCCGCGCGGTCACGTGATGGGGAGGCCGAGGGGGCGGCGGCGGCGGCGGGGGGGGGCGCGCAGCGAAAACAAAGATGGCGGCCGCGCCGGGGTCGGTGGCCGCGGCGGCTTCGGGGCGACGCGCGGGCCGGACCCACTGAGGCGGCGGCGCAGGGAGCGGGGCTGCGGGGTCGCGGCGGCGGCGAGAGGGCGGCGGGAGCGCGCGGCGCCCCTAACCTCCAGCCGCGGGTGCGCGCCGGCACCCGCCCGCCGGGCCGACCGGCCGCGATGTCCGGCGCGGAGGAGGCCGGCGGGGGCGGGCCGGCCGCGGGGCCCGCGGGCGCCGTGCCGGCCGGGGCCGGGGTCGGCGCCGGGGTCGGGGTCGGGGCCGGGCCGGGGGCGGCCGCGGGGCCGGCGGCGGCGGCGGCGCTGGGCGAGGCGGCGGGGCCCGGGCTCCCGGACGAGGCGGGCCTGGCCGGCGCCCGGCAGCTGCAGGAGGCGGCCGGCGACCCCGACGCGCCGCCCAAGAAGCGGCTGCGGGCGGCCGAGGCGGCCGAGGCGGCGGCGGCGGCGGCGGCGGCGGGCAGCGGGAAGCTGGAGGAGCGGCTCTACTCGGTGCTGTGCTGCACCGTCTGCCTGGACCTGCCCAAGGCCTCCGTGTACCAGGTAGGGCCGCCGGCCCGACCCCGACCCCGCCCGGCCGCAGCCCCGCCGCGGCCGCCCCCTCCCCGCGCCCCGGCCCTCGGAGCCGGCTGAGCCCCGGGCCGGCAGGCGGGTCCTGGCGTCTGTTGGGGAGCTCTCCTCTCGCCTCCTCTCCGCGACCAGCTTCTTTCCCAGCCTCGCTTCCCTTGTTTCTCGACTCGAATGTTATTTCTCCGCTTTGTTTTTCAGCCTTCTCCGCTGCCCCAGCTCAGCGCTCCCCAGCCCACCCTCTGAGTTGGCCCCGAGGAAGCTGGTGACAGACGCCCCCCCATACACCCCCCAGAGTCGGCTCCCCTCACTCTGCATCCCTGGGTTCGGGGGATCCTGGTGCTCCCCCTTCACTCTCAAGAGCTTCTTCTCTATTCTTTTAGCAGCCACACCCCCGAGAGCTGTCTTGAAGCTTCTCTCCTATACCTTCTGTCTCCCAATTGAAAGAATCCTCCTTTCCTTTCATTTTGGAAGAACATTGAAGGGATTTGATCACGTTTTGTCCCTCCCGTCGTTCCTGGTCTGGATGAACCACCTGCATCGAGCCCCACGGTCTGGGTCCCTTCTCTCTTCCCAGCCTGGCCTCGTGCTGTGTGGTCCAGATACGCTATGTCCTAAGTTAGATTCCCTCCCATCCCGCCTGACCCACACCAGGCCCGGCTTCTTAGGCTACCAGCACTCCAGGAGGTGTGTCCACCCCCCTTCTCCCAGGTGAGGGTCCAGAATAGTGGCTGGACCCAGTCCTTAACCAGCCAGAGCCATCAGAGAGGGCACTTGGCCCCGGTGGGCCTGCCATTGCATCACGAGCAGCAGGGGCCACACGCTGGCCCAGGGCCATTTGCAGTGTGCTGCCCTCTTTGTTCATCTGTGTCTCCACCTCATCCTCTGACCGGGATACTCCTTCTTCGCAGTGCCCCTGTGAGGGCTAGAACACATTCGCGATCACCTTTCTTTGCACTTTTGGGAGTTGGTCGCGGCTGCTGGGGCCTTGTTTTCCTGCTGTTACTCTGACTGGGGGCAGTGGGTGAGAGGGCCGTTGTTGTAGTAAGCAGTACGAAGCTAACCTGGGTTGCCGCTTCCCCAGCCTGTAGGTCTCCAGGTCCTTTCCTACTTTGGCATGAACTAGCTTAGGAGGACCCTGGTGTGCCCAGGTAACAGAGGAGGGAGGAGGCATTGGCAGGGGAGTGGGTTGAGTTCTCTGGGTGGAGGATACTGGCTCTCAGCCTACCCTGGTGAGAGGCCCTTGCTCAGGAACACCGCAGGTCTTCTGACCCCACTGGGGGAATGCTTCCCATAGCCCCTCGGCCTTGGAGGTACTACCCTCAGGAGTTGTGTCCTCTCCAGTCCCCTTTTTCCTTGCCAGTGATCTTTTGATCCTCTCAGGTAGAAGAACTTTTCCTTCCTTGGGTCTTAAATGAGAGCCCAAACAGCCATGCTAATGATGGGTGGGAGGAGGGCCCCAGGGGAATTTGGGGGAGTCTCCCATCCTGTGTGTTAGACCTGGACCTGGCATGATGATATGATGACAGGCCACATGGTGCCGCCTCCTGGTCCACTCAGCACAGAGCCGAAGCTCTGCCTCTGGCCAGAGCCACTGTGATGGGGCCTCTGAGCCTGGCTGGTTCAAACCGGCCCGCACTGTGCTGGGAGCTGAGCTCTGTCCTGGGCGGGCTGAAGGCAGGCAGCTAAGCAGCTGTGACGGATAGAGTGAAGGAGCTGAGGCAGCCCGACCTGTGGCCCTCCCCTGGCCTAGTGGGCTCTGCTGAGCAGCTGCCCTGGAAACAGGCCTGCTAAGCAAGGAGAGTGAGGCTAAGCTGTGGGCTCTGGCACTGGCCCCCTGCTCCACCTCCATCCTTCCCAAGTGACAGCTAGGCCTTGGTAGGGAGTTGTTTCCCTCTCATCTCTAGAGGCCTGGAGAATGCTCTAGAACATGTTATCAGTGGTGGACCCCTTGGCTCTAGAAAGGTTGACCAGAGACCTTCCACGGGTCAGCATTTGCTTTGGAAGCCATGCCATGGGTCAGGAGCACACTTGGCAGGATGCATAGCAGTGCCCATGAGGGGCCAGGGAGATGAGCCAGAGGAAGGAGGGAAGGCTTCTTGGTGACTCCCTGCCGCATACAACCCTGGATGGGGACATTAAGGGTAGGGGTTGGGGTGGGCCTGGAGGCCTGGGCTGTTACCTGGTTGCATCTGAGCTGGGTTTGCTCCCAGGAGGATTTGGTCAGCGAGTGGCATCAGTCCTACACACGCTGTCTCGCAACAGGCGGACACACGGCTTCCTGTGTGTCCCTGGTTGGGGCCTGTTATTAGCCATCACCTCGTGGCCTGGGCTCAGCCCCTCCGTTTCTGTTGCCTCCTTTGGTAAGCCGTGTTGACTAGCCATTTCCGGTGAGCTGGTGTTGGGCACGTCATACGTTCTGTTCTCCCGACCCACCAGGACGCATGGTTTGGGGCAGGCACCAGGTGGTGCCCAGCTCTGGGGTGAGGAGAGTAACCAGTGGCCGTGCTGAGTCCTGTGCACTGTGCCTGCCTGAGCCTGGGGGACAAATCCTTGTGTCTCGAGTCGGCTGAGCGTACCGTAACTTGAGAGCTTGCCCTGTGGCCACCAGACCCCACCTGTGCGCTGCCAGGGGAGCCTCGGTGGTGGCAAGAGCTCACCTCCAACAGACTTGCCCTCGTTCCCAAGTCTGAGCGCCTGGCTCCGCACAGCTGGCTCTCCCACACATCTGGCATGCCGAGCCACACACCTGGGCTGGGGAACTTGCTTTGGTGTAAGAGCAAGATGCTCATGCAAATGGTTTCCCCCGTGGCCTACTTTACACAGGTCAGGCCAGGGACAGTAGGTACGGCAGGTGCTTTGATGTTCTCTGCGGGCGTTGGGTGTGTCCCTGGTGACTGGCCTGACGGGGTTTGGAGCCACTCGCCAGAGTTGCAGGCAGGCACCGAGGTCGGGGCAGGAGGGCTGGAGTGAGTTGCAGCCAGGACACTCACGCGGGGCGGGCAACAGGTGTGTGCGTAGATGCAGACTGCGGCTCCGGGGCAGGGTGCCGGGTGCCTTGCGCGTGTGAGTGCCTTCTGTGGGGGAGGCACAGCCTTGGTGGTGCCTGGAGCAGTGCACGTGTAGCTCCCCCGCCCCCACCATGTTCTCAGCCCGAGAAGTTTCCTGTGATCCCCGTCGGGGTGAAGGAATAGTCAGGGGTCTCAGGATGTGGCCCCCAGCTGGCTTTCTGGCCTGGCACTCGCGGCCTCAGACCTGCCCCCAGCACGTTGCTCCTGTGCCTCTTCTGCCCGGCTGCCGTCTCCCACCCCTCCTCCTCTTCCAGGGCCCCACAGAGGCAGCGGCTCCGTGCTACAGGATGCTTGTCCTCACTTGACTGGGGCACTTGCCCGTTTCTGCCCTGTGGGGCTGGGTGTAGCTTGCTGTGCCTCTCACCCCTGGGGTCTCCTGTCTCCACCAGGACTCGGGCCCTGGCACAAGGAAACTGGTTACTTGATTGGCGTCACATTGGTAAAAAGCCTAGGAAGCAGGGGTAGGCCCGTCTCTGCCCAGGCCTGGCCGCATGGTCGCAGGCCTGGGGAAGCCTCCAGTGGTTGTCCGCGTGCCCGGTGCTGCAGGCTCTGTTCCCGCTGATCTTTAAGGAATCCCCCATGGGGCTGCCCATCCAGCTGGCCTGGGATCTTCCCTAGTCCTGCCTCATGCTTTGGGCTGAGAAAGGTAGCAGAGTAGAGCTGCAGAGGTGTGTCTGCTTCTCTAAAACGAGCATTGAGAGGAGGTTTCTGAGCTCTGGCTGTGTGCGAAGCTGGGTTTTTGTGTGGTGGCTACTTGTCATTTGAGTTGCCTTTTGATCCAGGGAGTATCTACATCCGAGCAAGAACGTGGCTATGGGATTGATTGGTTCCCATCTGGGTCCTAGGTCTTGAGGTGTGACACCAGGACTTCAAACCCGAAACCTGGTGGAGTGTTAGGGCCTGGCTTTACCCAAAACAGCTGCATCCCTTGGACGCTGTGAGGTTCGTTCTTTCTTTCTTTTCTTTTTTCCTTCCTTTCTTCCTTCTTTCTTTCTGATTTATTTATTTATTCATGAGAGACAGAGAGACAGGCAGAAACGCAGGCAGAGGGAAAAGCAGGCTCCTCACAGAGAGCCCAATGTGGGACTTGCTCCCAGGACCCCAGGATCATGACCCGGGCGGAAGGCAGGTACCCAACCGCTGAGCCCCCCAGGTGTCCCTGTGAGGTCCTTTCTTAAGCCCCTTGAATAAAGGGATTGAGGAGACCTCAGGCCAAACCGGGGGGACACGGGGTGCCTGCAGCCCTGATGGGCATGGTGAGGGGGGCCTCCAGCTGGGCTGAGCAGCAGGTTTGGGGTTAGTGCCTTAGTTGTGCTTTGGAGGCTGGGCTGCTCACATGGGCCTAGGTGCCAAGCCTTCCCGGAGCCCCCGGCACCTGAGGGGTCCGTGCACTCCAGGCTTAAGAGAGGGCCTAAAAGGCCGATTGGCCGAGGCTTGGTTTCCAGGAGTTGGGGAGGAAGGTATTTTCTAAGTCTCTCTTACGGCCCAAGGCCTGGGATCAGGGCTCCTCCTTGTGAGGTTGGACGGTACATTCAGCGCCCCTGTCACCCAGGGGGAAGCTGGCCTGGGTGCGTGTGAGCTGCCTGTGGCCAGACGGGGTTGCTGGGTGGTGTCCTCAGAGGACAGGTACAAATGCCCGCTCCTGGGCCATTTGCAGGGGGTTTGGGGGCTATTGCTGTGGCTTGGGTGGGACTGGAGGGTCCACGGGTGAGGGAGGGGCGTTTGCTGAAATCACATGCCTGTGCCAGGAGTCTCCTCTGAGGCCTTGCAGGTGGCAGCCCTGTGATGGCCGTGGTGGGTTTTCTTCTGCTCCTGTCATGTGCAGGGGGCTGAGCTTGCTGTCATACGTGTTGTCTCACCTCACCCCTTCAGCACATGATGAGGCTAGTCCTCTCCCTGTCACTTCTTGTGCCTGAGGAAAGTGAGGCCCAGAGAGGGAAGCAAGAAGCCCAGGTCATGCTGCTGGTGACCTGTAGGCTAGAGGTCAGACCAGCATCTGTCGGGGGAAGCCCTGCAGCGTTCTGTGTTGGGCTGCCCTCTTCCTGCCCCCCTCCCATCAGGATCTTCCTGGCTGGGTGGGCGCTGCAGGGGTTGTTTCTTGGGGTACCTGGGCTCTTGGAGAATTGGCTCTAGCATGCCGAGTGGGGCATTCTGGCCTGCCCTAGCTGTCCATCAGAGGCTTGTGCCCAGCTTGTGGCTGCGCAGACCAGGGGAGGTGCGGTCCAGCCCGGCTGCCGAGGACACTGCTCTGTGTTACCGTGTGGCCAGGCCTGCATGTGGAGTCAGAGTCGTGCTCGGGAGGTCAAGGAGGACCTGGGTAGCAGGGAGGGCTCTGGGGCTTGGTAACCCACCCTGCTGTGGACAGACCAGCTGGGCCCAGACTAGCCACCTGGTTTTTACCCAAGAACATCCCTTGGCTAACCATGAGGTGCTGGCTGCATGTGGACGTCCGCTCGTCCCTTGGCTGGGCCAGCAGCACTCTGCAGCGTCTTGCTGGCTCACTGTCTTTCGACTTAAGAACGGAGCTGTTGGCCTAAGGGGCAGTGACCTGCGTCCCTCAGAGAAGGGCAAGAGTCCTACTGCTCCACGGTGCCCTGTCACCTACGGCTCAGGAGGAGCGGGTGGGAGCTGGCCTGGGAGCTTGGAGGTTCCCGCAGCCCCCGGGGAATAGGAAGAGACCTGCTGGCAGGAGTGTGCAGGCCGGCTCTCTGCGCCCCAGCAGTGGACTCTGAGGGCGGTGCTGGGAGGTAGGCAGCCATGTGCTTGGCCCCCTTGGTGTGCCTCAGGAGCGTCTCGGACTCCATGTGAGTCCCTCGCCCTCAGCCCACACCCTGCTGCTCTGCCTTGACGCAGATGAAGCCAGGTGCGTTCCGTTGCTGTTCCGCTCAGGCAAGTGGTGGCCACGCTGGTTGTGGCTTTGCTTCCAAGGGGAACCCTGAAGTCTCCTCCATGAATAAGTAGTTAGATGAGCGTGAGCACTGTCCCTTGATGCCTCCCTCGAGCTGCAGCAGTCTTCCCTCAGGCTGTGGTTTGAGAGCCTCGGGCCCTCGGTCAGTGCCTCCCGCCGGGTGGAAGGGGCCTATGGTGTCTGTGCCCTCCCCTCCCCTCACGGCGTCTCTGGCTTCTCCATCCACCCCTGGGGGTGACAGGAGAGGCGTCCTGGGAGCAGGCCCCAGTGCAGCCCGGCGGCCTCTGGGATCCCCCCCAGCCAGCCCGTGTGTCCGGAGCTGGCACTGCCCCCCTGCAAACCTGAGCCCAGCCAGCTCCCCTTCTCATCTTGCACACTTTAATTTTTGGCCTGACTTAGGAATTGAGATTTCAGTACAGATTGTGCCGTGTGCGTGCACATGGCTTCTGTCCTCAGCACGTCAGTCCCATCGCCCAGAAGACTCCGGGCCCAGCACCCCATGTGACGGGCTCAGTTCAGGGGACGCAGACCCCTGAGCTGATGGGACAGCAGTTGGTGTTTATGAGCGTCCCACGGGTGTGACTGTGGCCGGGCAGAGGCGTGTGCTGCGCTGCGTGCCCCTCGGAAGCGTTCTGGACCTCAAGGGGAGCCTGCGGCCCAATGGCTCTCTGGAGGGGTGCCACAGCGGGCGAGCCTGGGCCAGCTGCCGGCGAGGCCTGTGACAGCGCCATGTGCCCGTTCACCCTCGGCTGGCTGTGGGAGGGTTCCAAGTGAAAGTCCAGCTGCCCTGAGTGGAACGCCCTGTGCCCCCCGCCCCCCACGGCCTTCCCTAACCTCTGCCTCTGCAGGGTTTGACCAGCCAGGGCCGGGCCTGGGGAGCTACGTCTGCCCAAGGCTTTGCCCTCGTACGTCTCCTTTCTCCGTGGGCCTCCTTCCCCGCAGCCCGTGTAGTTCTCTGAACATCACCCAGTGGGAACTCGAGAGGCAGGTGTGGAACCAGAGACCCGAGACAGGAGCAGAGACTGTCACAGGCGCAAGGCTCCCAGCAGGGCAGGGTGCTGACACGCAGTGTCTGGGCCTCAGAGCCGCGGGGTCAGAAGGGGAGGGGCCTCCCTCCTGCTGCCCGTAGCCCTGTAGCGCCCGTTCTCCGGGCCTGCGCAGGGCACACACACCCTTGACCCAGGCCAGCTAGGCCGCCCTGCCTGCCACGCTCTGGGCCACTAGCTTTTAGGAAAGTCCCTGCAGGAAGCCAGCCTCACTGGGCGGGTGGCAGCTGTCTCTCACCTGTGCTGGCCAGGGAGGGCTGGGTCGTCTGAGCAAGGTCCCCAGCCCCCGCACGGGGAGCAGCGTCCGCTGCCCACGTGACAGCTGCCGGCTAGGTGCCGGGAGCCCGCATCCCCGCAGGCGTCCCAAAATCAGGGCCTCTGGCGGCTCCTGAGACAGTCCCTGGCTCCAAGCCCCAGTGTGGCCAAACCGGTCACCGCCAGCGGGCCCGCCTCAGTGCGGATCCGCGACATCTGCAAGCCGCCGAGGGCCGCTTTGAGTCACCTCCCTCTCCGCAGGAACCCCCCTGGCCGTGGGCCTCCTGAGCGGTGGCCCCGTCTGCCGAACAGCAGCGTGCCCGCACCTGTCCTGGCCAGCAGGCCCTCCTGCTGCGGCCAGCGGCCCGGCCGGCGCGTGCGTGTGTGCACGTCCTGCAGGTCTGTGAGCTCATCTCCCTTTCCTTCTTCGCAGTGTACTAACGGTCACTTGATGTGCGCTGGCTGTTTTATCCACCTACTAGCAGATGCCCGGCTGAAGGAGGAGCAGGCCACGTGCCCTAACTGTCGTTGTGAGATCAGTAAGAGCCTCTGCTGCCGCAACCTGGCTGTGGAGAAAGCCGTGAGCGAGCTGCCCTCCGAGTGTGGCTTCTGCCTGCGTCAGTTTCCCCGCTCCCTCCTGGAGAGGCACCAGAAGGAGGAGTGCCAGGACAGGTAACCTCCTGGGGGCCCAGGATGGGGCTGGCGAGGCCCGGAGCGCCGCCTACTCTGCTTGGTCCCTGCTGCCTGGCCTGGCCTTGGCTCCTGCACACCTAGCCCAGTGACAACCCGGAGTTCCCTCAGGGGCCAGGGTGGAGCTGCTCGGGGCCCAGGCCTGGGGCGGGGGGGTGGTGGGCAGGCAGGAGTGGGCCGCAGAGCGCCGGGCGCTTGGATCTGGACCCAGCGGCTGTTGGGACATCGCCCTGGCTCTCCAGGGCTTTCTGGCTGTGTGGTGGCCTCGTAGACCTGGCTGTCCTTGGCATCCTTGAGCCCAGGAGAGCATGGCAAGCTCCGGGAGCTCGGTGCGAAGCTGCATGGGCACCCCGACCCGGTCCCTGCCCGTGGAGTCAGGCCACTGAGACTTGCATAGGGTCCAAGATCACGGTCAGTGACCACTGTTTTCAAGCAAGAGAATCCTCACAGCAAAGGGTGTAGGTGGCGTGCGTCTTCAGAGCTCTCGTGCGCTGCTTTCCTGTCTCCCACACACACTCTGACCCCTTCCTGGGGCTGGCACGTGGTGAACATGTCCTTCGAGGGGTAACCTGTGTACGGGCAGGGGACCGAGCAGAGGCCCACCCTGGAGGACCGCTGGGCAGAGCCACCTGCCACAGGGCACAGGCCGTGACCACGGTGCTCACCTCCTCCCCAGGGTGACCCAGTGCAAATATAAGCGCATCGGCTGCCCGTGGCATGGCCCTTTCCACGAGCTGACGGTGCATGAGGCTGCATGTGCCCACCCAACCAAGACGGGCAATGAGCTGATGGAGATTCTGGATGAGATGGACCAGAGCCACCGCAAGGAGATGCAGCTCTACAACAGCATCTTTAGCCTGCTCAGCTTTGAGAAGATCGGTTACACAGGTGAGGCGCCCCGCCGCCCACTGCATGCCACACAGGCTGGGGGGGGGTGGTGGTGGCTGGGAGCCTGGGGAGCTGTGGGCTCTGAGCCGTGGGCACGGGCCCTGCTGGATGGCCAGGCTCTGGACAAGCTTTGGTGAATGGGAGGACACCTTGGGGGAGAAGACGTGCCAGAGGCCAAGCAGGGGAGGGGCCGGGGCAGGACCCCAGGGGCACCTGCATGGCTCTCAGAGGCCCTCTCACCTGTCCTCCCCTCCCTGGCCCTGCCACCCTAACAAGGTGGCATCCCGCTGCGTGGGGCTGCACAGCCCTTGGGACAGTCAGTGTCTAAGCAGAAGGTGGGTGTGTTTTGGAGGGTCCGGCAGCTAGGGGCCTGCCCTGCGGAGCCAAAGGCAAGAAGAGCACTCAGCACAGCCGGTCCTGCCTGCAGGCACTGACTGCAGTGGCCACGGGCCTCCTGAGGCCATCAAGAAGATGCTCAGGGGCAGGGCTCCTGAATGAGCTGAGGGTGCTCCGCTCAAAATGCAGAGCTGGGAGTGGACGCCCGGGGACGGGCAGGCTGGAGCACGCCCAGGCCCACTGGATCCCGTGGGCTCTCCTGGCCCCGGCCACTGCCTTTGGACACGCTGGGGAGCAGGAAGCAGGCCAGGGCCTGGTCCAGACACAGAGAACAGCGAGAAGCACCTGCTGCCACTGGGGCCACTGAGGGAGACCGCGGCCCTCTACGGCTCGGCCCACACCAGGCAGCCGGCTCAAAGCGTCAAGGGCGGGCGCAGGCAACCAGTCACACCACGCTGCCTGGACCGGGCCTGGCTAGGTGTGGGCCCGCAGGGGCCTGAGAGGCGAAGGGCCCCGCAGCCTCAGCAGCAGAAGGCCGTGGGCCCTGGTTAGTTGCAGCCTCAGCTGCCCCGGTGGGCGCCATGGCACAAACGGTCCAGGCCTCGCCTCGTGGGTCTGGGCGGGCTGAGGCATCGTGATCGTGGCAGTGGCCGGGCGGGGATCCCCGTCCACACAGGAAGGACTGGCCGCCTCCGTGGAGGGACTCGTGGGCCGTGGGCCCCGGGCTGTGCTGAGAGAACTGTGTGACAGCACAGGAGCCCAGCACCGGGCCACATGCCCGCGCTCTGCCTCGTGCCCCGGCAGGCTCCCGTGCCACGTGCCTGCCCACCCGGTGCCGCCGGCTTTCCTGGCAGCTCTGTATCAGAACCAATAAAGTGCACTTGTTCTCAGAACGCATCCTGTCTGTGTGTCTGCTTACCCACGCCCCTGGGTGGGCCTCCCTGTGCCTGGGCTGGGCCCTGGGGGAGGCAAGGAGGGCGGCTGGCGAGGGTCGGGCCACTCACTTCTCTCAGCCTCTGGACTCCCTGCAGCTAACGCGTGTCACTTCTGTTTGTAGTTGTTTCCCTAAAGCTTGTGTGCGCCTCCATTTGCCATAATTGCGTTTGATTTGCCTTGTGACAAGTAGAGCACGCTGTGTCCTCCTGGTAAGTGGCCTTCCTCCCTGGCTGAGCCTGTATCCTCGGCCTCCGGAAGGCGCCGCCGCCCGCCCCGCCCGCACTGACTGCCGGCTCTCCCGGCCTGTCTGTCTCCACAGAGGTCCAGTTTCGGCCCTACCGCACGGATGACTTCATCACGCGCCTGTACTACGAGACGCCGAGGTTCACGGTGCTGAACCAGACGTGGGTCCTGAAGGCGCGCGTGAACGACTCCGAGCGTAACCCCAACCTGTCGTGCAAGCGCACGCTCTCCTTCCAGCTCCTCCTCAAGAGCAAGGTCACGGCGCCCCTGGAGTGCTCCTTCCTGCTGCTCAAGGGCCCGTACGATGACGTCAAGATCAGCCCCGTCATCTACCACTTCGTCTTCACCAATGAGAGCAACGAGACGGACTACGTACCACTGCCCATCGTCGACTCCGTGGAGTGCAACAAGCTGCTAGCCGCCAAGAACATCAACCTGCGGCTCTTCCTGTTCCAGATACAGAAGTAGGCGGCGCCGCTGGGCTGCCCCCGCCGCCCGGCAGTGGCTTCACAGTGCTATCTGACCATTTTAGCCAAGGAGAAGGAACAAACGCGAACATTGGGAAAGTCTGCATGCGTGTGCGAAGGTGTGAGCGCTCACACCTCGCCCTCCGCCCCGCCTCCCCTGTCCCGGGCACCGGAGGCCGGGCCACCTGCAGAGGAGACGGTGGCTCAGGGACACAGCAGGGCTAAGCCCAGCGGCCGTGCCCCGGCCCCCACGCGCGGTGAGGCGCACCGTCTGCTCTGGGCCGTGCGCGGCCCCTGGGCCGGGCTCGGGGAGCACGCTGACTTCAGACGGCATATTTGATTGCAATTAAAAAGGCACCCTTGTTTCCTACTTTCTGTTTTGTTTGAGGGAAAGGCGTAGCTGCGATTGGACTTCGGGGGAGCTGTGGTTTGGCCTGGGGGTCCGAGCCCGGAGGTCCTTGTTACCACACCTGCACGCACAGCCGCACGGGCTGTGGCCTCCCTCCCGGGCCGGGCCGGTCCTGCGGCGGCCCCAGCGCACCCCCCCGCCCCGCCGCCGGCTGCTGCAGGGAGGCAGGACGCGGCCGCACCCGCGCTCAGCAGATGCTTCGGAATGCAGGGGGACCTCCTGTCTCTTCCCAGGAAAACACTTAAACTCTTTACAGGCTCTTCTAGAAGTTGAAAAGTTTAGCGAGAGGATCTATTTTCTGTATTCAGCCTTGAGGGCACAGCACCCTCAGCCTGTGCGGGAAGCCGTGGGCGCCGCTGGCGACGAGCGGGCCTGGCAGTGAGGGTCGTGGGGGCCGGACGGCCCCACGCTGCAGCCTGGGGTGGTCCTGGGGCAGCCTCCACGCCCGCTGGAAGGGGGATCGTGGCCCCCCTCCTGTCTTAGGAGGCACGGCTTCTGCGATAGGCTTCTGTCGCTTAAATACCAAAGAACCATTTCCTCTGCCCCTGGCCTGGCCTACCCCAGGCTTCAGAGCAGTCCCCCCCGCCCCCGCCCCGCCCTGTCCCCAGCCGCCTGGCCCCCCATTTCCCCGGGCCCTGTAGGCTCCGCAGGGTCCCTCCGGAGCTGGAGTCACTGGGTGGAGTGAAAGCCTTGCCCTGGTGTCTAGCCCAGGCGGTGGCCCTTGAGCCACTTCTCCCCGCAGGGCAGCTTGCTGAGCTGTATTGAGAAGACGGTGGCAGCCTCCCGTTTGCAGCCTAGGGCGCGGGGCTTCCGGGGAGCCCTGCCAGGCCACCTGCACCTGGCCGCTGAGGGCACCCAGAGGTGCTGTGCTTGGTTTCCTGCAGCCCGCCACACACACAGCAAAGAAAGATGCCAGCCTAGCCGCCGGCACGTGTGGGGGCTCACCCTGGTGGGGGAGTCCCACTGCCCTCGAGGGCTCCCCGCCTAGTGGGCACGGAGGGTGACATAGCTGTGGGCCGGCTTGTGTGTGGAAGGGACGGTGCCGTGTCCTTGCAGCTCAGCGGTTCTCGGGGGGCGGGGTGGGGGATGCCGTCTTTGTAGAGTTTCTGGGTTTGAAAGCAACTGTGTTATGGAGGAGCCAGGGCAGGGCAGGCTTGCCTGAGGGACAGATTTGAGTGGGCAGTGGGGGGGGTGGCACCCCAAGACTCTGCTGGGTGGGGCGGGTGAGAGGCAGCAGATCTGCACGCAGGTCAGGCATGTGGCCGGGCCTTCTCAGCTCTGCCTCTGCAGTCCCAGGGCTAGCGGCCTTGGGGTTGGGGGCGACGGCGGGCTGGGGTTCCTGGCCGCTGGGGGCATAGGGCCCACCAGTTCCGGCAGCCCAAGGGCGTGGGGGCAGGATGGCACCCACACAAGGCCCTTCTTGCAGGGGTATGTGTCTGGGGGTGGCCAAGAGGAGTGGTCATACTTCCCAGTGTCCCGTCCCCACCTCAGCAGCTGAGCCTTACCTGGCCCCCCAGGCCAGGTACCCTGGGAGATGGTGGTATGTCCCAGCCACGCCTAGGAGCTGGTGTCACAATGTCCTGATGTCCTGGTGGCATCTCACAGAGGGTCGTTGATTTACTGGGGATGTCCCCCCCATGCTGTTAGGAAGGAGCAAACAGCACTGTCTGTCTCCAGGACCCCTGCCACCTTGGCACCCTGACTTAGGAGAGTGGGGGTGCAACCCCGCCCATGTGGGGGCGCCTGGGGGCACAGAGCAAGCTGGCCCCTCCCTCCCTGCCATGGCCACGCCCGCACAAGCACTACATCCCTCAGTTCATCCAAGTGAGACATTTACAAAAATAATAAAAAAATAATTTTTTAAAGAGCAGAGCGAGAGGCGTTTTTATCACTGTGGGAAATGACTTCCATGTCGCTGTTGCGGTCTGTGTTCTCTTTGGATGTTTTCTGTATGTAACTATAGTTTCAAAAAAACTCCAAACCACGTCTTGTCTGTGTCTCCTTCTGCGAGAAGCCAGCCCCGTGGGTGTGCTTCCCGGGCTCCCGGCGCCCTGGGCAGGCGGCGGGGCGGGGCGGCGGGGCGGCGGGGCGGCGGGGCGGCGGGGCGGGGCGGCGGGGCGGGGCGGCGGGCGTCCGCGATGTGCGCGGGGACCTCGCCCTGGGCTGCCGGGCAGAGCCGGCCTCCCTGCCGCGGCCTGTGGGTCCTGCTCTGAGCCCCAGACCGAGCGGGGGCCCGCGGAGCCCCTCCGCTCCAGGACGGGGGCGCCCGGGTCGGCGCGGTAGCCAGCAGCCCCGCCCCCCTCGGCCCGCGCGCGGCCGCCGCGCTGCACGGCCGGTGCCCGCGCCGCTGCCCCGCACGGTCCGCTCGCGCTCGGGCTCGGGCTCGGGCTCGGGCTCGGGCTCGGGCTCGGGCTCGGGCTCCGGCTCGCTCGCGGCGGCCTGGACCCCGCCAGACGCCCCCGCGTCCTCCTGCACCGGGGCTGGGCGTGTGTGTGGCGGCGGTGCGCGGCTCGGCCAGGAGCCCCGGCCCGGGCAGCCCCCGCGGCTCGCGCCCTCTCGCCGCCCCCCTCCCATGCCAGCCGGACTACAGCTCCCAGGGGGCACCGGGACGCTGACTACACTTCCCGGGATGCTCCGCGCCGCGGGGGCGGAGTCGGGGGCGGGGCCTGCGGCTGGGAGCGCGGGAAGTCCGGATCCCGGCGAGCGGCGGCCTGAGCATGAGCGCTGAGCGCGAGCTTCGCCGTGAGTCTCCCGGCCGGGAGCAGGCGGGGAGCGGGGTCGGGGGGAGCGGGGCCGGGGGCGGGGGTACCGGGCCGGGGGGCGCGGGGAGCGGGGCCGGCCGCACAGCCGAGGGCTCAGCCTCCCGGCTCCGTGTCTCTGCAGAGCTGAGCAAGGCCAAGGCCAAGGCCCAGAGGAGCGGGCAGCTGCGGGAGGAGGCCGCCGCCTGCCACCAGCTGGGGGAGCTCCTGGCCAGCCGCGGTGCGTGCTCCGCGCCTCGCCCACCTGTGGTTTGGGGTGTCCGGAGGTGTGGGGGTGGCCCCGGGACCGGAAGGGACGAGGGGCCCCCGGGCCCTGACCCACTGCCCCGCCGTTCCTGCCCACCCAGGCCGCTACGCAGAGGCCCTGCGGGAGCACCAGCACGAGCTGCAGCTCCTGGAGAGCGTGGACGACGCCCTGGGCTGTGCCGTGGCCCACCGCAAGATCGGAGAGCGGCTGGCTGAGCTGGAGGATTACAACGCTGCCTTGAAGGTGGGCTCCCGTCCACCTCGGCACCCACCCTGGCACCGACCACACAGCCCTCCAGGGCCCAGCTTCCTTCCAGTCCCTTTTTTGTGGAGGGAAGCACAGTCTGCAGCGCCAGCCTCCGGCTAGAGGTGGACATGCCTGGACACGGCCTCTTCAGACAGCCCTGTGCCAGGGGCTTGGAGCCCGGTCCTTGGGTGGGCACATGATGGCGGGTCCCAGGAGCCTGGGCCCAGCAACCATTAATGGACGAAACACTTGAGCTGTGTTTGTGGGCCGGCTGGGGAGTTGGGCCCCCCGTCCACAGAGGGCCTGCTCCCGTCCTGGCTAGGGGGGTGCAGCAACCCAGCAAACTCCCCATCCTGACGTTGGCTGGTTGGAGTGTGGCACCACCATTCCCACAGGCAGCCCTTGGCATAGAAGAGAGGAGACATGTCCAGCCTGGCTTTGGCCCGCTCTGTGGGGATTTGGGGGAGTAGGGGACTCTCTTTAGCAAAGGTAGAGACCTCCTGGAGTTGGGGTGCATATAGGGTTTGCTTGGAGGGGGTTGGCTCCCAATGGCCATTCCTCTGCACCCCAGCACCAGCATCGCTACTTGGAGCTGGCCTGTTCTCTGTCCAATCACACTGAGCAGCAGAGGGCCTGGGCCACAATCGGCCGCACCTACCTGGACATCTATGACCACTGCCAGTCAAAGGACACCTTGCTGCAGGCGCAGGCTGCCTTTGAGAAGAGCTTGGCTATTGTGGACGAGAAGCTGCGGGGTGAGCGCTCTGAGGCCTAGCTGCCCCAGCCCCTGCCTCCAGACCCCTGGCCCAGGAGGCTGTAGCTGCACTGCCCGTCCTGTCCGTGTGGCACGGCCCTTCCTCTGCAAGGCTGAGACCTGTCCATAAGGCTTCCCATCAGGAGATGCGTGGCCCATGCTCCTCCAACCTCAGGTTTGGGCGCGGCCCGCCCTGTGTCCTCCTACACTCTGTCTACAGCAGGACCCCTGGCACCCACAGTGCGAAACAGGAGGGGTCGGGGAGAGGCTGCACACCCCAAGTGGCTGCAAGGCACTGAGTGGGTGTTGCGGGGGGGGCCTCTTCCAGGTACATTGGCCAAGCGAGAGCTGAATGAGATGAGGACCCGACTCTACCTCAACCTGGGCCTCACTTTCGAAAGCCTGCAGCAGATGGCCCCGTGCAACGACTACTTCCGGAAGAGCATCTTCCTTGCTGAGTAAGGCCTCTGTTCCTAGAGGCAGGAGCCCCCGAGCGAACCCATCTGTCCCTGCCCGTCCCCTATGAGCAGAGGAGGCCCTGCACGCCCAGATCACTTCTATGGCAGGGGCTAGGGAAGGAGCAGGCTCAGCTTGGCATCCGCAGCTGCACGTCTGCACGTCAGGTACCCCGTGTGCTTTCCCAAGCAGGAGTGCCCAGGGCCTCAGTACCTGTCACCACCCGCAGGCAGAACCACCTCCATGAGGACCTGTTCCGTGCCCGCTACAACCTGGGTGCCATCCACTGGCGCAAAGGGCAGCACTCCCAAGCCATGCGCTGCCTGGAGGGGGCCCGAGAGTGTGCACGTGTCCTGAGGAAGGAGCTCATGGAGAGCGAGTGCTGTGTGCTCATCTCACAGGTGCCGCTCTCACAGCTCTGGGCTTAGCCACAGAGGGGCTCGGCTCTGGGGAGCCTGCCCATCTCACCTTCCCTTGCCCCCCCAGATCCTCCAAGACCTGGGGGATTTTTTGGCTGCCAAGAGAGCCTTGAAGAAAGCCTATAGGCTGGGCTTCCAGAAGCCTTTGCAGAAGGCAGCCGTCTGCCGGACCCTCAAATATGGTGAGCCTGGGGACCTGGGGGCTGAAGTTCCCCCAAAGGGGCGGAGAGGTGGCCACATCAGTGGGGAGCCTTTCCCTGCCCCATCCCCTTGTTGGGAAGAGACCCCCACTTTTCTCTGAGCCTTCAGTGGCAGCAGGGGGCAGGGGGCGGGGGACTGAGATGGTCAGGAGCCCGGCCGGGCGTTTATACCGGCGCCAGGATCTCCACGGGCAAAGTGGAGACGCAAGTCTGATGTAGGAGGATGGGAGAATGGACAGCGTGTGTGGCCTGCGAAGACTGGCAGGCGGCAGGCAGTGTAGCTCCCCTGCAAGCCAGGTGCTGCTTTAGGTTGTCCTTTATTAGTTCGGATCCTCGTGGGCCCCGTGGTACATTTTCTTACTACCCGCTCTTACCGCGGGGTGAGCGGGGGCCTGGAGAGGGTGGCTGGTCCGCCGGAGGGCACAGCGCAGGGGCAGAGGCAGGGGCAGAGGCAGGGCGGCGCGCATGCAGCACCACCCTTCACGCGAGGCCCTGTCCCGCAGTGCTGGCTGTGGTCCGGCTACAGCGGCAGCTGCAGGAGTCTGAGGGCAGTGACCCTCAGGGTGCCATGGCCATCTGCGAGCAGCTGGGGGACCTGTTCTCCAAGGCGGGCGACTTCCCCAAGGCGGCTGAGGCCTACCAGAAGCAGGTGTGCGTCCCCTGCCGAGGAGGGGGGCGGGGTGGTAACACCTCCAGCCGGCAAGGTGCAAGGCAGCCCTGGCCTCGCTGTCACTGTCTCTGCAGCTGCATTTTGCGGAGCTGCTGGGCAGGCCAGGGCCCGAGCTGGCCGTCATCCACGTGTCCCTGGCCACCACCTTGGGAGACATGAAGGACCACCGCCGGGCTGTGTCCCACTACGAACAGGAGCTGAGGCTGCGTGGTGGCGACGCTCTGGAGGTGAGTGGGAGGGCGCCCGGCCCCACCCGGGGTGTGGGATACAGAGGGACTCCAAGGAGGTCCCCGAGCTCTGCCTCAGGACTGCCTCCCTGGAGCGTTGGGCGTGGACAGGCACCGCGCCGCCATCCTTCTGCTTCATGGGGGCAACGTGGGAGCTTGAGCCCGGGGTGCGGCCCGTTCAGCGGGTGGGCAGTGGCCCCCAAGCTCATCCTTCCTCCTCCTGCTCCAGGAGGCCAAGACCTGGCTAAACATCGCGCTGTCCCGAGAGGAAGCCGGGGACGCCTATGAGCTGCTGGCACCATGCTTCCAAAAGGCTCTTGGCTGTGCCCAGCAGGCCCAGCAGCCCCGGCTGCAGGTACGGAAGCCTGCCCGCGCCCCTGCCCACGCGGGATCCCCTAGCACAGCCTGCCTGTCCTCGCCCCCGCCTCCTTCTCCCCCACTCGGCATCCAGTGCCCCTGTGGCCCTGAGCCCAGCATCCCCCGCTCCTCAGAGGCAGGTCTTGCAGCACCTCCACACTGTGCAGCTGAGGCTGCAGCCCCAGGAGGCCCCCACCACTGCAGCCAGACTGCAGGAGCTGAGCATGCCCGGAGATGAGGAGGAAGACGAGGAGGAAGACGAGGAGGAAGAGAAGGAGGGCGACAGTGACACTCCCGAGGCCAGTGACATGGAGCTCTCCGAGAGTGGTGAGGCCTGAATGCCACCGTGGCCGCCCCGGCACTTGCTCTCGCTGGGCCCCAGGCTGGGGCTGGTGTGGGGGGAGCCGCCGTGGGGGCTGCTCACGTTCCATGGGAAGGGTGCTCGTGCTGGTGGATGGAGGAGGGCTGGGGGGAGGGTGCCTGGAACGTTCCTGGAGCAGCAGGTGCAGTGTCAGACCTGCAGAAATGGAAGGGGGGGGCACAGGGCGGGCCGCATAAGAGGGCAGGCAGCTGGGGAGCGCCCAGCCCCGAGGCCTTGAGGAATCAGGTCAGATTCGAACTTGAGTGGCTTCCAGAACCTCTGAGTGAGAGGCCAAGCGCTGCGGGGAGTTCATGCGCAGGGGGGTTGGGCTGGGGTCACCAGTGGGCAGTGTGGGGCCCACGGGAGCGTTGGGGCCAGAGCAGGGACTCGAGGTGACGCCGCTCAATGCGTGCTTGCTGCAGAAGGAGCACGTGAGAGAGAAGGTTCTTGCGGGGACCAAAGGCAGAGAGAGTGGACGGGACGAGCGGAGGGGAGGTGGGGGTTGGGCAGCGAGCGAGCCAGAGGCAGACGCCGACGGGAGGGCCGGCGTGTGGAGGTGAAGGCCCCCTGGGCTCGGGATGAACTGTCTCCCGGAGCAGGACCCAGGCCGACAGGTGCTTTCAGGAGGGGGACACGAGTCTCGGGTGGGGTCCAAGCGCGGGGTGAGGCGACAGGTGGGCAGATAGGGCGGGTCATCCCCTGTGGGCAAAGGGACCGTGAGGGTGGCAGCCGCTGGCAGGGCTGGCAGTGGACGGTGGTGGCCCTGGGCCTGGCGGTCAGGGTGCCCTGCGGTCGGGGCAGCGGGGCTTGGCTCACCCGGTGGGCGCTGCTCTGTTCCAGAGGGCGATGCTGACGGCTTGTCCCAGAAGCCAGAGGAGGATGAGGAGCTGCAGGGCTGCCTGGGCCAGCGGAGCGCGAGCAAGGTGAGGATGGTGCGGGGCGTTGCGTGGCCCTCCTGTGGTTGCCAGGCCTGCCTGGTCTCCTCACACCTCTGCCCCCTGTCCCGGGGCAACTGCCCACAGTGGAACCGGCGCAATGACGTTGGGGAGACTCTCCTGCACCGAGCTTGCATCGAGGGCCGTCTGGCTCGCGTCCAGGACCTCGTGAGACAGGTGCGCCTCCCACCGTGCTCTCTAGGTGCCCTGGGGGCCGGAGTCTTCCCCGGGGGGTGGCATGGGGCACGGGGCTGGAGGGTGCAACGTGGCTGCTAGCCCCCACGAACCCCTGCAGGGGCCTCCCCAAAACGGTGCGTCTCGTGTGCAGACTACCTCCCTCTGCTGGGACGTCGGCCGGGGTCGGGCCAGGCCTGGGGAGGGGCCCGCAGTGCTCATTCTGGCCTTTGAGACCCAGGCCCTGGCCCTCCTGGAACCTCAGAGCCCTGCAGTGGGCCGGGGGGTACTCAGGGCTAGGCTCCTTGTCATCCTCGGTCACAGGGCCACCCTCTGAACCCTCGGGACTACTGTGGCTGGACACCCCTGCATGAGGCCTGCAACTATGGGCATCTGGGTGAGTACAGGGGCCGGGACACCGGGGCGGGGCCGCCGAGGGCTGGGAGCTAGCTCCTGTCCCCGGCCCTCAGACATCGTCCGCTTCCTGCTGGACCACGGGGCTGTGGTGGACGACCCAGGCGGCCAGGGCTGTGAGGGCATCACTCCCCTGCACGACGCCCTCACCTGCGGTCACTTTGAGGTGGCCGAGCTGCTCATTGGACGGGGGGCATCCGTCACCCTCCGAACCTCGAAGGTGAGTGTGGGGGGCAGGGGGGCTCGGGCTGTTGGGGCGGCTCCCCCGCTGAGCTGGCTGCTGCGCAGGGGCACAGCCCACTGGAGACTCTGCAGCAGTGGGTGAAGCTGTATGGCCGGGATCTGGACAGCGAGACCCGAGAGAAGGCTGGAGCCATGGAGAGGCTGCTCCGGGCGGCGGCGGCAGGCCAAGGCAAGGAGAGACCTGTTCTGCACCTGGGGACCCTCTCCCTGGCCTGAGGGTGCCCCAGGCCCTGCTTCTCAGGGGCAGTGGAGCACAGGTGGCCGGGCGGGGCCGGGGCCTCATGCCAGGTCCCGTCCCTCCGCAGCTCCCCATGGCCTTCCACGCAGCCATCTGTTTGACCCCGAGATCTCGCCTCCCTTGAGCCCCTGCCCAGGGTCCCCGGAGCCCCCGGGAGCCCGGCCTTGGAGGATCAGGCACACGCTGGCCAGCAGCAGCAGCTCAGAGGACGAGGACGGCCCGGCCCGGCCTACCCCGAAGCGGCCGCGGCACTCTGTCCCCGCACAGCAGGCGGCCCGGAGGCCTGGCTCCAGCAGCAGCAGGGACGCCGCGGCGGGGGTCGGCCCTCGGGGCCCGGGCGAGCCCGATCCCCACCGGGCGGCGCTCATCCCCGAGGAGGACTGGCTGGCGAGCGACTGGCTGGAGGACGACTTGCCGTTGACCCATGGCCACCAGGATGGCCCCGTGCCCCGCCCCCAGGGCACCAGCCGCGGCACCCCCGAGTCAGGTAGCAGGAGCCCGGGCAGGCCGCGGCCCCGGGCCCGGACCAGGCAGAGCCGGCTGCCCCATCTCACAAGCTGGAATACACCGATCGGGGCGCGGGGAGAGGGCGGCGCAGCGGCAGAACCTCCGCGGAGCCCCGACACATCCCGGGCCTCGGGGCCTGGTGAGGACAGCCCTGCGGCAGGCCAGCCCTCGGTGGGTGCCCTGCGCCGGTGGGGACGGAGGGCCGGTCAGGGCCGGGGACCGGGTCTCTGAGTCCGCCCGTCACCCTGCGCCCCCCAGGGTCCGCCTGTGCCCCCTCCCATCCGGGTGCGAGTGCGAGTGCAGGACAGCCTCTTCCTCGTTCCCGTCCCGCACAGGTAAGGCAGCGCGTGGGCGCCCAGGCCCGGCTCCCCTGGGCCCCCGGAGAGCCTTGTGTGTGCTATCCGGTGGCGTGGGCACCAAGGCCTGCGCTGACCAGCTGCGTCCTCCCTGCCGGCTGGGGGCTGGTGAAGGCGCCCTGCACACGCAGTGGCAGGACCCGGGCCTGGTTGGGTCGGGCCCCGTGGCCCCAGGAAAAGCCTGGAAGAGCCGGCCGTCTGTGAGGCTGCTGGGGGCCCGGGTGTGTCCCGAGCAGGGATGGTGGGGCCGCGGGGCCTCCGTCGGCTCCTGGCCAGCGCAGCTCTCCCCCCGCAGCAAGGAGGCCCACTCCGTGGCCTGGCTTGCAGAGCAGGCCGCCCGGCGCTACTGCCAGGCCTGTGGGCTGCTGCCGAGGCTCCTCTTGCGAAAGGAGGGAGCCCTGCTGGCCCCACAGGACCCCATTCCTGACGTCCTGCAGAGTAACGAGGAGGTAAGCGGCAAGAGCCCGGGCGCTGAGGGCAGGGAACGCCCCGGCCCTGGGAGCCCCTTGGGTGGCTTACTGGTGGTGCCCCTCAGGTGTTGGCCGAGGTCACGTCGTGGGATCTTCCCCCGCTGACCGACCGATACCGCAGGGCCTGCCAGAGCTTGGAGCAAGGTGAGGGCCCAGGGGGCACGAAGCAGCTGGGTCGGGGCCCGGGTGTGCAGGCTCCTGTGCCACTCCCAGGTCTGGGGCCTCACGTCCACCGTGGGCACGCTCCCCGCACAGCTGGCCTCGGGCTTTCGTCCTCTACCCCGTGCCCACGATGTGCTGGCAGGTGGGGGAAGACAGGCCCCGTTGGCAGCGGGATGGCATGGAGTCACCAGAGCCACCGGAGGCTGGGCCCGGGGTGGCTTTCCAAGGAAGTGTGCCTTGGAGACGTGGGGTGGCTGACGGAAGATAGGCCCTGCCGAGGAGGGCCTGACCAGGACAGAGGGGTCACCCCGTCCACCGGCCATGGTTGGGGGCCCATGCGGGTCCACAGGCCTGTGGGAGTGGGCTCTGCAGCACCCCGCTGGGCGTCCCAGGGCTCCTGAGGAGGTGGGCATGTTTGGCTGGGTCCCCAGGGCGCCCAGGGCAGAGCAGCTTGTGGCTCTGCTGACACCGCGTTCCCCTGCAGAGGAGCACCAGCAGGTGCTGCAGGCCATGGGCTGCCAGGACTCCGGCCCCTCGTTCAGCGCCTGCTCCCTGGCCCTGCGCCAGACCCAGCTCACCCCCCTCCTGCGCGCCCTCAAGCTGCACGCGGCGCTCCGGGAGCTGCGCCTGGCAGGGAACCGGCTGGCGGATGGATGTGCTGCTGAGCTGCTGGCCGCCCTGGGCACCCTGCCTGGCCTCGTCCTCCTTGACCTCTCTTCCAACCACCTGGGCCCTGAGGGTCTACGCCAGCTGGCCATGGGCCTCCGGGAGCAGACCGCCTTGCAGGTAGAGGCGCGGGGAGCAGCAGGGCGGCGGCAGAGCATTGCGTTCAGCCCATCCTTGGGTTGGGCTGTACTTGGCAGTGCTGGCAGCACCCGGGGATACCAGTTCTCCAGAGGGGCTCATGTCTTCCACAGAACCTGCAGGAGCTGGACTTGAGCATGAACCCCCTCGGGGATGGCTGTGGCCAGGCCTTGGCGTTCGTCCTGCAGGCCTGCCCCTCACTCAGTACCTTGCACCTCCAGGCCTGTGGCTTGGGCCCCGGCTTCCTCCTGAGCCACCAGGCAGCCCTGGGTAGCGCCTTCCAAGGTGAGCTGGCGGGCACATCCACTTCCTGGTCCCTGGGTTCCGGCTGCCCTCAGAAGGGCACCTTCCAGAGGTACAGCCAGCCTCAAGCAAGAGCAGCCCCGGGGCACCAGACCTGGACGCGCTGGGCCTGCCTGGGCTTGGGGGCATTCCCCCAGGACGAGCCGTGGGCCGCGGTCCCAGCACTGAGAAGCGGACTGGGGGGCCTCTTGGGGGGCTTTCTGCAGCCGTGGTGGGCCAGGAAGGTGGGGCTCAGGGATGGGAGAGTGCCGGGGAGAAGCTGGGGTGGCGCAGTGGATGTATTCCCCGGCCCCACCCCACATGCACACATCCTGGCCCAGCCCGTCTCAGGTACAGGGAGGCAGGTGCCCAGGGTCGGTGGGGAGAAGATGGGCTCAGGAGCCTAGCCCTGCCCCCTCCTTGCCCGGGAGATCCCCCGTGGGAGCTACCTCCATTCTGCGCAGTGTCTCAGGGACAGTAGCTTCCGCAGAGGGATCGTGGGGCTGAGGTGGTGCTGGTGTGTGGCTGACCGGGCTTCCGATTCCCTGCGCAGATGCCACACACCTGAAGACGCTGTCTCTGTCCTACAACATCCTGGGCACCACTGCCCTGGCCCGGGCCCTGAAGAGCCTGCCTGCCCGCACCCTCCAGCGCCTGGAGCTTAGCTCCGTGGCAGCCAGCAAGAGCGACTCGGGCCTTGTGGAGCCTGTGGTCAGATACCTGACCGAGGTATGTATGTGGGGCGGGGGTGCCAAAGAGGAGCCACCTGGGGCCATCCAGCCTGGTCCCACAGCTAAAACGTGGCGGGGAAGAGGGTTGAAGCTTCAGAAAGTACGGCTGCGGGGAAGCTTTCTGCAGGGCTGCCTGCCTCAGGCTGAGTCCCTGGCCAGCAAGAAAGGTGCCTGGGACCCGGGGCGGCCCCCCTGCTCCAGGCAGGTCCCAAGGTCTTGCCAGGCTTCCCAGGGCTTTCCCCGCTGGCTCTTCCATGTGGGGCTGGTCCCTGTGGTTTGCACCTGCCAGGTGTGACTACTTCTACCTGTTTCCCTTTGATCTGCAAATTGAAGCGATATCGCTATGCCCTGGTGCAGTGGGGGTCAGGCCAATGCCCCCTGGTTCCTGAGGAAGGAGGAACACCCCTGACCTGGGTATGGGGCCTCTACTACGAGGCAGGGAGAGCCCGCGCCACACCCAGCCCGGGCCCCCTGGGCCTCTGCTCTGTCTAGGAAGGCTGTGCTCTCTCTCACTTGAGCCTGTCTGCAAACCATCTGGGTGACAAGGCCGTGAAAGACCTGAGCAGGTAAGCCGCTCCTGCCCATTCTGAGGGAGTCTGATCTCGAGGCCAGCACCCTGGGGGAGCTGGGTCAGCAGGGACAGGATAGCAGCTCCTCCCCGCTAGTGTGTCCCAGGACCTGGCTCCTCCCAGCTCCCACCCTGCCTCCTTCCTACACTCCTGACGCTCCTGAGCGCCTCTCCCATCACCCCGTGTGCAACAGCCCATACGAGGGCCTCTCTTGACCCGCCAGCCTCAGCTGGCTCTTGGGAGTGTTGGGCACTCGAGCCAGGCAGGTGTACCAGGTCTGGCCTTTGGCAGGGCCCTGCAAGCCCTGGAGAAGCGTGCACCGTGCCGTGCTAGAGACAGAGTCTACAGGGCCTGGTCTGTGGCTCCCAGAGCTGTGGTTTATCTGGGGCAGCTTTCTGTAGTGTTGGGGGCCTCTGTCCCTGGAGGCTGATTCCTTCACGTCCCTTGTTCAGATGCCTTCCTTGTTGCCCCTCACTCATTTCCCTGGACCTGTCTGCCAACCCTGAGATTACACGTGTGGGCCTGGAGGAGCTCCTGTCTGCCCTCCAGATGCGGCCCCAAGGCCTCAGCTTCCTTGGCCTGTCAGGTGAGCTTGGGGACAGTGACCAATGTGACCGGGAGGGGTGTGAGGCAGGGGGAACATGGGATCTCTGCTCTTGACCTGGTCAGCCTGACCCTCAGAGACCCTGTGGTCTGGGGACAGATGCCCTTTCACAAGGATTTCCTAATTACCACTGGGAAGAGGAGGGAACTCAAGGTCCGGACGGCAAACACTTGCTACCACGAGATCCTCCCGACTTCCTGCAGGGGCTGCTGGGGCCCCACCTTCCCAGCCTGTTCTGGCTACACCTGGCAGGGCACCCCCCAAAGCCGCCTTGAGGGTGACCCCAACTGGCCACCGGGTACCTGGCACGTCCAGCTAGGCCTGCGGCAGGAGAGTACGGGCTTTGCCCCCCAGGGGACCAGGGCTAGGAGTGGGTGTGCGCACGGGGCTGCTCCCTGGGTCCTGAGCCTGCTGGGCGCGCTGACCTGTCGAGATCAGACCGGGCGGCCCCGTGTCCCTGGAGGCCCGCGGGCACCCCTGTTGTGTCCAGCCGTGGGCGGCACAGATGCGGCTGCGGCTTTCTGGCCAGTGGCCCTCCTGCCCGGCCGCCGGGCCCGCAGCCCCGGGGCCCCCCTGGCGCTCGCACCCCGACCCCGCTGACGCCCGCTCCTGCCCCCGCCCGCAGGCTGTGCCGTCCAGGGCCCGCTGGGCCAGCGCCTGTGGCACCAGGTCGCCGCGCGGGTGCAGGAGCTGCAGCTGTGCAGCCGCCGCCTCGCCCCCGAGGACCGCGCCGCGCTGAGCCTGCTGGCCGGCCCGCCGAGCCCTGGCGCCTGCACGCTGGACCGAGGCTCCCGGCTCTTCTTCCGGCGCCTGTGACCGCCCCGCCCCCGCCCCAATAAACGGACGCTGCCGCCGCCGCTCCTCTGAAAGGCGGGGGGGGGGCCGGGGGCCCGCTGGGGTGCAGGTTGGGTCCGCGCTGACCGCCCGGGGGCGGGGCTGGGGGCGGGGCCGGTCGTTTCCGGCGCGCGCAGGCGCAGACGTCAGGGCGGTAGTCGGTCGGTCGGGGCTCCGACGCGGGGGGGTGGCGGGGAGTGCGTGCGCAGGCGCAGACCTCGGGAGTCGAGCGCAGATAGCGGGGCTTGCGTGCGCAGGCGCAGAAGGAAGCAGAGCGCCGAGCGGCCGATCCGAATCCACACCGGGGCGCCGTCGCCCCGACCCGCCCCGACCCGCAGAGGCAGCCCAGGTACGGGGCGGGGGCGGCGGGGGGAGGGAGGCGGGGCGCGGCCGGGCCCGGGGGAAGGCGGCGCCGGGGTCGCCCGCGGGCGCCCGCACGGCCGGTCGGAGGGACGGCCCCGCCCCGACGGCTCGAGCCTGGCGCTCCTGCCCCTGCCCCTGCCCCTGCCCCTGCCCCTGCCCCTGCCCCTGCGACGGGGGGCGCGGGCGCTGCCTGCGGGGTCGGTGGCCGGGGCTGGGCCGCCTCTCCCCGCCCGGGGGCCGCCACCGCTCGCCCGAGATGCGGCCCAGCTCCCCGGCCTCCTGCCGGCCCGAGGGCACAGCGGGCGGCCCCACCCAGCACCCAGCACCCTGTGCGCGCCACTGTGCCGCGGGCGGCCGGGTCCAGGGCCCCGGGGGTCCCTAGGTCCTCGCTTCCTGCAGACCAGGAACCTCACGCAGCAGGAAGTGAGCGGAGGCCACGGAGAGAGCAGACCCAGACAGAGCGTCTGGGAGACTCGGGGAGGAAGACCCAGCCCGCCCCTGGCTCGGGCACCCAAGGACCAGAGCGAAGGGCCGTGTCCCGGTGTCCTCAGTAAATCAGTTATTCTCTGGAACGGCCAGGGCCGGGGGTCTTGGCGTCGGAACGTCCAGTCCCGGGCTGGAATATGCAAGGACAGCCTCGCCCAGCCACTCCCCAGATGTTATCACCTGTGCCTGGAGACTCCAAGGAACTCATTAACCCCTTGGCCTTTACCACGAGGACATGCGTCTTTTGTACTATGAGGCCCGTCCGAGGTCGGGTGCAGCTCGTGTTAAGACTAGAGCAGGAGGGCAGCCCGGGGGGCTCAGCGGTTTAGCACCACCTTAGCTCAGGGCGTGACCCTGGGGTCCTGGGATTGAGTCCCGCATCGGGCTCCCTGTGTGGAGCCTGCGTCTCCCTCTGCCTGTGTCTGCCGCTCTCTGTGTCTCTCGTGAATAAATAAATAAAATCTTTTTTTAAAAAATGGAGCAGGAAATGGAACAAAACGGTTGTTCATGGAATTTTAAAGTTTTTCTGTCTCGGGTATTTTTCATCTGACTCTGCTGAGGTCAGAGGAACAACTCGTGAGCCCCAGGAGTGTTGGGGGTCACCTCTGAGTTGGCGCTGGCTCTGCTCCCCAGATCTTTGCTGTGGCCACCTGATCCTGCAGGATGTTTCACGGGATCCCGGCCACTCCAGGCATGGGAGGTGAGTGTGGCCCAAGGTGGTCCCAGGGACCCAGAGGGCCCAGGCCTTCAGCCCCTGCGGCAGAAGCCAGGGGTTGTGGGGAGGTCTGTGTCCGTGGGCTCTTCATCATCAGACGGCCCAGAGAGGACCTCCAGGTGGGGCCGGTTGGGCACAGAGATGACAGCTTTAGTGTGGCTGGAACCTCAGGCAGCCCGGGCATTCTCAAGTCCAGCCAGGGGAGAGGGCACAAGATGTGTGACAAATGTCACTTGTATGCTGTCATTGGACCGTAAGTAGGTGTGGTCATTCTGCTGTAGAGGAAGGTCGCTAGGAGTGGCGGTGGAATGGGGGACCCAGGCCTGGGCTGTGGCCTGCTGGCCCGAGGCGTCTTCTGCTCAGGCCCCCCTGCCTACAGACTGGTGCGGAGCTGAAATTAGAACCCCATCCTCCAGATGCCCCTGGGCTCTTGGGGACAGTTCACAGGGTCAGGCCTTGGGGCCAGGGACGGTGGACCAGCCCCCCTGGGGCCACCAGTGTGGCAGCCTGCTAGCTCTCTGCTCTGTTGCAGCCCCTGGAAACAAGCCGGAGCTGTATGAGGTGAGTGGCCGATGCCCACCTGGCCGCAGCGGCCAGTAGCCGACAGCTGTGAGCCTCCCCCAGACCCTGCGGCCTCCCTGGCCCTGCCACCTGACGCTCTGGCCCCTCTCTCCAACAGGAGGTGAAGCTGTACAAGAACGCCCGGGAGCGGGAGAAGTGAGTTCAGCCCCAGACCGCCCGCCCCGACACGCGCGGTGCCCAGCAGCCCCCAAGGAGCTTCCCCCAACCTCTGAACCCCCCGGCTGACTGAGGTCAGGAGGGCACAGGGTCAGGCTGGGGAACCGTTCCCGAGGAGCCTGTGCCCTGCAGGCCAAACAGCCTCGCCCGGGACCGCGGGCGCCCTGGGCCTTGGGGGCCTTCGGGGCCTTGGCAGCCGTGGCCCGATGGTCGCACTGCCCTCAGGTACGACAACATGGCGGAGCTGTTTGCCGTTGTGAAGACGATGCAGGCTCTGGAGAAGGCCTACATCAAGGACTGCGTCACCCCCAACGAGTGAGCCCCTCGTCCCCGCACGAGGAGGGTGCTCCGGAGGGCGGGCGGCCTGGGCACCGTCCCGGCCAGGACATCCTCCTGGTGCTGCTGCAGGGTCTCAGGGGGGAGGCGTGCCCACCCCTGGGTCCTGGCTTCTGTCCCGAGCCTGCTCCCCGGGCACACGGGTCCCCGTTGGCAGAAGGGTCAGGGAGGGGAGCAGGGGACGTGCTGCTGGCCCGGCCTGGCCCTTAGGAGGCACACGGGACCTTAGCTCGGCATGACAGGCCTGCGCGGTGAGCCCGCGAGCTGTGGGTGGGGAGGCGTGGCCGCTGCATCCCGGAGCAGTGGGAGGGCGCGTCCGTGTCCCCCGTCCCCTGTGGGGGCCACGTGTTGGCCACCCCTCCCTTCTGCTTGCTCTCCTCCCAGCCTGCCAGGGGCTGCCGAGCGTCCGGGGGGGCCTGGGGGGCCCGGGAGAGCAGGGCCGCAGCCTGGCCGTGTCCGCAGGTACACCGCGGCCTGCTCCCGGCTCCTGGTCCAGTACAAAGCCGCCTTCCGGCAGGTTCAGGGCGCAGAGATCAGCTCCATCGACGAGTTCTGCCGCAAGTTCCGTGTGAGTGAGTGGGAGGTGGGGCGGGCGGCGCTGTTGGGGGGGGGGGCTGTGCACCCATGCTCCCGCCCCCCCCTCCCCCGCAGCTGGATTGCCCACTGGCCATGGAGAGGATCAAGGAGGATCGGCCCATCACCATCAAGGACGACAAGGGCAACCTCAACCGCTGCATCGCCGACGTGGTCTCGGTGCGCCCGCAGCCTCCGGGGAGGGCTCCCGCGTGGCCAGGGGGTGGGCAGCATCCAGGAGGGACCTGGAGGCACATGTGGGCGAGGGGGCGCGTGGAGGGCCGGGGGCTGTGGGGACAGGGACACAGCAGGGACCCAGGTGACCCTGCAGCCAAGGGGACGGGCTGAGCGGGGAGACCGTGGGTTCTCGAGGCCGGAGGGGCTGGGTGGGGGCTGACCAGGCCGGTCGGGCAGGGGAAGCAGGCTGGGGGGCCCCACCCTCGGCCCCTGGGCTGGGTCTGTGGTCCCTCACGTGCGCACTCGTCCCTAGCTCTTCATCACGGTGATGGACAAACTGCGCCTGGAGATCCGTGCCATGGATGAGGTGCGGCTCTGGGGGCAGGGGTGCAGGGGCGGCATGGCAGGGCAGGGGAGAGGTGGAGGGGCAGGCTCCAGGAGGAGGGAGGAGGAAGCCGCGCGTCTTGTGCACAGATCCAGCCTGACCTGCGGGAGCTGATGGAGACCATGCACCGCATGAGCCACCTGCCTCCTGACTTCGAGGGCCGCCAGACGGTCAGCCAGTGGTGAGTGCGGCTGCGCCGAGCCTCTGGGCGCCCCCCCGGGCCGGGCAGCCGCTCCCGCTCACCCTCAGCGCTGTGCTCCACAGGCTGCAGACCCTGAGCGGCATGTCAGCCTCTGACGAGCTCGACGACTCGCAGGTGCGCCAGATGCTCTTTGACCTGGAGTCGGCCTACAACGCCTTCAACCGTTTCCTGCACGCCTGAGGCTGTGCGCTGGGCCCTGGGGGTGGGGAGGGCCACCCACTCTGCATGTGACTCCTGCCCGTGTGTCAGCCCTGGAGCCCCCGCCCTCCTCCCTCCTCGCAATAAAGGCGCTGTCTGATCTCCCTGCAGCTGTGGCTGCTTGTGTCCCGTCCCGTGTCCCCCCCCCCGCCCCGGCACCGCCCCCCCCCCCCCCCCCCCCCGCCAGGCCTGCTGCTCTGTCTTCCCTCAGCCTCCCGGAGCCCATGGGTTCCGCAGGGGCAGGTCTGAGCAGGAGTTAGGGCCCCCGCGTCCCTGGTGGGCAGTGCCTGGGCACCTGGGAGGGAGCCAGCCTCCCCCTGAGCCAGGTGAGGCTGGGATCTGAGCCCCTGCCCCCGTGTCTGGCCCCAAGCTGGCCGAGCCACCTCCCCCTCCCTGCCGCGGGGTCACGCCCGCCCTCTTAGTGGCTCAGCAAGGCCCCAGCAGTCTGCCTCAGGGTTGAGGCCGGGCTGCTGGGTGGGCCAGTCCTGCCAGGGCCTGCAGGTGAGGACACGGGTTCAGAGGCCAGAGCTGGTTCCTTTCCTACTGTCACCTGCTATGGGGCCCGGGGCTGTGGACTCTGCAGGCGACCCCGGCCCGCAGTGTCCCATCACGTCCGCATCCACATGGGTGCATGCTGCCAGCTGCCGGAGCGAGGCACCGGGTTCCGTGATCTGTTGTATCCACTTTAGCAACCACGGCGTGCCCGAGGGCCACGCTGACCTCCCGTAGCGCCCCTCCTCCTGGTAGTGTTTCTGGATGCCTGTGGCCTCGAAGTACGGCGCGTCGTGTGTTGGTGCTGATGGAGGAGGCTGGAGGCTGCCGGCAGGGAGGCGGCGCTTCACAGGGGTGGGGGCTGATGGCAGAGCACGCAGAGGGAGAGGGTGAGGACTTGGGATCAGCCTGGAGCCCCCGATGCCAGCAGGGGCCCCGAGGCAGAGGCGTGCGTGTCACTTGGGTCTTACTCGGAGAAGACAGCAGACGCGGGCCATGGGCAGGATCAGCAGCAGGGGCCGAGGGGGCCCTGGGGGTCTGGGTGCAGGCTGTGTTGCATGTGACACACACTGTGCCCCCGGGCCGAGCGCACTGGGCAGTGGATACCCCAGAACAGCCCGGTGGGCAGAGCAGGTCCTGTGCGTGGAAGCTGCCGGGACGGAGCGAGTCCACGTGGGCTCGGG
The DNA here is from genome assembly GCF_018345385.1 of Vulpes lagopus. NCBI lineage: Eukaryota > Metazoa > Chordata > Mammalia > Carnivora > Canidae > Vulpes > Vulpes lagopus. The sequence continues at coordinate 431,467 of NC_054832.1, forward strand.
TGGGCGGCGGCACATCACGCTGGAGTCGCAGGGGGAAGATGAAGGCTTGGCATCTCCGGGGCAAAGCTGCCGCCCTGGGTCCCAGGGGTTCTCCCCAGAGGCCCGAGGCTCCACCACATTTGGAGGCTGGGGTGGGAAGACCAGCCGAGGAGCCGAGGGGGGCGGCTGAGGCCTGGGAAGCCCAGAGGCCCCAGGACACGGAGGGGCTGCAGCGTCAGGGCGGACTCGGAGGAGCCCAGTCGGCCCGGGGAGGGGGAGGCTTCAGGGGAGCCCCGAGGGACCAGGAGGGCCCAGAGCCCCAGATCCTGCTGCCAGCGGCTGCTGAACGGACAGAACGGCTGTTCTGCTCTTTTTTTTTTTTTAATAAAAACCAAAATTTGTCATTTTAAACATTATTTTGAGGATTTTATTGTTAACTAATCTCTACACCTGACGTGGAGCTTGAACCTACAACCCCGAGATCAAGCGCCGCTCGCTCCACCGCCACCCGCGTCCAGCTTGCGCGGTTCCGTGGCCCCCGCAGAGGCGCGGCCCCAGTGAGCCCTGGCCCCGCCAGCCGCCACCCTCTCTGCGCCTGGGGTGTGACCTGGGGTGTGACTGTGAACGGGCCTCCCGCCAGTGGAATCACGCTCAATTGGTCTTCTCTGGTGCGTTTATTTCTCGCATCTGTCAAAACGTCTTTCTTTTTCTCTCTTTTTTTTTTTTTTTTTAAAGTAAGTACGATGGGCAGCCCGGGTGGCTCAGTGGGTGAGCGCCGCCTTCAGCCCAGGGCGTGACCCCGGGTCCCGGGATCGAGTCCACATCGGGCTCCCTGCATGGGAGCCTGCTTCTCCCTCTGCCGCAGTCTCTGCCTCTCTCTCTGTGTCTCTCGTGAATAAATAAAATCTTAAAAAAAAAAAAAAAAGACCTTGCGATGGGAGCCGGCTCTATCCCCTGCGCCAGCCAGGTGTCCTTGTTAAGGACGAATGTCCCATCGTACCCACAGGGCACATTTTGTTCATCCTTGGGGGACGCGTGTCCCGGAGATTGTGAGCGCTGCTGTGGGAGCAGGTGGGCTGGCGGGATGGCGGGTGATGTGGGGGGCTGGGGACACGGGTGGGGACAGTGAGCCGGGAGCTGCAGGCCACTCTGGCCGCGGTGGGACGGTCGGCAGGTGGAGGGAAGTGGCCGGCCCAGAGCTCACTCAGGCCGAGGGGCTGCAGGCCGCCTGCCTGGGACTGGGGAGGGTGGCTGGACGGCAGGTCCTGGACCCTGGCCCTGAGGCTAGAGGGGTGAGCAGGGGTGGCCCGAGGCGGCAGCCAGGTCCCTGCCTCCTGCTCCAGCCCCAGTGGCCGGTGCCGCGGGTCAGCAAGACGGAAGTTCGGGCCTCCAGTCCTCAGACCTGCGCCCGGGCCTCTCCAGCTTCCCTGCTTTCTGGCTCGGGCCCAAGAATCATCTAGACCCCGCGGCTGTTCCCATGCCCTCCTCTGGCCCAGCTCCCCCCAGGACCCGGGGCGGTCACCCTGCAGTGCCACCCAGCTGAGTGGCGGTGGCGTGACCTCGGGCCGGGGCCGCAGCCCTGGGCACCCCAGGACTGGGGACAGAGTACCCGGGCTCCCAGCTACCGCCTCGGTCCCGACCACACCCCACCGGGCTCAGGGTCAGTGCTCGGCTGAACGGGGAGCGGGGGGGGGAACACCCACATGTGCTGCAGGAGGCGACAGTGCCCTAAGCCTGGGCAGGGGTGCCTGCGGGCTCCCCGGGCCGGCCCCTCCCCCTGCACTGCCAACCAGGCAGAGATGAGTCCCGGGGTCCAAAGGCCAAGAGGGAGCCGGCAGGGGTGGGGGGGGCTGGTGCTCCAGCCCGAGCCACCGCCCAAGACCCTGCCCGGGGGCGACAAACAGAAGGCCCGGGGCCCTCCGGACTTGGGAGGGGGCAGCACTCGCCCAGCACCTTCGGGTCCCCTCGGAATCCGCCCCCCACCCCCGCTCTGGGCACCGCAGCCCAAGGGACCTGAGGCCGGGGGCGGCGGGCGCGAGCTGCCCAGCGGGGGAGCCGGGCCGGGTCGGGGTGTGCCCCGGGCCGCAGGCCGCATGTCCCGGGCGGGCCCGAGGGGCCGGGTGCCATCGGTGCCCCTCTGCCAGGCCCCCGCGCGGGGCAGCCCCGAGGACGAGGACGGTGCCGCGGGCCGGAGCGCAGCCGCCCGCGGCCGGGGGAGGACCTGCTGCTGGAATGGTTAACCCGCGCGCGGCGGCAGCCAATCACAGGGCCCCGCGCAAATACCTGGGACAGGTGCCGCCGCCGGGCGGGTCAGAGCCCAGCCCCAGCCCAGGAGCGCCGCGCACCGCCCGCACCCGCAGCGGCAGCACAGGGGCTCAGCATGACGGCCCGGGGCCCGCGGGCGCTGGCGCTGCTGCTGGCCCTGCCGCTGCTCGCCGTGGGGGCCCCGCCGGCCCGCCTGCTGGCCGCGCTGTCCTCGGGCCGCGGCGCTCTGGACCGCGGGGCACTGGGCAGCCTGTTAAATACGCTGGCGGACCGTGCGCACTGCGCCGACGGGCCGTGTGGAAAGGTAACGGCCCCACCCGACGGGTCCCCCAGCAGCCGCCGCTCCTCCCCAGGCTGGAAGCAAAGGGCCCTGGGCAAACTCCAGGGGGCGGGTCAAGGTGAGGCCGGGTGGCCAAGCACCCAGGCCCTCCCTGCGGCCCGCGCCCCCCGCTGCTCCCGGGTTGGGCGCCGTGCGGGGCGCACACAGCTCCGGGAGCCCCGGGCCATCAGATTGGCGGTGGCTCCGGCAAGGAGCCACCCAGGGTGGGGGGACCCCTGCCCTGAGTCCTCTGTGTGCGCGTGTGCACTTGTGTCATTGAGGGCGGTGGCGACGGGAGAGTGTGAAAGAGCGATGATGCAGGGGTGCGTGAGGGGGAGGGCGGGGGGCGTGGACCACCCAGGGAAGCGGGCAGCTGCCGCCCACCCGTCTCTGCCCACAGTGCCTGTCTGTGGATGATGCCCTGGCCCTGGGCGGGCCCGAGACGCCGGGGCTCCCGGAGGGGCAGGTCCTAGCACCCAGACACATCGCCCGCCTCAGTGCCGCCGCCGCCCTCTACCTCAGCGACCCCAGGGGCACGTGTGCAGATATCCGGGCTGGCCGCTGGGCCGCCCGCGCTGACCAGCTCTTGGCCCTGCTGGAGGGCCCCACGGCGCTGGCCCCGGGCCTGAGCAGGCTGCTGCAAAGGATCCAGGCCCAGACTGCTGGCTGGCCCGCTGCGGAGGTGAGCCTGGGTAGGGCGGCCAGACGGGGTGGGCGGGGAGGGCCTAAGGGGATCCCCCTGGACGGAGCACTTTGTGGGCTGGGCCCGGCTGCAGTGGGCGGGACATCCTCGGAGCCCCCGGAGGTAGCTGGGGGAGTCTGGGCTGGGCCGAGGATCACAGAGGTCCAGTACCACTCAGGGCAGGCCCTGGGGAGTCAGACAGGGCTGTTCAGACTCCTGGGGCCCCGGGGTGGGGGGTCAGGCCCAGTGCGGGTCTTAAGCTGGCAGGACCAGTGGTGGTGCTCTGAGAAGGCTGGTCTGGGCCAGATCGGGACAGACCTTGGGGTCAGTGGCACTCGGGGGATACTCGGGGCAATGGCAGGGCTGGAGGCCAGAAGGTGACACTGCAGCAGAGGCTGAGCCCTGGCTCCTCCCCTAGGCCTGCGTAGACCTGCCTCACCTGCTGGAGGAGGCAGACAGGGCAGGAGCTCCCAACAGCCCTGGCCTGGTGCTGGCTGCCCTGTTGGACCATGTCAGCAGCGGGTCCTGCCTCCGAGCCCTGCCCACCCCCCAGTATTTTGTAGACTTTGTGTTTCGGCAGCACGGCGGCGAGACTCCCAACATCACACTGGCTGGTGAGGCCTGGGCTGGGCCAGAGTGGGGGCGCCCTGAGTGCCCGGCCTCCCTGACCATGGGGGAGGCAGGCCCGGAGCCCACACCGACTTTGCCATTCCGTCCCCCCGGCCAGAGCTGGAGGCCTTGATGCAGCGCCTGGGGGTAGGCAGAGTGGCTGACACCGACCACAGTGACCACGATCACCAGAGGACCGGGGCCAACTACCAGGGCCCTGTGCCCCTTACCACCCCGAACAGCAGCTCCAGCCTGTGGGACACAGTGAGCAGCCCCTGCACCGTACTCCCGGGGAGAGGTGGGGTCCCAAGTCTGCTCAGGTCCCTGATTGCGTGCTACCACCCCCAGGTATGCCTGAGTGCCAGCGAAGTGATGGCTGTGTACGGGCTGTCTGAGCAGGCCGGGGTTACCCCAGAGTCCTGGGCCCAGCTAAGCCCTGCCCTGCTCCAGCAGCAACTGAGTGGGGCCTGCAGCCCCCAGCCCAGGACCCCCACCCGGGACCAGCTCAGCCAGGCGGAGAGTGAGTGCCTGCCTCCCCAGTAGCGCCTGCCTGGCTGTGCCCACGGGTGCTAGTGGCACAGAGGTGGGACCTCACAGGGGGGAGAGCACGACCACTGGGCTAGGGGACAGGCGGGGAGAGCTGGACCAGGGCTGGCAGGAGAGGGAGGCACGGGGGTAAAGGGGAGGCGGCGGGCCTGACCACCTGCATCCCTGGTGAGCTCTGCTGGCTCCTGGACTCCCGCCCCTGGGAGGCAGGGGTAGGGGCCGGAGGCTGAGAGGCTCTCAGCTCCGCTCACCACCGCCGCAGGGTATCTCTACGGCTCCCTAGCCACGCTGTTCATCTGCCTCTGTGCCATTTTTGGCCTCCTGCTCCTGACCTGTGCCACCTGCCGCGCTGCCTCCCACTATGTCATCCAGACCTTCCTGAGCATGGCCGTGGGCGCGCTCACAGGCGACGCCATCCTGCACCTGACACCCAAGGTCAGTCTCAGCTTCCCCTCTCTCCCCAGCCAGGAACGCCCCTGCCCAGGCCTTCCAGGCCCATCCTCCTGGAGCTGCCCCTCTAGTCTCTCTCTTCCTGGCCCTGGTGGGGGTGGGGGGATGGAGGGGTGGGGGGCGGCCTGAAGGCCCCCTTACTCAGCCCCCTTCTCCCCCAGGTGCTGGGGCTGCACTCCCACAGCGGGGAGGGCCTTGGCCCACAGACCACCTGGCGCCTCGTGGCCATGCTGGGAGGCCTCTACACCTTCTTCCTGTTTGAGAACCTCTTTAATCTCTTGCTGCCCCTGGACCCAGAGGTCAGGTGGGGGCTGGATGTGGTGGGTGGAGGAGACAGAGGCCTGGGGGCCTGCCGGACCCTGACCCACTGTCCCCACAGGGCTCAAAGGATGGGCCCTGCAGCCACAGCCATGGTGGCCACAGCCATGGGGTGTCCCTGCAGCTAACGCCCAGCGAGCTCCGGCCCCCTAAGCAGCCCCACGAGGGCTCCCGCGCAGACCTGGTGAGCTGGCCCTTCCCCGACGTCCCCATGCCACGGGGAGCTCCGCCCCCAAGGGCCCCCCGACCTGCCCCGCCACTGCCCCGGGGCCTCCGATGATGCTGTTCGGGGGACCCAGCCCCTGCGCGCCCTCCTCACCTCCCGGCCCACCTGACCACCCCGCAGGTGGCGGAGGAGAGCCCGGAGCTGCTGAGCGCGGAGCCCCGGAGACTGAGCCCAGGTGAGTCCCGAGGAAAGCCCCAGAAGGGTCGGGGGGCGGGCGCGGGCGGGCGCGCACCCACGTCCACCGCCCGCAGAGCTCCGGCTGCTGCCCTACGTGATCACACTGGGCGACGCGCTGCACAACTTCGCCGACGGGCTGGCCGTGGGCGCCGCCTTCGCGTCCTCCTGGAAGACCGGGCTGGCCACGTCGCTGGCCGTGTTCTGCCACGAGCTGCCACACGAGCTAGGTCCGCGGGGCGGGGCCTCCCGGGCGGTGGGCGGGGCCTCCCGGGCGGTGGGCGGGGCCGCGGCGGCCATGAGGGGGCTGCCGCGGGGCGGGGCCTCCCGGGCGGTGGGCGGGGCGCCCGGCCTGACCCCGCCCCCGCCCCTCCCGCCCCAGGGGACTTCGCGGCCCTGCTGCACGCGGGGCTGTCCGTGCGCCGGGCGTTGCTGCTGAACTTGGCCTCGGCGCTGACGGCCTTCGCCGGCCTCTACGTGGCGCTCGCTGTCGACGTCGGCGAGGACAGCGAGGCCTGGATCCTGGCGGTGGCCACCGGCCTCTTCCTCTACGTGGCGCTCTGCGACATGGTCAGGGCGGAGGGCGGGAGTCGGCCGCCCTGGGGTGAGCTGAGCAGGGTGAGCTGGGGCCCGGAGCTGGCCCCTGACCACAGCCTCCCTCTCCCTCAGCTCCCGGCCATGCTGCACGTGCGGGACCGGCGGCCCTGGCTCCTCTTCCTGCTGCACAACATGGGCCTGCTGGGCGGCTGGACCGTCCTGCTGCTGCTGTCGCTGTATGAGGACAACATCACCCTCTGATGGCCCCCGCCCCACTCTCCGGCCCTTGATGCTGCCTGCTGACCCTGGCCTATCTCAGCCCCTTGCGCCCGCCTGCCAGTGCGGGACCTGCCCTTGGGTGCGCCCGTCCCCGCCTCCGCCTCCGCCTCCTGCTTCAATAAAGACATTCTTGTCCTTGGAGCCCAGCTGCTCTACGTGCTGTTAGGGAAGTGTCTCCCACCAAGAGAGGCAGACAGGTGGGGCTCTGACCAGGAACCAGCCGGCAGCCCGCCCCAGTCCCCCTCTGCAAGGTGCAGTGGGGTCAGAGAAATTGGCGGGGGTCTGCAGGTAGCAGGTGAGGCCTGGTGTCCAATCAGGAATCAAACTTGTTGACTCATAGCAAAAAGACCAAAACAACCCAGTATGCTCGCCTAGAAAGAGGTCGAGAGGCCCCTGGGTGGCTCCGTCTGTGAAGCGTCTACCTTGGGCTCAGTCACGATCCCAGGGTCCTGAGATCGAGTCTCAGGTGGAGGTCAGGCTCCCCGGTCCATGGAGATCCTGCTTCTCCCTCTCCCAGTGCCTTTGCTGTTCCTCTGCTGGTGCCCACTCTCTCTGTCAAATGAGTAAAAAAATCCTTAAAAAAAAGATAGAGGCCTAGAGCTGGTCAGGCTAGAGTGTGTGGCCCACGGTCCGCAGGGCCTGGGCCTCTTCTGCTCCGAGGTCTGTGCCAGAACTGTTCATCCTCCGAGTCCCCTTGTGGCCCCCCAGGCCGTAGCACAGCCCACCACAAACTGTGAGCCTTAAAAATGACATTTTCTCACCATTCTGAAGGCAGAAGTCTAAAATCAAGGTGTCGGTAAGCTGTGTTCCTTCTTGGCTCCATAGGAAGAATTTGTCACATGAGACTTTACTGGCTTCTGGTGGGCCCAATTGTTCCGTGTCTGGGGCAGGATGAGTCCAGTGTCCTCTGTTTTATGACCTCGTGTGTCTCTTCTCTTCTCCTATGGGATTACCAGCTCACCCTACTCCAGTGTATCCTTGTCTTAACTAATTCTATCTGTAATGATCCTATTTCCAAATAAAAGTCACTCATTGAGTGGTAGGTTTCCAACATATCTTTTGGGGGGACCCATTTTTTTTTTTTTTAAGATTTTATTTTTCAGGAGAGACACAGAGAGAGAGAGGCAGAGACACAGGCAGAGGGAGAAGCAGGCTCCCTGCGGGGAGCTGGATGCGGGACTCGATCCCAGGACCCTGGGATCATGACCTGAGCCGAAGGCGGATGGTCAACCACTGAGTCACCCAGGCGTCCCTGGGGGGACACAATTCAATCCAGAACACCCCTTGTGGTCCAAAATGGCTGCCAGAGCTTCAGCCATTAAATGCACTGTCCGGATAGCAGAAAGGAGGTAGGAGGAAAGATCAAAAGAGAAAGGGGTCCGGGGGATATCAGATTCAGCCTGTCATTTACCCAACACACAGACACAAAAGCGGGAGAGTGGATGGAAGTCAGTGTCCTGTTCCGCTCTACGCGTCCACTTGTGCTGGAGAGAGGTGGGTGCTGCCCGCCACCGACCCGGGGCAAACTGGGCAGGAGGGGCCGCATGTAAGAGCGCCCCGGCCCCACGGGTACGCAGATGCTCCGGTATCCAAGACTCGTTGGTTCTCCAAGAAGCTGGAGGAACCCCCAGGAGGGCGCTGTGGGAATTAGCGCCGCCCTCCTGGCACCGGGGAGGTTGGAAAGCCACCGGCTCCCAGCACAGCGCTGCCCGGGGGAGCACCGGGAGCGTGGCCTGGACTGCAGGGTCCCCTGCTTCCAGTATGGGGCCAGCGCTGGCTTTTGGGGGGGGGGTGGCACTGCAGGAGGGGCTGAGAGTTGCCAGGGCTCGTCCTGCTGCAGCCCCCAGCCTGCCGCCCGCTCCCCAGCCCGGGGCGTCCCTCCCCGGTCGGTCCCCGTCCCTCCCCGACGAGCCAGCTCCCACCTTCATCTCCCACTGAGAACGTGGACCCCCCAGGCGGGCTCCCGACTGTCACCCTGCGGACCTTGCCGCCTCCTGGCCCCGGCCCCGTCCCCCGCCCCGTCCCTCCTCCCCCCCCCGCCCCGTCCCTGCTCCCGCAGCGCGCCCGCGCCCCCGCCCCGGCCGCCTGTCCCGCGACGCCGGGTCATCCGTGGGGGCGTTGGACGCGCCGCCTGCAGGCCAGGGCCCGGCGGGCACCGCTGTTCCCAGGCACGCGGGGGCCCCGGGACGCGTGCGCCGCGACTGTGTGACTCCCGGGCCCAGTGTCCCCGCGGCCCCCGCCGGCGGTCCTCGTGCTGCTGCAGCTCCTCGCTCTTCCCGAGGGGCCGGCGCGCCCCGGAACCCCACGCCGCCCGCGCCCGCCGCCCGACGGTCCCCGGGAGCCCGCGGCTGACGAGCAGGTGGGCGGACGGACGCCGCGTACACGTGGCTGAGGAGCCACCGTCGCCGACGTCGCTCGGATTCCGAGTCACGGCCCGCCCGAAGGGAGCCCCGCCCCCGCCGCCGCCGCCGCCCCTCCCCGCCACCAGGGGGCGCGCCGCCCCTCCGCGCGGCGACACTGCGCAGGCGCGGCCGCCCGGAACCCCGGCGCGCAGCTTCCGGGGCCGCCGGCCAGTGAGCGCCCACCGGGTCCCGCGAGCCGCGCCAACGGCAGGTGGGCGGGGGGGCGGGGCGCAGGGGGGCCGGGGGGGCCTGCGCGGCGGCCCCGCTCACCGTGGGCGCGCCCCGCAGGCCCGGCGCCATGTACGCCGTGTACAAGCAGGCGCACCCGCCCACCGGCCTCGAGTTCTCCATGTACTGCAACTTCTTCAACAACAGCGAGCGCAACCTCGTGGTGGCCGGCACCTCGCAGCTCTACGTGTACCGCCTGAACCGCGACGCCGAGGTGCGTGCGGCCCGCCCGGGGCTAGAGGTGCGGCTGCGAGCCGGACGGCGGCCCGGGGAGGAGACGGCGGCCGGGCCCGGGGAGGGGGCGCGGGCCGGGGGGAGGGGCGGGGGCCGCTCGGGCCACGTGGCTTTGTTTGTTCCGCGGCCGCCCCGCGACCCGGCACCTGAGCTCGGACCCTAGAGCCCGACTGTGAGACTGAACACGTGCCATTAAAGGCGCCGAGAGGCTAAGCTTCTGGGGTAACAGCCGCTTTGACGTCAGTATGTGGCTGCCGTCAGGGTTTCAGTCAAAACTAGAGATCTTGGGGCTAAAAACGCACAGCTCCGGGGCTCCCGCGGGCGCAGTGCGAGGAGGGGGAGACCATGGGGCTGGCAGAGCGAGCGCACCCGGGCGGAGACTGCTCGAGTGATGGGCGCCTGGTCCCTGGTCCCCGGCGCAGGCTTCCAGGCCCGCCCCCTGTGAAGTCCTCCCTCCCACTCGAGTGGCCTCCCTCCGACTCGAGTGACAGACCGCAGGCGCTTGCACCGTCGTGTTTTCTACAAACGGGTTCAGAGCCCACGGGCATCCGCTCACTCGTTTCTCCTACAGATGCGTATCAGCGCTGGTTTTGCGCGAGGCCTGGGGGGCACCACAGGCACAGACACCTGCCGCCTTCCAGCGGGACAGACCCGACCCCACCCGTCATGTGCCAGGCCAGAGTTGAAAGTGCCGTGCAGACCAGCAGAGCAGGATGGGGGGCGGGCGTGGGGTTAAATTCTGCCTCCTTGCGAAGCTGTTTGGAGCAGGCAAGGAGGAGGCCTCAGGCGAGGGGTTGGGGCAGTAGGGGCTGGTGCTCAGGATCCCGGCTCAGGTGACGACCTCAGGGTAGTGAGGTGGAGCCCCGTGCAGCCTCGGGCTCTGCGCTGGGTGGGAGTCGGCCTGGGGCTCGCTCGTGCTTCCTCCGCCCCCCCACCCTCTCTCCCTTCTCTCTCTCAAAAAAAAGAAGAGAAAAAAAGGATCTGCAAGAGGCCCTGAGGAAGGGACTGCTGGTGGGTCTTGATCTCAGGTCATGGGTTCAAGTGCCACGTTGCCCATACAGATTACTTAAAAAAAATAAATAAATAAGAAATGGAGCAAGGATGGGCGAAGTCAGCATGTTGACCTTTCAGGTCATCGTAGGGATTGAGAGCTAGCTCGGACGGGCAGTTAAGGAGTGGTCTGACCCGGGTGTTACAGGGTCTCTGGGTGCTGTGCTGGAGAGTTGGTGGGGAGGTGGGGGATGGGGCCGCAGGGAGACCGTCAGGAGCGGGAGCACTGGGCTGTGGGGGTGTTGGGAAGCCGTCAGGCTCGGGATGCACAGGATGCGGGACGCGAAGGCGGGAGGAGTCCAGGTTTTGCCAGGGCCCAGTTTTGGTCTGGGGACCAGGAGGGGTGGAGTTGCTGTTACCTGACCTGGAGAAGGTGGAATGGGGAGAGGGGGGTGGGGGCTCCTTTACGGACATCCTGTTAGTTCTTGCTGCTGCGCAACGAGGTATCCGAAAACTTAGAACCTTAAAACCGCAGAAGTGTCTCCGGTTTCCGAGGGTCAGGAAGCCAGGAATGGCCCAGCCGGGTGGCTCCTGCACATTCTAGATGTTGGCCAGTGCTGCCACCCTCTGAAGGCTCTGTCTGCTGCTCACTGACCCCGCTGTTGGGAGGAGGCCTCACCGCGTCGTGTGGGTCGCCAGGGGGCGGCCTCCTGCAGAATGAAGGCTGGTGACAGAAAGTCACCAAGCGGCCACTGTGTCTTCGTAACCCGAAGTAAACGTGACGCCCTGGCACAGTGGGAGAGGCTGCGCGGGGCACGAATCCTGGGAGCGGGGCCTCTTGGGGCCGCCCCGGACTCCAGCTCTGCAGACGTGCGAGGGCGCTGGTGGCGGTGGCGCGGCCCCTGCGAGGCCGAGGGAGGGCGGGGACGGCAGTCCTGTCGCGAGCGCGGTCTGAAGTTGGGCTCTTTAAAATCCGAAGCTGGTTGGGATCGCCCAGAAGAGGGCCACCTGGGGTGTGGGGTGCCCCAGGGTTGAGGGGTTGGGAAGAGAAGAGGCCAAGGAAGAGTCGGAGGAGGCGTGGCCGGGAAGGCAGGAGAAAGGCCGAGCCCGGGGAAGCCGCAGACTCGGACCTGACGCGGGGTCCCTGCTGCCGAGCCTCCGGGGGCCCTGGTGACCGGGGGGCAGGGATGTGGCCTGAAGGGTAAAGGCTCGCACAAAGGGAACCGAAGAGACGGCCGTGGCCGGTGGGCCGGGGCTGAGCTGAGTGGTCGCGTCTTCAGGGTCGCCCGGGCTGCGGCGCTGACGGCGGATGCTCGTCGTTGGTCCCTTGTAGGAGCGTCGGCCGATCTGCAGTCCGAGGCGGATGCAGGCCCCGGGCTGGGGCTCAGCGTAGACCCTGCCGCGGAACAGGCGGCGCTGGGGCGCCCGGGCTCTACTTGGGGGCTGAGGCAGGCTGGAGGTGCCCCGTCTCCCCGCTCAGCCCGCATGGCTAGCGTGGTCTTCCCGGCAGCAGGCTGGCCTCCGGGGGCGTCTTACTTCAGCTCTGGACCCTGGGGGGCAGTGCCCGTCACCCCCAGGCCCGGGGTCCGGCACCACTTCCGTTCCCAGCCTGTGCCTTGGGAGAGGCTGCAGGAGCGAACAGCCATCCCTGGGGACAGGAATGGGGGGGGGACAGGAATGGGGAAGCCCCGGAGCTTGAGGCAGGGGGCGTGGGGCCGGGGCGGCTGGTACCCCGCCCTCTGGGTGAGGGGGGAGCCGGGGCAGCTCAGCAGGGAAGCCGTGGCCTGGGGCAGCTGTAGGGGCGCCGTGGGCAGCACGAAAGGCCCCGTGTCTTCTGGGGGAGTACACAGCACTTCAGTGAAATTCCTGGAAACCCAAGGAAATAGAAAATTCATTACGGTTACGGGTGCAAGATGTCGGTCTCGTAGAGACGTTCACCCTCCTGAGGTTAATCTATAACTTCACGTCTTTCAAAGTTGCAGTCGGTTTTTCATTAGATTCGCGTCTGCCTTAGGCTCCGGGCGTGACCCCGGGGTCCTGGGATCGAGTCCTGCATCGGGCGCCCCCCGCAGGGAGCCTGCTTCTCTCTCTGCCTGGGTCTGTGTCTCTCATGAATAAATGAATAAAATATTTTATTTTTTTAATAAAATATTTTAAAAAAAATTTAGTTTGTCCAACATCAATATAATGGCCTCAACCTTCTTCCCTTTTAAAAAGGGAAATTTGATGTATTAGCAAGACAGAGCGTGTGCGGGGCCCCCACGCGAGCAGGGGTGCGGCAGAGGGAGAAGCAGCGGACGCCCCGCGGAGCAGGGAGCCCGCCTTGGGGCTCGATCCCAGGACCCCGGGGTCACGCCCCGAGCCGCAGGCAGACGCGCCACTGCTGAGCCGCCAGGCGCCCCGTCACACACTTTATTATATTCGCTGAAACAGCTCAGGGGTTTTCTCCTTAACCGTGAGCACGGGGGTCCTTCCTGCGTGTGCGCCCGGAACGACATGCTGTGGCTCCCCTGCGGACAGGTCAGGAGCTTGCCGCGACCCCCTGTCCCTCCTGTCTGCACACGCTTGCTGTTGGGGGGCCTACACCCCCCGAGGTGCCATCAGCCGGGGACCAGTGCATGTTTTGGTTTCATTTGGGTTTTATTTGGTGTTTTTTAAGTTTGTCGTTTCTGAAACATTAGGTAGAATTTCCTGGGACCGTCCGGTGGCTCTGGGGGTTTCCTTGTGGCTGTGACTGGGGTCCTGGAGGCCGGAGGTGCCTCTCCTGTAGCGAGTTAGTTACGCGGCCCTTTTCGAGCAGCCCTTGTCGGGATGTTTTCCCCAGGGCACAAGCATAGTATTAAAAACGGGCTTTTTTCTCATTATTAGAACTTTTCTGGGGCGCCTGGGAGGCTCAGTGGGTGGCGCGCCTGCCTGTTGATTTTGGCGCAGGCCGTGACCTCGGGCGTGCGTTCGAGCCCCGGTGGGCCCAGGAGTCGGCTTCAGGTTCGCTCTTCCTCTGCCCCCCACGTGAGCGCGCCCTCGCTCTCTCTTAAAAATAAATCTTTAAAAAAAAACCTTTTACTTTGTTTCCAAGCGATGACTTCCAAGTGTGTTTTTCAGTGTTTTAAGTAACTGTGAGTAACGAACGGCCCGAGCCAAGCAGCCTGTTACCGTGAAACCTAATGAAGCTTGGGGCCGATGTTCTGCGGAGGAAACGGGCGCGAGCGCGGCTGCTGCCCCCCTCCCGGCGGAGGACGTGGGGCCGCTCCCCACGGGCTGGGGCCGCGCGGCGCCGACACCCTCCTGCCCTCGGGTTGGGGGGGGGATGCGCCCCGAGTGCCACGGGCACCCTGCACGTCCGGGAGCGGGGGGCAGTTGCTTGGGACCAGCGAGCGGCTCAGGCCGGGAGCCCGGCCCGTCAGGCGGGGCCCGTGCTGTGCCTGGGCCCAGCGGGTGACCTGGGGGTCGCGCTGGCGACTGGGCACCTCGGTGTCCGGCCTCTGACCCTGAGCACTGCCAGCCCCGGAGCCCGAGGCTTCCTGACAAGCCTTGTGGCCAAGTCGGGGACTGGCTGCGAGCGTGAGTCCGTGCACGTTGCGTTGAGGTGCGCACAGGTGTCTCCGCAAGTGCCCGGGAGCGTGGTCCCCAGCACAGCGAGGGCTTGGGCAGGGCCGGGGCCGCCAGGCGTGTGGCTTCACTGCCCACCTCCTCTTCCCCTCCCAGGCACCCGTCAAGAATGACAGGAGCACAGGTGAGCACGAGGGTGGCTGCCCCAGCCACGGGCCTGGGACAGTGGGGGCTGGGGCCGGGCCCAGACCTGTACCCACCAGCCTGTCCCCCAGAGGGAAAGGCCCACCGAGAACACCGGGAAAAGCTGGAGCTGGTGGCTTCCTTCTCCTTCTTCGGCAACGTCATGTCCATGGCCAGCGTGCAGCTGGCGGGTGCCAAGCGGGACGCCTTGCTCCTGAGCTTTAAGGACGCCAAGGTAGGCGGGGGCCTGGTGGTGGGCGATTGGGTGGGGGGCCTGCTGGGTCAGGGTTGGGGTGAGCTCTGACCTGCCTTCCAGCTGTCAGTGGTGGAGTATGACCCAGGCACCCATGATCTGAAGACCCTGTCTCTGCACTACTTTGAGGAGCCTGAGCTGCGGGTAGGGCCAGGCCTTGTCCCCAGCCCTCCCTGCCCCCCATGCCCCTCGCCCACAGGGCCGCATCCCCAGCCCTCCCTGCCCCACAGCCCTCTGCCCCCCCCCGCCCTCCCTGCCCCCCAGCCCCCAGCCCTCCCTGCCCCCACGCGCCCCTTGGGCCTCCTGTGCCGAGGCTTGCCTCACGATGCCCTCTGCCCCCAGGATGGGTTCGTGCAGAATGTGCATACGCCGAGGGTGCGCGTGGACCCTGACGGGCGCTGCGCGGCTATGCTCATCTACGGCACGCGCCTGGTGGTCTTGCCCTTCCGCAGGGAGAGCCTGGCCGAGGAGCACGAGGGGCTCATGGGAGAGGGGTGAGTACCGCGGTGGGGGAGCCACCGTCTGCGCCCCAGCTCCTTGGCTCCTCTGCCCACTGAGCCTGCTGCCCGCAGGCAGAGGTCCAGCTTCCTGCCCAGCTACATCATTGACGTGCGGGGCTTAGACGAGAAGCTGCTCAACATCGTGGACCTGCAGTTCCTGCACGGCTACTACGAGCCCACCCTGCTCATCCTGTTCGAGCCCAACCAGACCTGGCCTGGGTGAGGCTCCTGTGTTGGGTGCTGCAGCCGCCATGGCCCGGTGGGTCTGGGTTGGGTGGGGGTGGCCAGGTCCCCGGCACTGGGAGTGCTGTGACCGGGCCCTGGCAGACCTGCCTGTTTGTCCCCAGGCGGGTGGCCGTGCGGCAGGACACGTGCTCCATCGTGGCCATCTCCCTGAACATCACGCAGAAGGTCCACCCAGTCATCTGGTCCCTCACCAGCCTGCCCTTTGACTGCACACAGGCCCTCGCTGTGCCCAAGCCCATAGGTGAGGGCCGTGCGGGTGGGGGTGTCCGGGGAGGGTGGGGAGCCCCGCCCCTCCCACTGGCTTGTCCCCCTCCAGGTGGGGTGGTGGTCTTCGCCGTCAACTCGCTGCTGTACCTGAACCAGAGCGTCCCCCCGTACGGCGTGGCTCTCAACGGCCTCACCACAGGCACCACTGCCTTTCCCCTTCGTGAGTGCGGGTGGAGGCGGGCGCGGTGGGGGGGGCGGAGGGCGCGGGGTCGGGCAGTCTGACCGCGCCCCACACAGGCACCCAGGAGGGCGTGCGGATCACCCTGGACTGCGCACAGGCGGCCTTCATCTCGTACGACAAGATGGTCATCTCCCTCAAGGGTGGGGAGATGTGAGTCTCCCCTGCGCGGCAGCCCCCACCCCCAGCTCAGCGCCTCCCCCCGCCCTGTGCCCCCGCAGCTCAGTGCCTCCCCACCCCGCCCTGTGCCCCCCAACCCCGTGCCTCCCCCCAGCTCACCTCCCCACACTCCCCGCTCCCCGCCCCCACAGCTACGTGCTGACGCTCATCACCGACGGCATGCGCAGCGTCCGCGCCTTCCACTTCGACAAGGCCGCCGCCAGCGTCCTTACCACCAGCGTGAGTTGAGAGTGGGGGTCGGGGGTGGCCCTGGCCGTGGGCCTGTGTCGCCCTCACCGCCCGCCCGCCCACCTCCAGATGGTCACCATGGAGCCCGGGTACCTGTTCCTCGGCTCTCGCCTGGGCAACTCGCTGCTCCTCAAGTACACGGAGAAGCTGCAGGAGCCCCCCGCCAGTGCCGCCCGGGAGGCTGCTGACAAGGTGGGTGCCCGGGGCCTGTCAGGGTGGCCTTGCACGGGCGGCCTCGGAGTGCTGCTCACTGCCCCGTCCTGCCCCCAGGAAGAGCCGCCCTCGAAGAAGAAGCGGGTGGACTCCGCAGCGGGCTGGTCAGGTGAGGACGGGGAGCTGGGCTGGAGGGCGCAGGGCACGGTGCCAGCGACGTGGGCTCACGCGGGTCCGTCTGCGCAGGGGGCAAGTCGGTGCCACAGGACGAGGTGGACGAGATTGAAGTGTACGGCAGCGAGGCCCAGTCGGGCACCCAGCTGGCCACATACTCTTTTGAGGTGAGGTTGGGGCGCATTTGGGGTGCAGGGGGGGTCCCGCCCTGGCTGGCTTGCCTGAGCCCGGCTGTGTCTGCAGGTGTGCGACAGCATCCTCAACATCGGACCCTGTGCCAATGCCGCCATGGGCGAGCCCGCCTTCCTCTCCGAAGAGGTACCCTGGCTGGAGAGGTGGGGGGCGGGGTGCACGCAAGGGGGGGCCCGTCCTCACTCAGCCCCCCTGCAGTTTCAGAACAGCCCGGAGCCAGACCTGGAGATCGTGGTGTGCTCCGGCTACGGGAAGAACGGGGCCCTGTCGGTGCTGCAGGTATGTGGGGCTGGCGGGGTGGGGGGCGGGGGGGCGGCGCCCGGGCAGGACCAGGGGGCTGATGTCCTCCATCGTCATTCCAGAAGAGCATCCGGCCGCAGGTGGTGACCACCTTTGAGCTCCCTGGCTGCTACGACATGTGGACCGTCATCGCCCCTGTGCGTAAGGAGCAAGTAGGTGTACCCTGGGCGGGGCGGGGCGGGCGGCCCAGGGGCCCGGGACAGGGCCCTGCTGCTCTGTGGGGTGGGCACGCGGGCGGGCGGGCGGGCTTGCCCTGGGCTGGCCGGGGGTCTGCCCCCGCCCCCCGCAACCGCGGGAGCCCCTGGCCAGGCGTGTAATTCCGGCTCGCCTGCCGCTGCCACAGGAGGAGACCCCCAAGGGCGAGGGGTCAGAGCAGGAGTCCAGCGCCCTGGAGGCCGAGGATGACGGACGGAGACACGGGTTCCTTATCCTGAGCCGGGAAGACTCCACCATGGTGAGGGGTGGGGGTCTGGTGGCCGCGCGGGGGTCCCCGCGTGGTGTGTGCCTCACGCTCCCGTCGCCTACAGATCCTGCAGACGGGCCAGGAGATCATGGAGTTGGACACCAGTGGCTTTGCTACGCAGGGCCCCACAGTGTTTGCCGGCAACATTGGGGACAACCGCTACATCGTGCAGGTGTCGCCACTCGGCATCCGCTTGTTGGAAGGAGGTGGGCACAGCCAGGCGGCCGGGCTGGGGTGGTGGGCGCTGACCACCCGGGGCTGACCACCCGGTACCCACAGTGAACCAGCTGCACTTCATCCCCGTGGACCTGGGCTCCCCCATCGTGCAGTGCGCCGTGGCTGACCCTTACGTGGTCATCATGAGTGCCGAGGGCCATGTCACCATGTTCCTGCTCAAAAGCGACTCGTATGGGGGCCGTCACCACCGCCTGGCGCTGCACAAGCCCCCACTGCACCATGTAAGCGCCCTTCAGCCCCGTGCCCGCAGCCTGCTGACCCCCCGACCCCGTGCTGACCCCCCTGCCCCCGCAGCAGTCCAAGGTGATCACGCTGTGCGTGTACCGAGACGTCAGCGGCATGTTCACAACGGAGAGCCGCCTGGGCGGGGCCCGCGATGAGCTGGGAGGCCGCAGCTGCTCGGAGGCCGAGGGCCAGGGCTCGGAAACCAGGTACGTAGGGGGTACGTGGGGGGCACCCTGGGGCGGGGCGGGGGCAGGTCCCGCGTCCGGCCACGCGTGACCCGCTTGCTGCCCCCGGCTCTAGCCCCACAGTGGATGATGAGGAGGAGATGCTGTACGGGGACTCGGGCTCCCTCTTCAGCCCCAGCAAGGAGGAGGCTCGCCGGAGCAGCCAGCCCCCTGCCGACCGGGACCCCACGCCGTTCCGGGCCGAGCCCACCCACTGGTGCCTGCTGGTGCGGGAGAACGGAACCATGGAGGTGCGTGAGGCCCCGCGCCCTTGCTGCGCCCCGTTCCGGCCCTGTGGTGCCAACCCCTCTCCCCCTGCAGATCTACCAGCTCCCCGACTGGCGGCTGGTGTTCCTGGTGAAGAACTTCCCCGTGGGGCAGCGCGTCCTGGTGGACAGCTCCTTCGGTCAGCCCACCACGCAGGCCGAGGCCCGAAAGGAGGAGGCCACGCGCCAGGGGGAGCTGCCCCTGGTCAAGGAGGTGCTGCTGGTGGCGCTGGGGAGCCGCCAGAGCAGGCCGTACCTCCTGGTGAGTGTGGGCCCCCTGCCCCCGGCCCGGCCCAGCCCCGCGCCCCCGCTGACCCCGCGCCGCCCCCAGGTGCACGTGGACCAGGAGCTGCTCATCTACGAGGCCTTCCCCCACGACTCCCAGCTTGGCCAGGGAAACCTCAAAGTCCGATTCAAGAAGGTGCAGTGATGGGGCAGAGCTGGGCGGGGGGGTCGGCTGTGGGGGGGGGCACGACCCGCCATCACGGAGCATGCGTGCCCCCCCAGGTCCCTCACAACATCAACTTCCGGGAGAAGAAGCCGAAACCGTCCAAGAAGAAAGCGGAGGGCGGTGGTGCCGAGGAGGGGGTGGGGGCCCGTGGCCGCGTGGCCCGGTTCCGGTACTTCGAGGACATTTACGGCTACTCGGGGGTAGGCTGGCGCCTTGGGGGGGCGGGGGGCGCCATGGGGGCCTCAGCTCACAGTGCCTGCCCTCAGGTGTTCATCTGCGGCCCCTCACCTCACTGGCTCCTGGTGACCGGCCGGGGTGCCCTGCGGCTGCACCCCATGGGCATCGACGGTCCCATCGACTCCTTTGCCCCGTTCCACAATGTCAACTGCCCCCGGGGCTTCCTCTACTTCAACAGACAGGTGGGGAGGACCCGGGGTTCGTGCCGCCCATTGCCCTGCCTGGGTCGCTGGGGATGGGGGGGCCCTGGGCTCCGTCTGGAGGGTCGGGGGGTGTCCAGCTGGTGAACAGGCCAAGGTCAAAGAGGTGAGATGCTGCGAAGGCCGGAGGGCTGAGCAGCCGGGGGCGGCGGGTTGTGGGGCTGGGGTCCCATCACTGCCCGCAAGGAGCCGTGTAACCCTGGGGAGGCGCTCGCCCTGTGAACCCCTTCCTAACTGTGGTGCCAGCGTGGGCGCTCGTCATGCCGTAGGTGATGGCGAACCTCGTGCACGGGTGAGGGTGGCGGCTGGGGGCCCAGCGGCACTTGCTTGTCTGCGTGTGGCTGGCGGCCCGCGAAGCGCAGGACCCCACCCCCCCACCCCCCCACCCCCGCCCTGTGCAGTGTCAGGTGTGTGGCCTGGCTTGCCCTTGTGTGGCCGGACCCTGTTGACCCCGCCCCTGCCCCCCAGGGAGAGCTGCGGATCAGCGTCCTGCCTGCCTACCTGTCCTACGACGCCCCGTGGCCGGTCAGGAAGATCCCCCTGCGTTGCACGGCGCACTACGTCGCTTACCACGTGGAGTCCAAGGTCTGACCCCATCCCCTCAGGGCCAGGCACCCGTGGGGCGTGCCCTCCGCACCCTGTGACACGCCGCTCCCTCCCAGGTGTACGCCGTGGCCACCAGCACCAACATGCCGTGCACCCGCATCCCGCGCATGACCGGAGAGGAGAAGGAGTTCGAGACCATCGAGAGAGGTGCGTACCACCCACGCGGGGCAGGCCGTGGGGGCCGCCCCCCCTGACCATCCCGTGTCCTTGCAGATGACCGGTACATCCACCCGCAGCAGGAGGCCTTCTCCATCCAGCTCATCTCCCCGGTGAGCTGGGAGGCCATCCCCAACGCCAGGTGAGCGGGGCCCGGGGGCGGGGCGGGGCGGGGCGGTCAGCTGCGGTCAGCCCGGAGCTGCACCCTCACTGCAGATCCTGCGCAGAATCGAGCTGGAGGAGTGGGAGCACGTGACATGCATGAAGACCGTGTCGCTGCGCAGCGAGGAGACTGTGTCAGGCCTCAAGGGCTACGTGGCTGCCGGGACCTGCCTCATGCAGGGGGAGGAAGTCACGTGCCGAGGGCGGGTAAGGGGCTGGTGGGTTGGGGTGGGCAGCGCCCCGCAGCCCCGTCACCCCCCATCACCCCCCATGTCCTGCCCTCCTGCCCGGGCAGATCCTGATCATGGACGTGATTGAGGTGGTGCCCGAACCTGGCCAGCCCCTGACCAAGAACAAGTTCAAGGTCCTGTACGAGAAGGAGCAGAAGGGGCCGGTGACGGCTCTGTGCCACTGCAACGGCCACCTGGTGTCCGCCATCGGCCAGAAGGTGTGCCATCGCCGCCCCCCCCGCCCCGCCCCGGGCCCTGCTGCCACCCCGCACGCGTCACCCGCTCGTTCTGCCCCCAGATCTTCCTGTGGAGCCTGCGGGCCAGCGAGCTGACGGGCATGGCCTTCATCGACACCCAGCTCTACATCCACCAGATGATCAGCGTCAAGAACTTCATCCTGGCGGCGGACGTCATGAAGAGCATCTCACTGCTGCGCTACCAGGAGGAGAGCAAGACGCTGAGCCTGGTGTCGCGGGTACCCGAGGGGCCTCGGCGCCGCGTGGCGGGCGCTGGGCGGGCACAGGGTGGGCACTGGCCACGGGCTGACCTGGACGGCCCCGCTCCCCGTCCCCAGGACGCCAAGCCCCTGGAGGTGTACAGCGTGGACTTCATGGTGGACAACGCCCAGCTGGGCTTCCTCGGTGAGCAGGGGCCTGGGGCAGAGGGGCTGAGCCGCTGGGGCGGCCGGGCTGACCCGAGCTCTGCTCCCCAGTGTCTGACCGTGACCGCAACCTCATGGTGTACATGTACCTGCCAGAAGGTGAGTGTCCCTTCCCCGCTGGGGGCCCAGGGGACCCCCTACCCCCACCCCGTTTTGTACAAAACACGAGGAAAAAGATGTTTGATTTAAGAAGAGCTTGTGGTCATTGTCGGGCGTCCTGGCCAGGCTGTGGTCAGGGCTGGGCGGCTGCTGACCTGAGCTCCCTCCGGCCTAGCCAAAGAGAGCTTCGGGGGCATGCGCCTGCTCCGGCGGGCGGACTTCCACGTGGGTGCCCACGTGAACACGTTCTGGAGGACCCCATGCCGGGGGGCAGCGGAGGGACCCAGCAAGAAGTCGGTCGTGTGGGAGAACAAGCACATCACATGGTTCGGTGAGCAGGGGCAGGAGGGGCAGGAGGGGGCAGCAGGGGCAAGTGTGTGGTGTCAGCCCGGCTCACGCGGCACTTCCTGCAGCCACACTGGATGGGGGCATCGGGCTCCTGCTGCCCATGCAGGAGAAGACATACCGGCGGCTACTGATGCTGCAGAACGCGCTGACCACTATGCTGCCCCACCACGCTGGCCTCAACCCCAGGGCCTTCCGGTGAGTGTGCTCCCCACACTGCACCCCCGCCCCCCACCCCCCACCCACGTCCTGCTGCCCGACGGCCCGTGTCCCCCCAGGATGCTGCACGTGGACCGGCGTATCCTGCAGAACGCCGTGCGGAACGTCCTGGACGGGGAGTTGCTAAACCGCTACCTGTACCTGAGCACCATGGAGCGCGGCGAGCTGGCCAAGAAGATCGGCACGACCCCGGACATTGTGAGCCCCTGGCCTGCCCCGTGTGGCCCCTCTCCCCAGTGGCCCGCCCCCTCTCATCACCCCTTTCCCTGCAGATCCTGGATGACCTTCTGGAGACGGACCGTGTCACTGCGCACTTCTAGACCCCACGTGCCGCCCTGACCCGACCCCTACCCCCACCCCATTTTGTACAAAACACGAGGAAAAAGATGTTTGATTTAAGAAGAGCTTGTGGTCATTGTCGGGCGTCCTGGCCAGGCTGTGGTCAGAGCCCCGCGGCGTCCCCGCACTTGAGGCCGCAGCCGCCCCAGCGCCCCTGGTCTTGGGGTGTGCACTCCAGCCGTGGCCACCCTGGCGGTCCGATGCTGGATGAGCTCCGAGGTCACCCTCCTGCCCCGGGACTCCCTAGGTCTCCAAGAACTCCGAGAGCCCCTGGGTCTCGGGCAGGAGGCCCAGGCGGACCAGGAGCCGAACCAGGAAGGCGGTGAGCCGCATTGACAGGGTCTCCAGCCTGCGGTGGGAGGGCGGAGGGGTCACAGGTTGGTGGGGAGCAGGGCTCGGCCCCCTGCCCCAGGTGCCCGCCCCCTCCTCACCCCTCACCTTAGAGCCACTTCAAACTTGAACGTCTCCCAGAGGACCTTGATGTGGCGCAGGAGGCTGGCGCCGTAGATGTTCTGATACGCTGCCCCTGCCAGGCGGCTCCAGCCCCTGACCGCACTGTCCGGAGACATGGTCAGCCCGAGGCTGGCCCCAGCCCCAGCCCCACCCCCAGGTCAGACCCCCGCCAGTGCCCACCTCTTGGCCATGAGGAAGTAGCGGTCGACGGGGGCGCCCAGGGTGGTGTTGATGGCGCGCACGGTGTTGATGTTGCGCAGCACGAGCAGCATGGGCCGCGGCAGGGCCTTGAGCACACCCATGATGTCCTCAAAGTGCTCCTGTGCCATGTTCTGCATGTAGGCAGCCTCCTCGCGGCTCAGCAGGTGCGAGCGCCACAGCTGCCCCAGGCGTACGGGCCGCTGCATGAGCACCTCGGAGAAGAGGAAGTAGTCTGGGGGGCGGGGAGGCATGAGCCAGGACCGGGCACCCCTCGAGCCCCCGCACCTGCACACCCGGCCTCACCTCGCACCCCAAGTGCCTCTGCGTGTGTCTTCATGGCGGCGTCATCCCTCAGGATGATGGCCCGCCACAGCTGGCACAGGGCTGCCCGGTCCCTAAGGGAGGCCAGCAGTGAGGCTGAGCAGCGGGGCTCCCGCCCCCCCAGTTCCCGCCCCTGACCCCGCCGCCAGCTTACTTCTCATCCAGAAACTGGTAGAGCCCGTGGTCGAGCAGCACCAGCTGTGCCTTGCCGTCTGGGCCTTTCCGCACCAGAACTAGGGACACAGCGTGTTGGCTCCCATCCCCCTCCCCACGTCCTCCACCCCCCGGGGGTCTCCTCCTACCATTGCCAGGGTGGGGGTCAGAGTGGATGAAGCCCGTGTAAAATATCTGTTCCGCAAAGGCCTGGATGAGTTTCTCTGCTATCTGGGGAGAGGAGCACGGCACCACCATCGCCCTGTGCTCCAGGCCCCCCCGCCGACCCCCCGCCCCGATGCACACGGCACTCACATCCTTCACCGCCAGCCCCATGGACTTGATGGCCTCCACGTCGTTGACCTTGCAGCCTTCACAGAATTCAGCTGTCAGCACACGCTGGGAGAGAGCAAGTGGCTAAGCTTGGCAGGGCTGTGCGTCCCCGCCCGGGAGGGGCCCAGCCCACCTTGCTGGACGTGTCCCAGTGCACGCGGGGCACCACAATGTAGCGGAAGTGCTGCAGCTCCCGGGCACAGCGCTCAGCATTCCGCCCCTCGTTCTCGAAGTCCAGCTCCTGGGCCAGGGTGCCCTTCAGGTCCTAGGGACCACAGGGGCAGCTGGGGGGTCCGGGCTGGGGAGCAGCCCACTCCAGCACGCGTTGTGCACCCCCCATCGGCTCCAGCCTGTCTCTGGGCAGTGGTACCTGCAGCACCCAGCTGAAGCCGAAGCTGGGGTGCATGAGCTCGACAAGCTGCAGCAGGAGCTCCAGGGTGTGGATATCCCCGTCAAAGCGGTCCCGCAGATCGATATACTGCACCTGCGTTGGGAAGGGTCCTCATCTGCGGGGAGGACCCAAGGCCACCCCAGCCCTAGCCCTAGCCCCCCCAGGCACAGAGCGGGCCCCCACATACCTTCACGGCCACCGCGGTGCCGTCGTGCAGCCTGGCGCGGTGCACCTGGGCCAGGCTCGCGGCAGCAATGGGCTGGTAGTCGAACTCCTGGAAGAGCTTGTGGGGCGGGGCCTGGAAGTCTTCGAGGAACAGCTCATCCACCTGCAGGAGAGGGTTCTGGAAGCAGTGGGGGGGCAGGGCGCTGCCAGGAACCCCGGCTCCCAGCCCAAGCGCGGGACCCACCTCCTGGAAGCCCCGGGTGAGGGCTCTGTCCTCCAGCACACGCAGGGTCCTTATATACTCTGGGGGCAGCAGGTGGTTGAAGGAGCACAGCCCCTGGCCCAGCTTCACGTAGAGGCCCCCGTTTCTGATGGCCCCAGCCACCAGGGCATCAGCCGCCCGCTGGTGACACGCTGACATCACCTCCAGGTACCCCGGGCTGTTCTGACCACAGGCACAGAGCAGGGATGGGGGGATGGGGACAGGCGGGTGCCGCCCAGGGCCCCCGACACCCGCCCGCTGCCCACCCCCCCGCAGTGCCCTGGGGCTAGAGTGCAGGGACAAACCTCCTCCACCCCTCGCAGGACGACGTTCGCACACCACCAGTAGTCCAGGGAGATCTGCAGGCCTATCCTCAGCGACCTGTTGGCGGAGGCTGCCCTCAGCCACCCCGGGCCAGGCCATGGCACCGAGGGGCATGCACAGGGGCGGCCGGGCCCAGGGTGGCCCGGCGGGCTGCTCTAGCTCCTGCTCTTGCCCGGCGCTGGCAGCGGGGCAGTCCCAGCTCCCGGTCTACACAGCGGGCGGCCCTGTGTCTGAACACGCACCACTAGGCACCGGGGACGGAGGGCCGGGCCCTGCCAACCAGGCTGCCATCAGCAGCCCCCATGCACAGAGGAGCCCCATGCACCAGGCTGTGGCCAGGCCGCCCCGGGGCCAGAGAGTGGAGGGGTGGCCCCCAGCACCCCAGCTGCAGGCCCTCGGGCTCCTGCGTCTCGAGGAGGCCGCTGGGGGAGCCAGACCTCCAGCTTCCTGCCGGGTGTTGCGTAGGTTTGCCCGCAACCCCCCCACCCCCGCCAGGCACATGTGGCCCCCCCGTGGTGACAAGGTCAGCCTGCTGCACACCTGCCAAGCCATGCTCCACAGGCAGCCTCTGCCCACTCAGCCCCGCCTGACACGGGCACCCTGAGCTCCCCGGGGGTGTGGAGGGGATAGCGCCCCACCCCCACCCCCGTCCTGGGTAATTCAGCCCAAGAGGCAATAGGGGCCTGAGGAGGGGCGGCGTTCGGTGATGGTCAGGACTAAACTGCAGACGAGGGGAGCCAGGGTTCCCCAAATTGGAGACAGTTGTAGGAAGGGAGTAAAGAAGAACGACCTCTGTCGGCAAGTGTTGTGAGTGCGAGGCGTGGGGCGTGTGGCCAGACACGGCCGCAGGCCCACGCACTCCCTCAGCCTAGTCTGTGCAGGGCCTGCAGGTGCACCCGGGGCAGCGAGCACCCCAACACCCCGTCGTGGTCAAGACCCTTCTCCACCCCAAGGAACCAGGCTCCCTGGAGGATGGCCGCGTCCAGGCGTGGGAAAGAACAAGATGAGCCCTGGAACGTCTCCTAGTACAAAATGGAATAAAATGCTCCAGAAAAGGGAGACACGGAGAAAGGACTCGGGGGGCAGGAGTTAAAGATGTGATGGCAAAACGTGGTTCACCGCAGTGCTTCCAACTCCGTGGCTGTAAATTCTGTATGAGAAAATGGAGAGAAAAGGATCTACAGTGTATGTGAACTACTGGAATTTAAATAAAAACTTGGGAAAGCAAAGGATCATAGAAGTCCAGTTTGAAGGGGCTCCCACTAGCCGATCCTAGACCGCCAGCAACAAAAAATTACCCGATGTCAACAGAGAGGAACTTACAGAATCAAGTGAAAAATCCACGAGTCCAGCCTGATTGAAATAAGTGGGGAGAAGAGACACATTTCCAGACTGGAACGCAGCCAGCTAGTGTGGCCAGGAGCAAACCACACACAAACCCAACTGAGGGGCCCCAGAAGAGGTCGAGGTCAGCAGAATTCTCCTTTACAAAGTTAGATGGTAAATATTTTGGGCTTCGTGAGCCACACGGTCCCTGCTGTTTTTGTGACAGCAGCCGCAGGCATCATGGACACTGCATGGAGCACGAGTCCCAGAAAGCCGCGCGTCTAAAACAGGCAGCGGCACGTCTGGCCACTGCTTGCTGCCCCCTGATGTACATCACCAGCCTACAGCCTCCCGGGGTGTCAAGGTCACCGGGTCACGGAGGGCGACCACCCAGCGAGGAAGGCCTGGCCTTTGCCCCAGCTCCTGGCAGGTGGCCTCTGGGACCCCGGGGATTTCCTGAGTGATGGGCCCAGATCACCAGAAAGACTGGCCAGGGGACTAGGGACCTGGGGCTCGGCCCAGAGATGAGCCCAGCCGCGGAGGGAGACCAACGGCCCCGTCCTTCCTGTAACGAGGCGCCCCTGGGGCCACGCACACGCAGCTCACTGAGTGCGGCAGGAGCGGGGCTGTGCAGGGTCTCTGAGGACGGGGAACCCGACTGTGTGGCCCTGGCGGGGCCTCACCCTGCACATCTCGTCCTTGGCCTCACTGACCAGTTGTGTTTCTACTACGGTAACACCCGGTCCAGGGCTCAGCACGGGCCTGAGCTCTGCGGTTCATCCTAGGGAACCATCAAAACTGACAGCCCTGGGCACGTAACGTTTGACCTCCAGTTTAGCTGTAAGGCCCAAGGAGACACGGGGACTATTGTAGAGTGTAAGACACTGGAGATGGGCCTGGCATAGGATCCCTGTGCTGAAAAGGGTTCCTGCTGGGGGGCCTGGTGACAGGGGACTGCATGTAGGTAGGGGCTCATGATGCACTGGTGTCTCTTTGTTTTTCTAGGATTTTATTATTTATTCATGAGAGACACAGAGAGAGGCAGAGACACAGGCAGAGGGAGAAGCAGAGGGAGAAGCAGGCCCCCTGTGGATACCCGATGCGGGACTCAATCCTGGAACCCCAGGATCACGCCCTGAGCCCAAGGCAGAGGCTCAGCTGCTGAGCCCCCCAGGATCCCTGCACCAGTGTCCTGACTGTGCTTATGGAAAATGTCTTTGTCTAGGAACAAACTTGTAGGGACAATGGGGCCTCATGACAACTTATCTGTAGAGGGTTCAAGAAGAAAAATGTTGGGGCACCTGGGTGGCTCAGTGGTTAAACATCTGCCTTGGCTTAGGTGGTACCTCAGGGTCCTGGGATGGAGCCCAGTCAGGCTCTTGCTCAGCGGGGACCCTGCCTCTCCCCGGGCCTGCTGCTCTGCTTACTTGTGCTCTCTTTCTGCCAAATGAAAAAGTCTTTAAAAACAAAAAGAAACGGTCCAAAAAAAAAAAAAAAAACAGCCCACAAGTTTCTGAAAAGGGAAAATTAAACAAGGGGTGAGAGTGAGAAAGGAAGGCCTTGACGCAGACTGCTCGCTGCTCTCCTAAGAGCCTTGACACACGTCTGATCTCTGCTCTCCTCAAGCAGCATCCCCCCCGGGGGACAGGCAAGTCCCGCTCCCCACCTGCCACCGTCCCGGGATCCTGCCCACACGCAGCCCCTGGCTCTGGAGGCCCTGTGGCCACCGTGTGCCCGTCCTGCCCGGCCCTCGCGGCTAGGCCCATGGCTGACAACAGGCTGGGAAAAGCAGAGTCTAGCCGCGCCCTTCCGCCCCAGCTCAGCCTGAGGGCTCGCTGCAGAAATACAGGTTCCCAGGAGCAGAGAAGGCGGTGCCACGCCTGCCACGGGGGCGCCTGCCACGGTGCCTGACGCGGGTCCCTCGTGCCACACCCCCCACAGCAAGCCAGGCTCTGCCCTCATCAACCTCGGGCTGAGAGCCGGACAACCGCGCGGGAGAGCGCTCATGGCCCAGGGCCTGCCCGCGAGGACAACCGGGTGCCCGAGGCCAGCCTGCCACAGGGGCAGCGGGGTGCGCGGTGGCCCCACGTCCCACTGCAACGTGATGGCCT
This sequence comes from Vulpes lagopus, assembly GCF_018345385.1. Lineage (NCBI taxonomy): Eukaryota > Metazoa > Chordata > Mammalia > Carnivora > Canidae > Vulpes > Vulpes lagopus. The sequence continues at coordinate 459,268 of NC_054832.1, forward strand.
GGTGTGTCCTCCCAGCAGGAAGCGGTCAAGCACTCACAGTCCAGACACCTATGGCCTCTGTTAGCACCAGTCTGAGGTGCCCGGCCTGAGCAGTCCCTCCCCAAGGTCAGCCTGGGCCTCCTCCCCAGGTGGCCATGAGCTCCCCCCTCCAGCCCCACCGTGGGTTTGGGTGGACTGAGGTCTCCCCCAAAGCCAAGAGCTGGCTCTTGGCCTTAGGGATTCCAGGATCTGACCAACAGCAGGGAGGTCTGTCCCAGGGGCCCCAACAGGAAGATCCCCCCCAAGGACGCTGTGCTGGAAGACGGGGGAGTACGAACAGCGCCTCCCGTTGAAGGCACCCTTGATGTTACTGACCACACGCTACCCATCTCCCGTGAGGTCCAGTGGGGGCGGAGGAGGGTGTCCTCCCCCCTCCCCCAAAGCCCTCCGGATGCCAACTCTCCTTGGGGGTCGGGGTGAGGAGGCGGCAGCGGCCCACCAGTGGGCGGAAGCCTGATGCAGGTGCCGCTCTCCTCCTCCAGCTGGCCACGGCTGTCTGACAGGTAAGAGGCCACGTCCAGTGCACAAGGCTTGGGGCAGTGGAATGTCTGGAGGGCAGCTTGGAAGTTTCCAGCCAAACCCTGCAGCCCCTCCCAGCCCCCGGCCCCCTCTACCTGCTGAAGCGCCCCACGCCGTCCACTACAAGCCTCATCTTCCTCTTCTCCTGAGGCTCTGCTGTGAGATAGCGGGCTCCAAGAAGCAGGGGGACCCCCATCGCCGTGGCGGAGAGCACCTTCCTCCAGAGGGGCTTGGGTCGGAGGGGCCTGGACAGAGACCGAGGTGTGTGGTCTGGCTACTGGCCACTGCCCGCTGTCCACTGCCCGGCGGGCCTGGGCTCTGCAGGCCTCTGCTCCCCACAGCGCGAGGGGCACCCACGGCCAGAGCCTGGCCTACCCCAGGGAGCTGTAGCAGCCAACACCGGTGTCAGAGGCCCATGAGGGCACTGCACCTGAGCCCCGCGGACGCCCTGGGCACCAGGCTCCATGGGAAGCAGCTCCCAGGCAAAGCTGGGGTCCTCACAGAACCAGGGGCTCCTACGCCATGCAGAGTTAAAGCCACTGTCCACCGTGAGGATGGCCCCCTGGGTGGCAAAGTGCTGGGTGGCAGAGCTGGGCAAGACACGCAGGGGACAGGTGCTACAGTGACAGCCCCGCAGGAGCCCAGCCATCACACGTCTGCCCCGAGGTCACTGAGCAGCACTGCACATTCAGACCGCTCACTCCACGGCCGCCGGGCCTGAGTGTGGCCTCCTGACACGTCCACCTCGCCCCTGCCCCACATCCAGGACTCTCCCTGGAGCACACAGCTCAGGCCGCTGCTGTCAGTGAGCCCTGCACCAGAATTCGGGGCCCCGTGGGGGCACCACCCCAAGGAGCAGGTGCATCTGTCTGCAGGGGGTGGGTCGCAAAGGCCAGCCTTGGGCCCCATGACACAGGTCTTCCATCCCTGCCTAGCAGGGAGTACCTGGGGCCGGGGAGAACTCACCACCTCGTGGGCAGGACCCTGAGGCTTCTCCTGGGGAAGGCAGCAGGCGGCAGCCAGGGGTCCAGTGTGCTCCGTAGCAGGGCGGAGTGGAAGCCGCAGAGCCGTGACTGCAAGGGGGCAGACAGCAGGGGTCACATGGCCTGATCGGGGGGCAGGCTCTAGGCCCTGGATCCACATGCAGCATCCAAGCATGTCAGCCCTTCTAGGGCCCGTGCGTGGGGCCAGGCTCCCGCACCGGATTCAGGAAGGCGAGGACAACCCCACTTCTATAGGGCAGGCTGAGATCCAAGAACGACGCCGTGGGCACCGGGAGCTGCTGCCTCAATGCACTGTGACCCTGCCTGCGACGCTCTCCTGGCCCTGAGACCTATCGCTGTCTATTTTTGTGCTGCTCAGCCCACTGACCAGCAGCCTCAGCAAGTCATTCTGAATTTCCAAAGGAACGATCAATAAATGCTTGATGACACAATCAGAAAGATGTCGGATCTCAGGCGGAAGACCACCTGCTAGGGCCCCAGAGGCGGAGACCGGTGGAGGCAGGGAGGGCCAGGGAGAAAACGTGGCCAGCCGGCCAGCAGCACCACAGGGCCACGGCACGTGTTGGCTGACTCCAGTGACCACGGGGACACACGACTCTCCTGCACTTATTGACAACCTTGGTCTCCCAATGTCAGCTGATTGATTAGGTCTTAGGAGTTCCTCAAGCACAAATTTGCCAACCACAAATTCTCTTTTTAGGGAAAAAAAGGTTGTGCATACCAAGTCATGACCCACGGCACAGATGTTCCCATTATCATGAACCCTGGACCAAATGAAGGACCGACTTTCCAATCATTTTCTGGCCAAAGCACACAGCCCTGAAGACGGTTTCAAGGACTGCAAAACAACACGAAAGTCAAAGGAAAGGCTCCATGACCTCTTGTCCAGGGGAACGCAGGCTGACAGCTCGGCAAGGCCACGCACAGCGGGCGCAGATCCTCAAGAACACCCCACGGAGGCAAGAAAGGCAGCTGCCAGCAGATAGGTGAGCCCCTGGGCCAGAAAAGCCCTTGGCTTCCTGTGCAGGAAAGCAGGCCAGCACTCACCCCCTCCCACCCGCAGCCCGCCAGCAGCACCCACGGCATTTCTGGAGTGGGGAGAAGCCCCTGTGCTGGGAAACATCCTGTACGCTCATAGGTGGGGGGCGTTGTGCCCAAGCAGAGTGGGCAGCAGGCAAGCTGGAGCCAGGCGGGGAATCCCAGGGGCCCTGGGGCTGCCTGCGGGGAGTGGGCAATGTGCTGGCAAGGGCAGCCCAGGAGGAGGGGGCTGGGTGATAGAGCCAAGCGGATTCCAGGCAGGTGTGAGGACCTGGCAAGATGGCCCATGGCTGGTGCCTGAGACCCGGAGAGGGCGGCGATGCCGTCACACCCCAGCTGCCCGAAACTCCGGCCAGGAAGGGCTGTGCTGGGATTCTGGTCGTCCGGAGAACTCAGGCCTACTGAACAAGAACTGACAACCACTGGCACCTGCCGGCCACTGGAGCTCAGCTCTCATGATCAGTGAGCCCGAGCACATCCAACCAGTGGATCCAGGGTGGGGGCTTCCTCTAAACAGCAAGGCCTCCTCAGAAAGTCGTTAGAATCCATGAGTTGGGAACACTGGCTGGGCACAGCCACCTATCAGTTCTGCTTCTATCAACATTTGCAATTTTTTTACTTATTTATTTGAGAGAGAGAAAGTGAGGGAGCAGAGGGAGACAAGCTGACTCTCCATTGAGTGGGGAGCCCAACGTGGGGCTTGATCCCACAACCCTGAGATCATGACCTGAGTCGAAGCCAAGATATTGGACACTTAACCAACTGAGCCATGTAGGTGCCTCAATATTTGCGATTTTTTATAACAAGAAGTTAAATGATATTCAGAGAAAAAAGAGGGAAGACAGTCATAGGCTGGGAGGCTGCACAGACACGATGCCCTGGCGCTGCTCGGACAGAGGGAAAGCACCTGGAAGCACTCCTGCACAGCGAGCAGGGCGGGAACGACAGCCAGCCAGGAGTCCCCTCTCACGCTCCTCCCCGCCAGGGACAAGGTTCTCCTTTAGGGGATGCTCCTTGAAATGTTTAGATATTGTGTCAAAATGTCTACAACTTACTTTCAAATGGTCCAATGACAACAAAATACATGGTTTCAAACAGAAACAGAAGCAACAGGACAAGACATTAATAATGGGTGGGTCTAGGCAGTGGGCACCTGGGCAGTTGACTGGGACCGTTACGTCAGCTTGACCCCGTATTTAAATATTCTCAGGATCACAGCCGCACACGTCTGCTGTGCTACTGCAGGTCCCTGCCCGGAAGGTGGTGTTGCTTTATTATTCTACTGTTTCCTTTACAAACATACAGTTAACTGCAATCACGAAGGAAGCTTTGTATGGTTACAGAACCGACTAAACTATGAATCCCTTACTTCACATAGTCTAATACAAATACTTTTATCGGAGATCCCTGGGTGGCTCGGTGGTTTGGCGCCTGCCTTTGGCCAGAGCCTTTGGCCCAGATCCTGGAGACCTGGGATCGAGTCCCGCGTCGGGTTCCTGGCGTGGAGCCTGCTTCTCCCTCTGCCTGTGTCTCTGCCTCTCTCTCTCTATGTCTGTCATGAATGAATAAATAAAATATTTTTAAAAACAAACAAAAAAAAAACCCAAATACGTTTATCGCCTCCCCCAGTTGTAAATACTTTAGTATATTGTCAATTCTATTTTAACCTTTTTAACTTTTATGTTATTGTCACGCATTTTTAAAAATTATTTATTTAATTAATAATGCCCAGCACGGAGCCTGACGGGAGCTCAGTCTCACCAAGCGTCCGTCACTCAACTGACTGAGCCACCCAAGCATCTCTAAAAGTCTGTTTCCTACTTTGTCTCTTATTCTTTCCTTTGCTTGTTTGTTTCTTAAATTCCACATATGAGCAACATCACATGGTACCTTTCTCTGACTTATTCTGCTTAGCAGTATCACTCTCTAGCTCCATCCGTGTTGTTGTAAATAGCAAAATTTAATTCCTTTTTATGGCTGAATAATATTCCACTGTATATATATACCACTTCGTTATCCATTCATCAGTCCACGAACACTTGGGCTGCTTCCCCAGTTTGACTGTTGTCGATAACGCTGCTGTAAACATAGGGTGCATGCAACTCTCTGAATTAGTGTTTTTGTGTTTTGGGGGTAAATTGCCAGCAGTGCAATTGCTGGGTCGTAGGGTAGCTCTATGTGTAACTTTGGAGGACCCTGCATACTGTTCTCCAGAGCAGCTGCACCAGCTTGCGTCCCCAACAGCAGCACACGAGGGCTTCTTCTCCACATCCTAGGAAGGTGGCATTCTGAAGGTGAGGCAGCTACGGCAGGGCAGGGGTACTCACCAGAGGTGACTGTGTGCCCAGGACATCTGGCACTGTCTAGAGACACTTAGTTGTCACAATCTGGGGAAAGGGGTGCTCTTGGCACTGAATGGGTGGAGACGAGGGCCACTGCTCGGCACAGATAGTGCCCAGGGCGGCCCCAGAGACTCAGGTAGAGCCAGGGCTGAGAAGTGGCAGACTATGAATGCAGACTTCTGAGCCTGGAATTGGAACAGAGGCTCTGGTAACTATTAGCTGTGCAGTGAGGACAAGCCACTTCCCTCTCTATACCTCAGTTTCACTGTCTACAAAGCAAGGACTACTGTACTATTAATGTAGGGGTCAAGAGGACTGACCTTTGCAAAGCCCTCTTGCACAACTCCCAGCCCACAGGGCAGGCCAGGCAGATGGACACGCTGAGGGCATGCGGGGGTCAAGGAGCAGCTACTCCATGGCCTTCCTGCTCACCAGCTGCTGGTCTGCATGCCCTTACTCCCCGGCCAACAGCTGTGTCCTCACAAGCCAACTCCACCCAACACGAAGAAGTCCATACTTGCTAGATTAAATTGAACTGTTTATGTTAAAAGATCATCAGCTTCCCACCACTTTTTCCAAAGGAAATAAAGCATTTAGCCCAGAACACAAAAGAGACTATTTCCAACATGTGTAAAACTCGGAGACGGGATCCCTGGGTGTCTCAGTGGTTTGGCGCCTGCCTTTGGCCCAGGGTGTGATCCTGGAGTCCTGGGATCGAGTCCCACATCCGGCTCCTGGCATGGGGCCTGCTTCTCCCTCCTCCTGTGTCTCTGCCTCTCTCTCTATCATAAATAATAAATAAATAAATAAATATTTAAAAAAAAACAAACTCAGAGACAGGTTATATACAGGATATGAAGAAATGCTTTAGTTGACTGGGGCAGAAGGGCAGGAGCAAGTCAAAGGACAGCAGGGTTTGCTGCAAAGTTGCAGTGGCGTTCGTACGTCCAGAAGCTGCATCGCTGGGGACAAGAAGGGCAACGGCCAAAGCTGATGAACAATGATTATCCTGAGACGCTAGCATTCACAAGGAAAGGAAACTTCCACAAGCTATGCGAGCTAATGAACTGGAGACGCAGAGCAAAAGGCCTCAGGCCCCGAGAACAGAGGCGGGAGCCAGGGCGTGGCTGCCCCCAAGACCGGGGCTCACCTCAGCATCACAAGAGCCCCAGGCCCCCCAGATGGAGCAGAGAGAATGCTAACTCTGAGTTATCTTACACTGAAGCATGAGGCGCTGGCTGTACCCCAAGCCTCAGAGGGGGCAAGGCCAGAAAGGTCAGAGCCCCGGTTGCAGTCCCCAGTACTGGCTTCTGCTTTCTCAGATGCCACTGCAGCAGTGAGGACTCAATGGCATCTCATTGCCCAATTCATTTCCCACAGTGAGCGACTCTCCACTCATGCTCCTGTAACAAAGGTCCTAGACCCCGACGGCCCACGCGGCACCAGACCCCGACCCAGCAGTCCTCTCTCACCCCCCATCCACCTGTGCGGAGGTCTCCGCCATACAGGAGCATGACTGTTGGTGTAGTCTGGACTGTGCGGGGCCCCCCATCATCTCTGCGCTTCCAGGACCTAGTGCAGTGCCCGTGAGATAAAGCAGGAGCTCCGTGAAGGCCCGCTAAACTGAGATAAACGGTGACTAAGCACAGAACGCACTAGAGCCCACGTGGCCGAGCCTTGGATACAAGGTGAGCGACACGCAGGAGCGCATGCTCAGGTAAGACCTGGCAGCAGCCCGACCCTGGGCAGGACCCCAAGGATAAGGCGGCATGCTGACAACTCCAGAGACCCGCCAGGGTCCGCAGGTCCATTCACGTCCTGCTTCCTTCCAGTTTGAGATGGCCAGTGCTCCTCAAAATATCTCCGTCATCCAAGAGACATCCCTGAAGCCTGAAAAAGTCATGTGACTATAAATATGAGCAGAACTTGTAGCCCGATCTTCCAGGGACAAGTCCAGGGCAATTTCCAATATATCACATATCTCAGATCAAACCCAGAGCATGCCAGCAAACAGGCAAAGAGAGCGCTGCGGCTCCCCAGGCCGCTCCCCCACACACCAGTGCCTTCCACCAGCATGACCACATGCCCTGGCTTGCCTGGGACAGCCCGAGCTTATGCTTGTCTCCACACCTACCACTTCAAAGCCTTCCAGTTTGGACCAGATGAAATAGGCCTTCTCTACCCAAGCCTCTCATGCTTTCTTAGAGTGTGTGCACAGCTGCCTGCAGAAACAGAGCGCTCATCTGGAACTCAGCTAACACCCTACAAAGTAGCAAACACACACACACACAAAGGCTCTAAGTAGTGAGACTCAAATAGATATGACAAAGGTCACCACCCTGTCGATGAGACTGAGCACATCAGAGGATGAAAGGTCAGTGCAGGAGACCCAGCCCATAGCACTAGAGAAACTAAAGCAGCACCTGCTGCGTCTCACGATGAGGCCCAGACCAGGAGAAGTACAGAGGTAATAAGAATCAGGGCCGCTTACTGGCAGGCTCAAGCTGCCCTGAGCACTTCAGTAGCACAGAAATCCGAGGCACAGGAACGTTCCCACAGGTAGGAAGTGAGCCTGGGAGGGAATCTGGGCCCAGGGGAGGTGGCCCAGAGGACCATGAATACCCGGCCCTTTTCTTTTCCTAGGGTCTATGACCCTCTTGGCACCCTTGGCAGGACTCAGACACTTACTGGACTCTGCTCCCCTTATCACTCTGAGCAGCTCCTCATCAGAAGCTAAACTTAAAAAAAAAAAAAAAAGCTAAAACTTACCTGCCCGATCCTTAGGGCAGTCGGGAAGATTAAGTGACCCGAATATGTGCAGACACTTTGTAAGCTGTAAAGTGCTGTGCTAAAGCCAATTCAATATCTATCCGCCTGCCTCTCACACCAACCTTGCCTCACTTCAGTCCATAAAACACCCTTGTGTAAGGGATCTGCTCATCGCAAACCACAAAAATTAACAGAAATGCATCTGCACTTATGTGGAAAACCCAAAGACTCCACCCAAAAACTAAAACTCATAAAGGAATTCAGTAACATGGAAGGATAGAAAATCAATGCACAGAAATCAATTGCATTTCTCTACAGTAACAATGAGGGAGAACAAAGAGAAATTAAGGAATTGATCCCATTTACAATTGCACCAAAAAATGGGGCAGCCCAGGTGGCTCAGTGGTTTAGCGCCACCTTCCACCCAGGGTGTGACCCTGGAGACCCGGGATTGAGTCCCACGTTGGGCTCCCTACATGGAGCCTGCTTCTCCCTCTGCCTGTGTCTCTGCCTCTCTCTTTCCCTCTGTGTCTCTCATGAATAAATAAATTTAAAAAGAAATTGCAGAAAGAGCCATAAAATACCTAGACATAAACCTAACCAAAGAGGTAAAGGATCTGTACTCTATAGAACATTCTTGAAAGAAATTGAGAAACACATAAAGAAACGGAAAAACATTCCATGTTCAGGGATTAGAAGAACAAATATTGTTAAACTGTCTATGCTACCCACAGCAATCTACACGTTCACTGAAATCCATATCAAAACCCCATCAACATTTCTCACAGAGCTGGAACAAATAATCTAAGATTTCCTTGGAACCAGAAAACTCCCAAATAGCCAAAATAACGTTGAAGAAGAAAACCAAAGCTGGTGGCACCACAATGGCTGACTTCAAGCTGTCTTACAAAGCTGTGATCAAGACAGTGTGGTAATGGTCCCAAATAGACACGTAGATCAATGGGACAGCATAGAGAACCTAGAAATGGGCCCTCAACTCTATGGCCCACTCACCTTTGACAGAGTAGGAAAGACTGTCCAATGGAACAAAGAGTCTCTTCAACAAATGGTGCTGGGAACATTGGGCAGCCACGTGCAGAAGAATGAAACCGGACCATTTCCTTACACCACACACAAAAATAGACTCTAAATGGATGAGAGACCTAAATGTGAGACAGGAATCCATCAAAATCCTAGAGGAGAACACAGGCAGCAACCTCTGCGACCTCGGCCGCAGGAGCTTCTTACTAGACACTCTCCAGAGGCAGGGGAAACAAAAGCAATAATGAACTACTGGGGCTTCACCAAGATGGAAAGCTTCGGCCCCACAAAGGAAGCCGTGGCCAAAACCAAAAGACAAGCTACAGAATGGGGAAGGTATTTGCAAGTGTCTTATCAGATTAAGGGCTGGTATCCGAGATCTATGAAGAACGTCTCAAACGTGACACCCAAAAAACAAATGATCCAGTGAAGAAACGGGCAGAAGACACGAACAGACGTTTCTCCAAAGCAGACCTACACGTGGCCAACGGACACATGAAGAAATGCTCCACATCGCTCGGCATCAGGGAAACCAAATAGAACCACAGCGAGATCCCACCTCACACTGGCCAGAATGGCTAAAATCAGCAAGTCAGGAGACAGCAGGGGTTGGTGAGGATGAGGAGAAAGGGGCCCCCTGACCTGCTGGTGGGGATGCAGGCTGGGCAGCCGCTCTGGAGAGCAGTGTGGAGGGTCCTCAGGGGCTGAATGTAGAGCTACCCCATGGCCCAGAAACGGCCCTACTGGGTACTTATCCACAGGACACAGACACGGTGATTCCCAGGGGCGCCTGCACCCCAACCTTTACAGCAGCAACGTCCACGAGAGTCCAAGTGTGGACAGAGCCCAGATGTCCATCGACAGATGAAGGGTAAAGACGCGGCCTATGTATACAACGGAGTGTGACTCGGCCGTCAGAAGAGTGAGATCTTACCATTTGCACAGCGTGGGTGGAACTAGAGGGTATGATGCCGAGCGACATAAGTCAGTCAGAGAAACACAATTAGGCCTTGACCTCACGCATACGTGGAATTTGAGAAACAAAACAGAGGATCGTGGGGGGAGGGAGGGGAAAATACAGTAAGATGAACTCAGGGAGACGAACCATGAGGGACTCATAACTCTAGGAAACCAACTGAGGGTCGCTAGAGGGGAGGCCGGGGGGACGGGGTGAGGGGGTGACGGGCACCAAGGAGGGCACGTGGCGGGATGAGCACTGGACGCCGCGTGCAGCTGGTGAACCACTGAGCCCTACCTCTGGAGCTAATGATACACTATAGGTTAATTCAATTAAAATTAAAAGAACGAAAGAAACGCACGTGTACTGTCAACACGCAGACAACATGGCTCAGCCTACTAGCCCCGCAGAAAACCCCAAGCTGGAAACGCCAGCGCGCCCCTCGGCCCGTCAGCTCCTCGGCCCCTCATCCCCTTGACCCCTCAGCCCCTCATCCCCTTGACCCCTCGGCCCCTCCATCCCCTCGGCCCGTCAGCCCCTCATCCCCTCGGCCCCTCATCCCCTCGGTCCCTCGGACCCTCATCCCCTCGGCCCCTCATCCCCTCCGCCCCTCGGCCCCTCATCCCCTCGGTCCCTCATCCCCTCGGCCCCTCAGCCCCTCGGCCCCTTATCCCCTCATCCTCTCAGCCCGTCAGCCCCTCGTCCCTCATCCCCTCAGCCCCTCGGCCCCTCGGCCCCTCGGTCCCTCATCCCCTCGGCCCCTCGGCCCCTCATCGCCTCAGCCCCTCGGCCCCTCAGCCCCTCGGCCCCTCAGCCCCTCGCCCCTCAGCCCCTCAGCCCGTCAGCCGCTCAGCTCTCCAGCGCGCCAGGAGGAGGAAGGGCTCCGGGCCGCAGTGCGATGCGGGCGGGCGCGGGGCGTCACTGCGGAGCCACGGCCGGTGCGAGGCCCGCGGCACAGGCGGGCCCGGGACACGAGCTGCACCGGCAGGTTCAGGTGCCCCGGGAGGTGCGGGCTGTGGCCGGTGACCGCGGGCTGCGGGGCGCGGGCGGCCGGTCGGTGGGACCCAGCGGCCCCGCACGGTCCAGGCGTTCCTGGCCTGAGGACCGGGACCCTGAGGCCGGCCCGGGCGCGAGCGGCTCGGTGGCCCCGGGGGCCCGGGCGGAGGCTGACGGGCTGTGCGGGGGCCGAGCCGCGCGGGGCGGGGAACTCACCGGCCGCCACATCTTCTCGCCGCTCGGTTCCGCTCGGCTCCCGGCGCCCGGCCCAGCAGCCCCTGCGGGGCGGGGCGCCCGCAATGCGCACGCGCGGCCCGCCCCGACGGCGGTGGCCGGAGCCTGGAGGCCACGCCCCAGGGTGCCCGCGGCGGCGGCGGAGCAGCGCCCCCTGGCGGCCCCGCGGGCTGCTGACGGCCCGGCCCGCTCCCGCCCTCCGCGTTCCGGCAACGCTCCCGCCGGGGTCTTGTCCCCGCGCTGGGCCGCCGAGGCTCGGGCAGGGGCCGCACGGACCGGCAGCGGGAGCCCGGAGCGGCGGGGCGGCCCGCGCGCTCCCCACTCCGCGCCCTCCGTGGACCTCGCTCTCCTCGCTGCAGAATGAGGTTGGGGCCTTGTTCGTCGGACGGGAGCCGCGTCCCGGGGCGGGGGTCGGGCACGCGGGTCTGGGCACCCTGCGGCGGCCGCCCGGGCCTGGCAGCCCCGCCTCACTGGACGGCTCCCGACGCTCGCGGCGCTGAAGCCGTCGGCCGCAGCCCTCCCGCGGCCCCCCCCGCAGCCCCCCCGCACCCCCCCTCCTCCAGGTGCCTCGGGACCCCCCTCCTCCAGGTGTTCGGGACCCCCCTCCTCCAGTTGCCTCGGGACTCACCCCTCCAGGTGCCTCGGGACTCCCCCCTCCAGGTGCCTCGAGCCCCCCCCCCCCCGCGTCCAGGTGCCTCGAGCACCCCCCCCCCCAGTCCAGGTGCCTCGGGGCCCCCCCCCCTCCTCCAAGGCCTCGAGCCCCCTCTTCCCGCGGGGGCACCCGCTCCAAGTGCCTCGGGCTCCTGCGACCCCCCTCCCTCCCCGCGTGCTAACCACCCCCCCATCCTGTCCGGGAGGGCGCAGGTGCAGTCCGCCTCCGCCACCAGGAACGCGCCAGCCCAGCCGTCCTGGGCCACGAGGGCCTGTGTCCAGAATCACCTTGTCCCCCTTGTAACAAATGCTGGGCACCTTCCCCGGGTGAAGGCGCGGCCGTCGCTCCAGGGCTTTCGCCTGCCTGGCGGGGAAGACAGGGACCCGTCGGTCCTCTGCGCGGCCCTGCCCCTGGCATCCAGGCCGCGGCAGCGGATCCGGAGCTGTTCCCAGGTGCCCGCAGCCTCCCGGCTAACCCCGTCGTGTGCGGCCACGCGGGTCCAGGAGCTAGTGCAGGCCACAGAGAGGTGCTTGGAGGGCGTCCGGGAAGTGACAGCAGCGGCGGAGAGTAGCCACGTGGCCTCAGACACTGCTGGAAGCCTGGGCCAGCCGCCCTGGGGCTGGGACTGCAGTGGGTAGGGGCTTTCTTGCCCACTTTTAGGAAACAAGGTACAGCCAGTTCCCACCCCCCAATGCACGATCGGATGCACTCAGTTCTATCGTCCCATCAAAGGCCCCTGGGCTGAATGGGGGGGACCCCACCCCTCATGGTGCTCTGTGAAGTCAGTTCCCCAAAACTGAGGTGGCTGGGCCCCAGGAGCGCTAAGAAAACCTCCCCTGAGTGACCGCTACTCCTGGTCCAAACTGCAGACACAATCACCCCAGCGCTGCCCGTCAGCCCCCCACTGCCCAGGACACCTCCCAGATCTCCCAGCACCTCTGTGCTCCCAGGTCCTTGAGTCTACAAAACTTGTTTCTTATAAAAAATAAATAGGGATCCCTGGGTGGCGCAGCAGTTTGGGCCTGCCTTTGGCCTAGGGCGCGATCCTGGAGACCCGGGATCGAATCCCACATCGGGCTCCCGGTGCATGGAGCCTGCTTCTCCCTCTGCCTGTGTCTCTGCCTCTCTCTCTGTGTGTGACTCTCATAAATAAATAAAAAAATAAAAAATTATTTTAAAAAAATAAAAAAATAAATAAAATTAAAAAGTCTAAGTGTATTTACTAAGAAGAATGATTCTCACACATAAAACGAACATGTGTGTCGTGACTCAACATCCCTGCACAAAACACGTCCAAGTCCTCAGCTCTGCCAGTTGTGAGGTGACGTTATTCGGAGACAGGGTAGTTGCAGGTGTCCTTGAGTAAAGTTCTCTGAAGAGATCGTCCCGGAGGACGATGGGCCCTAAACCCAGGAGCTGACCTGACACAGAGGCAAGGCCGGCGTGAAGGCCGAGGTGGGGTCACAGTGATGCGCCCCCAAGCCCAGGGACGCTGGGATTGTGACACCACCTGTGGGGGGAAGGGCCTGGGAACGGGTCACCCTCAGCCTGCGCAGGAGCCCACCCGCCCTGAGCTCAGGCTCGGGCCTCCAGCGCTCCAGTCGCTGTCACTGTAAGCCACCGGGTGTGTAGTAATTTGCTCCAGCATTCCTTTTTCTTTAAAGATTTTATTTATTTATTCATGAGACAGAGAGAGGCCGAGACACAGGCAGAGGGAGAAGCAGGCCCCATGCAGGGAGCCCGACGTGGGACTCGATCCCGGGATCCCGGGGTCATGCCTTGGGCGGAAGGCAGGTGCCAAACCGCTGAGCCCCCGGGGATGCCCTGCTCCAGCATTCCTAAAAACCTAGAACCATGCGGTAAAAGTCTCTTTAACTCATTAACCAGTGAGAGAACAAGGAAGCGATTACAAGTTCAAAAGCCACAAATTTATGTGGAGTGAAGGAATGATGAAATGACTTTTTGGTTTGTTTTTAAAATTCAGTTTTCTAATCTGTAAAATAATGTGTTTATGACATTTACATTTTTTAAATGAATTTAAATATAGATGGAAATTGGCTTTTCCTACAGGAGAAAACAACTGAATCTCTAGAGAACCATATTTGCAAATCTACAAAAAGGAAGTGTCTGGGGCACCTGGGTGGCTCAGTGGGTTCAGCGTCTGCCTTCAGCTCAGGTCATAATCTCTGGGTTCTGGGATGGAGCCCTGAGTTTGGCTCCCTGCTCCGCGTGGAGTTTACTACTCCCCCCACCCCTGCTCTCTCATGCGTGAGCACTCTCTTTCTCTCTCCGAAAAATATTTTTTTAAAAAGAAAGTATTTCTTTAAATAGTATTTCATAGGGCAGCCCCGTTGGCTCAGCGGTTTAGCGCTGCCTTCAGCGCAGGGCCTGATCCTGGAGACCCTGGGATCGAGTCCCGTGTTGGGCTCCCTGCAGGGAGCCTGCTTCTCTCTCTGCCTGTGTCTCTGCCTCTCTCTGTGTCTCATGAATAAATAAATAAAATATTTTAAAAAATAATAAAAATACCATTAATGTATTTTGTTTATTCCTATAGTTTATTACTGTCTCCCCCCCACCTTCAATTAAATTATTTTTTCATTTTTTTTTAAATTTTTATTTATTTATGATAGTCACACAGAGAGAGAGAGAGAGAGGCAGAGACACAGGCAGAGGAAGAAGCAGGCTCCATGCACCGGGTGCCCGACGTGGGATTCGATCCAGGGTCTCCCGGATCGCGCCCTGGGCCAAAGGCAGGCACCAAACTGCTGCGCCACCCAGGGATCCCTTAAATTATTTTTTCAAATAAAAATCACTTTAGGCCATAAAACGAGGCTGGTTTCAATAAGTGTGACCCAGTTATTTATGTGGGTGTAGCAAGTGTCAAACTATAGGTTTGCTTCCCTCAAGTTTTCAAAAGAAATCTCAGATTGGATTTTCCAAATCCTGTATTATTCTCCCAGGGTAAGAAATACAATACCCATAAGTTGGGTTAATTTCTATGTTCCTTCCTGTGACCAGAATCTCCACTCCTAGGAGGGTTTTGATCCTTTTTTTTGTGTGTGTGGAAGAGTCTGGCTAAAGGTTTGTTAGTTTTGTTGATCTGTTCAAAGAACTAGCTCCTGTTCTATTGCTTTTTTGGTTTCTGTTTCTTTTACTTCTGCTCTACTCATTATTTTCTTCCTTCTACTGGTTTTGTATTTGTTCTTCTGTTTGTAGCTCTTTTAGGTATAAAGTCAGGTTGTTTGAGATTTTTCTTGTTTCTTAAGTTAGACCTGTACTGTTATGATCTCCCCCTCTTAGATCAGCTTTGCTGCATCCCAAAGATTTTGGACCATTATGTTTTCATTTTTTTTAAAGATTTTATTTATTCATAGAGACAGAGAGAGAGAGGGGCAGAAACACAGGCAGAGGCAGAAGCAGGCTCCATACAGGAAGCCCGACATGGGGCTCGATCCTGGGTCTCCAGGATCACACCCCAGGCTGCAGGCAGCACTAAACCACTGCGCCACAGGGGCTGCCCTTCATTTTCATTTATCTCCATTTTTTTTTTAATTTCCTCTTTGATTTCTTATTTGACCCATTTATTGGTTAGTAGCATGTTATTTAACTTCCATGTATTTGTGCTCTTTCCAGATTTTTTCATGTGGTTGATTTCTAGTTTCCTAGCTTTGTGTTTGGAAAAGATGCATGGTATGACTTCAATCTTTTTATATTTATTGAGACTTGTTATGTGACCCAGTATGTGATCTGTTCTGTTCTGGAGAATGTTCCATTTGCATTTGAAACTAATGTGTATTCCAGGGTTTTAGGATGGAATGTTCTGAATAATATCTGTTAGACCCATCTGGTCCAATGTGTCATCCAAAGCCACCGTTTCCTTGTTGATTTTCTGTTTGGATGAGCTGTCCATTGATGTCAGTGGAGTGTCGAAGTCCCCTACTATTATTGTATTAGACCGCTTCTTTTATGTTTGCGATTAGATGCCATATGTATTTGGGTGCTTCCATACTGGAGAAAAGAAGATAAACTTCTGCCACATGGTACTACTTTTTTAGGAATTCTGGAACAAATTAGCACAAGAGTTATATCTTCCGGCTGGAGTGTCCCTTCTATGGTTATATAAGTGTCTTTCTTTGTCTCTTGTTGCCGTCTCTTTTTTTTTTAAGATTTTATTTATTTATTCATGAGAGACACACAGAGAGAAACAGAGACACAGGCAGAGGGAGAAGCAGGCTCCACACAGGGAGCCCAATGTGGGACTTGATCCCGAGTCTCTAGGACCACACCCCAGGCCGAAGGGGGCACTAAACTGGGCCACCGGGGCTGCCCTGTCTTGGCATTTTTGTTAAAAATCAATTAGCCATAAGTGTAATATCTCATTCTGAACTCCTGATTCTATTTTATTGATCTCATGTCTCTTCTTACATTGGTACCAGTACTGCCCAGTCTTTTTTTTTTTTTTTTTTAAGTAATCTCTATGCCCAGCATGGGGCTTGAACTCATGACCCGGATATCAAGAGTCACATACGCTACCAAGTGAGCCAGCCGAGCACCCCAGTACTGCTTGGTCTTGGTTAGTGTAGCTCTGTAGTAAGTTTTGTGATTGGGAAGTGTGAGTGATTCTTCCAACTTTATTCTTTTTAAAGATTGTTTTGGGTATTCTGGATCTGTTGCATTTTGTTATGAATGTTAGCATCAGCTTATTGATTTATGCATTAGAAAAAACCTTGGAATTTTGATAGGAATTTCTTGAATCTGTAGATCAATATGGAGAGTGATGCCATCATAAAAAGTCTTCCGATCCATGAATTTGGAATGTTTCCATTAACTTAAGAGAGAAAAACTCTAGCAGACTCCACGCTGAGCACAGAGCCTGATTCTGGGCTTCATCTCATGACCCTCAAATCATGACATGAGCTAAAATCTAGGATGCACCTCAAATTCATTGTTTTCAAAAATATTTTGTAGTTTTCATCATACAACTCGAACGGTTTTTGTTAAATTTATTTCCAAGTATTTAATTATTTTTGATGCTATTGTAAATGACTTTTTCATAATCTCTCTTCCAATTGTTCATTGCTAGTATATAAAGACAACTGGTTTCTGTATATTTATCTGGTCTCCACAACCTTGCTTTTTAGTTCTAATTATTTTTTCTGGATTCCTTAAGATTTTCTATGGTCATGTCATCTGAGAATTGAAATAGTTTTACTTCTTCTTTTCCTTTTTTAAAAAGATTTTATATATTTACTCATGAGAGACACACAGAGAGTCAGAGACACAGGCAGAGGGAGAAATAGGCTCCATGCAGGGAGCCCGACGTGGGACTCGATCCCAGGTCTCTGGGGTCACCCCCTGGGCTGAAGGCGGCGCTAAACCGCTGAGCCACCCGGGCTGCCCCTGTTATTGATTTTTAATTTCTAATTTTTTGTGAATTTTAATTTTGTCAGAGAACATGTTCCATATGATTTCAATCCTTCTAAATTTATTGAGACTTTCTTTATGGCCTAACAATGTCTGTACTGGAGAATGTCCTATATTCACCAGAAAGCAATATGTATTATGACATTGTTGAGTAGATAGAGCATTGTTGTTGTTTTTAAGATTTTATTTATTTATTTGAGATAGCAAGTGAGGGGCAGAAGGAGACGGAGAAGCAGGCTCCACACTGTGCTGGGAGCCCGAGGCCGGGCTCCATCCCAGGACCCCGAGATCATGACCTGAGGCAAAGACAAACACTTAACTGACTGAGCCACCCAGACACTCCTATGCAGTTACATTTTAAATCAGATAGGACAAGAAAAAGAGTTAATAGGAAAAAAATGCATGAGTACAGGATTTTGTAAATACCTATGTAGTCACCTTTACCAGTGCTCTTTATTTTTTTATACGGATTTGAGTTACTGTCTAGTGTTTTTCAGCTTGAAGGATTACCTTTAATATTTCATATAGGGAAGGTCTGCTAGTGATAAATTCTCTCAGTTTTTATTTATCTGGGAGTGTCTTAATTTTTTCCTTCATATTTGAAAGGTAGTTTTGCTGAATACAGAAATGCCAACAGCTTCTTCTTTCAGCACTTGGACTATGCCATCCTCCCATCTTGGTCTCCATGGTTTTTGGGTTTTTTTAAAGGTCTTATTTATTTACTCATGAGAGACACAGGGAGAGGCAGAGCCAGAGGCAGAGGGAGAAGCAGGCTCCTGGCGGGGAGGCCAATGCCAGACTCGATCCCAGGACCCCAGGGTTATGATCTGAGCCGAAGGCAGATGCTCAACCACTGAGCCACCCAGGCGTCCCTTTCTTGCTCTTTTTAAGATTCTCGGTCTTTGACTTTTGGCAGTTTGATTATAATGTCTCTGAGTGTGGATGTCCCTGTTTATCCTACTCAGAGTGAATTGAGTTTCTGACATGTTATATTAACATTTTCATTAAATTTGGGAAATCTGGGGATACGTGGCTCAATGGGTGAAGCATTTGCATTCGGTTCAGGTCATGATCCTGGAGTCCTGGAACTGAGTCCTGTGTCAGGCTCCCCGCTCAGCGGAGAGTCTGCTTCTCCCTCTCTGTCTGTCTGTCACTCCCCCTGCCTGTGCTCTCTCTCTAATAAATAAATAAAATCATTTAAAAAATAAATAAATTTCGAAAGTTTTTTTAAATTTCTTTTCTTTTCTTTCTCTCTTTCTTTCTTCTTTCTTTTCTTCTTTATATAAGCAATCTCTACACCCAACATGGGACTTCAGCTCACAACCCCAAGGCCAAGAGCTGCATGCTCCTCTGACTGAGGCAGCCAGGTGCCCCTCAGCCATTATTTCCTTAAATATTCTTTCTCCTACTTTCTCCTCTCCTTTTGGGACTTTCCTTATGCATATATTTGGTATATTTGATGGTATCCCACATGATTCTGAGGCTCTGTTCATTTTTCTTCATTATTTTTTCATTCTCTTCCCTAGATTGAATCATGTTAATTGACCTGCCTTCAAGTTTGCTGAGTTTTTCTTCTGCCACTCAAACCTGCAATTGGCCTCTTTAATGACAATAGCTTACTGTGGAGTCAAACACAAACTAACAATGAACAATTCAGATTCTCCACTGCCTCCCATCCACTAGGCACTGGATGTCTGTAAATCATTAGTCCATCTGCAGAGCTTACTGAATGGTCAGACCACAAAACCAATACCCGCCACTGCTCCATCGCTGTCAGTGGTGGCCAATGACTTATTGGCCACAAAAATAAAACCACAAAATAACTTCAGAGGAAAATTATAATTAGAAAAACTGCAGTTAGGGATGCCTGGGTGGCTCAGTGGTTGACCATCGGCCTTCGGCTCAGGTCGTGATCCCCGGGTCCTGGGATCGTGTCCCACATCAGGCTTCTCTCTCTGCCTATGTCTCTGGCACTCTCTGTGTGTGTCTCTCCTGAATAAATAAATAAAATATTAAAAAAGAAAGAAAGAAAGAAAAACTGCAGTTGGGGATCCCTGGGTGGCTCAGCAGTTAAGCGCCTGCCTTCAGTCCAGGCCGTGATCCTGGAGACCCGGGATCGAGTCCCATGTTGGGCTCCCTGCGTGGAGCCTGCTCCTCCCTCTGCCTGTGTCTCTCATGAATAAATAAATAAAATCTAAAAAAGAAAAGAAAAGAAAAGAAAGCAAAGCAAAGCAAAGCAAAGAAAAGAAAAGAAAAGAAAAGAAAAACTACAGTTAGGAAATGATAATCCTGTTGCCACTTCAGACTCCTCCCTAGAAACCAAGAACAGACAAGTCAGGGCTTGGCCTGCGAGGTGCACACTCAGGAAAGGCAGCTCGCCCAGCTCAGCCAGGGGAGCCACTGGTCATCTTGGTGGAAAACCTCCAAAACTGTTTACAGGATAACTTACAGAAAAAGGCAGAGTCATAACTCTCATACAGATATAAAATGAACACATGTCAAAGATTTTGTCATTTTTTTCTTTCTTTTTAAGATTTATTTATTCATTCAGAGAGAGCGAGAGAGAGGCAGAGACACAGGCAGAGGGAGAAGCAGGCTCCACACAGGACTCCCGACATAGGACTCGATCTCGGGTCTCCAGGATCACACCCCAGGCTGCAGGTGGCGCTAAACCGCTGTGCCACCAGGGCTGCCCGATTTTGTCATTCTTTAAGAGATTCAGGAATGTTATAACTGCTTCAAAGAAGTCCAAGAATCATAAATCCGGGCAGAATGAAGGATTGCTGGAATTAACTTACATATGGATACAAAACCGGCTTTTTCCACGACTGGAGGAGGGAGATCAGCTGACAGTTACATCCTACTAGTCACTTACAAACACAAGTTTGTAAAGTGGCTTGAAGACGAGGAGAGACACCGACCTTATGAATCAGAGACCCTGGGACGATGCGCTTTCCGCAGAGCGCGGCCGTCCTTAGACACCAGGAACCCGCTCTCGGGTGCTCGGGCCTCACTCAGTCTTAACCCTCTTACACCCCCCCCCCAAGTGCCTGTGATTTTCCGTCCCCGGGTCCCCCAGACTCCCAGTCCCCCTAAAGCCCATTCCACTCTGTCCCAGCCCAGACCCCCAGACCCCAAGCTTCATCTCCTGTTACCCCAGCACCTGGTCCCCACGAGCCACTCCCTCAGAGCCCAGTCCCTCGAGGTCCTGGCCCCCAGCTCCCAGGGACCGGGAGCCATACCCCCTCCCTCCCTGCCCCAGCCCCGGTGCCTCCAGCACGTCCAGGGAGAGGGGAGGCCCAGGGGTGGTGGGCCTGGCCGACCTCTGGCCTGGTGGCCCATGGGTGGGGCTGGTGACTCTTCACTTCACAGAAACAGGGAAGTTCCTCCTGTGGCTCCCGGCAGCTCCCTTGAAGAGGGGCCCGGCCCGCAGGCCATCCACCTGCCACCAGTGGACCCTCCAGAAACGTGAAGTCGGCCGCGCTCCTGGGCGGAGGGGCAGGGCTCGGGGGGACGGTGACGGGCTCCAGGCTCCCTGCCTCCACCGCCTGGCCGCCCGCTCCGCCCGGCTCCCGGGGCCCTGCGGACCGGCGGCCTCGCCACGGCTCGGCTCTTCAGTGCCGGTTCCCAGCCCCCGGCTCGGCTGCCCGCTGGCTGTCCTCCCCTCTGCACCGTGGCCCCCAGTGAACACCTTCTCCTCTCCGCCCCGCGCTCTCGTGCCCGGGTGCTCAGGGCTGCCTGGGTGCTCGGGACCTGCCCTGGGTGCTCGGGACCTGCCCTAGGTGCTCGGGACCTGCTCTGGGTGCTCAGGGCTGCCCTGGGTGCTCGGGATCTGCCCTGGGTGGTCGGGCCTGCCCTGGGTGCTGGGGACCTGCTCTGGGTGCTCGGGCCTGCCCTGGGTGCTCGGGCCTGCCCTGGGTGCTGGGGACCTGCCCTGGGTGCTTGGGGCTGTCCTGGGTGCTCGGGACCTGCCCTGGGTGCTCGGGACCTGCTCTGGGTGCTCGGGGCTACCCTGGGTGCTCAGGGCTGCCCTGGGTGCTCGGGATCTGCCCTGGGTGGTCGGGCCTGCCCTGGGTGCTGGGGACCTGCTCTGGGTGCTCGGGCCTGCCCTGGGTGCTCAGGGCTGCCCTGGGTGCTCGGGATCTGCCCTGGGTGGTCGGGCCTGCCCTGGGTGCTTGGGACCTGCCCTGGGTGCTCGGGGCTGTCCTGGGTGCTTGGGACCTGCCATGGGTGCTCGGGACCTCCCTTTGCAGCCACCCGCGTGCAGAGTGGACGCTCACCAGCTCAGCGGTCAGGGTGGGGCCACCCACAGAACGACCCCACGAGGAGTGTAGGTGGGGGCGCCCGGGTGGCTCAGTCGTTTAGGCTTCAGTCCCTTGATCTCGGCTCAGGTCTTGACCTGAGTCGTGAGTTCAGGCCCTGCATCGGGCTGGGTGCTGGGCGTGGAGCCTACTTAAACAACAGCAAAGGGAATGTGTGGGGAGGCCCAGGGGTGCCAGGAGGGCCCGGGAGGAAATCTTTTCCAGTCTGCTTTTGAATTAGCTTTGTTTCCCCACCACCCTTGCAAAGGGATGGAAATCCCACAGTTGTTTGCAGCTTGTCTTTCAGCAAATTAAAATGCTCGTCCTCTTGTGTGGACAGAGAAGCCTTCCCCTGCGCACGTCTGGCGCCCTGGTCAGGGAGGCCCGGCCGAGGAAGTTCCTGCGGCTCCCCACCTGGCCTGGCTCCGGGTGCTCCTCCGAGAGGGGCAGATGCGAGGGGGTGACTCCCAGGGAACTCTCCCTTGCAGGGCAGGAGCAGGGTAGGGGAGCCCTCTGCGGAGAGCTGGAGGTCACAGGTGTGCTGGGGACAGCTGCCCAGACAGGACCGCCATTCCCCCAGGCAGGTGCCGGGTGTCCCATGGTCCGTCTGTCCCGGGTACTCAGGGAGGCGGGACCCACCACACCCTGGGCTGGGGCAAGAAACTATGGGCCTACACAGCTAGGAAGCCCGCGGGTCTCGCTTTAGACCACCTGGGTCCGGATGATGCCAGCATGTTTTCTGGGTCCTGCCTCTGCACCTCTCACCCTGCTTGCCTCTGCAGCGCCTTCCTTCTCGGGTCTGCTCCGGGAAGTTTGGGTAGCTTTTATGGCTTTTGGGATGACTGAGATCTTCAGACGGATGTCACAGTAGACCGATTTGCTCCACAGGGGCAGCGTCCCCAGTTCAGTCATGAGGGCAGGAGGATGGGCGCACCGTTGGATCAGCGGGGTCACCCACCCAACCACAGGGTGGGGGCAGGGGGTCCTGTAATCAGCAGCACCCCATCAGGATCCTACTAGCCTCTGAGCCCCCTGGAAGGAGGCCAGTGCTGGGAGAGGGGGAGGCCACAGTGGCCTCAGGATCTCAGGCACGTAGCCTCCGAGACAGGGTGGACATGGCCCAAGTGGCTGATGCTGGAATGGCCGATGACCTGCATCCATTCTCTGGCCAAGGTCCCAGGTGCTCCCATATTCCCATTTTCTGTTCCCACAAAAACTAGGAATTCAAATTCCCTTTGAATTCCATGGAGGAGAGGAAGCCCCTTAAAGACAGTCCCGTGGCCCCAGATCACGCAGTGGGGGCTCTGAGCAGATGCTAATGGACGGACACAACCTTCTATTACCCAGGTTGGTTACACACATTGACAATCACACCCCCTTGGGGAGCCCAGTAGGCCGAGGACCGCAGGACTGAAGGCAGGCGAAGGCTCTTCTGCCATTCCACCAAGTGCAGGCGGGACTTGTCCTGAGGTCTCACCAGGAAAGGAACCTGCATGTGGCAGGCCGCAGCCTCGCTGGCCCTTCCTTGGTTCTGAGGAGCCGAGGGGCCTGCCCCCGGTGGTGGGACAGGCACAGTTGCCCTTGGCTCAGGCCTGCTCTTTCCCCAGGAGTGCTCCCGTGGACAGCCAGTGGTCAAAGGTCCTGCCTTGGCCCCTGCCTGCCCTCTGGGGTCTCCTTCCACAGGCCCCCAGCCCTGGGTTTGAGCCCCTTTGGGCAAGGCTGTGAGGAGGGGTCCCTGGCCACCTGCTGTCCAGCTGGAAGCGTGGGTACCCTGTGACCAGACCCCTGTGCTGGGGGACCATGGGTAGGAAGGGTGTGCCGGGCAGCTCTCAGGGACTTGGCCCTGAGCGTCTCCCTCCCCTTGTTATTTCCTACCAGGCTGGGACAGGAAGGCCCTTGAGGCTTCTAAGGGCAGTGGCTTCCTCAAATTGTCCACTCCAGCCCTGGCCCCCAGGTTCAGGGCCACCTGCCCCCTCTCCAGGAGAGCGTGCACGTCCTACCGGGCCTCACTCCTCTGTGGCCCGTGGACCTGGCCCACGTGCTCATGTGAGCGGAGACGAGGCTCTTGCAAACGCCTTTGATCGTTGCCTGACGGAAGAGAGCGGGAACTGGGACAGGGCTCCAGCCCCAGGTGGGCAGGGAGGGTGCCGGGGGTGGGGGATGAGGGTGTGCCCACGCCCATGTCCTCATCCTCCTCCCTCTGAAGCTCTCCACTCACCACCATGGACAGCGGCTCCCGCACTCACACCCCACCGACCAGCCCGGACTCCCACAGGTGAACAGCCAACGTCCCGGGAGTCTGGGACCTGGCGGGGGCCTCCCGCTCTCAGGACCGTGCTGTGTCTGAGCCACTTGGGAGCCTGGGCCCTCCCAATACTTGATGCAGCCCCAGATCACAGGCTCAGGGGCCAAGGCCTCGGGTGCCCCCCTCGGTCCTCTGGCCGGTCCTGCCTGGGACCTTCAAAGGCTCACATGCGGGCCACGTCAAGGACAGGCAGCTTCTGAAGTTTAAAAGGGCTTCCGGAAACCAGGACAATCGTGGGAAGGAGCTGGGGAAACGGAGCAGGAGCCATTTTTCCCAGTGCCCACCACCCACCCGAGCTGCACGGTCCCCGCTGCAGAATGGCGGGGACAGGATCCCAATGCCAGACCCAGCCCCGCTGGAGCACAGCTCAGGTGTCCCGCCTCCCCTGGGGAGCCTGGGTCCCCCCACGGGCCTCCGCTTCTTGCCTGCCCAGGAAGCCCGAGCCCCTGCCCACTGCAGCGTCTGCCCACGCGTCCTGAGGCCTTGTTGGCCGCCTGGCCGTGGCCTTGGCCCTCCATCAGGTCCCTTCCAGCTCTTTACGCAGGATGACCACCCAGAGCAGCACAGTCCACAGCCTAAGGCTCTGCTCCCTGCAGATGCTACCCAAGCAGAGGCCCGACCGCTGTCCCAGGGCCGGGGCGGGTGTGGGCTGCTCAGGGACAGGGGCCCTTGGTCAGAGGCCCCGGGAGAAGGCACGTGCCTGCCTGAATGCAGTGTGTGGCATTGGCACATTTGATCACAGAAAGAAGCCAGAAACTAGCCGCTTGTGGCTCAGGGAAGGGAGTGATGCTCCTGACCAGAAGGATCCCTAAGTTGGCCAGGACCTTAGACCCCAGTGTTCTCAAAGCCCTACTGACGGAGCCCCTACGGTGCCTGGGCCTCACAAGAGGATCCTCCCGCACGAGCAGACCAGACGCTACCACTGCTGCACCACAATGAAGCAGCAGCCCCCTGCGGGACCCTCGCACCTCGCTGGCTCTGCCCACCACATGGCCGGAGGTTTGCAGAGCAGTGGCCCCCACAGGAAGAGGCCCCACCACCCGGCGGGAGATCCCGGGGAAGCTGGTGTCGGGTGGGCACCACGCGCCTCTGACCACGGTAGCCAGTCCTCGGGAGGAAGTTCCAACAAGCAATGGGGGGGTGGGCAGCAGAGTCCAGGGCTCAGAGGGCGCAACCCCAGAATCTATGAGCAGCCAGGAGGCGGGGGGGCCCTACCGAATGGTTCAAGTCACCCCTCCAGCTCAGCAGACGTCCACCTGCACAAAGACACTACAGGAGTTAACTACTCGGATCCATG
Source organism: Vulpes lagopus (assembly GCF_018345385.1). Classification (NCBI taxonomy): domain Eukaryota; kingdom Metazoa; phylum Chordata; class Mammalia; order Carnivora; family Canidae; genus Vulpes; species Vulpes lagopus. The sequence goes on from NC_054832.1 coordinate 484,187, forward strand.
GAGTAACAGTGATTTATTGTGTAAAGCCCACACGGGTTCCAGATCTCGGGCCAAGTCCACAGCCCTAGCCAGACCCTGGTTCTGGGCCTGCTCTGCGGTCTCCGCCCTGACCAGTATCTGCTATGGAGTGTACAGGTGTCCACGAGTACATCCACGTGTAGGAGGACCTCCTTGGACTCTGAGCACTTGGGCGCTGTGGCATCTCAGCCCGACGTCAGGTCCCCATCCACCCAGGCTTAGGAGCCACACTGGTCCACACAGTCCTTCCCGCTGCGGAACACGTGATAGATGCTGGTGGGAGGGAACATGGCAACAGCACCTAACAGGGAGCCCACCTGGATTGCCACTCCAGCTGCCAGCAGTGCCGGCCGGCCGCCACCGTGCAGCAAGGAGCTCGCGGCCACCTTCACGTAGGAAAACACACCCGAACACAGTACCCATGACAGCACCTGAATGATGGACACAGCAGCAGGCTGAGCATGAAATGTTCCCTGCTCTGGGGCAACCACCACCACCACCACCGCAACCACTTTGCCTCAGTATTCCCAGCAGACTTACCACAAGGACCACCCCTGCAGAGGTGCCCACCAAGGGTGGGCAAGGGCTCAGGACTGCCAGTGCCATCAGGTAGGCCCCAAAGAGCATGCCCAGCACAGAGAGACCACCCAGCCCTGCCAGAGACCTACACGGGTGAGCAGAAGTTCAGGACTGGCTGCACCACAACCCAGCGCCCATCCCTAAACTCCATCCCAAGCAGCCGGGGACCCTCATACCTGCATAGCACGCCCATGGCCAGAAAGCAGGCGAGAGGGTTGGCGGCGCTGCCCAACACCACTGCCAGGTGGTAGGCCAGGCGGCCATAGGGCAGGCAGGAAAAGCTCTGCACGGAAGGCAACACACCATTGGTCAGTGCATTGGTGATGGCCAGCAGGCCCAGCAGGAAGGCACTGTGGACAGAGAGCAGCCGATGGGAGTCAGGGTCTGGGCTGGGAGGGGCGCCTGCTGCTTGGTTCGGTGACTCCTGCAGCGGTGAAGCCTCTTCCTCCTCCTCCTCCACTCCTGGGGTCCTCACCCGCAGGTCAGACCCCAGACCTGCTGTGGATGCAGATGGTGGTGATGGCAACAACAGCAGCAGACCCTGGAAGGCGGCAGCCGAAGTGACCAGAAGAGCAGTCAGCACCCAGAAAAAGGTGCTGGCGGGAAAACGCTCTGGGAAGTCGTTGGGGAGCCAGAGGGTGCCATTGGCAGAGGCTGGCAGACATTCGAGGTGGCCTACGCCTTGCAGTAGGGCCAGCACACAGGGCAGCAGGGCGCTGAGGCCCTGACCCAGGAAGAAGGAGCGCAGGAAGGGAGGTGGCAGGTGGCTCAGGAAGGGCAGGAAGGTGACATTAGAGGCACAGCAGGCCAGGGCCAGCACGGAGGCCAGCGTCAGGAAGGCCACGGAGTGGAGCTGCCCCGCTACGGGGGCCACGTGGTGCCAGAGCGGGGCCAGCAGGGCTGTGCCCACCACGCTCAGCGCCTGTACCACCTGGATGGGGACCCGCTCGCTCTTGCCCGGAGCCAGCCGCCTCCACAGAGTCACCAACAACAGACCCAGGTTCCCCAGCGCCACCAGCACAGACAGATAGGACGGCAGACTCCAACCTGCGGGGAGGGGAGAGCAGCGGTGAGCGGCGGCGGCTCAGGGCGGCCGCCCCCGCCCCCTGCGCGCCCCCTGCACGCCCCGCTCACCCTCGGGAAGGTCTTTCACCACCACGGGCAGCTCCACCCAGATCCCGTTGATGGCAGCCCAAGAGCCCATGCCAAAGAGGGCCACCAGCAGGTGTGTCGACACCAGGCGGCCCAGCGGGGGTGCTGCCATCCGGCCCGCGCTGGGCCCCGCAGCACAGCCCAGGGTCACCGCCTGCTCCTCCGCCCCCGCCTCGGCCCGAGCGCACGCTCCGGCTCTGCCGCGACCCCAAGGCCTCCGGCACCTCGAAGAAAACAGACGCGGACGCGGGGCCACACGTCAGACAGACCTGCACGGCGACGAGCGGGGCCAGCGGGCCTCGACGGTGCCGGGCGGCGCACCCGGGAGGCGCTCGCGGCAGGAGGCGCAGCACGCGGGGCCCCGGGAGCACGCGGGGAGGGGGCCCCACGCCCCGCCTGCGCTGCTCGGGCCACCACCGCCCGCCCCCGGGGCGGACCCGGACCCGGGACGGGGATCCCCAGCGCCGCGCACACCTCGGCTGCCGCTCCGCCCCGGCGAGAGTCCCAGGCTTCTGCGAGCCGCGGGCCGGCGGGAGCGAAGGCGGGTCCGCGGGGAGGGGGCGTGTCCGCGGGGAGGGGGCGTGTCCGCGGGGAGGGGGCGGGCCCCGCACCGCCCCTCGCGGCGTCCGGCGGGCGGCGCGGAGCTGCCGGGCGCCCCCCGCCCCGACAGCCAGGCGTCTCGCCGCGCTCCACGGGCGGCGCCTCGGGCCCGGAGCCGGGGGCGGGGGCCGGGAGCCGCTGCCCCGCCGGACCGAGCGCCCACCCCACAGCCAGGACCGCAGGAAGCCGCAGGCCGCCCAGCCCGCCTCGGCCTCCCGCGAGGCCGCAGCCGGAAGTCCCGCCTCGGAAGTCGGGCGCGGGGCGTGTCGGCCCAGGCCCCGCCCTTCCGCCGCGGGACCCGCCCCTTCCGCCGCCCCGGGGCGGCCCGGGGCTTGGGCTGGGAGCTATGGCTGCCGGGGCGGCGCGACGGGCCCGGCGCCGGGTTCGGGGCGCGCAGGCGGCCGGGGAGCGGGCTCGCTCGGCCGAGGACTGGTGGTGGGACCGGCTGGCGCCGAGCGGCTCCGGGTACCACCTGCTGCAGTCGGACAGCATGCTGCTGGTGCTGCCCGGCCCGGGGCCTGCCCGCCCCCGCGTGCACCGGCGCGCCGCCCGCCGCGCTCAGCGGCAGCCGGCCCCCGCGCCCCGCGCCCCGGGCGCCAGGGCCAGGCCTAGAACGGCGCCCGCCCCGGAGCCGCCGCCGGGGCCCGACCCGGGCTGGGGCGACCGCATCCCCCTGGAAATCCTGCTGCAGATCTTCGGGCTGCTGGTGGCGGCCGACGGGCCCGTGCCCTTCCTCGGCAGGTACCCCAGCCCCGGGGGGCGCAGCGGCACGGCCCAGCTGACCTCTTGCCCAGCGGGCGGGTGGCCGCGGCGGGGGCACCGCGGGGGACAGAGCGCGGCCTCTCGGGGGTCCACGGAGAGCCCAGGGCCGGCCCTGCAGCCGAGCTGTCCGCAGCCTGGTGAGGACGACGGGGCCCGCGGTCTCGTCGCAGCCCCTCAGCCCAGGTCTCCTCCCAGGGCTGCTCGCGTGTGCCGCCGCTGGCACCAGGCGGCCTCCCACCCTGCGCTCTGGCACACGGTGACCCTGTCGCCCTCGCCGGCTGGCCGCCTCGCCAAGAGTGAAGCCAAGGCCGAGAAGAAGCTTCTCGCCTCCCTGGAGTGGCTTATGCCCAATCGGTGAGACCTTCCCTCTTTTCTTTCTTCCCTGGCTTCCTGTCGGCGGCTTGTAGAAGGCCGTGTGTGTCTCCCTAACGGAAGGGGTGGGTAGGGACGCCGCTGTCGGGCAGCATGGGAACACCGTGCAGCTCTGCCTCTGCTGTCGGCCCAGGTTCTCGCAGCTCCAGAGGCTGACCCTCATCCACTGGAAGTCCCAGGTACACCCCGTGTTGAAGGTGAGAGCTCCAGGCTGCCCTGCCCACCGGCCATGACATTTTGGGGTTGCCCAGTACTTCCAGGGAGTGGGTCAGGCACCTGGAGCCCAGTGTTGCCCCACGGGGATGCCTGCCTGGGCCTCCTTCCCTGTTGTTTCTTTCAGCAGGGAGGTGTCAGAACTGGGAGCACCATGTTGGCCTGCCGTGGGCAGAAAGGAGGTCATAGCTGAGGCAGTAGTGAGGGTTTGGTGTCGGCCACTGGTTTCTTCCTTTGTGGACACATGACCTCTCCCAATCTCTGCTGGTACTCTGTCTTCCACAGCTGGTTAGCGAGTCCTGTCCTCGGCTCACCTTCCTCAAGCTTTCCGATTGCCATGGTGTAACCTCTGACACTCTGATCATGCTAGCCAAAGCCTGCCCTCAGCTCCACAGCCTGGACATACAGCACTCCATGGTGAGCCCTGTGTCCCCAGGGGCCCTGAAGAAGCTTGGGCCGAAGGGACGGGTACCCATGTGCTGGGTTCCCAGGTGGAGTCCACAGCCGTGGTGAGCTTCTTGGAGGAGGCAGGGCCCCGAATGCGCAAGTTGTGGCTGACCTACAGCTCCCAGACAACAGCCATCCTGGGTGCGCTTCTGGTAGGTTGGTGACGGGCAGCAGCAGAGCGGGATGCTGAGCCCGGCGCAGCCAGGCCGCTGAGTCTGTTCTCCTCCACCTCTGCAGGGCAGCTGTTGTCCCCAGCTCCAGGTCCTGGAGGTGAGCACTGGCATCAACCGCAGCAGCACTCCTCTCCAGCTGCCTGTTGAGGGGCTGCAGAAGGGCTGCCCCCAGCTGCAGGTACCTGACACCCCGCCTCTCCCACCTGCCACCCTCCCTTCCCGTCTGCAGCCTGGGCCTCCCTCCAGGTGCTGCGGCTCCTAAACCTGATGTGGCTGCCCAAGCCTTCCGGGCGAGTGGTGACTCCTGGCCCAGGCTTCCCCAGCCTCGAGGAGCTCTGCCTCGCCGGTTCCACCTGCAACTTTGTAAGCAATGAGGCCCTGGGCCGCCTGCTCCACGGCTCTCCTAACCTGCGCCTGCTGGATCTTCGTGGCTGTGCCCGCATCACACCCGCCGGCCTGCACGATCTACCGTGTCAGGGTCAGCTTTTTCTGGGTGGTGGCTGGGCGGGAGGGATGTGGGCACCCTTGCCGCCCCACGACTCATGACCACTCTTCCCTTGCAGAGCTAGAACAGCTTCACCTGGGTCTTTATGGCACGTCAGATCGCTTGACTCTAGCCAAAGAGGGCAGCCACCTGTTGACTCAGAAGTGGCGCCACACTCTGCGGGAACTGGACTTGAGTGGCCAGGGCTTCAGTGAGAAAGACCTGGAGCAGGCCTTGGCTGCCTTCTCAGCCACCCCTGGGGGCTCACACCCAGCCTTATGCTCTGTCAACCTCAGGGGCACCCGGGTCACACCAAGCACAGTCAGGTCAGCATCCCCATTCCCGGTCTCTTGGAGTCAGTACGGCTTGCAAGTTTCAGGGTGCAAAAGGGGAGCACGTGTTGGCCAAGCTCCTCTTTAGGATGGACATTAGGGACACCACGGGTACTGGGCTTGGGCCTCGGTGGCTGTGGGTGGCAGAGCCAGGTGTGGCACCTGGGCAGAGAGGGCTCCTTACCTTGGCCGAGCCCCAGCGGGGCCTGGGTCTTTTGGGAACCAGCGGCTTGACTCCCCATGGTGTGCCCTGCCCCCACAGCTCTGTGATCAGCAGCTGCCCAGGCCTGCTCTATCTCAACCTGGAATCCTGCCGCTGCCTTCCTCGGGGCCTGAAGCGGGCCTACCGAGGCCAGGAGGAAGTCCAGTGGTGCCTAGAGCAGCTGCTCACCAGCCTTCCCTCCTCCAGCTAGGCAGCTCCAGACCCCCAGCCCTCAGGTAGTCAGCAGTACCTGCCACCCTTTCCACATTTTGGATGTTTAAGCATTTTTTAAACAATAAAACATTTTTAGGAACTCTGTGTGGTCCTTAAGGTGGGGATGAGAGGCCAGGTGTTGTGCCTACAGGAACCATTCAAGGCTAAAACTGCTGGGAGCCTGAGGGTGGGGGTAGGGGTGCATTGCTGATTCACCAGGTGCTTGAATCTTGGAATGTGTGTGTCCTGCCCTCAGGGACAGGGGGGTGAGCTGTCTGTGCTTGTGTTTGAGGCTCCGCCTGGGCAAAAGTGGCCATGGGGTGAGGGCGGCCCTGCTCAGCCGGGAGGTCCAGTGTGGAGTGCCTGCCTGCAGACCTCCAGCGCAGGCCTGGGATGTCTGGCCACCCGCCCTTAAGGCGAGGCCTGTGAACCGGTTGGTGCAGGGGGCCTCTGTGGTGTGGGCACTCCCCACAGAGGTAGGAACAGAACAGCCCCTTCTAGAACGCGCTGCCCAGAGCTTCTAGAATCCCGGACCGCCCAGCCGGGACCACCCGCCGCGGCGCTCCTCGGCCCTCCGTCCGACAGACGCTCCTTCCTGGACCGCAGCCCTGGAGGCTTTGTCGTCCCAGGTACCGGCGTGACCCTGAGCCCGGGGCGCGGGCGGCCTGCGGGAGCCCCCCTGACCCTCTGTGCCCAACGCAGGCCCCCAAGGGCCGGGCTAGCGGCCTGCCCACGACCTCCGGAGGCAAGCGCTTCCAGCTCTGGGCCCTGGGGCTCTTCTGCACCCAGCGCCACCTGGCCAAGCGCCTGAAGAACAACAGCTTCTACCCGTTCACCCAGCAGCAGCCCAACGGTGCGCGCGGGCCGGGCCGGGGCGCCCCCTGAACCCCCGGGGGGCTGCGGCCTGGGTGGGGGCGCGGGGCGTGGGGCGCGGGGCGGGGATCCGATGTGCGTGCGGCCTGGATGCCGACCGCGCCCCGGGCCCTGCGTGCGGCGGCTGCTCCGGCCCGAGCGCTGGCACTGCCACCCCCGCTGCCGGCAGGGCCCGGCCGTCCTCACGCGCCGCCGCCACGCTGCCCGCAGTCTTCGTGCTCGAGTACTACCTGGACACCCTGTGGAAGGGCACGCTGCTCTTCGTCGTCTGCCTCCTCCTCGTCAGCTTCGGCGTGGTGAGCCAGGTCTGAGCTCCCGGCCGCGCCCCAGCGCAGGGCCGGCCTCCTGGGGGCTGCCGCGCCCCGCCCGGCCCCGGCCCCGGCCCCGCCCCGCCCCACCCCGACACTCGCCCTGGCCCCGCCCGTGGCCCCGCCCCCCGACACTCGCCCTGGCCCCGCCCATGGCCCCGGCCCTCACTCACCTGGCCCCGCCCGTGGCCCCGCCCCAACGCTCACCGGCCCCGCCCCCTCGCCCCGGCCCCGCCCAGGCCCCGCCCCCTGGCTGCTCAGGTCCCGGCGGCTCCGGCAGGTGCGGAAGCAGGAGACTTGGGGCTTCCCCGCGTGCGGCCTGGCGGTGGGCCTGTGGCTCATGATTTCGTCTTTGGCGCGGCGCCGCCTGGTGCTGAACCACGCGCGGGGCACGTACCACTTCTCCATCCAGGGCCGCACCGTGTGTCAGGGCCCTATGCACCTGGTCTACGTGCGCCTGGCGCTCAGCTCCGACGGTGAAGCACCGCGCGGCCGCCGACCGGGGAGGGTGTGCAGGGGGGAGGGTGCCAGTCCTCTGCCCCGCCCCCCGGGCTCTGGCCCCCGGAGCCCCCAGCCCCCGGAGCCTCCCCGACCCCTCGCCCTCGCCCCAGCCCCATGGAGCCCCCGGGCTGAACTGCTCGCCCCACTGCAGCCTACGGAAGGTGCTTCTTCCAGCTGGTTCTGTGCGGCCACAAACTAGAGCCGCTGGTGCTGGTGCAGCTGTCAGAGCGCTACGAGGTGGGTCCCGGGCCGCACTCCCTCCCCTCCTCCGTCCTACGCGAGGCCCCCACCGCTTAGGGGCTTAGCACGGGCCGCTCCTCGGGCACAGCGCGGTTCCCACGCAGCCCGCGGCGCAGGGCGGACCGTCTCCTCCTGACCGCCGCCTGTCCCCGCAGCAGATGGAGTACCTGGGCCGTCACATTGCCCGGAAGCTCAACATCAACTACTTTGACTGCCTGGCCACGTCCTACCGCCACGTGGTCCGCCACTGGCCGCTGGGGGCCGCCTTCAGCCCGGGCATCGTGCAGCGCAAGACCCGCGCGTACGACAAGCGGGACTCCCAGTCCGACCTGGACCTGGACCTGGACGTGTGACGCCACAGGCAGCCCCGCTCCCCGCACCCCTGCTCACGAGCTGCATTCTCCCTTCCTGGCCAGTCTCTCACCTCTACCCCCTCAATAAAGCTGCCTCTCGCTTCCAGGAAGTGCTCCCTCTGGGAGGGGAGGGCAAGGGAGGGGGAGGAGGCCCCTGCTCCAGGGTCTTCCCCTACTGCCCACCTCCCAGGGCCTCAGGGAGCACATCTTGGAGTCTGGGCTGGAAGATTGGGGGTGGCAATAGGAGCAGGGTGAGCAATGAGCAGCAGGCCCCCCAGGACTCCTCACTGGACAGGTGTGGGACCCCCTGCCTCCCTGTCAGCAGCACTTAGCCGTCCTGCCTGGCCTCGGGAGTGTGGACCAATGAGGCATCCTGGAGTCAGAATCTGGTCAGTCTGTGTTCCTAGTCCACTCAGCAATGGGAGGGGGCATCGCCACGGGTCCAGCCTTGTGCCTGGGGCTACGTGTCCCCAAAGTCAGGGCTGCAGCGCTCCTAGGGAGTACGTTGCAGAGCCCTGGAGCAGGGTTCAAGGCCTGCTGGGTGGACCCATGCATCCCTGTAGCTTCCTTCCCCATGCCCACCGGCCCACCAGTCCCCTATCCCCTTGTCCAGTGGGTGTTCCCCCCTCCTGGGTAGCGGGAGCTGCTGTGGGAGTGGAGAGGGCAGTGGGCTATTGTGGCCCCCGCAGGAGTGGCAGCTGGCACTGTCCATGTGGCTCCTCTGGTCAGCATTTCCCCTCAGGGCCTCGCTGGTGGCCTAGGTCTCTGAGTGTTATGTCAGTGAGCATCCCTGGAACCAGAACCAGCTGCATAATTTGCAGGGCCCCATGTGAAATGAAAGTGCAGCACCTCTTGTTAAAACAGTTATTGAGAATTTCCAGGAGACACTAAAGCATTAAGCCCAGGATGGGGGTGCCTGCCTGGCTAGGTCAGTGGAGCATGTGACTCTTGATCCTGGGATTGTGTTTGAGCCCCATGTTGGGTGTAGTTTACTTAGTTAAACAAACAAACAAAACAACAACAAAACCCTGTATGGGCCCTTCTGAGGGTGACTGCCCGGGTCACATGCCATGGAGCTCATCCTGCCTGGAACCATGGCTCAGAGTCACTCACTGATCAACTCCTGATCCCAAGGTGGCCAAACCCAGTGGGTGCGTGGGCAGGATCCAGGGACTGCTGGAATGGCTTCAGGCAATGGTCATGGCACAGGTGCAGGCTCCTCTTGCCCCTCAGAAGATAGGGCCCAAGTTATCCCCAGGTGAGTGCCTTGCTTTTGCCAGGGGACAGACTGGAGAGGGTGAGCAGACCTGGCGTGAGGGGCTTGGGACAGGTTGGGGGAAACGTTATGAGGGGAAGGTGAGGAGTGGGAGGTGGAGGCCATGGGGCTAGCCTTGCTGCGTGAGTGGCTCGTGGTCGAGCTAGGCCCCCAGTGCGTCTGCTCTGAAGGGGTTAGAAAGGCATGTCAGTCCCTCGGGCTCTGGGAGGCTGCTCAGGTCAATGCTTCAGGTTGGGGACTTAGTTGCATCTAGGAAGGCAAAGTTCCTGTCCTCCTCGGGCTGACCTTCTTTTGGGGGGGGGGCAAGATTTTATTTATTTATTCATGAGAGAGACACATAGAGGCAGAGACACAGGCAGAGGGAGAAGCAGGCTCTCCGCGGGGAACCCTGATGCAGGACTCTATCCCAGGACCCCTGAGCCGAGGGCCACCCAGGCATCCTGGGGCTGACAATCTTAAGAGGGACAGAGCTAAAAGAAGAGCTAACTTGTATACTGCCAAAGAGGCTGGAGGTGGGGTGGTGTCCCCCTAGCTCAGGGGATCAGGGAGGATGCACATTTGAGAATCCTTCCCTGGATGGGGAGGGATGCAGCATTTGAGCTGATGCTGCAGGCGGGGGTCATGCAGAGCTCTGGAGAAGAGCACCCAGCAGGGGTGGGGGGTGGGGGAGGAGGGGGTAGGATGCAGGAACCAACTTCCAGGCTGGGCAGAAGAGGAAAGGACAGCGAACACCTTGCGAGGGCAAAGCGGGATCCCTTTGCCCATCCTCCACTGGTTCCTTAGGGAGAACCTCCCCCAAATTTAACTAGGCCTATGGTCCCACAGAGCAGGGACTGCGTTGCCGAGCCTCCATCGCAGGTAGATAGATGACCGTCGTCTTGGGACTAAGTCCTGGCCAATGCAATATAAGAATTGGCGTGTAGAATTTCCAAATGCGTCCTTAAGGGGGGGTGGCCTATCTTTGCCATTTCCCACCCCCCCACCCCGCTGGCCTGTAGGCACGGCACCTACGATGCCAGGAGCTTCAGCAACCACCTTGGATGACGAGGTACCAGGCACGGGTTGAGGAGAGCAGAGCAGCAAGATGGAATCGTGGAAGCCTGAACACTGCAGCTGCCCTGTGCACTGGATGGCTTAGGCTGAACTCTTTGCAAAAGAGTAAGACTTCTAAGTTTAAGTTATTGTTATGCAGAGTTTCCTAACACTTGTAACCAAGGCTCTGATTCAAAAAGAAAGAAAAGAAGAAAAAAAGGATTGTTAGCTTCAAGGGGCGACAGGGTGGGTGGAGATTCAGAAGCTTCAAGGAACAAAAACAAGGCAAGGTGTGAAACAGTCTTCCCAGAGAAGGAAGACGAACAGGATAAAGAAAATGTAGTAAGATTTTCTGGTCGTGTGCAGAGCCCACTTCGAGACGTGTTTTGTAAACTTAAAGGGTGAGTGAGTGTGCTTTTGTGTTTTTCTCTAACGCAGTTTTGCTGCTTGGATGCAGGTGTGGAGTTGGAAGATAGTTCGGTCTAACAAGGGTTGGGGATGTGTGAGGACAGTATAAGAGTGTGGGGTTCAGGGAAGGGATTACAATTTTGGACTATGGGACTCGGGCTGGGAAGGCAGACAGTGAGGACGGGAGTCAGGGGCGCAGACCAAGCGGCTTCAGTTCCCTGTTGATACCTAACAAACCAGCCTCAGCTTGAGGCCTTTGAAACCGCAAGTCCTCACTGGAGCCGGGCCACAGGCGGGGCTCAGCTGGGTGGTTCCACTTGCTCCCGGTGGGGGCCAGGCGTCCCAGCTGACCCCCAGCCTCCAGGCCTCTTTTCAGGTGGTCTCTCATCACTCAGCAGACTCTCTTGTTACCGGTTTCCAGGAGGGAGTGTTACAAGCGGCACAGCCTCACTGGGCCCCATCCCATTAAGCCTCTGGGCTCATCATTCATGCCAATGTCCTAGTGGCCAAGCAAGTCACAGGGCCAAGCCCAGAGTCATGTCCATGAAAAGCAGGAGTTTCACAGGGGTCCTGAATGTGGGGAGTCCACCACAGTGCACCCTCTGGCCTCTCCCAGACCCCCCAATAGCTCATCTCATCACAGCACCCGGCTCAGACCTCAAGTCCAGGATCTCCCATCTAAGTCAGGTCCAGGGGCAAATGAGGTTGCTCAGGGGTCCTTCCTTGGGCCACCCAGGTGTGTGTGTCCTCCATGCAGAGACCCATGAGCTAAAAAACCCCAAGCTCTCTTTCCCTACATACAGGATGTACATGAATGAGACAGGGAAGGATACCTTTAACAGATACTCTATTAAAATATGAGGAAGTGGGACACCTGGGTAGCTCAGCGGTTTAGCACCTGCCTTCAGCTCAGGGCATGACCCTGGGGTCCTGGGATCAAGTCACACATCGGGCTCCCTGCTCCGAGTCTCCTTGTCCCTCTGCTTCTGCCTGTCCTCCTGATCACGCTCTCGTTCAAATAAGTAAAATCTTAAAAAAAAAAAAAAAAAAAAAAAGATACTGCTTTACATCTCTTAGGCATCTGAAGGAGAAGCCTCAAGGTCCTACATTTCTTAAAGACTTTATTTTATTTTTTATTTATCCATGAGAGACAGAGAGAGGCAGAGACACAGGCAGAGGGAGAAGCAGGCTCCCTGTGGGGAGCCCAATGCGGGACTCGATCCCGGTTCTCCAGGATCATGCCTTGGGCCCAAGGCAGGTGCTCCATGGCTGAGCCACCCGGGCGGCCCTCTCATTTCTTCTTGAAAACTAAAAGGTCGGGATCCCTGGGTGGCGCAGCGGTTCGGCGCCTGCCTTTGGCCCAGGGCGCGATCCTGGAGACCCGGGATCGAATCCCACATCGGGCTCCCGGTGCATGGAGCCTGCTTCTCCCTCTGCCTGTGTCTCTGCCTCTCTCTCTCTCTGTGTGACTATCATAAATAAAAACAAACAAACAAACAAACAAACAAACAAAAAAACTAAAAGGTTCCGTCCTTAGCTCATTCACTGCTTGTGATCCGTTCGATGTGACTGGCAGCTCGCCGCCCTCATGGCTCTCGAGCCGCGGGTACATCAAGACAACAGCGCTCTATGATCTCGCAGCTCTGGGGACCAGAAGTCTGAAATCGAGGTGCCCGCAGGGTTGGCTCCGTCTGGGGTCCCTGGGCGACTCCGCGGCAGGCCCCCTCCCAGCCTCTGGCGGTGCCGTCCTCGGGTCCCCTGGCCCATCTGCCTCTGCGTCCTCAGGCATCTGTCTTCACCGGCTCCCTGTCTCGCGGGCGCGTTCCTTCTCCCTGTAAAAGCACCAGTTCCCCTGATTAAAGGTCCCCTGCTCCCGTGATGCCCTCCCCTGAGCTAACGGCATCTGCAAGGACCTTATTCCCAAAGAGCATCACATCCTGGAACACCTGGGGCTTAGGACTTCAATACATTATTTTTGCAGGTGACACAGTGGCACACACGACAGGCATTTCCACCATTTCCTGGATGTCTCCTCTCCCTGAAGCAGGTCATTAGGTACATTTTCTCCCTTCCAGGTGACGGAAGGCAACCGCCTCGCCGTTCTCTGCGCTAACACGCGTCCCCTTTCTCTGGCCTCTGTTCATACTTTCTTCCCTTCCAGCCTCAGCCAACAATCTCGTCCATCTCCGCTTGTCACCTGGCCCCAGAGCCAGTGCCACTGGTTCAGGTGTTGCTGTGCCAGAGCACGCTCTTGGGCCAGGGTGGCCATGCCTGGTGGTCAGCTGCCAGGACCTGGCAGGCCCTGGTGCCACCCAGTCCCAGACCCCCACCTGGTGGTCAGTTCAGGTCCCCTGCTGTGCAGGCCACTCCTCTTCTGGCCTCTTGCACACGACAGGCGGCGGCCACAGCCTTCAGCTCATGGACACTGTAGCTGTGCCCCTGGCCATAGCTGTCACCCCCTGGGACTGACCCCGGAGCTGCGGGGACATGGAGCCCAAGCTCCCAGGGGCCATGCTTGCTCTCACTCCATGGTGCCTGGGCTGTGTGCTCCACCTGCAGGGACAGGTGTGTCACACACTAATAATACACCCCCTCCTGCACATTCCTTTTGAAGAACACTCTAACCCACTATAGAGCTCCTTTGGGTTTTAGCACCTGCCCCTGTTTCCACACCCGCAGCACATGCTGTGAGTCACAGGCCTTGTGGTAGGAAGTGGGGACAGACCCGAGGGGAGTATACGAGGACAGAAGAGAGAACGGTCCCTGAATGTTCAAGGAGAGGATGTCCTTATCAGGGGGCAGCACTTCCGCCAGCCCAGCTTAGGGGGTCTGGACGTGAAATACGTGCAGGGCACCCCCCAGCTGGCCTCACCCCATACAGGAGGTTCTTGTTCACTCTCAACCAGGACCTGGGCCTGGCACAGGTATTTTGTGTTTTTTAATATTTTTATTTATTTATCTACTTAAGAGGAGTGTGTGCGAGAGAGAGAGAGAGAGAGAGAGAGAGCCCGCAGTGGGGCTCCACCCAGGAACCCGGGATCGTGCCCTGAGTGGAAGGCAGGCGCTTCACCGATGGAGCCCCCTGGGCACCCTGGCACAGCTTTTGCAGTAAGTTTAGCCTTCTTTGAAACAACCCTCTCAATCCCTGCAATATTCTTTATTTACAAATCTACTTTGTGGGGCACCAGGGTGGCTCAGCAGCAGAGCATCTGCCTTCGGCCCAGGGTGTGACTCCGGGGTCCTGGGATCGAGTCCCACATCGGGCTCCCTGCATGGAACCTGCTTCTCCCTCTGCTTTGTCTCTGCCTCTCTGTGTGTCTCTCATGGATAAATAAATAAAATCTTAAAAAAAAATAAATCTACTTTGTCCTATGCAAACATAGCCCCCCCAGCCTTCTTTAGTGTTTATGTGGTGTATCTTTTCAGGTCCTCTTCTTTTAACCTATTTCCGTTTACGATGGGTTTATTGTAGACAGCGTGCAGTGGGGGCCCGCTTTCTTACACCACCTGGCAACCTCTGCCTCATAGTTGGGGTGCCCACACCACTTGCATGTAATATGATTAGAGACACAGCTGGGTTTGGATCTACCAACCTGCCATGTGCTTTCTATGTGTCCCATCTCTTCCTGTTTTCCTTTCCCTCTTCTGCCTTCTTTTGTATTTGCTGCGAATTTTGCATGATTTCTTTGTTGGCTTATTATTTTGCTTTAAGATTTTTTTAAAAATTTATTTATGAGAGACACACAGACAGAGAGAGAGGCAGAGACACAGGCAGAGGGAGAAGCAGGCTCCACGCAGGGAGCCCGACGTAGGACTCGATCCCAGGATCCCGGGGTCATGCCCTGAGTCGAAGGCAGGCACTAAACCACTGAGCCACCCAGGTGTCCGTAATTTCTTTATTCTTTACAGATACACCTTTGACTTATCAGAGCCCACATTCCAGTGACTTAGGCCACTTCACCCACGCTGTGAGCACTTTGCCATCCTGTCCTTCCATCTCTGCCACCCCAACACTATGCTATCTAGTTATACATTCCACTTCTATATAAGTTTCAAACCCCACATACATCGTTAATTCTATGTAATCAGTTGATCATCTTTTAAATAATAAGAAACAAAGTTTTTACATTTACTTCTTAGTTACAATTTGCATACTTCTCATTTCTTTGTAGACATGGATATTTTCATCTGGTGTCATTTTCTTCTGTCTGTAGGGCTTTCTTTTTTTTTAAAATTTATTTTATTTTTTTATTTTTTGATAGTCACAGAGAGAGAGAGAGAGGCAGACAGGCAGAGGGAGAAGCAGGCTCCATGCACCGGGAGCCCGATGTGGGACTCGATCCCAGGTCACCAGGATCACGCCCTGGGCCAAAGGCAGGTGCCAAACCGCTGCGCCACCCAGGGATCCCTCTGTAGGGCTTTCTTAAGGATTTCTTGTAGTGTGGGTCAGCTGGTGACGAATTCTTACAGCTTTTATATGTCTGAAACATCTATCTAACCTGTGCATTTCAAAGATATTTTCACTGGGTATCAAACTCCAGGTTGACAATGTTTTCTCCCAGCACTTTAGAGATGCTGCTCCACCATCCTCTAGCTTGCTTTATTTCCATGAGAAATCTGTTGTCGGGACACCTGGGTGGTTCAGCGGTTGAGCACCTGCCTTCAGCTCAGGGCGTAATTCTGGGGTCCCAGGATCAAGTCCCACATTAGGCTCCCTGCATGGAGTCTGCTTCTTTCACTGCCTACGTCTCTGCCTCTGCCTCTCTCTCTGTGTGTGTCTTTCATGAATAAATAAATAAAATCTTTTTAAAAAAGTCTGTTGTCATCCTTATCTTTGCTCATTTATACACAGTATGTTGATTCCTCTCCCTACACCCCCTGGTGGCTGCTTTTAATATTTCCCTTTATCACTTGATTATGATCACACAGAGAGACACAGGCAGAGGGAGAAGCAGGCTCCGTGTGGGGAGCCTGATTGGGACTTGGTCCCAGGACCCCAGGGTCATGGCCTGAGCCAGAGGAAGACACTCAACCACTGAGCCACTCAGGTGTCCCTGTCCTGTGTCTTGATACAAGAACAACTGTGTTGTTAAAATTGATGGAACTCCAGGGGTGCCTGGGTGGCTCAGTCAGTGAAGCATCTTGCTTTGGGCTTAGGTCATGATCCTGGGGTCCTGGGATCGAGCCCTGCATCAGGCTCTCTGCTCTGCAGGGAGTCTGCTTCTCTGCTATCTCTGTTTCTGTCTCAAATAAATAAATAAGTAAGTAAGTAAATAAAATCCTTAGGGGGAAAAAAAAAAAAAACGGATGGAACTCCATGCTCTACACATTTATTGTATGGAAATTCTATCTCAGGCTTGAAATGAGGCCCAAGGATCTGGGCAGATTGGGCAGTTGGATCCCTTGGAACAAAGTAGGACCTGGGTCACTCAGGGCTGCTGGCCTCTCTGATGGCCCTAAAATGAGGCTCAGGGGACACCCTTCCTGAAGCAAGAAGGGGGCAGAGCCCAATGACACCTCCTGGTGACCCCAGGCTGGGACCCAGGGCCTCCCTCACACAACTCCCAGGCCCTCTGTGCTCTAATGTCTTTACTTACTAAAAGTGGCATTTTGAGATACGATATCTGGGATTTCAGGGAGAGAAAGGAAATCAGATTGGCTGTGAGCCGGCCTTAGGTGATGGTAGTGATGGGCCAATGTGGACCTATCTTTATCTGACCTTTTGCACTTTTGTGCACATCTGATATTTTATATAATAAAACTGTAAACAAAACCCCCTAAAATTTGCATATTGTTTAATTTGCATGTCTTTCCCAGTAAGGTCTCTTATTTATCGTGCGGTAAATTGCCTGTTAACCCCTTGGGGGTCTCCGCATCTTTGTTCTGTAGGTTCATTTATAGCAGCTATTCTATGATCAGAATATTAACCCATTGTTATACAAACATTTTCTACTACTTTGATATTTGCTCTTTGTTTTTCCTTGTCTTTTTTTTTTTTTTTTTATGATAGTCATAGAGAGAGAGAGAGAGGCAGAGACACAGGCGGAGGGAGAAGCAGGCTCCATGCACCGGGAGCCCGACGTGGGACTCGATCCCGGGTCTCCAGGATCGCGCCCTGGGCCAAAGGCAGGCGCCAAACCGCTGTGCCACCCAGGGATCCCCTTTCCTTGTCTTTTTTAAGTAGACATTTTTAGTTGCCTCATGGTCTAACCTCTCTCCCGTAGCTCCCAAGCTCCTGCCCCGGCAGGGACCTGCTGTGCCCCATGCTGCTGTCCTCCCGAGCCTCACCGGGTACACACCCCGAGCCTCACCCGGTACACACCCCGGCTTCTGGGGCATAGCTAGTCACTAGCAACCCCCCACCAGCCTCAGCCCTGTTGCTGGGAACCCCAATTCCCCTCTGCCCTGCTCCCTTCCTGCCAGCCTTCTCCGGGGGCTGCTTTTTCTCTTCCCACCTCAGCCCCCTGGGAAGAGGGCACCAGGCACCCCTGTTCCTCACCGTGGCCTGTGGCCCCTTCCCCACTCCTCTCTGCAGGAGTTTTTGCTGACACAAGCCATGAGCCATGCTAACCACCCAACCGGCCCTGGCTGCGGGCATTGCCCCGTCGCCGCACCAGGTCTGCTTCCCGGTGGCCTCAATTTCTTAGGACCAGCCTGCAGCTCCCTGCTCCTCAGTCATGACCCCTTCTTCCTGCCAATGACCTCGTCCTCTGCCCCAATTATGCCCTTGAGCCTGTTGCCGTCAGTAACTGTCCCCCCTCACGTCCCCTCCAGCGTTTCAACCCAACACCCCACTCTCAGACTGTCACCTACCCCCCAGCGCAGTTCCAGCTCCGTCCTGCAGATGCCCACCCCAGCGCCAGAGCCCCCACGCTGTCATGCCCTCACCCCTTCCTCACTCCATTTAGATTCTACAATCAGTGCCTCCTCTCCCTTGGCTCAGCTGCCCCTCTCAGAAGCTTGCCTGGCAAAAGCCCAAACCTGGATAAACCCAACACCCCTGCTTATTCCCATTGGCCTCCCTGCAGCTCCTCAAAAATATACAATCCCATCTCCTCTGGAATAGAGGCTGAAGCCCACAATGGTCTCCCAGGCCTGGTCTCTGCCCCCGCCTGCTCTCATGATCCCAGTTACCACCTGGCCTCCTCATCTTTCTAGTTAGTATCAGTGTCCTGGGCTGGCCGTGGGCTTTAGGAGCAGGTGGGGGGTGGCTGTTCTGAGCTGTGAGTCTTACCTCACAGCTGGGAAATTGGCAGTTGAGTCAGCCCACTATGTACACAGGATCTCAACTGACTTCCAGGAAGTCAAAAGTCTTCCAGGAAGACTTCCATTCTCCCGGTGAGGAGGAGGGCGTTGGGGTGCCAGGGAGCCAGACCAAAAGAGACTCCTAGCAAGGGTCAGATGCTGGCAGCCAGGGAGAGGGATCCAGAGGAGGAGTGGATCTGCTAGGCTAGGCTAGTAGGCTGGGCTAGACTGGATTGGAGCCCCAGCACAGTGGAGGGGGGTGAGAGGGTGACCA
This sequence comes from Vulpes lagopus, assembly GCF_018345385.1. Classification (NCBI taxonomy): domain Eukaryota; kingdom Metazoa; phylum Chordata; class Mammalia; order Carnivora; family Canidae; genus Vulpes; species Vulpes lagopus. Next base: position 502,244 of record NC_054832.1, read on the forward strand.
CAGGGCCCAGGAGTGAGCACACAAGGGATCTTGGCTCTGCTGGGGGGAGGGTGCTGGGGACATAACACTGTGAGTTTCCACTTTAAAGCATGGCCTTTGAGCAACATGACACCTGCCCAGGGCTGGAGAGGGCATGCCCAGAAGCAGAGGGAGGTAGAGGGATGCAGAACCAACACTGCATCCCCTCACCCCAGGTGGGTAAGATGCTGGGCCCAGCTGCAACACCAACCAGGACAGGGGGAACAGGGGCTCTACGGGGGCAGGGTGGACAGACCAAGGTCCTCGGGTGCTAAGGCCCTGAGGGTCGGAGTATCCCTCAACTGGCTGGGTCCTCGGGGAGCCAAAGTAGCCTCGTCTGGGACTGTGTCCTCTCCTGCAACAAAGCTCACCCCACCCCCGCCCAGTCTTCAGCCCTCAGTGGGAGAGACTCCGGGGGGCCTCCGGGGGAGGATAGCTAAAAGTTTCCAAAAGCATGGGAATCACCATCTCTCCTTCCCCAGTCTCTCCTAGCTGGACCCTAGGACTGGGACGCAGCGACCTTGGGATGCTGGCGGGGGGCAGGGGGGTGCTGGAAAGGAGGTGGGGCGAGGCGGCCCACGTAATTGAGGCCGGGCCGCATGTGTGCGCTGCATCGCGGCCACTGCGAGCTGATGGCCGAGGCCTGGGCCCACCTGCCCCTCCCCGCCAGGCGCCCCAGGGGGCTGCGGACTCCACCTGAGCGAGCGAGATCAAGGGCCGCCCGAATGGTCCCCTCGAGAGCGCGGCCGTGGGACACATGTGTCCGCGCTCTGACGCCTTGTCCGTCCAGGGGGTTGGGGGCGGGGTGGGGGGCGGGGAGGCTGACAGAGGGGCAGGCACGCGCACGGCCAGCCAGGGGCTGGAGGGGCAGATAAATGACGGCAGAGGTGAAGGGGCAGCCAGGGGCCGTGCGCGGCGGCCGGGCGCGAGAGCGAGCCGAGGGATAGGCCGCCTGGGCCGCGCGGGGGCACGGGAGCGGCCGGAGGGGCGGGCGGCGGCGCCGGTGCAGGGACCGGCCGGGCACGTCCCGCCCGCGCCCGGAGGGTTTGCCCGGTAATTAGGCCTCGGTCCAGATGGGCCCCCAGTCCCGCAATCAAAATGCTAATTGGCCCCGCGCCTCCGGCTGCGCCTCGGCCGGGCCCCCCTGGGAGGGCGCCGGAACACAGGCTCGGCCGGGGGGGTCCCCGCCCCGCCCCCGCGTCGGGCCGCGCCGGCTGCGGCTCCGCGATAAGGGGGTTGGCGGCGCCCCGCCCCCGCCCCTCGGGAGCGCCCGCCACGCAGGACGAATACGCCGCCGGGCCGAGGCCACAAAGCGGGGCTGCGGGCCCGGCCGCGCACACGGCAGCCGCGGGGCTCGGCACCGCACCCCGGCGCGCCCCGCCCCCGCCGCGCGCCCCCGCCCCGCCCGCGCCCCCGCCGCGCGCCCCCGCCCCCGCCGCGCAAGGTCACCGCGAGGAGCGCCGGGCGCGCGCACCCCCTGCACGCGCCCCGGCCCGGCCGCGCCCGGACCCTCCCCGGAGCCGCCGCCACCTCGGCCCTCGGCGCCGGCGGGCGCGCGGAGGCGCTCCGAGCGTGGGCTCCCCTGCCGGCCGGCGCGGGGACGGAGGGGACAATGGCAGCCCGGGGTCCTAATTGAGGACATATGTCCCCGCGCGCGGCCATTGTGCGGCCTGGAGCCCCCGACACCCCCGCGCGCGGCCATTGGCGGCCGGGCCTGACGTCATGGGGGCTGCAAACGCGGGGCGGGCGGCCGCGGGAAGGGTTATCCGCCTGGTTGCGGGCCGCCGGGGGAGCTGCGGCCGCGCGGGAGGGTGCAAAACCACCCGTGAAGTCGCATTTCTAGAGCAAGGGCACGGCAGCCCCTCTCCCCCTCCCCAGCCCCTTGGCTGCGTCGCCGCCGCGCTCGACATCCGCCCCTGGGGGAAGGGGCGGGGGTGCAGGGAGGCCTCTCCAGCGGGCACGGGGTCAGCCCGGGTGACCGAGTGGCAGGGAGACACTGCGGCACGCGGCGCGCGCAGCGCTTCCACACTGCGCTTCCGCTGCCTCAGCACCCGCTCTCCGGCCTCTCGCCCCCGCCCCCGCCCCCGCCCCCCGAGGTCCCCAGCCTCCAGACCCGAAAGCCAGGCGGGCGGGCCGGGGCTGGGATCCGCCCTGCGTCCCTCCCCACTAGCTCTCCGGGCTGCGGCTCATGAGTCCCAGGCCTGTTTCCACCTCTCCCCCCACGCACGACAATGCCGCAGACCGCCAGGCCTCCATTCCCGAAGCTGCTCGGGGGAAGTCCACACGGGCGGGGGCCGCGGCATCCCCAAGACCCCTCCCAGGAGACCCTGGCCGGGCCCGGCCCAGCGAAGCCATTTCCGCCGGCTTCTCCTCCCTCCCCGCCCTCCCCCTCCCGCAGCTCCCGGGCTTTAAAAGCCAGAGGCTGGGCCCGGCCGCAGGCAGAGGCGGCCGCGGGCGCAGGAGGCCGGGCCAGGAGCTGTCCGAGCGCCGAGCCCCGCCCCCGGAGCCCCCGTCCCTCCCTCTCTCCTTCCCTCGGCCCGCCCTCCCTGCGCACCCCTCCCCCCGAGGACCCCCGCCCCCCGCTCGCCGCCGCCGCCGCCGCCGCCGCCGCTCGCTCCGGCTGCAGAACAATAAAGCAAGGCTCCCAGAGACCCCCGCCGAGGACCCCCGCCCGGCGGCCGAGCCCCCGCGGCCCGCCCCCCGCCGCCCGCCGGGCTGAGCGCGCCCGGTCGCTGGCCGAGGTGCTGGCCGGGCCGGCGCTGGCCGCGGTGCTGAAGCTGCTGGCGCTCCCGCCGCCGCCGCCGCCGCCGCCGCGTTCTCCGGGCCCGGCGCCTCCACCCCCAGGGGCATGGGGGGTCGCTGACTGAGGCTCCGCCGCGGCGGTGGGGGGGGAGGGGAAGGGGGCCGCGGAGCCGGGCCAGCCCTGCACCCACTCGCAGCCTCCGGGCTCGGGACGGAGCCGCTCCCCCCTTCCCCACCCCCCACCCCCCGGCCTCCTCCCCCGCCTGTCCAGGGGCGGCACTGCGGGCTGGGAAGCCGGGACCAGAGGAGGGAAGGAAAGAAGGAAGGAAGGAAGGAAAGAAGGAAGGAAAGAAGGAAGGAAGGAAGAGAGGAGAAGAGAAGAGAAGAGAAGAGAAGAAGAGAAGAGAAGGAAGGAAAAGAGGAGGAATCCGGAGAAGCAGAGGAGGAAACGCAGGGCAGGCAGGCAGGAGGAGAGAGGACGGCACTCCAGCGGCAGCATCCAGAGGCCAGAGTGGGGACCCGTGCTGCCTCCGCCGCTCCTCGGATGGTGACGGGGCCCCGCCGCGGCCGCAGCCCCCCCGCGCCCCGGCTCCGCAGGCCCGCAGCGCCGGAGCCCCGCAGGAATCATGCCCAGGTCCTTCCTGGTCAAGAAGGTCAAACTTGACACGTTCTCCTCGGCGGACCTCGAGAGCTCCTACGGGCGCGCCCGCAGCGACCTCGGAGTGCGACTGCACGAGAAAGGTGCGAGCTGGGCTGAGGCTGGGGACGGCAAGGGGCCCAGGGCAGTGCTGGAGGGGGCAGAGGACCAGAGTACTGGGGAGGCAAGGGGCAGGGGCCCCGGGAAATAGACCCGAGGAACCAGAACCAGAGGGAGAGGGAGGCTGAAGCTGGACTGTGGAGGAGGGTGGGGAGAGGGGAACGCAGAGGCAGGCCAGAGCAGGGCCACGGCCGCCGGGCAAGGAGAGTGCCAATGCGGGAGAGGAGGTGGGGAACAAGGGACGGGAACAGGAAGTGCCCGAAGGTACACACCGACCCACACCCTGACCATGCGGGGACAGATGCGGTCGTACGGACACCTGGCTGATATGACGGGACCTGTCATGCGTGCAGACCCACACCCAGAAGCCTGGGCCTTCCTCGGCATCATCCTGTCTTTTTTTTGGCTAGAGTCAGCCGAGTGCTGCGAGTGCCTGGGAGTAGGCATGGGTCCAGTGGGGGCCGCCACCTGTCAGGACTAGGGTGTCAGCAGAGAAGCAGCAGTATTTCCCCTGCAGCCGGGGTCAGGCAGGAGGATGTGGGCAGGAGGGCTGTACATAGGGAGGTCCCAAGTGCTGGAATCAGGGGGAGGCTCTTTGTGTAAGGTTGCTCAAGTTCAAGGACAACTGTTAGCATGCAGGCAAGAGGGCTGGGAGTGCCAGCGGCGGCCTGGGGTGATAGAACAAGTGTGACCTGAGCCTGTGTGTGAGCCTGTGTGCGCCCATGTGACTGCGTGCGGCCATGTGACTGTGTGCGCTTGTGTGTGACCCTGTATGAGTGTGTGCCTGCCTGTGTGCCACTACATGGGACCATGTGACTCTGAGGCCGCTGTGCACCCATGTGACTGGCGACCCTGGCTGAGAGTGTGTCCTGGGTGGCTGCATGTGTGACCCTGCATGAGTCGGTGCTGGGCTGGGATCAGCGTGCAGCCCACCCCTTTGAGGACACTCCAGGGCTGACGGTGGCTGGGAGGTTGGGTGTAACCCTGGAGAAGCCAGAGGCTGCATCGTGTGGTGTGTGCATCTGTGACTTTGAGGTTGTGAGATCCATCTTGTGCCTTGAGAACAACTGCGGTTATCGGCTTGAATGATGCTGCCTCCCTGCAGCTTGCCTCAGTGAAGGTGTCCCCTGCTGGGTGCCCTGGCACTCCCCGGTCACCCACCCGCCTGCCCGCCCGAGGCTTGGGAAGGCCCCGACAAAGGGTTAGGGCCTGGGGGAAGAGGGCTATGTGGAACGAGGGAGGGCCCAGAGGGTGCGGGATGACCGAAGGGAGTGGGCGAAGAAGTAGAGTGGAAGGAGGGAGACCGGGCTGGAGCGGGAAGGGGGGTCCGGTCCAGTGAGGAAGAGGAGACACCTGGGCGGCAGGAAGGAGGTTCTACCGGGTGGGAGGGGCTGCCGGAGGGAGAAGTCTTCAGGGCCCGTGAAGGGGGGGGGGCGGCTCGGGGGCCAACGAGGGGCAGCATCCAGCCCGGGCACGAGTTCTAGGTGCCGAGGGGAAGAGCAGGTGGGAACCCCGAGAGGCAGGAGCGACGGGGTCCCTTGGTGGGCGGTCCCGGCTTTGTGCGCTGCGGGTCCGCAGTGTGTTGCATAATCAGGGAAAACTGCTGAAGTGGGGAGAACCCGAGGGGGAGGAGGGGTGGAGGAGGAAGGGCGAGGGAAGCGCCGCCCCTCCCCCCTGACCTTGAGGCTCCGCGGAAGGGGGGCAGCCGCGCCCGAGGATGCGCCTCTGTCCTCCCCCTGCGCGGGTGGGGCGGGCGGCGGGGGCGGAGCCGGCCCGGTCTCATCTGTCCTCTCTTCTCTCCACCCCCCCCCCTCCGTGCTCCGTGCCCCGCGGTCCCCGGCCTCTTCTCCTTTGTCCTTCTTCCTGTTTGCTCCTTCCCGGACCCCGTGTGTCCCGCCCGCTGCCCGCTGCCCGCTGCCCGCTGCCCGCTGCCCGCTGCCCGCTGCCCCCTCCCTCTGTCTGCCTGCCTGTCTGTCCGCCCGGCCCCCAGGATACCTCAACGACTACGCGGGGCCCGCCTCCGTCTACGATGGCGATGCGGAGGCGGCCTTGCTCAAGGGGCCGTCCCCGGAGCCCATGTACGCCGCGGCCGTGCGCGGAGAACTGGGCCCGGCGGCCGCGGGCTCGGCACCGCCCCCCACCCCGCGCCCCGAGCTGGCCACGGCCGCGGGCGGCTACATCAACGGCGACGCGGCCGTCAGCGAGGGCTACGCGGCTGACGCCTTCTTCATCACCGACGGGCGCTCGCGCCGCAAGGCCGCCAACGCCGCCGCCCCCTCCACGGCCTCGGCCGCGGCTCCCGACGGCGACGGCGGGGGGGGCGGGGCCGGCGCGGGCGCGCGCGGCGCGGGGGCGGGCGCCGGGGGCCGCGGCGGCGCGCGCGCGGGGGTGAGCGCGGAGGCGCGCGCGGGGCCCGGGGCCGGCGGCGCGGGGGGCCGGCACGCGTGCGGCGAGTGCGGGAAGACGTACGCCACGTCGTCGAACCTGAGCCGCCACAAGCAGACGCACCGCAGCCTGGACAGTCAGCTGGCGCGGCGCTGCCCGACGTGCGGCAAGGTGTACGTGTCCATGCCGGCCATGGCCATGCACCTGCTCACGCACGACCTGCGCCACAAGTGCGGCGTGTGCGGCAAGGCCTTCTCGAGGCCCTGGCTGCTGCAGGGCCACATGCGCTCCCACACGGGCGAGAAGCCCTTCGGCTGCGCGCACTGCGGCAAGGCCTTCGCCGACCGCTCCAACCTGCGCGCGCACATGCAGACGCACTCGGCCTTCAAGCACTTCCAGTGCAAGCGCTGCAAGAAGAGCTTCGCGCTCAAGTCCTATCTCAACAAGCACTACGAGTCTGCGTGCTTCAAGGGCGGCGCTGGCGGCGGCGGCCCCGCGGCCCAGGCGCCCGCCGCCTCGCCGCAGCTCGGTCCCGTGCAGGCCTAGGGCGGCGGTGCCAACGCCAGCCCAGCCGGTCGGCTCTCAGCAATACGGGCCCCCAGGGAAGTCTCCGCCAGCGCCCGGGCGGAGGGGCCGGAGGGCGGGCCCCTCCTCACAGCAATAGAGGGAGGGGGCCCGGCCCCGCCCCGCCCGCCGGGGGCCTTGTCGGCCCCTTCAAGCAATAGGGTCCTGAGGGGAGACCCACCCCGACCCCCCTCCCTTCCCCTCCAGGGTGCCCCAGGCTTTTTCCCAGCAATAGGGTCGAGGAGACCCCGAACCGAACCTCATCTCCGAGTTAGGTCTCTGAAGACCGGGGTGGGGTGAGGTGGGGAGCACCCCCCTCCCTCCTCTGCGCCCCTGGGTCGCGCCGCAGAGACTCAGGTCTTCCCCACCCCTTTCCAAGCCTTCCAAGGGCCAGGCCTGCGGCCTAGACGTCCGGGGAGCAGGCGGGGGGAGGAGCGGGAGGGGGTCCTGCGGAGGCGGCCCTGCTCCTCGGCCTCCGCGGAGCCCCGGGGGGGACAGACGCGCTGGGGACGGGAGAGAGGCGGGCGGCGGCACCCTCTCCCTCGGGGCCGCTCCGGGGCCTGGGTCCCGGCCGCCCCGCTCTCCCGCCCTCGCATCCTCGCATCCTCTGCCAAATCCGAATTCTTCCAGCCCAGCGTCCCGGGCTCTGTCCTTCATAACGAATAATAATGACGCATATCGAATCGCATGGACTTATCCGACCTCCTCAGACCCCAGCGCCCCCGCCCCGGGCCCCCCCCCCTCGTCCCCGGGCCCTCGGTGCGGGAGGCCGGAGCCCGGCCCGGCAGGCAGGCCTGGGCACGGCCCATCACACACCTCTCTATTCGCTTTGCGGGTAAAGCCCCCTGGGGGGGTTGCGGATGCGTCGGGTTTCTCTCTTTCTGTATTTGTACGTTTTATTTATGAACGGATTGCACTCGGGTCGGGGAAGGGGCGCTGAGGCCCCCACCCTTCCCGCCGACGCCGGGGGCTCGGGACGTCCGGGGTCACCTTCCCCGCCCCTGAACCCCGCCCCCTGGGCCCCGCCCCCTGGGCCCCGCCCCCACTCGGTTGCCAACTTTCGCCCGTCTATGCCAAAGCCTCGGCGGCGACCCCGCCCCAAGGGCCCGCCCCATTGGCCGCCGCCTTTGTGACGTCACTGCATGCAGCCCCACCCCCTCCCGTCCCTTCCCGGGGCTGCCCGCTTCCTGTCCCTTAGTTAGTCCGACGCCGACTATAGAGCAATAATGCGCACTGCATGCGAAGCTGCCGCCGCCTCTAGAGTTACTGAGAATCAGGTATCCCCCTGCCCTACCCACCCCATAGGCCCCTAGATCAGGGACATTGCGCGGGGCCGGACGCGCAGACTTTCTTTCCCCCTCCTCCCTCCCCCCCACGGCAGAGCCCTGCGGGTGTAATGGCTCCAGGGGCAGGGGCAGGGCGGTTGCGCCCGAGACCCCTCCTTCAGTCATCCATCACCCACCGACGGACTGTTCATTGGGCACCTACCATGTGCCAGGCCCGCTGCAGAGTCGGCCAGGGATGCAGCGACCTGCAGGGGGTGCATGTGGGTGACAGGGGTCCAGCAGGTTTGGGTGGGCCAAGGAGGGCTGCATCTGCAGAGAAAGGCCTGGTCCCTAGACCCAGCCCTGCATCCCCCTTACCTCTTCCCCGCCCCAGCCCGGGGCCAGTGCTGGGTGCAACTGGGCTCGACCTTTGACTTGCACCTGGTGTTCTCAGCTCAGGTGGCACAGACCCAGGGCCCCAAGGCCCAGCATGAGCAGGGCCACCCATACCACCGACTCTCAGTCCTTCCATCTTCTGGCCTCCCGGGCTCTGCTGTGTGGGGCCAGGGCCCCAGGCCAGACAAAAGGTGCACGCTGGAGTGTATGGCCTGGTCAGCCCCATCCCACTGGGCGCCAAGCTGCTACCCAGCTGCACCCACCGGAGCGGACTGAGGGCCCAGCCCAGCAGGGCCCATATCCAAAACCCTCTATACCACAGCCCCGTGTCCACACAGCTCCCAAGCGGGGGCCTGCCCTCCTGTGCTGGGCACACCCGCATGCACACGCACACACAGGCGCCCCGCCCCATCCCCACACGCCTGTCTACCTACCTAAGGAGAAGGCCAGAGGGCCATGGGCCGGCCAGGGCCTCCCGCTTCTCCCTACACCCCGCCGCCGTGGAAAGCCATGGGCCCCCTCCCGCCCCCATAACTAAGCAGCACAATAACCGACTTAGCGAATTCAGGTAGAAGGAACGTTTAGGTAGCACCTATTTTGTACTGATTCTACGAGTAGGGCCCGAGATGCGGGGGCCCTCGGGTGGGGGTTGCGGCCGCCGGCCTGCCCCGCCCCCACCCCCGCCTGCGCCCCGCCGCCTTGTACATACTCCCACCCGGAACAGGCCGGGATTTTTACTCGGGCCGCGCCCCTCTTCCGCCCCCGTTTGGGGCTGGGCCGGCCGGACAGACGGACGGACGGACAGACCTCCTTCCTAAGCACAATAGCACCAGCTCCCCGGAGCGCCGCACCTCCACGAGGAGAATAAATGCCACTCTTGATAGAACTTGGAGTGTCGGGTTGATGTCTGCAGCGCTGGGCCTACAGGGGCGCTGGGATGTCGGAGGGCCGTCTGTCCAGTCCTGCTGCGTCCCGGCAGGGCCGGTGCAGGCCGGGCGCTGGCAATGGCAGCCTGCCCGTGCAGCCCCGGGGGCAGCTCACTGCCTGTGTCAGGCGTGCCAGTGTCCCTTCTCGGGAGAGGGCTGTCTTCATCCTGCCAGGAGGGCCGGCTTGGCAGGCCGAGGCATGGGAGGACTCCCCTGAAAGCAAAGCAGCTGGCATTTGTCCAGTGGCAGGTTAATCCACCCTGTGCCAGGAGCTGAGGGAGCCAAAGGTCTCCTGCCTGAGGTCAGGCCCAGCCCAGAAGTGACCTAGACTCACCTGAGTCGGTACAGCAGGGCCTGCGGACCTCTGGCCTACTCTCCCTGCAGGGGCTCCTGCTGCCCCTCGGGGCTGACAGGCCACCAACGACCCTTCCTCAATGCCAGTGGAAAAAAGGGGGACAGCAGAAGGTGCAAGGTCTAGCCCCTTCCTGCTCTGTGCTGCCCACATCCTGACCCCTGCAGTGTGAGGAGGCCTCCAGGGACAGCTGACCCATGCTGGTTCTGGGGAGGTGCCACTCAGGTGACCGAGGGGCTTCCACAGCCACTCACAGCTCTTGAGCTCTAGACAGGATGAACCAAACTGAGGTGAGGGGCAGGACCTGGGCTGGTCAGGGGCAGCCCGGGGACAGGGTCGCCTGCCCTAGCAATGCCTCCTGATACCCAGGTAGGCAGGTATGAGCTGAGGGGCCTAGAGTCTTTGGAGACATGCCCTCAAACCAGGTCATCCCAGAGCAAGCTGTGTGAACCCTGGCAGGAGACAGGTCTGCCCAGATTTCATCAGGGTGGACGGCCCAGGTAAGCCTGTAGGTTGCTCAGGGTGGGGCTCAGGCGGAGGTGGGCGCCCTCTTTGGGGAGCACTAGGAGCCTGTGGAAACCTCTGGAGTGAAAGCCCCTGTTCCAGGGAGAGGTCAATGTCCTGGACCTTTCACTGTCCCCAGGCTGGGGAAGGCTTTGTAGGAAGAATCAGCCTCAGGGAGGACAGCTTACCCGAGGCCCGCCTTTGACAGCAGCCCTTCCCCACTACCCACCCGCCCCGCCCCTGAAGTCACACCCCGGGGAGTGTCCAGGCCGGAGGAGCGCTCCTCCCTTGCCAGCTCCTGGATGTGGACCAGAGGTCTCTGCTTCTGCAGGCCCCCGGGGGGCCCTGGGGTGGAAGGGCGGGACCTGCCTCCCCGGGCCTGTCCCTCAGTCCCCATAATCTCCACGGACAGGACCCTGCATCCCGAGCCGGGTCTGCCCGCTGGCCCCCCCCCCCGTGTTAGGCGCCCGCCGGCGAGGCCCGACCTCTGGCCCCTGCGCAGGTGCGGCGCGGGCAGCGGAGCGGCCCTCTCGCGCCCGGGTCGCCAGGCACCCCGCCTCCGGCGAGCCTGCCCCTCCCCCGAGGTGACTGGGGCCGCGGGGGGGGGGGGGCCGGGCGCCCACAACTCCTCCCGAGGCCCCGCCCACGCGGCGCAGGCCCCGCCCCGGCGCCGAGGCTCCTCCTCATCGGTGCTCCCGCAGCCCGCGCCTGCCCCGCGCCTCGCTGTCCGGCTCCCCGCGCGCCCCGCTCGGCGCCCGAGCCTCGACGGCCCGGCCGGGGCCCCGCGGGGCTGCTCCTCCCGGTGGTGCCTCGTCCACTCCGGTCGCTTCACTCCTGCTGCCACTTGCCAAAGAACGGCTTGGAGCCGGCCGTGCACGCGGGCGGCCGCTTCCAGCCTCACGGTTCCCGCTTCCTGGCCGCTGCGCTCGTCCGAGGCCGACCGGGAGCCTGGGTCCTCAGTCTTCCCCGACAGCCGGGGCGGGCCCCGTGGCTCTGGGCTCCGCACTGGAAGTACGGCGCAGCCAGAGGGCACGCGGGGACCGTGGGCGCGCGTGGCAGCGCTCCCGGGGCACACTCCTACGCTGCGGGCGCCCGCGAGGACACCCCTTTGTTCACCTTCGCTCGGGACCAGCATTCGGCAAGGCCTAGCGCAGCCTGGCGCGGGCCAGCTGGTGCACAGGCGCCGAGGTCTGTAGGACTGGAGGGGAGAGCAGGTGGGCGGCGCAGGCACGTGGCAGGGGCTCTCCTGCCCAGGCCCGCAGCCCCTGGGGCGGGTCACTGGAAGACACGGCCCGGTAGCCCCCGCCTGCCAGGTTCGGATGCCGGGCTATCAGTCCCGATGGCCCAGTGGCAATAGGGACGTGTCTCCGAGGGCCCAGACACCGTGATGAAGGCGGCGGCCAGTCCGCACGAAGACGCCGCTAACCGCAGGCCGACACTCTCGGTGTATTTGCTTCTAGAGAGGCGCTCTTCTGGCCTTGCTCAGCTCGGGCATGAATGGCTAATGGAGTTTTGCTGCTGGGTAAACCTGGCTGAGCCCCCAGGAAAGCCTCGCACCCCGAAATCCAGGATGCTCTCACTCCAAGCCCCACGCACAGAGGCGTGTTAAGCTAAGGTGGGAGGGAGGCGCACTTGCCACCTCGCAGTCGTGCGAGACACGGGAGCCGCTGGGTCTCCAGGCTCCCCAGGCCCTGGCAAAACTAGCCTGGGTGGAAAGGATGGCGGCCCCGCAAGCCTGCGGGAGGGGCCACCCCGGGCGGGGAGTCCCTGTGCCCGCGGGGCCCGGGGCTGTGGAGCCACCGGGCAGGGCGGGCGTCCCAGGGACCGGGGCCTGGGCCTCTGTCCTGCTCCATCTTTCGGTCTGGCGCTTGTGTGGACAACCTCAGCCGAGGAAAAGCAGGTGCTAACTAGAGGGCTCCCCGACGTGCGCTCGGGACCCACACGCTGGGTGGAGCAGAAGGCGAGTCCCGCGCCCCGGCCCGCCCGGCCCGCCCAGGCGGACGCTAACCCCGGAGGGCCCTCGGAAACGATTACGCCCCGGGCTCCGCGCCTGGCTGAGCAGTGGCGCACCCCTGCGTTTCCCGAGGGATGAGCAGCGGGGAAGCGGCCGGGGAAGCTCCGCGGAGGCGCCGCGGCCCGCGGGGAGGAGGCTGCGTCACGGGCCGCACCCCCGAACCCTGTCCTCCCCGCGTCCCGGGCGACCCCGCTCCCAGCGTGCCGCGCGCGGGGCGACCACGACTCCCAGGGTGCCGCGCGCGGGGCGACCACGACTCCCAGCGTGCCCCGCGCGCCCGCGGACTACAAATAGGCGCGCGCCGCCGCGGCCGGCCAGTGAGCGGCTCCCAGAGCGACGCGCCCGCGCTCCCCGACGGCCCGGAGGGCGCGCGCTGATTGGCGGCCCGGGCCAGCGCGCGGGCTACGGCGGCCGGCAGGGGGCGGTGGCGGCCGTTGGCCGAAGGGCTGGAGGCGGGGCCGCGGGCCTTGGGTGCTGCGAGCCCGGCGGGCCACGACTCTGCCGGGACAGGGTGCGGGTTGAGGCCATGGGCGACCGCGGCGGCGCGGGCGGCTCCCGGCGCCGGAGGACGGGCTCGCGGCCCTCGAGCCAGAGCGGCGGCGGGCCCGCGGCGGCGGAAGACGAGGTGCGGGCCGCGGGCCCCGAGGGCGACGCGCCGGCCGCCGACAAGGACGAGAGCCGCGGCTCCGACGCGGGCGGCAGCCACTGGGACCTGAGGTAGCGACGCGCCTCTCCCTCAGCCCTGAGCGCCGACCCCTGTCCGGGCCCTCCGAGTGCCCGGGCGCTCCCCGACTGGGCGTGGGCAGGTGTGCCCTGGCCCCGCGGGGGAACTGAGGCACGGACCGGAGCGCCACCCGCCAAGGTCACCAGGTGGAAGCGCCCCGCCTCCAGGCGCCCCTCCGCGCACCCCGGGGGCGCCCGGCCGGTCCCCGTGCGCGAGGAGAGGAGGCCGGGGAGGCCCTCGGGGCTTGCTGGGGCTTGCTGGGGCGGCCCCCTGAGCGGCCGTCTGGTCCTGCCCGCCGTCCCCAGGGGTGTGTTCCTGGGGCCCCCCTCACCCAGAGCTCGGCTGGCCCGGGGCCCTGCTCATGTTAGCAGAGGTGGCCTTGCGGGGCAGAGTCGGGCTCTGCCCACCGGTGGGGCAGCCTGTGTAGCTGGGGGGCTGGCGGGCAGGCGTGGGGAGCGGGTCGCACTTGGCCGGGGCAGCGCTCCCTCCTGGAAGCTGGCCACGGCCTCCCTCTGCCACCTCCAGCCTCGTCCTCCCGCTGCTGACCTCCGCTCTGGCCCAGGGGGCCTCGGGGGCTTTGGCGTGGGGAGTGCCTTTGGGGCTACAGGTTAGCACGGAGGAAGTGGGGGGTTGGCCAGTGTGCCTGCCAGGATCTGCTGTCTCGGTAGGAAGAGAGGCTTTCTTCACCATGGCGAGAGGGGGGTGAGGGCAGCTGGGGTCCGTGCCCTCGGGGTGCTCACAGTCCACCTGGAGATAAGGTAATCTCAGCACTGAGCCGCGTGGGCAAAGGTCAAGCCCAGAGTCTGCAGGCGCCGCAGGCGCTGCACGGAGGAGGAGGAGGAGGAGGAGGAGGAGGAGGAGGAGGAGGAGGAGGAGGAGGAGAGGAAGGAGGAGAAGGAGGAGAAGGAGGAGAAGGAGGCGGCCACCCTGCGGGCCAGTGAGGGAGGCTGCGAAGTCCCCCCCCCCCCCCCCCCCCCCCCCCCGCTGCTAACTGCCGTCCAGGAGGCAGGGGCATGGCTAGCACCATCTCCTCCAGGGGTGGCAGGACTTGTCTTTTGTGTAAGATGGGGGGCGCTGGCTTTGGGCCCAGTGGCTACTGCGGGACAGGCTCCTCCCGCCTCCACAGGACCAGGTGTCGGGAAGCCTTGCCTGTGCTCCTGATAGCTGGGCTGAGCCAGTGCAGCCCTGTCTCCCCAAACTCAAGGTCGACCCCCAGGAGGAGGATCTGGAGATGGCCGGGATGGCGGGGATTAGGGATTACACCCCTCCTGGTCCCCAGGCCAGGCAGGCCACGTGCTCTCGTGCCTTCCCCAGCCTTCCGTTTCCCCATTCCCCCTTACTCCCCGGCCCGGGCCTCCTCCCCTCCCTACACTTCCTGCTCACCTGGGCCTGGGCAGGTGGGTCAGGCCCTGGGTGTGTCCCAGACAAGGTGTGGCCATGGGGCGGGAAGGAGGGGGCACCGCACACAGCGCCTTGTCCCGGGGCATGTGGCCCTTGGTTCGTGGGCACTCCAGGCAGAGCCTTCTGCGTGCAGGGTCCCCCCCAGGGTGTCTGTTCCTGGGTCTGAGCATGTGGAGGGCCCACCTCCTCACCTTGTATCCCAGGAGTCAGCTCAGAGGCTGGGTGAAGGAAGTGCTGACAGGCTGACAGGCTGGCAGCAGGGAGGATAGCTGGCCCTGGAGCTGGACCCTGAGGTCCTCAGGTGTGACCCTCACTGGGAGCTGTGTCCCTGGGTGAACTTTGGCAAGCCTAACTCTCCCCGTGCACCTACCTCCCAAAGGGGATGTGATGGATGTGACACATGTGATGAATTACAGTGACCGTGCTGGCTGGGTGGACCTGGGGAGCAAGTGTGGGACGGCTGCAGGGCACAGGGGTGTGGGCGGCTGCTGGTAGCAGGGGAGAGGGCAAGGCCAGCTGTCTGCCCTCTGGTCCACTGCAGGCCGTACCGGCAGGGCTGGACCTTGTGGCTTTGGTGGGTGGTGGGCTTCCTCCCCTGGGTCTCTGACCTGTGGGGAAGTGGGGTGCCTGGGGTTGGGGTGGGAGGAGCTCCATGTAGGGCCTGGGGAGTGGGGGTGGGCAGGTTGGGGAGCCCTCGAGCTGGACAGAGCCTCACGGCAGGGATCTGAACACGTTTTTATGATGTTGTTTGGTGTCAGATTTGGAAAATGATACCCCTTCCCCAGCCCTGTTTTCATCTTGGAGGTGGCTGAAAATAAAGCCAGCGTGGTCTTGGCGGCCCAAAGGGGACAAGGGGTCCTGAAATGTTCGCTGGATGGATGTTGATGTGCAGATGGAGGTGGCCCTGGGACGGCTCCAGTGAAAGTGAATGGGCTCACACTCGGCAGAGGGGCTGGCCCGGGGTCAGGCCCAGAGACTGCTCTCTGGGAAGTGGGGCCTTGACCTCTGCTCACCTCACAGAAAGGCAGGCGCAGAGACTCGGGGAGAAGAGGGCCTCAGTGGTCCCACCGCAAGGCCCAGGACAGACAGACCTGGGAGCTGGACACGAGGAGGCCAGGCCTGTGGCCGGGACAGGCTGGTGGGCCGTGCGCAGCGCGGGCCTTGCCTCCACCCTGGCTATGGGGTGCCGGGGAGCATCGCAGCCTTCCCAGCCCCTCCCTCCCGGTGGGGCCGTCTGGGTGTTGACCACAGCCGTAGCAAGGCTGGCCACTGAGGCAGGGTCAGCCCTGAGAGACATCTGCTACGGGGCCCCCGCTGTGTCCTCCTGAGTCCGCTTGTCCTGCCTGGGTGCCTCACGAGGGGGAGACGTGCGTTCACAGGAGGGGAGGGGAGGCCCAGGGCTCACGTCTTACAACACTGGAGGCCTTGCTCAATGCTGTGTGGGGCTTCCTGGTGGCACGGCAGCTGGGGTGGGTAGGGCAGGCCGAGCGCCCCAGGGGCTGGGCTGTGGCTAGGCTATGGGTAGCCCCGGCCACCCTGTGGCCCTTTTTTTTTTTTTTTTAAAGATTTTATTTATTTATGAAAGACACAGTGAGAGAGGCAGAGACACAAGCAGAGGGAGAAGCAGGCTCCGTGCGGGGAGCCCGACGCGGGACTTGATCCTGGCACTCCAGGATCAGGCCCTGAGTCAAAGACAGACACTCAACTGCTGAACCACCCAGGCGTCCCTCCCAGTGGCCCTTCTGCTACCTGTGTCACCCTGAGGATCGGGCGGGGATGTGCGGGCGGCTTCTGCTTCCCCTTCCCCATCAGGTGGGAGCTCTCCTGGGTGGGTCCCGAGGTCTCCTCTTCCTGCTTCTGCGGGGACCTCGCCGCCATCAGGCCCCTCTTGCCTCTTCGGCCGGGGCGGGAGCACAGTACTTACCCTGTGGCTGAACTGGGCCGGGTTCCGCTCTTTTAGAAACAGTTGGAGGCTACGGGAGCGGATGAGGCCCGGGCCCCTGCCCTCAAGGCGCATGTGTGTCCAGGTGCTCAGCTGGCCCAGGGCCCCGCGCGCACTCAGAGCTGCATGGGCCCAGCATGGGGAGGAGGTGGTTGGAGGTGGGGACCCCTTGGGGCACTGGGCGGTGGGGTGGGCTGATGAGCAAGGCAGGTCCAGGCGCTGCTCCCACGTCTGCAGAATTGCGGGCTGGGCCTGTGGCTCCCGGAGCCCATCGCCCCCCGGAGCCCATCGCCCCCTGTAGCCATTACGCATGGTGGCGCCAGGGGCCTCTGGGGAGTGCGGATGGGCTCTTGGCCTGCGGTGCTCCAGCTCCCTGTCGCCCTGGGCTGGGCAGGGCCAGCTGTCCTCCTGTCCTGGAAGGACAGGCTTCTGGGTGGTCCTGAGGGCTTGGTCGTACCTGGCCCCCCCCGTGATTGTGGAAGGGGAGTAGGACATGTGGGCGGGAGAGTGGGCAGGGTGGGCATGGGCGGTCCTGCTGGGCTACAGTAGACAACAGTTGCCCTGTGGGAGGGGCTGGGGTCCTCCTGAGGCTGGCTGCTGAGGGGCTGGACTTGGCTGGGCCCCTGGGCTCGGGGGGCGGGAGGTGAACCCACACCTGGTCCTGGCCCAGGGTTCTCACCGCCCGGGGGACAGGGGGAGCCCACACTGCTCTGCTGGTGCCTGCTGGTGAGTGTCTGTCTCTCGCCCTACCAGGTGCCACCGCCTGCAAGATTCTTTGTTCAGCTCTGACAGTGGCTTTAGCAACTACCGTGGGATCCTGAATTGGTGTGTGGTGATGCTGGTGAGTAGGCTGGTGTCTGGAGCAGGTGTCCCCGTGGCAGCTGGGGCCTCGGCCCGAGGCTGGCCTTTGCCTGGGCACAGGCTCTGCCCTTGGGGGAAGGCGCCAGAGCTTTGGTGTCCGGGTGGTCCCTGCACGGGCCACACGCCTCTCCTCCGTGTTGAATCCCAGAAACAGCAGGTGTGGGTGGTCTTGGGGTCCAGAAAGTCTCTTCTGTTCCGAGGGGTCCTCGTGGGCTGGGGTCCCTGGCAGGCCTGGTCGGGGGGAGCAGGGGTAGGCTGACGGCTCTTGGGCTCAGCCTGGCAGCTCCGGGCCCCGACAGCACACTCGGCCTCGGCCCCAGGTGCCCCTCTGCATCCACCTCCGCGGGTGGCCTGGCTGGGGCCCCGGCCTGCTGGCACCTTGGGTGGGGCTGTGCTCGTGGCCCGGGAGCAGCCCGCAGGGTGGGGCAGGTGGGGCAGGGCAGCAAGGGCCTTGGGCCCAGCCCCTGCTGCGCCGGCTGATGTGGCCAGAGGCCTTTGACCCTTCCCTGACATCAGCACCTCTGTCTTGGGTGCGGCTTGTGGTTACGTGTGGAAACGGCTCCTGGCACACCCACATCCTCCTGTCATGGCCCTCTGCTCCGTGGAGCGGTCTGGTGGGCGGGAAGCTGGCTGGGCAAGGGGACAGTGGCTCCGACACCTGTCCGACCCTCAGATGTGTCCTTGGACCCCGGAGACCTTCTGCATGGGCCGCGTTTGTAGAGGCAGTCACGGAGGGCAGGCCCTGGGCCACTTGGCAGCACTGCCTGTTCCCTGCAACCCTTTGGGCCTGCCCGGCCCTTGGCGTAGCCCCAGAACCTTTCCCCTGCTCTGCTGCCTCACCGCACTCCTGCTGGACGGGATGTGCACCCCGGGGCCGGGGCTGCGCTGCGCTCCCTCCACCAGCGTGGCCCACCAGCAGCTCCGGCTCCTGCCTGCTGTGGGCTCTAGGAGGGGCCACCACCGGGCGTGGTGGCAGCAAATCTGTGCCCCGCAGGAGGTTGGCCCATGTGGCTGGGGGAGGGCGGGCTCCTGTGTCTCTCTGCGTGTCACCTCCTTGTGAAGCCTTCCCTGACCACCCAGGTAAGGGATCCCAGCAGTGTCCCCTGGCCAGCATCGCTATTCCACAGAGTGTGCCGCAAGCCCTGCTCAGGGCCTAAGTTGAGGGCACCCGGCAGGGTCTGTGCTCTCTGGGGTGGAGCAGAAGACCCTCGGGCCTGCAGAGGGAAGCCATTCCCCAGCCCCGGGCCAGACTCAGGAGCCCATCTTGCTGGGGCCGTGCTGGGGCCATGGGCCCCGGGCTCGGAGAGCGGAAGAGGGCAGTCCGGCCTCAGCTGCCTAGCCCCCAGGACTGGTCAGCTTCTCCCCACTCCCCGGGGTGTGGGACATCCTGGGGCCTCGGGGCCCTGGACCGCTGCTAGGGAACAGGTCATCTGTGCTGCTGGTGTTGGGGTGATGGGGGCACTGCTGCAGGACTTCCTGTCCCTGCAGTGGTGTGGGGTGAGGTGTGCAGGTCAGATGGGTCACAGGATGCTGCCTGGACACCCAGGGCTCTTGCCCCTCCGGGTGCTGAGAGGAGCTGGGGGGCAGCCTGTGACCAGGGCTAATGGGGCTGTGCCCTTCCTCTCTCTTGCAGATCTTGAGCAATGCACGGTTATTTTTAGAAAACCTCATCAAGTGAGTGTCCTCCCCAGGGCCCCGGCCCCGCCCCTGACGCCCCTCCCCACCTGCTCAGGCCCTCATCCCCCGGTCCCCAGGTACGGCATCCTGGTGGATCCCATCCAGGTGGTGTCTCTGTTTCTGAAGGACCCCTACAGCTGGCCCGCCTTGTGTCTGGTTATTGGTGAGCTGGGCGCCAAGGAGGCCCTCGGGTGGGGAGGGCCAGGGGTGAGCTGCGCCTGAACCTGGGGCACTTCCGTCCTCAGTGGCCAATGTCTTTGCCGTGGCTGCGTTCCAGGTGGAGAAGCGCCTGGCGGTGGTAAGCAGTTCCGGGGTCCCCTGTCCCGCCCAGAGGTCGGCTCCCCTCGCTGGGCCTACGGTTCAGGCTGCGAGTAGCTCTCCCGGGAGGGGCTGTGCCCCAGGCCTGGCGGCCCTCCCCCGGGGGGCCCTTCGCCGAGGGAGTGGGCGCACTGGCTGAGCACTGCTCCCCCCATCCCAGGGTGCCCTGACGGAGCAGGCTGGGCTGCTGCTGCACGTGCTCAACCTGGCCACCATCCTCTGCTTCCCGGCAGCCGTGGCCTTGCTGCTCGAGTCCATCACGCCAGGTGCGCCGCGTCCTTCGCCCCAGCCCGCCCCAGGGGCCTCCAGGAGAGACCCCGGCCTCCTGTGGGCCGTGTGGGAGGGCTGTGGCCTGAGCCTGCCTCTCCCGCAGTGGGCTCCGTGCTGGCTCTGATGGTGTACACCATCCTCTTCCTCAAGCTCTTCTCCTACCGGGACGTCAACCTGTGGTGCCGAGAGCGGAGGGCACGGGCCAAGGCCAAGGCTGGTGAGCAGCTGCCCGGGGTTGGGGCCTCGGCGCTCCGGTCACCAGCCATGGGGGTCCAGACCTGGGCCGCAGCCAGGCCTCACCGTCCCTCACTTGCCTGTAGCTCCCGCAGGTAAGAAGGCCAACGGGGGAGCTGCCCAGCGCATGGTGAGCTACCCGGACAACCTGACCTACCGAGGTGAGGCCCTCCCGGGGCCGGGGCAGCGGGGGTGGCCCTGAGCCCCCACGGGCACTGGCCTCACTCCTGCCCTCACTCCCTCCTGCAGACCTGTACTACTTCCTGTTTGCCCCTACTCTGTGCTACGAGCTCAACTTTCCCCGCTCTCCCCGCATCCGAAAGCGCTTCCTGCTGCGGAGGCTCCTTGAGATGGTGAGGACAGAGGCTGGCTGGGGGGGCTTGGGGGCTGCTAGGTGCTGGGGGGTTTGGGGCGGGCCAGTGGCTAGGGGCCAGGGCCTTAGCCTGGTGTTCTCTGCTTCCTCCCTCAGCTGTTTTTGACTCAGCTGCAGGTGGGATTGATCCAGCAGGTACTTGGGGCGGGGCGGCGGGGGCGGGAGGGGCGGGTGCGCTCCCTCGCCAGGGAGCTGACACTGTGCCCTCCCCTGCAGTGGATGGTCCCCACCATCCAGAACTCCATGAAGCCTTTCAAGGTGAGTGGTGGGGTTCTCCCGGGGCGGGGGGCGCGGCGGCCGGGGCGCGGGGCCAGCTGAGCTCTGTCTCTGCAGGATATGGATTACTCCCGCATCATCGAGCGCCTTCTGAAGCTGGCGGTGAGCGGCCGGACGGGGCGGGGCGGGGCGGGGCGGGCGGGGGGCGTGTTCTGCAGCCTGGCACCTGCCTCCCCCTGCAGGTCCCCAATCACCTCATCTGGCTCATCTTCTTCTACTGGTTCTTCCACTCGTGCATGAACGCCGTGGCCGAGCTCATGCAGTTCGGAGACCGGGAATTCTACCGGGACTGGTGGTGGGTGGCCGGGGCCTGGCGTGCCGGGGGCGGGGCCTGGGCGGGGCCTGGGCGGGGCCTGGCCTGCTCCGTCACTCGCTGCTCCCAACCCCCAGGAACTCCGAGTCGGTCACCTACTTCTGGCAGAACTGGAACATCCCGGTGCACAAGTGGTGCCTCAGGTGGGCGTGGGCAGGTGTGGGGCGGGCGGGCGGCTGGGGCCGGAGCCAGGCACCCGTCCCACGGCCCCTCCCTCCGCAGGCACTTCTACAAGCCCATGCTCCGGCGGGGCAGCAGCAAGTGGGTGGCCAGGACAGGGGTGTTCTTCGCCTCGGCCTTCTTCCACGAGGTGAGCGCTCTGCGGGCCCCCTGCCTCGCCCCTGGGCGGTGTGGCCGAGCGCGGCTGATGCCCTGTCACCCCGTTGCAGTACCTGGTGAGCATCCCGCTGCACATGTTCCGCCTCTGGGCCTTCACCGGCATGATGGCTCAGGTGAGCGTCCCTCCCCAGGCCCCCCCGCCCCGCCCCCGGATCCCTGTGGCCAGCTGACCTCCGCCCGTGTCTCCAGATCCCGCTGGCCTGGATAGTGAGCCGCTTCTTCCAGGGCAACTACGGCAACGCAGCTGTGTGGCTGACACTCATCATCGGGCAGCCGGTGGCCGTGCTCATGTACGTCCACGACTACTATGTGCTCAACTATGAGGCTCCCGTGGCGGGGGCCTGAGCTGCCCCAGCTGGTCCTCACAGCCGCCTCCTCACCTCACTGCCCACGGCCAGCCCCCACCTGCGTGCTGGGGAGGGGGGCTGGCTCTCCACTGCCTCCTACGAGCCCCCAGAAGGCCTCTCTGCCCCTATGGGGCTCCCTCCTGCCCTGCTCAGGGAATGGCAGACCAGGCACAGGCCAGGGCCCAGGGACCTGTGCCAATCTGCCCAGGGGTTGAGGGAATCAATAAAGTGCTGTCCAGAGTGGCTGCCCTCAGCCTGCTGGGGTTGTGGGGTGCTAGTGGCGCTCTCGGGAGAGGGTCTGCATCCCGCTGGCCCTGTCAGTGCCCACACCTCCTGGGGGTGCCACGTCCTGGGAGGCAGCCACGGTGACTGATGGAGAGGTCCGCTCCTCCCCGCACCTCCCACCGCCCAGCAAGGCTCAGCTGAGGTCCCACATCCTGTCCTGTCCCTGCCCCTGACAATCTCAAATGTGTGTGCATGTGGGGTGGGAGAGCAGCTCGGAGCTGCGTGTCCCTGTGCTGGGGCCTTGGCAGGGGGCCCAGACCTCGCAGCAGTGGCACCGATCTGGTGTGTGTACAAGGACCAGGACCAGCTGCTGGCTGGCAGAGCCGTGTGCCTGGGGCCGTCCCTGGGCTGTGGGGTCACAGCGGTGGCCCACGGACCCTCGGGCATGCTCTGGGTCGCCTGGATGAGGCAGGTGGCCTGGCCAGCCCCTGACCCGGTGTCCCTCAGGGGCACACACGCATCCTCTGCCCCTGCCAGGACCCCGGAGGAACCCTCAGCTCCCCTGGGTTGGAGCCTGTCCCCTCAGCTCTCCCTGCCCTGGGCAGGGCAGTTCACATAGCCTCAGGAAGACCCCCCCGCCCCCCCCCCCCCCGCCCCCAGGCCCGACCACCTGCCAAGCCTGAGAGGTGGGGACAGCCTACCTTGGCGGTGGGCTCTTTCTACTAAAGACCCTGCGGCCAAGGCCTGGGCGGTGGCCTCAAGAGCCCTGCGGCCCCTGGTAGCTGTCACCCTGGGCCATGCTAAGGATGGGGGGTAGGGGATGGACGCCGGGGGCACAGAGCATCAGGTGGGCTGCTCTGGTCTGTCGCCCCCCCACCCCTCCCCTGCTCCCAAACCAGCCCAGTGCCTTGAGACCGCGTGAAGAGCAGGGTCGGCTGTGCCAGGAAGATGCGCACAGTGTGCCCATCCACGCCCCCCCCCCCCGCCCCCGCCCCCGCCCCGGTCCCCTTGTGGGGAGGATGTTCCAGTGGGTCCATCCCACTGCCCCCGTCCCATCCTTCAATAAAGAATTGTGAGCCACACGGGTCCTGTGGAGTCAGGTGCGCACAGCTCTGCTCTGGACATCTGCCTTCCCTCCAAGGCGGCCACCACGGCCCAGCCCCCCAGCCCCCTCCCCACCTGGGGGTGGCGGGAGGAAACACGCGGGAGGCCACAGTGTACAGTCTGTCCTTTTATAGGTCTCTGCCAGTCTCGTCCGTCCGTCCGTCCGCGTATGTGTATATCTCTATTGAAGGGGTGAGGGGAACTCTCGTGTAAAAACCCAAAATCCAATCCTGACTGAACCCCCGCAGTGCTGGTCAGTCCAAGGTGGCTGTAAAGCCTCAAGCCAGCCAGGCGCACAGGGCTGCGGCCCTTGCTGCCGACCGGGGTCCACGCCTAGCCCTCGGCCAGCCTTCCTCCTGGGGCCTCTAGGAGACAGTGGGGTCCTTGGCTTTGGGGGGCTCTGAGCCCGTCAGCAGGGAGATGGTGGGGTCATCTGTGTAGTCGTCCCCCTCGGAGAAGTAGGAACCCTCCCCCAGCTCGAAGAGCACGGGCAGGTCGCTGCTTCCCATATCCACGGAGCCCGGGTCCACCAAGAACAGGGGTTGCGCCGTGTAGTGCACCAGCTGCTTCCCTGGGGGTGGGGGCTGGGTCAGGGCACAGGTGTGGGGGGCACGGGCGGGGCGGGCAGGGGCTCGGGGCTCGGCTCACCTGAGTCAGGGCTGCTGTTCTCTGCCTCGAGAGGCCTGGGCGGCTCCTGGGGGGAGAGGAGCTCCTGGATCTGCTGGGGAGCAGGGGGCAGAGTGAGGCTCCGGCTCGCCTCCCGCCCCGCCCCGCGCCCCTGTCCCCCGCCCCGCCTACGCACGCTGGCCAGGCTGCTGTCAAGGTCGGGCAGGCTCATGTCGGGCACCGTCACGGAGGGGCTGAACAGCTGCGGGGAGGGAGGGCAGTCAGGCCACGCTGGGAACCCGCAGCCCGCGAGGGGAGGGGAGGGGAGGGGAGGGGAGGGGAGGGGAGGGGAGGGACTCACGTCCAGCAGGGCGCTCGTGTCCACGCTGAAGCCGTGGCTCGTCAGCATGGTCTGCAGGTTGTCCAGGTTGGAGTCCATGGCGTCCAGGTGGTCACTGAGCTCCGTCCTAGCCGGAGTGGGTGGGGCAGGTAAAGTGGGGCTCTAGGCACCCCCAGCCGGATGCCTTCCTGCCGGTGCTCACACCCGCCATCCAGAGAGGGGCTGCCCGCAGCGACGCCCCACCCTGCCTGGGCTCCCGGGGGGCCCCGCTGCACAGCGTGTGCGGGAAAGGGCCAGGGCCTCGGCCACGGCGGGGACGGTAGCTCAGGCCACGCCACCGGCCGTGTCACCGTGAGGCCCAGTAAGGCCTCTGGCGGCACTTCACACTGGGCCAACGTGGCGGTGGGGAGGGGGCAGGAGGGGTTCAGTGTGCAGGACGGGCTGGGGGCAGTTTTCCAGGCTTGACAAGGTCTTGCCTTTCCATTGGAAGGCGGTAGGGATGGGGAGGGGGAACTGCAGCAGGCTGCGGAGGGCTGGTCCGTCGTGTGTGTGCACGTGTGTGTGTGCGTGTCCATCCCCGTGCATGCTGGGAAAGAGGCCTGGGTCAGGAGGCTGTGGCCAAGAAGGCCCTGGGCCACTAGACGGGCGGCCACCAGGCCAACTCTGGGTGGTGTCCTTGGGGCCCCGCCCCACCCCTCCCCACCCCGCGAGAAAGCCAGTGCGCACAGCAGCCAGGGCCCAGTCTGCACCGGTGGCAGCTGCCAGGCTGAGAGGCCCATCCTGGTCAGTCGGCGACCTGGGCCACTGGCTTGGGCCCCAGAGCCTGGGGTGGGGGTTGCCCCCGCTGCAGAGGGCCCAGCGCCTGTTCACCAGGCGGGGCCGAGTGCTCATGGCCAGGCCAGGGTCTGGTCCGAGGCTGGGGAGGGGCCTGAGCTCTGGCGGAGCCCTCCTCCCTCCCCAGTGGGGACGGCGCTAACCCTGGCTGGACTCGGCCATGCAGAGAGGAGGGGCAGGGGAAGAGGCGGGCGACCCCAGACATCTGTGGAGCGCGAGCCAAACTGCAAGATACAAAGACAAGAGCCCCCCGATTGCAGGTGGGGGCCAGGTGGACTCCGTGCCCCCCCGCCCTTGCTTGCCTGGCCTCTGGGGCAAGCCCCCTGCTGGGCAGCAGGACAGGTGCGGTGGCCTGTTGCAGGAAGGGGTGACAGCAGCAGCCAGAGTGGCTCAGAGAGCAGGTGTCACAGGCCTGCGGGGCCACACCCCCTTGGCTCCTGAGACCCTGGGGACGTGGGCCCAGCAAGCTCTGAGCTCAGGGCCGGGTCTGCTGGTATGTCCCCCAGCGACCGTGTGCCCGCCGCCTGACGACCACCCTGTAGCAGCCCCTCCAGGACAGTCCCAGCTTCCAGAGGCTGTGGTGGAGGTGGGTGGGGGGCACTCACTTGTCCAGGCAGGCTACGCTGAGGCACTTCTCAGGGGCCGGGGCAGGCGGGGGCGAGGGTGAGGGGCGGCGGCCCCCTGCATCCGTGAGGGGTGTGGCTGGGGCGGCGGGTGCAGGCTCGCTTTCCCGCAGGATGGAGTCAATGAGGGCGGTGGGGGACAGGGGTATCTCCACGACGGAGGACTGGTGTCCAGGACTGGCCTCCTCCACCCGGGGGCTCCGAGGAGGGCTGGGGGGCTCCTCCTTGACGCGTACCACGGGGCTGCTGGACAGTGGCCTGCGCGTGGGGGCACACACATCAGGAGCTGGCTCTGTGAGCCCACCCCTCTCCCGACGGGTGGGAAGACGACGAGGCCCCCACCTCTCGTCTACGCTTCCGCCCGGGGAGGCCAAGGGACTGCTGGGGGCCAGTTCGGTGATGTCGGAGATGATGGGTCCGGAGCTGGCGACGGCATCTGGGGAGTAGAGGCTGGAGCTGCTGTAGGCCGGGGAAGGAGCCTGCCATCAAAGGGAGGTGACCTATGTGGCAGGAGCCGCAGCGGCGCCTGCCCGCGCCCCCCCGGGCCAGGCCTGCTGCACCCGGTGCTCACCGAGTAGGGGCCCGAGCCGTGGATGTGCTCCAGGGAGTACTGCCGGCCATACTTGGGCATGGAATGTGCCGAACTGCCGTCGTTCAGCATCAGGGGGCTGTGGGGGGAAAGGGCAGGTCAGGTGCCTACCCCGGGCCTCGGCCACCCAGGCCTCAGCCAAGAGGACACAGGGTGGCTGGGGGCCCCGAGCTGAGGAGCAGCCCCCCTGCCCCCGGGCCTCACATTTTCCTCTTCACCCCCAGGATCCGGTTCGACTGCACCAGGGAGATGAGGAACTGGATGAGCTGCGGGGGGGGGGAAAGGCACAGTCAGCCCAGCCGAGGACGGGACCCGCAGGCGCTCCCCGGGGCCCGCCGCGCACCTTGTTGACGACTTTCTGCTGCTGGGCGTGCTTCTGCCGCAGGCTGGCCACTTCCCGCCACAGGGCCTCGTTCTCGCTGTAACACACCGGGTGCGGTCAGCAGGACTGGGGGGCTCCGCAGACACCCCTCCACCCCCCGCAGGTGTGGGTCATGTGTGCGGTGCCCTGCCACACGGCCAGGGCGGGACAGACAGAGGTACAGGTGGAGGGCAGTGAGGCTCCCAAGGAAGGGGCATGTTGGGTGCACCCCAGGATCCTGGAGGAGACCCCTGTGGGGGCACACAACCCGAGTGTCTGCCCCCTGAACCTGAGGCGAGGCGGGAAGGCCAGGGGTACGGTGCAGCCCAGCTGTTCAGGCTGCAGAGTGGCCGATGGGGGTTGTCGTGGGCCTTTAGGGAGCTCAGGGCCCGTCACGGGGCCTGGGAATGGCTGAGAAGGGGCTTCAAGGGGTATGAGTGCCACTGGAGCACCATCTTCCCAACGGGGGTGCGTGGGGCTGTGAGCAGGCCTTGCCACGCCCCCTGAATGTCTCACTGACATGGAATTGACCCCCTTGGCCTTGTCCTGAGAGGGACCCACGTCCTGGGAGGCCAAGTTCACCTGGCCCCCATCTCCAGGTGTCACAGGGCCACTGGCTTCTGAGGGACCCCAATGGGAGGGTGGTCAGAGCCCAGGAGCTGCTTCTGTGACCCTGGAGTCATGAGGACAGCCACTCTAGGCTGTGCTTCCTGGGGCCCCCGGGGCTGGTGCTTCGATGGGCCGTGGAGACCCAGCGGTGAGGCTACATGACACGGCGAGTGGGAGGAGCCCAGCTCTGCCCGTTGGGGCAGGAACACCGGGGGGTGGACCCTGTCTCCCTGAAGGGAGTTCAAGTCCCAACCTAACTACATGTGGAGAGCAGAAGGCCTGGGAGCCTGTGCCGTGAACCGTGGGAGGCAGGGCTGGTGGGAGGAGGCCCCAGGACATGGCTGGCTTGAAGGCCTGCACCTTCCTCAGGTCCCCCCCCCACCCCCTGGCCGGGTCCTCTCGTCCCACCATCTCCCCTGCCTGGTGGCCCCTCTGCACTCGCTGTAGGGAACCTACTGCTTCATGGCCAGCAGCTTGGAGTCCATGCTCTCCTGCTTCCCCTTCATGAGCTGCACGTCGGTCAGCAGCTTGGTGACACTGTCCTGGCGGATCTTTATGTCCTCGTTCTTCAGTGTGGAGACCTGGGTTCCCGGGAAGAGGGAGGGCCTGGGATGCAGCGCCAAGGCCAAGGGGCTGGTGTCTGGAGAGGGGCCTTCACGTGGTGGCTGCTGGGGTTTGGGCAAGGGGGCCCACGGCGGGCAAGCGGGGGCAGGGGGCCAGCTGCCCTCAGCAGCGACAGGCCCAGCAGGACAGGAAGCGGACGCTGCTGGCCCGCGTGGCCTGGAGGAAGGTCTGAGGAGGCAGAGAGGGAGGCTGGCTACTCACGCTGGTCACTTTCCTCTTGATGTTCTCAAGGAGCTGCTCCTGGCCACGCAGGAAGCACGGGTGCTGGAACTCAGTGTCGTCCCTCTCTGGCTTGACCAAGCCACCCTGCTCAATGTGCACCACCTTCCGGAAGCCGTCTGCATGTGACGGGGTGGGGGCGGCTCTGCCTCAGGGCTGGGGACCAGACCCCAACTACAGCCTGGCCGCTGCCCCGCTGAGGGACGTGGGGAGGACCCCGGGGGAGGGCCGTGCCCGGCGCGGCTCTGGTCACGCCACGGCCCGCGGCGGCTGGTGCTCTCGGTCTAAGGGAGACCCCGCATTCCCGGACCACACGCGGCTGTGTCCGGCTGCGCTCACAAACTCTGCCCGGAGGACCCTGGGTTCAGGCCCACCGGAGCCTGCCCCCCCAGGTGCACAGTCCGCCTCCGGGCCAGCGCAGGTGTCAGAACCCGCGGCCCCATCCTTCACCGGACCGGGCAGCAGGGCTGCAGAGACCCTCAGAGGAGGCGGCCCTCCGTCCCTGCCCCACACGCCTGGAGGGCGGGTACTCACACATGTTGAGCTGCCGCACGAAGCTGGCCATGTTGTTGTGCTTGAAGTACTTCGGCAACACCTCCTTGGCGAACTGTCCCTGGTCGAACACGTGGAAGCTGTTCCCGCTCTGCTGGGACACGCGGGGCGGAGTCACGCGCCGCTGGCCAGGCGGGCACGCCCCCGAGAGGTGGGCAGCTCGTCCCAGTCGGCAAGCCCTGCCCCAGGGGTCAGAGGTTCCTAACACACTGCGTTTCAGACCCAGAGTTTAGGGTAACCAGCAAATTTCCCCCACGAGCAGCTAAGACCCCAAAGTGAGGCAGCCCAGACAATGGGAGCCTGACGTCATTCATTCTGGAGGGAAACACGGTTGTGCTCAGAACCGCGGGCCCGTCCCTGTGGGCATGAGACGAGAAACGGAGGTCCCGACGGAGTCACCCCACTACTCTTCTTTCATCTCCTTTCTGACCTACGTCCAGGAGCTACCAGGAGGGTCAGGGGCCTGGAGCAGGCACAGGGATTGCGGAGGGGAGGGGGTGGCGGGAGTCTACAAGGCACACCTGCAAGGCTTCCCGTCAGAGGGCACTAAGAGTAGGAGCGCGAGGCCAGAGGGCCCCCAGGTGACACGTGCGCGTGGGGGGGGGAGGAAGGACTCTGAAGACCCCTCCTCCTCCAAAGCAGCGTTAAGGACACTGGCAGAAGTGTTAGGGCGCACTTTTTCAGAACCCTGAAAACCCATCAAGGGATGACAGCAACATGGGGAGCGTTTATTCAAGAGCCGCGCCGCGCTTCACTCGGGTCGCCTGCCACTCCACTCGCGGTAACCCAGTGAGCTGAGCGCTGTGGTATTTTGACTTGCCCCCTCCCCGCTTCCTCTGCCAGCAGCTGAGATCACAGAAGCCCAGCTCCCTGGCAGCCGGGGTGACGATGGGGCCGGGGCTCCTTCAACGCCCCACTCCCAGAGATCTGCTATCTTACTGGTCTGACAGCTCCCTGGAGATTCCACTTGCAAGGCTGTCTTTGCTTGATTTGACCCCAAACTCTCCCAGGAGAAAAAGCCTTTTCCCTGGGGATGTTGATACCATCAAGAGCGGATGTAACAACTCTGAGTCTAAGGCAGAGGATAGCAGTTACGGCAAAAACCAGGCTAACCAGGAAACTTAAGAGGAAAAGCTGGGGAATGAGATATCGAGAGGGGTTTTGAAAAAACCCCAATCTTCCTGTGAATCCAGAAGTCATGTGCACGTGCGGGGCCGCATCAAGAATGAGGTAAGGCCTGAAAAGGCCCTAGGTTTGCACATTGGGCTGACTCTGAGGCACCAGCAGCAAACAGAGGATGAAGTAGAGGCGTCAGCTGCCTGGCTGAGCACTGAAGGCTTACCCTGATAAATTCAGAGCCCCCAGCAAAGAATGGGGCACTTATGGGTTCCAAGCATCAAAGGAAATTTCTGCCCCTTTCTGTACCTGTGAAGCTAACCAAAGACTTAAGCGGTCACGAACAATGAAGACCATACACTGTCCAGAATTCAGAAAAGTCACTAGACAAACAAACACCGACAGCATAAGAAACAGCAAAAGCAACAGCCCTGGGGAGGAAGGAGAAGCTGATGTTCAGAAACCAACATGTGCCATGTTATATCGACTGAAAGTCCAGTTTTCATTACGGTATGAGACATGTAAAGAAATAAGGCTCGGTGTATACGCTGGGAAAAAAGCAATCAGTTGAAACCATCCCTAAGTAAACTTAGAAGTTGGATTTACTAGACAGAGTTTAAATCAGCTATTTCAAATATGTTCAAAGACTAAAATGAAACCGTATCTAAAGAAATAAGGGAAAGTATGAGAATATCTCCGAGAATAGAGTACCAGTAAAGAGCAAAATCATAAAAATGAACCAAATCAGAATTCTAGAGTTAAAAAGTATTACAACTCAGGCCCAAAACTCACTAGAGGGGCTTGAAAGCAGATCTGAGCACAGACAAGGAATTGGCAAACATGACGATGGGTCAATTGAGATTATCCAGTCTGAGGAACAGAAAGAGAAAACAATGAAGAAAAATGCACTCAGAGACTGTGGGATAACACCAAACACCAGCTTAAGCACAATGGGAGTCCCAGCAGGAGAGGACAGAGGAATAATGGCTAAAAACTTCCCAAATTTGATGAAAAATGTCAGGAAGCTAAACAAACTCTAAGCAGAATAAACTCAAAGAAATTCACACCTAGATACTTCATAATCAAACAGGATGAAAAGATCCAGAGAGAATTTTGAACGCAAAAAGGTAGAAACAGACTCATTTTGTACAAAGGACCCTTAATAAGATTAACAGCTGATTTCTCATCAGAAACCATGGGGGCCAGAAGGCACTGGGATGGCTGAAAGAAAAAAACCTGTTTACCCAGAATTCTGTATCTGGGAGCAAAGGGAGCAAAACTACTCTTTGCAAAGGAAGGAGCAACTTTCCATTCGGGATGTCAAGTGTGAACCACTCCCAAGTGAAACAAAGCTTATTCAAACCATTTAAAGTCTTGGGACCCGTGGGTGGTCAGTGATTGACTGTCTGCCTTTGGCTCAGGGCATGACCCCAGGGTCCTGGGATCAAGTCCCACATCAGGCTCCCTGCAGGGAGCCTGCTTCTCTCTGTGTCTCTCAAGAATAAATAAATAAGATCTTAAAAAAAAAAAAAAAAGTCTCTGGAAATGATCCTAAAGGCATACAACAAATGAAAACATTTATTCAAAAAAACCTACTAAACCTATGCAGGACTAGTGAGCCTGTAGCACCTGAGCTGCAAGCTGCTCCCTCCCCACTCAGTTCACCTTGGTTGATGCTACACTTTGGGAGAGCATGACCAGGAGGGTGGGGGTTCCTCTCCCTTCTGTTTCCAGTTCAGACTTACTGTATCTCACTGAGAGGAGAAGGCCACCAGTATCTCTCATCCTGTCTAACAACAAGGTCAAGAGGCTAAATTCCTGGTGACTGCAACCAAGAGGTGTGTGTGGGTGCTTCTCCATTTTGCCCCCACCCATATAATGCAGGCTGTACCCCAGGCACCCCCTGATTGCCCTCACTCCAGCTAGCATGTAGGGTACAGCATCCATGTTGGGAGAGCCAAGCGGGAAGACCAGAGTCCACTGCCCTGCCCAGTGCCCAAAATAGTGGCTCAGAGAGTTCTCATGAGGGAGGCAGCCCAAAGGAAAGAAAACTCTGAAGTTCTCCCCAAGCAAACTCAGTTTATGTGAAACCAAAGTGTTAGAAAGTTCAAGCCTAAGGTTGCTCTGGAAAACAACAGCACCTCTAAATTAGGAGTAAAATAAGCTCGAGGGGTGCCTGAGTGGCTCAGTTGGTCGAGGGTCCACCAACTCTTGATTTCAGGTCAGGTCATGATCTGTGGGTCGTGGGATCGAGCCCCATGTCAGGCTCTGTGTTCATCAGGGAGTCTTCTTGAGATCCTCTTTCTCCTTCTCCCTCTGTGCCTCCCCAAATCGTGTGTGCATGCTCTCTCTCCCACTAAATAAATAAATCTTAAAAAAAAAAAAAAGAACAGTAAAAGGCTTAACCAAGGCCAGCTTGGTCATACAGCAAAGACAGCTAATAGCCCGCCCAGGTCAGAACAGACCTCAGACAGAACTTAAAGGCCACCACTGCCTGAATGTAATTAGACCAGACTTCTCAACAATCTGTGCCCTGGGGCACTGTCAAAGCCAACAGAACAATGAGGCAGTAATTATAGAGCCTACAGTCTGGGTGTAACACCCCGAGCCAGTGAACTAACACAGAGAAACAGACCTCACTGACGCAACCTACAAGCCAGCAACGCCCCCCCCCCCACAAAAAAAGGACAAGGGTGGGTGGGGTGGTCATCCAGAAGTACAGCATTACCTACAATATACTTTTTCTTTCTTTTTCTTTTTTTTAATCTTTAAAGCCTTTATTTATTTGAGAGTGAAAGAGAGAAGCAGACTCCCCATTGAGCAGGGCGCCCAATGTGGGGCTCGATCCCAGGACTCCGGGATCATGACCTGAGCCAAAGGCAGACCCTTAACTAACTGGGCCACCCAGGCGCTCCTAAAATGTACTTTTTCTACAAAATTATGAGACATGTAAAGACATGTAAAGAAACAGCAAAGTATGATCCATGCACAGGGAAAAGAGAAAAACAGTAACTGCCTGTGACAGACATCACATTTAACCAAGACTTCAAGGAACACATTCAAAATATGTTTAGAGGGACACCTGGGTGGCTCAGTGGTTGAGCGGCTGCCTTCAGCTCAAGGTGTGACACTGGGGTCCTGGGATTGAGTCCCACATCAGGCTCCCTGCATGGAGCCTGAGTCTCCCTCTGCCTGTGTCTCTGCCTCTCTCTCTCTCTGTGTCTGTCATGAATAAATAAATAAAACCTTAAAAAAAATCTTAAAAAAAAAGAAATGCAATTGATTTTGTGTTGACCTTGTATCTAATAATCTTGCAAAACTCATTGTTCAGTTCTAAGAGTATGTATTTTTTAATTTTTAAAAATTAAAAAAAATTTTTAAGAGACCATGCATGTGCAAGTGTGTGTGTGTGTGGGTGTAGGGACAGAGGGGAGAGGAATAGACAATTTTAAGCAGGCTCCCAGCCCAGCCTGGACCCGACACAGGGTTCTATCTCACGACCCTGAGATCATGACATGAGCTGAAATCAGGAGTCAGATGCTTAACCAACTAAGCCACCCAGATACCCCTAGTTCTAGGTGTATTTTTGTAGATTTCTTGGGATTTTCTGTGTAGACAATCGTGCTATCCATGAATAAGACCAGTCTTATTTCTCCCTCTCCAAAACATATTCCTTTAATTTTTCTTGTCTTCAAATACTGGACAGGCCTTCCAGTACAATGTTGACTAGAACTGGCGAGAATAGACATTGTGCCTTATTCTGATCTTAGGGGAAAAATATTCAAGCTCTCCTATTAAGTATGATGCTAGGTGTAAGTTTCTTTGTAGAGCCTTTTGAATTAGGCTGAATAAGTTCCCCGCTATTCTTAGCTTCCAGAGGATATTTTTTTTTTTTTTTAAAATAGTATTTCAGTTTTTTTTTTTTTTTTTAAGATTTTATTTATTTATTCATAGAGACACAGCTAGAGAGAGAGAGAGGCAGAGACACAGGCAGAGGGAGAAGCAGGCCCCATGCAGGGAGCCCGACGCGGGACTCGATCCCGGGTCTCCAGGATCACACCCCGGGCTGCAGGCGGCGCTAAACCGCTGCGCCACCGGGGCTGCCCCAGAGGATATTTTTTTATTTTTATTTTTTAATTTTTTTTTTAATTTTTTTTTTAAATTTTTATTTATTTATGATAGTCACAGAGAGAGAGAGAGAGAGAGAGAGGCAGAGACATAGACAGAGGGAGAAGCAGGTTCCATGCACCGGGAGCCTGATGTGGGATTCGATCCCGGGTCTCCAGGATCGCGCCCTGGGCCAAAGGCAAGCGCCAAACCACTGCGCCACCCAGGGATCCCCCAGAGGATATTTTTTAATGAACATCATATATATTTTTTTTTCATATTTTGTTTTTTAAAGATTTTGTTCATTTGAGACAGACAGACAGGGAGAGAGAGAGAGAGATGCAGAAGGAGAAGCAGGCTCCCTGTAGGGAGCCTGATGTGGGACATGATCCCGGGTCCCCAGGATCACGTCCTGGGCCTAAGGCAGGCACAAAACCACTGAGCCACCCGGGCTGCCCTGAACATCATATTTTGACAAATATTTTTCCTGCAAATAATATGATTATGTGGTTTTTCTCTTTCAGGCTATTAACACAATGGATTATATTGTCTTGATTTTAAAATCTTGAACCACCCTTGACATTACTTTTTTTTAATATATTGCTAGATTTGCTCCTATTTTATAGAAGGCGTTTTGAAAGATACTCGTCTGTAGTTTTCTTGGAACTGTTTTTGTCTAACTTTTTAACAACACGGGGGCTCGTACCAGGGCTGTTCTTTGTGACCGCCAGCATTCAGCAGGTGTGATGGTTTTGGAGAACATGTTACTAAGGCCACCTAGGGCTCTTGCTCTCTAGGATCTCTTGCTCGGAGAGAAGCGGGCTGACCTGCTACGGGCGGCCTAGGGAGAGGCTCGCGTGGTGAGCAATGCAAGTCTCTTGACAAAAGTTACCTGCCACAAACACTTAAGAAGCAGGTTTCTTTTCTCTAGTTGAGTCTTGAAATGACTGCAACCTCATGAGAGACCTTGAGTCCACATCAGTCTGTGACTCTCAGAAACAGAGACATTGTTTTAAGCAGTTACGTTTGGAGACGATGGGTTACACAGCAGTAAGTAACACAACTGCTACATGTGTGAGTGTTGTAAAGATTTACTTACTTATTTTAGGGAGGGAGGGGCCAAGGGGGAGGAATCCCAAGCTGACCCCTTGCTGAACACAGAGTCCGATAAAGGCTCAATCTCTCAACCCTGAGATCACGACCTGAGTCGAAATCAAGACTCGGACTCTCAACCAACTGAGCCCCCCAGGCGCCGCTTTGTGGTTTTTTAGAAGCTATTGTGAATATTTCCATGTTCAACAATTCATTGCTAGTGTGTAGAAGCAGAATTGGTTTTTATATACTAACCTTGAATCCTGTGGCCTCACTAAACTCATTTGTTAGTCCTAGTAACTTTTTTGGGTAGATTCCTTGGGACTTTTTTTTAAAGATTTTATTCATTTATTCATGAGACACACACACACACACACACACACACACAGAGAGAGAGAGAGAGAGAGAGAGAGGCAGAGATATGGGCAGAGGGAGAAGCAGGCTCCATGCGGGGAGCCCGATGTGGGACTCAATCCCGGGGCCCCAGGGTCATGACCTGAGCAGAAGGCAGACACTCAACCACTGAACAACCCAGGCGTCCCCTTCCTTGGAAGTTCTTATAAATCTTGGATCTGTGGGTTCACAGCTTTCCAAAAATTTGGATAGTTACATCTAAGCATTCCCTCCTCCTTTATCCTGGGACCTCGCTTGTGTGTCAGGCTGTGTGATACTGTCTCCAGGAGGCTCTGCTCAGTGTCTGGTCTGGTTTTCCTGGACATCACTGCAAACGGTTTCTATAACCATAGAACTCTAGTTCAGTGATCTTTTCTTCTGCAGTATCTAATCTGTTTTGTTTTTTTTTTAAAGATTTTATTTATTTATTCATGACACACACACACACACACACACACACAGAAAGAGAGGCAGAGACACAGGCAGAGGGAGAAGCAGGCTTCATGCAGGGAGTCCGATGTGGGACTCGATCCTGGGTCTCCAGGATCCTGCCCTGGGCTGAAGGCAGCACCAAACCGCTGGGCCACTGGGGCTGCCCTCTAATCTGCTGTTAATCCCCGACAGTGACTTATACAAATAAGTTTTGGATTTTAGAGTAACTTCAGATTTACAGAAAAATTGGGAGGATAGTACAGGGTTCTCACATGCCCTGCAAACCATTAGTATCATTGTGTACTTGTCACAAGTAATGAATCAATATAGAGGTTTTCCCTGCTATCTGAAAGTAGAGTGTTCCTATGAAATCTTTTATAACCCAAATTTTTTAAAGCAAAGAATTAACTGTTTTTTTTTTTTAAAGATATATTTATTTGTTCATGAGAGACACAGAGAGAGAGGCAGAGACACAGGCAGAGGGAGAAGCAGGCTCCATGCAGGAAGCCCGACGTGGGACTCGATCCCGGATCTTGGGGTCACGCCCTGAGCCGAAGGCAGCCGCTCAACCACAGAGCCACCCAGGTGTCCCAGGAATTACTGTTAATCAATATGGCAAAATTTAGAGTATTCCCAGACCCCCCAAAATAATCACTTAGGCTTTTCTGATACCGCAGAACACACCTTGCAAATGGATGCACAAAGTAAGTTGAGGTAAGTCCTAGGTACTCAGACACAGCGCACAGCTCTAGCAGTGTGAGGCTGAGATGCTGAGTACAGCCCCTGAGGAAAGAGCCTGGCGGGGCCACCCGTGCCGCGTGGAATGTGCACTGCCTCTACAATGACTTGCTGCAAAAAACATGCTGAATGCTATTTTCGCTTTTTGTAAAAATGAAAATCCCTTTTGGATTTCTTTTAGTAGCTGAAACAGGTACTAACGTAGGTCTTCTGTAAGAGCAAGATGGCATAACGTGAGCTTTAAAAAAAAAAGGGTGGATACCCATACGTTATTATTAACTACAGTCCCTATTTCATTCGGATTTCCTTAGTTTTTAGCTTATGCCGCTCTGTCCCAGGACATCATCCAAGGGGTTACATGACATTCAGTTGTTATGTGTCCTTATATTCCTCTTGGCTACGACAACCTCTTAGACTTTCCTGGTTTCTTCTGACCTGGAGTTTTGAGGAGTACTGGTCTGGTATTTTGTAGAATGTCCCTCAACCTGGATTTGTCCTGTGTCTTTTCCTCTTGACCAGGTGAGGTTATATAAGCTTTTGGAGGGGAAGACCACAGATGGTAAGTGCCCTCGCCGTGTCACGGCGGGTCGCACACTACAAGGCCCTGTCAGGGGTCTCGCTGTCGTTGCCCCCACCTGTTCCCACTCTGCGTTTCTCGGAACAAAGTCACTACGTGTAGCCCACACGTACAGGTGGGAAGATACGTGACACCTCCCTGAAGGGGTATCTACACGAACAGTCTGGAATTCTGGGATACGTGTTCCACTGACACTTTATTCTCTGTCCTCCACAGCTGTCTTCATGGTTTTGGTTTACTTCTTTGAGCACTCGGAATATTTTTACAGTTGTCTCAGTGTCTTTGTTGGCTAGTTCCCCTCAGCCCTGGGAACACTGCTATGACTCTGCCCTTTGTCACAGGACACACGCTCCTGCCAAGTGGCTCCTCTGTTGGTTCTGATAGGGCCCTGGACACGAAGGTCTTTACGTCGTGTCTAGTCGTGTGGTCTTCCTCCCCAGAGTGTTCCGTGGGGATCAGCCTGGTCTTTCAAGGCTTCTCTCTAAACTCGATCACACTGCACCGGGGGCAGACTCTCCTGATTTGGTCCCACTGCCAAGCTGTAGCCTCTGTGGAATGCTCTGCACGCCCAGGTGGCTCCTCCGCTCTGGCTGGGAGAGCTCAGGTGACTCACCGCCCTGTGTGAGCTCTCCTCAGTAGCTGTTCCTTCTCTAGAAGGTTCTCAGGCTGGCTTCATAGGTCTCCTCCTACGGGCAGGTGAACCGGCACCTGCTGAAGACCCAAAGGGGCTCATGCGCAGACTCCTGGGGCTCCGTCTCAGTGCGGCTCCCTTCCCTGACCGCACCTTGCAAACTCTAGCTGCCTTAGCTTCTCCAAAGCTGGGCTGTTAGTCTGAAAACCGCCTCCAGGCAGAAAACCTGGGCACCTGTGTGGCTTACCTGTCCTTCCTGTTTTCCAATCCTGAACACTGTTCAATGGTTAAGCCCACACTGAGTATGTCGCACGAGCCCTGCCTTACGGAGTTTCAAAAGTCTCTGGTGAGACCTTCACAGAACGTGACATTCTATCTCCCTGCCTCATGGTTCAGGACCCCTCCTTCTCTGCTGCCTCTGGGGGATTCCTGGGGGTGCTCTCAGCTTTACCTCTGGTATAATGAAAGCCTACGATTAGAAATATGGAGAAGCAGAGAGAAGTGAGTGCCCCACTGCTGGCTGGTGAGTGATGCCCTCATTCCGAGATGCACGTTCTAAAACAAAATTATTTTATGTATCTACTTGACAGTGAGAGAGAGCATGAGCAGGGAGAGAGGCAGCGGGAGAGGGAGAGGCAGCCTTCCCCGCTGAGCGGGGAGCCCGACGTGGGGCCCTATCCCAGGACCCCGGGATCATGACCCAAGCCGAAGGCAGACACTGAACTGACTGAGCCACTCAGGCATCACCACCCTTCTCCCTTCCGAAGTAAACTCTACA
Organism: Vulpes lagopus; assembly: GCF_018345385.1. Classification (NCBI taxonomy): domain Eukaryota; kingdom Metazoa; phylum Chordata; class Mammalia; order Carnivora; family Canidae; genus Vulpes; species Vulpes lagopus. The sequence continues at coordinate 539,792 of NC_054832.1, forward strand.
CCCAGCATGGGGCTCGAACTCACGGCCTTGAGATCAAGTGTTGCATGCTCTAGCCACCGAGCCAGCCAGGTGCTCCGAGATGCAAGTCTCAATGCCAAGTCGGACTGTAAATTTGGAGTCTCTGACCTTATTTTTGATGGCACTAGGAACACCCTACAATGAATCCCAAATTCTGCAGGCATGTATGTTTATATAGAGAGGGCTTCTGTCTTTGAGTATTTTCTCAAAGGGCTCCATGACCCCAAAGGGTTAACCACCACTGTATTCCATGAGGGGGACCACCTGCACTTTCCAAGTATCTGCCCAGAACACCGTCGTCCCCCAAATGTCCATCCAAAGACTAGTCGGGCGTGATGTGCCCTGGTCCCCTGCATGCAGCAGGCTGACCACTCTCTGGGTTCCAGGAACATGGGCATGAGGAACAGTAGGCACGTGTCTGGAGCCATGTGGCCACAGAAGCAGAGAAACCCAGGCTGCAGAGTGAGGTGACAGGAGGTGTGAGGCTGGTCGAGAAAGGGAGGGTCCCTTAGGTCCTCCTCCTCCACCTGACTTTTGTCCTTGAGTGTAAGACCAGCTGCACCATTACATCCTGTTCTTCCTGCTGAAGTCAGCTTTAGCGAGTCCCAGCGACACAGGCACCAACACATCCCTCCTACTCTCTGGCCACTGGCCCCTGCACGGATCTCCGGACGAAGGAACACACACACAGGTTGGTGACTCTGATCACTCCGTGGCCTTCAGGTCAAGAAGGGAGGGGTCTGTGGTGGCACTACTGTGCTGCCAGCCCGGGAAGCATTTGAGGGTTGGCATTCCGCCTTTCACTGCCTGTGAAGACAGCACTCCCACCCCATCCAGAGGAGAACCACAGCCAGAGCTGCAGGTTCTGGGGTCTATGGGGTGTGAGGCCTCTGGCCCAGCCCCCATGTGATACCCAATGGGAGCTCTTTGTGTGTTCCAGAGTGGGTCCATCCCACTGCCCCCTTCCGGTCCTTTAATAAAGAATTGTGAGCCACATGGGACACCTGCCTTCCCTCCAAGGAGGCCACCATGGCTCAGACCTCCAGCCCCCTCCTGAGACCCTCGTGCCCTGAGTTCCTCCTCCCCACCCCACAGTGTAGAGTCTGTCCTTTACAGGTCTGTGCCAGTCTCATCCGTCCATCCGTCCATGTGTGTATTGTCTCTACTGAAGGGGTGAGGGGGACTCTCATGTAAAAATCCCAAATCCAGTCCTGACTGAAACCCCGCAGTGCTGGCCGGTCCAGGTGTGGCTAGGGTCTAACTAAGAGAAGCAGGTGGGGGTGGGGCCAGGATCCTGACCCTGGGGTGCCTGGCAAGGCAGTCAGGGAGCAACAGCTGATGGTCATCAGAAAGATAGTGGACTTCAACCTCCAGCTTTCTTTGTGAAGTTTCCTGATGTCTTTGAAATTCAGTGTTCTTTTTTCTTTTTTTAAATACTTTACTTATTTATCCATGAGAGACAGAGAGAGAGAGAGAGAGAGAGAGAGAGAGAGGGCACAGGCACAGGCAGAGGGAGAAGCAGGCTCCATGCAGGGACCCCGATGCAGGACTCCATCCCGGGTCTCCAGGATCACGCCCTGGGCTGAAGGCAGGCGCTAGACTGCCGAGCCACCCGGGCTGCCCGAGATTCAGTGTTCTTATCTACAAGATGGCCAATTGTCACCTCCTTGGATGGCCCTGGAGGAAAACTGATATACAAGAAGGCTTGGGCTCACGCTGCACCTAAGGTCTGAATAAGCACAGCTGGGCTACTGTTTGGCGGCTGTTACTGCAGCCCTGCTCCAGGGAGGCCCTGGGAGCGTCCGGGCCTGCAGCATGCCTCCCGGCCTGCCACTGGGGAGTGGTAACCTGGGTGCTCCTTCAGCATTTTGGCTCCACTGACATCCCTAAGGGCAGGATCCAGAGGGCCTGTCGGGTCCTCACCTGGACACTCAGTGTCAGGGGAGAAGGAGTGTCCCTGCCTGTCATGGGAACTCTGGAAATGGTCCATGGTCAAGTCTGAGTGTATGGGTGCGACCAGAGCAATTCAAGTGGTCTCAAGGGGAGCTGATGACCTAACTGCGGGAAGTGCTGTGCCCCTGACTCTCCACCCTGAGACCCAGCCCCTCCAGAGTGACCCTCTGGCCACTGGCACTCACGAGGGCCACCTGGGACAGGCCCTGGCCTTGGTGACCTCCAGTTCCTAGGTGTCTGCCTCCATACAGTCCTATTAGATCCGTTCCTGCTCCTAGAAAGAGCCCTGCACTGATCAGAGCACAGTCCCGCTTCGGGCTCCCCAGCCTCCCAGTGGCCTAAAAAGAAGTGCCTCCTTAAACTGTGCTATCAGGCACTTTCCGGGCTCACCTGGCCTTGATCCCTAGGCCAGACAGGTCTGATTCATGGACAGACCCGTGGGGGTGGGAGGCAAGGGGAACAAGAACAGGCTGTAGGTCAGAAGAGCTGTGGCACACCCTTAGGCTGTGTTCCCGGTGGCCAAGTTCACTCCTTGCAGCAGCAGGAGCAGCAGGAGCTGCAGAGTCGCAGGACCTGGGGGGGGGGGGGCGGGGGGCAGCTGCATCTCTAAAGACCCTTGCTTATCCACCTCAGACGCCATATTCAGTGCGTCTTTAACTGTAGGAGGATTTGACAGTAGGTCAACACAACTCTACGGGGCAGTGACCTGTGGTCTGTCCGTCATGCTGGGCAAAGGAAGCTCAGTGCTGTCCCAACCTGGCCCCACTGGCAAGGGTTTCTGGGGCTAGACCCCATCCTCCACCGTACTCAGCCTGGAGAGTCAGCCACCACACCTCTGACTGCCTGTTGTCCCCTGGGTCAAACATGGTGAGTTTCTCTTGGTAGAACTGTGAGAAAACTTTCAAAACAAAGGGTGTGTGTGTGGGGGGGGGGGAACAGGACACCAAAACCAAGGACCTCAGAGCTTCCCAAGGCTTCTGAGAGTCACACTCTGGGCCACAAGTCTGCAGAAGACCCTGTGTGGACTTTTTTGATCAAGGCCACAGGTACAGACCATCTCCTGTCTCTGAGCCAGGCAGCTTGGCAGCCCCCCACCCGGCCTGGAAAGGGCTTCCTTCCACTGCTGAGCTACTGTCTGGCTTCTGTATTCATTGTGAGTGCCAGCCCCTACTACTACGTCCTGCCTGACCCGCATACAGACCAGGAAGGTTCACGTACTCATGCTTGGGCTGGTTCCCCATCCCCCTGCCCCCCGACACAAACCCACATAAGCAGCCACTGTAAGCAAAGGCTGTCACAGGCCTGATCATTCCTGTTCAAAAGCCTTGCCCAGGATACGGGCTGTGGGTCCTGGAGAGAAAGCTGGGGATGCTTCACCCACATGCCTCACAATCTTTAATCAGAAAAAGCAAGCAGATTAAAGGGCACCCTAGCAGGTGGGATAGATCACCGTAGTAGGATTAGGCTTGGACTATCCCAGGGCATCTCTGATGCCCCTCCCGGATCTGGGTTAAGAGCGTTTCCTTGAAGTTAGAGGAAGGAAAAAGAGGAAGAAGGAAGATAAAGGAAGATACAAATGTGTGGTCACTTCCTTTGGTTAGAAAAATCCGAAGTCTGGAAAGAGGGGATGGCATGCTTCCCCACTTCAGGGTGCTGCCTGTCATCAGGTAGGAAACAGGTAGTGCACTGGGGAATGGAGAGTGCCCACAAGTGCTGTATCACTGAAACAGTGTCTCCAGTAAGAACACGGCATGATACCTAGTCTCTTTATTCCCCTTCTTTTTTTTTTTTTTTTTTTTTAAGATTTTGTTTATTCACTCAAGAGAAACAGAGAGAGGCAGAGACAGAGGCAGAGGGAGAAGCAGGCTCCATGTGGGGAGTCCGACGTGGGACTCAATCCCAGGACCCCGGGGGTCACGCCCTGGGCTGAAGGCAGATGCCAAACTGCTGAGCCACCCAGGGATCCCCTATTCCCAGACAATCTTTAGGCAGAGCAAAGCCCGGGCAAACAGACAAGCCAAGACTTAGCTTCGACCTGAACACTTCTTCATTCCTAATGGCTTCAGAGCGCGAAAGGGAAGTGCTTAGTAAAGTCAGAAACCCAGCGTGTTGACCCTCGAGGGGTCAAGCATATTTGGAGGCACCCAGAGGCTCTGCGTGACCAGCGTGGCCTCTCTCGGGGTCACGCGTTTGCCGGCCCCGGGGTATGGCTCTGGCCTCCCCGGACACGACATCACAGCCAGGCTGGGAACAGCAGATTCCGATCTTCAACTCCAGACACACTCTCCGATTTACCTCCGCAAAACCGGAGCTGTCCGGTCTTGCAGGGCCAAACCCTGTAAACAAGCCCGCTGCCAGGCAACGGAAGACAGGGACCTGAATAAAGACGCCCTGTGAGGGATGAAAAACAAAGCGAGCCGGGGAGACCCAGCTCCAGTATCTCTGGCCGTGGGTTCGAGATCAACCTGAACTTTGTGACGTTTTACTTTCTGTTTTCGTGGCTCTCCCTTTCGCACCAGAGCGACGCCCTCCAGTCCACGCACCGCGTCCTAATTTTCTCCGAAGAGCCGCCGGCCATCCCGCCCTCGAACTCATCTGAGAAAACGGAGGGGGTCCCCTGGGCACGGCGGTGGCCTGCGAGGCCGGGCCCTGTTCTCCGGGCAGACCCACTTCCGCGACGGTCCGACGGGGAGCGAAGGACCGGAGAGGCCTCCCTCCCCGCCGGCGGCCCTCGGCGCGCGGAGCGGCCGGCAGCGAGCGCAGGCCCCGGCCCCGGCCCCGCCCCACACCCACCCTCTGGGGACTCGCCCCGGCCCCTCACCGGGCTCCAGCAGATGAGCGCGTCGGTGTCCGGGTCGCTCACGAGGGTCCACAGCTTGGTCAGGAAGGCCGGGACGTTGCTGGGCCCCGCCGCGCCGGGGCCCACGGGCAGATCCATGCCGGGCAAGGCGGGGAGAGGCAGAGGTGACGACCGCGAAACGGGGCCGAGGGCCGGGCTAGCGCCGCCGCCGCGCCTGCCGCCGGGGCAGCGCCGCCGCCGCCGCCCGCTGCGCACACACGGCCCCGCGGCCTAGCATGGCCGCCGCCATCTTGCGACGGGCGCGCTCCCGCCGGCGCCGCCCGCTCGCGTCACCCTGGCGCGCGCACGCCGGCCCCGCCCCGTCTCCGGCCGCCGCGCGCCTGCGCGTGCTGGCCCCGCCCACCGTCAGGCCGGGAGGGGAGGGGCCGGCCCCGCAGGCCCCGCCCCCAGCCCCACGCGGCCCGCGCTGCCGGAAGTGGCGGCGCGGGTCGGGACCGGCCGGGCAGCATGGCGGGCGCTCGGGGCGCGGGCGGTGCGGCGGCGGCGACGGAGGCTCGGCCCGGGAAGCGGCCGGGGGGGCCCGAGGCGGCGCCGGAGCCAGAGGAGGTGACGCGGGAGCGGGCCCGGGCGGCGGGGCTCGGGCGGCGGGGCCCGGGGCCGCACGTGGTGGCGGGTCGGCCCACGGCGCGCGGCGGGCCCGGGATCGCGAGGAAGAAGGGCTCCGGGTCCCGCGCGTCCGCGGCGGCGGGGCGGGGGGCGGGCGGCCTCCGGGGGGTCGGCGTTCTGAGGCGCTGCCGCGCGTCAGGCGTGTTCCGCACGCGGAGGGCGCCGTGGAGGCCGGGCTCCCCGCGCTGGATCGTGGCCTGCGGGGGCTGCCAGTCCGTCCGGGCCCAGGGCCCCGGGAGCTCGAGCGGCTCCGCGCCGCGTCCCCTTCCCCAGTGTCCCCGGGTGTCCCTCCCCCAGGTGTCCCTCCCCGAGGTGTCCCCCTCCCCCTCATGTCCCTCCTCCCCCTGGGGTCCCCCTCCCCGGGTGTCCCCCCTCCCCCGGGTGTCCCCCTTCCCCCGGGTGTACCCCTCCCCCCATACCCCCCTCCCCCAGGTGTCCCTCCCCCAGGTGTCCCCCTCCCCGGGGTGCACGCCTGTGGCAGGTGGCTGCCACAGGGGGTGGCTTCCTCCCCGCAGGGCCTGTTGTGCTTTTATTTGCTGTCATAGTTGTGTAGCTAAGTATCAGAGGTGCGCAGTGTGATCGAGCTGAAATCAGAGTCGTTGCTGTGAAAACTGTTCTAGGAAAGACTTCTGAGGCGGTTCCAGGCTGCCTCCCTGGGTGAGAGCTGCGGACTGTGGAGGACTGACAGCCAGGATTCTGTGCTCACATGCTTCCTAGAGGCTGCAAGTTCTTAGTTTTTAAAAGGCAGGGACAGGTTCCCCCAGCGTGTCCTGGAGACTTAGGATGAGATGGCATCTGAAGCAGAGCTCTGCTCAGGAGCTGGGCCTCACCCAGGAGCGGGGGAGTAGCTCTCTACGTGTCTTTAAGTAAAACTTGGATCATTTTTGTCACCGTTCAACCCACTTTGGCAACTTACCTCAATGTTGGTTTCAGTCTAGTTGGATACGGGGGCTCCTGTTTCAGGGATACAAGCCCCTGTATGGTCCTGTCTCTGCTGGTCCCAGTCTCTGCCCTCGTGCCCTCATAGCTCTGAAGTTTGCCAGCATGGGGGGTGGAGGATGGAGAGCCGGGGTGGTAACGTGATGGGAACTGAACTCTTAAGAAAGAGGTGTCCTTGAGAAGTCCCTCCCTTGTGAGATGCGGGAAGTTAAATGTTCCTTCCGAGAGCAGGCGGCTGTGCTGCCAGTGGAGGCGGACGGGCAGTGGGGAAGGCTCCACCCGGGTGCTGGAGGGAGAGGCTCGCGACCTGAGGGCTGTGGCCTCGGAGGCTGGCCACACAGAGCCGTGGGTCAGCAGGGTGCCTGCTGGGTGGCGGGCGGCCTGGGGGTCTAGCCGTCATCACTACTGTGCTCCTTGCAGTCCTCTCTCGCCGGTGCGCCTGCTCCCAGCCTCCAGGAGGGCAGCGATTCTGGCCTGTCTGAAAGCGAGGAGAGCGTGTTCTCAGGCCTGGAAGATTCCGGCAGCGACAGTAGTGAGGATGACTCGGCCGAGGAAGAGGAGGAGGTCAGCAGTGATGAGGGCCACAGCGGGCCGGAGAAGACTGCTGGGCAGCAGGTGAGTGAGTGAGGAGCCTGCCGGCTGGCTCTCTCCAGGTGAAGGGGGTCACAAAAGAAAGTGACCGCCAGGTGTTAGGCTCTCTGAGGGGCGGTCCCCGCACTGTGCCCTTCTCCCAAGTTTCCTGGGGAACCCCAAGGGCCACGATGCACCCGTGGGCACATTTGGGGCCATGAAGAACACTTGCTTAGAGCTGGCTTGCTCTGAGCTCTTGGGTGTTGTTTTTCAAACACAGTTACGTGTTCTGTTCTCAGGAACTCCAAGAATCCACATGCCTGGGCTTCCTCTTCAGGTGATTCTGAAGTCCCCTCTCCATGGCCCTCAGCCCACTTGGCTAGACTCAGTCGCAGGCCGGACCTCCTGGGGGCAAGGCCCGGGGTGGGGCTGGGGGGAGCTCTCGGGACACACAGGAGACCCCAACACCTGAGCCTGATCCCAGGGAGCCTCACTGCTTGAGGCTTTGGCGCTGTACGTGACCCTGTGATGATGGGGAAGGGTGCACTTTGCCGTGAAGTGAGAAAAACGAGAAAAAAGCTTAGTTTAACTAAAATGCAATATTTGTTATTTGGAATGTTTGAGAGAGTAGTTTATAACTATTGGTATTCTCGGTGGGTCTGGTGTTGGGTTAATACCTTGAGTCATACGGAAATCCACTCCCATCCCCTCCCGTAATAGAAACCAAAAAGCCAAGCTTGTTTGATTGTTTCCTAAGAAGAAAGGATTTAAAGTGATACTTAAAGCTACCCCATTCAGGCTTTAACCATGATGCCGGCGTGCACATTGGATGGTGTGTGAAGTGTACTGACTGGTTTGTAGGATGATGAGCAACTATTTTTCCTTCTTTTTTTTTTTAACTTTTTAAAATACAACATTTTAAAATACATGTTCGGAGGATCCCTGGGTGGCTCAGTGATTTAGCACCTGCCTTGGGCCCAGAGCGTGATCCTGGGGTCCTGGGATCGAGTCCTACGTCGGGCTCCCTGCGTGGAGCCTGCTTCTCCCTCTGCCTGTGTCTCTGCCTCTCTCTCTCTCTCTCTCATGAACAAATAAAGTCTTCAAAAAAATAAAATACAAAAAAATAAAAATAAAATAAAATATAAGTTCCTTGACAAAAATTAAGCCTTTTCTCAAGACTACTTAGTAAAGAGTTAAAGTTTTCATTACTCTTGTTCTACTTGGTGATCACGGCTAATAGTTCAATCATTTTTCCTTTTTTTTTTTTAATTTTATTTATTCATGAGAGACACACAGAGAGGCAGAGACACAGGCAGAGGGAGAAGCAGGCTCCATGCAGGGAGCCTGACGTGGGACTCGATCCTGGATCTCCAGGATCATGCCCCGGGCAGAAGGCGGCACTGAACTGCTGAGCCACCCGGGCTGTCCTAAATTACTTTTTTAAATAAAAATCTTCTATCTGGGGGCACCTGGGTGGTTCAGTTGGTGAAGCACTGTCTTTGGCTCGGGCTGTGATCCCAGGGTCCTGGTATGGAGCCCCACCTCGGGCTCCCTGCTCAGCGAGGTGTCTGCTTCTCCTTCTCCCTGCTTGTGCTTTCTCTTAATCTTTGTCAACATCTCTGTCTCTTTCTCAAATAAATAAAAAACCTTAAAAAGTTCTACCTGAGGCCCCTGAGTGGTACAGTCACGTATGTGTCTCTTGATTTTGGCTCAGGTCATGATCTCAAGGTCGTGAGATGGAGCCCCACGTTGGGCTCTGTGCTGGGTGTGCAGCCTGCTTAGGATATTCTTTCTTTCCCTGCACCCCTCCCTTTAAAAAAATTTCTGTTTAAGTTCTCTAAGCTAGGTAACATGTGCAACTGTTTCAAGAGGCTGTTCCGTGGAGTCTGGTGGGAGGGGCGCTCATCCTGGTGTGCGCGCACTCTGTCCCTCCGCGCTCGTCCACCCGCTTCTTCCTTGGGTTCCTGCTAGCGAAGCTTGGGGTTCTCTGCAGTACCACGTTCTTGGGTCTGCTTGCTCGCTTGTTGGGCAGGGACTGAAGCCACAGCCCAGCAGAGAGTAAATGCCCTCCCTTCTCCAGAAGGTGGGGGGCAGTCCTCTGAGGGCGGAGAGGCTGCACCTGGCTCTGCAGCAGCCTGACCCCTGCCCCTCAACTTGAAGCCAGGACCAGGGCCCCTCCAGTGTGTGCTGTGCTGGGGCAGCGTCAGGACTTCACCCTCCTCAGCTCCTCTTGGGGGAGGCGTCCCTTCCTCCCATCCCACGCCCGGGCTCTGAGGGCCATCCCTGTCCCCTGGGGGTCATCCTGGACGTGAGCCCCACAAGTCATTAGGGGTTCTGGCTTCCACTTACCATCCTGGGCAGCCACCCCGGCCTGGGGGTTCGCGTCTCTGGCGTCTCTGGCGTCTCTGGCTTTGTCGTACTTGTATGAGGGGCACGGGCGGCCCCTGTTGGAGGGGCCCTAAAGCACGTCTCGTTGTCGTCGTGTGAATTTCTCTAGGCCTGAAGGGGGGGGTGTTCGAAGTCCTTCCTAGAACTCTTCCCAACTCTCCTTTTTCCACCTGTTCTCGGAAGCCATCCCTACCCATCCGACTGGTGGAGCTGGACTCCCCCCGACGTCTTCTGCTCACACTCACTCTTTGGATGGTCTGGGCCCTCTTTCTAACCAGCAGCCAGTCCCCACTTCCCGTTCTCCTGTCTTCCCACGGTCACGGGTGTGTGGGGGGTCCGGGAGCTTTGTGTTGGTGGGCACTGGTTGGGCCTGCGTTCGGCCGCCCGGAGCCTGTCCAGCAGCGCCTGCAAGTAGAACCTTCCTACCACGTTGGGGGTTCCACCGAGTCAAGGTCTTCTTGGGGGTCTGCTCTCTGACCTTTGCCTGTTGCAGCCGGTGGGTCGTCACGTGTCCCCGTCAGGATGCTCTGCCACTGGGGTGGGCCATCAACGCACGGCCCCCTTCCGTTGAGCCGCTTCTAGGATTGGTGTCTCGCTGCCACTGCCGGTTCTGTGGATCCACCCCAGCAGGGACTGTGGCTTCTGCTCGTGCGCTCGCCAGCTGTTCCAGCATTTTTTTTTTTTTTTTTTTGTTCCAGCATTTTAACAGCGAGTCCCAAGAGTTCTTGGGCTCCCGGCCAAGGCCACCTGTACGGTCTTGTAATTAGCGGCCTTAGGTGAGCTACTTCTGCAAGGCAAAGTGACGTTTTCCTGGGGACCCTTGGGCTTCTGCGGCCACAGAAAAGCCCGGCTACTCCTACTCCTTGCCTCCTTGCCGGGCCCGGTTCTTACCAGGCCGCTGACAGCCACCACACCCCGGGGCTGTCCACCGACCTCTTCCACTGTGTGCTCCCGTCGCTCTTCCACATTCAGTCCCCTTATCCTGTGTCAAGGCTTCACCACTTCCAAAGATGGGCAGGCAACCACCGGCTGGTTCAGCTGGTGGCTCGACCACTGTGCTGCGGGTGCCTGAGGGCATCCCGCCCCACCAGCCCGCAGGCGGAGATGGAGATGGAGATGGCCAGGACACAGCCCGAGGTGCCCATTGCAGGTGGGGTTCTCCCAGCTTTTCTGACTGCAGGGCCACGCCCCCGGCCCAGCACTCTAGTCAGCTCAGCCACCGGTCCGTCTGCCTTCCTGATCCTGCAGGGCTGTCGGGGGGGCCCTGCCCTGGGAGCCAAGGGGGCCAGGTGTGTCTGCCACAGGCCTTCCCAGATGGGCCGTGAGCGTCCTGCTGAAACCATCCACGGCTGGGAGTGGATGGCCAGCTGATCACACGCACGTCCTGTGGAGACTGCCCTGAGTGTCCTCCCTTCCCCGCGGGAGGAGATGGGGCTCTGTGGCCGAGATGCCCAGGCTCGTCTGTGGGGGCCAGAGCCCACTCCTGGTGGTGATGGGCTGCCCTGGGCGCCACTGTACGTGAGCTCCTCCCTCTCCGCTCCCTCTGGGCACTTTGGAGAGGATTCAGACACGTCTACCACTTTCTTTTTAACTGTTGTGAGGAAGTACGTGATGAGCATCACAGGAACACAGCACCTGATGGCTCGGGAGCTCCCCGTCCCTCCCACTCCGCCTGCCCCTGCTCCCAGATGAGGAGGACGACTGTCCCTGGGTCTTTCGAGGGTGTCTGCACGCCAGGGCTCCTGCGTGTGCCACGCCCGACTGCTTCCTACTTGCTTTCTGCTGCTCTGGCTCTGAGGGCCGCCCTCGCCCCTCGGAGGGTGGGCAGTGCTGCGTCAGTCCCCTCGCGTGTGCAGGCGAGTCTTGGGATGCCTTCCGAGAAGCAGCCCTGGATCAAAGGCCAGTGCGTTTTTAGTGGAAGGAAAGCGTGCCGCTTTGCCCCCGTGGCAGCCCCTCACGCACCTGTTTGCCATCCCCCTGGAGACCGTGTGTGGGTAAAAGGCTTCATTTTCCCCCTCTGATAAACGGGAAGTGTAGCTTCTTGTTGTTGCCTTGTGACTTTTTCTTATGTGAGGAGCGAGGCATCGTTTCCTGTGTTCCTGTGAGGACTGCATCGAGAAAGCCGTCGCGCCCTGGGGGTCGGGCTGTGCGGCCTGCACCGTGGGTCGGAGGAGGCCGCTTGGATCCTTGGCCTTGGCTGCTGCTGAGCTGAGCCTCTGTGCCCCGCTGGGCCCGCAGCCCCTCCCCAGCCCTGCCCTCCTTCCCCCTCCCTCCGGGGCGGCCCAGCACACGCCCTGGCTCCTGGGAGAGGGCTGGCAGGTCCTGATGGGGAGGGAGGAGGCGGCAGGGGAGCTTCCTCCTGACCCCCGTTGTTCCTCGCCCTCGGCTGACGTCCGGCTGACGTCCGTCTCCCTCTCGGAGGCCCTTTGGTCGGCTTCCCGGGCTGGAGCAGCTGTGCGCGTGCTCGTCCTGCGTGCGAGGGCGCCAGGTGCTGTTTGTCGCTTACCAGACGCTTAGGTGTTGTCGTGTGACAGGAGCCCCACGCTTCGCAGCTTTATGGGAATGAGCTCCTTGCTTCTGGGGGCTGGGACGGCGGCGGGAGTCAGGGTGCCGCTGGCAGGGGCTGGAGGAGCTCAGGGGAGGAAGGGCACCGCGTATCGCGGGGGGCTGGTCGGTGCGTGAGAGTGGGGTCTGGGCCGTGGCCCGGGGGCCCCGTCCTTCTCGGGGGCTTTGCCTCGGGGCCCTGTGTTTGCAGGGGGGTCCATGGCCTCGGGTTGCTTGCACCCGGCAGATTCGCTTGTTTGTTTGGAGTGTGCAGTGTTGGGTGTGGGGCCCACAGAGCTCCTCCGCCGTGACGGCGGCGACTCCTGGGGTCCGCGTAGCAGAGCTGTCTCCAGGTCCCCTCAGGACTGGCCACCCGGTCACCACGTGTCGCCCTGAGGGCCGTGGGGGTGCTGTCCCGAGGACCCCCGTCCCAGCACGCCCAGCCACCTGGCCCAGGCCCTGGCCTCCTGCTCGGCGGGGCCTCTCGGGGCAGGAGGGCCGTCGCTTCCCTTCATCCTCCAAAGGGGCACCTGCAGCCCCCGGAGGGGCGAGGTCGTGCTCCTGGGTTCCTCAGTGGAGCGGAGTTGTGTGCTGAAAACTGACTTCTCCCCTTCGGTGCTTGTTTGGTTCTGCCTTTCCCGCTTGTGTCTACGTCGGTCCTTCTTTTTTTTTTTTTTTTTAAATTTTTATTTATTTATGATAGTCACACACGGGTGAGGGGGGGAGAGAGAGAGAAAGAGAGAGAGGGGCAGACACAGGCAGAGGGAGAAGCAGGCTCCATGCACCAGGAGCCCGACGTGGGACTTGATCCCGGGTCTCCAGGATTGCGCCCTGGGCCAAAGGCAGGCGCCAAACCACTGCGCCACCCAGGGATCCCTATGTCGGTCCTTCTTTTTTTTTTTTTTATTATTTATTTATGATAGTCACAGAGAGAGAGAGAGAGAGAGAGAGGCGCAGAGACACAGGCAGAGGGAGAAGCAGGCTCCATGCACCGGGAGCCCGATGTGGGATTCGATCCCGGGTCTCCAGGATCGCGCCCTGGGCCAAAGGCAGGCGCCAAACCGCTGCGCCACCCAGGGATCCCCTACGTCAGTCCTTCTTATAGGGGTTTTTCCCTATCTTGTTTTCTGTTGTTCGGAAGTTCCCGTGGCCGTTCAGCGGTCTGCTCCCCCGCCCAGGAACGAACTGCAGACCTAGGGATCGCGCCCAGGTATCTTGGGAAGAGTTCTGCGCGGTCCATACTGAAAACCCACGGGCAGAGGGACCTGCCTGGGTCTCAGCACGGCTCTGGGGACGGTGGCGGAGGGCCTGCCGGGAGGTCGGGCAGCATGCCCTGAGTCTGGGGCCCAGGCCGTGGCCATGCTGCCACGCAGGGGTCTGGGCATGGGCCCTGCTGGAGCGGGGTGGGGGTGCCCCAACTGCTTCATAGCAGCCGGTTATGGAGCTCACCTCAGCCGGAAGTGCCTGGCCCCCCAACCAGAGAGCCCAGGAGTGAGCCAGCGGCTGGGGGGGGGTCGGCCCCGTGGGGGAGGCGGGCAGCTCTTGCGGGATCCCTCCCAGGGCTCGGAGCATCAAACAGCCGTTTTATGGCAGGCTCATTTCTGGGGATCAGAGTTCAGGCAGGGTGAGGTGTCGTGTCTGTGGTGATGTGGTCAGTGGGGTTGGGGGTATCCCACAGCACCCCCAGCCGGCTGCCACCCGAGAACGGGGCTGCACGCTTGGAGCGTGTCAGCCTTCCCTGTGCCCTCCAGCGTTCTGCTCTAGGACACTCCTCACTCATCACACCCTATGTTTTGGGGCTCAGGTGAGGGTCCTAAGGAAGAACAGCTGGGGTCTCTTCACACATGTCCATAGGGACACATGGACAGCTGGCACTTGCTGGGCATCTGTGCCTGCCTGTCTGGATCTCCTTACCTAAGGTCCCCGAGGGCACAGCGGGAAGATCTTATGGTCTCGACTCGGAATTCACACGTCGTGGGTCTGGGCTGCTTTCCTTAGACAGATGAGCCAGCCATAAGCCCACCCGGATTTGGGGAGGGGGCACATAGACTCTGTCCCTCAATGGGAGGACAAAGATTTCCAGCCATAGTTTCAAACAGCCACAGTCTCAGGGCGCCTGGGGGCCTCTATCGCTCGAGCATCCCAACTCTTGGTTTCGGCTCAGGTCATGATCTCAGGGTCGTGAGATGGAGCCTTGGGGTCCCCACTCTGCTCTGACTGTGCTCAAGACTCTCTCTCCCCCTCTGCCCCTCTCTCACCCCACTCCCCCATGCTCCCCCTCAAGTAAATCTTTATTTTTTGAAGATTGTATGTATTTACTCCTGAGAGAGACAGACAGAGGGGCCGAGGCATAGGCAGAGCGGGGGACTCCATCCGAGGACCTGAGCCAAAGGCAGACGCTCAGCCACTAAGCCACTCAGGTGTTCAAATAAATAAATCTTTAAAAGGAACTAATAAAACAGCCCTAGCCTCCCCACTGTGTACAAAATGCACCTCCCGAACCTTATCCCTTTGCCATGCCCAGCCGGGGGGCCTCGTCTGAATCAGGCCTGGTGCCGGTGCCTCGTTCGCACGCAGTGCTGGCGTTTCTGTTGTGAATGGGGAAGCGGGTAGCTCGGGGGATCCAGTGCTCTCTGGTGTTCCTAAATCGGCCGGGCATTAGCAGCCTTACCTGGTACGGGGCCAGCTCCTGCTCTGGCTCCTGGGAGGGACCCTGCCCCTCCCCCCCAGTAGCCTTCCTTGTGCCTGAGGTGTTGCCTATGGCCTCCAGGTCTGTGGCCTCCAGGCCCTGGTGCTGTGTATGCTTTAGGAGCTGCACTTCCCTTGCCCTCGGCCCGTGCTCCTTGGTAGGGGTGCCCTGTGTACAGAGCGCTGCTGTGTCGGGCTCAGCACCACCGCGGGCCACCCCCCAGGTTCCTGAGAACGAGTGTCCAGGTGCCTGGGCCACACGAGCCTGGCACATCTCCTGTTGACCTTCAGGGTGTGGCGGCTGCCCTTCCTCTGGTGCCTCTGAGCCTCCCCAGAACCCTCTCGAGGGCGAGCCTGACCCAAGGGAGGCTGTGCAGGGAGCCAAGTCGGCCTGGCCGCTGCTGGTCTGTGCCACTGCGGGGCTGTCAGGGTCCCCTGTGTGCCCCGAGCCGGTGGCAGAGGTGGTGGGTGTGGCGGGCTGGGTCTGCAGCTGGGGACCACAGGCTCTGTAGCAGTTGTCACAAGATGCCACTTAGGCAGCCGGAACCCCCTTGGGGCCTCCCCTGGTCCTCACGGTGGGTTCTGGCCTTGGGGGCGGGCAGAGAAGCAAGGGTGTGCTCCTCGAGGACCTGAGCTGGGCTGGGGTCCGGGCCTGGCCTGGGCCCTGGAGCTGCTGTCGCCCACCCCGAGGCGCCCAGCCTGCTGCCAGCTGCTCGCCCGCCCTCGTGCTGTGGGCCGTGTGCCCCTGTTCTCGCCTGCTTGGCCCCCGGGGCAGCCGGTCGGGGGGCCCTGGCCTGCGCCGTGGGTCTGCAGAGCCCTGCTTGTCCAGGGGCGTGTGGAGGTGCGCTGCAGGGGCTGGGGGTGTCCTGCAGACCGCGGGGACTCTGTGCCTGAGGACCAGGGTCTGGGCTGGGAGGTGGGGGCTGGTCCCTGCTCAGCGTTCTTCTGTGTTTCACGATCTTTTAAAGTTTTCCCTGTTGTTTTTATTTTTCTTCAAGATTTTATGTTTGAGAGAGCACGCCCCAGCGGCCAGGGGAGGGGCAGAGGGAGAGGGAGGAGCTCCCTGCTGAGCGGGGACCCCCACCCCCACCCTGGGGCTCCATCCCAGGACCCGGGCTCTCACCCCGAGCCTCCACTGAGCCTTCCAGGCGCCCCGTAACTTCTCCGTGTTTTAAAATGCGGGTACGGGGGATCCCTGGGTGGCTCAGTGGTTTAGCGCCTGCCTTTGGCCCAGGGCGCGGTCCTGGAGACCCGGGATCAAATCCCACGTCGGGCTCCCGGTGCATGAGGCCTGCTTCTCCCTCTGCCTATGTCTCTGCCTCTCTCTCTCTGTGCGACTATCATAAATAAAAAAATAAATAAATAAAAAAGAAAAAAAATAAAATGTGGGTACGGAACCGCAGCCGAGGCGTCCCAACCCCGTCCCGGTCCCGGTCCCCGTCCCCATCCCTGTCCCTGTCCCAGTCCCAGTCCCCCTCCGGAGCGGGCCGCGCTCTGCTGCCCCCTGGCGGCCACCGTGCCCCCTGCGCAGCACTCGGTGGGCGGCCAGCTGTGTGGGGACCTGCACCCCGCCGCTGGGGTGCATCCGCCTTCGGGGGGGCCTGCCGTCTCTGGCTCCCAGGCCAACCCAGCTTGGGGCGATGGGAGCGGACGGGGGCCCGGGGGCCATGACTGCCTGCTGGGACCCCGTGACCGCGGCCTGAGGGGCAGGGGACCTGGGCCCCTGGGGCTCCGTGGCTGGTGCTGCGGACAGCTGGTGGGAGGCTGGCTGGCACCGGGGACCCCCCTACCCCCACCCGCCCGGGCTGCCGTGTGCTCGGGGAGCTGCGGTGGGCGAGGCTGGAGGGGAGCTTGGGGCTTGGCCTCATGGCCCCCCACCCACACCCTGCACCCATCGAGCTGTGCTGACCCACTTTCGGTGGGCAGGGCTCCCACAGTGCCTGCAGCATGGGGAGCGGGGGTTGGGGAGACATGGAAACCCAATCCCGCCTTGTTCCTGGCCTGGAAAAAAACTTAGTCTCCCACCCTCCCTACATTGAGGGAAAAAACAGGCGGGAGGAAGAGCCACCTCACAGGCCTTTGGCTCCTGCCCGGTCAGGGGGAGTGGGGCTCTGGCGGGGGTGCCTCGCTCAGGGGCTCCCGAGTACTTTACTGCGCCCAGGAGTGAGAGGTAGGGGCTGTTTTCCCCATCAGTCCTGGTTCCGGGACACCCGATTCCCCCACCCTGTGAGGGAAGAATCTGTTTTCCAGGTTCGGGTGTGAATGTTCAGGGCACCCACTCACTGACCCGGGGGACACGGTGTGTAGGGCGGGGGCACTCTGCAGGTCGGGTGCCTCTCCGGGCCTGTGGCCGCCTTGGGGAGAGGCTGGCAGCGGGCCCATGGCGGTGGCCGACAGCAGGTGCCACACGCTGCTCTCCGGAGGGGCTGGGTCACGTGTGGTACCCCCTGCCCTGCCCTAACTGGCTGCCACTAAGCGGCCACCCCCGTTCTGCTCCCCGACCCTGGGCTCTCCGGGGCCTGGCAGCACTGGGTATGGGCCATTGGGCCAGGACCCTGCAGCCGGTTTTTTCGTTAAAGGGTGCGGGGGTGGCTGGGCCCTAAGCGGGTGGCTTTGTTGCCAACCGGTCCTGTTCCCGTCTGGTGCAGGTGTCAGCCCTCTCCAGGTCCTTCCTTGGAGCTGGAACATAGTGGTGGGCCTGGCCCTTGACAGCACCCCAGGTGGGGGCAGCGAGGCCCACGTAGACCCGGGGTGTCCCTGGTCTTGTCTAAGGCCCGGGGCCAGGTTGGAGCTGCTGAGAGATTGGGGATGGAGGGAACCTTGGCCTCAGCTTCGGCGAGAGGGACGATTTGGTCTCCCTGAGCCTCCACGCTCCAGGAGGGGCCAGGGGAGCACGGGGTGGGCTCCGGCCGAGGTCGGAGGGTGTCACTGTGCCGACATAACCATTGTCCCCTTCTCTCCTGCAGGCTGCGACCCCGAGCCCCAGCACAGAGGTGGCGAGAGCGCAGGGCTGTGAAGAGTATGCGGTGGACAGCTCTGACGAGGAGGTGGGGCTCGCCTCTTCCACGAGGGGTGGGGGGCCTTCCCCAGGTGGGCTTGCTGCCCCGGGCAGGGAGGAGTCAGGCCGCTGTGAGGGGCCGCGCTCTGCGCTGGAAGGGTGATTTCGATATAGGGGTTGGGGACACATGTCTGCTGGAGCGTGTGTGTCATCGCTGGGGAAGGGAGTGGGGTGGACGTGACACGGTGGACCCCCAGGTGCTCCGTGGAGGCTGTGCTCCTGCTCGGTGGGCACGGAGAGGCTGGGGCAGGGCCAGCTTCCGTCTCAGTGGGGGGTGACAGGCCCCAGTGGCAAGGGCAGCCTCGTGCAGGGGAGGGGTGGCCTCTGGGTATTGCCCCTCCCCTCGCTGGTGTCCTCGAGGTGTGGACTGACCCGAGGGCCCCTTCAGGTTTATGGCCTGAGCAGACAGCATGGGGGTGGGCGCGAGGGCCCCAGGTAGCCTCCAGAGGCCCTGGCGTGTGGGCCATGCGCTGCGTCTCGGCTCCTGGGCTTGCCTGGCTGGGGAGGGCTGGAAGCTGGGGTGCTCTGAGCCCCGAGGGCCCGTCTCCTCCTGCCTGTCCCCTCCCAGGTGTGCCCCGGTCACTGGCAGGGTGCGCGCCCCCCGGGGTGCGGCTCCTTGGGCGCGGGCCGTGGGGCTGGAGGAGGCCGGCTTTGGTGCCGGGCTCGCGGGGACAGTGGTCCTCCAGGGCTCTTCCTGCCGCCTGTCAGGGGCGTCCCGGGGCCTGGGGAGGCCCGCGCCCCCTCCCCTGTCCGGCCTCCACCCCCACGCTCGCGCTCTCTTGGCAGCGGCTGCAGGAGCCTTGGCCGCCGGCCCGATCTGGTCTCTGTGCGTTCAGAGAACAGAGACAAAACAAAATAAATTGGTTTCCTGGCCGGAGCAGCGGGCGCGCACGGGGAGGGGGGCAGCGCAGTGCGGCTCCCTGCCTGTCTCCCCCCTCCCAGGGGCTCTGGCTGTCGGCAGCCACATCCTGTCGGCTACTTTTTTATATTTGGTATTTTGAGAAATCGATGATGGTTGTAAATGGAGTGCAGAGGCGGGGGAGGGGCCGGGCTGCCCACGGGGAGGCTCCTCCCGCCGGCGGCCGCGTGGGGCTGCGGGGGCCGCTTCCTCTGGCAATGACTATCCCATATGTGTGAGTGACAGGGGGGCCCTGCTGCCGCCCCCCGCTTCTGCCAGCGCAGCCGCCGGCTCGAGGGGGCGGCACAGCTCATCTTTCAGGGGCTGCGCCAGGCCCGGCAGATGCTTCCCTCCCCGAGCAGCACGTGGGCACCGCGTCGTCCACCCTGACGGGCAGGGGTGGGCTCGGGGTAGAGGTGGGCTCGGGGCAGAGGTGGGGGGCCGCGGGGTACGTGCTGCGCAGCGTGGGGCTCAGGGCTCCCGGAGGCCATGGTGTGGGAATGCCCCTGCCGTTGGGGCATCCCCTTCTCCCAGGGTCCTTGGAGGTGGCAGGTGGGGTCTGGACCCCACTGAGGCTCTGGCCAGCAGTGGAGGTGTCCTGGCGGGGTTGGTGCTCCCAGGGCAGCGAACCCTCGTGGAGGCTGTGGCTGGGCAGCCCCGGGGTGCGATGGAGGTGCCCCCGGGCCCCCTGCCCCCTGCCCCCTTCCCCCTCCCCGCCTCTGCACCTGAGGCCTGGGGGGAGGCTGGGGCTTCTGGACTGCTGGCCTCTTGGGGGGCCCCACCCCAGACGTAGACTGGATCGTTGGGCTCCTGCTCCCAAACATCGGCCTTCCTCAGTCCCCAGATTCACGTCCCGAGCTCCATGGGGGCCCTGGTCCCCGGGATGTGCTGCTGGCCCTGGCGGGGGTCCTGCAGTGGGGGGAGCCCGGCCGCCGCAGGCCGTGTGCACCCCACCCCCGCAATGTCCACCTCACTTCTCTCCCACGGCACCGGCACCTCACAGACGTGATCTCATCCAGCCGCCGGACCCCGGGGAGGTGGGGCGGGGGGGGGGGGGCGCTGGCGGCCTCCGTAGCCCGGGCCCCCCTTTGTTTCCAGCAGCTGGGAGAAACTGAGGCCGGCAGTAGGTGAGAGGTGAGGGGTGGCCGTGAACTCTGGTCGCAGGGCTGGGAGGCACCCCGTGTGTCGTCCCCCATCCCCCCCCCACCCCCCACCCCCCTGCGGGCCAGGCCCCGGGTGGGGGCAGGGCGCAGCGCTGGCGGCTCCTCGGCCCTGCCGCGCTGTAACCGGGCCCGCGGGACGGCCCAGGCCTGTCTGTGCGGAGCCCGCGATCCCTCTGCTCTCTCGCCAAACGGCCGTTAATGGCCTCTCCCAGCTACTGAACCGGCAGCTGCCTCCAGCCTGGCGGCCTCCCGCGCCTCCGCTCCTCCGGCCCCTCGGCCGCCCCGCCCCGCCCGAGCGCTTGCGTCGCTGCTGGCAGCGGGAGCGGCGGCTCAGGTTTCGGGCTGTTTGTGGGGAGCGCCGGGCGCCCGGCCTGCTCGTGTGGGCCCGACGCCCCCGCGGCCGCGAGCCTGTCCCTCCCGCCGGCCTGACCCAGGCCTCGCAGGTGGCCGCCGCGCAGTGGGCGTGCCGCCCGTGACCGCAGCGCCCCGCGGGCCATCCCTCCAGCTCAGCCGGCCCGCTTGGGCCCCGAGGCCCGCCCTCCCCGCCCTGTGCCCGCCGAGCTGCGGGCCGCGAGAGGTGGGGGTGCCCCTGGCTCGGGTGGCAGCGGTTGCAGGGGGTGCGCTGCGCTGGAAGCAGCTCCCTCCTACGGGACAGAGCAGGGTCTCGGGGCTGGGGCCGCGCGGCCGCCGGCAGGTGAAGGGAAGGCCCGACTCGGAGCCACGTCCCCCCATTACTGGGGCACGTGGGTGGTGGAGGCCCCAGCCTGCTGCCGTGTGCCCACTTGGAGCCAGTCTCCTTGGCAGTAGGAACCCAGGCAGGCAGGTGGGTGGGACGGGGCATCGTGAGGAGGAGGGTTTGCCCTGGGGCTGGGGCCCGGGGCTGCTCCTCTGCAGCTGCAGGGCCGCCTGGGGAGGGCACGTTCCGGTGGGTGAGGAATAGCGCCTGCGCCGAGGACGGGGCCGAGGACGGGGCCGGGGCTGGGGGCTGGCAGGAGCCCTGCGGAGTGAGCTTGTGGAGCGCCACCGGGGCAGGTGTGCAGCCCTGGGGCCAGGCCCAGCGGGAAGCGCAGCGGCTCTGTTGGAAGCGTGGGTCTCACCGCAGGTCTCCACCACACAGCAGGGCCGTGGGCCTGTGCTTGCACCCCGCACTCCAGAGGGGTTTCTGGGAGCCCCTGCCTGTCGGTGGCCAAGAGTCGGGGCCCCATGTGGGAATGCGCACTGCACCCTGGCCAGCCCCAGGAGACAGGCTGGTGGGCGGGGGCCCTGGGGGATCTGAGGACCCGGGAGCTGGGGCAGCCCGGCCGTGCTCTCCCCATCCCCATGGAGGGACACGTGTGATGCCTCGGGTGGGACTGGCTGGCGGCACTTCCAAGGGGGACACACAGATGGAGGGGCGGTGCCTGGGTCGTCTGCAGAAGTGTCCTGCTACCTGACTTCGCAGACGGAAGCGGCGGTCTGATGGAGGAGGTTTGGGAAGGTAGCCTTGAGCGCCCTACCTGGCCCCCTGGCTCAGCCAGCTGGCCCATGGCCCTGTCCCCTGCTGGGGTCCCCCCACCTGGCTTTGGCTTTTGCCATGGGAAGAGGCCAAGCAGGACCTGGCTTTCTCCCCTCTGGTCTGTGAACCAGGACTCATCCTCCTGGAACCTTCTGTGGGTTCAGATGCAGCAGGTGAGCCTGGGGCACGCGGCCCAGCCTCCTCGGGGCCCGGAACTCTGACAGAGATTAAACGCCGCGGAGGAGCGAGGAGAGGCCGAGCTCAGGAAGGCCGAGTGGCGCTCCGAGACAGGCGGGAGCTTCGTGCAGGGGGAGCAGCGCGAACACTGCCGGCATTGTAATCGGAGAGGGGCCAGGGAAAAGAGAGCGCCTGAGCGAGGGCGGCTGACCCCACGCTCCCAGGGGACAGGTGGGAGAGGCAGAACGAGGAGAGAGTGAAGGATTCCAGAGGTGGGCCGGCTTCCTCTCTCGCAGACAGACACGGGAGGGAGGTGGGCAGCGGGCCAGCTCCGTACCTGCAGTTCCAATCTGCGGTCCTGACAGCTGCAGCCACTTTGGGGAGGGGGAGGGGAGGGGCTCATCGAGAGCGGAAAAATCCCAGCCGACACATCAGCCAGTTGTTGCTCGCTGCCTATGTCCGGTGCAGTCTGGGGGGTGGGGACCCCTGCTGGCCTCATCCCCTGGCTGTCCTTGGGGCACCGCGGCCCCCCAGGAGAGCGGGGAGGGGGGCGTCTGCGTCCTCCGCCTGCGCCTCTGAGCTCCGTACCTGACCTGGAGGGGTCGGTGGGTGCTTGCCCTCGCGGGGTCACATGTGCTTCCTGGCAGCCCACAGGTGCCGAGCAGGGTGGGGGCCGGCTGGCCTGCGGGCGCGGGCCTGGTGATGAATCATGTGGTGCCGCCAGCAGCTCATTCCCGGGCCGGGGACAGGGAGCTGACAGCCGGGGCCGCTCAGAGTGTTTCCAGCCCAGCTTGGCCCGCAGAGGCGGCTGCCGGCCCAGGGCGCGGGCCGGCCCCGCCTTTCCAGCTGCCTCTGGGGCCGCACTGCGCTAGCACTGGGGAGCCCCAGGTCTTTGTCCGTCCCCCTGGAAGGCGAGGCCAGCGTGCTGGGGAGGAAGCAGGGCCCGCGTGGGCAGGGAGCACCTGCCACCCCCAACCCAGGGGCCGCGAGGAGCCCAGCGGACTCCAGCGGGGCCGCCGGGCTCAGGCCGCCCGCCACCCCCAGTCTGGTTTGAATTTCTGGAGCAGTGAAGGGTGACGGAGTGCTCCTCCCCCGCCCCCCCCCCCCTCCCGCTGGCTGGCGGGCCAGGCCCTCGCCGCCGCGCTGCTACCGGAGCAGCTCAGGGAGCACCGGGCCCACTGCCCAGGCCTGAGTCGGCCAAGCTGCAGCCACTACTGGGAGTCACAGGCCCGGCAGCGGAGAACTTGGCCCGTGTGCACCGTGCCCCAACGGGCTAGATCCCAGGGGACCTCCGAGCGGCCTGTCCCCTCCTGCCAGCCCCCCACATTCGCAGAACCCCCGCCAGGGCCCTCCTGACGCCTCCTCAGTCCCGGGACTCCCAGGGCTGCCCCTTCCTTGCAGTCTCCTCAGGCCTCGCGTGCTAGCTCCTCCCCATTCTGCCTCCGTCACCTGCCGAGCGGCTCTGTGACCACAAGGTGGGTGCCCACTCGGGTGCTCGGCATCTTGGAGGGCTTCGCCATGGAGGTTTGCATCCCCCACCCGGGCTCAGGTGTGCAGATGGGATTCTCCCAGGTGAGGGGTGGGTGGGCCACAGAACGTCCCCTGGTGCCCGGTGAGGCAAGGAGGCGGGCGCAGGTCCTGGGGTGCACCTGCCTCCCGGACACCTCCCCCCGGCCTCTTTCAGCCCCCATCTGGACCCCCACCTCTCGGGGCAGGCGGGTGGGCGGGGCGGGGGCTTGCCCTCTCCCCCCTTCCTCTGGCCAGCTGGAGGCTCCTGCAGGATTAGGGAAAGGAAATTTGGGGTTGGGTTTCCCTCTGAATGGAACCTGCCGTGGCGACTTTTTATCCTGTTATATTTCTATCACGTTGGACGCGGCCCCCCCTCTGGCCCTTAATGGCTCTGGCTTTGAGAGTTTCCTCCAAAATTACACCACCGCTTCCTGCTCCGCAGTTCCCCAGAGCCCCTCTGTGCAGAGGAGGGGGGCAGCTCTGGCCCTGCCCTGTCGGGGTGCCCACGTGGGCTCAGCACCTGGCCTCTCCCTGGGGGCCCAGGAGGGCGTGACAGTGGGGCCCCTGATCCCGGGCTGAGGGCTGGGAGGGCCCAGGGCCGGCACCTGGCGCCCTCGGCCATTCCCTGCCCAGTCTGGCCGGAAGTCAGGCTGCTGGCCCGCCTGGCCCGCGGGGGTGGGGTGGGGGTGTGGGCTCACGTAGTGTGGCCCCCCCACCCCCCGCTGCCTTTCTTCTTTGCTGTACCAGCAGAGCTCAAGCCACTAAACTGTAATTGTCACCTGCAGGATTTTAATGGTCAGCCAGCTGTGCACAGCTCGGGGAGAGGGCCTGGAACTGCCCTCCTCACGAGCAGGTGGGGCCTTTGGGGGAGCTGGGTGGGGCACAGCGGTTGGCAGCCAGGGTTCTGTCCACGTGAGCGGTGCTGCAAGGGGCTGAGTGCGGGGGGGGGGGGGGGGGGGGGGGGGGGGGGGGGGCAGGTAGGTCCTGTCTTCCAGCTCGAAGGGGTGGGGGAGCCAGGGCACCTCAGCAGAGGTGAGACCCAGAGTCCTGTTTGGGGGCCCAGGGTGGGCACCCAGGGGTGCATTTG
Organism: Vulpes lagopus; assembly: GCF_018345385.1. Lineage (NCBI taxonomy): Eukaryota > Metazoa > Chordata > Mammalia > Carnivora > Canidae > Vulpes > Vulpes lagopus. The sequence continues at coordinate 563,745 of NC_054832.1, forward strand.
GGCTGCCATGTGGCCTGCACCCTTAGGCCCACCAAGCTTGGAAACTTGCTGTGCCAGGCTGGGCCCCTTACTCAGCCTCCCCTGGGGTTTCCACTTCTTGGGTCTCTGCAGACACTGAGGCCCCGAGGCTTGGCATGATGGTGCTGCACGCTCTGCCCTCCTCGCCCCTTCAGGGATGCCTGGGTGCCACGCGGGCCTCTGGGGTGGAGGCCGGACTGCTCCGTCCCTTGCTGTGTGGCAGGGGCCTTCCTCTGTCCTTCCTTTGCCCTCCTGTCCCTCACTGGTCTCCTTCAGCCCCCAGGCCGGGAGGTGCGTCACTCTGCCTCAGGCCTGGGAGGGGTGGCCTAGGCCCTGGAGGGCGGAGGCTTCCCTGAGAGCTGGTGCCGCTGGCCCAGGAGGCCCCGAGATGGGAGGATGCAGCCGGGAGAGCACGCCCCAGGGGCTGCTGGGCTCAGGCCGGGTCCTGAACCGCTCAAGAGGACAGTGTGCTCCACGCTTGGACGATACTGTTTTGTTTTTAATCATACAAAGTTTCCAGACTTTATATTATCATATCAAAGACACAAGATACCAGCACGTAGTGACCAGAAGAAACCCCAGGTAGGAAGCCAGCACGGAAGGTTCCAGTGGCCCGGCCCATTGGGCCAGTGCAGAGTCCTGTCGCCGCTTGTCTGTCCGCCGGCCCCCCTGTCGCCAGAGGTGGGGCCGGCCGGGTGGGCGCCCTCCCAGGAGGCCTGTGCCCCAGTCAGGTCCGCGGGGGCTCTGTGGGTAGCCCGGTGGCGTCGCCTCTAACTCCGAATCGTCGTCTTTCTGTCTCGGTCCTTGCTCTGCGGAGGGAGGGGGCAGTGTCAGGGCCTGGGCTCCGACCGCGCCAGCCCGCGCCTTGGGCCTCCCCGCTGGGTGCTGTCTCAGCTGGCGGGTGCTGAACGCACCCCTTCCACGCTCACCCCGGCTTCCCCATGCAGTTTGGGGAGGAGAGTACACTGCTGCACGGCCGAAATTGTAAAATTAAATTTCCCAGATGTTCAGGCCCCAGGAGCTCCCGCGTGCTGTCTGGAGAGGAAATGGGGATCGGGAAAAGCCGCGCCGCATTTTCTCCTGCTCACCCTGCTTTTCCGGTGCCACCAAGCCCAGCAGGAGCTGTAAATCACAGCCGGCCGGCGCTCCCGCGACGTGGCCCTCTCCCCAGCCCCCACCGCCCCACCGGCGGGCCCCACAGGCGCACCCGGCTCTGAGTGGGCAGCCCCAGGGCACGGGCCGGGGCCGGAGGAGGGCCGGCAGGTGCCCGGGGAGCCTCAGGCCTGGGCCGGGGGTCCCGTTCCTTCGGGGACACGGTGGGGGGGCCCAGAGCCGCCTGCACCAGGCCTGGCCCGGTCCCCCAGCCTCTTCCCGCTTGGGGTCTCCCTGCCCCCCGGCCTCCCGGCAGGTCCTGGGTGGCCCCCTTCGGTCCACGGGTCCCTGGGGACCCGAGGGGGGAGCGGGCCCAGCAGGGCCGGGCCTGGCTGCTGCGCCGCTGCGGCCTCCTCCCTCCCTGGCCCGGGGCTTGCAGGTGCGGCGGCGGGGGCGGGGGGCCGGGCCCTGCCCCGCAGGTGTGGGTGGCCAGGGTGGCGCGGACCCTTGCCCGACGCGTGCACACCGGGCGACACTCACCAACTTTCTCTGGTTGCTGAGGCAGAAGGTACAGATCTGTTTGGGCTGCGCGTTCTCGCCGTCGCGGGCGGGGGGCGGCGGGGGCGGCGGCGGGGGGCTGCCGGGGCGCGCGGCGTGGAAGAAGGGCCCCGAGTGGCACGGCTGCCCGTCGCCGCAGGCCTCGCCCACCAGCAGCACGTTGCCCAGGTGCGAGATGTAGCTGGACGCCAGGCGCAGCGTCTCGATCTTGGAGAGCTTGCGGTCGGCCGGCTCCGTGGGGATGAGCGTGCGCAGCGCCGTGAAGGCCGTGTTCACGCTGTTGGTGCGGTCCCGCTCGCGCGCGTTGGCCGTGTGCCGCTGCCGGGGCTCCCTGCCCGGCCGCCCCCCGGGCCCCGCGGCGCCGCCCCCCGCCCGCCTGCCCCCGGCCCGCCTCCGGGCGCCCTGGAGGCCGCAGCGCGCGGCGTGCACGCGGCAGGGCTTCTCGTCGGAGCCGGAGCTCTCGCTGCCGCGGTCCTCGTCCTCCGACAGCGCGCTCACCTCGGGGTACAGGTAGCGGCCCGGCGGCGCCGAGCGCAGCATGGCGAGGGACACGGCGCCCGCCGTCAGCTCCGCCTCGCGCCGCGCATGTCGCCGGCCGCGCGGCCGCCCGGCCGGGGAGCGCGGGTCTCGGTGGCCCGCGGTGGCGGCTGCGGCGCCGCGCGCACGTGTGCGTCCCGGGCTGGAGCGGGGCCGCGGGCCGGGCCTTTATAGTGGCGGCGGCCCCTCCCCCGCGCCGGCCCGCCCTCCTCCCCGCCTCCCGGCCCCCGGAGGCCGCAGGGAGCAGGGGCCCTCGTCCCTCTGCCGCCTCGCGCCACGACGAAGGGGCCCGGGGCATCTCGCGGCCGGGCTGGGGGGCGGGCCCTGGGGGGGCGCCGGCCCCGCAGCCCCCTCCCGCCCCCGCCGCAGCGCCGAGGGGAGGGTCAGGCGGGCGCGACCCAGGCAGGTCCTCTCCATCCTGCCGCCGCTTAACTCAGATGCCCTGGCCGCGGTGCCTGGCCACACCCTGTTTGTCTGTCGGCCTCGCTCCTGTGCACACTCGGGCCTCCCGTGCCAGGCGGGGCGCGGAGGGGGCGCAGAGCACCCCGGGGCTGGGGCTCACCCCCCGCCAAAGGCCACCCCCAACCCCCGCCGTGCATGGGGGCCCCGGGGGCCCGGCCTCCCCGCGGCGGCTGCACGCCCTGGGTCCCACACAGGCTGTGCCCTCTGCCTCGGAGACCCTCCCTGTCCCCACGCTGCAGGCTCTGGGGTCTGTCTGTGGTTTGGGGGTGGCCGCGTGGACGGGAATCAGGCCCCCCACTCCGAGCGGAGAAGGAAGGGCCTGGGCGCGGGGGGCGTGCCTGAAGGGCGGGCTTGCTGGGAGGGCGAGAGTTGGCAGGGCTGGGGCGGGCAGGTGCAGAGGGGCAGCGCCAGGGGGTCCTGCGCTCCTGCGAGGGGCCCTGGGCTCCCTGCTGCGCTTGGCCGCCTCGGGGCCCCTCCCCCTGTGGCCACCGTTCAGGAAGCGGCCGCCTGGGCAGCAGTCTCCACGCTGGGCGGAGGGAGGGTGGTGGCTGGCAGGGGCCTCGACCAGGAATGTGTGTCCAGGAATGTGGCTGCTCTAGGGTGGGGGGCAGGAGCAGGGAGGGCTGGGGGGTCGAGTGCCTGCCGGGCACGACACAGTGGCTCCTACCTCCCCTTGGACTGGCTTGGCGGGGTCTTCGCTGCGTCCCTGCTTGCGGCTACCCATTTTTGCCTAAGGCCCCCACCAGGGGAGGGAGCCCATGGGCGATGAGGTCACCCTTGTCTGTGGCTGCCCAGAGTCCTGGCCAAGGAATCCAGGGGGGAGGCTCTGGGGTTGGCACCACTTCAGTGGAAAATGTGAAGGTACAGCTCCGGCGCCTCTGAGGGCCAGTTGGGGGGGGATGGGGGACAGCACCGGCCGCCGTGCCACGTCACACCCCAGGGAGAGGGCATGTGTCGGGGTGCCTGGGGACTGCCCCACCAGCCTTGAGGCCCATCCCTTTGCTCTCACTCCCCCACCCTTGCCTGTGACTCTTGGGGAGCTTGAAGGAAGGGGTGGGCATGGTGGGTGCCCAGTGCTGACACGCTGGCCTGCCGCCCAGGACATCCGGAACACGGTGGGCAATGTGCCCCTGGAGTGGTACGACGACTTCCCCCACGTGGGCTATGACCTGGACGGCAGGCGCATCTACAAGCCCCTGCGCACCCGTGACGAGCTGGACCAGTTTCTGGACAAAATGGACAACCCTGATTACTGGTGAGCAGGCCGGGGTGGGGCCTGGGCACGGGGCCTGGGCGCGGGGCCGAGGTGCTAGGTGCTGGGTGCTAGGTGCCGGCTCTGACCGGGTTCCCAGGCGCACGGTGCAGGACCGGATGACGGGGCATGACGTGCGGCTGACCGATGAGCAGGTGGCCCTGGTTCGGCGGCTGCAGAGGGGCCAGTTTGGGGACGTGAGCTTCGATCCCTACGAGGTAGGTGGCAGTGCCCGCCCTGGGCGTCCGGGGTTGGCTGCAGGGTCGCGGCCCACACGTCCCTGCTTGTGCCCGCAGCCGGCTGTGGACTTCTTCAGTGGGGACCTGATGATCCACCCGGTGACCAACCGGCCTGCTGACAAGCGCAGCTTCATCCCGTCCCTGGTGGAGAAGGAGAAGGTAGGCGCGGTCGCCGTCCAGAGTTCCCAGAGTTCCCGCGTGCGGCCCGCGCTGACCCGCTCTGCGCCTGCAGGTCTCCCGCATGGTGCACGCCATCAAGATGGGCTGGATCCAGCCTCGCCGGCCGCGGGAGCACAGCCCCAGCTTCTACGACCTCTGGGCGCAGGAGGACCCCAACGCGGTGCTGGGCCGACACAAGATGCACGTGCCCGCCCCCAAGCTGGCCCTGCCCGGCCACGCGGAGTCCTACAACCCGCCTCCCGAGTACCTGCCCAGCGAGGAGGAGGTGAGCCTCGTGCGGGCAGCAGGCGCGGGCGGGCCGCGTTGGGGCGCGAGCTCCCGACTCACCCCTGTGTCCACAGCGCCTGGCGTGGGAGCAGCAGGAGCCGGGGGAGAGGAAGCTCAACTTCTTACCACGCAAGTTCCCCAGCCTGCGGGCCGTGCCGGCCTATGGCCGCTTCATCCAGGAACGCTTCGAGCGCTGCCTCGACCTCTATCTGTGCCCTCGGCAGCGCAAGATGAGGGTGTGTGCGGGGTGGCGGGGCGCCTGGGCGGGGGCGCGGGAGCTGGGGCGGGGTGACCTCCTGCTCTCCTATGCCAGGTGAACGTGGACCCCGAAGACCTCATCCCAAAACTGCCGCGGCCGCGGGACCTGCAGCCCTTCCCCACCTGCCAGGCCCTGGTACGCGGACGGGGGGATGCAGGGAGGGGGAGCGATAGGGGGGTCCGTGGCCTCACTGGTCCTTCTCTGTAGGTCTACAAGGGTCACAGTGACCTCGTCCGCTGCCTTAGCGTCTCCCCGGAGGGCCAGTGGCTGGCTTCAGGTGAGCCTGCGGCAGGGACGTTGCCGGCTTGTGGGGGCCGGGGCGGGGGCGACGGCCGGGCGGTGAGGGCCTTGTTTGCTGTACCCAGGCTCCGACGATGGCTCGGTGCGGCTCTGGGAGGTGGCCACTGCCCGCTGCATGAGGACCGTGCCCGTGGGGGGCGTGGTGAGGAGTATTGCCTGGAACCCTCACCCCACCGTCTGCCTCGTGGCCGTGGCCGTGTAAGTGCGAGGCCCAGGGGGCGCCGGGGCAGCGGGCACAGACCTGAGCCTGACAGTCTGCCGCTCACTCCCGCCTGCAGAGAGGACTCGGTGCTGCTCCTGAACCCGGGCCTGGGGGACCGGCTGGCGGTGGGCGGCACAGACCAGCTGCTGAGCGCCTTCGTCGCCCCCGAGGAGCCCGCCGAGCAGCCTGCCCGCTGGCTGGAGGCCTCCGAGGAGGAGCGGCGGGGGGGCCTGCGGCTGCGCATCTGCCACGGGAAGGTGTGGGGGCCGCGGGGGGCAGTGGTGTAGGCTGGGGTGGGGAGACGGACGGACACTCCCGCTGAGCCGGCGTTGCCTCCCGCAGCCGGTGACGCAGGTGACCTGGCACGGGCGCGGGGACTACATGGCCGTGGTGCTGGCTGCCGCGGGCCACACGCAGGTGCTCATCCACCAGCTGAGCCGGCGCCGCAGCCAGAGCCCCTTCCGCCGGAGCCACGGGCAGGTGCAGCGGGTGGCCTTCCACCCCGTGCGGCCCTTCCTGCTCGTGGCTTCACAGCGCAGCGTCCGCGTCTACCACCTGCTGCGCCAGGAGCTCACCAAGAAGCTGAGACCCAACTGCAAGTGGGTGTCCAGCCTGGCGGTGCACCCTGCAGGTGAGGGCTGGGGGGGTAGGGGGTGAGGGGGCCCGGAGGGAGTGAGGGTGTGCGTGCGCGCCACGGGTCCCACCACCCTGTCTGCCTCCAGGGGACAACATCATCTGCGGCAGCTACGACAGCAAGCTCGTGTGGTTTGACCTGGACCTCTCCTGTGAGCCCTACAGGGTGCTGAGGTGAGTGCGGGCACCCGGGGGAGGGGACCCTCCCCCCTCTCCCCTCTCCCCTCCCCCCTCCCCCCTGCCCTCACCCACCCTTGTACCACAGGCACCACCGGAAGGCCCTCAGGGCCGTGGCCTTCCACACCCGGTACCCACTCTTCGCCTCTGGCTCGGATGACGGGAGTGTCATCGTCTGCCACGGGATGGTGTACAAGTGAGTGCGGCCCATGGCCTGCCCGGGGTGGGGGGGGGTGCTGGGGGGGTTCGTGCTCCTGAGCCCCTCCCCTCCCCCCTCCAGCGACCTGCTGCAGAACCCGCTGCTGGTGCCGGTGAAGGTGCTGCGGGGGCACGCGCTGACCCGAGACCTGGGGGTCCTGGACGTGGCCTTCCACCCCACCCAGCCCTGGATCTTCTCCTCGGGGGCTGACGGCACCGTGCGCCTCTTCACCTAGAGCCGGGCCGCCTCCGCGGGGCGCAGGGCTGTGCGTGCGACCCTCAATACATGTGTTCCCCCCGACCGGTGGTGCGACCTTGATTCAGGGTTCCCGACCCGCTGCCCGTCCCACAAGGAGAGACTGTGACCTCACACTCCCACGCCGTCTGAGGAGCCAGTGGCTTTATTGGGAAGGGGGGGTACAACCACTTGCTCCCCGGCCCGCGCTTGGCCTCCGGCAGCCCCCTCCAGAAGGGCAGGTGTTCAGCCCCTGGCTCCTCCGGCAGGGGGTGCCATGGGGCTCTCCGGGCGGGGGTGGGGTGGGGTGGTTCAGGCGCAGACCCGCGGTGACTGCTCGCAGGGGTGGCGGGTGGCGCTGCAGGGGGGCCTCAGGCGAACTTCACCAGGCGGCCCAGAGTCTCTGCAGCCTTCATGCGCACCAGGGGGGCCGGGTCCTTGAGGAGGAGCTGGAGGGCTGGGGGCAGGGAGCCGCTGCCAGGGGTCCGCCGGGCCCCCCAGGGACACCCCGCCCACAGGCCCCGCCAGGCCGGCCCCTCCCCTTCCCCGTCCACCGAGCCTGGGGGGCCAGGACCCCATGGTGCACCCCCACCCCGCGCGGGGCCACCTGCCCACCACTCTCCTAAGACAGGCCTCTGCCGGGAGCGCCTGGGAGCCAACGGAAAGATAGTTTTTCCTTTTTTAGTGTTTTTTAAGCTCTTTTGGAACAGTTAAGAAGTTTCCGTGAATTACTAGAGACGATGAGGTCACCAGTGACAGGGGAAAAATCCTTGAAATCCAGGAAAATCACTTAGTCCCCCCTGGTGCCCACAGGTCAGTGAGGCCCCGCGCAGGCCGACAGGTTGGGGGCGGGGGCCTGACCGGCTCACCTGCAGTCAGCTGCTCCAGGTCCACCTGTGGCCGCTGCTCCGGCTCCACGTGCAGCACCAGGAACCCTGGGGGGCGGGGGGGGGGGTCAGGGAAGGCCGGGCTGGGGGCGGGGCCGCGCGCGGGGGCGGGGCTCACCCGTGAGCATGGGGGCGGCGGCGCGGACGTCCTCCCAGCTGCTCTTGAAGTAGAAGAGGCCGGTGCTCACCAGGCGGCCCAGCAGCTCGGGGAAGTGGTGCATCTGCGGGAGCGGGGGCAGCGGGGGGCCCTGAGTCCCGCCCGTGCCCCCCCCCCGGCCCCCCCCCCCCCCCCCCGCCGCGCCGCCCTCTCACCAGGAGCTTGCAGGTGGTGTTGAGGAACTCCCCGAAGTGTAGGCCCCGCCCCTCCTGCAGGTGCTTCTGGAGGGCGGTCGCCAGCTCGTCGCACTGCAGGTTGGGGCCGCACATGCGCAGCGCAAACCTGCAGGCCTGCGGGACAGCACGCTGAGCCCCCGCCCAGAGCCAGGCCCGCCCGCCCTCCCCGGCGGCCCACTCACGCTGGTCACGGGGCCTTGGGGGTCCTGCAGGTGCAGCAGCAGGGGCACCAGCCCGCCCACCACCTGCTCCAGGAACACGTCCTCACAGCGCCCCCCGCAGGCCTTGTTGAGATGCCCGAAGAGGCGGATGGACGCAGAGCGGAGCTCCATCTTCTCCTGATGAGGGGCGGGGAGGGGGGGTCACCAGCGCGGGGCTTGGGGGCGTCCCGGCGTCGTGGACTGACAGGCTGGCAAGAAGGCCCCTCGGGGGTGGGGTGGGGAGATGGTGCCAGCAGAGGGTCAGCAGGGGGCGGGGCGCCTGGGCGGGGGAGGCCCCCACGCCCCACCTACACTGTCGAAGAAGGGCCGGATCCGGATGGCCACGTGTAGCAGCACCGGGTGCAAGTCCTGGGGCTCCACCAGGTCCAGCAGCCTCGCCAGGCCCACCATGGCCTCCAGGGCCACCAGGCTGTGAGGGTCGTCCCTGTCGTCCAGGCCGCCGATGACAGCCGTCAGGAGCTGGGGGCCATGCGCCCGCACCTGGGGAGGCCCCGCACTCAGCAGCAGGGCACGGGGCCGGCCCCCACCCCGCTCTCCCTCCCACACCCACTCACCTTATCCGGGGAGCCGGAGGCCACGTTGGCCAGGCCTCGCAGCACCAGCCGCCGCACGCTGGCACAGGTGTCCTTCTGCCGGGCCGCCAGGTTGTCCAGCAGCGACTCCAGGAGCATGAGGTCGTTGACCACGTTGCTGTTGAGCAGCTGGAGGCGGACCCGCTGTGAGCACCTGTGCCCCCCCGCCCCCACCCCGTCCAGGCCACCTCCCGGCGGCAGTGCCCACTTCCTGCCACTGCACCGCTGGGCGCCCCCGGCCAGACTCGCTGTGAGGAGTGGACGGCCGAGGCCTGTTCCCTCCAAGGTCCTGACCCTGCCACCCTCGGGGCAGGTTTTGGCAGCGTCAGCCATGGAGCAGCGACCAGGGAGGCTTGGGGCCCTGGCCAGCGGCCCGCCCGCCCCCCGAGGGCCCCGCAGACTGCCCAGCTCAGGCCTCCCGTCCCTGGGCCTGGCCTGATGGGCCCTGCGCCCGGCAGCACCAAGCAGGAGCGGGGCAGGGCGCCCCCGGGCCCCCCGGAGCAGGCAGCTCCTACCTCAGCCAGGAAGCCCGTGGACGTGACCCGCTGGATTTCGTACACGCTGCTCTGCGTGCACACGAGCGCCTTCATCACCAGGGGCAGCCGGGGGCCGGCAAACTTGGCCATGGCGCTAGGGAGGGGGCCCCAGCGTGAGTGCCGGGCCTCGGGCTCCCGCCTCCCCATCCTGCTCCATGGGAGGCCTGCCGGAAGCGCACAGCCGCCCAGGGTGGGGGGTTCCCACTGGGCCCGCCGGCTCCCACGTTCCCCTGGGGTAGCCTGCACAGAACCTGGCCAGCCGAGTGACCCCCTCCTCATGCCCCGCCGACGTCCTGAGCAGCTGCCAGCCTCCCTCCAGCTCCATGCGCTGCACCACGTCCTCATTGCCGCCCCGAAGCAGCATGGCCTGCAGAGCATCGGCTGCGGAGCTGTGGGACACATGGGGATGGATCTGGGGGCGGGGGGCCTGGAGCGCCCCTCACCTTGGTGCCCCACACCCCTGCACAGACTCCTGCTCTTGGGAGAGATGTCCCTGGGCTGCAGGGCCTGGGCCCTGCCAGCGGCACCCTCCAGGGAGGCCCGTGGGCCCTCCCCTCCGCTGGGCACCTCGAGGGTGCTCTGGACCCTCAGCTCAGGGAGGCTGTTAGTGCTTGTGGCCGCCTGTCCCTGTGACGGGCAGGTGGGGGCTCTGCAGGCAGCGTCCCCAAGCCCTCCAGCACCGTTAGGGTAACAGCCTTCAGGGTTTTTCACTTGCCTTGAAAACCTTCATTTAATTAAGAAATGAAAAAAAGAGACAGTTATTGAAAGTGAAACTAAAGTCAGGTCAGAGTCTCGTGCGGGGCTCTTGGACAAGTGGCAGAGGGGACCCAAGGTCAGCGGGCTGCGTGGAGCAGGGTCCGCCAGGGACCCGAGAAGTGGCCCCGCGCAGCCAGTTCCTGTACTGCAGAAGGCCCCGCTGTCACCCGTGTGCAGCCCACCCGGGGGAGCCCGGTCCCGGGGAAGGGATGGCAGGTGGGGCTCCATGGTGGCAGGGACCCCTCCCTGCCGAGGCCAGGCTGTGGCCGGAGCTGCAGTGGCTACAAGCTCAGCCCCGGGTGGGATGGCAGGGGTGGCCGTGCCCGCGGCTCGGCCCTGTGGTGCTTGGCTGTCGCATGTCCCTGGCAGGAGGGGCTGGGGCCACCTGGGGTTGAGCAACGGCCTCGTGCCCAGCTCGGGTCGGTCAGTGGCAGGCAGGCAGCAGGGGCAGGGCCCCCGTCCTGGGTGTAGGGGGGCGCAGGCATGCATCTGGCACCTGCAGGGCCTCGTACCAGAGCCGGAGCCCAAGCAGTGCTCCCCCAGGCTCTCAGAACCGCGTAGGAGCACCCCTCCCCGGCAAGTGGCCACCTGGCGCTCACGCCCTGCCCTGGCCAGCAGGCATGTGCCCCTGGGAACCCCTGGCCCAAAGGTGGACACCCACCCGGGGCGGCGCACTTCCCCACGACTCAGGCAACAGCTGGGGGGGACGGATCCTCCAGTAGGCTCCTGCCACGCTGCGGGGGGCGGGTGCTCGTCCTCCGACCCAGGCGGCTGCGGAGGGCACCCCTTGAGCCACCACCACGAGTCCCGCGAGGCGCAGCCTTGGCTGAGGCACATGCAGTCGGGGAAGGGCGCCTCCCGGCCTGTCCACCTGCTGCCCAGACCCGTCCCGGGCGTGGCCGGGAGAGCAGTCTGCGTGCCTGGCCCATGGGCCCCTGCCTGGAGCCGGCTCTGCACCTGCCCTGGCCCAGGGGCCGCGGGGGCTCGGGACCCACAGGCCCCAGAGCTCACAGGCCACGGAGTGCGGTCCCCGCGTGCCAGGCCGGGGCTGGTTCCGGGGGGGGGGGTCTCGCCAATCCCTTACCGCCTGCTCCGGGCACAACCCGGCAGCCGCTGGCACACGGCCCCTCCCTGAGCGGCCAAGGCTCCTGCGGTGGAGCAGCCCCGGGGGGAGGCGGGCTGACGTGCTCCTGTCCCCCCAGGGGTCCCTCGGGCTCCAGTGGCCGACACCGGGCTGCCGGAGTCCCTGCCACCACGGGGCCGACGCCAGGCTGCCGAGCGCTCCCCGCACGCAGCTGCGCCCGCCGTCCTAGTCTCCTGCCCCACGGCCGCATGGCCCCACAGCGAGAATCCCAAAGCCCTAGCAGAGCTGAGGGGGAGGGGGTCTGACCTGGGAGGCACAGTGCGCCCGAGGACGGCGCCCCATGGGGTGTAGACGGGGCAGGGACCAGGAGCCCCAGGCCCCACCCGCACCCCAAGCCCGCCCCTCCACTCCATCTTGTGAAGGTGGCACAGCCGAGTGTCCCGCACCACCCCCACAGGCCACCCCACAGGCTGGCAGCTGCCTCCGCCCCACGGTCCCATCCCAGACCCACCAGAGGACGGGAGGGGCTCAGGCAGGGAGGCTGCATCCCCAGCACCGACGTGTGACCCGAGGCCAGCACCAGCTCCCCAGGCACACCCGAGACGCTGAGCCAAGGCCCCAGTGCCCGGCCCAGCCTTCCCGTCCTGTCCCTCACGGCCAGGGAGCCAGACACGCGTGTGCTCGCACACACGCACACGCTCCTGCAACCGTGCTGGGGCGGGAGGCGAGGACCCGCTTACCTGCAGGGCTCCAGGCTCCTCGGGGCCACAGCAGAGCCCGCACCCTTCCTCTCCTTGGCCTGCAGGTTCCGGGGCAGCGCGACGCCCACGGTGCAGCTGATGCGCAGCAGGAGCGCCGCGAACAGCTGCGGGTAGAGCTCGAGCACCGCGGGCCCGGACGCCGGCGCGCTCATGACCTCGCACAGTGCACACGTGGCCTGGGGGCGGGGGGGGCACGTCAGGCTGGGCTCTGCGGGACCCTCGGACCCTCGCGAGGCCGCATGAAGGCCGGGCCCGCCCCCAACTCGCCCGAAGCGCCCTGGGGCACCCCACGTGCGCAGAGATCTGGCTCCTGGGGGCGGGAGCCGCGGCCTCGCTGGGTCCCTGGCAGGCGCGGGGGCAGGGTGGCCCCCCTTGGGACAGGCCCCCGACCATCTGCTCTTGATTCCACAGCAGTGAAAAGGGGGAAGCAGCTCCAGCAGCCGCTGTGCCGACGCCGTGGCCTCGCCTTCCCGCGGGATGGGGGCTTCCCTTGGGGCCAACAGCTGCGAGGCCTTTATGAGCCAGGGCCCCCCCCCCGGCTGCCAGGCGCCCGAGGGGGGCACCCAGGCCACCTGTGGGTCCTCCCGCCAGCAGCCCCACAGCCCCTCCCCGGCCTCCGGGAGTGGGGAGCAGGCCGGGCGGGCAGCCCCGGGGCCCCACTCACCGCGAGGGGCAGCAGTGTGGCCACGCGGCCCGGAGAGCTGCTCAGAAGGAAGGCCCGGGTCTCCTTGAACGGGACGTCCTTGCTCAGCTTCTCCAGGAGCAGCCCCAGGACCTGGGTGGTGAGGCTGGGCTCCACGGCCAGCGCCCGCCACAGGGTGCAGGTGTGGCTGCAGCGGGACGGAAGGACGGTCACCCCCGGGCCCCAGACGCGCCGCCAGACCTCCCCCGCTGCGGGGGGGGGGACCCCAGCCTCGGCCCGGGGATCTGCAAACAGATGGCGAGCTGAGCTGGCAGCAACGAACCCCGAGCCCCGAGACGCGGCTGAGAGGGCAGCCACAGCCCCGCAGGCGGCATGGGACAGGACGCGGGCGGGGGGCAGGAGGCGTGGGGGCCGCCTCCACGCACAACCGTGGGCCGGCGACGGGAGAAGTGCCCTGGGGCTGAGCAGAGACAGGACAGCAGGCGTCCCAGAAGCAGAGGACGGACAGTGCTCAGCACGGGGGGCAGCAAGGCCACGGCTGCCTGGCGGGGGGGGGGGGGGGGGCGGGACGTGCCTCCTCCCGCACGCTGAACCCTCGACGAGCTCGACTCCTGCCAGGTGAACGCACCTTCAGATCCCAAAAGGAGAGTCTGCACACCCTCTCCGAGGAAATGCCGGAAGATGGGCCGCAGGCAGAAGGGACCAGATGCCACCACGAGGGACAATGCGTGTGCCCACCAGGAGGTGAGCTGTGCCACGTGGGGGCGGGGACACCGGGGAGCCTGCACCTGCACCCAGGGCAGGGAACAGCTCACTCTCGGCACGTGGCCTCGTGGACCAAACACCCACGGCACCGACGCGGCAGCGAAGGGCCATGTCGTGTTCTGATAACTTTGCTTCTGGACAAATTTTAATTTCATGTGATTTTCACAGTCATGAACTAGCCTCTGGCTTTCTTTGCCAGCTACTTGTGAGATTAAAACCCACCCTGGAGGGGATCCCAGGGTGGCTCAGGGATTGAGCGTCTGCCTCCGGCTCAGGGCGTGACCCCGGGTCCTGGGATCAAGTCCCGCATCGGGCTCCCCGCAGGGAGCCTGCTTCTCCCTCTGCCTGGGTCTCTGCCTCTCTGTGTCTCGTGAATAAATAAAATCTTAAGAAAAAAACCAACCCACCCTGAGCTCACAGGTTGTGCACAACACGTGGTGGGCCGGACCTGGCCAGGGCTGCCCTGGCGCCACAGCGCGGGAATGAGCCGTGCGGCCCGATGACGGGCAGGGCCACGTAGAGGGGGCAGAAGGAAACGCCCCATGACTGTGTTTACGCGGATTGTGTCATCGGAGCTCAACACCGAGCACAACGCGTGTCTGGGGACAGCTGTCGGGCAGCAGCAACATTTCTGGGTTTGGAGCTCGGGGCACAGGGCACGGCCTCCACGAACAGAGAAGCCAAAGCACGAAGAGCCAAGCGTGGGAGGCGCGGCCACGGCCCGGAGAGCTGGTGGCCACCACCAGACCCTCCTGGTCAATGTGGGCGTGGAGGGGGCCCCACGTGCAGAGGTCCAGCACCCCGAGAGCCGGGCTCTGTGCGCACGGGTCCCTCTCGGGGCAGCTGCTGGAAGACCAGAAACCGCGCAGGACTTCAGAACTCATTTTGGGGAAAACAAACTCCTAAAAAAGGCCGTGTCGAGCTAGAAAGAGACAAGAATGAGGATCCAGAAGGAAGAGGGGAGACAGAAGTCCCAGATGGGGCTGGACGCCCGCCTCGCCGCAGCAGAGGCACGACGTGGCCTTCACGCCGGAAGGACAGGCGGACAAAGAAAGGCCGGCAGGGGCAGGACGGAGAGAGGCGCGAGGGCCGAGGGCGCCCCGTGGGGGACGGGCTCCTGCCTCCGAGCGCCTCCGCACAAGCAGAGCGGACGCGAGTCAAGGGGAGGTGCGCGCACAAGCAGAGGCGCCGACAGCGGGGCCGGGCCCGGGGGAGCACGCAGCTCGGGGCCCTCCCAACAGGCAGACAGCAAAAGCCAGGGCGCGGGCCTCAGGCGGAGGGACCCTTCCAGCTCGAGGACGGGTTGCTCCAGATGGTGGCAGGTGCCCCGCAGGGGCCAAGCTGGGACACAGAGTGCAGGAGGGGCTGGGGGCAGGCGGACCCCGCGCAGCCCGCAGGTGCCAGATACCTGTCAAAGGGCAGGGGGCTGCCCAGGAGGCTGGTGACCACCGCGGCACAGTGCTGGGACGCCAGGAGGTGCACGCTGCGCTGGGCGGCCTGCAGGACGTACTCCTCTCGCGTCTCCTGCAGCTTGGAGCGAAGCACGCTCACGATCTCAGGCACCTGAGGGCGGGGAGCCACGGAGGTCAGGCCGGGCACGCACACGCGCACACACACACTGGGAGCCCTTCCCGCACCAGCAGAGCACAGGCGCCTGGGGCGCAGGGGGGCACAGGAGGAGGCTGCGGGTGCATACGGAGGCCCAACTGCGCCTGCCGGGCCCTCTCCGCCAGGAAGGGCAACACAGCCGCCTGCTGCCCAGACACGGCCGCCCTTCGCCAGGCGAGCGGTGAGCGCCACCCCAGGACAGGGAGCGCGGGGAAGGGGACGCAGGTCCTTGGACGGTCCCAGAAGCCGGGGGCCATCAGGAGGGGGCAGACAGAGCGGAGCTGCAGGCAGCCGGTGCCCCTCCGGGCCCACCCAAGCCAAGGGCCTGGCTCCACAGCCAGTCGGGGGCCCACTGGCCCAGCACGGCAGGCAGGCCCCCTTGTGGGCACCGCCTCGTCGCTACAGGCCCCGGGCCCACGGCGAGGGACTATGGCCCAGCACGGGGAGCCCCTACTGTCGAGGCTGCACAGCGGGGAGGACAGCTGACGAGACACGGTCCCCTGGACAGGGCAGCGCTGGCCGAGGACCCCACCTGAGGGGTGGGGGTGGGGGAGCAGGAGGAGCAAGAAGGGCAGGGCACAGCTCTGGTGAGGGAACGTTCCAGGCCAGGCCCACGCCTGCTCATGCGGTAGCGCATCTCGTGTGTGGGGGACAAGGGCTGTGGATCTCGGCTGGGGAGGGCGTGGGCGGCACCGGGACAGGGGGACACCAGGACACTTGTCTTCTACAACTTTGGAGTTGGGCCAGGGGGCTGATCTCCCGGCTGCTGAAGCGTTAGCACCCCGGCGCCAGAGTCCTGCTCCTGCTGACCTGGACCCGTCCCCCTGCATGCCCTGTGCCTTGTCACACGCTGCCACAGGCCTGCCACAGAGCACCACATCCTCTAAACCGGCCTGGGGCGCCCTGGCAGCGAGGACACGCGGGCTGGATGCGCGCCTCCACGCGCACCCGGTGGCCCTCGTGGCTGTGAGTCCCCTTGGCTCCCCCAGGCCCTGCGCCCAGGTGCGGAGCCCGCGTCCCCGCAGCAGCCCGTCCCCGCAGGGCGGGCTCGCCGGCACCCTGAGCAAGTTGCTTCTTGTCCTTCGCTCACTTTGCATTTTCCTTTCGGGAACAGTGGCTCTTTCTCCTGACTTGTCTTGTCAGAGGTGTTTCTAACCGTTTCAGTGGGGTTGTCCATCTTCTCTACCCTTTTCCTCGCTCCGGCGTATTTCACGAAGCAGCAAGCAGGCCCTGGCGTGTGCGGCCGGTGAGCGTGGCAGCAGGTCCCGAGCTTGGGGGGGGCGGGCCAGCGCCCTGCTTCCCTGACCGGCGGGGCCCAGGGTAGGGTCTGCGTTCCGACGGCCCACCACGTGGGGCTCAGCCTGCACGCCCTGCACCTTCTGGACTGTTCCAGGCTCACCTTTACCCGCCCAAGGCCTGTCCTCCCGGCAGCAGCCCCTTATGCTCTCTTGCCTCGTGGTCCCTTCCCTGAGGCTCCGTGGAAGCAGGACTCCCTGCTGCAGGGTTGGCCCGTGTAGGCGTGCGAGTCAGTGGTCTCCAGTGTGTTCCCAGGGTTGTGCAGCATCACCCCCAAAAGCAGCCTCATCTGCATCGGCCACCCCTCCGGAGCCCCGGGCCCCCCTTCCGACCCCATGGACTCGCCACACGAACGGACTCACACACTGTGTGGCCTTTGGTGACTCGTTTCTTTCATTGTGCACCACGTTTGCAAGGTGCATCCACATGTAGGTGTGCCGGTGCTTCCCTGCTCTGGGCTGCTGGATGATACTTCGTTGCAAGGATACGACTCGTTTCATTTATGTTTATTAATCGACAGGCATTTGCGTTGTGTCCCTTCTTCGGCCATTATGGTTGCTGCTGCGAGTGTCTACGTCCAGGTCTTTGTGTGGATGTGTCTCTGCTTCTGGGCACAGGCCTCGGAGCGGAGCTGCTGGGCCCCGGGTGAGCCTGCTGCAACGCTGCACGGCAGTAGGCGCGTTTTGACTCCACTGTGTCCCATTTCCTTGGCTTCCCTGCAGCTTCCCTCCAACCCAAGAGGC
Source organism: Vulpes lagopus (assembly GCF_018345385.1). Taxonomy (NCBI): domain Eukaryota; kingdom Metazoa; phylum Chordata; class Mammalia; order Carnivora; family Canidae; genus Vulpes; species Vulpes lagopus. The sequence goes on from NC_054832.1 coordinate 580,559, forward strand.
CCTGCTCCTGCTTCCGACACCGCTGAGGCTAGGAGCCTGCGGTGTGGCTTCCTGTCTCGCCCTCTCTGCTCAGTTTCACAACGTGCTCTATTTGAGGATCGCTGCCTGTAGGGGTCGAGGGCTCAGTCCAGTCACATGTCACTTGCTAGGACCACATTTTCTGATTTGATGTCAGAGAAATTTAGAGTCTAACGGCGACCTGGTGTGTCTAAGAGGACCCCTGCCAAGGTCTGTCAGGACAGGAAGGAAAATGACAGCCCACCAAGGCATCTGTGGGTACAAGATGCCAGCGTGCCACGTCACACATAAGACAGACACGCTCAAAGTGTGAACCTGGGTCAGCAATGCAGTCCCCTGGGGGAGGTGTGTGGAGTGCCATGTCTGTGAGCCTGAGCTGGAAAGGATACTGTGCAAAAAGCAGCACCCTGAACACCCGCCCGCCAGCTCAGTACGTTGCGCCTGTGGAGAGGAGCCTGGATCTATCACGAGTGGGTGGGACCCAAAGCTATAAAACTCCTAGAGCAAAAAAACAGGAAAAAGCTTCATGACATTGAATTTGGCAATAATTTCCCGGATATAAAAGAACAGGCAACAAAAGCAAAAATACAGTGGCACCTGAGCAGCTCAGTCGGGTGAGCATCTGCCTTCAGCTCAGGTCATGATCCCAGGGTCTGGGATCCCTGCTCAGGGAGGAGTCGGCTTCTGCCTCTGCCCCTCCCCCTGCTTGTGCTCTCTCTCAAACAAAATCTTCAAAAAAAAAAAAAGAAGAAGAAAAAAGAAAAATACAGGACTATAGCAAACTCAAAGACTTCTGTGTACACGGGGCAGCTCGTTGGTAGAGCATGCGACTCCTGAGCTCAGGGTCACAAGTTCAAGCCCCTCACTGGGTGTAGAGCTTTCTTAAAAAACAGACAAACAAAACTTTTATGCATCAAAGGACACAATCAACAGAGTGAAGAGGCAACCTGGGAACTTGGGGAAAAAACACCTGTAAATCATACATCTGATACCACGCTAATATCCAGAATATATAAAGAACTACATCCCAACAACAACAAAAATTAAACAACAGGATTTTAAAATGGGCAAAGGACATGAACAGAATTATCTCCAAAGCAAATGTACAAATGGCCAACAAGCACATCAAAAGATGCCCACCGTTGCTAATTGTGAGGGAAATGAAGTCAAAACCATTAGGAAGTACCATCTCACACCTGGCAGGGTGGCCACTAGAAAAAAGAAAAACAGGTAACACGTGTTGGCAGAGATGTGGAGAAACTGGAACCCGTGTGCACCGTTGGTGGGAGTGCAAACTAGTGCAGCCACCGTGCAAAGCAGTACGGCAGGTCCTCAAATGGTAAAAACAGAATTACCGTATCACCAGAAATTCCATGCCAGATATTTACCCAAAGAACAGAAAGCAAGATCACGGAGAGACACCTGTACACCCATGTTCCCGGCATCACTTGCATCACCCTGGGATGAACAGGTGAACACCGTGCGGCCTCTACATCCACACACCGGGACCACCATGCCCACTGCCTCCAGCCGGGTCCACCCCCTTCACTCACACAGAGCCACCGGGGCACTTGCTACAATTCAAGTCCAACCTGGGGAGCCCCACCGAATGCAACAATAAAATCCAAACCTTCACCCGGCCAATCCTGTCACGGTGTGTCCCCTTCCCCCGCCACACCTCTCCCAAGTCCAGACCGCCGATGCCTCCCACCCGATACCTCCACACCCGCTACAGCCCTTTGCTCAGTGCCCTTCCCTTTCCAGGGGTCACCAGACACAGTTCCCTTCCTACGTGGCCCTTCCCAATGCTCTTCCATCTTCCCTGTCAGGAAATTCCTGTTCATTCCTCCCCGAGAAGGTGTTTGTGATAACATACATACTCATGCGTGTGCGTGTGTGTGTGTGTGCACGTGCGCGCCTCCAGCAGAGAACTATCCAGGATACACAGGACTTCCACACATCACCAAGAAAAGCACAGACAATCCAGAAAAAAAAACGAGGACACTGGTGTCTTCACAAAGGACGGCCGAGTAGCCAGCAACACGTACAAACCACATAAGCTCCCAGAGGAACACCAACTGGCCTCTCACACCCAGCAGAAAGCATGGCAATGACGTGGCACGCCAGACCCTGCCGCTGCCGGCGGGAGGGGAGCGGTCCCCTGCCTGCAGCGCCACCTGGGACAGCCACACGGGGGCCTCTCCCGCAGGCCCCAGCCCTTCCACCGGTACGTCCCCAACAGAAATGCACCGTGTCCAAAGGATCTGGACTCCGGCAAGCTTGCCCCATGCCCACGGAGGCTGGCGGGTGAGTGAACACGATGCCCCGCAGGAAGGAGTGGTGTGTGACGGACTGTGTGACCTGAGCACTGGGAGAGGCCGCACAAGGGCACGGATGGTGTGATTTCATCTCTGTAAGGTGCAAACCAGGCCGAGCTCTGTACTGCCGGGAGGCGGTGACAGCCTGTGGGGGGTCGGCCTGTGGGACCGGGGGCTCAGGAGCTGGTGGAATGCTCTGCTCCTGCACCTCTGGGAGGCCTCCCAGGGCTGTGTACTTAGGCCAAGTTCACTCTTCTGCTTGGATGCTTTCCAGGCAAACAGGTCTGCCTCTCAGGGGGTCACAGGGCAGGCGTTCCAGCAGTCCCCGGACTCCTGGGGCCTGCAGAGCTACAGGCCCTGAGTGCAGGCACACGCATGTCAGCTGTCCGGCCACATGCACAGACCCAGAGCTGCTGCCAGTGCACACTTGGGAACAACCACATGGACAGCCTCCCACCAAGAGGACACAGGGGTGACAGGGTGAACATGCAGGCAGCAAGGAACAAGTGGCACCTGAGCGTCCTGGGCACGGCCTCTCTGGGCCAGCAGGCTGCAGGACTATCCGGCTGCTGGAGCAGAGTGCCCAGCCAGTGCCCACTCGCTGCAGGGCTCCCTACACCTTACCCCTGCATCTACCTTCCCCTTCCCTCCCCCTCAGTTTCTCAGTAGTTACTTGTGCCAAATTCTGTCCTTTTCGCAGAGCAAGGGGGCCGAGCAGTGTGTGTGCACGGAAGCAGGGGCAGCAGGGGCAGAGGGGGGTGCAGGGCAGCGGGGGGGAGGGGCAGGAGGACCCCAGCAGGCCCCGCCCCAACCTTCTCCTGGAGCATGTTGCCGCGCTCCTTCAGCAGGCAGTTGACCATGACCGTGGCGGCTCGAGAACAGTTCCTGTCGGGGTCTCCCAGGCCCTCAAACATGGTCAGCAGGAGGCTGATGAGCTGCTCCGGGGGGAGGCGCTTCGCAATAATCTAGAAGGATGGTTGTGTCAGAAGAGTGGGAGGATGGGGAGCAGCGCCCACTGCACACAGACCCAGCCGCCGGGTTCTGGGGCTGTCCCCACTTCCGCCCCTCCTCCAGCCTTCCCTGCCCTGTCCAGGGCACCCACACCGGCCCCTGGAGGATGGTCCCTGGAGGATGGTCCCCAGGCGGCCACCGCTGGTCAGAGAGCCTCCAGGAGGCCGCTCCCAACCGGTTGGGGCGGGGAGCTGCTCTGGAGCGCTCCAGACCACAGAGTCAAGGGCAGAGGGCAGCCGTCCTGCCCCAACAGCCCAGCCACGGGCCGGACACCCGTCCCCGTCCTCAGCACAGCAGAGCGAGTGCTGGTTAAAGTGGAGAAGGAGCACACAGGCTAGAGGAGGTCACAAACCACACACGGGAGCCACGAGCACGACAGTGGCTGGACATCCGCCACGTCGGCCCCAAGCACACACGCACTTGCCACTCCACCTGGATTTGCCCAGGGCCAGTCTCTGCCTCCCATTGTCTGAGCACCCGCTCCCTTCTCCCTTCTGTAGGAGAGGAAGCCTCCGGAAGCCCTGAAGGCAATTTCCAGACGCGGAATGGAACTATAGCACTGCCAGGGCACGGGGGCTCCCGGGGTTGGCTCCCCCGGAGCCAGCGGCTGAGCTCCTGACCATGCCCCTGCTGCCGGGCCTCAGAGGGTAGGCCCCAGGAGACAGAGGGAGCGCTGGTCAGAGGCGGTGCCACACCACATTCTCTGAATGGGACCTGCCGATGTGCCCCGTCGCTGCGCCCTGCAGAGCCCGTGGCAGGACGGTACTGACGGCCCAAGAGCCCCTCTCTGCCCCAGACACTGCCGCCCTCCCATCCTTTGTGGCTGCCGCCATAGGTACCTGGGCTATGCTGTTGCAGGTGTGAAAGAGGATGGCAGAGTCGGGGTGCACGAGGCCTTCCTTGAGGGTGAGGAGCCGCTCAGCCACATCATCGCGGTAGTCGCGGGAGAAGCCTTCAGAGGCAGGACGGAGAGTGGAGCTGGGCAGGCGCTTCCCCAGCCCCCAAGGCCCAGGCTCTGCCCCCCAGCCCTCCAGCACCTCTGCCCAGCCAGGGCTCACCCTCATAGCCCAGCTGGAGGTATAGCAGGGCGTAGACGCAGCTCACAGCCTCCTGCCGTGTGGCAGGCCACAGGTCTGCGCACCGCGGGGAGAAGAGGCCTATGAGGAGGCCGAGGTTGTGGAAGGGCACCAGGGCCTAGAGAGGCAGACAGGGAGGGTCCTGCAGACACACTCGGGGGATAGCGGGAGATGGGGACTGGGGCCCAGCCACCTGCAGCACCTGGGCCCTGACATGGGCAGCCATGTGACCAGCACAGCCCCTCGCTAAGCTCCTCCCTCCCCGGAGGAGGGGTTCCCTAGGAGGAGGGCTGCGTAGTAGGTGTGTGCAGGCAGAGGGACATCAGGCTATAGAGGGGGTCCCCCCGGGCAGCAGAGAGGGGCAGGGTGCTGCTGATCCTGGCTGACAGGTGTGGGAAGTTCCCGCCCCTAGAAAGCAGGGGTGTTGTCAGGAGAGGGGCCATGTGAGGTCCCCCTTTCGTCCTAGCTGGGTGCTGGTCCCAGCTTCCAGAGCCTCGTCTTCAGTGCTCATGGAGCCTTGCTCCTCTGCTCTAAGCAAAAGGCCTTGCCCATCCTGGGCCTTGTGACATCACTTACACACCCCTCGGCCTCTGCCTCCACCTGTCCCTGTGGGCCCCCCATCATGTGTGAGGCCTTTTCCGGAAGCCCCCCCGCCACCCGGTCCCTGTCCATGCACAGGCTCCTTTCAGAAAGCGCAGGCCTCTGCCTCTGCTCCCCCGAGGGCCCTCCCGAGCCAGAGTATCCATCAGAGGGAGGCTGGGGTGCTGGGCAGAGCACCTCATGGGACCAGCTGCCATTCCTGCCAGTGAGGTCACACGTCTGTCACCTCACATGCCAGGTGAACTCCAGTTGGACTAGGGTTACGTGAAACGCAGGCCACGAAAGAAGCGGAGTCGGAAAAGCCCACCTAAAGCACACACGGAAGGCAGAAACCATCAGGAAACACACAGCAGATCCGGCCAGGCCAAGAATGAACGTCAGGCTTGTTACCAAACAGATGCTACCAGAACAGAAGAAATAACTAGCAGCAAAACTCTCATCTAAAGGCTGGGGACTGCCACCAGTGCCCACCTCGTTCTGGAAGCACCAGACCACAGAGGGCTCAGAGGCACAGATACTGGGGGGACGGCAGATCGTCAGCATCTGCAAACAGCAAGACTGTATCTGAAAGCACGAGAGCATTAACTAAAACTCATCAGAAATATGAAAAGATGGGCAGCCCACGTGGCTCAGTGGTTTAGGGCCGCCTGCAGCCAGGGGAGTGATCCCGGAGACCCGGGATCAAGTCTCACGTCGGGCTCACTGCAGGGAGCCTGCTCTTCCCTCTGCCTGTGTCTCTGCCTCTCTCTCTCCTCTGTGTAGTCTCATGAATAAATAAATAAAATCTTAAAAAAAAAAAAAAAACTATGAAAAGAACCTTATCAACGGCCTCATTTCTAAATATCCACAAATCCATCCTAACAATAAGCAGTAGGGATCCCTGGGTGGCGCAGCGGTTTAGTGCCTGCCTTTGGCCCAGGGCGCGATCCTGGAGACCCGGGATTGAATCCCACGTTGGGCTCCCGGTGCATGGAGCCTGCTTCTCCCTCTGCCTGTGTCTCTGCCTCTCTCTCTCTCTGTGACTATCTTAAAACAAAACAAAACAAAACAAAAAACTAACAATAAGCAGTAAATACAATTGCAGAAAAAGCTACAAAACCTCCAAAACCAGACCGTGCAGCCCATGCTTCTTAGGGACCTGGAGGTAATAGATGCTACTGCCCAACGAAGTCATCCATCAATTCCATGCAATCCCTACCAAAATCCAAGATCACAACAGGAATATTTTAGGACTGTCAAATTCATCCTAAAATCACCCAGGCTGATGATCTTGTTAAGAACAACTGTGGAGCAAGGAGCAACTTCACGTCAGCAAATACTGAAGCGCGTCCCGAACGTGCACCCCTTGGAACAAGCCCCTGCCCCCCCACTCCGCCCACCCGGAAGGACGTGTCCTTCCCGCAGTGTTCTGAGCATTCCGGCGCTCCTGCCTCGAGTGTCCTCATCGTCTTTTCCCCCTGGTCCCCATCACCCACCCCCTCGTTTAAGGGACACATCCCACATTAATCCCAGCTAATCCACAGGCTCCCAAGGACAAGGGTGCCCATCAGACCTGACTCGGTGGCCAGCCCTGGGGGCGATTCCTGGCCTGATTGCTCTTCTGTCTCCAGAAAGAGGATGGTGGGACTAGTGCAACGTGGGGTGATCCCAGGACAAGCACCAGAGGAGGGCCAGGAAGCTTTTAGGGTGCCCGGGGACATAGGTGCCCTGAGCCAAGGGACCCAGGACTGGGCTGGGGCAGGGGAGCAGCCGTAGGGCCGGGCTGGGTACTCACGCTGACGTGCAGGTGCTCCAGGAAGTACCGCAGCAGGCAGGCACTTAGGCTGAGCGCCCGCACCCTCTCGTGACCCCGTGGAGACTTGATCCATGGGCTCAGATGCTAGGGAAGAGGGGGCTTCACACAGGTGCCAGCTCAGGGGTTAGCCTGGGAAGCAGGAGCCTACGTGCCGCAGGCAAGTCAGCATCCCTGCCAGGCCACCCGCCCCGGCTGCGAGGGCCAGCAGGCCAGGTCAGAGCAGGTCACCCACCGTAGCTCCCGCTCTGCCCCCGTCCTATAGCTCTGGCTGTTCTCAGGAGCCAGGCAGTCCCACCCCTGCAATTGCTGGGAAGGCAGTGAGAGGTGCAGCCTGGCTACCGCCTGCCCCCACTCTACCATCTCAACAACCCTAGACGGTCAGGACCTCCCAGCTGGGGTCCTGCAGGCTCTCTCCGCCCCCCGTGCAGGCTGTGGAGGACGGGACTATAGGCTCCCACCGGGGCTCACCCCCAACTGCACATGTGCCCGGGAAGGCGGGGGCGCTGCCCCTGCTCACAGACCCCCTCCGCAACCCCACCACACACGTGCAGACAGCACCCACCCCCCGGTGCCCACCAGGGCAGGGCGCACCCCCCGCACACCTCCACCATGATCTGCAGGCCCTGGGGGGTCATGTTCCGCCGAAGGAGGCCCGTCAGCAAACCCTCAAGGGCACGCATGGTGTCCAGGTACAGGGACTAGAGAGAGAAGAGGTGCCAGCCAAGCAGTGAGCCTGCCTCCCCCGCGGCCTGCCTGCCGTCCCCGCGGGTGCCCGCCGTACCTCCTGGTGGTCATCCTCCCCCTCAGGCTCAGGCAGCACGGGCAGGACGCTGTGCAGACAGCTGTGGATCAGGTCCGCCTGCACGTGCTCTTCCAGCGCTGGCTCCAGGGAGCTGACGGGGAGTCAAGGGCCCGAGGCCGCTGCACCACCACCCCCTGTCCAGAGGGCACGTGCACAGACGGCAGCCCCCCAGGCTCCCCTCACACCCAGAGAAAAGGATACGCCAGGTAAGTGCAGGCGAGCATGGCCTTCTTCCGAATGGGTGTTCTCAGGGAGTCTGGGGGCTCCGCCTTGATGAACTCCTGGGGGAGCCAGTCCCTGACTCAGCTTCCCCCTCCCCCCTGCCCCTCCGTCAGCCACAGGCCTGGTACTGGCTTCAGGCCAGCTCCGTCCCTCCACCCAAGGGGGCGCTGCGGTCCCCCGATGCGTGTGCCCCCGGTCTGCCCCAGGCCCCGTGCGGCGCTCACCATCATCTGTGCCACCAGCTCTGCTTTCTGGGAGAAGTGGAAGGAGTTGGCCTGTGCGCTGCTGCAGATGGCCTGGCTGGCCATGCACACGCTCTGGACAAGACACAGCTTCAGAGCCGGATCCTGGAAGCACACGGGGCTGCAGGAGGCCGCCCACACCTGCCCCCACGGCTTGGCTCCACCTGAGGTGGTGGCCGCTGCCTCTCCGCCCTTGGGGCTGAACCCAGAACAGGTGGCCACGCAGAGCCAGAGGCCAGACCACAGGCCCTCCCCTCGGTCCGCAGCCACACGCACACGCTCCTGCCTGAGGGACCTCTCAGCCCGTCCTCCAGCTCTCGCCAAAGCCGCACGGACAGGGGCCCGGTGATGGAGCCCCCGCAGCACTCAGCTCTCTGCCTGGCCGGGCACGAAGGGCCAGAAGGAGAGACATCTGTCGGAATATCCTTCCCACCAGCCAACCCAAGAGGGTCCACTCTCTAAGGGAAGCCCAACTGCCCCTACAGAGGCGCAAGCTGGTTAGTGCCAGAGATCCCAGAGAGGAGACATATTAGTGAGGCCAGAGGGGCTGACCGTCGTCACTGAGAGTGAGCCCCGTGAGCATCAGGGAGCAGAGCCCAGCCTGCGGGGCTGCCACCCAGCCACCTAGGAGTCCTTCTGTCCACCCGCCGGCCAGGCCTGAGGCCAGAGCGCTAGCCCCTGGGCCCCCGTCCTGGTCGCGAGAGGAGGAGCTGCTCCGAGGGGAGTGTGGACGGCCCTGGTGCAAGGCTGCAGAAAGCTGTCCCCGTGGATGGGACCAGGGAACCCCCTGAAGCTCACGGCCAGCCCAGCCCCGAGAAGAGAGAAAAGGCAAAGGCATAGTTCACACTTAACTCCTACACACTGTACCTTCGTCTCTACCTTTATTCCCAGAACCTGAACAACAAAAGTGAAAGGAATTAACACAGGCGACTGTGGCGGCCGGGCCCTCCCCAGGGCGCTGTGCCGGGGCGCCCACCTTGGTGCTAAAGTACTGGAATATGTTCCGGAGGATGTCCGACTCGACCTTGGCCAGCACCAGCTCCCGGGGGGCCCGTGCTGCCACGTGGCCGTAACACAGGATCAGCGTGCCCTTCAGCTTTTCCACCTCGTTCTCGTTTCGGTCCTGAGAGGCCAGAGGAGTTGGCAGGGCCTCCGTTACAGTTCATTGCATGCCCCCCAACAGGAGCCCGGCGCTCACACCCCCCAAGTCCCTCTGGAAGAAGGGCAGGGCCGGTCAGCAACATCACAGGTGCCAGCTAAGTGGCGGAAGGTGCCACCTGACGCCGGAGAGAGTCCGCCTATCAGGTCTGCAGAAGCGACAGGCAGGCCAGCCTTAGGCCCACTGGGGGCCACGTGGGGGAGGGAAAGGACCGAGTCAGGGACCAGGTGGGAGGGGGCAAGCAGAAGGGACAGTGGGAGCTGAGAGACAATGGGAGGGGGGGCAGGGTCCAGTGCTCTCTGCCCTGGAGCCCCTCCATCTGTGAGGCCCTGCAGATTCTGCAAATACAACAGGCCGCGGGAGTCCATGCCTCCTGAATCGAGCTTCCCTGAGGATGCAGCCTCCACGGTGCCCGGGGGCAGAGGACACACAAACAGCAGGAGGGCAGCCCCATCCTGGCCCCTGGGAGCCCTCTGGGGGCCGCCTGCCCCTCGTCCCCAGCTGGGAGGGGCACCGCACACCAGGAACCCTGGACCAGACGCCACCTCCCTGCCTCGGCCCCACCTGAGCGCAGGGAGCTCCCCAACGCCCAGCCCCCAGGACCTCAAATCATGGCACCTCGGCCAAGACATAAGCACAGGCCGGTCCCACCTCAGACAGCCCCCTCGCTGTCACCCTGACCCTGGTACCTTAAAAATGTTGAAAATGCCGGTGGATTTTCTGAACACGTCCGACCTCATGAAGTCCTCCAGCTGGGCCAGGACGTCGTCCAGGTGAGAGATGGCACAGATCCCAAAGCAAGAGGCAAGGCCCTAGGGAGGCACACAGGTGCTCTCATACTCGGGCCAGGACACAAGCACACGAGTGCCTGGGGGGCTCCTGGGCACGGTGGCAGCCACCTCACGCTCGGCCTCCTCCTGGTGCCTGGCTGTCTCCAGCAGCTCCTGCAGCTGCTTCCTCACCACCTCCTTGCTGGAGGCGGCGCCCAGCGTGGTTCCAATGCATTTATACAGGAAGTTCTGCAACAGAGCCGAGAAGCAGGGCTGTGCTTGACGCTCCCGTGTGGGCGCCAACCACACGTGGGAGGAGGGGCTGCTGGGAACCCACCACACGGCCACCGCAAACACCATGACAGTTTTGGGCAACAACGTGCGGAGCAAGAGGTGGGGGCAATGGGCTCTGACATGTCCCAGCCACCAGCCACCAGGGATACATCCAGGCACAAAGTCCCACAGAATCAAGCACAGGAACTTGGGAGCCTAAGGCCCATGCCCAGGACCCCTTGTTGTGGGACACCCCGACCCCTGTGCACCTTCTCCTGGGCTATCCCGTTGTAGCAGGGCAGCTGTTTGCACATCTCTAGGCTCAGCTGGCAAATCCACGTGTTGTCAGACACAACAGTCAGAGTGTCGCGAAGGAACTGTGGGCAGGAGCTAGAGCAGTGAGGGGCCAGGAACGCACCCTGCACAGGGCTGGCTGGGGAGGGCACTGAGGCCCCAAGGTGCCCTGTGCAGTCACCCCAGGGCAGTTCCGTGCCACAGCTCACAGTGGCCTGTAGGCGACCTTCGAGTCTGGCCGTGCACACCCTGGGCTGTTGGGTGCACAGTGGGCCAGGCAAGGGCAGCACAGAAGGCTCCTAGGCCAGACGGAGGACCTCAAAGCCCCCATAACGTGCCCCGTCACAGCAGGGCGAGTGATCTGCGAGGGAGGTGGACAGTCCTCACGCCAGGGGCACGGCCTGTCCCCCGCCCCCTAGGTCAAGGCAGCCATCACACGACCGTCGGGGGTGCAGCCCCCACAGGCATCCACTGCCCCGACTCTCCCAACCCAGGCGGAAGCAGGCCTCCGTGCCCAAGATGGGCCACACCCCCGGGGCCCCGGCTCTCACCGCCAGCAGCTTTTCCTCCCACTCCTTCTGTGACAGGGTTTCTTCAGTATGTTCTGAAATGACCAGTCGCTCAGTCAGCCTGGCCCGACCCAGCAAGCAGGAGTGCAATTCAGAGAACCGGGCCCAGGTCCCTGCCCGGCACCCTCCAGATATGCCTCACCCCGTGTTTGGGAGCACCAGGACTGCTCCCACACCCCAAATGCTCCTGGGTGACACCCAGCCTCTCGAGGACACCTTTCCAGCCCCGTGTCCCTGAAACTCAGGGGAGGCTGTTTCTTCCAAGTTAAAAAACTCTGGTCCCCAAAAGCCAACCCAGATGCACACCAGCAAAAATGGGGTCAGAGGCAGAGGAGCCTCACCGTCCAGGTGCTCCAGCAGCAGGGGAATGGTGGTCGCCCACCGCTGACCCAGCAAAGGGTGGATGTTCCGATGCAAGACGTTCAAGAGGCGCAGTGAGGCGGCCCCACGGCCGTCCCCCAGGTAGGGGTGGGAAGACACGGTCTGAGGAAGCACAGCGGGGGGCTCCAGACCCAGGGCTCAGCAAGCCTCATGGAGGGAGGCAAGGAGGTTCCACGGGCAGCACCTGACCGGCCCCCACGGCAAGACAGCACGTGGCAGGGGACATAGGGACCCAAGGCGAGCCTGCTCCTTCCCGACTCTGTCAGTGGCTGTGTGGTTAGGGGAGATGACAAAGGCCACGCAGAACACTCACCAGCAGTCTTGTGGTTATGGCATAGGGTGAAGGGAGGCTCACTGGAAAGAAAGTGGTAGAAATGCTCAGGGGGCTGCCTGCCACAGGGCCCCGGCCCGGCCGCACTCTGGGTAGGGGTGTAGTTGGGTTCAGGCCTCCCGGGGAGCAACAGGACAGGTTCGAGGATGAGATCAGCGTTAGGAAGACGTGCTGGGGGCAGGGGCGCACCGTTGCCGTCGTACTGGATGAGGAAGGCATCAGCTCCCACCTCCTGCTTCTTCTGGGCCAGGTGCACGAGGCTCCGGCAGAGAGGGGTCAGCGCCCCGGTGAAGCGCGTGGGCGTGAGGAACTCAAGCAGGTACGGCCAGAGGACCTGGGGGCAGAGCCGAGGTCCATGCCCAGCGCCTTGGGCATACGGGCCACAGCAGCGGCGGCCCAGGAGCTCCCCCCCGGCATTGCAGGAACTCGGGAAGGCTTGGGGAGGTGGCCCGGCGAGCACCCCCGCCCCTGTGGCTGCCCAGCACGGGTTCAAGTCACTGGGCCACAAGGTCAGGAGGCAGCGGTCGGTCACAACGAGGCAGCCAGGGCACCGGGGGCCAGGAAGCCGGCTGTCCAGGTGAGCCCAGGCACAGGCTGAGGGGCTGGCCACACACTCACGTCGCTCATCCTGTCCACGGTGGTGCTGACCAGGTAGAGGGTGCTGATGCTGATGGCTCGTACGCCATCCTCTGCGAGGTCCTCGCTGTCAGGTGCCAGCTTCCGAGGCTGGTGGGGAGGACAGAGGGAGGAGCGCGCGTGGGCTGCTGTGGCTCTACCCTGGAGGCTCTGGGCTCTGAGGACAGAGCCCGTATGCAAACAGGCAGGCCCTTCCCAGCCCCGCGCAGAGGGGCAGCCATGACACCTGCCACCTGCCACCTGCCGTGGGCAGGTAACACGGGCGGCACCAAGGCTTCCCACGGAAACAGGCTCAGCCGGCCTACTTCTAGTCTCCAGAGTAACAGAAACCTCGAGCCTTCCCTGCCAGCCACGGGCTCCACGGACTCCAGAAGAAATCACCTGATCCTCGACTGTGGCAAGCTGAGCTCCGTAGAAACGGGAGGGCCTTTGTGGAAATGACAGTCACCTGGGAAAACCCCCGTTTTTGACCAAGAACAGGCTGCAGCTTCTGCAGCCCAAGTCAGCAGTTTCCCTGGGGGCACCTATCGTCCTGTCTGCTAAGACCGCGCTCCAAAGCCCGGCTCCCTAGGAAGGTTCCTTGCAAGAAAAGGACTCCTGATTTCTAGACGTCTGGTCTGAGCCTTCCGTTCATGCTTTGAAATACCAAAAGGCAAACCCCGAATAACAAAGAGAAATGGCAAAATGCTATGACTGGCGGAGACCCAACGCTTCTCCCTCAGAGATCAAGGTCAAGTAGAGAAAATAGGGATGGTCAGGCCTTGAATAACAAGTTACAAAGCCTGCTCTTTACGTGAACACAGAGCTCCATCCCGAACAAACAGGAACAACTTCAAATGCCTGACCTTCTGTTAGGTCCACAAGAAGATCTCCAGAAACTTATTTTTTTTAATGATTTTATTTATTTAAGTAACTTCCCCCCATGGGGACTTGAACTAAACAACCCTGAGGTCAGGAGCTGCACGTTTCGCTGACTGAACCAGCTGCGTCCTCTCTCAGCAAACTCTGAAAAGCAGAAATAAACCTGGCCACATTCACAACAGACAATACGATAAAATTACGAGTCCACAACGGCCGTGAATAACTATCCACCTAGAAAGATTTTTAATATTCTAAAATAAATCTTTGAATCGCCAAATCGCCAAACCCTGGAGACGAACAGACTATGACAGAGGTCTTGATTCTGTCCAGTACGTGCCCCATGACCTAGGTGACTGTGATACGGGCCAAAGCAGCAGGGGTGAGCCTCCCCGGGCCTGTGGGAACAGCAGCAAGCTGGACCCCTCGCGAGGGCCGTTTTAGAGGCAAGGTAGCAAGCAGCATCCACTCTGCTTAATCTCTAGTGTATCAACTTAAACACAGAGGACCCAGGGTGAGGATGCGGAGATCCCTCGTCCAGAGCTGCCTCAGCTCGGAGCTGACCCGGGCAGGCAGGGTGGCTCCGTGGGCCTGCGAGACCAGGCCCGGGATGGCTCAAGGCTGCGGCGAGACCACCGACTCATGCCTGTGTTTCTGCCCTCTACCATGCTCTCCCTCAGGAGGAAACTTGGATTTGCTCAGTAACTTTTTCAATAGAAAAGCCCCAAAGAGGGACGCCTGGGTGGCACAGCAGATGAATGTCTGCCTTTGGCCAGGGCGTGATCTTGGGGTCCCAGGATCGAGTCCCATATCAGGCCCCCCGCATGGAGCCTGCTTCTCCCTCTGCCTCTGTCACTGCCTCTATCTCTTGTGTCTCTCGTGAATAAATAAATAAAATCTTAAAAAAAAACAAACAAAAAACAGAAAGAAAAAGAAAAGCCCCAGAGAGAACCCCGTATCTGCGTATCTGTCCCGCCTCTCTCTTCTGAGTCCTGGGAGCTAGGGGAGGGAAGCACTAAAGCTGCGGAGGCCCCAACTCTGAAGAGAGACAAACTGAGGTCCTCGCACCCCATCCGCCCCAGCGGAGGCCCCTCCCCTCCTCTCGCTGCCCCCCTCCCCGCAGAGGCCCCGCCCCCTGGGCCGAGCTGTGCAGGTTCTGATGACCGCGCCTCCTCAGAGAAGGGCTGACAGCCCCTGACCACCGGGGCATGGGTGGGGGGGCCCCCTTACCTCCGACTCGGGGGGCAGGGCACACTGCTGCACGATGTACTCGACCATCGCCTCTCCTCCAGGCTGCTCCAAGTAGCCGTGGTGGGCCATGGCGCTGATCACCTGCACCACAGCCCGCTTCACCTGCCCAGGACTCAGGGAGGTCAGGAAGGGGCCTCAGAGGGAGCCCTGGACCCGCCACCGTCCAGTCGGGAGACAGGGATCTTGCTGCCCCTCTGCTGGTAGCTTTCCTGCACCCACACCTGTACCACCCCTTGGTGGGCACCTGCGCCTGCCCCCATGCCCCACCTACACTTGTATCTGCTTCTGTACCTGTGCCCGCACCCACCCCACTTCTTCAGCACCCCTCAGCTGCACACGTGGCGGCCTGGCCGCCCTGGGGGGAAGGCCTCTTTCCCTCCGGTGCCCCCCCACACCTCCCTCCCTGCCCGGGCACTAGATTACTGGTCCTTTACCCAGTGCTTGTTCCACCGTGGGCTGCAGGACTACCGCTCCGGGGGCTGGCACCTCTCATGGGCCATCACCCCGGCTCCACCTCCCCTCGAGGGGAGGACTCTGAATCTGGAGCTGTTGCTCTAGGTCTGGCTGTGTCAGTGGTGACTTCCAGCCCCAGCCCAGCCACACGGTCCGCAGCTGCTCACAGCAGAGCTGGGGCTGGCCCACTGCCTACCTTGGTGTTGGTATCCAGAAGAGGAAGCCTCATGGAGGACAGTATAAAGGGCTTCTTAACTTCCATCTGAGGCGCTGCAAGAAATGAACAGATGGCTCAGTCTCCCCACCACAACCAAGGCTGGCTGGCCGTCCACCCCCGTGGCCCTCAGCATGGAGAGGGGACGGCACCTAAACAAAGCCCGCCCACTGCTCTCCAGGGACAAATGAGCTTTTTCCCAAAAAACATTATTTTGCCCAATAAGAAGCTGGGAGGTAGGTAATTTAGGGCACCAGGTGAAAGTGTCCCGAGTCAGGCAGAACCAGGTCTAGGGTGAGGTCTCCAACAGCGCCCCAGCACAGCGCTGACAGGCCTGGTCAGTAGGTCCAGGGGGCACCCCTCACCCAGAACCAGCAATGTTCCCCTTTGTCTCCTGATGGTAAGTGGGGGTTAGCAGTGACTCTCAGGAAGCAGTCTTGAATCAACAGGAACGAGAACAAAGACAGGGGTGCCCAGGGAGCAGGGCCCTTCAAGGAACACTGTGGGATGGCACTTTTAAGATTTTATTTTTAAGTTATCTCTACACCCACTGTGGGGCTTGAACCCACAGCCCGAAGATCAAGAGCTGCTGGCTCCACTGATGGAGCCCACCGGGGGCCCCAGGGGTGACACTCTTATTCCACATGCAGCCCTGGGACAGGGTCATCCTGACCCCCCGAGGCCCCAGGGCTGCAGGAACCACGCTCTGCCCTGTGGCACATGTGTGGCAGCACCAAGCACAGCACTGAGTGGCCGTGAGAAAGCTAGTGTGGGCTCCTGACAGCAACATAAATGACAGCAGGAGATGCACACCACACACGCTGAGAAAACACGAGTCTAGACCCAACTGAGAGACAAACCACCCCTCTGATAGGATGCTGCAAAGGATCTTCATGAGCCCCCAGTGAGGAAGCAGAGCAGAGCCACAGCAAGGTGGCCAAGGATGACGCTGAGACTCAGGAGGGCATAAGGAGGCCTGGACAGTGGGCAGCAAGTGGACAAGGGAAATACAACACACCCAGAGGACTCGGGTCCTCAATGCACAAGAGGATCTCAAGAAGTTGGTGAGAAAACAAAGGCAGATCAATAGAAAACCAGACAAGACCCTTGTCCAAGCCTCTGGTGCCAACAGGCAGGCAAGGCCTCTGGACCCCGCCACCTGCTGGCCAGGGAGGTGCGGGGACAGCTGCCCCAGGGGCAAAGCCACATGAGCGCAAGGCTGCCGAGCAGCAGGAACGCTCAGAGGCATGCAGGTCAGACCGGGTGGGGCGAAGCCACTGGAGCTGAGGGACCATATGACAGCGCCCAACCCAGGGCAGCCCTGCAGGGCGGGGTGACAGGCGCGGTCCAGGCTGCGGCCACCAAACATCCTGCCGAGTGAAGAAGCAGCGCCGACACATGTCCCCGACCACGGGAGCGCTTGGCGAGGGGTTGGTCACATTTACATTCCCCAAAACGGGTCACAAAGAGCAAAGAACACAAACAACCCAATAGGAAAAGTGGCGCAGGCCGTGAGCAGGCCCAAGCACGAAGAGGAACGAAGGGACAGCAGACCAAGGCTCAGGGATGTGGGGAGTGGGCCGAGGACTGACATCCACCCAGTCCCATGCCCCTGAGGCTCAGGAGTGTGAAGGAGCGCCCCGGTCTTCCTGCCACACAGGTGACAGCACCTGTCAGGGCCTGACGACTGGCTGAGGGTGGGCGCACACCTGGCCTGCCCCCCAGGGGCTTCTGTCCTCACAGAAGGGACATAAAAGACAAGCAGACGATCAATCAGATCATCACAACTGTACTAACGTCATGAAAGGAGCAGACCAGAGGCTGAGAAACAGACCGCCAGCAGGGAATCCGGTCTAGAACAGCTCTTGTGAATGAGGCGCATCTGAGCTAAGAGCCAAAGAGCAGGGACGCGGGGGAGCCGGAGCCAGGGCAGCGGAGCGGCCGGAGCGGCCGAGCAGAGCCTGCCGCAGGGGCACACGAGGCTCCCTGCTCTCACCGCAGCGCTCGACCACCATGACCAGCACCAGGACATTCCAGGAAGATGATGGACTTCAGAGAAAAAGAAACCAGAGGAAAGAGTAAAAGCCAAGGCTCCGTAGCCTGTGTCGAATCGCAAACGTCAGTCTGAGGTCCGGGTGCGCCGCTCCCTTCTGTGCAGGCAGCGGCGTTTCCCAGCTCGCGCTCCTGAAAGGCCTGGAAATGGCGATCACCGAGAGGCAACGAGCACCCCTGGGCCGAGGATATTGTCTGTACGGGCAGTTTCTCACTAAGGAAAGAAATAGGGCTTTTTGGAGAAACAGCCAATTCCGGGTCGGAGGAAGGATACATAAGGTGAGCCCAGAGCACCAGCCGCCAAAGACCACAGGGGCCACATCAAAGGACTCAGACCCTGGAGAGGCTCCCACAGCCCAAAGATGATACATTTGAGCTTCGATAATGGCAATGACTGCGATGAACTGCAACCCATTAAATATGTTAAAATCCATGAACACTTAAGATTTTTTTAAAAAAAGATTTACTGATTGATTCATGAGAGAGACAGAGAGAGAGAGAGAGAGAAGAAAGGCAGAGACACAGGCAGAGGGAGAAGCAGGCTCCCTGCAGGGAACTGGATGCGGGACTGTGAAGCCCCTAAAAAAGAACAGTTACAGGGATGCCTGGGAGGCTCAGGGGTTGAGCATCTGCCTTAGGCTCAGGCCGTGATTCCAGGGTCCCAGGATCAAGTCCCACGTCAGGCTCCCTGCATGAAGCCTGCTTTTCCCTCTGCCTGTGTCTCTGCTTCTCTGCGTATATTTTGTGAATAAATAAAATCTTAAAAAATAAAATAAAAATTACATTTAGAGGATAATAGGGAACCAATCTATTCTTGAAAAGGGACAACCAGAGCAAAAGAATCAATGATCAATCCTGCCCTCTCTACATGAGCCACAGCTGTGGGGTACGCACACAGTACATGAGGGGAGTATCTCTTTATCAAAGTGAATCAATGAAGATGAAATGAGCAAATTTGCCCCAGGCACTGATCACTGATGCAGCCAGGACCACAGTGTCATGGGCCTCCCTCGCTCTTGCCAAAGGGACGGAACTTCAGTCTGATCCCATCTCTGAATCCAGCCAAGAAACACGCTGATCCCCACCTTGAGAACAGTCGGCAGACTCAACTGTGGAGGCCCTACAGGTCCAACGGCCCAGGCGCCTCCACAGGTAGATCATGAGGGAAAGAAAAGAATGGGGGGGGGGGCCTCACAATTCAGAGAAGACTTAAATACAGGGGCTCGTTGTTTGATGGGGTATGTTTCCGTTTGGCAGGACGAAGAGCGTCCAGATCAGCTGCACAATATTAATGTAAGTGAGGCCACTGAACTGCACGCCACAAAACGGTTTGGATGGTCAATTCTGTGAAGTGTACTTTATTCACCATAATAAACAAAATAGCAACACTCCAAAAAAAGAGGCTATCAATGAATAGATCAGTTTTTTACTGACCGAACTAGGACGCCTCGGGGTATACGAGTGATGAGACGCTAAGCTGTAAGGGAGTGGTTACCATGAAACCAGGACAGCTTACTCATCAGGCTCTTACTGGAACTGGACGCAGGGGAGGGGCATCCGAAGCAACACATTCAGGTCAAGAGCCCTGGTTGTAGTTTCGAAGATCCCCGTCTTAAAATGAGTCACTAAGCCCCATGTTCGTTTAGTGTGCTTTCTGCCCGTGAGCTTAAATAAAAAGATTTTTCTAATGGAGATGAACAATCCTGAGGAAGAACAGAGCTGAAGGAGGTACTCTACGAGATTCGAGGACTTCGTACGAAGACAAAAGAATTAAGACAGTGCTATTGGCGTCAGGAGGTCAGGGCAACAGAGAAGTCCCAAAATATACTAACACAGAATGCTGAATTCCTACCCCTTAGCCCCTAAGAACGTGATTTTACTTGGAAATAGGGTCACTGAAGGTATAATTAGCTATATTAGGAAGAGATCATATTGGAATAGGGTGGGCCTTTATTCTAATACCACGGCACCTGTATAAAAGGGGAACATGGACGCAGACAGGCACCCAGGGAGATGCTTGTAGAGATGAAGACAGAGGCAGAGGCCAGGGCAGGGCTGCTACAAGCCAGGGAATGCCGAGGGCTGCCAGCAGCTCCAGAAGCTAGGCCGGGGGCATGGGACAGGTTCTCCCTCACCCTGCTCACACGTCGATCTCAGACATCTACGTTCACAGTGAGACCCTGAGACGATAAATTTCTGTTGTCTAGCCCTCAGTCTGTGATGCTTTGTTAAGGCAGCCCAGCAGCCTAATACATACAGGCACCTGACTCGCTGTAAAGCACTAACGCAAGGCAACGGGGAAAGGCCGGTCTCCGGAACAAGCAGTGCTGCAATCACTGGATGCCCATATGAAAATAATCTTTACTCCCTACATCTCGCACCATTCTCCCAAATTAACTAGAAATGAATCAAAGAAATGTGGAAATTCAACGATAAAGTTCCTAGCAGAAAATAGAATGTCTTCATGTCCTCCGGAAGGGCATAGGTTTCTCAGACACAAAGGCACCAACCACTGAGGGTGCACACCCTATCCACATGTTTCAGACAAAGAATTCCTAGACAGGACCATAATAAGAAAAAATCCAGTGTTAAAATGGGCAAAAGACTTGAACAGGAACCTCCTTCATACAAAAAGATGTCTGAAGGCCAACAGAGTAAATGAAAAGATGCTTAACCACTGTACTCATTAGAAAATTCACATTCCCTGGTGAGTCCTGTGACACAATCACCAAAACAATGAAAATTAAGAGACTGACGATGTCAAGAGCAGGCAAGGAAGCTGGAGCAGCAGGCTTTCACACATCATACGTGAGCACAGGATAGGAAGCCTACGGGAAAACCACCTGGCGTTTCTGGTAACGTTAAACATGCACCTGCCCCAAGGCCCAGAAATTTCATGCTGCACGTGCCCACCAGCTGATCTGTATGAGAACGTTCATACCAGCCTTCTCCATAACTACCCCAAGCTGGAAACAACCCACGTGTCCATCAACAGGAAAACATTTTTTTATTCACAAAACATAATTAAACATAACTCAGCAATAAGGATGAAGTGATGCACCAGATGTACAAATCTCAAACGTACAATGCTTAGGGAAAGAACACGGATGCAAGGGTCCAGGTCGCCTCTTGTAACGAACTCTTCATATGAAATCCAAGAGCACGTAGAATCAATTTACTGAAGAGAAGTCAGAAAAGTGCTTACTTCCTAGAGTAAAGGTGGCTCCTGTCTGAAAGCAAGTACAAGGACACTTTGGCTTTTGGAAACTTTCCACCGTTTGAGTAATGGTTACGTGGTTGAACGATGTGTAAAATATCACCAGGTCATACACTTAGGATTTGTGCATTTTACTGAATGTGATTTGTTCTTAATATTAGAAAGGGACATTCTGAAGGAAAAAAGATGACTGGAAGCCAAAAAACTTTAAAATATTTGATACAAAAAGTATAAAAGACAGGCAAAGACAACAAAGCACACATAGGGAGTGCTAAAGAAGACTTCTGGAATAGCAGAATATTGAAATCCTATTTAGAAATCCTGAGATATGGGCAGCCCCGGTGGCACAGCGGTTTAGTGCCGCCTGCAGCCCGGGGTGTGATCCTGGAGACCTGGGATCGAGTCCCACATCAGGCTCCTTGCATGGAGCCTGCTTCTGTCTCTCCCTGTGTTTTTCTCTGTGTGTCTTTCGTGAATAAATAAATAAAATCTTAAAAAAAAAAATCCTGAGATAAGGGGCACCTGGGTGGCTCAGGTTGTGATCCCGGGATCAAGTCCCACATTGGGCTCCCCACAGGGAGCCTGTTTTTTTTTCCCTCTGCTTGTGTCTCTGCCTCTTTGTGTCTCTCATGAAAAAATACAAAATCTTTAAAAAATAATAAATAAAAAACAAAAATCCTGAGATAAAATAAGATTTATAACTACATACTGAAAAGGCCTTTGACAGATCTGGGGAAAATATCACTCCCAGAACAGCCAACACAGTCAATAAAATTTCTGAATTTAGAATAAAAAAATCAACACCCTTTGGGCATCCAGGCAAACAGACCAAATCACTTGTATGGAAACTGAGACTGTCATCAGTTTTCAGTGACAATACTTGATGCTCAAGGACAGTGAAGCAAGGAAAGGAAGGAAGAGGCAAGAGCTTCCTGTGTGGCCAACCTGGTGGCAACAGTAGCACCCACCCACACGAGAAGCTTCCTGGTTCAAGATGCCAAAGAATGCAACTCTGGCCCCAACTTCTTAATCATATTACAACACTTTATTTTTTTATTTTTAATATTACGACACTTTAATTCAAAATTCGAAGACTTCTAAAAAGAGCAGAGCCCCGGCTCAGCCCAAGCTGGATGTGCATCCCAGATCTACCGCTCATGCTCACACCAGGCCGGAGCCATTCCTGAACCACCCCTTCCCACCTTCGCCTACAAGCAGACAGTGATGAGGCCTTCCTGCAGGTGCCCAGGACACAGCCTGCAGGAACAGGCCCACAGACACAGCCAGCACCGGGGTCACAGCAGCAACTGTGATCAATGAGTGGGGAGAGGCGCTCTGGTCTAAGCCATCCCACCAGGGGGGAGGCTGCGGTCGTTCACCCCAATGCTACACAGTGTTACATGTCCATTATGTCTCAATAAAGCAGAAGAAAAAAAGAATAAAGTCTGGTTGCCATTGAGGAAAAAACATGTTTTAAGGACTTCTGATAGATCAACAAGCTATTACTGAATTTCTCACTGCAAGCCAAACTAAGTATGTGTTTTAATTTTATGAAAACCAGAACAAGGGACACCTGGGGGAGCTCAATCCATTAAGCCTCCAACTCTTGGTTTTGGCCCAAGGTGTGATCTCAGGGTCAAGGGATCCAGTGCCATGTCAGGCTCTGCACTCAGTGGGGAGTCTGTCTCTCCCTCTCCCTCTGCCCCTCCACCTGCTTATGCATGAGCTCTCTAAAATAAATCTTTAAAAAAAAAAAAAGCCAGAATGGACAGGACACACATCCCCCACAATGGCTAAAGTGAAAGGCTGACAGGTGTTGGCAAAGACACAAAGCAATATTCCTCACATGCTGCTTGTGCTAATAAGGCAGGGGGTATAAACTGCGGCACAAACATTGGACAACAAAATGGTTTTACTGACTAACATTGAACACACACATACTTTATGACTCCTAAGCATACGCTCAACCATACGTGCACAGAAGAGTGTTCCCAGTGGCATGGTGCATCGTAACAGAAATCACAGGCCACGGCACTTATCACCACTAGACTGGATGGACTACAGCTTAATTCACTGGAATCCTTCACAGGAAGGAAAGTGAGTGAGCTACACTACGTGAATAAATCTCACACACAGAATACTGAGGGAAAGAGCTAAGTCACAGAGTAATTCACACGCTCAGGTCCTATCCACACCACCCGCCAGCAGGCCGGCGGGGCTCCAGGCCAGCGCCGAGTTCTCGCAGGCAAAGGTAGGGGGTCATTATGCTGAACGGTACACATGTGTGCTTTTTGTATGGGTGTTATGTTTCAAAATAAAACTAATAACGCATGGCGACAGAAGTAATTCCCTAAGGTGTACTAGAGAGGGGAAAAGTGTATTCTTGAACTGTGTCATTTGGTAAGAAAAAGTCTACTTCCTTAACAAAATACAGCAGCATTTCTTGATTAAAGCTCTCCTCACTGTAAGGATAGAGGGAATATGCCTGAATATCATAAAAGCCACATACAAAAGCCCACAGTGGACATCATCCTCAATGGGGAAGAACTGAGAGCTTTCCCCCTAAGGTCAGGAACATGACAGCAATGCCCACTCTCACCACTGTTGTTCAACATAAAAGCCCTAGCCTCAGCAATCAGACAACAAAAAGAGATAAAAGGCATTCGAACTGGCAAAGAAGAAGTCAAACTCTCCCTCTTCTCAGATGACATGATACTCTGTGTGGAAAACCCAAAGGGCTCCACCCCAGAATTGCTAGATCTCATACAGGAATTTGGCGAAGTGGCCAGATACAAAATCAATGCACAGAAATCAATTGCATTTCTATGCACTAACAGTGAGACTGAAGAAAGAAACCAAGGAATTGATCCCATTTACAATTGCACCGAAAACCATAAAATATGATTCCTTGGTTTCTTTCTTCAGTCTCACTGTTAGTGCATAGAAATGCAATTGATTTCTGTGCATTGATTTTGTATCTGGCCACTTCGCCAAATTCCTGTATGAGATCTAGCAATTCTGGGGTGGAGCCCTTTGGGTTTTCCACACAGAGTATCATGTCATCTGAGAAGAGGGAGAGTTTGACGGATCTGTACTCTGAAAACTGTAGAACACTCCTTAAAGAAATTGAGAAAGACACTAAGAAATGGAAAAACATTCCATGTTCATGGATTGGAAGAACAAATATTGTTAAACTGTCTATGCTACCCACAGCAACCTACACGTTCACTGCAATCCCTATCAAAACCCCATCAACATTTTTCACAGAGCTGGAACAAATAATCCTAAGATTTCCTTGGAACCAGAAAAACTCCCAAATAGCCAAAGGAATGTTGAAAAAGAAAACCAAAGCTGGTGGCATCACAATGCCTGACTTCAAGCTGTCTTACAAAATTGTGATCAAGACAGTCTGGTACTGGCCCAAACAGACACGTAGATCAATGGGACAGCATAGAGAACCTAGAAATGGACCCTCAACTCTATGGCCCACTCACCTTTGACAGAGTAGGAAAGACTATCCAGGGCAGCCCCAGTGGCTCAGCAGTTTGGCACCTGCCTTCAGCCCAGGGCGTGATCCTGGGGACCCAGGATCGAGTCCCGCATCAGGCTCCCTGGATGGAGCCTGCTTCCCCCTCTGCCTGTGTCTCTGCCTCTCTCTCTTTCTCTCTCTCTCTCTCTCTCTCAGTGTCTCTCATGGATAAATAAATAAAACATTTAAAATTTTAAAAAAAGGAAAGACTATCCAATGGAACAAAGAGTCTCTTCAACAAATGGTGCTGGGAACATTGGGCAGCCACGTGCAGAAGAATGAAACCGGACCATTTCCTTACACCACACACAAAAATAGACTCTAAATGGATGAGAGACCTAAATGTGAGACAGGAATCCATCAAAATCCTAGAGGAGAACACAGGCAGCAACCTCTGCGACCTCGGCCGCAGGAACTTCTTACTAGACACTCTCCAGAGGCAGGGGAAACAAAAGCAATAATGAACTATTGGGGCCTCACCAAGATAGAAAGCTTCGGCCCAGCAAAGGAAGCCATGGCCAAAACCAAAAGACAAGCTACAGAATGGGGAAGGTATTTGCAAGTGTCTTATCAGATTAAGGGCTGGTATCCGAGATCTATGAAGAACGTCTCAAACGTGACACCCAAAAAACAAATGATCCAGTGAAGAAATGGGCAGAAGACACGAACAGACGTTTCTCCAAAACAGACCTACACGTGGCCAACGGACACATGAAGAAATGCTCCACATCGCTCGGCATCAGGGAAACCAAATAGAACCACAGCGAGATCCCACCTCACACTGGCCAGAATGGCTAAAATCAGCAAGTCAGGAGACGGCAGGGGTTGGTGAGGATGAGGAGAAAGGGGCCCCCTGACCCGCTGGTGGGGATGCAGGCTGGGCAGCCGCTCTGGAGAGCAGTGTGGAGGGTCCTCAGGGGCTGAATGTAGAGCTACCCCATGGCCCAGAAATGGCCCTACTGGGTACTTATCCACAGGACACAGACACGGTGATTCCCAGGGGCGCCTGCACCCCAACCTTTACAGCAGCAACGTCCACGAGAGTCCAAGTGTGGACAGAGCCCAGATGTCCATCGACAGATGAAGGGTAAAGACGCGGCCTATGTATACAACGGAGCGTGACTCGGCCGTCAGAAGAGTGAGATCTTACCATTTGCACAGCGTGGGTGGAACTAGAAGGTATGATGCCGAGCGACATAAGTCAGTCAGAGAAACACAATTAGGCCTTGACCTCACGCATACGTGGAATTTGAGAAACAAAACAGAGGATCATGGGGGGAGGGAGGGGAAAATACAGTAAGATGAACTCAGGGAGACGAACCATGAGGGACTCATAACTCTAGGAAACCAACTGAGGGTCGCTAGAGGGGAGGCCGGGGGGACGGGGTGAGGGGGTGACGGGCACCAAGGAGGGCACGTGGCAGGATGAGCACTGGGCACTGTGTGCAGCTCGTGAATCACTGACCCCTACCTCTGGAGCTAATGATACACTATATGTCAATTTATTGAATTTAAATTTTAAAAAAATTGATAGATCAAGTGAAAAAAAAAAAGACTGACCAAGACTCAGATGGCAGGATAAATACTGTGTGATCTCTCCTTATATGTGGAATCTAAGAATAAAAACCTATCTATCAGCTATATGTATCTATAGAACTATGCCCACTGATACAGAGAACATATTGGTGGTTGCCAGAGGTGGAGGGCTGGGAAAAATGGTGAACTGCTTGTTTTTATTTGTTAATAAACTGAATAAAAGACATAGACATTAAAAAACAGGGATCCCTGGGTGGCGCAGCGGTTTAGCGCTGCCTTCAGCCCAGGGTGTGATCCTGGAGAGCCGGGATCAAGTCCCACGTCGGGCTCCCTGCATGGAGCCTGCTTCTCCCTCTGCCTGTGTCTCTGCCTCTTTCTCTATCTCTGTATCTCTCGTGAATAAATAAATAAAATCTTTAAGAAAAAGGAAAAAAAAAAAAGAGGACTCCTGGAGCCTAAGTGTGAGGGAGCAGGTGGGAAGGAAGGCAGTGTGCCTGGTCAAGGGAAAGAACAGAGCGTCTGGAGCACACGCCATCCCCATCTCATCCCACGGGCATCATCCCCCAATTCCATGAGGAAGTCCGTGTGCACAGGCACTGTTTGTGGCTCAGCGTTGACCTGTAGCGACCCTCCCAGGACAGGAGTCAGCGTGCTTGTTCCATGAAGGACCAATGAAATACGACTTTAGGCCTCAAGGGCCATGTGTGGTGCCACATTCTTTGCTTTTACAACCTGTTAACATGTAAAATCCATTCGGAGCTTGGGCTGCCCAACAGCAGGCTGCAGGCCAACTGTGGCCCGAGGCCGTTATGTACTGACCAAGGCTCATCAAAGAATATACACTCGGGTGTGAAAAGTGTCCAAGCTCGTTGTTGATTAAATGAGTCTTAGAAGTAGAAGCCTGAAGCCTTCCACCTGATTGTGAGGGAGTCACGAGACACACGCACATGGAAAGGTGTTCTGCAGAACGGCTGGCCTGCCCCGTTCCCAGAGGCCCACACCTGAGGCAGGTACCTCTAACTGGACACCCCGGGGGCAGCTGTGACAATGCATGATGCAGCTGAGCCACTGAGCCGGGAGCAAGCACTGAACACCCGGCCGGGGGTAGGGACGCAGCTTCCCAGCGTCTCCAGTCACCTATCAAAGGCAAATGTCTACGACAGGCATTCACTAGTGGGCAGAAAGGTGTTTTTCAAAAAGTTTGAAATTTTACAAAATAGAAAGTGGGGAAAAATACTTTTAAGAATGTGTCGGAGCAAAGGGGCACCTGGGTGGCTCAGCTGGTTGAGCGTCTGACTCTTGGTTTTGGCTAAGGTCATGATGTCAGTCCTGGGATTGAGCTCCATGTCAGGCTCCACACTCAGCAAGGAGTTGGTTTGTTCCTCTCCCCCACCCCATGTCTCCCTCTCTCTCAAACAAATAAAATCTTTAGGGAAAAAAGGGGTGGGGGGAGAAACAATCAGAGCAAGATGGTCCTTCCACCTAAAAGATGGACAGTATCTGCCTTTTCCAGGCCCTGCCTCCCACCGGACGCTCACCAGCCGAATTGATGACGTGCCTCAGGACCTGCAGGGTGCCCACGCGGGTCCTCTCATTGCTGGCGTCTAGCTTGGGCAGGAGGAAGGCCAGCAGGCGGTCAGGTGCACAGCAAGCTGCAGGATGATGCACATTATTTGTAATAATCTTCGCTCCCTGCTTGATGTCAGCGCGTGCAAGCCTCAGGGGCTGGGCAGGATAACACCCGGGGCTGCAGCCCGGCCAGGCCTCCGCTCCACACAGACCCAGGGACAGGGAGACAAAGAAGCCTCCTCACCTCCAACCCATGACCAAAGCTGCCACCCTGCACAGCAGCGGTCCACAGGCCCCCACGGCGAGCAGACCCGCGAGTCCACAGATGGCCCTGCACGGGGGCTGCAGCCTGCTTACCCAGCACAGTGAAGCAGCGCAGCACCTCCTTTTGGTTGCTCACCACCAGGGGGCTGGACGACTCCACAGGCACGCAGATCTGGTCCAAGGGACAGAAGATGGACAACAGTTACAGGGGGGTATGCTGCCTCCCAGGGCCCGAGCAGCCTGGAAGGACACATGCTCCTGCGGACATGGGGCCCCCACAATGACCATCCAGGCCTCGTGGCAGCACAGCCTGCAGGTGGAGGCCACTCCAGCAATTCCAGTGGGGCGACACAGAAGCACGAGCCTTGTGGTTAGAGGCTGCTGCGGTACCCGGGCCTACGCCCCTGTGGCAGGGGAGGGCGGGGAGGGGAGCGGGGGCACACTCTGCCCTTCCCACCAGCAGCCAGGAGACAGCTTCACACTTCCTTTGGGTACAGACTAGAAACCACTAGCTCTAAAACATAGAAAGTCCTGGAAACGGAAACACCTAGTGCTGATTCATTCAAAATCGTAAAAAAAAAAAAAAAAAAAAAAAAAAAGTGGCATCGGTTAAAATAAAAACTGAAGCTGTGGGCAGGTGTCTCCCGGGTCTGCTGTTCCTCCGCGGTGACACGGAGCCCCACACCCTCGGGGGGGCTGAGGCTCTGAGGTGGCGACCCAGGCCCTACACCCCCTGTCCCAGGGGCATGGCCACAACGCCAGTACCGGGCACAGTCCTGTGCTTCAGTACAACTCGTCTTAGGAAGCACCAGAGGCGGTCAGCAGCACAGTGAGTCCCGAAGCCGGACCCTGCTGGCTCTCAGAGGACAGGGGAGCGGGCGCTGCAGGCACTGGCCCAGGCTCCACTCCTGGTTTTTCCCGCCGTAAAGACCTGAGCTGCTCGTGAAGGGCACTGCAGCGGGCTCTCACTCCGGGGGACACGCAGCAGCCCCGCGGACCCAGCCCCGCAGCCAGAAACTGAGGCCTCCAGCCAACAGCCCCACGAGGACACCCTGGCGGAAGCAGCCCCCAGCCCTGGCCGAGCCTTCAGACTGTCAGCACGCGAGACCCCGAGCCAGGGCCACGCGCTGAGCTGCGCCTGGATCCCACACCCACAGTGGCTGTGAAATGACAAATGGCTGCCATTAGGTGCCAAGTTCCAGAACAATCAGTTGCACGGCAAGAGATAACTAACGCGAGTGGGCAGTCATCTGCAGAGAAGAAAAAATTGGATTCTCACTCATGGTTTCCCTAAAATAAGTTCCAGGTGGGTTAAAGAAGAAAAGTATATTGGGTAATAGGAGATCTGAAAACCAGTTTGCAGAAATCAAAAGGCTCCTCTAGATGTAACGGAACCTACGCCACCACACTAAAGACGTACACGGGGGCGAAAGTGTTGGGTGATTCCGGTGGCAGAGAGCGGCACCAGGCGGGGGCAGGGGCGGGCAGCCCAGGGACAGATCTCAGCCGCTCTTCCAGCCCTCGGGCCCTCTCCTGCCGTCGCCTGGCAGATGTCGTGCTACTGTCACTCCTGTGACAGGCAACCTGCCTGACTTTACTCCTAGCTCTCACGTTCACGGACTGATTCCATTTGCAGCCGGGTGGATTTCTAGCCGAGGGAAGCCCTCCTGCAAACGACTGATACTGAGGACTGTGTCCTGGACTGTGCCAAGTACTGTGACCAGGACTGTGCCCGGTACTGTGCCCAGGACTGTGTCTTGGACTGTGCCAAGTACTGTGACCAGGACTGTGCCTGGTACTGTGACCAGGACTGTGCCCAGGACTGTGTCCTGGACTGTGTCAAGTACTGTGCCCAGGACTGTGGCCGGTACTGTGACCAGGACTGTGCCCAGGACTGTGCCCTAGACTGTGCCCAGTACTGTGCCCAGGACTGTGCCCGGCACTGTGTCCTGGACTGTGCCAAGTACCGTGACCAGGACTGTGCCTGGTACTGTGTCCTAGACTGTGCCAAGTACTGTGACCAGGACTGTGCCCAGTACTGTGCCCAGGACTGTGCCCGGCACTCTGTCCTGGACTGTACCAAGTACTGTGACCAGGATTGTGCCCGGTACTGTGTCCTAGACTGTGCCAAGTACTGTGACCAGGACTGTGCCAGGTACTGTGACCAGGACTGTGCCTGGTACTGTGCCAGGTACTGTGCCCGGGACTGTGCCCAGGCCAAGCACGGCAGAGAGGACCCGCAGCCCTAGTGGTGGAGGCCGGCCACAGGCAGGACGCGTCCCAGGGAGAAATGGGGCAGGGCTGGCAGCGGGAGGCCAGGGCGGCCTACAAGGGCTCACGCCTGCCCTCCCCACCTCTCCCACAGACCTAGCCCGGGGCCCCCAGCAGGGAAAGGGGAGCCTTTCCCTCCGGGCCCAGGGAACACGCCGTGTCCGCTCACCAGGAGCTGGGGGCTCTCACGGGTTAAAGACACTCGTCCCGGACCCGCAGACCCCCAGACCCGCGTTGCTATGACTGTTACTGATAAGCAGGTGTTGAACGTCACTGTCACCAGCAGCTCCTTCCGCATCCCTGAGTCCGGCTCCTGTCCCTGAGGTGCTGCCGAGGGTGCGTCCTGCCGGCTTCTCAGGCCGTCCTTCCAGGGGTGGGGGATGCGGGGTCGGCCAGCTCTGGGGCCCACCCACACCACAGACAGGCTTTCCCCTGAGCTGGGCTGCTGACAGCTCGGGGGCAGCTCTGAACCTTCGCCTGCTCCCCAAACCATGGGTGGGATACAACGGGGAGACCTCCACCCCGGAGCCGCGCACCCTGGGGGTGGCTACCCGCACCTGCCTGCTGGCCCAGCTCAGCGCTCCAGGTCTCCTGCCAAGCTTGACACTTTTATCTTCTTAGGGATCTACCCACCTCACTGCTCCTCCAGCTCCTCCAGGGGCGCGGTGCTGGCTGGGGGCCCCGTGGGGCAGGCAGACCACCGCGGGAGGGCCCCTGGGGCCAGGAGACCCCCGCCTCTCCCCCGCGCCTCTTGTGCCCTCTCCAGGACTCGCTCCCGCCACTGCACACCTGCCCCCGTGTTCCTGTGACCTCCACAGCTCGCAGGCCCACTGAAGCCGGCTCAGCGGACCCCTCCCTCGCAGGCACCTGCCCCCCAGCAGCCCCAGATCTCCTCTGCTCTGTCTGCCTGCACCCCGCCCTCTGGACCCACAGCCAGTGCAGACCCCAGGCCATCTCAGGCCTCTGGCCCTGGGGCCACCCATCCCAGGCAGGAGCTCCATAGCAGGGGCCACGCCCACGACCCAGGGACCACCCTTGCTACAGCACCACTAAGCTGGACAGCCCACCCCACTCCTGCTCCCTGCCAGCCTCAGCAGGCACCTGCACCAAGACCTGGCGACAGGCAGCACCCCGACCTGCCCCTGTCATGGCAGCCGTGCTGCAATGTGGCCCCAGCCCGGGAGCCCAGCCTGCCCCACCACAGGAGCCCCCATCCCCATCTCCTGCGCGTCCTACCTGAGCATGCAGAGCAGCCAGGAGCAAGTCCAGCTGGGCCTCCAGCGTGCGGCTGCCCACAACCACCGCAGCCTCAAGGATCTGACCCAGGCTCTGCTCAAGCAGGGAGGAGACGGGCCGTCATACCTCTCCCAGGCTCCAGTCCCACCCCCTGGCTGCAGAGACCCCACCTCAGGGTTCAGATAAGGGAGCCCTACCGCCACGTCAGCAATTTAGAGAGGAGGGGAAGACTCAGGACAGGGGGCCGTGGACCACAGGCACCACGGAGTCCAGCAGCACCCTCTGAGCCACCCTTCCTCCCATCTGACCCGGGTGGGGACGGGCCGGTGGACAGAGCTCTGCAAAGGCACACCACGCAGGAGCACACCTTGGACACATGGAAGGCCTCTGCGTGCTTCCTGTAGAGGGCCACGACTCCGGGCAGGAGCTTGGGGAGCTGCTCCTCCAGCTTCTCGCTTGGGAGCAGGTGGCTCATGGGCCCCAGGGCCTCCACCACAGCGAGCCGGAGCTGACAGGAAGAGTGACACAGTGCTCGGGCCCAGACCACTGACCCGAACCGAGGCCCAAGGCCCATTCGCCAAGAACCCAGGGGCCCAAGTGAGAAAACCCACGTTACCATGTGACCAGGGGGTCCTCAAGGGGTCCAAGGGAAGAGAGGTCAGTCACCATGACCATGGCCAGGCTCTGGACAGCAGAAGGCCAGCGAGGCCATGAAGGAAACACCACGGGGCACCCACCAGGCCCCAGCCCCCTCCCCCACGGGCAGTGCAGGAGGGAGCCTCCAGGCAGGCTGGGGCAGAGCAGAAAACAAACCAGATGCCACGGAGCCCTGGCACAGGGCACCTCCAATCCCCGCGGAAACCCCCACCTCCTGAGCTGGCAGCGGGGTAGCAGGGGACAGCTGGCTCCACCCCCACCCCCCACCCCGGCCAACCCCCTCCCCCAAAGCCTAAAGCACGGGAGGCGGGGCGGGGGCAGCAAGGTGAGACCACGCTTCCCTGCACACCCAAGAGGCGCTACCTTGGCTTCGCGGCTCTGCATCCAGTGGTTAAAGAGGACGTCATATGCACTGAAGATGTCGGAGGCGAAGGTGTCCTTCCTGACCGTGGGGTCTGGGGCTTGGTCCAGGTTGGCCAGATACTCCAGGGTGCTCTCGCTGAAGCGCTGCAGAGCTGTCACAGGGGCGAGTGGCTGCAGGCCGCTGGCCACACACACTCAATGCTAACACTACACCGGCATCCTGCCCCTTCTCGCGCCCCCAGAAACCTGCAAGACACCTTCCCAAGAACAGGTGCCAAGTGCAGGACTTCGGGATGACAGCGGGGTTATGAACAGTGGGGTGAACAGCACCCCCCCACATCCATGTCCTTCCAGAACCTCAGAAGGTGACCTTTTTTGGAAAGAGGAGGTTTGCAGGTGTAACTACTTAAGATGTGGTCATGGTGGGACTGGGGGGCCTAACTCCTACGTGACTGGGTCCCTAGAAAGGAACACAGACCCACAGACAGCAGTGTGACAGCAGGACACAGACTGGGGCCCAGACGGCACGGACGCTGGGGCGGTGGGGACAGGGAACAGACTCCCTCTGAGCCCCCAAGAAACCAACCCTGGGCACAGCTGGACCTCGGACTTCCAGCCTCTAGAATCATGAGAATACTTTTCTTTTCT
This sequence comes from Vulpes lagopus, assembly GCF_018345385.1. Classification (NCBI taxonomy): domain Eukaryota; kingdom Metazoa; phylum Chordata; class Mammalia; order Carnivora; family Canidae; genus Vulpes; species Vulpes lagopus. The sequence continues at coordinate 613,174 of NC_054832.1, forward strand.
TCTGTTTTTTTTTTTTAAGATTTGAAGTAATCCCTACACCAACGTGGGGCTCAAACTCACAACCCTGAGACCAAGAGTCGCGCGCCCCACTGAGCCGCCGGGTGGCCACGTTTCTCTGCCTTAAGTGCCCCAACTTGTGGTGCTGCGTTACGGCAGCCCTAGGAAGCCAGCGCAGGGACCCACGGCCCCGGAACGCCACTCTCGCCAGCAGGCCCACCTCACCCCTCACAGACGGACGCAGAAGCCGCACACTTTGCGAGGGTCACTGCGTCCAGGCTGGGGTAGGGCAGGCCTGAGACAGCGAGCTGTGTCTGTGACAGCGACTGCGTTTGTGGACATCCGGGGGGGCAAGTCCAGGCACAGCTGAAGACCTACGCGTGGGCAAGGCTGAACCCCGGGTCAAGCGAGGGGCCGACGCTGGGGCCCTGTCGCGCCGCCCGAGCCTCCTGGGGAGGGGACCACACCCGCGTACGGCACCGCGGAGGCAGGCCCGGCGGCCCTGGTCCAGCACAGCGCTCACACGGCCCGCTCGCCCGGCCAACGTCTCAGCGAGGGCTCCCCAGGCAACAAGACTAAGCCTGACCCCGACGTGTACACGAGGGCAGTCACAGGGGTTCCCAGGAGAGAGAATTTAAAGAGATTTCAGAAGAAAACCACCTCCTGGGGCCCTTGTGTGTCACCGCGGCAGGCAGCCTCGCCTCCAGCAGAGCACCAGGAGGCCTCGTGCCCCAGCAGCCACGCGCTGTGCCACCTGGGCAGGCCCAGACCCGCCCTCGTCCTCCCTTGCCTCTCCGAGCTCTGTAATCAGGATGTGGTCACGCTCAACGGCGTCCTTGGCATCTCGGGGTGAATTTGTTCAGGGTAAGAGACCCCTGTACTGCTGGAAGCAGAAGTCGACCTCTCCGCTGCGTGACGGGCTTGTCAGCTTTCATCCGTTACGCACACAGGTAGCGGGTCCAGGAGCCAAGCTCATGTTCCGTCCCCAGCCTCCAGCCCAAGTGCTGTGGTGGATCTTGGTCTTGCTGACGCAGGCTCTGCCCCTGCCCCCCACGGCCAGGGCACCAGCTTTGTACTCCCGTCATTGTTTTACCTCCAAGTCTCCCTGGCTCTCCAGGCAGGGTCACTAATGCCACCTCTGCGCGTCCTGCCAGCATCCTGGGCCTCCCTCGGCCACGCCCCCAGGGACCCCGCACCCTCCCCCTACTCAAACAGCACCCAGGCAGGCCTGGCCACTTCCATCAGTTCGTGGCGCCCTCCCTGGCGCAGGAGCAGAGGCCGTCCCACTTCCTCAGTGTCCTCTGGGACCATTTCCCCCACAAAAGCATCTTGGTGTAGGTGCTCGGAGGACCTTCCCCCCGGAACCCCCAGCTCCGGGGCACGGCTGGGGACGCCACGGCTCTTCCACCCACTTGCTCCGTTCATTCTTTCCAGGGTGTCTGCTGTTCAAACACAACTTCATGCCAATCCTTCCTTCTCTATTTTCCATATGTTTGTATTTTGCTCTATTTTCTGGGGGATTTCCTCAACCTTCTCTTCCATTTCTGGTTGCCATCTGTTGTCATGTTTCTAACCCCGAAAAGCTCAGCTGTGCTCCCTGAAAGGAGCTGCCTCGTGGCGACATGCTCTGCTGCCCCCCCTCAGCTCCCTGAGGGATTGCTCACGCCTTCTCTCCCCTGCCCGCTCCCCACAGGCCCACGGCTGTTCACGTGGCTGCTGCTCCTCTCCGAGACTCTCCTCACAGGCACTCATCTGGGGCTGCTGCTGCTGGGGGAACACACCTGGCCGTCTGGGGGAGGCCAAATCCACCTCTGGCGTCCCAGCTCTTCCCCCGCCAGGCCGCAGGGTCCTAGGAACTCGACCAGTGAGGACCTCCAAGCGTGCACTAGATCCTGTCCTTGGCCCGGTGCCTCCGTCCTCGGCTGCACCAGGGCCCTCCCTACAGTGGCCACAGACCCGCTCCTCGTGCTTGCGGGCCCCCCACGGCAGCAGGAGGGGCCATTCTCCCGTCCTCCCGTCCGTCAAACCCAAACCAGGCAGGACTGCGGTTTGTGGCAAGGAGCACCCACCCTGCCACGAGGACGTCCCACAGTGGGCATGCGCTGCTAAGACCCACTGGCTTCACGCACGAAGGAAGACCAGCCGTAGCGAATGGTGTCAGGGGCACTAGGCCCGTGAAGGGGCAGAAGTAGGTTCCTCAGCGTGGCATTGCAGCCTCGGCAGCTGCAGCTTCTGGGTCCCTCCCGAGGAGCCACATGGGCGGCCGGCGACGGGGCCTCGGCTGGGCCATGGGGCTCTCCTTGATCCCCCTGCAGCCCGGGTGCACCCAGACCTAGGTGGCCCCCCAGCCCTCCTGCCTTGTTTCCTGCGCCTGTGAGTATATAGCGGAGGCTCAAGCCCATGCAGCCCACGCGGTCTGTCCCTCTGCGTCCCGCTCTGCATCCCAGCTCTGGGGACGTCCCAGGTCAGCTGCCCCGGGAGCCTGTCACAAACTCCCTGTTCAGCCAGAACTAGGTCAAGGAGGGGCTCTGTGTCCAACCGCAGGAGGGGCCATCACCCGCAGCAGGAGGAGCCTATGAGGAGGCAGGAGAGCCCATGGCGGGGACAGTGAGAAGGGGTTGGCAGCAGCTGGAGGCCCTCCCGGGGCCCCAGGGCCCACAGCTCCAGGCCTGCCTCCAGAGCTCCCAGGTGTGCACAGGCTGGCAGCCCAGCACACAAGGGGCAGCAGCAGGGCAAGGCCTCAGCTGAGCTCTGGTGGCCCTGACCCTACCCTGTCTAGGACCCTCCTGACCAGAGTCCTGTTCTCAGGGTCCCAGCTGCTCCAGGGCCCCCCCACCCCTTCGGCACCGGAGTCGGCAGTGCTGCTGACGAAGGGTAAGGGCAGGCTGGTGGCTGCTGAGGGAGCCCCCCGCACCCCTCTGCGTCTCAGGAGCCTCTGCTCCCCTCCCCCAGGAAAGCCTCCCTTTCCACCGAGGGCACGCCCCCTGGTGCCATCCCTTGCCCGGGCACCCAGAGGGAAGCAGACTCAGGAGGAAGGAGAGCAAGTGGCCCCGCTGGAGACACCGGGCACTGAGCAGGGAGAAAAATGAGAAGTCTCTGGGCCATGGGGAGGCGTCTTTCCGCACCGCCACTAGTGCCCAGGCCGAGGAAGCACACTGCAGGGCAGAGAGGTCCCACCAGCAGCCCAGCAAGCATAGGCCGCCCACGGCTCCGCCCTCACCGTGAGTGCTCAGCCCCCTCTTGCAGCCTGCACTCGTGACCCTCCGCAAAGACCCAGGGGAGGGCAGGCAGCTCCCAACCCCTCCCCGGAGACCGCGCCCGCCCTCAGGGAACCCATCTTACCACAACAGAAGGCTACCCTCATCGTATCGTGCTTGGCCATGCCCAGCATGGGCAGCATGGTGCTCAGGATGGACGTCAGGAAGGGAACCATGCCGAACACTGTGAAGAGGGGGCAGGTGACCGAGGCACCCGCCTATCCTGGCCTGGCCTCCGTGCACCCCCTGCGTCCAGGGTCAGGCAGAGGGTGCCTGGGCCACGTAGCCTGGGGCAAGGTGCGGAGAGGCCCTCCCGGCTCCTCCGGGACGCAGGTACGTACCATTGGAAGCCGCGAGGTTGGCGAGGGTCTGCACGACATAGTAGTGGGGCAGGGCGCCGGGCTGGAACTTGCTCAGCACTTCCTCCATCACCTTGCCGATGAACCGCTTCCCAACAGCCACCAGGACATTGCTGGCGGCCTGCTGCCAGTCGCAAACCAATTCCTGTCCCCCCACCCCAAAACCTGCACTGATGGCCTGACCGAGCAAAGGAGACAGGACCTCACCCTCTCACAGCAAGAGAGGCAACAATGAGACCTTCTGCCCTGTTTTCAGGCTCTCCCAAGGCCCCCCCAGGCCAGGAGCAGGGCAAGGGCAGTGCTTCCCCCGAGAGCCCAGCACCACCCCGGATGCTGGGATGCAGGCACTGGTGCCCTTGTTTGCCCTGAGAGCTTAGGAACTGTGCTCTGCCTCAGTTCCACTGCTGAAGTCATGGGCGGCCCTCCCTTCGCCAGCAGGGCAGTAGGTGTGTAGGAGGGAGGGCCCAGCCCCAGACAGCCACACACAGACCCGTTTTCTTAATGCACTTGGGTAGAAAGTTCTAGTAAAGAAACTTCCCTCCCCCTACCTTCGCCCGGGTCATCTCACTGGAGGCCAGGAGGATGATGGCCCTGGCCACGTCTTTGTCCAGCTCGCTGATGTGACCGCTCACGACTGTCTCCATGGCCCTCAGGATCATCGTCCGGTAAGGATGTGCCAACTGAGCAGAGAAACCACTGAGGAAGATCCTGGAAGCTGAGCCCAGCACCCAGGCACCCTGCCGACCCCTCCTGCTGTCTACAAGGGCTCCTGAGAACAAATCACCCTGGCTGCCCAACAGGAGGAAAGGAGCACAGCTGACCGTTCCCCGCACCCCCAGAACCTTGGTGCCTCGTACAGAAAAGGGCCGTGATCGGGTGTGGGCCCAGATCGTCAGCAGCGCCACAAGCACTCCATGCAGGACCCAGGATGAGCAGATGTAGACCCCCCCGTGGCCAGGGTCTCTGGCCAGAAGCTCCCCTGCCCCAAGAGGCCCTATCACCAGGAATTCTTCTGGCCCTGCACGTGCCTGTCAGGGGACACAACCTGCTGGGTCCTCTCACTCCAGGCCCTCCCCCCACTCAGGGGCCCTTCCCACCCCCAAGCCCCTCCCCAACCCCCCACCCCGGGGGATCGTCCGTCACCCCCTGCCAAGCGAGCACAAGCATGCCCGAGTGTCCTGAGACTACAACATAAGAGCACGGCACTGCCCGGCCCCGGCCCCACACGGCCACCACCCAGGCTCTCTCTGTGGCTCCGGGGGCGGGGGGGGGAGGGCCCGCTGGCCTCGCCCCCGAGTGAACCCTGCACAGGTCATGCCACCAGCCACAGCCCTCAGCAGCACCCTGCCACCGTGACCCCACCTGCCACTCATCCTCTCTTTAACTGAGGACTGGTGAAGCTGCAGGTGGGGGGCCAGGGGCTGGGTGGCAGGCCGGGCCATCGGCTCAATGATAGTGCCCACCCGGTCCCGGGGAAGGAGCCCCCAGGTCTCAGAGTCTGGAGGACAGGGCAAGAGAGTCGCAGGAGGCAGGGAAGACCGAAGCTGGCCTTACCCTGAGGGCCCCCGCCTCCAGGAATGGAGCAGCCAGGTTGGGGGGCACACTGTGTGCAGCAGGTGCCGCGCCCGAGCTGGGTCAGGACCGAGCTTGTGCGCCAGAGAAACGCAGCCAACGCCGACAGCAGGGGTGACGGCCCACGGCACGGCTCAGCCAGGCCAGGGCTCCCTCCCACCGAGGCCAGAGAGCCCTGGCCACACCACACCACGCCCACAGACCAGCAGGATTTTTGTTCCTGAAAAAAGCCAACACCCGACATAAACATCTCTAGATACATGAACAGATCACGGGAAACCTGCCCTGGTTTTCTGGGCCAAAGCTCGTCTTCGGTTTTGTCCTGATAATAAATGTTGTCAAAACTCCTCTGACCGCTCATGCGAGGGTTTACTTGACCCTATTCCATTGGTCTGTGTGTCTGTCTCTAGCTGGTCTCTACCACTGTTTGACCCCAGCAGCTCTCTAGTAAGTTTTGAAGTCGAGAAGTGAGCCCCTCCGGCCTTGTTCTCTGTCAGCACTGCCTGGGTAATATCTGGGGCCCCGTGAGATTGCACATGAATTTGAGGACAGCGTTTTCTACTTCCGCAAAAAAAAGAAAAAAAAAAATCCTCACTGAAATTTTGATAGGGACTGCTCATTATTTGATAATTTGATAGAGCTGCTTATTTTTAAAGAAAAGGGTTTTTCCCCATTTTCCATTGCTCTGCAAAGTTCAATGGGCAGAAGAGCAGTCACATCAGAGCGAGGTGTAGGTGACGTTCCCTGACGAGGTTCCGTGGGCCTCAGCAGGCTCGGCACGCACAGGGGTAACGCCACAGCCCTCTGGGTCACTCTAGCACGGCGGGATCCGAACTGGGACAGACAAGGGGCAGCGCACAGGCTCGCCTGCTGCCGATACAGGCCTGGGGCAGGTGTGGGCCCAGCCTTGGCCACGGGACACAAAGCTCAGTCACCACATGGTCCCCGTGCAGCCACCTCAGGTCCCGGCCTGAGTGTGTAGAAGCTGCTCACTTAAGCAGACTGGGATTGTAACCCCAGCAGAATAACTAACTGCACCAGAGAAATTCTCTGCTCCAGCTGCAACCGTGTCCCATGTCACTCTGTTCTGATGTCAGGATCAAAGTCCCTTACGTGACTGGGGAATCCGTTCCACTCCTAACGGACGGAGTGGGTTCACATGGTTCACGCTGAGTGGCCCTGGGCGACAGGACCCACACCCACACGTGGGCTTGCCTGTTGCGGACCCTACAGCCTCCATGGGGGGACCTGGAGTGTGCTGACGAGCGGCCCGTCAAAACTCCCTTACGGTAGAATGACTTTCTAGAGAAAACCAGCCCAGAAAAGCAGTAAGAACAGAGAGAACAAAAACTCCGATCACTATTTGGAAGCTTGGTTTCCAAACTGTAACTGTTATTACAGGATTCCCTGAGATTCCTACGTGGAAACCTAACCCCAAAGTGATGGTAGTGGAAGCGGGGTTTTCGGGAGGCGAGTGGGCCATGAGGGTGGAACCCCACCACTGGGGTCGGTGCCTTCTAGAGAGACCCCAGAGAACCCGCCTGCCCTCTGCCGTGGGAGGACATGGCAAGAAGGTGGCCTCTAAACCAAGCAGTGGGTCCCCAGCACACACGGAATCTGCCGCAGGGTGACCTTGCACCCAGGCCTGCAGAACGGTGACTAGTACCAGCCTGCTATTGCTGGCGTGACCCCGACACACCAAGGTGGCTATTTCTGCCCCTGTTTCCCCAGGCACTTGTCTCCCACACTCCCTCTGGGGACAGTCCGTGGGATGTGAAGCGTGTGCACCCTGTCCGAGGCATGGCCCAGGCAAGCTGTCATGAAGCATAAGCACGTGGCAGAAACTGGAAGTGAGGCGGCCTAGGGGAGAAGGAGGTGCCTGCAAGGGAGCAGCCTCTGTAGGAGAGCTTCCCACGTCATGCGGGAAATATGCAAAGGTAAAGGAAGATTCTCATTTTTAAGTTGGTTAAAGAAACCAAAAACGCTGGAAGAGGGGTAAAACCATGAGCTAGAAAATGACAAGCATGAAGCACACTTAATTTTCCAACGAATTGCTATAGCTAACCGAGGCCCTGGCAGCTGCCTCCAGGAGGCACTCCCTGGCCACAGCCACACCCTCAAGTGGCCAGGGCGGCCCCAATCCGCTTTCACAATCAGACACTGATTCAGTGCATCACGGCGATGGAGCCTTTCAGCCCATGGAGGACCCTGGGGTCCGGCACAGCAACAGCACGAAGCTCCACAAACCACAGAAGAGCCATGGAGGATGCACACGGTGCCCAAGCGTGGGGGTGTGCCCTCCCGATGCACGCCACCAACGGGGCGTCTGCACTCACAGTGCCCACGGGCGCCCTAGGGCTCCTGCACAAGCACATAAGCCCGGGGACAGCGAGGAGAGCCACAGGGAGGAAGGAGAGGCCCTCAGCACGAGGTGTCACAGGGCTGCCGCTCAGCAGGACGCAGTTGATCCAGGAGAGGATCAGCTCCCGCTGTAGAAAGATCCCTTTTTATCAAGGTGTTAAATCAAACAAAAAGAAAAATGGTCTTTTAAGGCTGCAGAAGTCTCTCTCCCTTCCAGGATGGGCCCAAACCACATACTGAGACGGCACACGACTGCTCCAGAGGACAGGGAGCCAGCAGTGTCAGAGCCAAGGCCCAGGGGCCGGCAGCGGGTCCAGGAGAGGAGCCGGCTCCAAGCCTCCCCATGGCACGCGCGGAACATGCTGGGCAGCAGTGGCACCGAGACCCCAGGAGTGTGTCACACCTCTGCCAAGTTAGCAATCTGCAGGAGGGCAGCGAGGGAAAGGCCATGGCCTCCTTGGGCGGCCCCCGCAGAGTCAGAGCACTGGTCCACCCATCCCTCACTGCAGCTGATGACAAGGGGATGTCTTCCCTTGGGGGGCAGCACAGAGCCTGGCAGGAAGAGCTGTCCGGCCTCTAGTCAGTGAGTGAACTGGGATGGCAACACCAGGACAGCTGGACACTGTGCTGCTGACCAGCCCCACCCAGTGCCCCGTGACAGGACCAACCCACAGGCCACGAGGCACGGCGGCTCGTCTGCCCTGGAAACGCCCCATCTCCGGGGAACTTGGACTTGTAGGTGTGGCTTTCTGCCCACAGCAACCTGGCTCCACAGGTCTGGGCCCACCCTCCCCTGCAGACCCCGCCCCAAAGACCCTCAGCTCTGCCCCCCAGAACGGCAGCTCACCTGCCCCCCACCCCACGGCCCTGGCAGGAATACCTTCTCATGCTGCCACAGGTACTCCTCACAGGCTCTGAGTACCTCCGCTGGCTGTGCGTCTCCCAGGGCGCACAGGGCGCCACACACCTGCTCCTGCACCAGAGGGTCCTTGTCGGTGACGGCATCCAGCAGGATGGTGGACAGCTCTACGAAGACAAAGTCCAGGGTGTGCGCTCAGGCCCGGCCAACCCTGCCAACTGGAGGACGCCTGCCCCCTCACACTCCTGCACTCTCCCGCTGCCTCGGCAACCACCCCGCTGCCCACTGCCTGGCCTCCTTACACACCTCAGCCATACACACCTGAGGCACCCGTGCTGCCTCCCTCCACCTTGCTTGCCAGGGTCCCTGGGGCCCACTGGCGCCTGCTCTGAGGGCACTCTGGCTAACTCTACCCTGACCTTACACCCCAGGCTGGGTTTGCTTCACATCTCCTGCCCCCACTGGACCGCGGCTGCTGTAAAACGCAGATGTTACAGGCTGAGGGCCAGGTGCCTCAGGTGCCTCAGGAAGCTGCCCCCAGGTGGCCAACTGCCCCATGCTAGGGAGTCCCACCAACTGCACCCAAAGACGACGCATCATCCTATCCCCACTGGTCAATGCCCTACACCTTCCTGACCAGTCCCCCCCGGCCCCCCTGGACAGGACCCTGTCACCCTTGGTGTCCCTGGAGCACAGGGCGTGGTGCTTGCCATGGTGCTTCTAGCACCTCACTCCTGGGGACAGAGCTCTGTGGGGCAGGGATGGGTCTCCCCGTGAGCTCAGCAAACTGCTGGCTGCGGCTGCAGGAACAGAGCAGACAGCCAGAGCGGCTGCTGGAACCAGGCCTTGTGTAGAAGGGACAAAGGCGCAGGGCCCAGCAAGCACCACTCCCCGCGACGCCCTGAGCCAGTGGCCTACCCGCCCGTTCGGCAGCTGCAGAGACAACTACTACAACTACTTTGGTTTTCGTTGTCATCGTTGCTTCCTAGCGAACGTTGCTTCCTAGTGAGCATGGAGAGAAAGCCGCCCAGGCAACAGCCCTTCCCTCCCAGCCTCCAGGTGCCTACTCCACCCCGTGTCCCGCCCTAGGGGCCCACGCAGCCCAGGCACTCACTCCTCACGTAGGGCTCTGTCATCTCGGCTTCCCTCACCCGGCGTGAGCATGGACAGCTTCTTCACTAGCCTGGGGGAAGCAAAAGCAAGAGGTCAGCCATCCGCCTTCCAGCTTACAGCCAGTCAGTGTTTGTGTAAAACATGAGCCCCAGAAAAAAAAAAAAAAAAAAAAAAAAAACATGAGCCCCAGGATCCCTGGGTGGCTCAGTGGTTCAGGGCCTGCCTTCAGCTCAGGGTGTGATCCTGGAGTCCTGGGATCAAGTCCCGCATCAGGCTCTCTGTGAGGAGCCTGCTTCTCCCTCTGCCTGTGTCTCTGCCTCTCTCTCTCTCTCTCTGTCTCTCATGAATAAATAAAGTCTTTACAAAAAAATTTAAAAAAAAAAAAAAACATGAGCCCCTGAGGGTGCTCCGTCCATTAGCCTCTAACTCTTGATTTTGGCTCAGCTCGTGATTGTGGGATCCTGGGATGGACCGCACTTTGGGTCCCATGCTCAGTGGGGAGTCGGCTTGAGACTTTCTCCCTCTCTCCGCCCCCTCCCTGTTCCACACGTGCTCCCTCTACAAAAATTAAAAGAAAAAAAAACCCTCATTAAAAAACCCCACATGATTTCAGTCCCTTTTCCTGGGGGAGCTATCTGCCCCAGCTGGCAACCCTGCCAGGCTGTCACCAACCCACATGGTGACCCGGGCAAGTGCGGTCACTGCCTCCACCTACAGCAGCCTCCTTTTTTTTTTTTTTTTTTTTTGATTTTTTTTTTAATTTTTATTTATTTATGATAGTTACAGAGAGAGAGAGAGAGGCAGAGACACAGGCAGAGGGAGAAGCGGGCTCCATGCACCGGGAGCCCGATGTGGGATTCGATCCCGGGTCTCCAGGATCGCGCCCTGGGCCAAAGGCAGGCGCCAAACCGCTGCGCCACCCAGGGATCCCCAGCAGCCTCCTTCACTCCGTAAAGAAGAGAGGGCACACGGAAGGCTGGCATCACTGGCAGTCCGTGCATAGCAGGGAAAGCTGCCCCAAAGGCCAAGAACGGGGCCCCGATCTCAGCAGGCTCAGGTGCCCCGGGCCGAGGGTTCTAGCACAGCGCTCAGTGAGTCTCCCTGGCCTGAAGCCGCATGAGCAGCATGGGGATCCAGTGGGTTCCCAGGCACCAGAAACCAATCATCCAAACAGCCCATGGCATTGGAGAGGTGCTGCTCTGGGGGACCCCGGGTGACTCAGTGGGTTGAGCATCTGATTCTTGGTCTCGGCTCAGGTCACGGTTTCAGGGTCATGAGGTGGAGCCCCACGTCAGGTTCCACACTCACTGGGGAGCCTTCTTGAGATTCTCTTCCTCTCCCTCTGCCTCTGCCCCTGCCTTATTCTCTCTCTCAAATAAATAAATCAATCCTAAAAAGGGGGGGGGGCAGTTTTCAAACAGTGCACACCTTGAAACAACCCAAAGAATAAAGTCCGTCAATACACAAAGTGCCTCTGCCTCTTTGCCACATGGTCACAAGCTCAAACCTATGTCATACTCTCCAAGGTCCTTTTTTTTTTTTAAAGCATTATATATACATTTTATTTTTATTTATTTATGATAGTCACACACAGAGAGAGAGAGGCAGAGACATAGGCAGAGGGAGAAGCAGGCTCCATGCCCCAAGAGCCCGATGTGGGATTCAATCCTAGGTCTCCAGGATCAGGCCCTGGGCCAAAGGCAGGCGCTAAACTGCTGCGCCACCCAGGGATCCAAACTCTCCAAGGTCCTTAAGGTCAGAGGGGCGGTAGACCCTCGGCGTGGTGGCTGACGCTATCACGGATGCCTCCTGTTCGCTGGCAACTCCTCCACCCCTCACCGATCACTTCCTCCCTGGGCCCTCCCCTCACTACCTCTCACACACAAAAGGACACAGATGATACAGGCGAGTTGCCGTGACCTCCCCTAACCGAGCCAGATGACACCCACCTGGCTACGGACATACAACAAGGAAAGCAGCACAGTGAGAAATCACGGGGTGTGTGGTAGCAGAAACACAAGTAAGTGAGAACTCTAGTTCAGGAAGGCAGGCCAGCCCCAAGTTTGCATCCAGCCCACCAGAACCTCAACAAAATGACAGAAAAGATGCAATTTTTTATTTTGTTTTTTAAAACTTTTCTTTTAAAGTAATCTCTCTACACCCAGCGTGGTGCTTGAGCTCACAACCCCAAAATCAATAGTCTCGTGCTCTACTGACTGAGCCAGCCAGGTGTCCCAGTGATGCAAGTATTAAAAGAATAAATCCACAAAAGCACTAGAAAACCAGATAAAATTAGCAAACCAGAAATCTCCAGGAATCCCAGGCAGATAGAAAGCAGATGGAGAAGACTCTGTTTTGAAGATGCTGGCATCAAAAGGTGTTTCCCCTTTCTTCCTGGAAAGTATCTAAAAGTACACATTTCATTTGTGGCAGAGCAAGAAGGTGGCAAAAAAAAAAAAAAAAAAAAAAAATCCCAAATCCCGGGCAGCCCGGTGGCTCTGGTTTAGCATCGCCTTCAGTCTAGGACATGATCCAGGAGACCCGGGATCGAGTCCCACGTCGGGCTCCCTTCATGGAGTCTACTTCTCCCTCTGCCTGTGTCTCTGCCTCTCTCTCTCTCTCTCTCTCTGTCTCTCATGAATAAATAAAATCTTTAGTAAAAAGAAAAGAAGAGAAGAGAAAAGAAAAAAAAAAGAAAAAAGAACTCCCAACAGGCCAGGAATGAAGCTGCTCCCAGCTTCATTGAATGAAGCAGAGGGGACAACATCACAACTCACAGCGTATTGGGAAGGGCATTCAAAAGGGCTTTGCCACAGTAAAAAAATAGCTGTAAAATAAATGCTGTTCTGGTCTTATCTAACAAAGCTAAAAGTAAGACCTGAAAAAATCAAATTATTTCTAAGTCACTTAGCTACATCCCAGCACAAAGTTCAAGAACCATAAGAGAAACGCAAAAATAATCCAGCACCAACAATGTCTGGCATCCAATCAAAAATTACCAGGCATACAAAGAAGCAAAAAAAATACAACCCATAATGAAGATGAATCCAGCAATAGAAACTGATCCAGAAATGATGGAGAAAAATTAGTAGACAAGGACATTTAGACAGTTTCATATACTGTACAAATTATAGATTTCTCTATAATTGGCAAAACAATTGTACATATAATCAGTAAGGGTACAGAAGACCTGAACAATACTGTCAACCAACTTGACCTAAGTAGTATTTACAGAACTGTCTATTCATCAACAGGAGAATATATATTCTTTCCAAAAGCACATGAAATATTTACCAAGACTGATTATATTCTGGGCAGTAAAACAAATCTCAGTAAATTTAAAAGAACTCAAGTTATACAGGGACACCTGGGTGGCTCAATAGTTGACCGACTGCCTTCAGCTCTGGGCATGATCCCAGGGTTCCAGGATCAAGTCCCCCATCAGGCTCCCTGTGAGGAGCCTGCTTCTCCCTCTACCTGTGTCTCTGCCTGTCTGTCTCTGACGAATAAATAAATAAAATCTTAAAAAAAAAAAAAAAAGAATTCAAGTCATACAAAGTTTTCTGACTACAATGGAATTAAATTAAAAATCAGTAAGAGAGGGATCCCTGGGTGGCGCAGCAGTTTAACACCTGCCTTTGGCCCAGGGCGCGATCCTGGAGACCCAGGATCGAGTCCCACATTGGGCTCCCGGTGCATGGAGCCTGCTTCTCCCTCTGCCTGTGTCTCTGCCTCTCTCTCTGGGTGACTATCATAAATAAAAATTTATAAAAAAAAAAAAATCAGTAAGAGAAAGCCATCTGAGAAATCCTCTAATATTTTAAAAACTACTCAATATGTTTCAAAATAATGCATGAGGCAAAAAAGAAATCAAAAGTAAAATTAGCATTTTGAAGTGAATGAAAATGAAAAAATATATCAAAATTTTGGGGAAATTTATAACACCAAATGTCTGTATTAGAAAAGAAGAATGTTGTGATCTTCCACCTTAAGAAACTAGACACTCAAGGGTGCAGGGATGGCTCAGTTGGTTAAGCGTCTGACTCTTGATATTGGCTCAGGTCATGATCTCATGCTCATGGGATCAAGCGCCATGTCAGACTCTGTGCTCAGCGTGGATGGAGTCTGCTTATCCCTCTCCTTCTGCTCCTCCCTCCATTCATGTGCTCTTTCTCTCAAATAAATAAAATCTTTTTTTTTAAGATTTTATTTATTTATTCATGAGAGACACAGAGAGAGGCAGAAACATGAGGCAGAAGGAGAAGCAGGCTCCATGCAGGGAGCCTGACATGGGACTCGATCTCCAGGATCATGCCCCAGGCCTCAGGCGGTGCCAAACTGCTGAGCCACCCGGGTTGCCCTCAAATAAACAAAATCTTTAAAAAAAACTAGACACACAAATGAACCAAAAGGAAATAATAGATATTAGCACATAAGACAAAGAAATAGAAAACAGAATAGAAAAAAAAAAGTCTATGATACCAAAGCCTAGTTATTTGAGAAGATCAATAAATTTGATAACCTCTAGCCTGACAGATCAGGAAAAAAAGACACAAATTACCAGTATCAAGAATGAGAGGTGACATCACTATAGATTCTAGAGATACTAGAAAGAAAATAAAAATACATTATGAATAACTTTATGCCAGTAAATTGAACTTTTTAAAAAGTAAACTGGACATCTTTTTTTGTTTGTTTTTTGTAAACTGGACATCTTAAAAGAAATAGACAAGTCAGGGGCACCCGGCTGGCTCAGTCAGAGAAGCGTGAGACTTTTGGTCTCAGGATCATGGTCATGAGTTCAAGCCCCATGTTGGGTGTAGAGATTACTTAAATAAGTAAATAAGTAAGCTTAAAAAAAAAAGAAAAGAAAAGAAATAGTCAAGTCAATTATACCTCAATTTAAAAAAATTATAAAGACAGACAAGTTCCTTAAAACACACAAACCACTAAAGCTTATGAAAGAGGAAATAGATAATCTAAATAAGGTAGGCCGTTCGGCGTGCGCTCGCTCCTCCTAGATGGCGACGGCTAAGGACCTAAGGACGGTTGTGGCTTGGGAGAAGTGGCCGCGGGGGGAGTGGGTGGCGGCTCCCCCTGGGGATTCCGGAGGCCCTGTTAGTGGAAGATGTAGATTCCTTCGTGAAACAGCCTGGGAACGAGACTGCAGATACAGTGCTGAAGAAGCTGGATGAACAGTACCAGAAGTATAAGTTTACGGAACTCAACCTTGCTCAAAAGAAAAGGAGGCTAAAAGGTTAGATTGCTGAAATTAAGCAGACTTTAGAAATTCTAAAATACATGCAGAAGAAAAAAGAGTCCACTGGTTCACTGGAGACCAGATTCTTACTGGCAGATAACCTGTATTGCAAAGCTTCAGTTCCTCCTGCTGATAAAGTGTGTCTGTGGTTGGGGGCTAATGTAATGCTTGAATATGATATTGATGAAGCTCAGCATTGTTGGAAAAGAACCTATCAACTGCCACAAAAAATATTGATTCTCTTGAGGAAGATCTTGACTTTCTTCGCGACCAACTGACTACCACTGAAGTCAATCTGGCCAGGGTTTATAACTGGGATGTAAAAAGAAGAAACAAAGATGATTCTACCAAGAACAAAGCATAATGCTGGCAATTAAAAATGTGGTTCAGGGATCCCTGGGTGGCGCAGCGGTTTGGCTCCTGCCTTTGGCCTAGGGCGCGATCCTGGAGACCCGGGATCGAATCCCACATCGGGCTCCCGGTGCATGGAGCCTGCTTCTCCCTCTGCCTGTGTCTCTGCGCCTCTCTCTCTCTCTCTCTCTCTCTGTGACTATCATAAATAAATAAAAATTTAAAAAAAATAATAATAATAAAAAATAATAAAAAAATAAAAAATAAAAATGTGGTTCAGTTTTCCAAACACGTTAAGTACCCCAAAGTTTATACCTAAAGGTTGACATGACTTTGATAGATTTTTTTTTTAATGGCAAGAATGGTAATTAAAACTTCAAAAAAGATAGCCACCATTTTATTATAGAAACAAAGTTAGTTTCAGATATTTTATGAAATCAGCATTATTTTATTTTAATTTTCAGCAAAGTAAATGCAACTTTTATCCTTTTTTTTTTTTTTTTTTTTGGTTTGTCATAAAAAAGTCTTAGCCGAGATGGCTGAGGTATGCTATGGAAGCAGAATGCTGAATACTTTTCTTTATTGGCTGATATTTACTCTCACTTGATGTGGCTAAACCGGTATAGAGGTAGGAAAAATAGTTAGTTTAAATATTTCCAAACTTGTTTTCTTTAGTATATGTGGGGCTTTATGGCTCTCTGTTGCTATTATTTGTGTTATATAAATGGATTTTCGTGAATTACTACTTAGCCTATAACTATTGCAATAGTCTGTACTTTTCAAGAAATGGTAATTTGCCTTCCCAAACATAAGAGGGCTGTCTACTGAGACAATGCTTTTTTTTTTAAACCCCATAGAAGGGGATCCCTGGGTGGCGCAGCGGTTTGGCGCCTGCCTTTGGCCCAGGGCGTGATCCTGGAGACCCGGGATCAAATCCCACGTCGGGCTCCTGGTGCATGAAGCCTGCTTCTCCCTCTGCCTGTGTCTCTGCCTCTCTCTCTATCTCTCTGTGACTATCATAAATAAATAAAAATTAAAAAAAAAAAAAAAAGCTGCAGAAGAAAAAATAGTAACTTTAAAAAAATAAATAAATAAATAAACCCCATAGAAGTGCACAGTGTCTCTGCAATGCCAGTGTAAGGAAGATCTGGGCCAACATGAAATATTAAAATTTTTTAGGCACTTAAAACTCTCGGCTAAGGCAATTCTGTATTTCTTAATGGTCTCCAAAGCAGCTGAACAAGAATATTAAGATAAATATAAATCTGCAGTGGTTGAAAAGATTTGTGAGCTTTTTTATTCATGATAAAATCTCATATAAAGAGTAGAAAAATCCCTGTGGAAAGCCATTGGTACAGTGGCTAGCACTGGGTTATAGTCTGATAACATGAATGTATTATTCCATCTCTGTAGTACAACATATACTTGTACAATGTTTTGTACTTGTATTTCATGATATTAAAACATTGAAGTTAAAAAAAAATCTAAATAAGGTAGTATCTAATTAAGAAATTGAGCTTGTAGTTAAAAACCTCCCCACAGAGAAAGCTCGAGGCCTAGATGGTTCTCCTGGGAAATTCTATCAAACATTTAAGGAATAAATAATACCAACTCTACATGAATTCTTCCCAAAAAATTGAAAATAAGGGAATACTTCCCAACTGATTCTATGAGGCCAGCATTATTCTGAGAATAAGAGTAGACAAAGATAGGGATCCCTGGGTGGCGCAGCGGTTTGGCGCCTGCCTTTGGCCCAGGGCGCGATCCTGGAGACCCAGGATCGAATCCCACATCGGGCTCCCGGTGTATGGAGCCTGCTTCGCCCTCTGCCTGTGTCTCTGCCTCTCTTTCTCTCTGTGACTATCATAAATAAATAAAAAAAATTAAAAAAAAAAGAGTAGACAAAGATATTACAAATAATAAACACCATAGACCAATATCCCTCATAGATACAAATGTAAAAATTCTTAATATTTTATCAAATCACATACAACATGTAAAAAGAATAATACATCATGACCAAATGGGGTTTATCCCATGAATATAAGCTTGGCTCAGTATTTTTTTTTTTAATTTTTTTTTAATTTTCATTTATTTATGATAGTCACAGAGAGAGAGAGAGAGAGAGAGAGGCAGAGACACAGGCAGAGGGAGAAGCAGGCTCCATGCACCGGGAGCCTGACGTGGGATTCGATCCCGGGTCTCCAGGATCGCGCCCTGGGCCAAAGGCAGGCGCTAAACCGCTGCGCCACCCAGGGATCCCATGGCTCAGTATTTTTAAGCACATTTTTAATTCACATTGACAGACCAAAAAGGGGGGGGGACCATATAATTGTTTCAGTAAATGCAGAAAAAGCATTTGTCAGAATCCAACATCCACTTGTAATAAAAATTATCAGCAAACAGGAATAAAAGGGACTTCAACCTGATAAAGAGCACCATTAGCTCTTTATAGTAACTTCATTCTTAATGGTGAAAGACTAAATGCTATCCCTTTAAAATAGGGAACAAGGGCAGCCCGGGTGGCTCAGCAGTTTAGCACCGCCTTCAGCCCAGGGCCTGATCCTGGAGGCCCAGGATCAATTCCCACATCGGGCTCCCTGCATGGAGACTGCTTCTCCCTCTGCCTGTGTCTCTGCCTCTCTCTCTCCTGCTCTGTATCTCTCATGATTAAATAAAAAAAATAAAATCTTTAAAAAATAATAATAATAAAATAAAATAAAAATAAAAAGTCAACTGTATTTCTATTTGCTAACAATAGACAACCAAAAATGGAAAGTCATGCCATTTGCTGAGAAAAAAAAAAAAAAAAACAACACACAACTGACCAGACTAATTCTACAACTCACATGGAAATACCTGGGGGGCTCAGTGAGTTAAGCATCTGTCTACAGCTCAGGTCATGATCCCAGAATCCTGGGATCCAGCTCCACGTCAGGCTCCCTGTTCAGTGGGGAATCTGCTTCTCCCTCTGCCCCTCATCCCACTCATGCTTGCTCTCTCCCTCTCTCTCAAATAAATGAACAAAATCCTAAAAAAAAAAAAAAAAAAAAAAAACTTACATGGCAAATCGATTTTCAACAAAGGGACAAAGTCTATTCAGTGGAAAAGGGACAGTCTTTTCAACAAATAGTACTGAACATCTACATGTGATAAAATAAACTTCAGCCTATACTTCACAGTACATACAAAAACTCAAAATGATTTACAGGCCTAATTGTAAAAGTTAAAACTCTAAAATTTCTGGGGGGAAAAAAAACTGAATAAAATCTCCATGACTAGGGGATCCCTGGGTGGCGCAGCGGTTTGGCGCCTGCCTTTGGCCCAGGGCGCGATCCTGGAGACCCAGGATCGAATCCCACGTCGGGCTCCCGGTGCATGGAGCCTGCTTCTCCCTCTGCCTGTGTATCTGCCTCTCTCTCTATCTCTCTGTGACTATCATAAATAAATTTAAAAAATTAAAAAAAAAAAAAAACTAAAAAAAAAAAAAAAAATCTCCATGACTGACACCAAAAGAAAAATCTTTGGTGGTGGTGGGGGGAGGTTCATAAACTGAAATTCATCAAAAAACTTCTACTTGTTCTTTTAAGATTTGTTTTAGAGAGAGAGAGAGAGCATGAGCAGGGTGAGGAGCAGAAGGGGAGACAGGGGAAGCAGACACACAGCTCAATCCCAAGACCCTGGGCTGAAACCAAGAGTCAGAGGCTTAACTGACTGAGCCATCCACGTGCCCCAAAAACCTTCTGCTCTTTGAATACACTGCTAAGGGAATGAAATTCACTGCACCAAGACACGCTACTCAGTAACAGACCCACTGTGAAGCCATCAGCACCCCCCACTGCTCTCCTTTCCCTACTTCTGCCCTTCACACAAGGCCCTCAACGCCCCACCCGCCCCAGGTGCTACCTCTGATGACCGCCTCACCTGACCATCCTGCCTCCTCCACGTGCAGAGCGCTGACCTCTGCCAACGCCGACCCTACATGCCGCACTGCTGCTTACCAGTCCCCCTGCTGCCCACAGAACCTAACCCACACCTTCAGCACGGGCTGTCGCAGCCTAGGCCTGCAGCCCTCGCTGCTTCTCTCTCATTCTAGGCATCCTGGCCACCTGCACTCTCAGCACCTCTGCTTCTGCCAGCCCCTGCAGGTACACCCTGCCCTGGCCTCTCTACCATGGGGACTCCTGCTCACTCCTCAACAGCAATCCCTGTTATGTCACCCAGGACACTCGACCTTTCCCAGCAAGTGATCCAATATTCCCACAACACTTTGTTCATATGATGGGTATGGGATCAACACAAAATATTAACAGTTGTATGCTCCAGTAGGCCTGCCTTCTCCAATGCGCTGTGAGCAAGGGAAAATTTTTTGGTTTTTATCCTTAGTGTGCACATAGAATTTTTTAGAAAACTGTTCAGAGCCTTTCCGTCTGGCAGCAGCCATCAGGGTAGGCCGAGATGGGTGCGTACAAGTACATCCAGGAGCTATGGAGGAAGAAGCAGTCCGATGTCATGCGCTTCCTTCTCAGGGTGCGCTGCTGGCAGTACCACCAGCTCTCTGCGCTCCACGGGGCCCCCCGCCCAACCCGGCCCAATAAAGCGCGCAGACTGGGCTACGAGGTCAAGCAAGGTTATGTCATATATCGGATTCGTGTGCGTCGTGGTGGCCGCAAACGCCCAGTTCCTAAGGGTGCTACCTATGGCAAGCCTGTCCATCATGGTGTTAACCAGCTGAAGTTTGCCCGAAGCCTTCAGTCTGTTGCAGAGGAGCGAGCTGGACGCCACTGTGGAGCTCTGGGAGTCTTGAATTCTTACTGGGTTGGCGAAGATTCCACATACAAATTCTTGGAGGTTATCCTCATTGATCCATTCCATAAAGCTATCAGAAGAAATCCTGACACCCAGTGGATCACCAAACCAGTCCACAAACACAGGGAGATGCGAGGGCTGACCTCTGCAGGCCACGAGAGTCGTGGCCTTGGGAAGGGTCACAAGTTCCACCACACTACTGGTGGTTCTTGCCGTGCGGCATGGAGAAGACACAATACTCTCCAGCTCCACCATTACCGCTAATATAAGTAATGTTTGTAAAACTCTTACCTAATAAACAATTTAGGACAGTCAAAAAAAAAAAAAAAAAAGAAGAAAACTGTTCTGTTCAGAGGCTGCAGGGTAGCTCAGCCGGTTGAGTATCCGACTCTTGGTTTCAGCTCAGGTCATGGTCTTGTGGGTGTGGGGATCGAGATCCAAGCTCAGCAGGGAGTCTGCTGTAAGCTTCTCACACCCTGCCCCTACACCCCACTTGATAGCTCACTAAAACAAGTAAATCTTTAAAAAAAAATTGTTCATGGAAGGAATAGAACCAAAACCCTCCCATATGACTCAATATTGTAAAGCTCGATTTTTCCAAATCTACAAATATACGAATCAAGATATTGGAAGGTACTTGATGAAATGGCCAAAATTCATATAGAAGAATTAACATACAAGAATACCCAATTTAAAAAAAGAAAAAGAATAGCCAGTTACGTTTTTCAAAGTTTTTTTTTTTCTAAGATTTTATTTATTTATTCATGAGAGACACAGAGAGAGAGAGAGAGAGGCAGAGACACAGGCAGAGGGAGAAGCAGGCTCCCTGTGGGGAGCCTGACGTGGGACTTGATTCCGGGTCTCCAGGATCATACCCCGGGCAGAAGGCGGTGCTAAACTGCTGGGCCACCCGGGCTGCCCAATTTTTCAAAGTTTATGAAGAGGAGGATTTGTCCTATTTATGTTAAAGTGTATCAAATCAATGGAACTATATAAAAAGTCCAGAAATGAACACCAATTAGGAAGAAAGTATACAAGAAAGACTTTTAAATTATACAGATTAGTCAATAAATAGTGTTGAAACAGCTAGTTAAACTCTCAAGGAAAACACTAGCCCCCCTCATCTCTCTTTATCCCAATACAAACTCTAGACGCATGTAAGAGTTAAAAGTGGAAGGATGAAACGTAAAAGTCCGAGTAGAAAGTACAAGTAAATATTTTATAGTGTTGAAGTAGGAAAGGATGTTCTAAGCCAGACATGTTAGTGAACACTATTCAGTTTGACTATTAAAAAAAAGTTTGAGGGCAGCCCGGGTGGCTCAGCAGTTTACCACCGCCTTCGGCCCAGAGCATGATCCTGGACCCTGGGATCAAGTCCCACATTGGGCTCCCTGCATGGAGCCTGCTTCTCCCTCTGCCTGTGCCTCTCTGTGTGTGCGTGTGTGTCTTTCATGACTAAATAAATCTAAATAAATAAATAAATAAATAAATAAATAAAAAGTTTCAGTTTCTGAATCAAAAACATACATTAAAAAAAAAAACATACATTAAATTTGAAAACCTGGTGGCTCAGTGGTTGAGCGTCTGCCTTCGGCCCAGGGCGTGACCCCGGGGTCCTGGGATCAAGTTCCGCATCCCCTGCAGGGGGATGCCTGTGTCTCTGCCTGTGTCTCTCTCTCTCTCTTTCTGTGTCTCATGAATAAATAAAATCTTAAAAAAAAATTTGAAAACCATATCCATACTTATACCTATGCACACCACTCTATACGCTCACACACCTCATCTAACCAGAGCATAAGGTAAATAAAAGACAAAGTAGGACGAATCATTCATAACAGACAAGAGAGAAATCTAACACCAGGATGCAAAGGAGCTCACCTACATCAACAAGACAAACAGAAAAATGGACAAACATGCATACAGAATTCCCAGAAAAGACATCCAGCAGACTGAGGGGAGAGCACTGGCCTCTACCGCACCGCGGACAGCGTGGACATGCTAAGGTCTGGACTCTCGCACCAGGTTTCAGTTGTGTCACAAGTGAAAGGCTTGGAGGAAGGCCTGGCACACAGCCATGCTCCGCTAGCACAGATGTCATCAGCGCTGCGGTCATTGCACAGTCAGCGGAGCCTACGGACACCACGTGATGGGATCACCCACGTTTTGACGTGTATCTACAGAAACCTTCCCACAAGGGCACAGAGGTATTAGAAGAAACACAAATACCAATCAGGGGTCTGGTCAGATTTTCAAAAAAAAACAACCAATGGGAGCAAGTGGTGAATTCGTATGAACTACAGAGCAAAGAGCGGAGCTCGACTGCCAATGGAAAAGCACAGTGTGTGCAGCTAAACAAGACCGGTTAGGTAAGGTTCTGTCCGCGGCCCCTGCCCCAGGCCAGGTGATCTGTGTGCTGACACTGGACACACAGGGACAGCTGCCCAGAACCTGCTCTCCGTGGAGACAAACCGTGAGCAGGTTGCTCATGGCAAGCCACAACCAATGCTTGCAGGGGAGGAGGGTGCAGAGACAAGGAAGGGTCTGGGCCTGGAAGGCAGCCTGCAACTTGCAGGAAGCAGGTGTGCTGAGCACTGACTGCCCGGTCAGTGCCCTAGAGGCACCATCTGTTTTGATACACACAGCCAAGCAGGTGTGAGAGAAACCCAAGCTGGTTAGCGGCCGGGACTCACCGAGGACTGGCTCCCACAGGCTCTGCCCTACGCCTGAGCCGTGATGCAGCCTGAGCTGTGATGCACGCTGGCACAGGTCACGAAGGCAGGGTTCAGGGGGTCTTCCCTCCCTGCATCCTACACATGGCAGTTGAAGAAGCACTCAGACTTCCTCCTGGTTCACCGCAACAACCCAGTCCTCCCACCCCATTTAGTGCTGACCAGGCACCATCTCAGCCCCAAGAGTCCTAGCCCTTGGCTGGAAGGACACCCACATGTATGGTGGCTGCCACACACGGAGGGGCTGGGCCGCCTGCACCGAGCCCATGGGCACCACTGCCCAGACGCAGCTGTGAGCCCGTCTGATGGTCAGGCGTGTGCAGGGAGACTGGGGAGTCAGGCCACCATGTGGGGTCATGGGAAGGACCCACCGCTGCAGCAGGCCCCCAGGACCTTCCCTCGTAGCACAGGAGCCAGAGAAGAATCAACTTCCAGGGCCACCAGCTAGGACCTGGGCTGATGACCTGGGAAAGGCAGTTCCACGGCCCATTGCTCGCAGTCCCTTGGAAACACTCTCAACACAAGCCACAGCGAGCTGCGTCATGGGGTTCACGTGCAAACCGCCAAAGCCAAGGGTGAAGAAATCACAGTCCTCAACTCCAGCAGCCAGTATGCCCTGAGCACTGGCCAGGAGCCCCAAGAGCCACAGCGGCTGCCTAGCACCTGCCTCAAGGAGATGAAATAATTCAGCTCATAGAAGAGGCTCATGAGCTCCGGCGCTGCTGATCATACACCGGCCACAACCTGGCTGCTTACCTGGGCCTCAGTGAGCCCCGGGTCTAAGAGCTAAGGGCGCACACCTGCTTCCAAGCATGCGGGGCTGGCAGTGAGCGCCGGCGAGCACGGCCCTGCAGCTTCCACCTCTGACCCACTGACGTCCCGCAGCAGGCAGCAGGCAGCCCCGGGGAGCGAGAAGCAGCAAGATGCAGCCTGGATGCTGGTTTCAAGGTAACCAAGAGAGCTCAACTCAGGTCATTTCACTCTGACCCCACAGAGAGACCAGAGACACCTGCTCACTTGGGCCACCACGGCGGAGGCCTCGAAATCAAGATCCTGCAGAGAGCAGCGTCCCCAGGCCCGCAGGGTGCTGGGGCGACAGGTGACCCGCAGCCGCATCCCCATCCCCGCAGCCGCATCCCCATCCCCGCCACGCGCTGCCCAGGTGTCCGCGGATCTGCTGCTGCGCACGGTCCGGAGGGCCCCTCACTCCCCGCAGCTCTTGGGAGGCGCCGGGCTAGAGGCTCGGGGTCAGCAGCAGCCCAGCCCGCCCTGCGTCCCCGCCGCACGCCCCACGGCGGCCTCCCCGGCCTCCCCGGCACCCCCCGGCCTCCCCCGCCGCGCACTCACGTCCCCTCCCCCCCCCCCCCCCCGTCCGCGACGGCTCCTCGGGGTCCAGGACTGCACCGCGGCCGTGCGGGCGCCGTGGGGACCCCGGGGCGGCAGCTCGGGGCTCGGGCCTGGAGCCCAGCGCCCCGCCGCGGAGCCGCACGTCCTCCGGCCCGGGCAGCTCCACCGCCGTCCCCGCGGCCGAGGCCCTCGTGACCAGGACACGCTCCCCCGCCCCCCGGCCCGCCGCTTCCGGGTGGGACGCCGCACGCCCGGCGCACCTGAGCCCCGCGCCCGCGACCCTCCTCGCGCTCGCCCGCCGACCTCGGGGCGCCTCCCCACCCGGCCTCGCGCGCGGCCCCCGGACTCTGCGGCCCCGGCTCCCCCGAGGGGCGCCCGTGCGAGCGAGCGCCGCCCGCCCCGCTTCCCGGTTTACCTGAGGAGCCGCGGCCGCCGCCGCCGTCCGGGCGCCGCCCTCCCACCAGCCCCCGCCCGGAGTGGGCGGGACCAAGCGCGAGCCCGCCCCGCCCCATCCGCCAACCGCGGCCCGGCGCGCGGCCGCCCGGCCCCGCCCCCGCGCGATCTCTGCGCTCATTGGCCGGAGGCGCGTCCCTCTCCGCCCCGCCCCCCGAGCCCCGGCGAGCGCGAGTGCGCAGTCTCCGCCTCGTGCTCCGCCCCGCCCCCGGCCGCTCCCGGCGGTTGGGCGCGAGCGCGGCCCCCGCGCTGGCCGCAGGAGACGCTGCCGGCCAGTGCGCAGGCGCGGGCGTGCCCTTCCCGCTCGGCCCGCGCGGCGCCGGGCTGCGTGCAGGTGCACCCCGGAGGCCCCGGCGCGCACCGGGGGGCGCCTCGGCGCGTCGCAGACACACACCTGTCCAGGTGCACAGCCCAGGTGGGCCCGACCTGGACACACGCGGGCACTCTCATGCCCTGTGATCGCTCACGCGAGAACGCACACACTGAACACCCAACACCCCGGACAGCCCGGGGCCGCCGCCCCCCCGCGGATGGGGATGAGCAGGTGTCCGCCTCCGGGCCTGGGCTCGGAGACAGCGGCGGGGAATAAGGCACAGAAGCGCCGCGAAGGAGCAGCGGGCAGAGGAGCTGCCCTCCCGGCGGGGGCGCTGGCGCCGGTACAGCCCGGAGGCTGAAATCATCGGGGCCTGCACACACCAGAAGGGAGTGCGTTTCAGAAGCTTAGAGGGCGACTGGAGAAGGAAGTGGTCAGCAGCATCCGGGGCCTGGCAGGTGTCCTCGGCTTGCAGCAGGCTGAGTCCGCTGAGGGCAACGGCCTGAGGTTGCGGAGTGGGGCCCCAGGGCACACCCTGGGCGGGGAGGGAAGGGGCTCAGCCTGCTTCTGTTGCAAGGACAGAACCCCGAAGGCTGACACTGAGGGGCTCTGCAGGTGGGGCCCGGCCCCCCAGGAGGAGCCCGACCACCCGGCCCCAAGCCACTCCACGGCCGGAGAAGTTCTAGGGCAGGAGGCTGGCGTTTCCCAAGCTCCCATCTGGAGGACGCACCTTCCAGCCCAAGCCTTGCCTCTGTCCATGGCCAGTGCCCAGCACCCCCAGCCTCGGCCAGACTTCACCCCCCGGGGGCACAAGGTGCACCAGCAGACATCACTGCCGTCCTTTCGCTTTGTCACGTTATTGATGCCAATCTCCCCCTTTTTTTTTTTTTTAGATTTTATTTATTTATTAATGATAGACATAGAGAGACAGACACAGGCAGAGGGAGAAGCAGGCTCCATGCCAGGAGCCCGACATGGGACTCGATCCCGGGACCCCGGGGTGAAGCCCTGGGCCAAAGGCAGGCGCTAAACCACTGTGCCACCCAGGGATCCCCCCAATGTCCTGTCTGTAATTGGAAGCTCTCGGAGAGAAAGGCCCGTGTGTGTGATTTGCTCCTGGTGCTCAGCAGCAAGCCCAGCCCATGATGGGTGCTCCGTGCATCTCACGGGCTAGATGGATGACCGGGGGTGCAGTGCCGGAGGAGGACACAAAAGACTTCACAAAGAGAGGGTGGACAGAGCTGGTGACCGTTCCGGGTCCTGCCCGTCTCCTCAGGATTCTCACCGGCTTCCAGTTGTGTTGTGGCCCTGGTAGGAGCTGGGAAGGTGACAGGGGACATGGTTCCCAGGCTTGACGACAGCAGCTCAGAGGCACGGACACCCCTGGCTAGAGCCACACGATATTCCGTTTTGCAGCTCCAACCCCCTAGTGCCTGAATAACCACGCCTCTGTTGAAATCCGGAGCTTTCTCCTCTCCAGCCTGCGCATCAGCAACGAACCAGGCAGGCTGTCCACATTTTCTCTATCCCACACGATGTGACAAACAAGGGCGGTGGGTGAGCAGGGGAGTATTAAACTTGCTCTAAAGCAGCTCGCAGTCCACCAGGGATAAGAAACGGTGTCCCCCACCAGACCGATCCCAGGCCTTCCCTGCAGGCACACCGTGGCTGCTGCGGGTCCCAGTGGAGGAAAAGTCAAGTCCACAGACAATCACCAAGCCTCCACCAAGGCCCAGGCCCTCCTGGGACACCTCCAGGATGGCAGCCCACAGCCACTGTGCCGTCTAGCTATGGCAGAGAGACCACACATCCGGATGCCAATTGCCCCAACTGTCACCCTTAAGACAGGCACCACTTGGGATCCCTGGGTGGCGCAGCGGTTTGGCGCCTGTCTGGCTCAGGGCGCGATCCTGGAGACCTGGGATCGAGTCCCACGTCGGGCTCCCGGTGCATGGAGCCTGCTTCTCCCTCTGCCTGTGTCTCTGCCTCTCTCTCTCTCTCTCTGTGACTATCATAAATAAATTAAAAAAAAAAAAAAAAAAGAAACCTTTTAAGACAGGCACCACTTGTTTGCGCTCCACTTCAAAACCCAGGATGTGAACACCTACAACGGGAAGGGGGCGTCCGGCATGGACTGCGAGGCAGGGTCTAAGGGAGGTGGCTGCTGGGGCTCCTAGGTCTCCTCACAATACTGCCTGCCACACAGCAGGTGCTCGGTGACGTTAGCTACCGCTCCCTGTGACAGCAGTGCTCACAGAAGGCGCTAGAGGCCAAGGGAAGGGGGGGGTCCAGGTGGGCTTCTCTCTCCTAGAGCCCAAACTGGGGAGCCTTGCTTGCCTTGGGGATGTGTCAAGTCTGCAGAGACCTCTGGGGGCAAGGCCTCCTGCAGCTGACCGTGAGCTGGGCAGAAGCTTCTAGGCCACAGCAGAGGAGCCAGGTAGCTCCCGCCCCCACGCCCTTCCTCCGGCTCAGCCTCTATTGCCGCACACCTGGCTGCCCCCTTGATACCATCTCACAGCATGAGGGGCTCAGCCGAAACAGTTGCGAGCACTCCTTGTGTTTCCTTTCCGTCCTTTATATCCTTGGAAACCCTGCTCACCTTCCTTCGCTCACCCTCCCCGCAAGCTTCTTTAGGGTCTTTTGTGGCCAGTCCCACTTACGGTGGGCCTTACCTTGGGGAGGCTCACCCCCACACAGAGTGAGCCCTGTGCAGGATGGGGCTAGTTCCAGCAAGCAGTTCTCAAGGAAGGCAGGCCCTAGGGACACCCCCCTTTGAGGACACAATGCAAGGGCAGCTCTAGAACCTTCCATTCTAGAATCTGCCCCTGCTTTCCCAGAGCCTGCCTTGCCCCCTACCAGTCCACGACTGTGTTGGCTTGCAGCCCTGGTCACTCCCCTGTCTCTGTCCTAGGCTCAGCAAGACTTCAGAAATTTGGGGTCCTGGGATCTAGCCCCAAGGGGCACAGGTCGCACTAGACTCCTCCAGCCCTTCTGACCCAAGTCAGGTCTCACCGGTCCTCTTAGCCAAGGCTCTGCAGGGAGCTGGACCACCCTGTCCCCTCTGGGGAGCCCTGGCCTCCATGAAGGGCAGTGCCAGGCGAAAGCTGGACCAGCTAAACTTCATGGAGCAGGTGCGCGAGTGCAGGGACAACGGCTACCTGCTGTCTTCCAAGAAGATCGGCTCTGGGGCCTTCTCCAAAGTCTACCTGGCCTATGCCACACACGAGCGCCTGTGGCACAACCCCAAGCTGGCCTCCGACCTGCGGGGCAAGCGCCATGCCATGGTGAGGCAGGCCCATCTCCCCAGGGGTGGCCCGCAGCGGGCTCTGTGGCCCTGTCCTCCCCCCACTGAGGCACCCCCCTGCCGCCCTGGCTCCTCCTGGCCTGGTATCCCCTCAAGGCTCCCGCAAGCTGGCCACTCCCAGTTCCAGAACCCCTTGAGCCTATCCTAGCCAGGAAGGGAGGGGAGGATCAGCATAGCCCCACGAGCACGCTGCTTCCCAGCCTCGGTCAAGTTGAGCAATGTGCGCCAAGGGCACGGGGCCATCCCCGTCCCCCTTCAGGGGCTGTGCTTGGCACACAAGGGCCGCCTTCCACCCCTGCAGGTGGCTATCAAGATTATCTCCACTGCCGAGGCCCCCGTGGAATTCTCCCAAAAGTTCCTGCCCCGTGAAATATCATCACTCAACGCCACCTACAAGCACCTGAACGTGGTAGGTGGAGACCCCAAACAGCCCATGCCCATCCTGTGCATCTCCTGCTGACCAGGCCCACCCACTTTCCCACCAGGGACCGTCCTGCTTGGGTCCCAGCCCCATCTTGAGGCCCTGATCCAATGCACTCCCTTGGGTGACAGCAGGGAGCTGGGGGTCCGGCAGGTACAACTCTATGAGACCTACCAGAACAGCCGGCGCTCCTACTTGGTGCTGGAGTTGGCAGCCCGCGGTGACCTGCTGGAACACATCAACTCGGTGTCCGACCACCGCTGCCGCCCGGGGCTGGAAGAGGACGAGGCCCGCGGGCTGTTCTGGCAGCTGGTCAGCGCCGTGGCCCACTGCCACAGCTCTGGCATCGTGCACCGGTGAGGCTGCCGCCCAGCCTGCCCCCTACCCGCGTCGAGGGGCCCGCCTGAGCCCGGGACCAGCCCGCCTCCCCCTCCCCGTGCAGGGACCTAAAGTGTGAGAATATCCTGCTGGATGACCGAGGCCTCCTAAAGCTGAGCGGTGAGCCCGTGGCCCAGCGCCGCCCTCCTCCCCGGGCCACCCGGACGCCCGCCCCAGCCTTCACCTGCTTCAGGACGCCCATCCGTGTTCAGCTGGTGTCCAGGCCCGGGCCCCAGCCTCGACCCTGGCCTGCTTCAGACAATGTTTTTAATTGTTTTAAAGATCTGTTTATATATTTTGGAGAGAGCGCGCTGAGTGGTGGGGGGCGGGGGCGGGCAGAGGGACAATGCTGAAGCAGGCTCCCTGCTGAGCACAGAGCCAGGACCCCATCCCCGGACCCGAGATCATGACCTCAGCCAAAGGCAGACGCTTCACCGACTGGGCCGACTGGGCCGCTGCCTGCTTCAGACGCCCGACACCCCCCCACCCCGACCTGGCTTGACCTTCGACCCTCCTGGGAGGCCCGACCCCTCACTTGCCCGCACCTGTGCTTGCAGACACCCCACAGCCGTCCCTCCCAAGCCTCTCCTTCCCCTCCCTCCCCTCACCGGGCCTACTGCCCGCCTGTGCCCCCCTGTGTGCCCCCTGCAGACTTTGGCTTCGCCAACCGGTCAGGCCTCAAGAACTCGCTGCTGAGCACCTTCTGCGGCTCCGTGGCCTACACAGCTCCTGAGATCCTCATGAGCAAGAAGTACAATGGGGAGCAGGCCGACCTGTGGAGCTTGTGAGTGGCGCCCACAGGCACCCCAGCAGAGGCGGGTCCCGTGGGAGGGCAAGAGAAGGGGCCTGCCCTGAGGAGCCTGTGCCCCCAGGGGCATCATCCTTTATGCCATGGTCACTGGGAAGCTGCCCTTCAAGGAGCGCCAGCCACACCGCATGCTGCACCTGATGCGCCAGGGCCCCACCTTCAGGCCAGGCATGTCCCCAGGTGAGTGAGAACACCCTGCCTTCCTCCAAAGTCCCAGCATGGCTCTGGGAAGTGGGCAAGAGACCTGGGTCCAAGGGTACCTGGGGGGCTCCGCAGTGGAGCATCTGCCTTCGGCTCAGGTCATGACCCCGGGGTCCTGGAATTGAACCCCCATTGGGTTCCCTGCTCAGGGGGGCGTCTGCTTCTCCCCCTGCCTCTCTTCCTGCTCTGTCTCAAAAAAATAAAATCTTTAAAAAGAAAAGAAAGTCCTGGGTCCAGAGAAGGGTCCTCCTGTGCAGTGAGGGGCATGGCGGTGGCACGGAAGCTGACCTGTCCCCCACTCCCAACCCAGGCTGGTAGGTGACTGCAGCCAAGAGGTGAGAGGGCAGCTGGCCTGGGGGAGGCCCAGACCCAGACTCCGTGTCTGGAAAGGCAGCGCCCCCGTGAGCTGAGCTCTGCGCCGGCCCGGGGCAGGCCATCTCCCCTCTCTGTGCCTCCATCCCCCGACTGGTGAAGCGTGGACTCCCTCCCGGTGTTTGGGTAGACTGAATGGGAGGACTCCTCCCAACCGCCACCACTGTTGGTGGTGATGGGCCTGCGCAAGAGGACGGGCAGTCGGGGGCCAGAGCTGTGAGCCCTTGCCCACAGAATGCCAGGACCTGATCCGGGGTCTGCTGCAGCTACGCCCGCGGGCACGCCTGGACCTGCAGCAGGTGGCTGCTCACTGCTGGATGCTGCCCATCGCGCACGCACTCTTCTGCACCATACTCAGCTCATCACCAGGTGCGGTGGGGCCCCTGGGGGGGCAGGCAGGTGGTGGGCCCCCCACTGCCCCTCCTGACCTGCCATGGCTGTTGGTTGCAGAGAAACCAGCCAAGTCCCAGCTGCCAGCAGCCCTTGACCACATGGAGCCTGGCAGAGACTCACAGCCTCCAAGGCTGCTCCAGCGACTCCAGCGTCCCCAGCACAGGGGACCTCACCATGCGAGTGCTTCTGGCCCAATGCCCGAGCGCCCAAACGCAGTCCCAAGAAGAGGTGCAGGGTCTGCCCAGCTGAGGCTCCAGAGCACGGTGGCAGCCAGTGTGGGGGTGGGTGCCTCCTGGTAGCACTTTCGCCGAGCTCCACGTGTGCCGTCAGGACCACGCCTGGGTATTACCTGGTCAACTAAGGATGGGTGGGCATGGGCGAGGCCAGATAAAACATTTATTTTATGGAAGGGGTGTGATGTCTCAGTGTAGGAAGGGGCAGCCAGCCATGGGGAGCCTGCTGCATCCCGCATCCAGGGAGAACACGAGTCCACACGCTTCCATGCCAGAGCTTTAATCAGGACAAAAAAAAAAATATGGAGAGTACATGAAAGAAGGGGAGAGCTTGTATCCATGAAGCGCCCAGCCTCACTGGGAGGAACTGGAGTGGGCCTCCAGCTTTGGAGGCAGTGTCATGATGGAGGACATGTGCAGAGGGCACTGGAAACACTCATGCCAGGTGGCGGCACACCAGTGCCAGAGAGCAAGGGCCTGCGGAGGCCAGTACTCAGGAGTCTTGTGCAAAAGATGGCACCAGGAAGGGAGCAGGGCGCGGGGAGGCCGCGCTGACGGCCTAGCAGGCTTGGCTTGGCAGCTGCAGAACACAGGGCCCCACACGAGGGGCTCCGAGGGGGCAGAGGGTGGTGAAGGAAAAGGCTTGGCAAAGAGCAGGGCCACAGGCGCCTCAGGGAGACTCTGTCAAGCGATGGGCTCTGAAACTCAAGGAAACTGACCAAAGATAGAGCCTAGTCAGCAGGTAGGTGTGTGTGTGTGTGTGTGTGTGTGTATGTGTGTGTGAGAGAGAGCCGGGGGGGGGGGGGGGGGGGGCATCACTTCAGTCCAGGGCTGGAGACATTAGCAAGGGACTGAGGGCAATACCGCAGGTCAAGCAGGAAGGTGGAGAGATGTAGGCAGATGGGCCCCAGCAAACGCTCCAAGGACACACTGGGGGTGCAGCCCTAGGAGATCCCAGGACAGGCTGAGGCAGGGGCAAGTCTCAAGGGATCAGTCCTTTGAGGCTGATCTCAGGGCAGGGCAAGCTGAGGAGTCCCGAAGGGAAGATTCGGGGTGGCACCGGCGACAAACGGCCCTGCTTACACCTGGACGCCCATGACGCCCAGGCCTCTGTCGTGCCCTTGGGGTGCGCAGGCTGGTACCATTTATCAGTCCAGGCTCATGAGCTGGTTCCTGGAGGTACCTAGGAGAGGGCGTGGCTAGCTCTGGCTGACCTGGGCCGCGCTGAGCAACCTGAGTGGCTGGATGCAGCAGGGTACGAGGAGGTACCCTCGCCCAGGTTTATTGGCCATTCGCCCTAGAGACCTCACCGTGAGCCTAGGGGCCGCTATGCTTCTCAGCTCGGGGCGAGCTCTGAGCAGGGAGACGCAGAGGCCTGCAGGTGGCTGCAGGAAGGGCTGGACAGGCGGGCCAGCAAGGTGCGCCCAGACCTGGCGGTGGGCTGCAGGGGCCTCAGGTGGGCGCTGCCCCCTGTGCTTGTGGCTCTGGGGCCAGCTCCTCTGGGTGCTTCCGGCTGTGCTGCTCCCGCTCCTGCTGGTCGAGCCGCTGCAGCTGCTGCTCCACATCCTCAGGCACCTGTACCTCCAGCAGGTTCTCCATGCCCTGCTCTGGCTCATCCCCAATGAGCACCTGCCAGCAGGGGAGGCAGGTGAGCAGCTGGCTGGCACCGCAGACGTGCTCCTCCCTTCCCCACAAACCCTGCACCCACCTGAATGAGCTTCTCACAAGCCACCTGCACGTCGGGCTCTGGCTCCCAGCTGTGCAGCTCACGCAGAATCAGATAGGCTCCCTGGTTCCTCACCTGCTGCCGACCAAACGCTGTGGCTGTTAGCTGGGAGAAGACAAAGGTTACCCAGGTATCAGCGTCCTCAGGTACATGTGGGTATGTTGCGGGGTGGCATGAACGTTGCAGGACCCCCACTCACCAGCATGATGGCCTCAATGAGCATCTTTCGAATGTCAGCATCAGGCTCCCGCTGCTTGTCTGGCGGCAGGTACTGCAGGTCAACAGGCAGCCCTGGAGGCGTATGAGGGGGTTACTGGCTGCATGCACAGGCCGGTAGGCCAGACCCTGCCTTCGTACGTCCCACCTGAGCTCAGCGTCTCCGTGCGGGAGGGTTTCAGAAGGGGTCCTGCCTGATCTGTGCATCTGCACCCCGCCTGCCAGGCCAACCCTGAGGCTCGGCCCAAGCCACTCACGCTCCATCTCCTCCTCAGAGAAGTCCTCAGGCCCAGCCAGGGGCAGCAGCAAGAAGGGGAGAATGTCCACCTTGGGCCCAAGCAACCACTCGTGGTGTCCTGAAGGAAAACCAGAAATGGGTGCCAGTCTAGAGGGGGCCCCAGAGCCGGCTCTCTGCCCCAGCCCCTCCCACCGCAACACCCCCACCCTCACCCGCACTCACGATGCTCGAAGCAGCAGTTTCGCAGGGTCCCCACCACCCCACCCCTGCGCACCGAGGAGTCTGGGAACTGGGTGAGGGGCAGCAGCCGCTGGACCACGCACCTGCAGGGAGGGACCGCTCAGCGCCATCCCGCTCCCGCCCGCTCCCGCCCCCTCCCGAGGGCCCCGGGCTTCACCTGTCGGGGTCCAGCAGGAAGGCCCGCGCGGCGGGGCGCTGGCTGAGGTTGGAGAGCACCGGCCCCAGGTAGTGCAGGGGCGCCCGGGCGTTGTAGCCGGGCGTGCAGAGCGCGCGCACCAGCCGCTCCAGGCCCGAGCCCCCCGGCCCCGCGGCCGCCAGCGCGGCCATCAGCGCGGCACACGGCGCCGGCTCGCGGCTGAGGTTGGCGAGCACGGCGGCCGCCTCCTCCGCCCAGGGCCACTCTGGGTCCAGGGCGCGGCCGAGCAGGCGGGCGGGCAGCGCGGGCTCGGCCTCCAGCAGCGGCTCGTGCAGCCCGGGCTCCGCGGCCAGGTTGACGAGCGCGCGAGCGGCGTCGCGGGCGGGGGCGGGGGCGGGGGCGGGGGCCGGGGCCGGGCCCGCCGCCAGCTCCACCAGCGCCCGCAGCAGCGCCGCCTGGCCGGCCAGCAGCGCCCGCCCGGGCCCGGAGCCCGTCAGCGCCAGCACGTGCCGCACCGCCTCGGCCCGCAGGTCCGCCCGCGCCCCGGGCGCCAGGAAGGGCAGCAGCGTCGCCACCTCCGCCTCCGCGCCGGCCTCCGGCATCCGCGGCGCTGCGGGAGCCAGCCCGCCCCCCGACGCGCCCGCGCCCGCGCCCGCCGGGGCCTCCCCCATGCCCGCCCGCCGCCCCCACGCGGGCCGAGGACCCGCCCCGGCAGCGGAAGCCGCAGCGCCAATCAGAGGCCGCCGACTGTGCGCGGGGGCGGGGCCTGCGCGGGGGCGGGGCCTGCGCGGGGCGGGGCCACGCCGAGGCCCGGGGCATTGTGGACTGGGTGCCGCGGCCCGCCGGGGGAGGGGCGCCGGGGGAGGGGCGCGGGCCGGGCCCTCGGGGCAGGCAGCGACCTCCTGTCGCTGGGAGACTCGGGATCAATTACTTTGACCTTTTTGTTTTTTTTTTTACTTTGACCTTCTAATGTTAGGCCTGTGTTTCCGCATCATCTCCATCTGGCTGTACTACTTTCATTTTCATGTATCGTCGTATTAAGTTTGCTAATCTTTTTTTTTAAGATTTTATTTATTTATTCATGAGAGACCCAGAGAGAGAGGCAGAGACCCAGGCAGAGGGAGCAGCAGGCTCCATGCAGGGAGCCCGACGGGGGACTGGATCCTGGGACTCCAGGATCACTCCCTGAGCTGAAGGTGGCGCTAAACCACTGAGCCACCCGGCTCACTTTCTTTTTTTTTTTTTTCTCTTTTTTTTTTTTTAAATTGTCACTTTCTTTTTTCAATGTCTTTTTAAAGATTTGAGTTGGGGACGCCTGGGTGGCTCAGTGGCTGAGCTCTTCAGGGTGTGATCCTGTGGTTCCTGCATCGAGTCCCACATGGGGCGCCCTGCAGGGAGTCTGCTTCTCCCTCTGTCTTTGTCTCTGCATCTCTCTCTCTGTCTCTCGTGGATAAATAAATTTTAAAAATCTTAAAAAAAAAAAAAAAGATTTTGAGAGTGAGCCAGAGAGAGAGTGAGCAGAAGCAGGGGGAGCAGTAGAGGGAGAAGGAGAAGCACTGAGCAGGGACCCCCCCCCCCGGACCCCCCCCCACAAGGTCACCTGGGACAACTCAGTCCTGGGTGACCTGAGCCGAAGGCAGACACTTCACCAACTGAGCCACCCAGGTGCCCCAGGGTGTCACTTTCTTCTTGAGTTACTTTTGGTAGTTTGTGTTTTTCAAGGAATTGGCCCATCTAAAGTGTCAAATTCATTGGCATAAAGTTGTTCATACTATTCCCTTATCCTTCTAATGTCTGTAGCATCTGTAGTAGTGTCACCTGCTGTTCTTTTTCCTAGTTTCTTTAAAGGCTGAGGTCATTGGTTTGAAACCTTGTTTTCTAATACAAGCTTCCCCTCATCTATTCCTTGCTTCATGGTTTACGTCCTTCTACATAGGTTATAGGCTGCTTAGTAGGTTGATGTTCTTTTTCTTTCACTCTAAGGCCTAGGACAAAGCCTATAGGGACAGTGAGGCCCAGGAGAGCCACCAACAGGGAACAGCATGCCCCTGAAGTCAGCGGATAAAAAGATCCAAGAGCTGGGATTTGTCCCCAGGTAAGATCCATAGGCACTTCATAGCTTCAGTCCCAACTTAGCTATATGTGAAAGCCACTCGCTTGAAATTGATGGGATCCCTGGGTGGCGCAGCGGTTTGGCGCCTGCCTTTGGCCCAGGGCATGATCCTGGAGACCTGGGATCGAATCCCACGTCAGGCTCCCGGTGCATGGAGCCTGCTTCTCTCTCTGCCTGCGTCTCTGCCTCTCTCTCTCTCTCTCTGTGACTATCATAAATAAATAAATTGAAAAAAAAATAAAAAGAAATTGAGAGGGTAGATAAGTCCAAGGAAATGCCCATCTCTCCAAAGAAACCACATGCTCTGACACACAGATCCTGCCCATAAGAGTCAAAGATTTCTCAAGATAATGGAATCAGAAAATTATGCATAAACTAGGTAATTGTCATCTGGTGCATCTGGGGGGTCCATCTGAGACAAAATGTGTGCCTTCAGAGCCCACTGGTGTCCAGAAGCAAACCAGCAAGCACTTGCTCTGACTGATTCAAGGAAGCATTTAGTGTAATCACCAGGTAGGGAGCCTTAAATATTCCCAAGATATATTAAAAGATACAAAATTTTTGGAAGTAATTTAAAAGTTAAAGTTAGAAGAGTTGTAGAAAGGACTTCCATATACCCT
This sequence comes from Vulpes lagopus, assembly GCF_018345385.1. Taxonomy (NCBI): domain Eukaryota; kingdom Metazoa; phylum Chordata; class Mammalia; order Carnivora; family Canidae; genus Vulpes; species Vulpes lagopus. The sequence continues at coordinate 649,353 of NC_054832.1, forward strand.
TGACCCAGACACCTCAAATTTCCCAGTTATCCCAATAATGACCTTTTAGCAAAGGGTGTGGTCATGTGTTTTCAGTCTCCTTCAACTGGGGGCTACTCTTTAGTCTTTGACTTTCATGCCCTTGACACTTGCAGAGCACCAATCAGCTCTTTTGTTGCTCAACTTGCATTTGTCTGGCTGCCTCCTGATGAGACTCGGGTCGTATATTTTTGGTAGGAATACCATGGAGGGTGGCGCCTGGGTGGCTCAGTCAGTCAAGCATCTGCCTTCGGCTCAGATCACGATCCCGGGGTCCTGGGATCAATCCCGGTGTTGGGCTCCATGATCACTGGGGAGTCTGCTTCTCCCTCTGCCCCTCCCCCTTGCATGGGCACAGGCTCTTGCTCTCTCTCACAAATAAATAAATCTTAAAAAAAAAAAAAAAAAAAAAGGAATACCATGGAGGTGAGACCGAGCTCTTTGTGTTGAGTCCCATCAGATGGCAAGATACTAGTTTGCCCCCACATAGGAGATGTTTGATTACTTAATTAAGGTGAATTGCTCAGCATTTTTTACTCATAGGTTACTCTTTTCTTTGTATTTAGTAAATGTTTTATGGGGAAATACTTTAAGACTATGTAAATAGTCTGTTCCTCATCCACCTTTCACTCACTAGTTTTTGTATGTAGTTTTTGTTTACTGTAAAGGAAAAAGCTTTTTCTTTACCTATTTTATTCATTTATATTTTATTTTTTATTTTAAGATTTTATTTATTCATGAGACAGAGAGAGAGAGGCAGAGACACAGGCAGAGGGAAAAGCAGGCTCCATGCAGGGAACCCGATGTGGGACTCGATCCTGGGTCTCCAGGATCACACCCTGGGCTGAAGGTAGTGCTAAACTGCTGAGCCACCTGGGCTGCCTTATTTTGTTCATTTATTATGTCAATGAAGACCCATGGGGTCTTTTTAAAACTATTATTAATGTTTTTTTTTTAAGATTTTATCTATTTATTCATGAGAGACAGAGAGACAGAGAGAGACACAGGCAGAGGGAGAAGCAGGCTCCATGCAGGGAGCCTGATGTGGGGCTCGAACCCAGGACTCCAGGATCACGCCCTGGGCCAAAGGCGGCGTTAAACCACTGAGCCACCCAGGCTGCCCCTATTTATTTAATCCTCACACCCAGTGTGGGGCTTGAACTCACCCCAAGATCAAGAATCGCACTCACTTCCAACTGAGCCAGCCAGGCACCCCTCACGGAGTCTTACTTTATTAAAAGAAATAGAATCCTCTCATTACTGTGATCCAGAATTTGGCCAGTGGAAGGCCCTTGAAGGACACTCCTGTGTATTATTTATTCTTTTAAAAAGTATTATACTTATTTGAGAGAGGGTGTGCATACGTGGAGAAAAGGGTGGGGTGGAGGAGAAGGAAGGGGGAGGAGAGGGAGAGAGAATCTGAAGCCAACTCCATGCCGAGCCAGGAGCCCAACACAGGCCTCAATCCAACTACTGCGAGATCATGACCAAACCTCAACCAAGAGTCAGACGCTCAACTTGAGCTACCCAGGTGCCCCTCCTGTCCATTTTTAAAAATAGCTTTATTGAGATGTAATCCATATACCATACAAATCATCCATTTAAATTTGATGGGTTTTGGTATATTATTAATTTTTTAAATGGTAGTAAAATGCATATAACAAAATTGGCCATTTAAACCATTTTTTTAAAGTAGGCTGTACGACCAAGGTGGGGCTTGAACGCACGACCCCAAGATCAAGTCGCATGCTTCCCCAACTGAGCCAGCCAAGCTGCCCCTGAACATTTGTAAGTGAACAGTTAGTAGCATTAATTACACTCGTGGCCTGTGCAACCATCACCACCGCGTGTCTCCAGGTTTTCATCGCCCAACAGAACCCGTAACCTGTCAGCATGAGCCCCCCCGTCTGCCCTCAGCGCCGCCACCCAAATAGGGAGCTGGGCCGTCCCCTTGGTGTCCTGCTGTTGTGCTCCCGGCCTCCCCCGGCACCCACGGGCCAGCGCTTCCTCTCCGTGCCTGTCACCTCACGAGTGTGACGGAAGTGGGATCACGCAGCCCAGGGCCTCTGGAGGTTGTCGCCGAGTCAGCCACGTCCCCCTGCTGCTACAGCTCGCGGGCGCCCGCCCAAGCACCCCGGTGTCATCTTCAGTGGGGCCGTGACAGTAAAGCGGCCTACAGCCCTGGTGTGCAGGCTCCCGGGCGGGCACCAGTCATTTCTCCGGGGCAAGCGCCCGGTGATCGCCCGTGATGGGACGGTGATGGGACGGTGATCGGACGGTGATGGGACCGCTGCGGCCTCGTGCTCGCGTGCTTTGTTCTCCGGAAACCGCCAAATGGTCTGCGAGAGCCGGGCCCAGGGGGCATTCCCGCCAGCAGCTGTGGGCCCCGGTTGCTCCAGTCCTCCCCAGCCGTGGCCGCGTCAGCTTTTTTTATTTTAGGTGTTCACTTGCGTTCCTCTAATTGCTGGGGATGAGGAACATTTCGTCTTTGCTGAAATGTTCGCTTCTTATACCCGTTTTCTTTTTTTTTTCTTTTTTCCCACCCACTTTCTAGTGGGATTGTTTGGTTTCTATAGTTAATTTTGGAAGCTGGTTTTTTTTTTTTTTTTCTCTTTCCAGCTAGATGTTCTGTGGACAGGCCACGTGCAAGCATCTTCTCCTGGTCATGGCTTGTCTTTCCAGCCTGCTGACATGGCCTTTGACAGAGCAGAAGTTTAAAATTTGATAGACTTGGGGCACCAACACCTGGGGGGCTCAGCAGGTGAACGTCTGCCTTTGGCTTAGGTCATGATCCCGGGCACCTGGGATCGAGTCTCACATTGGGCTCCCCGCATCTTGTCTCTGCCTCTCTGTGAGTCTCTCATCAATAAATAAATAAAATCTTAAAAAACAAAAAACAATAGTCAATAAAGTCCAACTTTCTGATTTCCTTCACAGACGGCATCTTGGGCGTGTCTGAGCATGCTTCCTCAGTTGCTATCCCAGATCTTTTATATTTGCTTCTAAATTGTTCAGCTTTGGGATCCCTGGGTGGCGCAACGGTTTGGCGCCTGCCTTTGGCCCAGGGCGCGATCCTGATGACCCGGGATCGAATCCCACATCAGGCTCCCGGTGCATGGAGCCTGCTTCTTCCTCAGCCTGTGTCTCTGCCTCTCTCTCTCTCTGTGACTATCATAAATAAATTAAAAAAAAAATAAAAATAAATAAATTGTTCAGCTTTATATTTGAATATACAATTCACTTTGAGGTTTGTCCTTGATTTTATGGCATCTTTTGCCATAATTTTTTTTTAATCTGTAAATTTGTCTCTTTTTCCTTCTAAGTATTCTAAGGGAATATTTTTCTAAATTACCTCTAATATATTTATTGTTTCAGTTTCTACATTGCAATCCTCAAATCATCTGAACATTACCTTTGTAAATGATGTGAGGAAGGGGTCTGGCTTTTTTTTCTTTTTTTAAAGACTTTTATTTATTTATTTATTCATGAGAGACACACAGAGAGAGAGGCAGAGACACAGGCAGAGGGAGAAGCAGGCTCTGTGCAGGGAGGGAGCCTGATGTGGGACTCGATCCCGGGTCTCCAGGATCACACCGCGGGCTGCAGGCTGTGCTAAACCACTGCGCCACCGGGGCTGCCCATGGGGTCTGGCTTTCCTATCTGCATCATCTGTGCTACGCATGATTTTCCTAAGTGTGTTAGATAAAAAAGTTCATTTACTCATGACAGTAGTGCGCAGCCTCTGAGCATCATCATCTCCATTTCATACATGGGGAAACCAAGGCTCAGAGAGCCAGGTAACTCCGTAAGGCCGCACTGTCAGGAAGTGAAGGGAATACGTGTGTGCGTTTGCTATCCTGATTTCTTCTATAGTGAAAATTCCAGTCCAGCTTTTTGTACATTTTTTCTGTTGCGTTGTGTGATTTTTAAAAGTTATTGATTTGTTGAAGTTCTTTTTTTAAAGATTTCATTTATTTGAGAGAGAGAGAGAGAGGGAGAGAGAGCATAAGCCAGGATTGGGTTATAGGATAGAGGAAGAAGCAGGCTCCCCGCTGAGCAGGGAGCCCAATGTGGGACTCGATCCCAGGACCCTGAGATTGTGACCTGAGCTGAAGGCAGACGCTCAACCGCTGAGCCACTGAGGGGTCCCTAATTTACTTTCTCAATAGATTTCTCTCTTCCAGGAATGTCAGTGGTACACCTTGTGTAGCCATGAGACGACACCAAAAAGCAAGTTGGTTCTATGCCACTTCATCTTCATCACCTGTAGTTACATGTATTACAGACATCTCCTCTCACTCTCTGGCCTTTTTATTCTCTGAATGGTATAGATTAATAGATTAATTTTAAAATAACTATATTAATATGTATTAATAAACATATACTAATATTTCCCTTTATAATTAGTGGGTTTTTGACTTGTTTAAACTTGCCCTACTCTCATGTTGATATTTTTATTTTTATTTATTATTATTTTTAAAAGATTTTATTTGTTCATGACAGACACAGAGAGGCAGAGACACAGGCAGAGGGAGAAGCAGGCTCCATGCAGGGAGCCCGATGTGGGACTCGATCCCAGGACTCCAGGATCACGCCCTGGGCTGAAGGCAGACACTCAACCGCTGAGCCACCCAGGCGCCCCTCATGTTGATATTTTTAATATATTTTTATTTATTTTTAATTAACTTTTACTTTTTAAAGTAAGCTATATGCCCAACATGGGGCTTGAACTCACAACCGTGAGAAGATTCGCACATTCCACTGGCTGAACCAGCTGGGCGTCACTCTCATGTTGGTAGTTTTACAAGAATTGATTGCTTTTTATAATTTGAATGAAATACCAGAAGAAGCAGACTACGATGTGCCCCACAGTCCTTGCTTTAGGCGGCATGGCCCTTTTATACAAATGTCATGTCTTTAGTTCTCCAGACTGGGCAATTCTTGCCCTAGTCGCCATGACAAGAGCCCAGGCACAGTTCTGGGGTTGTGGGGAAGGTGTGAGAGATAAATTTTATCTAGAAAGACACTGAGAAAACAATATAAATAAATAAATAAATAAATAAGAAAGAAAGAAAGAAAGAAAGAAAGAAAGAAAGAAAGAAAGAAAAAGACACTGAGAAAAAACTTCTGAAGTCAGAGGCTGAAAACATTCAGAGGTAAGAAATTGCTGCTCCATGACCCAAAAGGAGAATGTAAAAGCTAGAACAGCCCTTCACCAAGGCAGACCCAGGGGGCCCTGGGAGGGTTCCGTTGGTCAAGCATCCGACTCTTGGTTTCGGCTCAGATGGTGATCTCAGGGTCGTGAGATGGAGCCTGGTGCTGCGGTCCTGCTCAGTGGGGCGTCTGCTTGAATGGTCTCCCTCTACTCCTCCCTGCTGCTCACTCACACTGTCTCCCTCAAATGAATAAATAAATTTTTATTAAAAATATTCTTTTAAGATTTTATTTATTGATTCATGACAGAGACAGAGAGAGAGGCAGAGACACACGCAGAGGGAGAAGCAGGCTCCCTGTGGGGAGCCCACTGTGGCACCCGATCTCAGGACCCCGGGGTCACGCCCTGGGCCAAAGGCAGACGCTCAGCTGCTGAGCCACCCAGGCGCCCAATAAATAAATCTTTAAAAAACAAAACAAAAGAAGGCAGACCTAATAGCGAGTGCACACATGGGCCAAGTGCCCCACAAGCTGTGGGACCAGTGCCCTGGGAGGCCCTGATGGCTCAGAAGGAAGCCAAAGCCCTCTGAGATCTTGTACTTCACCTATAAGTTCTGTCTCCTGGCAATTTTTAGATACAAGGGTCAAAGGATGCTGTTTCTTGGATAAAAGCACATGGGACTCCTTCATCAATTCTTCTCCCTTCTAGCCATGGGTAGCAAAGCACCAACAAACTCAGGCCCCCACCTCCTCAACACACACGTACACGCGCACACACACACGTGCATGCGCGCGCACGCACACACAGAGCCATCTAGACTCTCTCATCTCCTCCGTGGCTGGCTACTCACTGGCCCATGAGTCCCTACTCCTATCTTGACCCCAGTAACTTACTAATAAATACAGGCCGCGTGCCTGAGCGGAGATGTGCCCACGTGATGGGCCTCTCTCCTGGCAGACAGACCCACCCACCAGGAATGCTGCTCCGCCAAGGGCCGACCACACCACATTCCACCGTGCCCCCAGTTCCTGCCTTCCAGGTGGCCACTGGCAGATCCATCACACCAGCAAGACTGTCCTGCTCACATCTGCAGCCCCTAAAGATAAAAGTGGCATCCAGTTTTCTGGCCATGACCTCTGAACTTTATTTCCAGAAAAGAATAGCTGGCTGGAGAGCCACATCTCGACTCCATGCCAGGGGGAGGAAGAGACTGGGCCACCAGCCTGGTCAACTGTAGCTGTCAGGGTTCGTGTCATCTGGCAGAAAGTATCGCTGCAAAGCGGGTTGCAGGAGCAGTGGGGGCAGCGGACGGGCAGGCCTGGGCCAGTCGGGGGGGAAAGGCTGAAGTTCCACCCTCGGCAGTGGCAGCTTCAGCATCCGGATGGAGGCATTGAGGGTACGGGCCACCCAGAGCTGGGACCGCATCCAGCCTGTGGGCCAGCAGGACAGTGTGGCTTCAGGGTGGGGTCAATGCCCACTGGGACCCCAGCTAGGGTGGAGGTAGATGGTGCTGTGCATTTCAACCCCTGTCCCCACTCACCCCTCAGTCTCGTTGGAGCCCTCTGGAGCTTGGCTTCCTGAAGCCGGAGGATGGGGTAGTGCCTGCAGAGATAAGGAGGTAGGTGTGGCCCGGCCGGCCCCTCGGCTGCCCCCCACAGGCCCTGTCCCAGTGTGGGGCCCCCTTACCAGCAGTCCCGGGGCTGAGGCAGTACTGTGTTGGGCACCGACAGGCTTGGGCTGGGGTGCAGGCCCTGCTGCTCCTCCTGCAGGAAGCGCTGCTGCCGGACCCGCTGCTGCTCACAGAAGAAGTTCAGCGCATCAATGGGGCCCAGGTCGAGCATCTGTGACCGTGACCAGTCCGTCTGCTCCAGCGGCAGTGGCTCTTCCCGAAGCGTGGTGGGCACTGAGGAGCTCAAGCAGCCCTCAGAGCGGGAGAAGTGCAGCAGGGTCTCGGACAGCATGCGCCTGGTCGGCGTGAAGTGCATCGGTGAAAGCACCTTCTTGGCTGGGGACTCCAGGGTGGCCAAGTCCAGCTTCCCGGGTGAGACCACTAGCGAGGGGGCCCAGGAAGGGACCGAGGGCATCACTGATTCATGAGGTGACCCGGAGAGCACAGAGACCTGTGACGGCACCTCTTTGGGAGAAGGTGCGGGTGCCGAGGGCTCGCAGACCCTGGGCAGCATCTCTGACAACTTGGCTGCAGAAGGCTGCAAGGACTCCATCTGTGGGGGGAAGCAGCCAGTCGACATTGCCCCCCAAACCCAAGGCAGAGGCTCCCCTCCATCAAGAGGCACCGGTGGCCCCCAGCCTTGAGACCTGGCTGCAGACTCCTTCCTGGGGAGGGGCAGGAAGATCCCCAGAGATGGAGGGTTGGGGGACAGAAGTGGACCAATGAGGGTCTGGCGCAGAGCAAGGCAAGTGCTGCCCGCCTCACCTGGATCCCCATCCCCACCCCCTCAGGGACTTGGGGAAAGCCTGGGGGCTGGGGGAGAGGAGACAGGAGGCTCCCTCGCAAGTGGCCTGCCCCACCCCTGCCCACCAGGACCTGCAGCCAGTGGATCATTTCCTCCAGCTTCTGGCAGCAGCGTTTGCGCAGGGCAGCCTTGGAGTCGGCGTCGGGGCCCTGGACCCAGGTCATCATCTCCTTGAACAGGAAGCCCTGTGGGTCCTGCAGGCCCAGCCCGTCCAGCAGCTTCTTGAGCTCAGGCCTGGGACAGGTGAGGGGAGCTGCTCCAGACGCCTTCCCCCACCGGCGGGAGGACGAGCGGGGAGCAAGACTCACCGGCAGGAGGCCGGCGAGTACAGGAAGTAGGACATGAGCTCCAGCACCACTTCGCGGGACTCCAGGGAGCAGGCCAGGAGCAGCTGCAGCGCCAGCATCACGAACCGCTTCTGCGTGGGGTCCTGAGCACAGCGGAGCAAAGCGTGGGCAGTGGGCGGCGCGAGGCCCGGGGGCGGCCCGGGGGGCGGGGCCAGCGGCGCACCTCCAGGCTGGGGGGCTGGTCCAGGTTGAGCAGGCCCACGAGGACGTCCTGCAGCCGGTCCCGAAGGTCCCTGCTCACGTCGGGCAGCAGCCTCAGCAGCGCTCGCAGGATGTGCACGCAGTCGGCCCAGGACGCCTCGGACAGCAGGTCGGTGAACAGCGAGGCCAGGCCCTCCGCCGTGCCCACCTCGGGGTAGGCCTGCGGGCACCGCGCGCTGACGCCCTGCGCCCTGCACGCCCCACCGCCCCCACCAGCCTGGGCCTCCCCGGCGCCCGAGCCCCCGAACCTCCAGGGTGAAGACGGGGAAGAGCTTTTGGAACCAGTTCTGGACGACGAAGAAGTGCAGGAACCTGGGCAGATGCCCGTAGCGCTGTTTCCAGAGCGAGCGCCCGTAGGGGTACGAGAAGCGGCGAGAGCTGGCGTCGGTCCTGGCGCCCGCGCGCTGCCGGAGCTGCAGGGCCAGGTTCTCGGGGGCCTGCGGGGGCGGGGCGGGGCGGGGGCGGGGGCGGGGGCGGGGCGGCTGCAGACCTCTCCCCGCGCAGCCCCGCCCCCTCCCCGCGCAGCCCCGCCCCTCCCACCGCAGCCCCGCCCTCTCCCCGCCGCAGCCCCGCCCCTCCCCGCCCCCCCCCCGCCTCTCCCCGCCGCCCCGCCCCTCCCGCCGCAGCCCGCCGCCCCCCCTCCCCCGCCGCCCGCCCCCTCCCGCCGCAGCCCCGCCCTCTCCCCCCCCTGCTGCCTCTCCCCGACGCCCCGCCCCTCCCTCCGCAGCCCCCCCGCAGCCCCGCCCCTCTCCCCGCCGCCCCGCCCCTCCCGCCGCAGCCCCCCCGCTGCCCCTCCCCTCCCACCGCCGCCCCGCCCCCGCCCGCCGTGCCCGCCGCAGCCCCCCCGCAGCCCGCCCCCTCCCGCCGCAGCCCCGCCCCCTCCCGCCGCAGCCCCGCCCCTCCCACCGCAGCCCCGCCCCCGCCCGCGCCTACCTGCGCCTCCAGCTCCTCCAACTCCGAGAGCTGCTCCTCTGCGCTCAGGTAATCTGAGGCCCAGTCCAGATTCCGCTCCTCCTCCTCCTCGTCCTCCTTCTCCTCCTCTTCCCCCAACCACTGGATCAGCTTCTGGTGATACCTGGCTTGGCGCCGCCTGATGCGCCGCGGCAGCCACACGTCATCCAGGCTCCTCCTCGCCTGCGCAGCGGAGGGCACAGGTGGCCGCCGGGCTGGCACACTGCGGGGAACTCAGGCCCCTGCCTGCAGAGCCCCAGGGCGGGGACCCCCGCGCCCCCTTGCCTTGTGTCTGCCTCGGCTGGAGATCTGGGCGAGGGCCCCGAGGCCGCTGACCTCCCCGGGAAGCCACATGTGCTGCAGGACCACGGAGTTGGGCACGCTGCCCGGGAAGCGGATGGGCGTCTGCAGGTTCTGGGGGAGGGAAACACTGGGGGCCGGCTGACAGGCCGAGCTGACCGCCACCCCAGGGGGCACCTGGCATCCCCAGCACCAGCCCCTGCTGCCAGCCAGGTCTCGGGCAGCTCAACTGGGCTCACAGCCCCTGTCCACGCGAACTTGGGTGAAACCTCTGAACATTACAGACGATTTGGGAACAGACGATTTGGGAACTAAGATTCTATCCTGTTTGTTTGTTTGTTTGTTTGTTTGTTTTTTTTAAGAGTTTTTATTTTTTTCTTTTTTATGATAGTCACAGAGAGAGAGAGAGAGGCAGAGATACAGGCAGAGGGAGAAGCAGGCTCCATGCACCGGGAGCCCGACGTGGGATTCGATCCCGGGTCTCCAGGATCGCGCCCTGGGCCAAAGGCAGGCGCCAAACCGCTGCGCCACCCAGGGATCCCTGTTTGTTTGTTTTTTTAAAGATTTATTTATTTATTTATGATAGACATAGAGAGAGAGAGAATGAGGCAGAGACACAGGCAGAGGGAGAAGCAGGCTCCATGCAGGGAGCCCGACGCAGGACTCGATCCTGGGACTCCAGGATCGCGCCCTGGGCCAAAGGCAGGCGCCAAACTGCTGAGCCACCCAGGGATCCCCTCTATCCTGTTTTTGAAAGAGGAATCATATGGAACCGGCCACGCTGAACACAGGACTGCTGCCCTGCATCTTTGACCAGAATAAAGTGCACACTCTGCAGAGCCCCCGGGGGGCTCAGTCCCGAAGCCTGTGACTCTCTATCTCAGGGTTGTGGGTTCCAGCCCCACATCGGGTGTAGAGATGGCTTAAAAATAAGATCCTAAAAAAAAAAAAAAGTGGACACTTGACAAAGCTATTTTCCTGTAAACAAACTAAAGTACTCAGAAAACCAGTGGAGTGTGCAATGTAATTACCTCTTCCAATCCTAACTTTTGGAGAACAACTGTGTAAGTCTCTTCGTGCTCCTGCAATTTGCTGATAGTCTCCTGGCTGGGCAGCCCGAGGGGCGCAGCGGTTTAGCGCCACCTTCAGCCCGGGGCGTGATCCTGGAGACCCTGGATGGAGTCCCTCCTCAGGCTCCCTGCATGGGGCCTGCTCCTCCCTCTGGGGCCTGCTTCTCCCTCTGCCTGTGTCTCTGCCTCTCTCTGTTTCTCATGAATAAATAAATAAAATCTTTAAAAAAAAAAAAAAGTCCCCTGGCTTTTACTCCTCAGTAGTAGGACTCGATTTGGATTGCTACCAAATCTCTGCTCCCCGAATTGGAATTCTAAGACCCCAAATAAATGCTTTCATTTCATTTTAGTTCTGCCTCTTTTCTCAGCTGACACCCCCAAACACACAAACAGGCAAAGAGGACCTTTGGAAAGAAACCAAGCAGAAGAGTAGTCAGTGAGATGGCAGCTGTGATGACTGAGAAGCTGGGGAGCCCTGACACCCCCACATGCTCTCCAGGGACCAGGCCCCCGACCCTGGAACAGAGCTGTCTGTAGCAATGAAGGGGGTCAGTGGGAGGATCTCAGAGGGGGTGCTGCGGGTTTGGGTCGATGGCACAGCTACGGAAAGGATCAGCACCCACCCGGGCAGGTGACAGGGCCAGAGTGTGGCCTCCCTGGGTATCTAGGGTGGGACAGGTGGGGAAGGTGGCAAGTTGCAAAGCCAACATCCATGGACTTTGCTCCTCTAAATGGAGAGGACTCTGATCTTCCAGACAAAGTCCATACAGGACCCACCCAGCACTTTAACCGGGAAGGAGGTGTGCGGGCACAATCAGCTGGCAGAGGCTCTGGCTTCGCCCGGTGTCTTCTCTGGGAATCCCTGGCCCTCTGGCAGCTGGTCCCCAGAGAGCCAGAAGTCAGGGCCCACAGAGAACAGCAGCACCACAACCAGGCTGGCCAGGAGGTGGGTGGAGGGCAGCAGGCAGGCATGGCTCTCAAGTCAGACTCGAGCACAAGATTAGCAGCAAAGGGAAGACGGGGTGCATAAGAAAGTTGCCTCTGCGCGAGGGAGGTGCCTCTGGGAAGAGCAAGGGACGCTCACCTTGTAGTGCTCAATGGCGGCAGGAAAGAAGCCTCGGAGGTTGGAAAGAAGCTCCCTGGGCCGCCTCTTTGTCAAGAGGGGAACCTGGGGACAGGAGAGGGGCTCAGAGCCAAGCATGGACCCTCAGTGCCCCTGCAGCCCCGCTCTGGGGTAGGCAGCAGCCCCCCTCACCCTGTGCTGAAGGTTGGGGGTCAGTGGGCCCGGGCCCACACGCTTCTCCCCTGGGAGCCGCTCCAGCTGCAGCTGCAGGTCCAGACTGAGGCCCAGGCTACTGCTCAGGGAGGAGCGGGCCAGCAGCTGGGGTGAGGGACGAGGAGTCACAGGGTGGCAGCAGGGTCACAGGGTCAGGGTAGAGGTGGGAGGGGTGGGAGGCCTTACCTGGGATGCCCTGCTGTGCACCCCCCGGTGTGTGTGTGGGGTGGGCATGGGGACTCGGGGAGGGTGGGCAAGGTGCTGGCCCACGGCTCCCAGGTCCTGTAGGGAGTGGGCTGCTGGCACTGTTGGGGCTTCGGCACAGACCCCCGCCTGCCGAACACTGCTGGCAGCTCTGGGCAAGGTGCACACGTCCCAGGTCTCTCTCTCTACTATGAGGGTCACAGTGCTCTCCTGCTGGGACTCCCTTCCAGAAGGCACGCCCTGGGAGGGATGCAGGGGATACAGGCAGCCTCAGAGGCCCTGGGCAAAGGGCGGCTGGGGGAGGCTTCACACTTACCAGAAAGCCCGGGCCATAGACCAGGCGCAGGTAGTTGTCAAAGGCCTCCTGCTGCTGTTGCCAGGAAAGTGGGGGCTGGGCTGCCGGGACCACCAGCCCCAGTCTCAGCTGCTGAAGGTCTTGATCCCGAGTAACTAGGGCTTCCAAGTCCTGGGGTCGGGGCCAAGGGTCAAGGGTCAGCTCAGTCTTCCTTCGGTCTTGCCATCTGCCTCCCAGACAACCACAGGGATCCCAGACCTATCCCAAGGACTGAAAGGGAGTGGCCTGGGCCTGGGCAGGGTGCAGGGTGCAGGGTGCGGGTTGGGACTGTGGGGTGGTGAGGGGGTCGGGACCCACCCCACCTCCTCCAACACTGGTTGCTGAGGTGTTCCCGTCTGGTGATGGATGAAAGACAAGTCTGTGCTGCAGACAGGGACAGGTAGAGGTGGGACACCAGCGTCATCAGCGGCGGGATGGGGCGGATGCTGGGACAAAGACCTGGGGGTGGGGGTGGCCAGGCCTCTGGCAGGGCACAGCCAGCAGCCAGGAAGAGGGATGGCAGGGCTAGGATAGGCTTGGGGTGGCCTGTGTGGCCCGGGAGCTCTGGGGCCGCACGGCCAGGCCCTGACTCAGGGAGTTGGGCAGGGGCCTCCAGGACCGCTCCGCGGGGCCTGCGGGCACACCTAAGACTGGCCGCCCCATGCAGCTTGGCGAGCCTCTGCAGCTGGGCTGAGGTCAGCGACTCTTGGCTGGTCAGGGGCAGTGGAGGGTCATCCAGCACCTCAGGGACATTCTGGCACAGCTTCTGAACGGGAGAAAGGCACGCATAGCCCTGGCCTCGGGGGCTTGTCTGCCCACAGCAGCGGCCCCCTGCGCGTCCTGGGCTTCCTGCATACCTTGACCAGGTAGGATGTGGGCAAGTAGAGCCTATGAGACACCAGGCAGAGTCGGGAGCCCAGAGCCAACACCAGGTCCCCACTGTTGCTGCAGAAGGCCAGGGCCTGAGGGGGGCTGTCCAGCTTCAGGAGCCTGGGGGCGTGCAGGGCAAGGGTCTGGCCCGCTCCACCAAGCAGGAAGCCGGGACAGGGACAACCCCGCCCCCAAGCCGCCAGGCTCTGGTGGGGGTGGAGGTAGGAGACCCCAGCCAGTGGCCCGCAGGCCCCCACCCCGCCCTCTGCCCTCCCAGCCCCAGCCCACCGCAGCAGGCGGTTCTCCGCCGTCCAGATGCGGACGGTGCAGTCCAGGCTGGAAGAGGCGTACAGCTTGAGCGTGGGGCAGCAGCACAGGCCTGAGGGACCAGGGCTTGGGGTCAGGGACCAGGGCCACACGGTGGCTTGGGCTTTGCTCTTGCCCGCCCGCTCACCAGTGATGTGGTCCGTGTGGTCGTCCTGGGGCCGGTGGTCACAGCGGGGGCTGTTGCCCAGGCCGAACTGCACCAAGCCGTAGGTGGCGGTGTCGGGGTCCTCAAAGCCCACAGTGACGCGCTTCCCCAGCGCACAGAGCACCACCACCGGGTGCCAGCAGGAAAAGGTCCGCAGCAGGCTCAGGCTCTCCTCGGCGTAGGGGTAGACGCGCCACATCTTCACGGTCAGGTCGCCGCCTGTGGGGGCAGGAGCCGGGGCTGGGCCCTGTGCGGGGCCGGAGGGGTCCCGGGCCGGCCGCGGGGCAAGGGGAGGTATGGACCCGAGGACACGACGCTGTTCCAGGTGGACGCAATGGCGGTGACCGGGCCCGGGCTGTGTGCCGCCGTGTGGAAGACGGTCTTCGCGTGGCGCCACTCAAGGACCGACAGGGTGCCATCCGTGTGGCCCAGCACGGGCAGGTACCTAGCGCGACATCGGGCGTTGGCGCGGGCCCTGCCACCGCCCCCCCCGAGGCCCTGCGCCCACCCACCGGTTCTTGTCGTCCCAGGCGCCGGCCAGGCGGCCGGGGGGCAGCTCCCCGCCGCGGCGGCGCACGGCCTCCCAGGCGGCCAGGGCGCTGCGCGGGTCGGCCAGGTGGCTGTACAGGTGCAGGCAGCAGGGCCGCGGCGCGGGGGCGGGCGGGGGGCGCAGCCGCAGCCGCAGGCGCATGGGGCGGCGCGCGGCCGAGGCGCACAGCAGGTGGCCGGCGCGCGTCAGCAGCCACAGCGCCTCGCGGGGCAGGCAGTAGAGCAGCGCGGCCGCGGGCTCGGCGGCCCCCAGCAGCAGCGCGCTCACCGGGCGCCCCGTGGCCGCCGCCAGCAGGTGGACCGAGCCGTCGGCGCAGGCGCACACGAGGCGCGCGGGCAGCGGGGCGCGCGGGGCGGCGGGCAGCGCGGGCGCCACCTGCACGAGCAGCACCGGCGCCGGCAGCCGCGCCAGCGGGGCGTACAGCTCGCGGGGGCGCCACAGGGCCACGCCGCGCGCGCTCAGCGACAGCACCGGGCAGCCCGGGCCCGCGGGCGCCAGCAGGCGGTCCACGCGCGGTGCCGCCGCGCCTCGGGCCCAGCCGCTCAGCGCCACCTCGCCCACCTGGGCGGCCGCCTGCAGGTCCCACGTGCGCAGCGTCCCGTCCTGCGAGGCGGACAGCACCAGGGATGAGTTGGGGAGCACGGCCACGGCGGTCACGGGGCCTGTGGGAGGGCACGGTCGCTGGGCGTCCGGGCAGCCCGGGGGGACACAGGCGGGCCCCAGGGGCTGCGGTGGGATGGCACACCTGTGTGGCCCATGAACACCATCCGGAGCCGCCAGTCGGTCTCCCACACCTTCACCGTGCTGTCCCGAGAGGCTGTCACCACGGCGTCTACCTCCAGGCAGTAGGCCAAGTCCGAGATAGTGCTGAAGGGGAAGACGAGGCCCCTGCAGCCCCAGCACCTCCATGTGACAGCACCGGGCCCCTGCCACCGGCTGCTCACCCTCCCGGACTCACCTCTGCCTCACCCCCCCCACCCCTCCCCCACACTGTCCTTCTTTTCCCGGTCCTGAGGTCCCTCCCTCACATTTTGTGCAGGTCCCGGCGGACGTCTACGAGGGCCCAGGTGTGCAGATCAAAGATGAGCACGGCAGAGCCATAGGCCGCGAAGCAGCATGGGACTTGGTGGGAAGACAGGGGCCCCAGAACCAAACGGGTGAGTGTACCTGCAGAGCTTGGTGGCAGCCGCAGAGGTGAGCCCCACAGCACCAGGCGGCGACCCCCTGAGCGGAATTTCCAGAGTGCCAGGCTGCCACCTGCCAATGCCACTAGCAACAGCCCCAGGCTGGGTACTGGCAGGCAGCAGATGGGCTGGTGGTCCGGCATCCCACCCACCCCTGGCTTGCTCAGCCACAATAGGCTGAAGTCAGGCCTTAGTATGGCCAGCCCCTCCGGGCCCCAGCCCACGAAGCGGCTCACAGCACCCAGGGGGCCAGGCACAGCCACCAGCCCAGTGAGCACGGCTGGGGCCTGTAGCTTCTCATAAGCCCAGCCATTCTCTCTGTGCAGGTGGAGGTAGCCGGCACCATCCAGCACCACGAAGCGTCTGCCCACTGGATCCTGTGCCACCCAGCACAGCTCGGCTGCCACTTTCAGATGGCGCAGCAGCTCTAGCCCATGGGTCAAGCGTGCCACACACAGCTCGTCTCTCTTTTCCTGTGGGCCAGGAGGGGCAGGCCTGTGGTCAATGATGGGGTGGGGTGGGGAGCTGGAGCGGTAGTGTGCCTGCCTAGCGGAGCCTCAGGGTGCCAGGCAGGGCACCTGCCTAGGGGAAGAGGTGGGGGAGTGCTAGGCACACCTAGGGGAAGTGGTGGGGGGTGCTAGGCACACCTAGGGGAAGAGGTGGGGAGTGCTAAGCACACTTAGAGGACGAGGTGGGGGCCCCAGGCAGAGGGGTGCTAGGCACGCCTAGGGGAAGAGGTGGGGGGGTACTAGGCACGCCTAGGTGAAGAGGTGGGGGGTGCTAGGCACACTTAGGGGAAGAGGTGGGGGCCCCAGGCAGGGGGGTGCTAGGCACGCCTAGGGGAAGAGGTGGGGGGTGCTAGGCACACCTAGAGGAAGAGGTGGGGATGCTAGGCATGCCTAGGGGAAGAGGTGGGGGGTTCTAGGCACACCCAGAGGAAGAGGTGGGGGGTGCTAAGCACACTTAGGGGAAGAGGTGGGGGCCCCAGGCAGGGGGGTGCTAGGCATGCCTAGGGGAAGAGGTGGGGGGTTCTAGGCACACCTAGAGGAAGAGGTGGGGGGTGCTAAGCACACTTAGGGGAAGAGGTGGGGGCCCCAGGCAGGGGGGTGCTAGGCATACCTAGGGGAAGAGGTGGGGGGTGCTAGGCACCTAGGGGAAGAGGTGGGGGTGCTAGGCACACCTGGGGGAAGAGGTGGAGGGTGCTAGGCACCTAGGGGAAGAGGTGGGGGGTGCTAGGCACGCCTAGGGGAAGAGGCAGGGCCACAGGCAAGCCCCACCTTTTCCACGAAGTCTCGGAGGCCTGCACGGAGGAGCAGCCACAGCTGGCGGGCGCGGGCACGCGGGGTCATGTTCTGCAGCCGCGAGCTGCTGGTAAAAAGCGGTGGGGCTGGCTCCGGAAACGAGTCTGCGGGTCAGCAGGGGGGGCGCTGTCAGAGTGGTCTCGGAGCTCTGGCTCTAGGCTGCGAGCACCTCTCTGGGGGGGACCGGCAGGGTCAAGGGACTGCCCGGGGGCTGCGGCGGGGCGGCGGTGTAAGGAGGCCTGAGGGAGGTGTGCCTGCTGGCATGGGGGCGTGGGCGAGGCCGGGCCCCCTCACCATTCCTTTCCTTGAGCAGCCCCGGGTCCGGGACGTCGTAGCTGTCAGTATCATACAGGTCCTGGTCCAGAAGCTGGCTGTCACTCGCATCTGACACCTCGGTCTCCATTCCAGCGGCTGCAGGTCCAGGCCCCCTAAGGCCGCCTAACGGCCCTGCTACCGTTGCTAGGCTACCAGACGCCGGCAGGCCCCGCCTTCGACGCAGACCCCACCCCCAACACAGCACAGAGCCTAGGTCCCCACTAAGTCACAGAAATTTTTATTGGAAACAAACCAGCTGCAGCAAAGTGACACTCAGTGCACGCTGCCCAACGGGCGAGGTGGGGGAGGGGGTACAGGTGGGCGCCAGGGGCCGGACGAGCCCAGGGTGGTGACCACAGGGGCCTGCTGACTGGGTCTCAGGCCCTTAGGGCTGGAGTGTGCAGGCCCAGGCCCCGTCGGGCACAAAATATAAAAATAAACTCTGTAGTCCAGCTGTCCCTGCCTGTGTCAGTTCACTGGGAAAGGGCAGTGACTCTTCCCACCAGGCCCTGTGCCATCGTCCAACCACAGCAGGGGCAGCTGGAGCCTGTGGGGTAAGTAGACATCCGGAGGCGGGAGCCAAAGGGCTAGGTGGGCGTGGCCTCGGCGGTGCGGAGCCGAGGCAGGGCCAGGGGCTGGCCACCAGCTGGGGAGGCCCTGGGGCCCCTGGAGTGGGCAGTTCCAGGCACTGGTTGAAGCTGAATGAAGCTGGGGCCTCTGCTCCTGGTCCTCACATACAGATCACCGGGACCCTGGGTAGAAGGCGGCACACGGTGAGCTCAGAGGAGCCGACAGCCAGATCAGGCCAGGGGGTGCCCACTCTGCCCGTCCACGCGACTCCAGAGAGCCAGGCCACAGGAACCATCACACACCTGTCCTCCTCCATGGCGCTGGTCTCCTCGGGTCCGCCCTCACTGCCTCCACCTCCGCCGTCTTCCTCCTCCTCCTCCTCCTCCTCCCCCAGCAACATGTCCAGCTCGTTGCCTGCCTCCGAGGGAGTATAGGTGGATCCACTGGGGGAGGTGTGGGAACTGGTCTTAGGACTGCCTACCCCTGGCCTGTTGCTGACCCCAGGGAGGAGGTCCAGGGAGGACAAAATCAGGAATGGCGTGGGTACAGCGGGGGAAGTGGTGTGTGGGCCCCACAGGAGCTAAGGGAAAGGAGGCCGACAGGTGCTAACCTGATGGAGCGGCAGCTGAAGAAGACAATCCGCTTAAGCCGCTTGTTGTAGAAGAAGTAGTTGAAGGACCAGAGGCTGCCATCCTCCCCAAAGGGATCTGAGTCCAAGTCTGGGTTGTAACTGGGGGGCGTGAGGCAAGAGGCAGTATGAAGGCCCAAGTGCCGCACACACCCGGGGCCCACCTGCAGGGATGCCAGCCTACCTGTAGATGTCACACTCGGCCAGGCAGATCTCCTCGTCCACCGCGTTCCACAGCTGTGGCTTCAAGGCCTTGAAGTCCTCCCGCACCGCCGAAAACAGACTGCAGTTGACTGCGTTCACCACCTAGGGCGGTCACAGTCGGGGTGACTAGGCTGCAGGACAGGACGCGTCATCGGGGCAGAGCCAGGGGCCACTGAAGTAGGCAGGGCGGTAAGGACAGCTGGGGGCTGCGGGCCCACCCCTGACCCGGCCCTCACCCAGCTGAGGCTGGGTTCCCTGCTGAACTCGTGGCTTCGGGCTGTGCTGAAGTCGTAGTCAGGCCGGAAGGACTCGTTGAGTGTGGCGATCAAGTAGAAGAGGGTCTTGCGGCTGCACTTGTCGCTCAGCGGGCCTTCGTCCTCACCGCCCTGGCTCTTGCTCAGTCTGCGCGGAGAAGAGCATGAGCCCACGGGCGCTGCACCCCACGGTCCCCAGCGGGCAGACTCTGCCCCGGCTCACCTGCTGGGACTGAGGCCCGAGGTCTGGGGTGGAGACAGTGCCTCCAGCACGTGGGGCTGGCCCTCCTGGCAGAACTGCTTAAACATGTGCTTGTCGTCTCCTGCCATCTTACATGAGTAGCTCTCGATCCTGCAGGGGGCAGGGGGGACCATGGAGCCTGCCACCCATGGGGCTCAACGCAGGGCCACGGTGACCTGGGAGACGGGAGCCCTCGGAGGCCGGGCCTCACCTGCCGATGATGTGGGCATCGCCGGTCTCCACTGTCAGCTGTGAGTTGATGGCCTCGAAGCTGGAGTTCTCCAACAGCTTCATGTCCTTGGGAGGGGGGTCCTGTGCTCAGAGGGGCTAGTGCTGCCTGAGGACGGGAGGCCAGGCTATGAGGACCTGGGCCCTGGGGCTCAGCCTTTGGCCTCCCTGCTGGTAAGTGGAGCCATTAGCAACAAGCTGGGTCCCTCCCCTGCCGTCGCACGGGCAGGAGAGGCAGAGCAGATCCTGTTACCTGAGGGCGGCAAGCCGAAGCTCCAGCTCGGCCAGCCCCTGCTCCCCGCCCCGACACCCAGGGCGCCCTGGGGTCCCGCTCCTGCTAGGGTCCGGGGTTTCATCTCCCGGGACACGGCCGTCCCGCCGCAAGAGCATCACCCACGACGGGGAGTGGGGGGCGTCGCCGCGAGCCCGCCGGACCCCGGCAGTAGCCCAGGGGCCGACTCCGGCGCCCGGTGAGGACCCGCACACCGAGGCGGGGCCTGCGGTCGGTCACCTGGGCAGCGCTCTCCCCTGTCCTACGGGCTCCCCAGCGAGGCGCACAGGAAACCCACAGGCTCCTCCGTCCCTCTCCGCAAGTGCGCCGAGCTCCTCGGACGGCGCGGGACAGAGGCAGAGGCAGGCCGCAGGACCCCCGAAGGGCCCGGGGCCGGCCGCGGGGCGCTCCGGGGTCAGGCGGCCGCACCCGCCTCTCCGCCCGGGCCAAGGAAAGCCCCGAGCCCCCGCGGAGAACTACACGTCCCAGGAGGCCGCGCGCCCCGGGCCGCGCACGCGCGCCGGCGCCAAGTCCGCTGGGGGCTGGAGTTCTGGAGGCCTGGCCTGGGCGCCCGGCGCCGGGCGGACACCCACCTGCTGGCGCGGCGCTCGCGGGGGCCGGGCCGGGTCGGGCCGGCGGACGTCGGCGCGGGTAAGAGGGCGCTGTGGGCTCCGGGCAGCGCGGGCTCCTCAGGACCGGAGGGCGGCGGCGCGGCCTCCGTTCGGGCCGCACTGTATCCGGGGGAAGAGGCTCCGCGGCGACGTCCCGTTACTCCCGGCCCTGCCGGCCCTGCCGGGCTGCCACCGCGACATAGCCTCGCCCCTGCACGGCGACCGACTGCCGCGACCGACCTGCCCGCCGACCGCCACCCGAGGCCCGGACGAGCGCAGGAGCGGCCGAGCGACCTCTGCTTCCCCGGGCCGGACAACAACAAGCGTCCGCAAGGCCCGGCCCCCCGCCCCTGAGTGGCCCGCTCCGGCCGTCGGGACCTGGAGCTCGGAGCGCCATTGGGGGCGGCTGACGTCGCTCACTCCTCGCGCCCGCTCCGACTGGCTGCGCCGCCTGCCCGTCACGCTCCGGGCCGCGCGAGCCCGCCTCCTCCCCTGGCGCTCATTGGCTGCCGCCCCTCGCGCGTCCCGCCCCTGCTGTCGGCCCGCGCTCCCGCGAGTGGCTGGCGGCCCCCGGGGTGGGCCGGCGGGGCGGGGGGCGGGCCGGAAGGAGCCCGGGGACGGCGTCCCGCACCGGCCGGGCGCGGGGGGGCGGGCGCGGACCGTTGGACCCCGCCCCCGCCGCCGAGCCTCCGGGCCGTGTGGGTCCCGGCCCCAGCGGGACCGGGAGGCCGGCGCTCCGACGCTCTGGTGTGGGCCGGAACCCCAAGCGCGCGGCCCCAGTTTCCGGTCGGCCGAGGCGCTCGGAGCCCCGAGCCCACGGAAGCGCGGCCGGACCGGAGATGGGATGGCGCCGCCCTCGGGCCCGGGCCCGGCCGCCGTGCTGCTGGCGGTGCAGGCCACGGTGAGGCCGCTGGGCGCGGGCCCGGACGCCGAGGCGCAGCTGCGGAGGCTGCAGCTGAGCGCGGACCCCGAGCGGCCCGGGCGTCTCCGGCTGCAGCTGCTGGGCGCGGGCCCCGGGGCGGTGAGTGCGGGCGGCGGGGGCGCGGCGCGGCGGCGCGAGGACCGGCCCGGGGCGGCCTAAGTGGCCCGACTCTGCCTTCCGCAGGGCGGTTCGGAGTGGCCCTTGGAGTCCGTCTCCTACACGGTCCGAGGCCCCAGCCGGCATGAGCTGCAGCCTCCGCCCGGAGGGCCCGGCGCCCTGAGCCTGCACTTCCTCGACGCCCGGGACGCTCGGCGCTGGGCCGCCCTGGTCCGAGGGGCCGCCATGGAGGGACGCGATGGTCAGTGCGCGCGGCGAGGACGCGCCCGGGCCGGGGCTGAGCGCTGGAGCCTGCGCGGGGCGGCGGGCGGAAGCCGGGCTGCGGGAGGTCCGGGAGGTCCGGGAGCGGGAGGGCGACAGGTGCGCAGGGGCAGGGCAGGCGGGCCTGGGGCTGGGGCTGGGGCAGCGGGGGCGCCCGGGCGGGATCCGAGCTACCGACCCTGGCTGGCACCTGCTGGAGACGAGGCTTCTCCAGAGACGCTGCGGAGACGGAATTGGCAGGAGTTCGTGGCTAACGAGACGGAGGAGATAGTGGTTGAGGCAAAGCTGGAGGGAGAAGTACTGTGGAGCACCCAGAGCCTGCGTGCAAGGGCACGGGGCACCCGGCTAGCCAGGAGGATCGGGCTGCACCCGCGCCCGGAAGGGTAAAGGCTGGTGGGAAAGGTCACCCAGCGCACTAGGGGAGCAAAGCAAGAGAGCAGGGACAGGCGGACATGCAGGGAGCAGAGGACAAGGCCACGAAGGTGTCAGAAGAGTCGCCAGAGAGTAAGAAGGAAACCGTATGCGGTGGTGGAAGAGAGGCCCAGAGTGCGGCCTGTAGTCAGCGCCTGCTCTGGACTGAGCACTTCACGCCTCGCGGGTGTGGCGTGATCAAACCTCAGATCCTAGAAGGCAGGCAGACACGTAAGACAGTAAACACGCACTGCAGGGAGCATAGCGTAGCGGACAGACTTGTGGAATCGCCGTGTTGTACGCTTGGAACTACCGTGACCTTGTGTGTCGGCCCAAAAATACTTATTAGGTGAAAAGTATGTATTATTTTTTAAAGACTTTACTTATTAGAGAGACAGCGCATGCACACACAGCAGGGGGCAGAGGGAGAGGGAGAAGCAGGCTCCCCGCTGAGCAGAGAGTCGCTGCCCGCCCGCAGGGCTCATCCCAGGACCCAGGGGTCACGACCTGAGCTGAAGGTAGACGCTTAGCTGGAGCCACCCAGGCACCCGTATTTATTTAAGTTATCCCTACACCCAGCATGGGGCTTGAACTCACAACGCCAAGATCAAGTCACGTGGCCCACCAGCAAAACCAGCCCAACCAGCCAGGTGCCTCTCAACTAAGTAGGTTGGGGGGCTCCTGGGCAGCTCAGTCGGCTGAGCGCCTGACGCTTGATTTCAGCTCAGATCACGATCTCAGGGTTCACGAGAAGGAGCCCAAGTCAGGCTCTGCGCCCAGTAGGGAGTCTGCTTGAGATTCTCTCTCCCACCCACTCTTCACCTCCTCCCCTAAAAAATGTGTACATATATATGTGTATATATATATATTTGTATATATATATATAATTGAAACAAAAATAAGATCTTTTCAGATGGTGGAGGAGATTAGAGCGCTGGAAGGGGTTTGCAATTTTAAGTAGGATGGCAGGGAAGGCTTCATTAAGGTGAAACTTGAAGATCCTGGTGGACCCTTCACCCATGTGGCCGGGAAGCAGCAGGTCCGAAAGCCCCCAGGCATGAGTGTGCGTGTGATCCCGGGGCTCAGCCAAGTCAGGGCCAGGTCAGGCCGGGTCGGGGCAGACAGCTGCAAGTACTGAGGGCTGAGGCTGTCACAGGAGCTGCGTCAGCAGTGGGTGGGCTGGGCCTCACGTGGGAGGTAAGCCGGGCAGACAGCGGCACCGCCAGGTCGCCTGCAGGGGCCCAGGAGGGTTTGTGTGGAGCGGGAGCACCCAAGGTGTCCTGGGCCGACGTACCGACGGTAGAGCCAGTAGGGAGGATGGAGGTCCCTGAAGGCAGCAGGGGGAGACCACCCTAACTGCGGGGCTCCGGGTGCCAAGGGAGCATCCCTGGCAGGCTCATGGGGCCAGTCGAGGCGAGAAGTGGCCAAGCTCCGGTGGAAGGGCCTGGCGGGGCTAGACAGGAGCAAGGTGGAGCCCAAGGAAAAGCCAGGTGCAGCTGCAGCTCCGAGGGGTTGGCAGGGACGTTTTAGGGGTTTGCAGGGGCCAAGGTTGGGGGAGGTCTGGCTCAACGTGTGGTCCAGGGCCCTGGCGTGGGCTTAGGTAAGCAGGGAGGGCACGTGTCCTGGAAACCGACACTAGACGTCAGGTCTTCTGATCTCAGGAGACCCCCGCCCACTCCACATCTTCCCTCCTAGGCAGCCTGCCCCAAGCCCTGGGCCCAGACACATGCCCTGTGTCCCCACCCAGCCCCCCCGAAGTGCCCACACTCCAGACCCCACAACCCAAGGTGGATCTTTGCTGGAGCCCCGGAGACTCTCTGGAGAAAGGTAAAGGCAGCTGGCAGAGGGGGTTGGAAGCAGCCGGGTGCGTTCAGCCCTGATGGGCCTCTCTCCCCCCACAGAGGAGCTGGTGGGGCGCCTGGCCCGGGCCATCGAGGACGGGGATGAGAAGGGGGCAGCCCAGGCAGCAGCCCTGCTGGCCCAGCATCACGTGGCCCTCAGCGTCCGGCTCCGGGAGGCCTGCTTCCCTCCTGGCCCCATCAGGTGAGGCCTGCTGCACTCTGACGTCCCAGCCTTCCGGGGCGCTCAGCCTTCCCCCTGACTTGTATTCTGGCCCAGGCTACAGGTCACAGTTGAAGATGCTGCGTCCTCTGCCCACGTGTCCCTGCAAGTTCACCCCCACTGCACCATCGCGACCCTCCAGGAGCAGGTAAGCATGGGGGCCGGGGAGCCCTGCTGGGGGCCGGGGGCTCTGGTGACACTGCCTGGCCTCGATGCTCTGGCCCCAGGTGTTCTCGGAGTTTGGCTTCCCGCCAGCTGTGCAGCGCTGGGTCATCGGGCGGTGCCTGTGTGTGCCCGAGCGCAGCCTTGCTTCCTATGGGGTCCGGCGGGATGGGGATCCTGCTTTCCTCTATCTGCTCTCAGCCCCCGGAGAGGCCTCAGGTTAGTGCCTGACGTGGAGGGAGGAGGAGGGGGAGCTGACACGCGCTGAGCCCCACCTCGTCTACTGCAGGACGCAGCCCTCTGGGCCCCCAGAAGACAGATGGGGAACTAAGTCGCCTGTTTCCTCAGTCACTGGGGTTGCCCAGAGCGCCTCAGCCGGCCAACGCCAGCCTCCCCAGCCCCCTTCAGGTGGGTGATGGACTGGGTAGGGTGGGCCTGGGACTCGCTAGGCACCCGAAGGATAGAGAAGCAGCCCCTGTCTCCCCGCCTCCCCAGCCTGGCTGGTCCTGCCCTTCCTGCACGTTCATCAATGCCCCCGGCCGACCCGGCTGTGAGATGTGCAGCACCCAGAAGCCCTGCAGTTGGGACCCCCTTCCTGCAGCCTCCACCCACCAGCCGCCAAAGGTACCAAGGGCAGAGCAGGGGAAGGGGTGACAGGGTGGTAAAGCCAGCAGGATGACCCATCTTGCCCTCACCCGTAGGTCTCGAAGAGAGAGGATGGCCCGATCCCTCCGGGCCCGAGGTCCCTGGAGCCTGTCCTGAAACTCTCAGGCGACCTTTGCTGACTGCTCACCAGCATGAGGCCAGGGTTGTGGAGGGCTGCGATCTGGAGTCATTAAAGACACTTCTGAGCCAACTGAGTGCCCCCATCTCTGCGCCCGTCAGCAGACCGAGCGGCTGGGAAGATGGAGAGCAGGGCACAACCCCACAGCGATGAAATGTGGCGGAGGTGGGGCCTGGTCCTCAGCTGGGGGGCAACCCAGTCAGGCCCTGGTGGCTCCAATATGTGGGACTCCAAACCCCAGGGCTCCTAGAAGCATGGGGCTGAGGCCTCTTCCCAGACCCAAGGGCACACAGAGTGCCCATCCCGCTCGGGCCGCTGACCGTTCCTCCTCCTGCCCACCCAGAAGCTGCCTAGCAGGTGCTCTGCTTTCTCCTCCTGGCTCTCACCCTTCCCAGACTCCGGCCACCATCTGTGCGCTGTTCAAGCCAGGATGCTCCTTACACTCCCCTCCTGGGGGACAAGAACTCCGAAGCTGGGAGCCCTGAGCCACGGCCGTGTGCTGCCACCCCGTAACCCCTGCACCCTGCCCCTTCTGGCTGTCCAGGCAGGACGCCGGGGGCACGTTCAGGGCAGCCTCTTCCTCAGCTCGGCTGCAGGCTCTTCCCGTTCCCCAGCAGCCCTGCTTTAGGCCAGGCCTCTCCCCCCATGAAATGCTGCCAAGGGCTCCTTGCTGCCTTCGGGATGAAAGCCAAGTGGTTCAACCTGCTGACAGATGGCTGCTTACCCGACCAGGCCCCTGGGCCGCAGCTGGCCAAGCCAGGCCCTCTGTGGCTGTGACCGGGTACCTACACCTCGTCGGGTGCCGCGGCCCTCTCTAACAGCGGTTCTCCGGCCCACAACTGGTACTGGACTCAGTACCCAGTCAGCAGGCAACATGCTGGCTGGACGACACGGCGTGAACATTCCGGGAGCTCGAGAGCAAGGGTCTCAGTCCCAGAGGCCCCTGCAGACTTGTGCTCCCATCACACAAGAGCTCAAACGTGTGTGTTGAGAAACTTAATTTATTTCCATGATGCGGGGGCTGAAGGGTCTGAACCAGAACCTGGCCTCCTGCCCCGTTCCCTCTTAACCAAAGAAAGAGGGACTTGGCCAAGAGGGCCAGCTGAGGCCTGAACAGGTCCAGGGCGGCTCCTCGGCTCCAGGGCCCCCTCAGGCAAGACAGTAAGCAGCCATGGGGCAGGGTCACTTTGGTGGCCGATACGCCAGCTTCCGGCTCTTGAGGACAGACCACTTATGCCGCTTCATGGCGTAGATCAGGGGAAATAGCAAGCCCATCATCATCAACATCTGGGGACGAGGCAAGCTTAGAGGAAGGAAGCAGAAAGGACCCAAGCCCAGCCCCCAGCCCCTCTCCCAAGCCCAACCCTTTCACCTTGAGCCCCATGCGTTTCCGATGGTCGTGCTCTGGCTCAGATGCCCAGCGCAGGAAGGTACACACGTCCTTGGCTACCTGGGACATGGTAGCTGGGGTGCCTGCGCCAAAGGTAAGTGGTAAGGGCTGCTCTTGGGGGTCCCTATGCAACCTGGGGTAGCCCTGGAGCATCCCCCTCTATAGTCAGACGGCCTCCTGACCAAGGCTGTACAAGCAATGGGACCCCCCTGCCCGGGCTAGACAGGACCGCGGATGCTAACCCGGCTCAGACACACCCAGCCTGAGCCAAGGAGAGTGCAGGGGAAGCGTCCCAGCAGGGGTAAGAGGGCCCAGGTTGTTGGTCCCCAGAGTGGGGGCGTCTCACCGTCGTCAAACTCCAGGACTTCATCGTAGATGGGAGGCGCCATGCCAATAGCCTGGCCGGGGAAGTAGGGGTTGAAGTAGAGGCCTTCTCGCAGTGACACGCCGGTGGGTGGCTCACAGTAGCCGGTTAGCAGGGAGAAGACGTAGTCCTCACCACCGTGCCTGGGACCGGATCGAGTCTCCTGAGCCCTGGCTCACACGGAGCTTCCCCCCGCTCCCCTCCGCACCCTGCAGGCAGCCCGCCTACCTAGCTCGAGTGATGTAGCTGAGGTCAGGGGGCAGTGCTCCGTTGTTGGCTGCTCGGGCGGCCTCAGGGTTGGGGTATGGTTTGGGGAAGTAGTCGGAGAGCTTCCCTGGCCGCATGAACATCTCCCCATCCTCATTGGGGCCGTCCTGAACCTCCACCTGCCGCGAAGAGCCCCATCACGACCCTGCCGCCCAGCACAGCGGGCGCCCCAATCCCTAGGTCCTCCTCCCCCCAGGCCCCGCACCTCCTCAGCCAGCGCCTTGGCTTCATCTTCGGTGTAGCAGACCCCCACCAGGTGGCGGTAGGCCACATAGTCCATGCTGTGGCAGGAGGAGCACACCTGCTTATATACCTGGAAGCCCCTCCGGATGCTAAAGACAGGCACAGGATTAGGGGCGCCACGGATTCCACCCCGCCCAGTGCCCCAGACCCTGCCCCAGCCAGCCAGCAGCGCACCTGGTGTGGTCCAGGGAAGACAGGAGGCCGCGGTGGGACCACGGGTAGCTGGGGGGGTGCAGCTCCAGGTCGCTGGCACTCACGGCGGAATGCAGAGCCACGGCGAGCCCCGCGCCCCCCGCCGCCAGCACGCCCAACGCCGACAGCATCACTTTGCGGCCCCGAGACGGGCCGGCCTTGGACGACAGGGGCACTGCCTGCAAGAGCCCGGCTCAGCGCCTGCCAGGGCCCCACCGGCCCCACCGGCGCGGCGTCCCGCGCCCGCCTCGCCCACCGCCCCCGTCCGGCGCGGGCCACGTCCGCGGGGCGCCCTGCCCGCCCCGTCCTGCCCGGGGGAGCGGCTGCACGGGAGGCGGTACGGGCGGGCCAAGGTCACGAGCAGCCGCCCGAGGTCGGGCTGAGGTCGCGCCGGGACGCGGGCCGGGTCTGCGAGGCCGGGGCGGGGCGGGTCTGGGCGCGCCCCCCGGGTCACCCCCCGCCCCGAGCCCGCAGCGAGCGCGCCCGCCGCCCCCGCGCTCCGCACAGGGCGCCTCTGCTGCTCGGGGGCCTCGCGCCGGCCCTGCTCCCGGGCGCGCCAGGTGGGCAGGGCGCGGGGCTCCGGCGGGGGCAGCGGCGCCAGGTGGCCGGGGCCGCCCGCTCGCCGCCCGGCCCGCGCCCGGAGCCTCCCCGCCGTGACCTTCAGGGCTGCAGGGCCTCCCGGCGCCCGGGGTCGCGCCCAGCGCTCACCTGAGGCGTCCGCAGCGGGAGCTGGCCGAGCCGCGCGCCGCACAGCAGGCCCCGGGCCCCCGCGCCCGGCAGCCCCGCGCCCCGCGGGCCCAGCACCGCCCCGCGAAGCGAAGCCGCCGCCGCCGCCATCTTGGCCGTCTCCGGCGCGCCGCGGCTCCCGTCGGCCCCTGCGGCGGCCCCGAGCGCAGGCGTCGCGAGAGCCGGGGAGGGGGCGGGGCTCCGCCTGGCCGTGCTCCCGGGCGGCGTGGAAACCGGAAGCAGGGCGGGGCCCGCGGGCGTCTATCGTGGTGGGGACGGCGCGGGCGGCGGGGGTCTCGGGCCCGGGGCGTCTGCGGGGCCGCGCGCTCTCGTGCGCAGTATTTCCAGGCCTGGCGCGGTGGCCGTCGGGGGGAGCGGTGCGGAAGGCGGGGGCCCCGGACCCCGGACCCCGGACCCCCGGCGCGCGGCCGCACGGGCTGCTCGCCCTCATCCGTTGGGCCAGGGTTAGCAGCCGCACGGTGTTCCCCAGACACAGCTGCGGGAGCCGGCGCGCTGACGGCCGGGCCGACGGAGGACCACGGGCCTCGGAGGCTCTGCGCCCCACCCCACCCCCGTAGGAGCCCGGAGGCATTGCGGTCCGCCTTTTCAGAAGTCTGTAAATGATCACAGGATTGCAGCACCCCAGCGTGTGGGTTGCTTTTTTCTTTTTTTTTTTTAAGATTTTATTTATTGATTGATGAGAGACAGAGACACAGGCCGAGGGAGAAGCAGGCTCCACGAGCCCGACGCGGGACTCGATCTCCAGACCCTGGGGTCACGCCCTGAGCTGAAGGCAGACGCTCAACCACTGAGCCGCCCGGCGGTGTTTATTTAAGAAAAACAAGTCAATCTCGGTAAGAACAGTGAGTTCTGAGGCGTTTTGACCGTTTCTGGCTAAAGCTGCTGGACAGCCCACATTCCTGGTACTGAAGACAGCAGGACACCTTCTGTGCAAATAATTGCCGCGACTTAACTTGTCTGAGACCTCTCCTGCCGCCGCCGCTTAATGGGCCTAGTAGCCTGTGCGCTCCGGAGGCTGTTTGTTGAAGACAATTACAGGCAAGTGTTGTGATTTCAAAGTGGCCTGAGGCCACAGGTAACAGCTGCAGCTGCTGGTAGAGTAACCTGCAGGCTTAAAGGGAAGAGCTGGAATACGGCCTCCACAGGGATGTCAAGAGCCCTACATATTTCTGAAATATAAAAGGTCACAAACAGGGCAGCCCGGGTGGCTCAGCGGTTTAGCGCTGCCATCGGCTCAGGGCATGGACCTGGAGACCCGGGATCAAGTCCCACATCACGCTTCCTGCAGGGAGCCTGCTTCTCCCTCTGCCTGTGTCTCTGCCGCTCTCTTTCCTCTGTGTATTCTCATGAATAAATAAATAAAATCTTTTTTAAAAAGTCACCGACATAAATAGGGTGTGCACATAATCATCAAAGACTTGAGTGCTTACCCTTGGCTGACCTTGAGCCTCTCTGCATGATGAAGTGAAGCCTGAGACGGTTGCAAGGGCAGGCCTCAGGTGCACAGAGCTATTTGGGAAAGACTGGCAAGTTTACTGATCATAGGCATTAAAGGAAATCTCTGTCCCGCCGTGAGCTGACCGTTGAGCTGACTTCAGCGGCTACACAGGACAAATATCACGGACTAGATAGCATCAGGTCAGAAAAATCACTACACAATACAACTGCCACAAACAGCAACGATGAAACTTAGAATCTGATTTTCAGAATCACCACTTTTTTTTTTAAGGTTTTTATTTATTTACTCAAGAGAGACACAGAGAGGCAGAGACACAGGCAGACTCTATCCCAGGACCCCAGGGTCACGCCCTGAGCTGAAGGCAGGTGCTAAACCGCTGAGCCACCCGGGATCCCTCACCACATTATTTTAAATGTTTATTTTTCGACAACAAAAAAAGTATGAGACACTGTGAGAGCAGGCCAGGTGCCTCACGGAAGCAGGAGCCTGTCAGGCCGTGATGCGCGGTTAACACTACAGCGACGAGACCCCGCCAGGTCCAGCCGCAGCTCACACCACAGGCCCGATAACCGGCGGAGGCGGAGGCCAGCAGGGTCCCGAGACTGATTAAACCCCTTTAGAAAGGGGAGGAGGCGTGCAGCCAGCCGGCCAACTCTTCAGACACGACCCCTCTGCACCTGTCCCCGGCTGCGCCCAGCTCACCCCGACAGGACTGGGATCCTTCCCTGCTTCCCCGTGAGCTGACCCGGACCTCCCCCGGGCCTCGTCTCCCCCGCCGCCCACAGCCCCACTTGAGGCTTGGGTCGCCAGTGTCCTGTCCCTTCTGTCACCTGGCTTGTCGGGTGGCTCGCCTTGTGCCGTGTTCTGCGTGCCGTGTGAGAAGCCAAGGTGATCACGTGGTGAAACGTCCTTGTGTTTGGAACCCTGAACCTGCCTTCTAACTATATTGACCTTGCTTTATGATTGAAGGGAGCTGCACTGTGGAAAGCCACAAGTCTGTGCTCCTTCACAGCCTGCTCGGGACACGGGTTCTACTACATATTTGAATAGTTAGAAGAAAGAATTAGTAAACTTGAAGGTAGGTCACTTGAGATTGTCCAGACTGAGGAACAGGAAAAAAAATGACCTGTGGAACACCATTAAACATACCAGTCTATGCATAATTCTCAGGAGCAGAAAAGAGAAGAGAAAGGTGAAGAATATTTGAAAAAATAATGCCTGAAAATTTCCTAGCTTTGATGAAAAGCATGAATCTACACATCCATGAAACTCAATGATGCCAAGTAAGATAAACTAAGAAAGATCCACACCTAGACCCATCATAAATTGTTGAAAGCCAAAGAAAAAGACTCTTGAAAGCAGCAAGGGGGAGTGACTCATCCCATATAAGTGATCCCTAATAAAATTACATATTTCACATCAGAAACCATGGAAGTCAAAAGGCAGTGGGATGACCTTTTCCAAGTGCTGCAAGAATAACCCTACCAACCCACAATTCTATATAGGGGAAAACTGTCCCTCAAAAACAAAGAAGAAAAAAAAAAAAAAAACAAAGGAGAAATTAACACATCCTCATAAATAAACCGGAAGAGCTTGTTACAAGAACTCTGCCCTCCAAAAAAATAGTAAGTGGGGCCCTCGGGCTGAAATAAAAAGACCTTAAATAGTAACTCAAATCCACATGAAGGAATAACACCAGCAAAAAAAAAAAAAAAAAGCAGCAATAAAGGTCACTACATAGGTAAATATAAAAAAATATGAGGGGCACCTGGGTGGCTCAGCAGTTGAGCGTCTATCTTTGGCTCAGAGCATGATTCCGAGGTCCTGGGATCTAGTTCCTCATGGGGCTCCCTGCAGGGAGTCTGCTTCTCCCTCTGCCTGTGTCTCTCAGGAATAAATAAATCTTAAAAAAAAGAAAAAGAAGAATCTATGGTCACCAGAAGCCTCCACCTAAATGTGTTAGCAGCTTTGTGTACAACTGCCCCAAACTGGAAACAACCCCACTATCTTTGAGCAGGTGAATACACGGGGTCCCTCCACACCTCAGGAGACAGCACACTTGAGCTGCCATTGTCGGGGGAGTGTGGGCCCTCTACCCCCGAGAAGCCGGTCCCCAAAGGCTGCATGTATATGGTTCCATTTGTAGGACATTCTCGACAAGAGGACACCGTCATGATGGAGACCGGGGCGTGGGGTGTGCGTGCAGGACAGGCCCTCCCTGTGGTGCAGCAGGGCTGCGTCAGGTGCTGGTGCTGGTTACAAGAGTCCGTGTATGTGATAACCTTTCAAAAACTATACTCCCCCTTCCCCAACAGCAAGGATGCCTGGGCGACTCCACGATTGAGTGTCTGCCTTTGGCTCAGGGCGTGACCCCGGGGTCCCGGGATCAAGGCCCACATCAGGCTCCCCACAGGGAACCTGCTTCTCCCTCTGCCTGTGTCTCTGTCTGTCTCTCTCATGAATAAATCTTTAAAAAATATATGAATGCATTTTTGTGTTTAAGATTATTTATTAGCATGAACAGAGAGAGAGGGAGAGGGAGAAGCAGGCCTGAAGGCAGACACTTATCTGAGCCACCCAGGCATCCTGAATGCATTTCTGTTGATAACTTTTTTCCTATCTAATCAAAACACCTGCATAAAGTGATAACTATAAGCCTATGTGGAGAGGCACAGGATGCATAAAGATGGAATTTGACAATAACATACAGAAGGAGGGAATGGCTATAGCAACATCTTTTACTACTACTGAAATTAGTGGTTTAAAAATGTTTTTTTTTTTCTTTAAATTCAATTAACATATAGTGTATTGTTAGTGTCAGAGATAGAGTTCAGTGACTTATTTTTTAATATTAGAGAGCAAGTTGGGGGAAGGGCAGAGGGAGAGGGAATCCCAAGCAGGCTCAGTGTGGAGCCTGGCATGGGGCTGTATCCCATGACCCTGAAATGTCCCAAGCTGAAACCAAGAGTTGGATGCTTAACCAACTGAGACACCCAGGTAGCCCTAATGATTGATTGATAAGATTTTATTTTTAAGTAATCTCTACACCCAATATGGGGCTCAAACTCAAAACCCTCAAGAGTCCATGCTCCACCAACTGATCCAGCCAGGTGTCTCAGGATTAATTTACTGTTTAACCTAAATCAGGTTATCCATGAAGATAATTGTAATCCCAAGGCAACCACTAAGAAAATTACTCAAAAGGATATAAAGAAATAAGATGGTACATTGGGAAAGATCTACCTAATACAAATGTAGGCAATAATGAAGAAATTGAGGAACAGAAAAAGATATACAGTGCATATAACAGGGGCACCTGGGTAGCTTGGTTGGAAATCCTGTGACTCTTGATCTTGGGGTTGTGAACTCAAGCCCCACATTGGGTGTAGAGATTACTACAAATTAAATTTAAACAGAAGAAAAGCATATAACAAGATAGCAAATATAAATTATATCAGTTACATTAAATATAAGTGGATTGGCTCGGCTGGCTGGCTCCGTTGGTGGAATATGCCATTCTTGATCTTGGGGCTGCAAGTTCAAGCCCCACTTTGGGTGTAGAGCTTGTGTAAAAATCTTAAAAAAAAAAAAAAAAAGTAAATGGATTAAACTGTCCAATTAAAAAGCACAAACTGACATAATGTATTTTATTTTTAGAAATATTTTATTTATTTATTCATGGAGACAGAGAGAGAGAGAGAGAGAGAGGCAGAGACACAGGCAGAGGGAGAAGCAGGCTCCATGCAGGGAGCCCGACGCGGGACTCGATACCCGAACTCCAGGATCATGCCCTGGGCTGAAGGCAGCGCTAAACCACTGAGCCACCCGGGCTGCCCGGCATAATGTATTTTAAAAATCCAACTACATGGTGTCTATAAGAAACAAACTTTGGATTTGGATTCAAAGAGACAAATAGGTAGAACGTAAAAATGTGGAAAAAGCTATACCATACTGGGGCACCCTGGAGGCTCAGTGGGTTAAGTGTCTGCCTTCAGCTCAGGTCATGACCCTGGGGTCCTGGGATTGAGTCCCACGTTGGGCTCTTTGCTTGGCGGGGAGCCTGCTTCTCCCTCTGCCTCTGCCTGCCACTCCCTTGTCAGTGTGCTGACTCACACGGTTAAATAAGTAAATAAAATGTTAAAAAAAAAAAAAAAAAAAGATATACCATGCCAACAGCAATGAGAAGAGCTGGATTGGCTTTACTTTTTTTTTTTTAATTTTTTTATTTGTGATAGGCACACAGTGAGAGAGAGAGGCAGAGACATAGGCAGAGGGAGAAGCAGGCTCCATGCACTGGGAGCCCGACGTGGGATTCGATCCCGGGTCTCCAGGATCACGCCCTGGGCCAAAGGCAGGCGCCAAACTGCTGCGCCACCCAGGGATCCCTGGATTGGCTTTACTAATATCAAACAGCATAGACCTTAAAATAAAAATTGATACGAGTTAAAGAAGGACATTTTATAATGAAAAAACAGAACTAGGGGCTCCTGGGGGGCTCAGGTGGTTAAGCGTCTGCCTGCGGCCCAGGTCATGAGCTCAGCAGCCTAGGATCGAGCCCCACGTAGACCTCCCTGCTCAGCGCAGTGTCTCCCTCTCCCCTCACCCCTCCCCATGATTCCATATGTGTGCGCTCTCTCTCTCCCTCAAGTAAATCTTTAAGGAAATGAAAACGACCAATCCATCAAGATGACAGAACGCAAGCTCAGCGAGGAAACCCCAGACTTGAACGTTGCTGTAGGGCAGTCACGCTTCACGGACGCCAGTGAAACTGCGCCCAGCAGTGGACGAGCACGTTCTTCTCGAGTACACGTGGAACACTTCAGGATAGACCATGTGCTAGAAAATAAAACAAGGGCCGCCCAGGGGGCTCAGCAGTTTAGTGCCACCTTCAGCTCCAGGTGTGATCCTGGAGACCGGGGATAGAGTCCCACGTCAGGCCCCTGCATGGAGCCTGCTTCTCCCTCCTCCTGTGTCTCTGCCTCTCTCTCTCTATGTCTATCATAAATAATAAATAAATATTTTTTTAAAAAAAGAAAATCTAAAAAGAAAAAAGAAAACAAGTTTCAATACTTTTAAAAATAGTAAGATCATACAAAGTACATTTTTTGACCACAACAAAATAAAATTAAAAATCAGTAACAAGGGCAGCCCGGGTGGCTCAGCGGTTTAGCGCCACCTTCAGCCCAGGGCCTGATCCTGGGGTCCCAGGATCAGTCCCACATCCAGCTCCCTGCATGGAGACTGCTTCTCTCTCTGCCTATCTCTGCCTCTCTCTCCCTTTCTCTCTCTCTCTCTGCGCATCTCTCATGGGTCAATAAATAAAATCTTAAAAAAAAAAAAAAAAGATTCTTTTGGTATATACCCAAGAGAAAATGTGTTCACGAGAAAACTTGTTCATCGGATCCCTGGGTGGTGCAGCAGTTTGGCGCCTGCCTTTGGCCCAGGGTGCGATCCTGGAGACCTGGGATCGAATCCCACATCGGGCTCCCGGTGCATGGAGCCTGCTTTTCCCTCTGCCTGTGTCTCTGCCTCTCTCTCTCTCTGTGACTATCATAAATAAATTTTAAAAAATTAAAAAAAAAGAAAAGAAAACTTGTTCATGAACGTTGATAGCTGCGTTGCCATAATAGCCAAAAAGAGGACACAACCCCCATGTCCATCCGACAAACAGATAAATGGAATGGGGCATGTCCACACAACGGAAGGTTGCTTGGCCATGCAGTGTTGTGACACACGCCACATGGATGAACTCTGAAAGCATTAGGCTAAGCGGAAGAAGCCAGACCCAAAAGACCACGTCTGTATGAGGCCATTCCTATGAAATCCATTCATGAGGCAAATCTGGAGTTAGAGAGATTAACGGCGTCAGGAGCTGGAAGGGGACACGGAGTCGGTACAGGTTGCTTTTGGGAGCAATGAAAATGTTCTGAAGGACACACACAGGCCTTGGAGACCAAGGCAAGGAGCCTGGTTGTACCTGGAGTGATGGGCATCCCTGAAAAGAGGCCAGGCTGACGCCGGGTCCAGGGTTGGCTGAGCGTGCTAGGGAGAAGGTGTTAAGGTTGGGATACTGTGACTCACAGGTAACACTGGGGCCTCAGAAGAGGGGCCTGGGAGGAGATAGGACCTGAGCGTGGGCTTGCAGGAGCAGTTTCGGGGTAACAGTGTCTGGAGCAGCACCCCCCACGCTGCCTCTGTGGAAACCTCAGGTAGAGTGGGGCGACTAGGCGAATGGTGTGAGAAGAGCACAGAAGTCTGGGACACCCGGGGGAGGCGCTCGAGGTGCCCCAAGGCCAAGTAGGGCATCTGCAGAGGGCCTGGTGGTGGGGAGGCTGCGGGGCGCTCTGGATGGGTGGAGGGTGGCCTGCCTGGCCAGCAGCCTCGACCTCACCCTCCTGTGCTCACCCCACACCACCGGCCATGGGCAACCGTCCAGGCCCCTGTGGACGCGGTCAGGTCTGCCCCTGGAGCCTCCTCCTGGACCTCCAGGAGGCCTCCTTCCTTTTTTTTCTTTAAACAAATACAGAAAAACACTCTACAGCGCGTCTGACCTTGGGCTGGAGAGGTGGCAGGAAATAAGACGGCGTCCCTGGCTCGGTGCCGCCCTCCTGGGGCGTGGGAAGCGAGCAGGAGAGGAGTGTGTTGGAACCGACTGTCAGCACCGGGCTGGCTGCTTCAAGCCCGTGCGGGCGCCCGAGGCCTCCCGTGAGCCGGGCTCAGCAGCGGTCCCTCTGCACCGGCTGGATGGTCTGGTGGCAGGAAACCCCAGGTACGGCGCTCACGTAGCCCAGTCCAGCAAGCCAGGGCTGCGTGATGCCTTTGGCTGGTCCTCCCTCCGTCAGCGACACAGGCTCCCCGGCCCATTGACTTCACGTTCCAGCGTCGCCCGCACGTTCCCGCGGGCAGGAGGAAGGCTGGGCTCGAGGGCAGTCTCTCTGGGGGAGGTCTTGCCGGGTGTTCGCCCTGGAGGCTTCGGCTGGTCGCGCTGGCCACGGCATCGTCACAGGCCACAGCCTGAGTTAGAGAGAAGAGCGGGGCCCTGTGGTAGGACGACGGTCCTGGGGACTAGCGAAGACCCTGCCACACCAGCAGGGCACAGCACTTACGACGCGCGCTCAGCCCCTGGACACCTGACATTCGTCTTCACGGCCTGACGGTTGTTTTTTTCCCAGTAGGCTCCACACCCAGAGGGCACCCAGCGCAGGGCTTGTCCTCACAGCCTGAGGTGAAGACCCGAGCCGGGATCAAGCCACTTAGCTGACTGGGCCACCCAGGTGCCCGACATCTCCCAGTACTGCGGCCCAGGCGGTGAAGCGTCTGCCTTCGGCTCAGGCCACGGTCCCGGGCCCTGGGATCGAGCCCGGCGTCAGGTCCCGGCTCAGGGGAGAGCCTGCTTGCCCCTCCCTCCCCTGCTCGTGTTCTCTGGCTTTATCTGTCAAATAAATAAAACATTTTTATTTTTTTTTTATTTTTATTTTTTAATTTTTATTTATTTATGATAGAGAAAGAGAGAGAGAGAGGCAGAGACACAGGCAGAGGGAGAAGCAGGCTCCATGCACCGGGAGCCCAACGTGGGATTCGATCCCGGGTCTCCAGGACCGTGCCCTGGGCCAAAGGCAGGCGCCAAACTGTTGCGCCACCCAGGGATCCCAATAAAGCATTTTTAAAAAGATGTTTGTACTAGTGACGTTACTGAAAATCACAACAGAAATCACGCTTCCCCGACAATTCAACTTTGTCGTTCCCACGGTTTCAAGCCTTCTGCACGGAGGGGAGGAGCTCTGCGCGGGTAAGCTCAGGACACGGACGTGGCCTTTTCGTTTTTGTCTCCGCGGTCTGTTCAACGACTTAACAGATCTTCATGATTTGTGCTTTAAGTGACCAAGTGCAGTCAGAAGTGGCTGACGGAGGCCACGGCTGGCCCAGGCCCGGAAGGGGGTCTGTATGGGATGCCAGCCGGCACACGCAGCAGATCTCTGTGCGCCTTGGAAGACAGAAGACGGCGGGGAAGGGGCGCCTGACCTGGCTGGGAGGCCCTGGGGCTGCGGGGGCTGCGGGGGGCTGCCCAGCCGCAGAGCAGTCCGCTCAGCGGTAAAGGGCCTGGAGGTTCCAGCTGGGTCTGGGGAGCAGGCCGGCCAGCGCCAGGCTGCTGCTCACGGGGGTGGGGGGTGTCTCCAGCACCCCTGCCACGATGCTGCTCACGTTTGGATCACCAAGGAACCGGCAGGCTGGGGGTTGAGCTTCCTCGGGCGGCTTCCCGGGCCACAGCGTCCTGGGTGTGTGGGCACTGCCTCGGCGCGGAGGCCTGCGGGAGGCTGACTGGCCTGCTGCCCCATCCGGCGCTGGGCGGCGCTGGGCGGCGCTGGGCTCCCATGAGCGGACCGGGCCCTGGCATCGCCCAAGAGCTAGTTTGCTTTTCTCTTCCCTCCAGGAAGGACACTAACCTCCCAGTTCCTAGCAGGGGTCCCAGCCCGTGGCCTGTGGGCTCCTACGTGCTGGGCGGGCTCTCGCTGGTCTAGGCTGGTTCAGCTCTGAGGAAGCTGGGCTGGGTGCGCCTCCATCCCCACAGCGCAGGCCTTCTCTGCAGGGCTCCGGCTCCAGCCCCTTTGCCCCTTCACCTCCAGTGCTGAACACAGCAGTGTGGTCCCTGGGTGCCTCAGACCCCGTCAGGCCGCTGCACTTCCCCAGCACCCTGCCTCCCACCGTGACGCTCGTGGGGCTGCCCAGGGCAGGTCTGTGTGTGCGGTTTCCAGACCCCGAACCCAGTGTCCAGCCAAGGCTCTCCTCCGAGGCCAATGTGGCTGGGCCCGCACTGCTGCCAGCAGCAAGTGGAC
The DNA here is from genome assembly GCF_018345385.1 of Vulpes lagopus. Lineage (NCBI taxonomy): Eukaryota > Metazoa > Chordata > Mammalia > Carnivora > Canidae > Vulpes > Vulpes lagopus. The sequence continues at coordinate 687,596 of NC_054832.1, forward strand.
CAGGGCAGTGCCCTCCAGGAAGGAGGACGTGGGAAGGCCAGGCCTAAGGCAGAGCTTCTCAACCCCCCGGGCTGGAGCCCCCCACGGACACCAGACAGTTGGCCAACAGCCCAAATGGCAACTGAAACAAAACTCCTGTTTATTTCCCAAAGAGACAACATGGGGGTGCTTGGGGAGCTCCACCCAGAGTCTACACTGCAGAGCAGCCACGCATCACTTCCAGAAGAGCACATTCCAGAAAAGCAGCCAGCAGGGGTAGAGGCCCAGAGCCAACAGTGGAAAGAGCATGGCGCCATAGGTATGGTGTTCCAGCACGCCCTGGGCCACTGCCGCCAGGAACAGCTGCCAGCCCTCGGCCAGCGACAGCGGCGCCTCCTGCAGCTCTCGCCAAAGGAACAGGCTGCCCAGGAGCGTGGCTGCGGGGCTCGTCAGCACCAACAGGGTAGCATAGAGTGGCCTGGGTGGAGAGGCGGGGTCAGGCGGGGCCCCGAGATGGGGGCACCGGGCAAGGGCAGAGTCTGCGGTCAGGAGCAAGGCCCTGGGGCTGCGGGGGGCACCTCCTGTAGGGCAGTGTGATGGGGGCTGAGCAGCACGTACCGGGGCCCACAGGGCTTGGTGAGCGCCGCAGCGGGCACCATGGTAACAGCCAGCAGGAAGCCCAGTGAGAAGTTGGTGAGGGCGATGCAGGCCAACTGTAGTGCCAGGTAGATAATGGCCACTAGCTTCAGCGCCATCCAGCCTCTGTCTGGGGCCCGTGCACTCACCACCCTGCGAGGGAGGGGCTCAGAGGTGCTGCCTATGTGTCCAGCCCCCACCCCACCCCCCCCCCTGCAGCCGAGCTCCTCACCGCTGGGTGCTGTGTGGAAGAGCCAGGCCAGCTGCATAGATGGCCAGCAGGGTCAGCACCACGGCCTCGGCCTCAGCCACGGGGAAGTGCTGGGTGGCCACGTGTTGGCCCAGCACTGGCAGAATGTAGAGGGCCAGGCCCATGGCTTGTGAGATCAGCAAAGGCGCCACAAGCGAGGCCAGCCCCACGCTCTGCAAGGGCACACGGACACGGGGGGATAGGCCCTGGGGCTGGTGGAGCCCCAAGGATCCTCGCCACCACCCCACAATCAACACCGAATCGTGGCAGTAATATAATCGCCCGGAGGCCTGGAAGCCCACCCCCACGGCAAGAGAAGAGGGATCATCACCTGTGCTGGCTGGGTGGGAGGACTAGGTCCAGGGCCCCCCCCAGCCTCCTCGGGGCCCACTCCCGCCTCGTGCAACTGCATCCACAGCTCCAGAGCATGGTCTAGTCAAGGACGTTGACGACACCTGTGATGGAATCTGCCCTGGCAGGGGACCCAGGACTCACTCCCACTCCCCCGCTTCAAGGATGGAGGCTTCCCCCAGCCCGGAGCGCAGAGGACCTGATGGCTGGCCACAAACAGACAGTGGGTTCAGAGGATATCTTGAGACCAAGGACTAAGAGCAAGAAGCCGACAGCAGGCATGTAGAGGCCGATGGACACGAAGCGGGAAAGTGCAGGCAGCAGGTAGAAGAAGAAGGACTGGTGCAGGCGCTCCAGGAGGTGGTTGAGTTTGCGGAACACGCCCTCCAGGGCCCTGCGGGTGCGGCAGCATCATGGCCAGCCAGGCCCCCTAGTCTCGCCCCTCCGCCGCCCCCAGGCACAGAGGGGGGCACCAGCAGCCACTTACTTGCCCACTGCCACCAAGTCATACTTGTACTGTCGGAAGCTGTTGATGCCGCGAATGGTCAGGGCCTCCACGCGGTAGCGCAGGAACAGGCCGTGAGGGCCGTGGGGGCGGCCAGAGGCCTGCTGCAGAACCATGAGCAGGAGCGTCTGCAGGCCCTGCAGTGGCCCGTCTACTGACGTCCAGTCCTGGGGCTGCAGCTGGAGGGTTTGCGCACAGGGTCAGAGGAGCCTGCGGCAGGCCCCACGCTGCCCGGGCAGGCAACCCTCCTTACCTTGCCCTGCAGGGTACACAGCAGCCCCCCTTTCTGACAGAAAGTCTGGAAGAGGTTGAGCAGATCGAGGTTGGGCAGCTGCCCATTGAGCCCCTCCACGGCCACGTCCAGGCTAGTGACTACATCAGTGCTCAGCTCCAGAGCCACAGCCGCCTGGATTGCCCCAGCCCGGCCCTGCAGAGGGGAGGACTGCATGCCTGTAGGAGCAGGGGAATGAGCTCCTCTGGGGGGCTGGTGAGGGCAGTGACTGAGACAGGGCGGGCAGGGCAGGAGTACCCACCGGTGACGTTGACGTCGTGGTAGGCCTCAAGCCAGGCCTCCGTGCCCAGAAGGTCTTGCTCTGTCACCAGGAAAATGATGTCTTTGGCCCAGTAAATCTGCCCTGGAGGCCAGAAGCCAGGTCAGCAGGGGGGGAGCAGTGACCCCCACCCTGCCCAGGCGCAGTCGCCGAGGCTCACCCCGAAAGTGGGCAGCAAGTGCCAGCAGCAGCCCCACAGCCTGGCTGTTGGTGGCGTCGGAGCCACAGGGCACGGTGAGCACCAGGGACTCGGTGCTGGCGGCGCGCGGGGCCCGCAGGATGCCGTACACGTTGGTGCCCGACACCATCTGTGGGCAGATGGGGGGGTCGGCTCCACCCTGCCCCGACGACCCCGCCCCCCCGGAGGCCCCGGGCGCGTCCCCGTCCCCGCCCCCGTCCCCGCGATACATAGCGCTCGTGGGCCTCGTCGGGGAAGGGCAGCTTCCGGGAGAAGCTCTGCGTGTACACCTCCAGCCCCACGGACCGCATGGCGCGCTCCAGCCAGGCCGCCGGCAGAGCCCTGCGGGGCGGGCGCGCGTCAGCCGAGCTCCAGGCCGAGCAGCCCCCGCGCCCGGCCCCGCCGCCCCGACCCCGCCGCCGCTCACCCCGCCTTCCTGCGGTGCGCCGCGAAGTCGCGGGCCCAGCCCCGGGCGCGCTCCCCGCCCGCGAACTGCTCCTCCACCATGGTGGAGCCCATGGCGTTCTCCGACATGTAGGTGCGCTGCGTCAGCGGCGGGAAGGCCAGCGCCAGGAACCAGGCGACGCCCGCCGCGTAGCTCAGCGCGCTGCAGGGGGCACCGGGCATCAGCGGGGCCGCCCCGCCCCCCCCGCCCCCCGCCCGGGCCCGCCGCCCCGCCCGCGCTCACCACAGCGGCGCGTTCAGCCGCAGCACCAGGCGGGCGAGGGCGCGCCGGCGCACCGGGTCCGACAGGAGGCCCATGGCGGGCGCCGGCGGCTCCGGGGACCCGGGGACTCCGGGCCGCGGTCGCCGCCCACTCCAGCCGCCGACCCCGCGCAGCGCTCCGGTCCCGCCGAGGCGGCGCGCCTCCCGCACTTCCGGTCCCGAAGGCCCTCGCGCCGCCGCGCATGCCCGGCGCGGGGGCGGGGCCCGGCGCGGGGGCGGGGCCGCCGGACCGCCTGTGGACCGCGAGGCAAGCTCCCACTTGCAGAATCAGAGACGGGAGGGCTGGGGCCGGCGGGAGGACCGGGGAGCACGGACACCGGGGCCCGGCAGGCTCATTTCTACGGAGGTCAGACCGGCAGTGAGCGCACAAGGGAGCTCAGCGGGAGCCCAGCGCCGAGGGCACCGGGTCAGATGACCACAGGGAGGAGGGTGCACAGGCTACTCTCGGCCAGAACGGGTCTCAAGACCTGGGGTATGTGGACTAGAAAGTGGGGAATCCTATTCAGATCAGGAGGTGCCCGGGTGAGGGCGCAGGCCGGCACCACAGATGTGTCAAGACTCCCCACCCCAGGGGAGAACATTTGTTGTGCTTTCGGAGCCTAAGGCTAGGGAGGCCCAAAGGGCTCCCAGGGTGGAGGGGGCCATGCAGTCCAAGCCATAGTCCAGAGGATGTGGGCTGTGGATGTGCTGGCCAGAGAACTGCCTCCAGTCTCACAGCTTGGCTCATTATGCCAGGCCCTGCCTCACTGCTCAGCTGCCTGAACCTTTCCTGGCACAATGGCTGTTCATCCGCAGACAGGCTCCCCAACCTTCCTCTTCAGGGTTTGGGTCTTGAAGCTGGAGAAGGTATGTATTTCATGTGCAGGGGATGGGTACGGTTCCTAGTCACCTCCCAGAGCAAGCACCAGGTCAGGATCTGAGGGTGTGCAAGTGCTGTGCGGAAATTAAAGTACAGCAGATTGTGTGTGGGTTTTATTCTGGGCATGGGGGGCCAGATGGTCAGTCCCCCAGCAAAATAGAGGCCTCGCGTACATGCTGCCGAACCACACGGTCCAGCACGGTGTGCACATCACGGGCAGCCCGGGCAGCCGCCTCTAGCACCTGCTCCAGGTGGTCCTCATGTAGCCGAGCATCCATTTCAAGCAGTGCAATCTGGCCTGAGGCCGGCAGCAAGGCCAGGGCCAGCTGGGGGCCACCTGCTGCCTCTTCCACGTGGCTGAGGTCCGCCAGGGCTGTGTTGTCCACAAAGCCAGCTGAGCAGGCACACACAAAGTCCCGCATGGGTATTCCCGCATCCAGCACTGCCAGCGTGGCTGCATTCACACAAGCTGCGTAGGTCCCGCCATCTGCCTGCAGCACCTGCAAAAACCGCCCAGTGGCATCGGTCCATTAGGCTCTTGTCCCCTGACTCCCATCCTTGCTTCCCCTTCCTTCCCCCTCCCTTCCTGGGTTGATGGCTGCTGCTTGCTCACCTGTACATATATATCTATCTGGGAACGTGGGTGCAGCTGTGTAAGGATGGCTGCCTCAAATGTCTGACGTAGGTGCAGGCCCATCTCACAAGACTTACGGTCCCCATGCGGTCGTCGCTTGCGTTCGCCTGTGCTGAAAGTCGCAGAGCTATACTGACAGTTCACCAGGGCCCTGTCTGGCAGGGCTCGAGCTCGGGAGCCCCGGATCTGGGGGAGGAAGGACACATGAGTCAGGCTCACCCCTCAGCAGCTAACACTACACCTTCCCATCACCCTCCCTCTACTTCCGGCATCTCCATAAGCAAGCAGGAGGACCTCCATCGGAGGGCCAGTTGGCCAGTCTCCAAGTCATCATGTCTGATGTTACTTAACAGGCCTCCTTGTTTCCATCCCTGCCTCGGCCCCTGCTAACCCATTCTCCATCCGTGGCCAGAGCAGGTGTGTTCACAAATATCCAGGCTCGGGATGCCTGCGTGGCTCAGCAGTTGAGCGGCTGCCTTTGGCTCAGGGTGTGACCCCGGGGTCCTGCAGGGAGCCTGCTTCTCCTTCTGTCTGTGTCTCTGCTTCTCTCTCTCTCACAATCGTGAATAAATAAATAAAATCTTAAAAAAAAAATCCCGGTTGATGTCATCTCCTGTACACTTTCGCTGCGTCAATGTCCTGCCGCCTCCTAAAGCTTCCCCATCACCCGTGAAATCCTGAGTCGTGCCCCTGGCCTACAGCGCGGCGGGTTCCTGCCTCCCTAGAGCCCCCCGACCTCGTTCCGAGTTGCTCCCCATCTCCGCCGCTGCGAACGCGCCCCGCTCCGCGCCCCGGCCACTTCCCCGCTCCGGCGTGGACGCCAGGCAGTAGCAGCAGGTGGGTTTAGCCACAGTCCCTCGGCTCACGGAGTTGACGCTCCGCTCCCGAGAAGTCGAACGCGGAGCCCACGGGCTTCGGAAAGGCAGGGGAGGGGCTGCCCAGGAGAGCAAGGCGGTCGGGGACGCGTCGCCGGGAGGACGAGGTCAGGCGCCCCAGCGCGGGGGAACCCAAGCCCCGCGCGCCCCGCCCGCCCCGCCCGCCCCGCCCGCGCGCGCCCACTCGCCTCGTGCGGCCCGTAGACCACCGCCAGCGCCTTGGTGTTGCCTTGCTCGATGTAGGCCGAGCCGTCGGCCTGCGCGAACACGCCCATCCGCGCCTGGATCTTGCGCAGCTCCCCGGCGCGCCGTCCGTCCACCCGGTAGCCCTGGTCCGACAGGAGCTCCAGGCCCGCCATGCCGCCGGCGGCCGGCCGCGCTTGCGACTCCCGCGAAACTACACTTCCCGGCGGCTCCGACCCCACTTCCGGCTTCCTGGGGCCTACGGCTTCCGGCGGTCCGACCCCCACTTCCGGCCCGAGGAACTACGGTTCCCCCGGGGGCAGGCGGCGCCCGCGGCCGTTTGGGGAACTGTCCCACGGCTGCCCGAGGCGGAGACCGGAAGCGGGGAGACTCGCCGGCCGCGCCCCCTCGGGCTCGTCGCAGGGCGGTCCTGACGCCCCCGGGCCTCCCGGGGTCACGCCGCACGCGCCTGCGTCCCGCCCCGCCGCCCGCGCCCCCTGCAGCCCGCTCGGCGCCCCGCGCGCCCCGCCCCTCCCCCCGCCCCTCCCCGCCCCCTCCAGAGCTCCCGTCTGCTCTTCTCCGCTCCCACTAACCGCAGACGGATCGGGAGCACACGCGGTTGTGCAGCGCGTCGCACTGGGAACGCCGGTTATTTTAATGAGAGCAGTTTATACACTTTTATGGTTTTCACTCAAAAAAGACCTTGAGAAAAAAAAAAAAAAAAAAAAAGACCTTGAGAAATCTGCCCCAATAACCCTGGGGAACGCCCGCTAGTTTCCGGTCGGCCGCTCGGTGCCCGCGGGGTGGACGCGCCCAGATGCCCCCCCGCTGCTGCCCGGGGGCGGGGGCGGGGGCGCGGGCGCGCGGGGCCGGGCTAGAACCCCGCGGGACTCCGAGGAGTGGCGGTCGCGGGCGTCCTCCCCCGTCCTGACTCGTGTTCCGACACCTCCTGGCGGCCCAGCGCCGTGGAACCGCCCCGGCCAAACCCTCCCCATCCCCCCCCCCCCCCCCCCGTCCCCGTCCCCGTCCTGGTCCCCGTCGTCCCCCTATCCCCACTCGGTCCCCGTCCTCGTTCCGGTCCCCGTCCCCCGCCCCTCCGTCCCCGTCCCTGTCGTCCCCCTCCCCCCGCCCCGTCCCGGTCCCCGTTCCCCCGCCCCGTCCCCGTCCGCGTCGTTCCCCTCCCCCCGCCCCGTCCCCGTCGTTCCCCACCCCGTCCTGGTCCCCCCTTCACCCCCGTCCACGTCCTGTCCCGGTCCCCATCCCAGTCTCCATCCCCTTCCCCGTCCCGGTCCGCCCCGGCGGGACAGTCATGCCCCACACCAGCTGCCTTATTTGTCTGCTCTGCTGAGCCCGGGCTTCAGGGGCGAATGTGGGAAGCGGAGCCTACAAGCCTGGGCGTTGGGGAGGTGCGGCCCGGGGCCTGGGGACGTGCACAGGCTGTGTGTCCCCCCTTTCCCGCCAGCTCCCACTGTGCAATAAAACCGGCGAATGGGGGATCCCTGGGTGGCGCAGCGGTTTGGCGCCTGCCTTTGGCCCAGGGCGAGATCCTGGAGACCCAGATAGAATCCCACGTCGGGCTCCCGGTGCATGGAGCCTGCTTCTCCCTCTGCCTGTGTCTCTGCCTCTCTCTCTCTCTGTGACTATCATAAATAATAAAAAAAAAAAACGGCGAATGAAGATACCCTCGCCCTTTCCAGAAAGGGATTGAGTAGGGGTTGCTAGACTTAACCTTGCTGCATTGCCTTAGGGATTTCCAATAACGAAGAATAATCCGTCGTCAAGTCTTGCAGCCCGAGGGTTGCCTGGGCTCCTCAGGTGGTTTGCACTTAGGATCTTTCCCCCCCTTTAGTCCTGCAAGTGGTGACAGGCGAGGCCTCGGGAGCTTCCTGGCATAGCCACCTGTGGCCTCTCCGTGCAGCCCAGTGCTTCCCGGAAGTGTGGCACCAGGGCTCCAAGGTGACCTCAAAAGACAAGGTGGGCAGGTTCGGTGTTTCGAGGGCTAGCCTTAGAAGTCCTGGAGTGTTATTCCCACCAGACTGTCGGGGTCAAGGTGGGCATGAAGGTCGGCCCGGACTCAAGGGGGGCATGTGGACCCGGCCCCCGGAGAGAAGCGAGATCAGCGTAAGGCCGTAAGAAGCAGGTAGAATGGACACAGCGGAGCAGGTAAGGGCCCGAGTCCTGCAGGCAGTGTCCCCATCAAGGTACTGGTCTCCTGGATGAACGCGGCACAAGCGCTGGGAGCCAGCCACCGCCCTGGCACGGCGCCCGGTGAGTTGGTGATGGCCACGGCCCTCCGCGCCCGGGCTGCTTGTGCTGGAGTGACGCGGCGTCTTCCCCCGGCGTCTGAGCACGTGCCGTGCCCCTTCCCACTGGGTCAAGACGGCAGTGCTTGTCTATCCCTCAATGCGGGTGGAAGCTCCACGGGGGTCCCCACGGGGGTCCTGCCCCAAGTGCACAGCATTGACACGAGCAGCCCAGGACTATCAGTAATGCTGGTCCTGGGCCTAAGGAGCCCAAAGTGGCCAGGGGGGCTGGTCCCTCCAGATCGCTGGAACCCTTGCGGTGTCCATTGCCGGAAGTGCTCCCTCCGCCCCTGGAACTCCGCTCTCCAGCCTCCTAGCACCTCCTCTTTAGGGGCCGTTCCTGCCCCCCTTGACTCTCTGGCCCTGTGTTGCAACCATGGGTAGGTCCAGGTTCGGGTGCCCAACGAATTTGGGAGCGGTGTTTGGGATCCTCAAGACCACTCCTGGATTCAGGGATTTGCGTGGAGGGCCTGTAGAACCTGGCACAGATTGTTGACCTTGTGGCTGAGATTTATAACAGAGGAAGGATAGGAATCAAAATCAGAGGAATAAGGGTCACATGGCAAAGTTAGGGAACCAAGCACAGCTTCCAGAACCCTCTCCACAGGACACACGACATCCTCCCAGCAGCAAGCGCTGACAGCGTGTGTGGAGACTCAGCTCCTCGGCCGCTCGCGGGGCTGGTCACGCAGGTGCCCTCGGTGGGGCACAAACCCCAATTCCAGATGCCCAGGAGGAAGGCGGGAGTTCAGCACAAACCAGGTTTGTCTGCATGGTTTCAGGCTCAGTGCGCCACCCTTAGGGAACACGGGAGCCTTCCCCTAACGGAAGCTCCCTAGGTGCCTGCTGACCTCCGCGCTCCTCGCCGGCTGCCTTGACTCCTGCGTTGTGCTGTTCCGAAGAATTAGAGGGCAAAGCCACATTTCTGGAATGAAATGAGTAGAGTGAGAAAAGAAATCCTAACATGTAACATAAATGTTTAGATTTGACCGGTATCACACACATCACAAAACACAGACCCAACAGGATGTCCTGAGTCCTCTTCCCGAAGCATTTCTCCGACACGTTTCCCCTGTGCCTCTTGGATGCACGCTCTGGCGCCTCGCAGGTGACCACGTGTGGGGCGCTGGCCGGCCAGTCCGTGGAGCGCGCGATCTTGATGGGGGTTGTGAATCCGAGCCCCACACTGGGTGCAGGGAGTGCTTAAAATTTTAAAAAAAGATGACAACATTTTTGTGATATCGTCATGTATATACAGAGAGAAGATAATTCAGCGTCTTTTCTAACATGTTTGATTAGAGTGTATTTTTATTATAGTTTAGAAAAGTTGTTTTCAGGTAGTGGCTCCTGCGGGTAGTATCCTGTGAGCTTTTATTTATTTATTTATTTAGTTTTTTGTTTTTTTTTTTTTTCCTGTGAGCTTTTAGAATTGTTAAATTTGAGGGGCGCTCTCCCAAATTTCTCCTACATGTGAGCCCTAAGATTTCTGGGCCTTTGGAGTTTTCTTGTTTGTGACTGAATGACCTTAGATATTTTCTGAATTGACGACACTCATCAGCCAAAGCCATCAGCCCGAGGTGTCCTGACTGGGAGCTGGTGGGAGGCGGGTGTGTCCCTAGAAGCCCTTTCTGCTCCGCGTTGACAGCAGTAGCTTAACCACCGCAGGGAGCGGAGTGGCCTGGTTCAGCCCAAGCTGCACGTGGCCCCAGGCCAGCTACCCCCCGCCCCCCGCGCCCCTTCCCCTGTGCCAGGTCTCCCCCGCCGCCACCGTCCGGAGGTACTCATGGTCACCTGGAGGCCTGCTGGGTCGTCCCTGAGCATCTTCCCACCTTAGACCCTTAACGTCATCATACCTGCAGATTCCTTTTGCCGATAAGGTAACATTCACGGCTCTCGGGGCCCAGGACCTAGGTCTCTGTGAAGGTCTTCCCCAGCCTGGGAGGCCGGCTGACGTGAGGCGATGGTGCCCCTGGCCAGCTGGATGAACCCCAGCCGTGCTGACCCCACACGGGCCCCGCGGAGGGTGTGGAGACTGGAGCCACGCGGCCCCGAGTCCAGCAGCGCCGTGCATGGGATGCAGCACAGAACGAAGTCTGCCCTGGAACCTCCACAGGAACCGTCCCCGTGAACATCTCGGCTTTTTTTTTTTTTTTAAAGGATCTTATGTATTTACTCATGAGAGACACAGAGAGACAGAGACACAGGCAGAGGGAGAAGCAGGCTCCATGCAGGGAGCCCAACGTGGGACTCGAACCTGGGTCTCCAGGATCACGCCCTGGGCCTAAGGGGGCGCTAAACCGCTGAGCCACCGGGCTGCCGGAGACTTATTCTTTTAAAGGCCCGCCTGAAAAAAAGGCGGGGGGGGGGGTGCGGAGACCACCTGATCAAGTAATCTCATCCAAGACAATCTCCCTTGAGGGGATCCCTGGGTCGCTCAGCAGTTTAGTGCCACCTTCAGCCCAGGGCATGACCCCGGGTCCCGGGATCGGGTCCTGCATCAGGCTCCCTGCAGGGAGCCTGCTTCTCCCTCTGCCTGTGTCTCTGCCTCTCAGTTTCTGTGTCTCTCATGAATAAATAAATTAAATCTTAAAAAAATTAAGATGGTCATAATCTCCATTGAGATTAAGTGCAGCTGCCACCGTCTCCTGGATCGCTGCTGTCAGAGGCGTCCCCTCCCCAGTGGGCACCGTGAAGACCACCCTCCACCAGAGCTCGCCGTTCCCGGGAGAACCGACTGGTTAATAAGTGGGAACGGTACTGAGCAGACCAGCAAAAAGGAAACAACGATGTGAAATAAACTGATCATGACCAAGGAAGAGATGACAGCAGCACAGAACGGCCCCTTAGAAGGTGCGCCGGGCGAGAGAAGAAAGTCCTTCGTTTGCTCTGAACTGTCGCCCCACTCTGACCCTTAGGGGTAGCTCCCTGGCCGCCGGAGTCTGCTCCGGAGTCTGCTCAGCCCTTTCGTGGGGTCTCCCTGCTGCCTGCCCTGCCCTCCTCCACGAGGCTCTCGTCCCTGGCTGTCCCGCCTCCTCCAGGGCACTTGCCCTCCGTGTGCACTGCTACCCTCTGCCATCCCTGCCAGGCTCAGCACCACCTGGGCCATCTCTTTGCTTCCAGCCCCATCCAAATGCACCTGTTGACGCGCCCCATGTCCCTGGAATTCTGACCCATGCTAGTCTCCTGCTGCTGCTAGGCCAGAAGGGCCCTTCCTGCAGGGCAGCTCAAAAACCCGCTCTCCTGGCCTCTGCAGATGCTGTGATGGCTCTGACTACCTCGGAGACCGTGCCCAGTCACCTGGCCCCGTGACCTGGCACAGCCAGGTGGAGATGCTGCTGCTGGTGGCCAGAGAGCAGCCAGATGGGTAGACGCCTGAATCCTTGACTCCCTCTCTTTGCAACACATCTGTGCCAGGCCGGGATCAAGAAGCTTCCAATGACCAGACATTTCTCCAAATAAGACCTACAAAGGCCACCTGGGTGGTCAGGGGTTGAGCATCTGCCTTCAGCTCAGGGCATGATCGCTGGTCCTAGGATCGAGTCCCGCAGGGAGCCTGCTTCTCCCTCTGCCTGTGTCTCTGCCTCTCTCTGTGTGTCTCTCATGAGTAGATAAAGGAGATCTTTAAAAAAACCAAAGACACGGCCTATGTATACAACGGAGCGTGACTCGGCCGTCAGAAGAGTGAGATCTTACCATTTGCACAGCGTGGGTGGAACTAGAGGGTATGATGCCGAGCGACATAAGTCAGTCAGAGAAACACAATTAGGCCTTGACCTCACGCATATGTGGAATTTGAGAAACAAAACAGTGGATGGGGGGGGAGGGAGGGGAAAATACAGTAAGATGAACTCAGGGAGACGAACCACAAGAGACTTTTTTTTAAAAGATTGTTAAGGGGATCCCTGGGTGGCGCAGCGGTTTAGCGCCTGCCTTTGGCCCAGGGCGCGATCCTGGAGACCCGGGATCGAATCCCATGTCGGGCTCCCGGTGCATGGAGCCTGTTTCTCTCTCTGCCTGTGTCTCTGCCTCTCTCTCTCTGTCTCTGTGTTAAAAATCTTTAAAAATTGTCTGGTCTGGAGGCAGACACTAAACCGCTGAGCCACCCAAGGATCCCAAGAGAGACTCTTAACTCTAGGAAACAAACTGAAGGTCACTAGAGGGAAGGCTGGGGGGACGGGGTGAGGGGGTGACGGGCACTAAGGAGGGCTCGTGGCGTGATGAGCACTGGGCGCTGTGTGCAGCTCGTGAATCACTGACCCCTACCTCTGGAGCTAATACCCCATACGTTAATTCACTGAATCAAAAAAAAGAAAGGATAAGAGAAAAGTGAAAAAAAAAATAAAGAAAGAAGAAGCTTCTACCCTCCAGGAGCGGTTTCCTAGAGGGACTCCAGGGCCTAGGCAGGTCTGCGTCCTCGGTCATTTGGCCCTCAGGGGCCAGAGGTCAGAGGTCAGGTGTGCCCTGCTCCAGGCGGTGGGAACTGCTGGGCTGTGGCTCTGAGGCCTCGGAGCACGGAATGCGGGTGAGGCGCGGGGCAGGGCAGGCGCTGACCTCACAATGACGGGGCCCGCTGTCCCTGGCCAGCCCGCCAGCTGCTGGCAGCTGCCGCCCTGCTGCCGGGCATGTCCCTCCTCAGCAGCTACGAGGGCCTGCGGCAGGAGATCCAGCGGCTCGCGCAGGAGAACGAAGAGCTGCGGCGGCTGGTGCAGCTCATCCAGGAGAACCAGGAGCTGAAGCTGGTGCTCCGGAACCGGGGCAGCAGCCTGGGCTTCTGCGGCTCCGGGCTCCTGGCTGAAGTGGCCGCCAGCCCCCGGCCGCCCCGGCGCAGAACCATCAAGTTCAAGGATGCGGAGAGAGGTGAGCAGCGCCGGCGCCTGGGGGCTCTTCTCTGAGGCCCGCCAAGCTTCACTCGTTCAACTTGTGCCGAGACCACGAAAGTGAGCGGGAATCCCTGCTTCCACGGCTGTGGGGTGCTGAAGGTGCTGCGGGGTGATAGGAAGCAGTGCAGCAGGGACAAAGTGAAGTCGGAGCAGGACGGGACCAGAGTGGAGCCACAGGGCTGGGGCAGAGCTGAGGGAATAGTCCGTGCAAAGGCCCTGTGGTGGCAGCAAGTTAGGTGTGTCGAGGCATAGTGCCGAGGCCAGCGCAGGTGAAGTAGGGGGTGGACGAGGACGAGGGGGGCCTTATAGGTCAGAAGGAACCTGCTGGCAGGATCTGTGCCCCTGGCTGGGCCCCTAGGCTCCCTGACTGATGGGATGAGGTGCGGGTGGCGGATAGTTCTCCCGGGGGGGAAAATGATGGGTGGGGCCAGGGCAGGGCACAGAGGCTGGTGGGGTCGGGATGTCCACCCCGAAGGTGGAGTAACAGCAGGCTGGGCGTGGCGGGACAAGGCGGGTGCGGGCAGTCCCTCGGGTTGGCCTGAGCACTGCGAGTAGGGCACTGCCCGGTGCCTCATGGGGACGGACATGCGTCTTGTGCGGGAGACGCTTACACGGTCTGGGCGGCTGTATGGCCACTCCGCAGGCGGGAGGACGTCCACGGTTCTGGGGGCGGAGGTCCGAGATCAGGGCCTGGTGGGGTTCTCCGTGAGGCTCCGTGGCTGGCTCGGAGCGGCGTCCTCACTTCCTGGGGAGAGCGGGCGAGCTCCTCCGTCTCCTCTTGCGTGTGTGGGCTGGCTGCAGTGCGCCTGCCGTGGGGGATGGAAGGACCTGCTGGGGCTGCAGGGAGGGGTCCTGGTGGCAGTGGGGCTGTGGACCGCCCCCTTGCGGTGTGCCCGGAGCAGGGAGAGGTAGAGCTCCTGCACCGTGGCCACTGGGACTGTGTAGGGCCCCAGCTGGGCTGGGGAAGGGGAAGGTGATAAGGAGCATGGTAGACGCAGGGGTGGGGAGGGGGTGGCCAGCGGCATGGCTGGCTCCCGCCACGGGGTACACTGTCGTCTGGATTTGGCCACAGCCCATCCTTGGGGCCCTGGGTCCCGTGTGCTGCGGAGCTCAAGTCCTCCACACACTGTCCAGCAGGCCTGGCTGGGCAGAGACACCCCTGGAGCCGGGGCTGCTGGGGGAGGCCACTGTCAGAGGTGCGACGGGGTCAGAGGTCACTGACTCACGTGTCTTTCTGGGTACAGTTCTTTCAAAACTGTGTCTCCTTTCCTTCCCCCACCACACAGAAGAGGATGCCGAGGCTGCCAAAAGCCACCAGTCAAAGGTGGCCCTGATGTAGCCTGGGGTGCACCCCCCCCACCTTCCAGGACCCAGCAGGCCTCCAGGGCCCCCGGGGATGGGGAGGCCTGGGGCGTGGGGTGGGCTGCTGATCCCGCACTAGGTGGAGGCCCGCTCACCTGCTGTTCCCTGTGCTTGCCCCCCCCCTTTGAGGCCTTTCCACCCGCGGGGAAACAGGCCATCGCCCCACCGTCAGGGCACCTGCGGTGGCTTTGGGGGACGTCAGCCCTGCTGTGGGGAGGGCCTCGCTGCTCCCCGCTAGGCTGAGGCGGGGCTGCCCCTGGACGGCCGCAGGGGGATGCTCCCGGAGGGGCCCTTGGTCGCTGCGCCGCGGGGAGCCAGGGGGCTGGGGGGGCGCGGGCCTCCTCCCGACGCCCAGGCCCATCCCCGCGGCGCCGGCCTCGCGCCAGGGCAGGTCGCGCTCCTGGGCCAGCCTCGCTCCGGGGGGCACCCAGGTGGCTGCAGGGCGCCCGGGCTCGCAGCCAAGTCGGCTCCCCCCCCCCCCCCCCCGTCCTCCCGGGTGGCTCCGGGCCAGCCCAGCCTGACGCAGCCGCAGCCCGGAGGGCCCTGCGCGCCCCGACCGGTCGTGCGGGGGGCGGGCCCGGCTTCCGGGAGGGGCGGCGGGGCGGGCCCGGGACAGAGCGCAGCGCGGGCGGGCGGCTCGGACCCGCGGCCAGGTGGGCCCTCGCCCGGGCGCCTCGGCCCCGGCCCCCCCGCGGCCTCCCCCCGCCCTCCCGCCCCGCCGTGCCCCCCTGCAGCCTCGCGCCCCGCCCCGCCCGCCCCGCCGTCCCTCCCCCCCGCCCCTCCCGCCCCGCCGTCCCCCCCCCGCAGCCTCCCGCCCCGCCGTCCCCCCCCTGCACCCTCCCGCCCCGCCGTCCCCCCCTGCACCCTCGCGCCCCGCCGTCCCCCCCTGCACCCTCCCGCCCCGCCGTCCCCCCCTGCACCCTCGCGCCCCGCCGTCCCCCCCTGCACCCTCGCGCCCCGCCCCTCCCGCCCCGCCGTCCCCCCTGCAGCCTCGCGCCCCGCCGTCCCCCCTGCACCCTCGCGCCCCGCCCCTCCCCCCGCCCCTCCCGCCCCGCCGTCCCCCCTGCAGCCTCGCGCCCCGCCCCTCCCGCCCCGCCGCCCGCGCACGCCCCGCCCCGCCCCGCCCCGTCCCTGCGTCCCGCGGGGCCTGGGCCCGAAGGTCGAGCAGGTGGGAGGCGGCCCGCGCACCCGCCGCAGCCCCGGGACCCCCGCCCCGCGACCCCCGACGCACCAGCCCCGGCTCCCGTGGCGCGGCCGCCTCCGCGAGAGCTGCTCCGGCCCGCGGGTTGGGGCGGCCGCGCGGGCGCCGGGATCCGGGTCAGGAGGGGCAGCACGTCCCGCGCCCCCGGCCCTGGGGCTGCCCCGTGAGCTGGGCCCGCAGCCCCGCAGCCCCACAGCCCCGCAGCCCCGCAGCCCCGCAGCCCCGCAGCCCCGCAGCCCCGCAGCCCGCAGCCCCGCAGCCTCTCCCCGACCAGGCCCTGCCCCAGGCCGCCCCCCGCGGGGAGCCGGCCCGGGCCTGATCCGACCCGCGCAGTCCTCCCAGGGCTACCGGCTGAGGAGTCGCTGCTGGACTCCAGCCCCGTCGTCATGGGCAGCCCCGAGGGACGTTTCCATTTCGCCATCGACCGCGGAGGCACCTTCACAGACGTCTTTGCCCAGTGCCCCGGGGGGCACGTGAGGGTCCTGAAGCTGCTCTCCGAGGACCCCGCCAACTACGCAGACGCGCCTACTGAGGGCATCCGCCGCATCCTGGAGCAGGTGGCCGCGCAGAGGGGCGGGCGGGGGGGACACCTGGGGACCAGAGGCCTGACGCTAGCCGCGTGGTTCCCAGGAGGGGGGCCTGCTGTTGCCCCGGGACCGGCCGCTGGACACCAGTCGCATTGCCAGCATCCGCATGGGCACGACAGTGGCCACCAACGCGTTGCTGGAGCGGCGGGGGGAGCGGGTGGCGCTGCTGGTGACACGAGGCTTCCGAGACCTGCTGCACGTGGGCACCCAGGCCCGGGAGGACCTCTTTGATCTGGTGAGCTCTCCCGCCCCAGCTGTTGGCTGCGTGGAGCAGGTCGTGTTTTCCCAGGGATGCCGTGGCCTCTCGGGGAGGGCAGTCCTTGGAAGGGTCAGTGCTGGCCCAAGGCCGCCCGCTGCCAGCCAGAGAGGAGGTTCCAGGCACCCCTGGCAGGCACTGTGTCCCCCAAGCCCTCAGAGCATTTCCAAGTTGTCCTGTTCCTGTCCCGGATTCTGGGGGTGGAGCGGCCCAAGACATACTGTTCCGAGTGGGGGGTAGGAGCCCACCACCCCACCCTCCCACTCCCTTACCCCACCCGCTCTGCATGGTTCCCAGAGGGAGCTGCCCTTGTGGGGGTGTGGCACTTGGCTACACTCAGGTGCCCTGGGGCAGAAAACCGCCCCTGGGTGGGCCCTGCTGGGGCCGCCCATCTGACTGTGCCTCCTGGGCCCATGGACCGGCCTGTTGGGGCACATCCCCTCGCCTGCACGGCCCCCCCCCACGCAGAACCCCAGCAAGGCCCATCAGGCCTGGGCGTCCTCTGAGCCTCTGCCTGCCCCCAGGCTGTGCCCATGCCAGAGGTACTGTATGAAGACGTGCTGGAGGTGGACGAGCGCGTGGTGCTGTACCGCGGGGAGCCGGGCTCCGGGACACCTGTCAAAGGTGCGGGCGCCTCCCACGCTGGGGGTGGGGGCGACCGGCCGTGGGGGGCCTCTGACAGGTGGTCTGGGGCTTCCGGGCAGGCCGGACGGGGGACCTGCTGGAGGTGCAGCAGCCCGTGGACCTTGGGGGCCTGCGTGTGAAGCTGGAGGGGCTCCTGTCCCGGGGCATTCGCAGCCTGGCCGTGGTGCTCATGCACTCCTACACGTGAGCGCAGGCCGGCCCGGCCGGGGGGCAGCGGCGGGGGGCCGTGGGCGAGGGCCGCAGTAGCCCTGGGTCGTCCTCGTCCTTAGGTGGGCCCAGCACGAGCAGCAGGTGGGGGCGCTGGCCCGGGAGCTGGGCTTCACGCACGTGTCGCTGTCCTCGGAGGCCATGCCCATGGTGCGCATCGTGCCTCGGGGGCACACGGCCTGCGCCGACGCCTACCTCACACCCGCCATCCAGCGCTACGTGCAGGGTTTCCGCCGCGGCTTCCAGGGCCAGCTCAAGGTGAGGCCCGCCTGCCCCTCCCGGCCCCCCGCGCGCCGGCCGGCGCCTCACTGTCCGGCTGCCGGTGGGTCCGCAGGACGTGCAGGTGCTCTTCATGCGCTCCGACGGCGGCCTGGCCCCCATGGATTCCTTCAGCGGCTCCCGCGCTGTGCTCTCTGGCCCCGCTGGGGGGGTGGTCGGCTACTCAGCCACCACCTACCGGGCGGAAGGTGGCCAGCCTGTCATTGGCTTTGACATGGGAGGTAAGAAGGGTGAAGGGTGGGGGCGGGCTGGGCGGCGGCGCGGGAGACGACCCGTCCGCACCCCCACCAGGCACATCCACCGACGTGAGCCGCTACGCTGGGGAGTTCGAGCATGTCTTTGAGGCCAGCACGGCTGGTGTCACCCTGCAGGCCCCCCAGCTGGACATCAACACCGTGGCAGCTGGGGGGGGCTCCCGCCTCTTCTTCAGGTAAGCCCCGGCACCTGGGCTGGGCCCCCTAGCCCTGCCTCCCGGCCCGCCTGAGTCCAGTCCTCCCTGTCCCAGGTCCGGCCTCTTTGTGGTGGGGCCTGAGTCTGCAGGAGCCCATCCTGGCCCCGCCTGCTACCGCAAGGGTAAGAGCTGCCACCTGCCCCTCCAGGCCCCTTCCTGTGCTGCCCGGGCTCACCCCACCCCTTCGGCCCTGCCCCTGCTGCCCCCTCCTGGACCCCATCTCCAGCCCCCAACCCCCACACCATGCACACCTCCCAGGGGGCCCCGTGACGGTGACGGACGCTAACTTGGTTCTGGGTCGCCTACTGCCTGCCTCCTTCCCTTGCATTTTTGGGCCGGGAGAGGACCAGCCACTGTCCCCTGAGGCCTCCCGGAAGGCCCTGGAGGCTGTGGCCACTGAGGTCAACAGCTTCCTGACCAATGGGCCTTGCCCGGCCTCCCCGCTGAGCCTGGAGGAGGTAGCCATGGGGTTCGTGCGTGTGGCCAACGAGGCTATGTGCCGGCCCATCCGCGCGCTCACGCAGGTATGCCTGCCTTTGCCCTCCAACCCTGCTCCCCACTCCCACACCTCCCACCCAGGCAACCCAATCTGGGGGAAGGGTGGGGGGCCGGACAGGGTAAGGCACGCCACCGAGCCCCTCTTGGCTTCCCAGGCACGAGGCCATGACCCCTCGGCCCACGTGCTGGCGTGCTTTGGGGGAGCTGGTGGGCAGCATGCTTGTGCCATCGCCCGCGCCCTGGGCATGGACACCGTGCACATTCACAGGTATGTTGAGAGTTGTGCACACACATGTCCTGGGGTGGGGAGCTGGCTCCGGGAGGCAGCCCCACATTGCCGCGGTCCCTGTCCCCACAGGCACAGCGGGCTGCTGTCAGCACTGGGGCTGGCCCTGGCAGACGTGGTGCATGAGGCGCAGGAGCCGTGCTCGCTGCCTTACGCGCCTGAGACCTTTGTGCAGCTGGACCAGAGGCTAAGCCGCCTGGAGGAGCAGTGTGTGGACACCTTGCTGGCCCAGGGCTTTCCCAGGTGGGGCTCGAAGGGTTGGGGTGGGCTTGGCCCTTCAGAGTCACCCCCTAGTTGGATTTACTGCCAACTTCCCCAGGTGGTGCTGGTGCCCCTTTGGGCAGTGGTCAAGGAGGGCTGGACCCCTGAGTGCTGGAGGAGGCAGGACAGGAGTCCTCTCGGGGTGCCCTGTGCAAGTGCCCCGCCTGCCCCCCTGCTGCAGGTCCCAGATCAGCACCGAGAGCTTCTTGCATCTACGCTACCAGGGCACGGACTGTGCCCTGATGGTGTCTGCGCACCAGCACCCGGCCACTGCCCACTCCCCCCGTGCCGGTGACTTCGGGGCAGCCTTCGTGGAGAGGTATGTGAACTCTGCGTCCTGGGAGCCCTGGTGGGCACCTGCCAACCTGGCCACCTTGCCCTGACGGTTCTCTCGCTGGTGGGTGTGCAGGTACATGAGGGAGTTTGGCTTCATCATCCCTGAGCGGCCAGTGGTGGTGGACGATGTGCGCGTGAGGGGCACTGGCCGCAGTGGCCTTCGCCTTGAGGATGTCCCCAAAGCTCAGAGTGGACCTCCCCGGGTAGACAAGGTGGGTGGCTCTGCCTCGGCCTGCAACACCCCCCGCCCCGCCCAAGGATATGGGGTAGGCGGGGGATGGGGATGCCCAGGGAGGGTACTGGGCCGAGGAAGCTCGCTCATCCCACACCCTCCTCAGATGACCCAGTGCTACTTTGAGGGGGGCTACCAGGAAACCCCTGTCTACCTGCTGGGAGAGCTGTGTTCCGGGCACAAGCTTCAGGGGCCCTGCCTCATTATTGACAGCAACAGGTGGGCCTTGGGGGCCTGAGCTCACCCAGGGATCCTGGCTGAGGGTTCTCTGGCCCAAGGCTACAGGAGTGTGAAGGACTCTGGGGTCCCATTATGTTCGGCGTGCCCCCCCCCCCCGCCTGGGGATGTTGGGTCCCTATTTGGGATGAGGGGGTCTGGCTTGGCGCCTCCAGCCTCTTGTGCCCCTGCCCTCAGCACCATCCTGGTGGAGCCAGGGTGTCAGGCGGAGGTGACGGAGACCGGGGACATCCGCATCTCTGTGGGGGCTGAGGCCCCGAGCACCGTGGGGGCCCAGCTTGACCCCATCCACCTGTCCATCTTCTCGCACCGCTTCATGAGCATTGCTGGTGAGTGCCCCCCGCAGTGGCCCTGCTCCCTGTGGAGCATATGGGAGTGTGCACACTGTGCAGAGGTGGGCACAGGCTGTGTGGCTGCAGGGGTGTGCAGAGGGAGGACAGCATGCCCTGGGGGAGGGAGCTGCAGTGGCACCCCTGCTGGCGACAGAATGGGCAGTGCGGCCCGGCACTGGGATGGCCAGCCCCACCGTGCCAGCATTAGTGGCCGTGGGATCCGAGATTACTGTCCTGTTGGACGGGGAGCAGGCTCAGCACAGCGGACCCATCTGTGCAGGGTCAGGCTGGGGGCTTGCTGGGGGCCCTAAGTCCTGCGTCGGGCAAGGAGGAGGGTTGGTGTGGGATTCTGGGTTCTTGTGGAAGCTCCAGGCAGGGATGGGGGGTGCCAGGCAAGACGTGGCCTGGCGGTGGCCTTGCCGCGTGCAGGTGGGTCCCAGGTCTGGGCTCCAGAGACCTCGAAGGTGGAGGTCCCGCCTCTGCATGTTCTGGGGCTGCGCTGTGTGTGGGGTGGGGCCAGCGGGCTCCTGGTCACTCTGTGCCCCCAGAGCAGATGGGCCGCATCCTGCAGCGCACAGCCATCTCCACCAACATCAAGGAGCGTCTGGACTTCTCCTGTGCTCTCTTCGGGCCTGATGGAGGGCTGGTATCCAACGCCCCCACATCCCCGTGCACCTGGGAGCCATGCAGGAGACCGTGCAGTTCCAGGTTCGGTGGGTCCCTTCTGCTTCCCTCACCCCACCCCTCACCTCCACCGCTTCCAACTCCAGACTGTCTCCTGGTTTCAGATCCAGCACTTGGGTGCCGACCTCCACCCTGGCGACGTGCTGCTGAGCAACCACCCCAGCGCCGGGGGCAGCCACCTGCCAGACCTGACTGTCATCACACCGGTGAGGACCTCGGCCTGGGTGTCTTTGGGGGGCAAGGGTGGCTGACACAGCCGACCATTGCTCTCTATCCCCAGGTGTTCTGGCCAGGTCAGACTCGGCCTGTGTTCTACGTGGCTAGTCGTGGGCATCATGCGGACATTGGGGGCATCACAC
Organism: Vulpes lagopus; assembly: GCF_018345385.1. Classification (NCBI taxonomy): domain Eukaryota; kingdom Metazoa; phylum Chordata; class Mammalia; order Carnivora; family Canidae; genus Vulpes; species Vulpes lagopus. The sequence goes on from NC_054832.1 coordinate 708,719, forward strand.
CAGGCTCCATGCCCCCCCACTCCACCACACTGCAGCAGGAGGGTGCTGTCTTTCTGTCTTTCAAACTCGTCCAGGGGGGTGTCTTCCAGGAGGATGGTGAGTGGGAGTGGGGTTGGGGCCATGGCGAGGCACGGGGGAGGGTTCAGTGGGCTGGCACACGTGATCGCTCCTTCCAGTCAGGGCCGGGGCGCGTGGGAGGCACTGGGACGTGGCCTGCTGGCCCAGGCCTGCCTGGGGGAGCCAGGCGGTAACCCCACAGTGGTTGCAGATCATCTCTCAGAGGTTGCCAGACAGCTAAGCCGGGCTCTGCCTGGATCCAGGAAGGCCTCAGTGGTTTTGGGGGTAGGGAGCTGGCCAGGACACCCATGGAACCAGGCAGAGGAGGGAGGGGAGCCTATTTCAAGGTAGGCAGCTGCTCATGGTAGTCACAGTCACAGTCTGCACTGTGTTTGCACGGGGTCCAGAGGCTGCAGAGAAGCAGTGAGGACAGAGCCAGCGACTGCAGGCTCTTGGAGAACTTTCTTGGGCCTGGGTATGAGTCATTGGGTAGCAGGGTGGCCATGAATGGCTTCAGTGGGGCTTGCACTGGAGAGCGCCCAGCTACATGCAGAGTGATGGGGGGCTGGAGGGTCACCCAGAGGCCAGGCTGAGTGGGGTGGGGGGCAGCTGTGGTTGCCCTGGACGGTGCTGGCCCTCAAGCTGGGTGGCAGAAAGGGGGGTAGGGACCACTGTTCTGGAGAAAATCAAGGTTGGCATTTGGTTGGATTTGGGGATGAGGATGAGGAGTCAGGTTTGGACAGCTGGAGGATGGAGGGAGGCTCTGGCACTGAGCAGGCACAGAGCTCCTGCAGGGACGTTAGGATAGAAGTTGCAGTGTGGCCCAGGAAACAAGGGCCATGGAAAATTCAGAGCTGGTGTGAGGCCTCAGGGATCTGGGAGCCCAGGGGGGCATCCCAGAGTGAGGGTCGGTGGGGTAGGCAGGGGGCAGGGTGCAGGGTGGGCTCTCAGAGCTGCAGGCTGCTGTGGGTGCAGGAGACACAACTGAGTAGCCCTGGCCACTCCCTTGGTCAGGGTGGGGGGAGCAGGGGGCAGAGGGCAGGGATCACGGGAGAGACACGTGCAGGCATGTGACAGGACACAGTGGCCAGGGAGCCTGAGAGAGTACTGTGACCCAGACTGTTGGCTCCTGGGGCTCGTCCGGGGGCGGGTAGGGGCCTCCTTCAGCTTCGTGCGGAGGTGGGGCGCAAGCCAGAGCTAGCTGCTCTTTCGCAGGGGTGGGGCGAGGGCCCCTGGGGGCAGTGTGAGTGGGGGAGGGCCAAGGGAAGTGGGTTTTCTCCTGGAAGAGGTGGGGAAAACGCAGGTGGGGGAGAGGTGGGCAGGGGGAATGAAAGGTGGAAGCAGATTGCTGAGGGAAGCACCTCAAGCTCCTGTGAGGTCATAGGCGAGACAGCCTACGGGTGCCCTGGGTGCGGGAGGGTGGGAAGGTTGAGCAGATGGGAGGAGGCTGGGGCTTGGGGGGTTGCTTGTGGGGAGCCAGTGAAGGGCCAACATGGGGAGCCCCACACCATACAGTGCCCAGTAGAGGGGAAGTAGGTGTGAGCAGGGCCCCAGGCAGCCCCAGGGGCTGGAGGGTGGCTCAGCGGTGACCTCCTCCGTCCAGCGGTGACTGAGGCCCTGCGGGCTCCAGGCAAGATTCCCGGCTGCAGCGGTACCCGAAACCTGCACGACAACCTGTCAGACCTCCGTGCCCAGGTGGCGGCCAACCAGAAGGGCATCCAGCTGGTGGGAGAACTCATTGGGCAGTATGGCCTGGATGTGGTGCAGGCCTACATGGGCCACATTCAGGTGGGCCGAGGGGGCAGGAGCAGGTGGGCAGCTCTGTGCCACCCCAGGAGGCTGGGCCGGGAGGCGGGGAGGCGGGGGACCCCTGGAGGCGGCCGGGCTGCGGCTGACCCTCCCGACCGCCAGGCGAACGCGGAGCTGGCTGTGCGGGACATGCTGCGGGCCTTTGGAAGCTCCCGGCAGGCCCGAGGCCTGCCCCTGGAGGTGTCGGCGGAGGACCACATGGACGATGGTTCCCCCATCCGGCTCCGCGTGCAGATCAACCTGAGCCAGGTCAGGCGGCGGGAGCGGGGCGCAGGGCATGGGGGCTCAGTGGCCTGGGGGCTGCTGACCTCTCCCCCCCATCCCCTCTGCTCCCCTCCCGTGGGCAGGGCAGCGCAGTATTTGACTTCAGCGGCACCGGGCCCGAGGTGTTTGGCAACCTCAACGCCCCGCGCGCCATCACGCTGTCCGCCCTCATCTACTGCCTGCGCTGTCTGGTGGGCCGCGACATCCCGCTCAATCAGGTGCGCGGGAGCATGCGGTCCCCGCTGGGGGGGGCGACGGCGGCCGACGGCGCTGGGATCCCCGTGCTGGCCTGGGCCACGGCCCTCCCCACCCGCCCTGACAGCCGGCCCCGCCCCCGCAGGGCTGCCTGGCGCCGGTGCGCGTGGTGATCCCTAGAGGCTCCATCCTGGACCCGACCCCCGAAGCGGCCGTGGTGGGCGGCAATGTGCTCACGTCGCAGCGCGTGGTGGACGTCATCCTGGGGGCCTTCGGGGCCTGTGCCGCGTCCCAGGTGCGGGGCCGGGCGCGCTGGGGCGTGTGGCCGGGGAGGGGCTGCCCGCAGCCCAGCGCGAAGCTCGCTTGTCCCCCCAGGGCTGCATGAACAATGTGACCCTGGGCAATGCCCACATGGGCTACTACGAGACGGTGGCGGGCGGCGCGGGCGCGGGCCCCGGCTGGCACGGGCGCAGCGGCGTGCACAGCCACATGACCAACACCCGCATCACCGACCCGGAGATCCTGGAGAGCAGGTGAGGGCGCGGCCGGCGGGGGCGGGGCGGGGCCGGGGCGGCCGCACTCAGCCCCCCGCCCGCGCAGGTACCCGGTCATCGTCCGCCGCTTCGAGCTGAGGCTGGGGTCCGGGGGCCGCGGCCGCTTCCGGGGCGGCGATGGTGTCGTCCGCGAGCTGCTGTTCCGCGAAGAGGCGCTGCTGTCCGTGCTGACCGAGCGCCGCGCCTTCCAGCCCTACGGCCTCCACGGTGAGCGGCCCTGCCCCCCCCCCCGTGTGCCCCCTCCGGCCGCCCGCCCCGTGTCCCCACCAGCCCCTGCGTCCCTCCCTCCCTGGCCTCTTCCCGCAGGGGGCGAGCCCGGCGCGCGGGGCCTAAACCTGCTGATCCGCAAGGACGGCCGCACGGTGAATCTGGGGGGGAAGACGTCGGTGCCCGTGTTCCCCGGGGTAAGGGTTGCGCCCCATCCTTTCTCCATCCCGCCCGCCGCCCACGGGCCCCCCATTCCACAGGGAGTGAGCGCAGTTGCAAAGAACCAGAGACACTTTAATTTGGTTTCTGAAGGGGAGGGCGCGCAGGGGCATCGGTGGGCCAGACCTGCCGCTGCGCATGCGCCACCCGGAGGGTGGGGGGACTGCAGGGGAGGGAGGGAGGCGGACGCCCAGGCCCAGCCGCCCCTCTGTTTCGCAGGACGTGTTCTGCCTCCACACCCCCGGCGGGGGCGGCTACGGGGACCCGGAGGACCCCGCGCCACCATCAGGGTCGCCCCAGCACATCCCCGCCTTCCCTGAGCGGGGCAGCGTCTACGAGTACCGCAGGGCCCAGGAGGCGGTGTGAGGGCGGCCCCACAATAAAGATCTCCCGGCCCCGTGGCCCCGCGGCAGCCGGCCAGGCTCAGCTGTGCGTCCGTGTCTGTCTGTCCACCCGGCCTCGCCACCATCGCCTGCGTGCATGTGTCAGGGCAGCACGGACACTCGGAGCTGAAGTCCCACGGCCAAGTGGTCTGTGAGCCCGGCCAGGGCGGTGCTGAAGGTCACCTGCTCCACGTCCTGGGGGCAGGAGGCAGTCAGGGGTCGCCCCAGCGCCAGCCGGCCCAGCGCCCTGACCCCCGGACTTACTGGGCTCAGCGGGGCTCCGGCCACTCCCCGGTACAGGACGTAGTCGAGGCGCCGGCCCCGCCAGGGCTTAGGCCGGGGGCCTCCGCGGGCAGGGCCAGCCAGGTAGCGGTGGCGCCCCTTCTCCTGCTCCAGGGCCCTGAGGACGAGCAGTGTCACCAAGGCCAGGGCTCCCCTCCGAGGCAGGGCTCTGGGCGCTGGCTGACCCCCAGGTGGCCACTCACCTCCGCAGCATCTCTGGGGAGCAGACCACCGAGTGGTGGAGAGTGGAGGTGTTCAGGATCGTGCCTGGGGGGGGGCGGTGTCAGCGGGGGAGCCGCGGCCCCAGAGCCCTCCCCAGGACCCCTCCCCAGCGGCCGCCCTACCCAGGGCCCAGGGCTGCTCCCGGCGAGTGCCCAGCCGGCAGGGGTCCCGGAAGCGGTCGAAGAGCTGGTGCTCCTGCTCCTGCGCGTGGTCTGCGGAGGGAGGCCGGTGCTCGGTGGGCGGGGCCCGGCGCCGCCCTGCCCCGCCCCCGCCCGCCCGCCCCGCCCCCCCTCACCTAAAGAGCAGTTGTCGAAGTTCAGGTCACCCAGAAGCACGCTGAAGGCCACGGCCTCGCCGCTCTGGCGGCTCTCGGCTTCGAAGCGCTCGATCCAGTCCAGCAGAAGGGTCAGCTGCTTGCAGCGCAGGGGCCCGTCCTCTGCGGGGGGAGGGGGGCACCGCTGAGCCCAGCTGCGCGCCCCACCCCCGCCCCGCCCCGCCCCGCCCCGCCCCGCCCGCGGTGCTCCCGGCGGCGAACAAACGGCGCGGGCGGCGGAGACGCAGACGAGGGTAGGACCCGCCGCCAGGACGAGTCCGCGGGGCTCACCGCTCGGCGCATGCAAGTGCGTGCAGTGCAGGAAGCCCACGACGCGGCGCCCGTCCAGGATGCCCACCTGCGCCTGCAACACCGTGGACGGCCCCAGCGACCCTCGCGGCTTCCACCCCACGCCCTGCCCTCTCCCCGGCCGGGAGCGCGCGGCCGCCGGGCCCGTACCTGTGCGGAGAGCAGACCCTTGGAGGCCAGCGCGTCCTCGCGGCGTGCGTGGGGGAAAGGCCGGAAGGCGGCGCGCAGCAGCGGGTAGCGCGAGGCCAGCAGCAGCCCGCTGCCCAGCAGCTTGAGGTGCGGCCCGCGCTGCAGGCCGAGGGCGCCCACGTCGTACAGCACCGGGCCCAGGCTGGGCGCCAGGCGGCTGACCAGGCGGTGCGCCGCGCGCAGGTCGAACACCTCCTGCAAGCACACGAAGTCCAGGCCCGCCGGCAGCGCGGCCGTCAGCGCCCCAGCGGGCGCCCCCGGCCCCGGCGGCCCGCAGCCCGCGGTCCCGTAGCGCGAGGGCCGCAGGGCGCCGACCAGCAGGGCGCCCACCTCCTCGGCGCGCCGCCCGCTGCGGCCCAGGTTGCTGAAGCGCGCCAGCCCGTCGGGCAGCAGGCACACGTTGGCGCTGAGGAAGCCGAAGCGGCGCGCGGGCTGGGCCGGGGGGCGCCAGGGCGCGGGGGGCGCCCAGCAGGGCGGAGGGGGCGCGTAGCAGAAGGGGCGGCGCCAGGCCTGCAGCAGCAGCCACAGCGGCAGCGCGGGCAGCGCCAGGGGGAGGCCGGCCAGGAGCAGCAGCAGCAGCGCCCCCGCCGCGCGCGCCGCCGCCCTCAGCCCCGCCAGGCCGCCCGGACGCGCCCCGGGCGCGCAGCAGCCCAGCAGCCGGTCCAGGGCCCAGTAGGCCGGGAAGAGCAGGGCTCGGGCCAGGCGGTGGAGGGCGTGCAGCGCGGGGTGCGGGAAGGCGGAGGGCCGCAGGGCGGCGGGCGGCGGGGGCCAGGCGGGCGCCGACTGCATGGCGCGGGGCTTCCCGGCCTCGGGCGGCCCCGCCACTCGACCCAGCGCGCGAGGCGATTCGTCGGCGCCCGCGGGAGCCGCAGGGAGTCTCGGGCGGGGCTGCGTGGCGCGGCCTGTGCGCGGCGCGGGGACGGTGCGGCGCCCCGTGGGGGCGCGGGCGCGGGCGCAACGGGCGCCCCGGGCCGCGCTCCCCTCCGCCGCGCGGACTCGCCGTTGCACGGAACAAAAGGGAAAGCGAAAGAGCCCCTGGCGTCGCGGCCCCGCCTCGGATCCTCCTCGCCCCGCCCCGCCCTCCGCTGAGGGCCGCGGGAGCCCCCAGGCCTGCGCGCCGGAGCGGCCCGGGCGCAGCTGGCACCCCGGGGAGCAGCAGCCCCTGCGGCGCCGGCGGAGCGAGTGCGGGGCGCGCTGGCCCGGCTCCGTCCCCCGCCCCGCGGGCAGCGCGGAACTGCCGCCGCCGCCCCCGCCCCCACCCCCACCCCCGCCCCCACCCCCGGGTTGCGACGTCCAGCAACTGAGTTCAAAGCCACAGGAGCCAGCCAGCCCCGGGGCGCCCCGCAGAGCTTCCCCGAGGCCCCCGCGGTGCCGGCGCCCGACCCTCCCCCAGGGAGCTCCCCTCCGGGGTGAGGGGCCGTTGGTTCGGCCTGTGCCGCCGCCCCGCCCCCGGGCACGCGAACCGCACGGAAACCAGCTCCCCACCGGGGCCCACCCGCACCGGCTCCGTCGGCTCCCAGGGCCGCGCTGCCCGGCGCTGTCGGGGCTGCCGCGGGGCCCCCACCTGTCGGACCTGAGCTGTGGGCCAGACCCCACCGCGCCCCGGGCTGGCTCTTCCGTTGCTCGGGGCTGCCCTTCACCGCGCGGGCAGGGGAGGCGGGGCCATCCCCTCCGGGTTCTCCGGAATCCCGACCCCCTTCAGCACCAAGGTCTGGTGCTGGCCGTGGCCCCTTCCTGGTGATGCTGGGCCTCCCCGCAGGCAGAGCGACACTTCTGTCTCCGGGTGTCTACCTATCAGAGTCCTCCCTGCCTTCCCCAGGGGTCTGGCTGGATCCCCGAAGCAGCAGGCCCGGGAGTGGGGAGGGCCAGGAGGCAGGGAGCGCCTGGGAGAGGGCTCTAGCACACCCAGGAACCCCGGACCCTCTCCTTCCCTGCAGGAACCCCGGACCCTCTCCTTCCCTGCATTCCTTGCTGGTGGCAGCTAAGATTCCTCTGCCTGCTGGAGTCTTCTGGAAGTCAAGCCCTGGTGCTCAGGGGCCTGCTCTGCTGGGGTCCTCATTCCCCCTTCTCAGCCGCCTCTGCCTCCCACTGCAGCTCCAGCCTCTCTGGCCTCCTCAGACAGGTCCTGTGCTGTCCCCCACCCCTGTGGCCCCAGGCCACCCATGGGCTCCCCCCCACTCACAGCCTCCCAAGGACTAGCATCCTGCCTGCACTGTCCACAGGCCCTTGCCCTCCTGGTGTCCCGACTGACCCCCCTCCATCCTCCATCCTCCCCGCTCTTCCCGCCCTCCCCCCCTCTCCTCTTCCCAGCCCAGTACAGAGGGGATTCCCACATCCACATCCCGTGCCTCCCGCTTCTGCCTTCCGCTCTGCACCCAGGCTTCAGCTCCCACCTGGCACTGATGCTGCACCTGGGCTCCTGTGGCCTCCTGCTCTTCCCCGTCCCAGTGTCAGGGGCCCCTCCTACTCCCACTGCCAGGTGAGGGAAGCCATGGGACCTTTGAACACTGCCAAACTTCGGTCTTGGGGTTCTCATGAAGGGCCCTGGGCTGGGCATGGAGCCCCAGAGCAGGCAGGATTGAAGGGGTGTGGGGGGTGAGGTGCTGGCCAGCCACCCCAGGACAGGCGGCACCACCCAAGAGTTCAGGTCTGGGCCCGGCCCGCGGCTAGCGTCTGTGGAAGCTTTAATGGCCTTGCATCGGGATGCAGGGCAGGGTGGCAGGAGCCAGGGTCACCAGATGAACATGGGCTTGCCATCGTCACGTGCCAACTGGCTGAGGCAGGAGAGCAACAGCAGCGCGTCGGTGAGCACGCTGGGGTGCACGGTCTCCACCAGCACGCGCTGCAGGAAGTCCATGCTGTAGGAGCCGCCCTCGGACGCAGCCAGCTCCGGCCGCTCGCGCAGGATGCCGTAGGCGTTCACCAGCTGCTCGGTCAGCGCCGGGTGCACCCGCCCGTTGTAGCCCAGGCTTTGTAGCCGGTTCATGATGGTTACGTAGCGCTGTGTGAGCGTCTGGCACAGCTCCTCATCCAGCTTGTGGTCGCTGGGGTTCAGGGAGGCCTGAGGGGAGAGCGGCCATCAGGGTCCCTCCACCCTGCACTGGTACAAAGGCAGGAGAGGGGCGACTGTGTCTGTGGGGGTGCTGGGGTTCCTGGAGGTCCCGGGGTGTGCTAGAGGTGTCCTGGAGGTCCTGGGGGAGAGGCTCCAAGGAGCCTAGGGCAGGGGGAACCTAGTGGGTTGAGCTGCAGGGGAGGGTTCTCCACCAGCAGGGATTTGGGACTGAGCTGAGGTCATGAAATGCTGACAGCATGGCTGGGAAGGAAGGAAGACGGGGGGTCCTTAAAGATCCCGGCCATACCACTCAGGGGCTTTCCCAGGCCTCCTGCTACTCCCTGAGGCTTCCACCTCCTTTCCAGCCCCCTTCTCTGTTCCAAGCACCCTTGGTCTCAGCGCTGAGGGTCCCGCCACCCCTCTGGTGACCCCTCCTGGTACCTGGACCTGGGGACTGGCAGCGACTGGTGGGTCCCCACCCACTTCTTCCTTGCCTGGGCCCCCCAACCAGGCACTGACTGCATCCCAGCATCTCAGGAGGAAGCAGGAAGCCAGCTCCTCTCGGCTCCTGCCATCACCTCCTGGGCATGTGACCTGCACATGCACTCAGGGCTCCCTGTTCAGAAGGGCCCACACTCTGCTTCATGCTCTGCTGTAGCCACCCTGAAGTTCTTTATAAGTTTTGAACAAACAGCCCCCTGTATTTTCATTTGCACCGAGTCCTGCCAGGCCCACCGAGTGACAGGTCTGCAGTAGTTGGACAGGGTCTCGCTCTGACTGATCTCCCCCTGCACTTCCCACTGCTGCACCTCCTGGGGTTAGGGCCTATCTGGCCCCGCGCACCCCCTTCCAGCCATCCCCTGGATGCCCACCAGGCTGCTTCCTAAGCCCTCAAAACAGCGTGCTTGGCCTCACCTCCAGGAAAATCCCCTGTCCTCTCCTCCCCCGATGGTCATGTGAACAGAGCACTGGACTCACGGCTGGGCTCAGCTAACATGACCTCTGACCTCTGGCAGATGCACCCAGAGCCCTCTGCTCAGCACTCAGTGCACAGTCAGCACCAGGACAAGCCTGACTTCCTGACTCTAGGCTCCTCTTGGCCTCTAAGCCTTCTCTCTCCATCCGCCGTTTCCTTCCCCACGTCAGGCGGCAGGGAGCTCAGCCGACTCTCTGGGTAAGCGGTGAACCTGCAGCTCTTCATGCCGAACGGCACAGAGCGCAGTGGGTGGACAGCGTTAAGCCTCGTCCCCCTATGGGGATGTCAGGACCCATCGTCTGCTCCCCCTGGGGAGCACACTCCTGCTGTGTGCCACACTGGGTGTATGGAGCCCCAGATAGGAGCACAAGTCTGGGGGGAGCACACGGCACCCACTCTGCCAGGGTGCTGGACAGGGGAGAGGAGTGCGGGCACATTGACATTGAGACAGGCCAGGGCCGCCCCAAGGACATGACCCCTTGAGAGCAGAGGGCCAGGCGAGGGCAGTGAGTGGGGAGGAGCAGGACAAGGACCCCGCCGGAGCCAGGGAGCAGTGGGCATGAGTCCCTACCATGCCTCCTGGCACTGAGAAGCTGGCAGGGCTGAGCAGAGCGTGGCGGGGGGCCCTGTCATAAAGGGCCAGAGATTCCTGGTCCATTGGCTTTGTGACTCTAAAGGATCGTGCCGGCCATATGAGGGGATGGGCAGAAGCTGGCAAGAGAGAGTGAAGGTCCTGTCTATCCATCGCACAGATTCTCAGTCCTGCCCTGTGTGGGGCGCTGAGCAAAGCCTCCTGAGTTTACAAGGATAACAAAGCCGAGGAGGAAGACGGAACTGGGAGTGCTGCCGCGGGGAGCAGCCGGCTGCCGGGGCGAGGGTCTCTGGAGGGGAGAGGATGCCTGGGCTGCCTCTGAAGGATGAGGACGACGGGAGCAAAGGAGCTTCCAGGACAGGGAACAGCACGCATGGCGCAGAAGGTGCTGGGAGGCGGAGCGCAGAGCAGGGGGTCACGTGGAGAGCCGGTTTCAATGGCTGTTTCAGTGACCATACTGGGTCTGAGCCTCAGTTTCCCTGCTATGAGAGGAAGGAAACCACCTGACGGCTATTTTGAAGATTAAAGGAGGTATCTCCAGGGGTGCTGAGCACAGCATCAGTGCTGGTCTGCACCACCACGAGGGGCCCTAGTTCCATAGGACACACCAGTGGGCTCGCTCATGGGGCAGAATTGCGTTTCCCAGGAATGGAGGGAGGAGGGGCTTCCCAGGGTGTTGGAGCTGGCCCGGATGAGGCCACCCCCGCGCCTCGCTCCCACCCTAAGCTCTCCTGCCCCCCAGCATGTATCAGCCCCAAGCCCTGGCGTATATGGTCAGGGCTTTGCTCGCTGGGGAGTGGGGGAGCTCCCCGAGGGTGCGACTACTTGGCGTGAACTCCTAATCGGAGTGGGTCGCTGCAGCGGGAAGGGTGGCGGCGGCCAGCAAGGTGGCAGCAGTTTGGTCCGGGGTAGGTGACGCAGGTGCAGATGTGTGCGCGGGGAACGTCTGCGGGCAGAGCACCTGGCGCTGGAGCACCGTGGAGGAGCGCGCGGCTGTGAGCAAAGGCGCGCGCACCTCCAGGAGGCGGGGCAGGTGCTCAGCGCGCGTCTCTCCGCCCCGGGACTCCCACCGCACCGGGCACGTGTCCGCGAGGGGGCTCCGCACGTGGCTCAGCACACGCGAGCGTCGGGACTGAGCCTGGAGGACGCAGCCGGAGCGCGCCCCGCCCACCCGGGCTTCTGGTTAGGCTCCCGCGGCCCCGCCCCCGCTCCGCCCCGAGGCCTGACGTCACCGAGCTCGAGCCAATGGGAGGGCACCGCGGCCTCAAGCTCCGCCCCTGCGCCCCCGCCGGGCCCTGGGGTCCCGCCAGGGGTGGGCCGGGTCCGAGCGCGCGGCCGAGGGACGGAGCGAGTCCTGGGCACGGGGGTCCCGGCGCCTGGCGCGCTCCGGGGCTGCAGCATCGCAGGTGACCGCGCTCCGCATCGCGGGGCCGCTGCGGTTGAGGATCCGAACACCCTCTCCCGCGCCGCCGGGTGTTAGGGCAGAAGGCAGGCTGGGAAACCTCATGTGATCTTTTCTTTTTTTTTTTTTTTTTTTTTTTTTTAATTTTTATTTATGATAGTCACAGAGAGAGAGAGAGAGGCAGAGACACAGGCAGAGGGAGAAGCAGGCTCCATGCACCGGGAGCCTGACGTGGGATTCGATCCCAGGTCTCCAGGATCGCGCCCTGGGCCAAAGGCAGGCGCCAAACCGCTGCGCCACCCAGGGATCCCCTCATGTGATCTTTTCAATGATAGAAAAACATTGTTTAAAAAAAATATTTCTTCATGGTTAAGAGACCCCAGAGCTCTCAAGAAATGAGGACGAGGAAAGACTTCGTACCCTGGCGTGGGCGACGCAGGAGCTGCCTCCCCCGGCTTCTGTTCGGCTGCACGGCTGCCTGGAGCTGGGAGCCTTTCCCCGGCGCCCTGCGGCTTGGGCACCTGCCACCCGGGCTTCTGCGCGGGTGGAGGCGCCTGCCGGGGGCCGTGGTGCCCTGGGAGCAGGTTCCCTGCGAGCCAGGGCGCAGGGGCTGTGAGCCTGGGTCTTCAGGGGCGGCTGCACCAGCTCTTGTACCCACCCTGGCGTCCTCACCTAAACATTTCCAATAAACGTCTTCCTGTTTACATCAGCCAGTGTGGATTCTGTTATCTGCCGCCAGGAGCTTGACTGAGGAAGATCTGGCCAACAGCCTGGGACACACATCGCACTTAACAGGCACCCTTGACGTGCGTGTTCCTAGGCGAGTCTCAAACTGGACGGGGTTGCTGCTGTTTTATCTATTTTAATTTTCTTGTGTTTATTTTTTAAAGATTTTATTTATCCACTTGGGAGGCAGAGGGTGTGCACGAGGGGGAGGGGCAGAGGAAGAAGGAGACTCCTGGCTGAGCAGGAAGCCCCATCCATGCAAGACTCTAACCCAGGACCCTGAGATCATGACCTGAGCAGAAGGCAGACGCGTAGCTGACAGAGCCACCCAGGTGCCCCTGTTTGCGTCTCTTCAATAGTGTGCAATATGATTGTCTACATACAAAGGCCAAGATGACGTACAGGCTATTAGAACCAGAAAGAGTCTGACATGGTAGCGGGAAACGAACCGTTATGCAAAAAACAAGACCATCCTTTGCAGGCCGGTGAGTGGGACCCCAGAGGGCACCAGAGGCCCCGGGACCCATCCAGACACAGCCGAAAGGTACCACCCCCGCGACCCTCACACGGGCGTGGCTGGACTCCGGGCCTGCTCTGACTGGGAGCCGGAAGGAAAGCTGAGAGCACCCGGTCCCCCAGCAGGAGGCCTTTGCAACTGGGCAGAAGAGGTGACAGTTCTGGGCACTGGGACAACTTTTACTTGAGCTTAAAAGATGGCACAGGAACGGTCTGTGAATTTTTAAAAAAAGATGGCCCAGATTCAGAGAAAACGGTCAACAAGTCCTCACTCAGCAGTGCGGCTCTATTAAAGCTTTTCCTGTCACCCTTCCGGCGTCCGCGAAGCAGACGAGCCAGGCTTGAGCAGGTCGGGGGCCGGGATGGACTTTAGGGATTCTAGCAACGACCGATGCTGGAGTTCCACGTGCAGGGAAACAAGATGCTCTGAGGAAGGGAAATGAAAATCTGGGCAAAGTGGAACTGGATGCTGAGAGGAACCAACACGAGGGCCAGGCGGCCGGCCCGGGGAGCAGGATGCAGCTTCACGGTCCTCAGGTGGAAGCAGACGTCATCCACCTGCAGTGGGCTCTGCAGAGGCCCGGCCAGCGGGTGTTTGCCTGGCGTCAGGGGCAATTTCTGCGCAGCTGGGACCCCCGGGGGGGCGCTCCCCTGCAGTTTGGGCGGCAAGGGTATGACCTGGCAGCACTGGTCGTTGCCGATGGAAGGTGCATGGGGCCAATGGCTCCAGAAGAGCTGCAGGTGGCCATGGGGCACAATGAGCGGATGAGTGTTTGGTCCCACCAACATGAGTGTTTGGTCCCAGCCTCCCCGCCGCTGGCTGTCAGATGGTGGTCGAGGCGCTGGCCACTGGCCAAGGACTCCCGTGGCCGCCAGAGGAGAGGGCCTCACATCCTGCTCTCATCTCCCGCCTCTTCGCTACAAGCTGCCACTTAGAGCGATGACCGTTGTTCGGGGGTGGCGTAGGCAGTGACTCCCGCGAAGTGAGGAGCCCGGGTGAGGCTCGGCTTGCCCAGCCAGCTCCCGCGTCGGGGGTGAGGTGTCTCTACCTCCTTCCATCCGGACGGCATCCTCAAGCAGTAGGAAGCCTCTTTCACAATTTCATATGTGGCTTCCATGTGGGCAGCTGGACTTGTGTTCATTACATGCATCTTGGCCAGTTGATATCAGCCGCAGCATCTTAGAGACACAGATACTGTGCTTCTGCTGTGTTGGCCGCCAGTTTTTAAACAGCCGGGGCCAATCTGCCCTCGGGACCCGGAGGCGCCTCAAGCCTCGTGGGACTGAACGTGACCAGGTGGGCCCTGCTGATGCGAGCAGCAGAAACGGCAGGTGCGCGGGAACCCCCCGCAAGGTGAAGGCGGCCGGCCCCGGCCTAATCGGGAAAGCAGTACGGAACTACACATTCGACCTAGGTTTTTCCTGGAACTTGACGGACAGTCGAGGAGCAAAGAGGGGGGGGAGCAGAGACAGCCTGGAAGAAGGGAGGCGCCCCGGCTCTGCCCCCCTCCCCGTGGGGGACACCAGGGTTGGGGGTGTCAGAGTGGCGGTGGACCCCACCCTCGCTCGCGGGACTGGGAGGCGACTCGGCTGCCCTCCGCCCTCCACTGCTCTAGCCGCAAGGGAGACCCGAAGCGCACAAGCAGTAAAGGCAAAGTGGATGATTCTGACCACATTCAAATTAAAAACCTAACTGAAGGATACAAAGGAAAGGGCGGGCTCAAGCCTGGATACAAATATCGTGTCTGCAGATAAAGACGCCGCAGGGACGGAGAGAGGTGGGGGAGCACAGAGGACTATTGCCCAGAGGCCAAGTGGCCCGCCCGGAGCTGGCGCGTCCACGGGGCATGGGGAGGGGCACACGCGGAGGGGCACACACCGTCAGCCGCACCGCCCATATCCGGCGACTCAGCTCGGCGCGTGGGGCCGAGGTACAGCGTCCAGCACCCCTGCGAAGTCCCGTCCTCTGTGCCCCTCAGCGGCAGCCTGCTCGGTGAGCGGCCTGCTAAGAGTATGGGGGAACCAGCCTGGGCCTGAGGGCCTTGGCCATGAGGCCGCCCGCTGCTCAGAGGTCCTGGGACCTGCCTCCCCTGGGTCACCCCAGTGACCCTTGAGGGTCCCAATGGGTAGGGAAAGCATTAGCTCTGCTAGTCTGGGGGGGCCCTGGGGCCGAGAGATGGCCATGGGGAGGTGATCGCAGTGCAGGCCTGACCATGTTCAGCAACACCCCCCCCCCACGCCCTGTCCTCTCGGGAGCCACACCCCTTGGACCACAGGCTCTCCTGATGCCAGGTGCCCTGCACTCCCCCTGCCCCTCGGACTGAACACCGTGCTTCCTCCCTCCCAGGGTGTCCTCGGATTCTGACGTGCTTGGCCAGGCTGGGCCCCAGGGCCAGGGCCCCCCAGCAGCCTTGCACGGCCAGCGAGCTCCCCGTCCCTGACAGGCGGTGAGTGGGAGAGGGCGCCACACACCTGGATGATCTTCTCTGGAATGTTGGAGACCGTGAAGCCGTAGAGGCGCACGCGCTCCGGGAAGATGCTGGACAGGATCCTGCGGTCCAGCTGGAAGGCGATCTCGCCCACTAGCCTCTCCCAGGCCAGCTGCTTTGACTCTGGGGACGACAGGGGGCGGAAGGAGTGCTCAGCGGCCACGGTCAGCGGCCCAGGCCAGTGCCAGGGAGGTCCGCGAGGGCGTAGGGGACACCCCCTCTTGTGTTGAACGCATGTCACTGACCTCGGGGGCTCTCAGGGAACTTGCTGCTCTTGCGGTGAGCCAGCTTCCGTTCCAACTCAAGGATGCTTTTGCGAGAGGTTTCTGAGCCACGTGGGCCCCGGGTGTCGTTGATCGAAGCCGGGGAGGACGAGGTTCGCGGCGGGGAGTGTGGGTTTCGTGGAGGGGAGTGAGAGGTGGGCGAGGGCTGGGTGGGGGGGTGGTGTGCCCGGGTGGGGGACTGGGGTGGGTACGGGGTGATGTGGGTGGTGCTGGAGGGGGTGTAGTGGGTGACAGGAGGGGGGGCGGGAGTAGGGGCAGGGGCGAGGACTGCGTCCACCGTGGGGGCCGTTGTGGTGCTGGGGACAGGCACGGGGACTGCTTGTCCCTGAGTGGCACTGGGCTGGGGCCTGACATCTGAGCTGCCGTAGGAGAAGGTGGTCATGGGCCCAGGTGCGCTCCTGGTGGTGATAGGGGTGGAGGTACGGATGGGAGAACCCACAAACGTCATGCTGAGGGGATCCAGGTCCTGGGCCGGCTGGGGATGCTCCGTGGACATGGGGACTGGAGATGGGGGGGCAGGGAGGAGAAGAGGAGGGTGAGAGCAAGGCCAGCCCGCGGACCTGCCCTGGGCCGCCCCCCCCCCGCCGCCCCCCGTTGCTTACCCTGGGCAGCGGGCCCTGCTCCGGCCAACGGCTGGGGCCCCGAGGGGCAGCCTTGCAGCGGCTCTGCCAGCCGCACCCTCGGGGCCTCGGGCAGCACCAGGTTGCTCAGGGGGGTGGCCAGAAGGTTCTGAGAGACGCCGAGAGGCGCGGCCGTGGAGGTGAGCAGGGGGCTGCCCAGAGAGACGGCCACCGAGCCCGCCACCGGGCCCATGAGGGGGCTGCCCAGGGGCAGGGGGCCGGCGGAGGGCAGGCCCAGGGAGCTGGCCAGCGTGCCCCCCGGGGACACTGCTACGGGGCCGGCCAGGTGGCCGCTCAGGAGCCCGGTGAGCGGGCTGCTCTGCGACACGGACCCCGGGCCGGGCAGCAGCGAGTTGAGGGGGCCCGTCAGGGGGTTCACGATGGGGGCGGTCGCAGGGCTGGGCTGCGGGCTGCTTAGCACGTCGGCCAGGGGCGCCAGGGTCAGAATCCCCAGTTCTTCCAGGACGGGTTCGTTTGCTGCTGCCGGGGCCTGGGGCAGGAAGACACCTGGGGGACACAGAGAGAGCGCTGAGACCCCAGGCAGGCCCGAGGGGAGGGGCTGTCACCCACCGAGGCAGGGCCCAGGCCACGGTGCCCCTTTGTTTGCCTCTGACGAGCTGACCAACCGTGACCCGCCTCCGTTGGGTGGGCCAGACCATGACCCCGTACCTCCGAGGGGGCCTGGGGGCAGCCGGCAGATCCCCCAGGAGGGCCTGGCCCTTCGTCTCTCCGTCTTCGGAGGGAAACCTCATAGGGCCCTTCCACAGCTGCCCACCCCTCCTACCGGCCCACGAACAGAGCTGCTGATCTCTCGCTGGGGAGGGTCTCCAGGGGGCTGGTCCCCCGGTTGCCAAGTTGACCCACATGTTCCCTGGTGGGGAGGGGTGGGCCCAGGCCCCCTGACCACTGTTCCTGTGGGGACAGCCTAGCCTCACCAGGTGGGGGACCCACAGGGCGGCCAGAGCGAGAATAAGCGCACGGGCTCAGCGGCACCAGTGGTGGCTTGTCCCTGCCCAGTGTCTCTGGGGACAGTAAATGCAGGTTCAAGAGGGTGGGTCTGCCCTATACTTGCTGCTCTACACTCCTGGATCCCCGTGTGGGGGCCCGAGAGCCCTAGGGTTGTCCTGGGGTGTCTGAGAGTGCCCTTGATGACCAAGGTTTGGGAAGATTTGGGGGAGTGTGCATTTTAATTGAAAACTGCCACATTTGTTGTTGTCATAAAAGCCATATGTGCTCACTGTGGAGAAAGAACAGAGCTACAGAGAAGTCAAAATAAGATTGGAAATTACTGGGGGCAACTGGGGGCTCAGTGGTTGAGCATCTGCCTCCCACTCGGGTCGTGACCCCCGGGGGTCCTGGGGTCGAGCCCCCGTCAGGTTCCCCACAGGGAGCCTGCTTCTCCCTCTGCCTCTGTCTCTGTCTCTCTCTGTGTCTCATGAATAAATAAATAAAATCTTAGAAAAAAACCACACACACATTACAAACTACTGGCCGTCCTGTCACCCCACTGCTGGTCATAACACGAAGCTCCGGTTGCCTCGAAGACCTTCTCCCCGTGTTTTGTAGCTCAGGGGCCGATGCGCCTTGTCTAGGAAGGGCTGCTGGTAAATATTGCCAGTTTTGCAGCCCATCTGCTCTCTGTTGCAGCAACACAACCCAGCTGCCCTGCTGCCAAGGCCGCCTCGGACCAGCACATGGAAACAAATGTGGATCTGTAGCAACAAAACGTTATTCAGAGACACTAATATTTGAATCTCGTGTACTTTTTGTACATCCAGAAATAGAGTTCTTTTGATTTTCTCCCGTTTAAAAATGTAAAATCCGTTCTTAGCTGCAGGGCCACGTACCAACAGGTGGCAGGCAGCCTTGTGTGAGCTCCTCGCCCTTGCGTTCTCCCTGTCTTCACGGGTCGGCCTCCAGCAGCCCTGGGGGCGAACCTGCGCCGACCCTGGAGCCCCTTCCAGTCCTGGGCAATGCACATTGATTCCAGTTTTCCCAGCGGCAAATAATTCTACTACACAAATCTTTTTTAATGAGGTTTTTAACTTCCATTCGGTGTAGTTCACGCACGCCGTGCGGTGTACAGGGCGGCGATCCAACATTTGCATAAGACACGCGGTGCTCATCCGGACAGGCGCAGCCCCGAGTCCCGTCACCTGTTTCCCACCCCACCCTCTCCCCTCTAGGGACCTTCAGGGTGTTCTCTAGCCCTAAGAGTGTTTCCTGCTTTGCCTCTTTCTTTCTTTTTTCCATTTGCTTGTTTCTTAAATTCCACCTATGAGTGAAATCATGTGATAATTGTCTCTCTCTGGTGGACTTCTTTCGCTCAGCATCATACCCTCTAGTTCCATGCACGTCGTTGCAAATGGCAAGATTTCATTCTTTTTGCTGCCTGAGCAATATTCCGTTGTGTATGTGTGTGTGCGTATGCTGCTTCTTCGTTATCCACCCATAAGTCCACCGACGCTTGGGCTGCGTCCACAGTGTGGCTCTTGTGGATGACGCTGCTGTAAACAGTGTGCACGTGTCCCTTGGAATCACCGTGTCTGTGTCCTGTGGATAAGTACCCAGTAGGGCCGTTTCTGGGCCATGGGGTAGCTCTACATTCAGCCCCTTGAGGACCCTCCACACTGCTCTCCAGAGCGGCTGCCCAGCCTGCATCCCCACCAGCAGGTCAGGGGGCCCCTTTCTCCTCATCCTCACCAACCCCTGCCGTCTCCTGACTTGCTGATTTTAGCCATTCTGGCCAGTGTGAGGTGGGATCTCGCTGTGGTTCTGATTTGTTTTTCCCTGAAGATGAGTGATGTTGACCATGATACCTACACAAAACTTTATTATTGGTTCTTCACCCCGAAAACAGACGTTCCAGCGCTCCTTAGTGCACACTGCTAAAGCTACCCTCTTGCAGAGCCCTCAGAAGCGTTCTTGCATTCCCTCGAAGTCCCTAGGCTTGTTGCTGAAATCTGTGCCCCTGGGACCCTGCGCGATGTGTGGCAAGATGTCCTGCCACTTTACTTTTATTTTTTAAGATTTTATTTATATATTCGAGAGAGAGAAAGAGAGAGCGCATGGGGGGAGGCAAAGGGGTAGAGGGAGAAGCAGGCTCCCCACTGGCAGGGGGCGGACATGACCGGTGGGATCCCAGGGCCCCGGGTCTTGACCTGAGCTGAAGGCAGATGCCTCAGGCGTCCCCACCACCACTTTACTTTTCTTTTACTTTTGTTATTTGTGTTTTCTGAATGAATACATTAAAATACATTAATCAAATCAGCTGTTCTGTTTTCTGATTTCTTTTTTTGGCTTTTTGGAAATATTTGCTTTAGGATCAAGGAGACAATAAAACTTTGGGGGCCAAAGGGAAGTAGCCTGCAGGAAGAGAGAACCTGGAGGGGGGAACCGGGTTGGGGGAGACAGCTGGCGGGGCTGGGAAGACCTCCTAGAGCCGCAGGGTGAAGGGGGGACGCGGGCGGGAGCTGGGGCCTGTGTCCTTCTCAGGTGGTCTCCTCCGAAGCTCTGGATGCTGTGGGGAAGGAGCACTTGGGTGAGGAGCCGGCTGGGGCTCAGCTGGGTGCCCCCAGCCTCCCTGGGTGACCCCTGTCCCGCCGGCTCTCCCCCGCTTCCCTCGAGGCCGCGTCTGGGCGTCCCCGCACTCGCTGGCTCCACCCGTCCCTTCCTCCTGCGGCCTGTCCGCCTGTCCGGCCAGGCTTCTCCGTCCTTCCGCCCGGCAACCCCCCCGCCCCCCGTTGCCGCTGCAGGCCTCAGGCCTGCCCTGGCTCATGGGGGTGGCATCCCCATGCAGGGCGCACCCTGAAGGCCTGCGTTGGCGGGCATCCAGGCCCCGGGCTCGGGGTGCTCCCCCGCAGCGGGCTGCTGCGGCTCGGGCCGGGGAGCTCCAGGCCCTGTCCGTCCTTCGTCCGGCCGCTGGCGCCCGCCCCGAATGGCCTGGCCTCTTCCCGGCTCCGCCGAGGGCTCCAGCCTCGGCTCCCGGCCCCGGGCGCTGCCGTCACCCCGACTCTCCGCCACGCTCACCCAGGCCCCTGCCCGCCGGCCACTCCGTCGGCCGCCCCAGCGGGTACCCCAGCAGCGCCCCACCTGGTCCCCACCGGCGTCTCCTGCCTGCATCTCAGGGGACCCTCCTGGCCGCTCTGACGCCAGCTCTCCCCGCCAAGCTCCCGCCAGACCGTGCCCGTCGAAACGGCCGCCTGCCCACCACCGTCAGGGCTGGATCACCAAGGCCCGTGCCGGGCCTGTCCCCCCTCGGGCCTGGCTTCCCGCCTCCCCCACTCCCTCTGCCCCAGCCCCCGGGGCCTCCTGCCTGTTCCGCGAGCGCCCCGGGCACAGTCTGGCCTCGCGTGGGCTGGTCCTGCCGCCGGCTGCTCTGCCAATGCCGCGCTGCCTGGCCCCTTCCCGGGCGCCTTCCCCCTCGGCGCTGATCTCCAACATGCTCTGCTCTGACTTGTCCATCTGACCTGTGTCCCTCCACTGGAGCGGACGCTCCACGAGGGCGGGGGTGGGCGGCCTGCGTGCCACGTTTCCTGGGGCCGGGAACAGGGCTTGGGCCACAGCGAGTGTTCAGTAAGTAAGAAGAAACGATGGCAACGGAAGCAAAGATGAAACTTGATGATTAAAAGAAAATTGGTCAGGATAAGCCTTGAAGTCTATGTGTGCCTTTAACCACGGAGAGTTGGGGCAGCCCCGGTGGCTCAGCGGTTTGGCGCCGCCTTTGGCCCGGGGCGTGATCCTGGGGTCACGGGATCGAGTCCTGCATTGGGCTCCCTGCATGGAGCCTGCTTCTCCCTCTGCCTGTGTGTCTGCCTCTCTCTCTCCCTCTGTGTGTGTGTGTCTCTAATGAATAAATAAAATCTTTAAAAAAAAAAGAAACCACAGAGAGTTTAAAGTGACCACAGAAGGAAGTGTCCATAAAGTGACCGCTTAAACTGTGACCACTGAGATAGCCGTGTGAGATGTGAAATTCTTTTTTTTTTTTTTTTTAAAGATTTTATCTATCTATTCATGAGACACAGAGAGAGAGAGGGAGAGGCAGAGACACAGGCAGAGGGAGGAGCAGGCTCCATGCAGGGAGCCTGACGTGGGGACTTGATCCCCGGACCCCAGGATCACGCCCTGGGCTGAAGGCGGTGCCAAACCACTGAGCCCCCCAGGCTGCCCAAGATGTGAAATTCAATGAGCATGTTACTGTCTGAACAAGTTGTTGGTCCTCAGAACACAGAGAATGCAAGATTCATCAGGGTCTGGGGCGCCTGGGTGCTCAGTTGGCTAAGTGTTTGACTCCTGGTTCTGATTTCAGGGTCAGGAGATCGAGCCCCGCATCAGGCTCCGCACTGGGCATGGGCCCTGCTTCAGACTCTCTCTGCCCCTCCCCCTGTTCTCCCTCTCTCAAATAAAGAAATAAATCTTTAAAGAAAAAAAATTCATTGGAGTTTACAAAAGCAACGGTATTTCCATTCAATTGCAATGAACAATTCAAAAATGAAATTAAGGAAATAGCATCAAAAAGAACAAAGTATTTTGAAATAAATTTAACAAAAGAAATGCAAAACTTATTCTCTGAAAACTACAAACATTTCTGAAAGAATTAAAGATCTAGGGGTGCCTCTGGTCATGACCTCAGGGTCCTGGGATAGAGCCCTGAGTCTGGTTCCCCGCTCAGCAGGGAACCTGGTTCTCTCTCTTTCCCTCTGCACCTCCCCTCTGCTCATGTGTGCGTGCGTGCTCTCTCTGTCTGGGTCAAATAAATAAATAAAACCTTAAAAAAATATTATGTGGCACTGGCATAGTGAGGAACATATAGATGAATGAAATAGAATAAGGAGTCCAGAAATAAACCCATGTATCTGTGGTCTGATGTCAACAAGGGGACCAAGACAGTTCAATGTGGGAAAGAATAATCTTTTTTTTTTTAAAGATTTTATTTATTTATTCATGAGAGACACACAGAGAGAGGCCGAGACACAGGCAGAGGGAGAAGCAGGCTCCATGCAGGGAGCCCGATGTGGGACTCGAACCTGGGACCCCAGGATCACGCCCTGGCCAAAGGCGACGCTAAACCGCTAAGCCACCCGGGCTGCCCGGGAAAGAATAATCTTTTCAAAAAACAGTGATGGGACTGCTGGAATCCACGTGCAAAAGAATGGAGTTGGATGCTTATCTCACACCATATACAAAAGCTACATGAATCAAAGGCCTAAATATAAGAACTAAAACTAAAAAATTCTTAGAACAAAACATAAGGGTAAGTTTCCATGACCCTGGATGTGGCAATGTATTCTTAGATATGGCCCCAAACCGGTGAGCAACGAAAGAAACAACAAACGAGATGGATTTCATCAAAATTAAAAGCTTCTATGTTTCAAAAGATACCATCAAGAAAGTAAAAAGAGAACCCGTGGAATGGGAGAAAGTAATGCGAGTCGTGTACTTGATAGGGGACTTGTACCCAGACCCTATAAAGAATTCTCTCACTCAATAATAAAAAGATAAATTGCCCAACCTAAAAACGGGCAAGGACATGAGCAGACATTCTCAAAGATGATATACAAATGGCTCGTTAGCACAGAGAAGATGCTCAGTGTTATTATGCATCAGGGAAATGCAAATCAGAACCACTTCACGCTCACTGGGATGGCTCTAACAAAAAAATCAGATAATATATACTGGTAAGGATTTGGAGAAATCGGAACACTCACACATTGCTGATGGGAATAAAAAATCCTGCAGCCACATTGGGAAACAATCTGGCAGTTCCTCAAATAGTTACACGTACAGTTACCATACGACCTAGCAATTCTCCGCTTAGATATGTGCCCGCGAGACGTGCAAACACAAATCCACACAGAAACTCTTCTGTGGATGTTTATAGCAGTTCATTCAGAATAGCCAAAAGGAGGAAACAGCCCAAAAGTCCACCGGCTGAGGAATGGATGCACAAAATGTGATGTGTCCATTCATGAAATGGTATTCAAGCATGAAACAACAGAAACTCCAGTCCCAGTCCCCAGATTCACGGGACAACACGGCCCGACCTTGGAGACATGTGCCGGGTGAAAGAAACCAGACACAAGAGCCACAGGTGTATAATTCTATTTATAAGAAATATCCGGGACGCCTGGGTGGTCTGTCGAGTGTCTGCCTTCGGCTCGGGTCAGGATCTCAGGGCGCTGGGCGGAGCCCCGAGTCCGGCTCCAGCTCCCTGCTTGGCCGGAAGCCTGCTCCTCCCTCTCTTCCCTGCTAGCGCGCTCTCTCTCTCTCTCTCTCTCTGTCTCTCCCAGACAAAACAAAAACAAAAACAACCTATCCAGAATAGGCAAATCTGTAAAAACAGGAAGTAGATAAATGGTTGCTGAGACGTGCAGAGGGGTAGGTGGTAGGAGCATGATCGCTGACGGGGTTCTTTCCCAAGTGATGAAAATGTTCTAAAATCGCGGTGATCTTTGCACATACCTGTGAGTATATGAAAACTACGGAATCGGGGCAGCCCGGGTGGCTCAGCGGTTTGGTGCTGCCTTCAGCCCAGGGCGGGATCCTGGAGACCCGGGATCATGTCCCACGTCAGGCTCCCTGCATGGAGCCTGCTTCTCCCTCTGCCTGTGTTTCTACCCTCCTCTCTCTCTGTGTCTCTCATGAATAAATAAATAAAAATTAAAAAAAAAAAGGATTCCTGAGGGTCACAGGCATTTAGTTTACAGGGAAAACATTAGTGGTTCAGAGGCCAGTTCAGTGCACGGCTCGGGGCACAGAGCACAGAGAGGGGTGTGTCCACGGCTCAGGGCCAAGACCACGGTGGCTTCTGTCATGGACAAAGTGCTCACAGGGTCTGCGATCCCTCAGGGCCACCAAGGAGAATCCCGGGAGCAGGGAGACGGGGAAAGGAGGTTGGGTGGGTGGGGGGATGGGGATAAAGGCGAGCACCTATCCAGCTGAGCCGGGGGTGGGGGGAGTGGGGGTGGCGGTGGGGGGGCGGGTCTATGGAAGTGTTGGATCATATAATCTCCACTTGACACTAAGGTGACACCGTATGTTAAGTACCTGGAATCTTTTTTTTTTTTTTTAATATATATATTTTTTAATTTTTATTTATTTACGATAGGCACACAGTGAGAGAGAGAGAGAGGCAGAGACACAGGCAGAGGGAGAAGCAGGCTCCATGCACCGGGAGCCCGACGTGGGATTCAATCCTGGGTCTCCAGGATCGCGCCCTGGGCCAAAGGCAGGCGCCAAACCGCTGCGCCACCCAGGGATCCCAAGTACCTGGAATCTAAACCAAAACTAAAAAAGACATTTCAGCCCATAGCTTTGTATTCGAATGCAAAATCTACACGTGATTATTTTAATCTTTCTATAATTTGAACCTAATTGATTTTTTTAAAAAATATTTTTTTTATATATTGGAGACAGTGCCCCCCATGTGCCCACAAGCAGGGGAGGGGGGGCGGAGGCAAAGAACCTCAAGGGGACTCCCCCCTGAGCAGCCCCGCCCCCCAGGGCGGGATCCCACCACCGCAGCTCAGCACCTGAGCGGAAACCAAGAGTCTGACGCTTAACTGAGCCACCCAAGGGCCCCTGATTGATTTTGTTAACCTGTACCCCCAACATGGACTTAAACGCACAACCTGCAGCTCACAGGCCGCGGGCTCCAGCGCTGAGCCAGCCACCCGCCCCCCCCCATCTTTTTTTTTTTTTTTTTTTTTAAATTTTTTTTTAAATATTTTTTTATTTATTTATGATAGTCACAGAGAGAGAGAGAGAGAGGGGCAGAGACACAGGCAGAGGAAGAAGGCAGGCTCCATGCACCGGGAGCCCGATGTGGGATTCGATCCGGGGTCTCCAGGATCGCCCCTGGGCCAAAGGCCGGCGCCAAACCGCTGCGCCACCCAGGGATCCCCCCCCCCCATCTTTTTATCATCTACATTTAATTGATTTTGATTTGTGAGTTGAAACCTTCCCAGGTTTAGGTGATAGTGTTAGAACCTTAAAAAGTTTTAGATTCGCTGCATTTACATTTATTTCACACGTTAAGACTTATTTAGGGTCCAGGAAGGTTGGTTTGCTATGTGGGATGATTACAAACAGGGACACAAAGGTCGTAGGTTCACAAATGCACTTAACAACGCTTTAAACTATTTCACGGAACTGTGACTCATCCCCACCTGCTCCTCCCGGCAGCAGCCCCCCTGCTTCGTGCTGCCGCCCCTGGGGATGGGGGAGGGACCAGTGGGGGGGGGACGCGGGGAGGGAGGAGGGGGTAGGGGGAGGAGGGGGAGGGGAAGGAGGGAGGAGGGGGAAGGAGAGGGAAGGAGGGAGGAGGAGGGGGAAGGAGGGGGAGGGGAAGGAGGGAGGAGAAGGGGGAAGGAGGGGTAGGGGAAGGAGGGAGGAGGGGGGAGGAGGGGGGAAGGAGAGGGAGAGGGAAGGAGGGAGGGGGGGAGGGGAAGGAGGGAGGAGGAGGGGGAAGGAGGGGGAGGGGAAGGAGGGAAGAGGGGGTCGCGCGCCCGTCCGCAGCCTGGCCTCTCGCCCCGCCCCCCTGCGCTCTCGTCCCCCACCGCACCTGTCCCCCACCGGGTCTGCAGGCAGGCTCCGGAGGAGTCAGGTTCGCGCGCGAGAAGGCATCGGGGGCGGGGCCTCGTGTGGGGGCGGGGCTTCGTGTTGGGGGCGGGGCCTCGTGGGCGGGGGCGGGGCCAGAGCCCGGGAGGCTGGGCCCCCAGGGGGCTGACCCGGTGGGCGCAGGCGGCTGGGGCCGAGCTTTCCCAAGAGCGCAGGCGCGGCGGAAAGGGGGGAAAGAGCGAGAGGGGAGTGACAGGTCCTGAGATAGGGGATTGTGGCCGCCGC
Source organism: Vulpes lagopus (assembly GCF_018345385.1). NCBI lineage: Eukaryota > Metazoa > Chordata > Mammalia > Carnivora > Canidae > Vulpes > Vulpes lagopus. The sequence continues at coordinate 734,222 of NC_054832.1, forward strand.
AAGAACCTCAGGGCTGAGGCGTGGCGGGTCCTCCGCGGGGGACGGATCCCCAGGAGCAGGACCGGTCCTCAGGGGGGTCGGGTCCCAGGGGGGACTGGTCCTGGGAGGATGCTGGTGAGGGGGGTAGAGTGGGGGGCGGGGCCCCAGGTGTGGGCTCGTGTCCTGGGGACCGCGATCCTGAGGGGGAGGGTTGGTCCTGATCCTGAGGGATGTGAGGAGGGTTTGGGGGGAGGGGCTGGGTTCTGATGGAGGACGGATGGTCCTGGGGGAGGGGTGGGGGGCGACCGGAGAAGGCCCGGGGAGAAGGCCCGGGGAGGACGGATGGACTTCGAGGGGGAAGGGAGCCCCTGGTTTGGGGGAACTCAGGGGCAGGGGACTGGGGAGCCCCCCAGAAGGGCTCTTCTGGAAAAAAAGAAGTTGGCTGCCCCCTGCCCCGGAAGCTTGCAGCCGCCTGCAGCCCCCAAGAGAAGACAGAGGGGCAGCAGGCAGTGGGCTGGAGGAGGGGGCTGATGGGCGAGGGGAAGGAGGCGCAGGGTACCAGGTAGAAGGAGCCACAGAGCCCCTCACCCGCAGCTGCCCGTCCACCCCGACGGCCTCTGCGTTGAGGGACCAGGCGTGAGCAGTGGGGGGGAGCAGTCGCTGTCCGGTCACCTGGGCCCTGAGCGTGGCCGGCTCGCCGTGTCTCCCGCCACAGCCCTGCCTTCCTGTCCATCTGCCCTCTGCTCACCCCGGAGCCTCAGGAGCACGAGGCCTCTGCGGCCTAAGCGCAGCCCGGCTCTTCCTCCCACCTGCCGTGGTCGCGGAGCCAAGGCCCGGAGCTCCTGGCACCTGGCACCTGGCGCCTGTCCTTTCCGTGTGAAGTCAGTGCAGCCGGCAGCCACCGCGTCGTCACCTCCTGCGGCTCCCGTGGCCCCCGCTGACCCAGACCCCGGGCCTGCGCCCTGCTCGAGGGACGCCGGTCGCCAGGCCTCCCAGCCTCCGCAGGGCTGTGGCCCGAGGGTGCGGGCCTGTCTTGTGCCACCCACAGCTCGCCTGGTCTCCGGCTGAGCTGCACCCGCGCTGCCTCCCGCGCCCCCACCTTGCGGCGGCCACAAGAGCCACCGAGCCCCCGCCCTGCCACCCACCGCCGCCGCTGCTGCCCGTGCTCCGCATCCCCATCCCCGCTTCAGGGAAAGCAGAAGCCGCACCCGCAGTTGCCTCACCTCCCGCCCTCCCTCCCCGGGCGCTGGGAGAGCTTCCGGCACCTTCCCCGCACCTTCCCGCCTCTACGGAGCTGGGCCTCGGGGAAGCTCGGCCGGCTCCGCCCCAGCCCTGCTCCAGGAACCCGGCCTGCGGGTCCCTCTGGCGCTCTGTGCTCCTCCCCCGCCGCGGCTCCGGGTGCTGGGGTTCAGGTCTAAGCAGCTCACAACCCCCCCCCCGTCACTCCGTCGCCCCCTCGTCCCTCCAGCAGCCTCATTGTTGAGACCACGAGGTCCCCTCCAAGCTGTGTCGTGGCCTCTGTGACGTTACACTTTGAGGTTTCCTGGCATCTCCGCTGGCTCTGCTCTCCCCTCCCCTGTGGCCTCACCCCTACTGCGGCTTCAGCCTTCACCTGCCTTACACCCTCTTCCTCCTGCCCTGACCCTGCCTGGAGCTCAGGGTTGCATCACTGCTGCCGCCCGCTTGCGCCACACTGGTGGTGTCACTGGCGTCGCTGGCCAGGCTCTTTCCTCCTGCGGCCCTGCTGACCTGCTGACCCGGCCCTGCTGACCTGCCGACCATGGCGGGGCTCGGACTGAGGGTTGGGAGGACACAGCGCCATGAGCCCAGCCAGAAAGAGGAAGTTGAGGTCACGGTCACAAGAGCAAATCAAGAGTGAAAGCTTGATCCCCGAGGAAGATGAGCCACAAGGCGCGGGCAGGGGCAGCGGGTGGAGTGAGGACATGGCCAGAGAAACGGGTCCCCCTGGGCTGGCCTGGGGACAGTAGTCTCAGGAGGCCACAGCACCGGTCACCCAGCCGCCTCTGCAGGGACAGAGACACCTTCTGGACGCCCATTTGTCCCTCACGTCCAAGCACTTCATTCTCTTTAATGACGTGAGCTGAGTGCTCTCTCCCCTGGTTCCTCCATGGTCCCACCCGATGCCTGAGAGCCTCAGCTGCCTGGCTCGCTCTGGTCCCCTCCAGGTCCCTTCCCAGCAGAGGGGAAGCACAGACACGGGGCCCCGGCGCCATTGGGTCATCAGGAACAGGTCCAGGCTCCCTGCAGGGTCCCCTGACCCCCTTGCTCATCCGACCTCTGCTGACCTCGTCCACGTCTCACTGGCCCTGATACCCCCTTGCTCACAAACACGCAGTCACACACACACGCAGCCTGGGCTTTAATGCTGGTGTTTCACGGTCCTGCAGGCCCCCCTCCTTGCATGAGCTGTTCTTCGTCCTGTACCCTCCTCCCGTCTCTTCCGGGATCACCCCCACAAAGCCTTCCTACCCCCCTAAGCTGGACCCTTCAGGAGGTGGAAGCCTTGACATGGTCCAAGGATTCTTTTAAGAATGAAGCCTAAATGGGGAAAACTTATTATTTTTTTTCTTAAACTTTGGGATTTCTTCTACTTTGTCCCTCCCCACGTCTTTATTTTTGTGGGCCTGATGTCCTGGTCATTGTAGTAAAGCCTTCAGAGGAGGGGGGGCTGTGTCCTCGGGGTCCGTGGGGGGGTGTGGAGACCGGTGGGATGAACAGCCGGGCTGATAGCAGAGAGGCCGGGCCGGGATCCAAGCAGGCAGCTTGGAGAGCAGAGCGGGGAGCAGGCTTGGGGCAGAGGCAGGGGCACAGGCCCAGGGGGCTGGCATCCCAGGCCAGGGGCGCTTCTTAATCAGAAACACTGTGCTTTGGAGGGAGCTGGGCACCAGGAGGTCGCTGGGCCTCAAGACCCCCGGAAAGGACCTTGGCTTGTGCTGGGGCCTGGGGGCGGAGGGCAGGGAGCCGCGGGGACGGAGGTGGCAGGGCGTGGACGGCCCAGGGTGCGCTTGGAGCTCGGAAGGAGGGGGGTTATCAGCCCCAAACTGCGTGCAGAGGCTTAGACAGGGCACGTAGGAAGCCACGGGGGCCTTCCTAGAAGCACCACCCCCAAGGGTTGGGGTCGCGGCCCAGCTGCAGAGGCCCAGCGGCGGACACCGTGAGAGCTCAGGGCTCCTCTCAGGGAAGGATGCTAGTTCAGGCCCTCGGGGACGCTGGGCGCTGTCACTGCGGCCCGTGTGACCCCCACCGACACCCTGTGAGCCACGGTCTCCCTCTGCCTCGCCCTGGGACCCGGCCACCTGGTTCCCGCCCCCCATCAGCACAGTCGCCTCCCCCCACCCAGAGCACCTGCTGCCCCGCCTCTTCCGTGTCCCCCTGGCCTCCGGGTGTTCCTCAGCCCGGGGCTCAGTCGGCGGCACCAAGGACTCGCCCTCTGTCCCTGGCTCCCGGGCTGTCACCTGCCCACTGGCCATCTCTAGGTGCCGAGGAATGGGGCGCGACGGGTGGCGGAGGGGAGGGGAGGCTGAGGGTGAGGGACTATTGGACCCAGTCGGGGGCACCGGCACATGTGGGTTCCGGAGCTTGGAAGTGGGGCTGAGAGGAGCGGAGCAGGCTCCGGCCAGGCCATCGGGGTGGGCGGCGCTGGGGCCTACCCCATCCCCAGGTCCCGCGTCCTCCCCTCCCGCCCCTCCCCGGCTGGGGCCACTGTCCCAGCAGCCTGTAACCGACTCCCCAAGATCCCCCTTCCCCTCCTCGCTCGCTTACAGTTTCCCAGGCGCTGAGAAGGGTTGGCCGTCGGCTCGCCAAGCCCCGAGCTGAACCCGCTGATGCCCAGGCCACCCGCCTGGGTCTTGATCGCCGACCTGAGCTCATGATTCTCCCGAATGAGCCGCACCAGCTTCTTCAGTTCCTCGTTCTCCCTCACCAGCCTCTCGATCTGATGCCGAAGCCCCTCATAATTGGTGAGCAGAGACATGCCCCGGGGCAGCGGGGCAGGTGCCGCCCGAGGGGGGCTGCACCTGGAGGCTGCCCAGGGCCCCGGGCCTTGCCCCGCCTGGAGGAGGGCGCGGGGGTTTGCGAGTTGCAAGGCCAGCCCAGCGGGCTCTGGGTATTGTGAGGTCAGAGCTGCCCTCCTCCTTGCCCTCCCTGCTCTGGCCCTGCCCTGGCCTGGGGGGCACGGACCCTTCCTCTGCTGGGCGAACGCCGCCGTGCAGGCACCTGCTCCTTCCAGCGCCCTGCGGCCTGGGCTCGCGGGCTTCCCTGCGGCCCGTGTGGGTCATGCCCCCCGCCCCGGCTCCCTGCACTTGGCTGCTACTGCCCTCAGGCTCGCTTTACACGGGGGCCCTGCACCCCCCCAGCGCTCAGCGCAGGGCCTAGGTGCGCCGCGGGCAGGTAAGCAGTGAGCGTCCGCTGGCGAACACTCAGCGCCCAGCTCCGTGGCCGGGGCGCCCTTTCCTTGGGAGGTTGGGCACACCTGTCAGCCTTCCCCTGCGACATCGTTACCTTGGCCACACGCCCTTCCGACCCAGGTGCTCAGAGCCTTCCTGGGCCTGCCGGCCCAGCAGCTCCCCTGTCCAGGCAGCTGGCTCCCCATAGCTTGGACTTCCCGGTCCTGGGGCTCCGGCTCCCCGACTCGCCCCTCGGCGCCCACGCCTCTCTTCTCTGACTCCTTGAGTTTTCGTGACCGTGGTCCTTCAAGAACCGAAGCCTTGCGCCTGGTCAGGTCGTCAGGTTCCGAGAATTCGGACCTGGGAGTCCTCACCACGCTCCCTTTGGGGGGGCTCTCTACGCTGAGATCCCGGCGGGCCTGACCGTGGGAGTCAGGTGAGGCCGCATCCGGGTGTCCCCCAGGCTGTGTCGGCGGCGGCATCAGACGGGGAGGCCCGCGAAGCCCGGGTCCAGGCTCCCGGGAGGCAGGTGGGGGTGAGGCCGGGCTTGGAGGCAGCCCTAGTGGAGCATTCTACCCAGACCTCACAATGGGGCCCGCCCCCACCCTCCTCCGACACCCCGGACTGTGACCCTGGCCAAGCGACTCGGGCCCTGGAGGCCTCCGCTGTCGGTCAGACACCCCAGCGGGGGCAGCAGCCTCTGTGGGCTTCCCGTGCATCCGGGCCGGTTCAGCGGGCGGCTGGGCGTGGCCGGCCTAGGGTGCCCAGGTGTTCGGTCAAACAGTGGCTCGGACGTCACGGCGCAAGGATTTTGTAGAGTAACAACATGTAGTTCAAGGAGACGACCCTCAATCCCGTGGGTAGACACAGTCCAGTCAGTCGAAGGCCTCAGACACCTGAGGCTTCCGGGGAAGAAGGGATTTGGCCTCTAACCTGCCTCAGTTTCCCGCTGGCCTGCTCTGCGGGTCTTGGGCTTGCCGGCCCCCACGACCGTATGAGCCGCTTGCTTGAACTACGTCTCTGACTGTAGAGACATCGGACTGACACGCCGTCCGTGTCGCCCTTTACACCTCTGCTGCTTTCCTCCCGAATCCGTGGACGCAGCACCAACAGTGTGGCAGGCGTGGCGTTAGAAATTGGGGGTTTAAAAAGAAAAGAAATTGGGGGTTTAGTGAAAGAGGAAACTGTACACCTGAAACTCCTACCCACCCTGTATGTTTACTACAGTGGAATTAGAATAAAAGAATGTAAAAAAAAAAAAAAAAAAAAAAAAAAGAATGTAAAAAATAGAACGAGGGGGGCCGCCTGGGTGGCTCAGTGGGTGAAGCGTCTGCCTTTGGCTCAGGTCGTGACCCTGGGGTCCTGGGATTGAGTCCCCACGTTGGGCTCCCTGCTCACGGGGGTGCCTGCTTCTCCCTCTGCCTCTGCCTCTGCCCTTCCCCCTGCTGGTGCTCTCTCTCTCTCTCTGTCAAATAAATTTAAAAAATAGAACAAAAGAAAGAAAGAAATTGGGGCTTTAGCACTGCTCCTAATCAGCCAGTGTCGGTGCTGTCGGGCTGGGGAGCAGGGGCAGCGGGAGCCGGGAGGAAGCCCTGGGGGGGTGGACACGAGATGGGGTGAAGGAGAGTCTGGGGGAAGAGCTCTGTGGCTGGGGGAGCGCCTGGGCCCCTACAGGGCAGTGTGTCCCCCCAAAAGCTGCAGGGCCTGGCTGCCAGGTGGGCCTGGGATGAGGGGTGGAGTGTGCGGGAGGCCGGGGCGCTGGAAGCGTCGAACGGACTTAGGGGAAAGACGTGGCTCAGGTTTGGGCGAGCTGCGGAGACCATGCCCCCCCCCGCCCCCCCCCACCAGCCTGGTGTCCCCAGCTCTGGCCCCACCCGGGCTCTGCTCACCACCTCCGGCCTCTCCGGCTCCTCTCAGTTCCTCCCAATTTTCTTACATTGTGGTGCCGGTTCCTTCGAGGGGCCAGCATCCTGCGTTGGGCTTGAGCTGGGGATGGAACAGCAGGAGTTGGCAGGGAGCAAGGCTTCACCCAAAGCCCTCCACAGGCACCTGGCGACGTGTGTGTCGGCGGGGGGGGGGGGGGGGGGGGTCGGGGAGGAGGGCTGTCCTGCACCCCCGGCCCTGTGCTCCAGGAAGGGGACACCGGCACGCCCTTCCTGGGCTCCTTAGGAATTCACCGCACACCCCTTCCCTTCCAGTCCTCGCTTGCTGCTGCTGAGTCAGGCGACCCCCCCTGGGCTCCGGTCACCAGCTCCGCACAGTCTGTCCCCGTTCACATTTGCCTCCTGAGAGTCCCCTCAGCCCAGCGGCTTGGCGAGCCCGCCCGGGATCTGTGCTCCCTTCCTGGCTTGGGACTCAGTGCAAGGTTCCTCGTGAAGGCCACCTTCCCGCGGCCACAGGGTGTCAAATAAAGGACGGGGACCCGGGCCCTGGAGCCCTCCGTCCATGCAGACAGGCTGCCCCTCGGGGTGGGGGGTCCCCGGGAAGCAGCCGTCCAGCAGTCCCGCTGTGCCGTCCCCACCAGCTCCATCCTTCCCATGTGCCCGTCGTGGCTTGTGGACCCCCTCAATCTGGGCTCCGCTCAGAGGGAAGCCTCGGGGTGCTGTCCCTGGAGAAGACAAGGACACAGCACACACTCTGCATCCTAGAGGCCAGCACGGGTCCTGGCCCATGGCAGGTGCTCAGTAAACTTTTGAATGCATTTTTATTTGACTTTTAAAAAAATTATTTATTTAAGATTTTATTTATTTATTTGTGAGAGACACAGAGAGGCAGAGACACAGGCAGAGGGAGAAGCAGGCTCCATGCGGAGGCTGATGTGGGACTTGATCCCAGGACCCCAGGATCCTGCCCTGAGCCGAAAGCAGATGCTAAACTACTGAGCCCCCCAGGGATCCCCAAAAATTTATTTTCCAAAATAATTCTGGCCATGAAGCTGGAGAAGGGATGCTGGTTGCTGTGCGCTGCCATGTGCTAACTGGCCCATCAGTGTCTGAGGACGTGGCCTGGACTCATGTGGCTCTGGGGGCCCCTCAGGCCTGTGGGGGGGCCCTGGATAGAGCCACTCAGCCCAGGGCCCTGGAGCCAGAGCTGCTAAGAGGGGCCTCAGGGGCAGGTCCTCCAGGTCTTGGCTAAGGGCAGAGTCTTTGGGGGAATGTGGGGTCTCAGTCACCCGTCGTGAGGGGCAGAGGGGAGATCAGGAGGTCAGTCCCTGTCGGTCCCTGAAGTTGACATTATTTGGGGGGCAGCCAGGAGGGGAGAGCGGGGTGTCCTGTTGGCCAGGAGCTCAGAGGCCCCAGGTGGGGTGGGGGACTGGCGGCGTGCGGTGGGGCCCCAGACCCTGGGCTCCAGGGGTCAACCGCACGGTCGCCTCCCCCAGCCCTGACCTCGGCTGATTCCTCCTCCTCCTTCAGACCGTGGCTGGTGAGCCACCCATCCGGGGCCTCCCCTCGGCCACACGGGAGGAGGGCCGGGCCTCGCTTCCGGCTGAGTTGCGTCCTGAGTCTGTCCAACGGTGACGATGGCCCCTCCTCCTCCTGCACCTGAGCCCAGCTGAGCCCCACGGCCAGCAGCCTCTGGCAGGTCCCCTGGGTCCACCAGCAGCACTTTCAACGGCTCTCAGTGTGTCTTCGTGGATGAGTGTGTGGACCGCACCCGCTTCCCTCGGCCTCCAGGAGTCCAGCCTCTCTCCAGCCCCGTGCCAACCCCTTACCTGCCTCCTTGGGGCCCCAGGATCATTCCAGGGGCGATAGGGGCCTGCCCCGCCCCCAGCCCGGGCCTCCCCTGCTCTGGGACCCAAGGGCCTGACTCGGACCTCCACTGGCCCCGTAGCCGAGGGCAAACCTGGCTTCTGAGCGGGGGAGCCAATTGGCCTTGGCCGCAGCCCTCGCCCAGCTCAGCGCAACGGAAATAGATCCTTCCAAAGGAATTTTCATCAGGAATCTGCAGGCACAGGCGGGGAAATGGCCAGCCACGGGGACCCCGTCCTAGGCCCATTCTGGAGCTTGGCCTTCTCCTGGGTGGGCAGCAGTGGGCCTGGTGCTTCCCGTAGGCCGGATCACCACACCCACCCTCCGTTTGTCTTGGGGGTCAGATGACATCCAAGGGGCGGTACTGAGGTCAGTGCTTGCAGGTGGCGTGCGACACCGTGACTCCAGGCTTTCCAGGCTCAGGGCCTTCCTGTGCCAAGCCCGGCGCCGCCGGAGGACAGGCCGCTCTGACCGTGTGTGGGAGCCGGATGGTCTCAAGGCCGACTGACCCATACTGGGGGGTCCTGAGCAGGTCACCAGGCCTCGTGTCCGATGTTGGTGTGGGCGCAGGATGAGGGCCCAGCCTGCGGGGTCCCGCCGGCCCCCTCTGAGGCTGCTCATGCCCTGCCCCTGGGCCCAGAGGCCGCCCGGCTCCCGTGCCTGCAGGCTGGCGCCCAGCGGGGCGTGCGGGCTCTGGGCTTGGGGTCGGCTTTCCCAGCCTGCCTGTCCCCTGCCTGGACTCCTGCCACGTCCCGGGGACGGGCTTGCCCCTGGGGAAGCGGCGCTCCCGGTCACGGTTTTGGCCAGCCTTCTCTGCTTGGCCTTAGGGATCGGCTCTCTCGCTCCTTCAGCGGGATCTAGGTGCGAACCTCCTCAGGCCCCATCGCCTTAGGACGCCCCGCGGAGCCCTGGGTTTCCCCACGGGCCACCTCCCTCCCTCTGAGCTCGTTTGCTGCGCGGGGACGCGGGGCGGTGGACACCTGCATAGGCCCACCCACACTCGGCCGGAGCCCTCCTCAGCCGGGGCCCTTGGCCTCCCTGTGGCCAGTGTTGCGCTGCAATTTTAGGCGCTGGTGAGTGAGAGTGCTCCTGTGCTCCTGCCGGTGAGTGAGAGTGCTCCTGTGCTCCTGCCGGTGAGTGAGAGTGCTCCTGTGCTCCTGCCGTGCAGCGGGGCTGTGCCCTAAGCAGCGGGGCTGTGCCCTAAGCAGCGGGGCTGTGCCCTAAGCAGCGGGGCTGTGCCCTTAGCAGCGGCTGGATGAACGAGAAAATCCCAAACCCAGTCCTTGTGCGGTAATGCTTGTTTGCAAATAAACGTGCGTTTCTTCAGGGTGATCGACATATCTGGGAACAATCTGAGCGTCAGGCAGATTCCGTTTATGTGCAAATAGGACCGAGAGAAACGTTAGGTGAAAACCGGGAAAACCGCACCGGCTGAGCGGACCACCCGCCCTCAGGAAGCGCAGGAGGCAGGGCCCCAGACACCTGCTGCGTCACTGCGGCCTGGGCCACACCCACTCCTCCCCCGTGCCTGGTGTCACAACTTCCCACTCCCATGACCCGCTTCACAACAAGCCACAAGACCCGCCGCGCCACGTAACCACCACCTGCTGTCTGGTCTGCACCTCCCATCCTCACGGTCAGGCTCCCGCCACTGGGTCGCTGGTGCACGTTGGCGGGGCCTCCACCCCCGGGCTTCTGGCTGGTCTTTGGGCTTTCTGGCCGCTCAGCGCCCAGGGGCCTGCTGCCTGCTGCCTGACTGCGTGGAGATGAACCTCCGCAAGCCGCAGAGCCTCCCGCCCCCGCGCCGCAGCCCTGTCTGTCCTGCCTCCCTCTGCTTATCTGTCCGTCCAGCAGCCCGTGACCCGGGCATGGCCCAGCTGTGTGCAGACGTGCCTGGAGCCCGAGGCACACGGTGTGGGCGACACAGGAGGGGCGTCCGACCAGCAAAGGGGCCCCGAGGGCAAGGGCCGTGCGGCGTTAGGGTGGGGAGGTGACGAGAGGGTGCAGGGGGTGGTGGGCAGGGTGGGCGCCGAGAAGGGGAGGCACGGTGGTGAGGGAGGCTCAGGGAGGCCGGTGCACAGGAGGCTGCTGAGCAGGCTGCCTGAGTCCTTAGCCACCGTGAGGTATCACTGCAAGGACATCAGGCCTGTCCCCCAGGTGGGCTGGCCGGGGCAGGGGTGGTGGTGGTGGTGGTGGTGCTCAGGACTCGATGGCAAGGGGCTGTGGGAGGGGACTCAGAAGGAGCCAGAAGGCCCGGACAGCAGGGAGGGAGCTGCAGGTGTCAGATGGGAGGGGCCCCTGGGATTTGCAGGGGACAAGGGAGCAGGGTGAGAGGCTGTGGGTTTGAGCAGGGAGTGGGAGGGCAGTGCCCCAGCCGGGACCCCCGTGCCAGGCTGGTCTAGTCCATCCCAGCCACAGGCTGGGGCCTGCAGGGGAGGTGTCTGCACCGGGGCCAGGAGTGGGGGCAGCCTTCCCAGGAGGGGGGCACTGAACGGGGGCGGGGGCCTGGGCAAGTGGGGCCTCCCAGGGGGCACGTTAGAGGCTGGGGGTGGGGGCAGAGGCACCAGGGGAGCAGATGGTTGGAGACCCTGTTGGAACTGGCTCACTGGGGATGAAGCCAGACTGGTGCTGGTCACAGGCCGGTGGCAGTGAGCGTCCGGGGTCGCAGGCCTCCCCTCGGCCACTGCTCCTGCTCCCGCAGAGCGCCCTGCACGGCGCAGTGCTCCTGTCGAGGGCTGGGACTCAACCGGAGCAGGAGTTTCGGCCCTGGGCTCGCTGTCCAGGGGACAAGGCACCTGCGAGGACGAGGGCGAGGCTGGAGGCAGGGCAGCCATGGGGCCCTGACGGGTCGGGCTGCAGCTTGGTCTCTGCCCGCCACCTTCCGTTGGCCTGGTTTCTGGCTGGCGGTGGTGGGGACCCTGCGATGGACAGGCCCTGGCGGGGCCTTCCGGGTGGGGCGGGAGGGGCCAGTCACCTGCAGAGCCGCTTCTGCTCCCTGGGGCCCCAGGCCGCCCGAGCCGTCTTTCCCTTTCTCACATGTGCCCCCACGTGGGGCTCGGGAGCGTGGCCTGCTGGCTCACGAGGGCTAGACGTGCTGAGCGCCAGACGCGTGTCACGCTGGGCATGCAGGTGGCAGAGGCTGGACACACAGGCCCACGGGGGCAGCGGCCACTCGGTGGGCAAGGGCTCGCAGGAGACGTCGGGGCAGGGCCGCATAGCCCGGCTGGGGGGTCGGGCTGCTGGGGGCGAGCTCTCGGGGTAATGGGAGAGGAGGAGCCACCGGTCACGGAGTGTCCGCGGGGACGGGGACGGCGACGGCGACGGGGTGGTGGCCGCAGCCGAAGCACCACAGGTCAGCGGCAGGTGAGGGGCGGCGGCAGGGCCTCTGGGCCTGAGGGAGCGGGGACCTCACCCCGAGTGAGCGGCGGGGGCTGCGGGGCTGCCCGCGGAGATGCGTGGGCTTCGCTGTCGCCAGGCCGGCCGCTGAGCGCGATGCGGACTCGTCCCGCTGAGCCCCAACTCCCGTGCGCATCCCGCAGGGCGGTTTACTTTCCAGACGCATTTTATTACCTTACTGTGAATTTTTAAGTCCTCCCCACTGTGGCCCGAGGCCGCAATCAGGGGACACGTGTGTCCGCACTCCACGGCCTCACGGCGGACACCTGCGTCCTTGCCAGGCCTTCGTGAGGGTGGACGGTGAAGGCCCCGGCGGGCCTCGGGGACAGCCCGGCTCTCCTGAGCTGCCGCCACGGGCTGCCCCCTGGCTGGCCCGGACAGAGGCCCCACCGTGGGTGTCCCTCCAACGCCCGCTCGTGGCAGACTTGATCTTTCCCACCCACTGTTTGCCGGCTGCGAGCGTGGAGCTCCTGACGTCACCCCGCTGCTGAGCGGTCCCCGCGGGGCGCATCCTCCGGTTGGCGCGGCCGCGGGCCCGGCTTGCGGTCCTGCGAGAACGGTCGAGTCGGACTCGTCCCCGTGCGCGTGGTGCCCGTGGGTGCTGCTCCTTCCCCCGGGGGCACCCCGAGCCTCATCCGCAGGGAACCCAGGCCAGCGCGGCGCGGGCTCGGAAGGCGGGCGCTCCTGGCCAGCGCTGGCTGCTTCTCCTGGAGCAGCCGGGGAGCAGCGGGGGTGCGGCCACCGACCCACAGGTGGCACGTGCCCAGGGCGGAGGTCCACACTGGCCACCGGGCCCTGGGGTCCAAACCTCATGCCTCTCAGCCGTCACTGTCTTGTGACAGTTCCACAGACGGGGCTCGCAGGGCCCTGCCGTCCACTGGGTAGCTCAGAGCTGTGGCTTCCTCTGAGGCATTCATAGCTCACGCTCAGCTGCCCACCGTCCACGTGCAGCTCACCAGCGGGGGCAACTGTCACCATAAGCAGTTAAATTGTGGACAGGTCACCAGGGGAACAGAGCTAGACAGTTAACCAAAGGTCAGACTCTCAAGCAGAAGAGGAAAGGGTTTTGTTAATCTTTTGCTCATATTCATGTTTTGTTTCTTTTCACATTCATTTTTGTATTTCTCATTTTTTAAAGGATTTTTTATTTGGCTGGGCTGGGTGGTGCCTGAGTGGCTCGGTTGGTTAAGCGTCTGACTCTTGATCTCAGCTCAGGTCATGATCTCAGGGTCGTGAGTGCAAGCCCCATGTTGGGCTCCACGCTGGGCATGGAGCCTACTTAGAATAAAAAAAAATTAAGATTTTATTAAAAAATTATTGCATTTATTTATTTGAGAGAGAGAGAGGACATGAGGAGGGGTTGGGGAGAGGGACGGGGCAGAGGAGAAGCAGATGCCCCGCTGAGCAGGGAGCCCGATCTGGACTTGATCCCAGAACCTGGGGTCATGACCTGAACCAAAGGCAGACGCTTTACCGATTGAGCCGATTGAGCCACCAAGTACTCTCCACTCCCAACGTCCAACATGAGACTCGAACTCACAACCCTGGGATCAGCCATCCGGGTGGCCCCCTCACATTCATATTTCAAAAGTCACCTTTATTGAGGTGTGATTTTCATGCAATACGATGTACCCATTTTAAGTGAACAATTTTATGAGCTTTTCTTTTTTAAAGATTGTTTATTTTCAAGAGAAAGGGCATGAGCAGAAGGGGCAGAGAGAGAGAGGGAGAGAGAATCTCAAGCAGACTCTGAGCTGAGCGGGGACCCGACGGGGGCCTGGACCTCACTACCCTGGGATGACAACCTAATAATTTTATGAGTCTGGACAGGTGTCCCTGCCACGTGACCACTGCTACCACGAGGTATAGAACATTTCTGTTACCCTAAAAGCTTCCTGGTGCCCTCTCTAGCAATTCCCGCCTCTCATCCATGGTCCTAAGTCTTGATTTTTTTATTTTTATTATTTTTTATTTTTTATTTTTTTGGCCCTAAGTCTTTTCTGGAGTTTTAATCACACAGGGTATGTTCTTCTGTGTCTGGCTTCTGTTGCTCAGCATAATGGTTCTGAGACCCACTGATGCGGCTGCGTGTATGGCCCGTGTGTTGCTTTGTTCGGCCAGGTTGTGCTCCAGGCCGTCTCCTGTCCACGGGCAGAGCAGTCGTTTCCCTGTCTGGCTGTTATGAATAAAGCTGCTGAGAACAACTGTAGAAACCATTGGATAAAAACCTAGGAGCGGCATCACTAGATCGTAGGCTGAGTATTGTTCAACGTTATAAGAACCCGCCAAACTGTCCTCCAAGCGCCTGTACCTTCCACTTTTCCACCGGCGGTAAATGAGGGTCCCGGCTGTTCCACATCCTCGCCGGTGTTTGCTGTTGTGAGTCCTTTCCTTTCAGCTGCTCCAGCAAACGAAGACTGGCATCTTATTGTGGTTTCACTTGCGTTTCCTTGATGACAGACGATGATGAAAACATTCACCTGTGTTTATTGGCCGTTCGTGCATCTCCATTTACAGGGCTCCTAGAGTCTTTTGGCATTTTTGAAACTTAGATTGAGCATCTTTCTAATTATGAAACTGCAGAAGCACGTCTCTGGCCTGGACTCAAGACTTCGCCAAACACGCGTACTGCAAATATTTTCTCCAAGCCGTGGCTTACCTTCTCATTTCCTTAGCAGGACCTTTTAAAGAGAAAAAGCTTTTAAGTTTATCAAAGATTTTTGTAGTGGTTCATGTTTTTTAGTGTTTTATCTAAGATCTGCTTCCTCTAAGGCCATGAAGATATTCACCTAAGTCTTCATCTAGACGTTTCTGTAAATTTAGCTTCTACATTTAGGTCTAGGATCCATTTCAAGTTAAGTTTTGTGTGTGATGTGAGGTAAGGGTCGAGGTTCTTTCTTTTCCTTTAATAGTGATATGAATCGTTCCATTAGCATTTGTCTAAAAAGCATATGTGGGGATCCCTGGGTGGCACAGCGGTTTGGTGCCTGCCTTTGGCCCAGGGCGCGATCCTGGAGACCCGGGATCGAATCCCACATCGGGCTCGCGGTGCATGGAGCCTGCTTCTCCCTCTGCCTGTGTCTCTGTGCCCCTCTCTCTCTCTCTCTCTCTCTCTCTGTGACTATCATAAATAAATAAAAATTAAAAAAAAAAAAGCATATGTGGAGGTCTATTTCTGAATCCCCTATTCTGTCCCACTGATCTATGTGTTCCTCCATATGATTATTGTCACTTTACAGTAAGTCATGAAATCAGAGAGTGTGGGTTCTCCAGCTTTGTTTCTTTTTTTTTTTTCAAAATTGTTTTGACTTTTCTACATCTTTTGCATTTCCATATATGTTTTAAGATGTTTGTCATTTTCTTTCTTTTTTTTTAAACATTTTTTTAAATCTTTATTTATTTATGATAGTCACAGAGAGAGAGAGAGAGGCAGAGACACAGGCAGAGGGAGAAGCAGGCTCCATGCACCGGGAACCCGATGTGGGATTCGATCCCAGGTCTCCAGGATCGCGCCCTGGGCCAAAGGCAGGCGCCAAACCGCTGCGCCACCCAGGGATCCCTGTTTGTCATTTTCTATAATAAAGCCTGCTGGGATTTTGATTGGGAATGTGCTGAATTCCTAAACCAGTTCAGAGAGAATTGACATCTTGACACTATAAAGTCTTTTGATTCATGGACATGGTATACCTCTCTCTTTAGGTCTTTAAAAATATCTCTCAGAAAGGTTTTATAGTTTTCAGCGGACATGCATTGCACGTATTTTATTAATGTATCACTGTGTGGAGAAGGTCTGAGGCCACTACCCTTAGAAAGGCCTGCCTGCAAGGTTGGCCCTTGGTTCTGAGCTAGAAACTTGATTTTAGGAGGGTTCCCACAACTCCCAGGATGGATATGGCTCACTGTGCCTAAGCTGTTTGTTCAAACAACATGGCTTGTGCTGAGCTTCTGATTTCCTTCTGAGAGCCTGGAATTTTGGTACAGAATATGGGCAGAGGAAGCCTATGTGGTCAGCCCATATGAAAACCTGGGGCACTGGGTCTCTAACGACATCCTTGATAGACAGCATTTCACATATGTGGTCACAGCTCCTTGCTCGAGGAATTAAGTTCATCCTGTGTGAATCCAGAGGGAAGAGACTCTTCAACACTTGCACTTGATTTCCTTCAGCTTTTGCCCCATGAGTCTGTTCCTCTGTACTAAATCATAGCAGCAAGTAGGACTATATGTTAAGTCCTATGAATCCTCCTAGTAAATCATCAAACTTGGGAGTGGTCTTAGGGAGCCTCAGACATAACCCCTAAGCAATTTATGCTCTTTAAAAAAATGAATATAGGGATCCCTGGGTGGCGCAGCGGTTTGGCGCCTGCCTTTGGCCCGGGGCGCGATCCTGGAGACCCGGGATCGAATCCCACATCGGGCTCCCGGTGCATGGAGCCTGCTTCTCCCTCCGCCTGTGTCTCTGCCTCTCTCTTTCTCTCTGTATGACTATCATAAATAAATAGAAATTGAAAAAAAATAAAAAATAAATAAAACTGAACTCCCTTCCCCAAGGGCTGCTTTGTTTAAAAAAAAAAAAATGAATATATAGTTTTTTGTAAATATATAAAATCTTAAAATTTTGTGTTCATAGCAGTATGTAGTTTCATAATTTTTCAGCAATATGAGCAATTTATTTATTTTTTGGCTTTATACAACACACATTTACTATCTTACAGTTCTGTAGGTCAGAAGTCTGACAAGCCTCACTGGGTTAAAAACCCAGTGTAGGTAGAACTGTGTTCCTTTTTAGAGGATTCAGGAAGAATTTGTTTCCTTGCCCTTTGCTGGTTCTGGAGGCCACCTACCTTCCTTGACTTATGGCCCAAATAGGTACATGACTTTTTTTTAGAGAGGTGCAGAGGGGCAGACGAAGAAAATTTCAAGCAGACTCCCAAGTAAGCATGGAACCTGACATGGGGGTTAATCCCATGACCAATGAGATCATGACCTGAGCTGAAATCACAAGTCAGATGCTTAACTGACTGAGCCACCCAAGCGCCCCAGTTACATGACTTTTTTTATTGTTGACCTTGTATCCTACGATCTTGTTAAACTCACTTGTTAGTTCTAGTAGTTTTGAGGTAGATTTCATAGGATTTTCTATTTACATGATTGTGCTTCAATAAATAAACATGCTCTTTTGTCCTTGCCTTACTGTACTTGCTAGAGACTTCAATATAGTATTTTGAGAAAAGTCACCTAACATCTTTATTATTTTGGGTGGAGAGTGCTCAGGAGCTCTTGGGGGAGTGAGTTGGCTTTTGCTTTATCATCACAGGCCTCTGGCTACACATAGTGGCACTGGCTCTGGGGAGGCAGTGGCTCTGGAGAAGTGGCCACCCGCAAATCAGGCTGTATTTGTTCCTGTGGGTTGTGTGCCAGGTCCTGCTGAGGGTGGCCTGGCATTCTTGAAGGCGGTGGGCTGCACACGGCAGGCAGCCAGCTCTGCTGGATGGATCTCCTGACCTCCATGACACCTTGGCCATCAGCATCGGCCCCATGCTTGCGGTGTTGGGCTGAGTGCCTGTTTCTCCTGATCAGGACGCCGGGCACTCCTGCCATCACTTGCTGCAGATCCCCAGACATGGTGACAGCTCCTTTTGAGGCTGTGGCCAGACCTGGAAAAGTTGCTGTGTCCAAACTTCCCCTTTGTACAAGGACAGCAAATGCCCTGGATTAGGGACCCACCTTACTCCATGACGACCTTATCTTATTACACCTGCTATGACCTAATTTCCAAATACGATCACGCCATGAGTACTAGGGGTTAGGACTTCAACATGTGGATTTTGGAAGGACACAATTCAATGTACAATGATGGGCTCATAAAATAGATCGGGGAATTTTGTGTCAGTTTTGGTAGATTGTCAGCTGATGTCCTTTTGGTTTTGGAAATTTTTCAGCCATTATCTCTTCAGACATTACTTTTCCATTCTTTCTCTCTTTTCCTTCTGGAACTCTACTTATTGTGCACCCTTCCCGCCTCACCACCCCTACAGCTTACATTTTCTTCATCCATTCATTATTTCTCTTTGTGAGTTTGGATATTTTCTATTGACCTCTCAGTTCACTAATCCTTTCCTCTGGCTTGTGTAATCTGTTCTTAAACTCAGCTATTGACTTTTTAGTTTCAGTTATTTGTATTTTTCCATTCAAGATGCTCAGTTTGATCCTTTAATATAGAATCCAGTTCTCTGGGGGGAAATTCTCCATATTATCTTCCCTGTGTCTCTACCCCCCAACCCCCATTTTTCTTAAGATATTAATCATATTTATTTTAAAGCCTTTTTTTTTTTTTGCCAGCTCCCATTTTTGAATCACCTCCAGATCTGTTTCTGTATCTTATTTTTCCTCTTGGTTTTTAGTCCTGTCTTTTGAAATGCCTAGTAATTTTTAATTAAATGACAGAAATTGTGTGTAAAAAAAAAAATAAAACAACTGTAGAGGTTCTGGGTGATGTTATCTCCTTGTCAGACAGGTAGAGTGGGGATGGGTACTTTCAAACATTAAGGACAGAGCTGAACCCAGTCCGGGGTGTGGTTCTGGTGAGGCTCTATCCTTAAGGCTCCCAGATGCAGTCCTCCAGGCTTCCAGCCGAGAGCCCAGGGTCTCGCCAAGTCTCTTTCTCTGGTGGGTCCTGGATGCTGATTCTTATTTTTTTTAGCACAACTTCTCCAAATCCCATGGCTATAACTTTAAAAAAATTTTTTTTATTTATCTATGATAGTCACACACAGAGAGAGAGAGAGAGAGAGGCAGAGACACAGGCAGAGGGAGAAGCAGGCTCCATGCACTGGGAGCCCGACGTGGGATTCGATCCCGGGTCTCCAGGATCGCGCCCTGGGCCAAAGGCAGGCGCCAAACCGCTGCGCCACCCAGGGATCCCTATAACTCTTCCCTTATAGCTGAGGGGGGCTCTCCTCACATTTATTTCTTGCATTCCTGTTCAGCTATGTGTATTTTAAAATATAAAAATATTTTCTCTAGCAACGTTATGTGTTAAGAGTGGGAGTTGGGGGCAGCCTGGGTGGCTCAGTGGTTTGGCGCCGCCTTCAGCCCAGGGCGTGATCCTGGATACCCGGGATCGAGTCCTGCGTCGGGCTCCCTGCGTGGAGCCTGCTTCTCCCTCTGCCTGTGTCTCTGCCTCTCTCTCTCTCTTTGTATCTCTCATAAATAAATAAATAAAATCTTAAAAAAAAAAAAGAGTGGGAGTTGGTACCCCGGGTCAACCGTCTGGACTGGACGTCCTCTGACAGCGTGTATGTGAGCAGGGGTGCAGTCATCTCGCTCTGTCTGCAGTGCTGAGGATGGGTTGGGGGCTGCTGCAGAGACGGTGGGGACCTTGACACGGGGGAAGGGTGGAGATGGCGCAGGGTCCTGACAGCAGCGGGGGTGGAGAGGACTCTGCACCTGTGCTGGAGTCCTCCCGGGACCAGGAGCCTGCTGGGCAACGGTGACAGCGGGCAGGGTGGGATGAAGGAGCGCAGGGGGCACAGACTCGAGGGGGCCTTGCCTCACGAGCACCCGAAGGCTTGGAAGGTGCCATGGCGGGGGATGGGGATGATGCCACCAAGTGGGTCAGCGGGGTCCCCGGGGAGAAGAGGCACCTGGCGATGGAGACGGGAGCTGCTGAGACAGGGTCTGGGCCCAGCGGGGAGGGGGCTGCGGGGGGGACAAAGTGTGGGAGCTGCCTCTCCACTCACTCTCCTGCTGCTCCCCAGTCCGGGCTCTCCCCGCCTGTCCCCTGCAGCATCACGAAGTCCACGCTGACCTCCTGCCTTGACTCACACCTGAGCTTCCCATCCTCGGTCCTCCACACCTGGCCCTGAGCACTCACGACTCTCCGTGCATCCTCTTTCTTCACTTGGCTTCCCTGGATGTGCCTCCATGAATTCTCCGGGGCTTTTAGTGTTGCTGTCCACGCTCCCGAGCCAACTCCCCACTAATGCTGATGCTGAGCCAAGGCCCTGAAGTCTGAAGCACGCTGGGTCTCTGGTCCTGGGGCAGCCAGGCCGCCTGAGATCGTTCATTCACTCCACGGTCGACACCTGCGCTGCGCCTGGCCCGGACGGGGCGCCGGCCTGGGTGGTAAGGAAGCTGGGGTCCCGTGCCAGGCTCTCGGTGTGGCCTCCGCCGCCACTGGCAGTGTGGCTGGGCAAGGAGTGTGCGCAAGTGTGACACTTTGTGTCTCTGCATCCCGAAAGCAAGGATGGACTCCACGATGGCCTAGGGACGTAAGCGTTGTTAGCCCAAGGGCCGTGGCCAGGTGAGCGTGAGGCCGCCTCGGGGCAAGCGGGCAGGCCAGGCGGGCAGGGAGGGCACACAGGAGGGCCCGGCGGCCGGGCCGAGACCTTGGCTGGGGGACGTGGCCGCAGGCAGGCCCGGCAGGGATGCGGGAATGCTGGCTCGTGGTGTGGGAGTCTCTCTGCGGACGCTGGGGTCACAGGCCTGTTGCAGGGTTGGACTAACAGGCTGGGGGCGGGGCGGGCCGAGTAGCCCCAGGAGCGGGCTGTCAAGCCACACTAGGTGGAGGGTCCAGAGGGGAAGGCAGGCTGAGCCCAGGCGGGGAGGTCCTCGGACAGTGCTGGGCCCCTCTGGGGAGGGTGAGGCGGTGGACAGCGGCTGACCTCCGAATGCACACCCGGAGCCAGGGTTGGTGAGGCAGCAAGAGCAGAGGGCACGCAGAGCGGGCAGGGGCTGAGGCGAGGCGGGGGCAAGCTGCTCGAGGCAGCCCGACGGGGCCCACTGCCGACTCGAGCGCTCAGAGCCTTTGCCCGGTGTCCCTCCAGAGGCGCGGGGCGCAGGTTTCTCTGGGGAGCGCAGAGGATGTGCAGGGCCTTCGCCCAGGGAAGGTGCCCGCTGGTGGGCAAGCAGAGCCAGGCAGTGTGAGCAGCGTGACGGGCGGCTCCAGGGCAGCTCAGGCACAGATCCCGGCCCCAGCGGGAGGCAAGATGGTAAGGGTCCGTGAGAGCCCCCACCACGCCGTGCAGCTCCAGAGCCGGTGGCAGACGAGGTCAGGCCATTTAGCACCACGTGAGGCGGCGGGCACCACGCTGAGGGTCCGTGTCCTAGGGCCGTACGTCCCGGGGGGCAGGGAAGTGGCAGGGAGGGCAGTGGAAGTGCCACCCCCGTCCTTCAGCCCCCTCCCAGCAAGCCAACTGCTCCTGCTCCCTTTGCCCCGGTGATGCCCAGAGCCCCCTCCCCACCCCACAGAAAAAGTGGCCACGAGAGCGAGCACAGCACAGAGAGCACAAGGTCCCATTTATTGGAATTTTAGACAGCAAGACGAGAGGAAGGCCTCCTCCTCCCCTGAAACGGGCTCATCCTCTCTGCCCTCAGGGCTCAGCACAGGGATGAGGGCAGCACTCCAGGGCAGGGGAGGGGAGGGGAGGGGGGGACTGGGTACTCTATGCCAGGCTGGGGGGGGGGAACGGGAGGGGACACGTGCACCCTCACCTCTTGGCTCGGCCCCTCTCCCCTGGGACCTGGTGTTGCCCCCAGACCCTAGGGTGGGCTGGCAGACAGGGCTCATGCAACAGTGAGTGGGCATGGGGTGGCACGGAAACCGGGCCCCACTGCCCTTTGGCGGGGCCGGAGGGCGAGAAGGGGCCATGCTGGCCACGGCGGGTCCGAACAGAAGTATCTGCAGTGTACACACAGGAGGGTTGGAGAGGGGCCCTCGGTCCCAGGCTGTGCCCAGGGATGAGAGCGGGGAGGTACGATGGCACTGCCACACCAGGGGCAGGGTCCAGGCCAGCCAGGCCACCCGAGCGGGGCCCCCAGCGTGAGCTACTCCTTGGCGCGGCCGATGATGGTGAGGATGTACAGAAAGATGTTGATGATGTCCGTGTACAGGTTCAGCGCGGCAAACACGTACTCCTCCGGGCTCAGGGACAGCTGCTTGTTGCCCAGCAGCAGCTGGGTGTCCACGGCCAGGAACTGGAGGTGGCGGACAGGCGGTGAGGCGCGAGCCCGCCCGCCCAGCACCCCTGCCCCCGGGCCGCCCGCCGCCTCACTCACGCAGGTGAAGAGCAGGGCGCCCAGCGAGGCGTACACGATCTCCAGGATGCGGTTCCGGATGAAGATGCAGAGGATGGCGAAGATGACCAGCACCACCATGCTCACCAGGAGCACGCCCATGCACGACGTGAAGTCGTAGCGGGTCTGCGGGCACAGGGGACAGCAGGCCCTGGGTGCCGGGCCCGGGAGGCGTCGGGGCCCTCAGCGCCAGCAGCCCTGCCTGCGGGGGCCCCTCACCTGCATGGAGAAGATGACCACCGTGAAGCAGACGGTTGTCGTGATGCCCACGGCCATGATGACCGCCTCCGTGTTGTAGAAGCTGGCGATCATACCCACCATGTAGGACAGGCTGACGGTCAGGATGGACTATGGGGAGACGGGGCCTCGTGGGTGGGGAGCCGCTCCCCACCTCCGTCCTCCCCAGCTGCAGAGTGTGGGAGCGGGACGCGAGAACGTGGGGGGGCCCAGGGCTGGGGTTACCAGTGCCACGAGGTTCCAGGGGTGCTTTCGCCGGAAGTCTCCACAGCAGCTGAGGACGATGAGGGAGATGAAGAAGACGGCGTAGGACACGTAGTACGTCCACACGTTCTCCCGGACGAAGCCCTTCACCTCCCCGACAAAGGTGAACACGGCCACAGTGGATAGCGTCACGGACAGCTGCAGGGTCAGCACGAGGAACACCTGCGGGGGGAGCGCTCAGAGTCTGCCCGCCCCCCCCGCCCCCCCCCCCAGCTGCCGGTGCCCACCTTCCGGATGAAGGCCTGGCGGATGCTCTTGTCATCCCAGTTGATGGCAGGGAAGTCCTGGTTGTCGTAGTAGGACGGGGGGCCCTCCTCATGATAGTTTCCATGCTGAGGTGCTGAGGAGCAGGATGGGCTAGGTCAGCGCCCCCCGAGGGCGCCTGGAGCCCCCCCCCCACCCCGCCCCCCTCCTCTGCCCCGCTACTCACAGCCAGGGTCCTGCGTCGGGAAGGCCTGGGGTTGTCCATAGGGGTTGGGGGGAAAGGGGCTCTGTGGATACGGCCCCTGGGGGTAGCCCCCCTGCGGGTAGGGGCCCTGGGGGTAGGGGTCCTGGGGGTAGGGGCCCTGGGGGTAGCCCCCTTGGGGGTAGGAGCCGGGGCCCTGGGGATACCCTGGCTGGCCATACGGAGAAGGCTGGAAAGGGGGTTGCGGGTAAGGGGCCCCGGGGTAGGGGGGCATGGAGGGCTGTGGCCCCCCAGGATATCCGGGGTTGGGGGGAGGGTAGTTGTCCCCAGACACCAGGAAACTCTTCTCATGGGGCATGGCCGCGGGCTGCGCGTCTCCCCCTAGAGGACACAGACAGGAGTCGGCCGCAGGGACAAGTCCCCGGAACCGCCGCCGCGCCCCGCCCCACCTGCTGCCGACAAAGGGGGGCCCTGGACTTCTGCCCCCAGGCCCTGGCCGCCGAGCCGCAGGCGGGGCGCGGGCCCGGGGCTTCGGGGGGCCGCTCTGGGGCCCCGCGGCGGCGGCCGAGCGCACCCCGCGGATGACCTCGGGGCCCGGGGTTCGGCACCAGCGCCCGGAGCAGGGCAGCGCGCGGCGGGCGGCCGGGGGGCTGCGCGGGCGGGGCGGGCGGGGCGGGCCGCGGGGCGCGGGGCGTGGGGCCGTGCCCGACCCTCCCTGCGCCGCCCGCCGTAAGCAGCTTTCAGGGGCCGCGGCCGGCGGCTATTTCCATCCCAGGAAATCCCCAGGCCATCTGCGAGCGCCGCCCGCCAGGTGGGGGCAGCGGCCCGGGCGGGCGCCCGCGAGCCGCGGCGCGGGGGTGTGTGGGGGATGGAAGCACCGGAGGGCGTGCGGGGAACAAAGCCGGCGCCGCCGCGACGGGGGCGGGCGGCGGCGGGCGGCGGCCACGGAACCGCACCGAGGGCGCTGGGCCCCGGGCCCGGTCGGGGGCGCTCGGGGCGCGGGTCCCGCCGCGGCCGCCCCCGCCGCGCCGCGCCCCGCCCCCGCCGCCCGGCCGCGGAGCCCGGCCCCGAGCTGGCCGCGCGCCCCGCCGGGACCTCCCGCGGACCCACCCGGACGCCGCTCGGCTGCGCAGGGCCCGCGCGGGGGCGGCGGGTGGGGGCCGGTTGGGCGGTCACGCCGCGGCGCTCGGCCAAGGACTCACCACTCGCGGGGCGTCTCCGGAACGGTGCGCACGGTGGCCGGTGCGCAGCCGCGCGGTTGATGGCCGCTGCGCCCGCACCCACACCCGCACCGGGACCCGCACCCGCTCGGCGGCCGGCTCGGCTGGGCCTGCGCCTGCGGCTCCGGAGACGCTGCGGGGCCTTGTGACGGGGCGGGGCCTGGGGCGGGCCGGGGCGGGGCCGGGGGCGGGGCCTGCGGCTGGGGAGACGCAGCGGGGCCTTGTGACGGGGCGGGGCCGGGGGCGGGGCCTGCGGCTGAGAGACGCTGCGGGGCCTTGTGACGGGGCGGGGCCTGGGGCGGGGCGGGGCCGGGGGCGGGGCCTGCGGCTGGGGAGACGCCGCGGGGCCTTGTGACGGGGCGGGGCCTGCGCGGGGGCGGGGCCGGGGGCGGGGCCTGCGGCTGGGGAGAAGCCGCGGGGCCTTGTGACGGGGCGGGGCCTGCGGCTGAGAGACGCTGCGGGGCCTTGTGACGGGGCGGGGCCGGGGGCGGGCAGGGGCGGGGCCGGGGGCGGGGCCTGCGGCTGGGGAGACGCCGCGGGGCCTTGTGACGGGGCGGGGCCTGCGCGGGGGCGGGGCCGGGGGCGGGGCCTGCGGCTGGGGAGACGCCGCGGGGCCTTGTGACGGGGCGGGGCCTGCGGCGGGGGCGGGGCCGGGGCGGGGCGGGGCGGGCCCGGAGTGGGGGCGGGGCCGGCAGGCGGAGGAGCGGGGCCGCGGGCGGGCCGCATCTACCGCGGAGGCAGGCGAACGCCCAAGGCGGAGGCCGGTGTCCTGGCCGTTGGGTCCCACCCAGGGGCCGCCTTGCTGGCTCCTCTCCGAGTCCCGGGCCTGCGCCCTGCGTTCCGCACTGTCCGCCAACGGGCAGGCTGGGCCGTGGGGGCGGAAGACCCCCGGAGGCAGAGGCCTGGCCCCGCCACCCTGGTCGGGGAGCCGGGAAGTATATTCCTAAACCGGGAGACGCTGAGGCTGCAAGGGCGGAAAACACCACTTTCCCTTTCCCTCGCCCTTCATCCCAGTCTGTGCCTCATCGGGAGGCCTGAGGGTTGAACCGCCCATCCTCCAGCAACCGTTCCTCGGCCCTGATTCACCGCATCTGGCGGGCTGTCAAGGTGGCGTTCTCGGCCCCGTGCACCGCCAGGACTAAGGCCAAGCAGCTTCGTCCCTGGGCCCGGGTGGTCCTCCTGACGCCGCGCTGGTCGCACAGCCAGGGACCTTCCTGTGCTGCCCGGTTCCTGCAGGGCGGCCTCCCCCAGCCCCGCAGAGGGGGATGGTGCCGCCCCCGCGGCCCCCTGCGTGATCACCGGGATCACCGCCTGACTCCTGCAGCCCGCCAGGGAAGCCCTCATCTCTAACTTTTGCACGTGTCAGTGTGGGAAACACACCCATCACAGCTGGCTCCAAGCTACCACCAGTTCACCTGGTTCACAAAAATGCCGGAAAACTTAACAATCTGGTCATGACATGAGCTGCCCCAGCCCACTGCTGCCTGCAGGGGACCCTAACCAGCAGGGTTTGATATGATAACTCGCTCTGCGACTAGAGATGTGGAGCAGGCAGGGACGGATTCAGGTTTTGCAGGACCAGAAGCTCATACAATTTAAGGGGCTCGCTTCAAGAAAAATAATTAAAAATGACAACCATGAAGTTGAGGCCTTGGATGGGGCCCATACGAGTCAGAGGTCCTTATGTAGGAGTGCATGCGGTAAGGAGAGTGGGCTGTTACACGGAGCAGGGGGCGTGCAGGGGGCAGCAGGGGGCAGAGCCTTGCAGGGCCCCCACCGGTCTTGGGGGCTCACTGTGAGTGACTCTGGCCTTCCCAGGGCCCAAGCTGTAGCAGCTGTTGCACTTGACAAGGCTCACGCTGCCCTGACTGTTGAGGATGGGCAGTGGGGTGGGGTGAGTGGCAGAGGGAGATTAAGACAAGAGGTTACAACAGTGATCCAGGGAAGAGCTGATGGAGGCTCAGGGGAGGGTGTGGAGCGTGCAGCCCGACGAGCAGGCTGGGCAGGCCCTCTGTGGCCTGGAGGAGCAGCGGGGTGCGCTGAGGGATAAGGGACACGCAGGAGACAGCAGCAGTGGCAGCAACTGTGAAAGGCTGGGAGCAGATGAGCAAAGGGAGGGGCTGTCGGTGGCAAGAGCCAAGGCGGACCCCAAAGACGCGGCCTGGGTGAGGCCTGGCACTGCCTTGGGCCCTGTCTGTGCCTCCGTGTCCCCTTCTGTGATGAAGATTTGCTGCAGCAACACATGTCAGCAAGTGTCCGTGGCTGCTGACTTAGCCATGATGACGGCAACGATGGATGGGGTCCGGTGGGAGGCCTGGCAGGTGCGCCTACCAGAAGCCACCAGAAGGAGAGTGGAGGGAGGCTCGCGGGGAGGGTGCAGGGCAGGTCCAGGGCTGCTCATCTTCAGCACTCATGAAGCAGGGGGCCCAGCTCCCCTGCCAGGTGTGGAAGGTGAGAAGTCGAGTTTGGGAAGATTGCTGGCAGGACGGGACAGCCAGCCTCCCCAGGAGCAGGCCTGGAGGCCCACGCTGCTCCTGCTCTAGGGGTAAGTGACACAGAGTCCTGAGGTCCCTGAGTGCGGGGCAGCGACTCAAGGCCCTTGGTGGACTTAGTAGGGAGGGTGATGAGCCATTTCGAGGTTCGCGGGCAGAGGCCAGTGGGAGTAGAGGACCACCAGGGGCCTCTCCCCACACCCTACTCGCCTGTGAGCTGGGGTTAGTGGGTTGTGCCAAGGGGTCAGGTCAGCTAGGGGCTCTTGGCAGGCTCAGGAGCTGGGTGGGGCTGGAAGCTTCTGCAGGAGGAGCCTGCCAGCAGGAAGGGAAGCTTGCAGCAGGGGGTCCTCTTGCCCCAGATCCACATGCTCTACAATATCCCTTTTGTTTTCCTGTCCCAGGCCTTCTGCCTGCAGAGCGGGCTCAGGAGTCCTGGCTGAAGGTAGGGGCTGGGCCACTCAGGGCCCGAGATGTGTAGGTTCTGGACATGTCCCCTCAACACACACAACGTGATGGGGGGACAGCAAAGAATGATGATGAGGGGCCTGGCAAGGGCTGGAAGGTGTGGAGTGGGACTGGGGCACCCCCCCCCATAGGCCCCAGGGTGGCCATGGCGGGACAGCAGTGGAGCTCAGTGGGCTGTCCACTGACATCCCTGCTCATGCTCTACTTTGAGGACGGCCATGGCTGTGATGAGCCGAGACCTGGCGGGGGGAGCACACTCACTGTTCAGGAGCTTGCAGGTTGGGGGTGCTGCTGGAAGGGGCAGCCCGAGGGCCCTCTGCTGGCTGCCGCCCTGGCAACCCGCTCCACCCCTGCCTGCAGGTGCAGGGAGGGTCCTGGCTGGGGAGCACACGCTCTGCGGTGCTGATGGAGCCTCAGGTCTGCCCTGCCGTGCACCCCTGCATGCCTGCTGCCCAAGGACTGCCCCCCGACACCACACCCCAGCACCTAAAGCAGCACATCCAGAGCCTGCTGCGTGCCACGGGGCACCCAGAGCAGCCATGCTATGCCCTGGACAGTCCCAGCAGCCTGGGTCCTGCCCCACTGCCCCAGGCCCTGTCGGAGGTGGTGGTGAGAGGCAGGATTGGGGCAGACATGCCCATTAGGAGAGATGCTCTGAGCCGACTTGCACCTTCCCTCACAGTATTCGGAGTCCCACAGACCCAGGCCCTGGCCTGGAGGGGGCTGCAGTGTCCCAGGCCTGAGCCATGCATGTAGTAGGGTGCCTGGCCCCCCAGGACCTGCCACTGCTGCAGGAGCTGTTCCTGGGGGATGAGCCTTCGCAGGTCTCCTGGGCACCTGGGCACGGGCGCGTCCTTCCAGCGGCGGCAGGGTGAGTGAGGGGGGCTAGACAGCCCGGGCACCCCACCCTCCCTGCCCCCCGGGGCCCGGGCGGCCTTCGGTCCTCTCCCTTCCTCCATGTGGCCCAATGGCTTCTGCAGCAGGACCCCAGCCGCGGGGCTGAGAGCCGAGCCTCGTCCCCACCAGGAGGACCTGGAGTGCAAGGGGCCCGCCAAGGACTCGGCAGAGGGGCCACCTGGTCAGGTGGGGGCCTGGGGCGATTGTCCCCTGCAGAGCTGGGTGCTCACTGGAGCCTGGCCACGGTGTGAGGGCGCCCCTCGTGGTGACTTTGGGGCACACACCCCCTGTGTGGCCCACCACTTAGCAGTGCTGCCGGCTGCCCCCCCCTCCCTCCGGCCCCAGGATCAGAGTTTGGCCTTTTTCTTGGCAGCTCCGGGCCCCACCTGTGAGTCTGCGACCCGGCTTGGGGGTGGGGGGCGGCTCTCCGGCCAGCGGCCTAGGCCCCACCCCTTCCTGTCTGGGGCTCGGGGCCTCGGCAGAGGCTGCAGGAACCCTCGGCCAGGCTGGCATCTGGTGCACGGGGTGGGGGGCGCGGGCCTTCTCACCGGCGTCCGCGCCGTCCAGGTGAGTCCACACCAGCCTCAGGACCCCCTGGGCTCCTGGCACCGCTTCTGCTTCGCAGAGCCTGTGGGAGCTGGGGGACGAGGCGGCATGTGGGGGCCCGACGGAGTCCGGGGTGGGGGGACGACAGACCGGGCCCCAGGACCTGACAGGCCTGAGCTTGGGTCCCCAGGGCAGAGGGCAGGCCCGCGGCGGCCCCCAGGTCCGAAGCATGGGGTGGTGGCGCCATCTCGTGGCACCGTGAGGGCCTCCCATTGCCACAGACAAGGTGCCTGGCCGGATGGGGTGGGGGCCCCCAGCCTCTGCCCCAGCCCCGACAGCGCTCCGGCCCGGCTATCCGTGGCAACTCGGCACGTGTGTTTCAAGCACTGGGAAGCACTGCCGGGGTCGCAGGGGGCGCCCTGCCTATCCGGCAGGGGAAGGAGAGGCTGAGGAGGGCCTGGGGCACGGGCTGTGAGGGGCCGTCGGGGCAGGAGGTGGGGGGACCGAGCTGCTCAGGTGAGGAGGGCGGGCAGGTCCCTGCGCACGGTGGTGGGTGCGCGGGCGACGAGGAAGGGGCCGAGGGGCCGGGACTCCTGACTGGGGGCAGGCCCCACAGGGCTGCAGACCCCCGGGCTCCCCAGACCACCCCACCGCTGTTTCCTGGAGGTGATCGCTCTAACCTGGGGGGTACTTTCCCTCCAGATTTGGACTTAGCCGCGGTCACTTCTGCAGTTTGCAGACGGCGGGACCGCGGTGCTGGGCTCGTTAGGTGCGCACCTGCCCCTCGTGACTTCAGGGCTTCAGGAGCAGCTGGGGGGGGGGCGGGGGGAGCAGCTTCCTGACCCGCGGGGAGGATGGGGACAGCAGGCTCCCTCCTCCGCCTCCATCGCGCAGTTGGGGCAGTTACTTTTATTTTGTCACCAGCCCGACAGGTGCATCTCTGGTCGTGTGACAGCCGCAGCTCCACGCCTGGGCCACACGCCCACGGGGGCATAATGATAACGAAAAGGTACTTGCCGCTGAACCAGAGAGGAAACAAGGAACTGAACAAGTCCTACCTGTCCAGACTGTGTTGCAGGAAAGACTATGCTGGGGCTCAAAGACTCATGGCTCCCTTTTTAGATTTTTATTTTTTTGAGTGCGCTCCACACCCACCATGGGGTTTGAGCCTTTAACTCAGACCCTGAGATCGCTGACCAAGCCAGTCAGGTGCCCCAGGACTAACGGCTCTTAGGTTTTTGTTTTTATTTCCCTCATTTTTTCTCTCCGTACCCCCTTGGCCCCTTCTTGCAGATTCTATCTCTGCATAGTAGACGGATCTCCCTGACTGAGTAATAAATACCTTGGACTTCTAGATGTATTTGTTTGTTTTTTTTTTTTGTATTTTGTTTTTCATCATTAGACGTAACTGGCAACTGTAATTGGTGTAAATTTGTTTTTCAAGTGAAAGTTGCTCTGTGTTTGAGACATTTCTGCCTAGTTACATAAGCACAGTGAGTTCCTGTAGATCTTAATACGTCCTGATTCTGTCCTCACCATTAATAGTTCCGCTGGGTGGAGTGTTCAGGGTCAAAATATGTTTTCCTTCTGATCTTTGAAAGACATTACCCTTTCTCTTTCCCCTAAAAATTTTTGTTTTCGGAAAGTTAAAAAAAATCAGTTTATGGCTTCTCAGCATCCAGTAGTATTGGGAGTGAGCATGTGGATTTTTCTAAGATTTTTTTCCCGGTTGCATGTTGACTTAGGGGTGTGTGTGTGTGTGTGTGTGTGTGTGTGTCTGGATACTTGCAGGGTTTTCTTTTGCTGTGAAAGTGGGAGTGTGCCCAGCAGGTGGGTTCGAGGGGTATGTCCCTCACCACATTTTAGGGAGGATCCTCTCCAGCCGCAGATCCTGGCTCAGGGCAGGGAAACTGTGCTCCGGGGCACCCTCACTTCCTGCAGGGACAGACCTTGCAGCCCTGCCCTTGCCACACCCCATGGGGCCCTCACTTTCTCCATCTCCTTCCTTTAGCTCTGCACTGGGGGCACTTCCCTCCCTCCACTTCTGGCCTCCTCGGCCAGCCTGCCCACTGTGGACTCCTCCCCGAGGTTCCATTCCCAGGGCTTCAGAGCGCCTAGGCCTGCTGCATGGATATATTCTTTTCAATCCCCCTGAAGAGATCAGTTAGAATTTCTTCAGAGGCTCTGTTTGGGTCACCAAACTGGGTCCCGCATGGCTGGCTGTTGGTCTTCCCAGTACTGAGAGGTCCAGGGCGTGTCTTGGTGGTCCCAGGGAAGTCCTGTGGGCAGGACAGGCGCTTAGCTGGGCGTTCACCCACAGAGGCCTGGCCGTGGTGCCCAGGTCTGGTAAGCGCTTGGGTTTGCCCACCGGCAGACCTCCCTGGAGGGAGCCAGCCTTCCTGGAAGCCCTCCAGTGCCACGTGGGGCCCCATCCGGTGGCGCAGGTCTGCTTAACCTCGGCAGCTGGACAGAGCATGGCAGGAACTCTGAACTCCACCCAGAGAAGGCTCTTGATTTCCGGGTTTGGCTTTGTTGGGGGTGCCCTGGGGCAGGAGGGTCTCCAGCCAGCCTGGCCCAGGTTGGCTTTGCAGACGGGGTGCCTGTGTCCCTGCTGCAGCAGAGGTCCGACTGGTACGCGGAGAGCCCGGAAGAGCCCCTGAGAGGCCCGCGGTGGAGCAGTCCCGAGCCAGCACATGGCGGGCAGGGCTTCCACCGGAGCCACTGAGGCCTTAACAGCGGGGCCAGGTGGCGGACTCTGGCTCTGCAGACCCCGGAGGACCTTGCCCTTCTCCTGTCCCCCTGCAGGCGCGCTCTGTGGGCAACGTGCGCTTTGCCAAGCGGGCCTCCGTGTCTCCGCAGGGCCCTCCCTGTCTCCCTAGGACCCCTAGTCTTCCCCCAGCGCTGGTGGCCACAGGCGGCTCCTGGCGGGGTGCTGGCGGGCGACCACAGCCAGGGTGGTGGGGGCCTGCGGGCAGCGCCCTCCGCTGCCGCCCCTGGCCACGGGCTCCTGCACTAACAGCACAGTGGCTGCTCGCCCCGCACCTTTGTCATCTTTCCCGACACCCAGGCGCTGCCCACGCGCCTCATTACCTGCGCGCACAGCACCGGGCTTCCCCAGGGCACCCTCCTGGGCGCTAGGGCGGCTCCGCAGCCCCTAACCACCGCCTAACCCCCCTAACCCCCCGCCCCGGCTCCCTGGCTCCTCTGCGCACGGCCTGAGATGCCCGTGGGGGCGCCCCCGCCCCTGGCTGCGGGCTCGGAGGGCGCGGGCTGGGTCGCCGCGGGGGCGGGCACTCGCCGGAGCCGGCGGCCGCCAGGGGTCAGCAGAGCCCGGGGAGGGGGCAGGGCCGACCCCGCCCGCCGCGGCCCGGTCCCCGCGCGGCTCCGTCGTTGGCGTCGACGTGTGCGCGGCAGCGGGCGGGGTGTGCGGGCGCCCCGGGAGCGGCCGCGGCAGAGCCGGAGCCACCCTGCGCCCCGCAACGCTCTGGAGACCCGCCCGCCCCGCAGCCGCCCCTCGGCGACGGGCCCCCACCGCGGCCGGGGCGGGCGGGCGGGGCGGGGCTCCGGGTGGCTCCGCCCCGCGGCGTCCGCGGCTCCCGGGCTCTCCGGGCCCAGCAGTGAGCGCGGCCGAGCCTAGCCGAGCCGGGCAGCAGGCACGTAGCGCGCGGCGGGGCTGCGGGGCTGCGGGGGTGCGGGGCTGCGGGGGTGCGGGGCTGCGGGGCTGCGGGGGCCGGGGCCGGGGGCTGCGTCGCGGCCCGTCCTCCCCGCGGAGGACCCGCCTCTGCGCGCCCCGGACTGCGGAACTGCACGGGCGGCGCCCGGCGCGGGGGCAGGAAAGGCTGCTGGGGGCGCGGCTGGCCGCGGGCGGGGCGCGGGCGGGGCGGGGCGAGGCGGCCCCCAGCCCGGTGCCCGCCTCCCCCCAGCCCGGTGCCCGCCTCCCCCCAGCCCGGTGCCCGCCTCCCCCCCCCCCCCCGGCCCTTGGCCCCGGGCGGAGGGAGGCAGAGTCCGCAGCGAGCCCCTGCCCCAGCCCCGCACGCCGGCGCTCGGGGGCCCCGGGCCGAGGACGGCCGCGCGGGGGTGTGCGGGGCGGGTGCGCGTGGGGCTGCGGCGGCTGCTGGGGGGCGGCCCACGCCGCTGCGGCTCCGGGTATTTATAGGCCTTCGCTGCGGAGAGCAGGGTGGGGGCGCGGCCCGGGGGCGGGGAGGGCCCGGGAGTGCCGGAGGCGGGGGGGGGGCGGCGCGGTCGGGGCTCCCGGCGGTGCTGAGCTGAGGTCTACGGGGGACGCGCAGGTTGGGACGAGCCGGTGGGGGCTGGGGTCCGAGTGATGGGGTGAGCCGGCGGGTGACAGCGTGGAGGGGCCAGTGTCCTGCAGACAGACGGGGGAGCACGGTCGGGGCTGGGGGAGGGGCGTCGTTATGCGGCGTCCCAGGGGCGAGCCGGGGGAGCGGGGCAGCTGTGGGTGGGAGCGGAGAGCTGTCCTGTCTGCCTGCGGCGGGGTCAGGTGTGGACGAAGCGGGACATAGCACGGCCGCGGGGGTCAGTGTCCAGGTGGTTGGGTGGAAAGGGCCAATGTGCGGCCGAGGACGGGCTGGCGGCTGTGCAGTGTGCCCCTGAGCGCGGAGGTGTGACCCGCTCCTGCTCCCTCTCCAGGGGCCATGTCGGCCGAGGACCCCGAGGTGCGGGCCGCGGCTGAAGATGCCAACGGAGGCAGCGGCTCGCCCAGCCCTGGGGACACACTGCCCTGGAACCTGGGGAAAACACAGAGGAGCCGGCGCAGCGGCGGCAGCTCCGGGGGCAACGGGAGCGTGTTGGACCCTGCCGAGCGGGCAGTCATCCGCATTGCAGGTAACGCGGAAGGGCCTGGCAGTGTGCACGTTTGCACCGGCTTGTTGACGGAGCACCTGCGGTCTGCCGCCTGCGGTGTTAGCACTGGGGTGGGAGGGGGACCTGCAGGTCCCCAAGGCCTCTTGGGTGGCAGGTGATTGTGCGCGGCACAGCGCCACCTGCCGGGCCCCCTTGTCGCCGCAGGAGGCCTCAGGTTGAGGCCTGAGGTGGAGTCCACTGCAGTGGCGCCCTCGCTGGCCTCGTTTCAAGGAGACAGTGCCCAGTTGCCATGATACTTTCTTGGGCTTCTGGGGCAGAGCCACCTTCCAGGCCCCTTGCTCTTGGTTGCCGCCACTGGCAGTGCGGGGGAGCATGCAGGAGCAGGAGAGGAGGGGCCACCTGGTTGGCTAGAGCTGCAGCCCTCCCCGGAGCCGGGGTCCTGCATGGCCCTCCAGCAGCTGCCATTCTGTGGAGGAGGATGGGAGAGGCTCCAGGAGAGCCCCTGAGTGTAGGGCTGGGGCCGGGGAGTGGCCCCTCCCCCTGGGAAGTCAGTGACCCAGGGCTGGCCGCCATCAGGCAGAAGGATGTGCTGGGAACATGAGGAGCCCGCTGAGGGTCTGCAGGCCAGGCCTGCCCAGGCTGCAGGGTGCTGACCCCATTCTTGCAGGAGGGCGGCGCTGGCCCCTGCAGGAGGTGGGAGGGTGCACTGAGGCAGGTGGGCAGAGGGAGGACAGGACTGCGGGCAGGAGCTCTGTGGGTGGAAGCATGGGCAGCAGCTCAAGGAGATGCAGGGGAGCAGGGTGGCCTGCGGCTTGTGTGGGTGGATCACATATGGATTTTAAGGGACGGTTGTTACCACGTGAAAGCCAGTCATGAGTGTCCTGCAGCGCCGCTGTACCGTCTTCACCGTTACTGGCCCTGCGCGGTGGCCTCCAGCTCTCCCGGCCTGGTGGGACCCTTGTGCGCCTGCCTGGGGGTCTTCGGGCTGACTCCCTGCCGTGGGGCTCGTGGTCACAGGGTGGGCAGCACCCAAGGTTGCAGGGACACTGCGAGGGGTGTTTCGGAAGGAGGGAGACAGGGTCTTTCCCTGTTTCATGGGAGAAGAACTTATCTTTTTTTTTTTTTTTAAGATTTTATTTATTCATAAGAGACACAGAGAGAGAGAAGCAGAGACACAGGCAGAGGGAGAAGCAGGTGCCATGCAGGGAGCCCGACATGGGATTCGATCCCGGGTCTCCAGGATCACGCCCTGGGCTGAAGGTGGCGCCAAACCGCTGCGCCACCCGGGCTGCCCGAACTTATCTTTTAATCTTACCAAAGGTTTTTTTTTTCTTTCTTCTTTCTCTTGCAGTCCCTTTTTTTTTTTTTTTAAAGATTTTATTTATTTATTCATGAGCGAGAGAGGCAGAGACCCAGGCAGCGGGAGAAGCGGGCTCCACGCAGGAGCCACGCGGAGCCTCCTGTACCTAGTCTTGTTGGCTGCCCGGGGCTCTTTTTATATTGAGGGCGGGCGGCGTCTGTGCAGCGAGGGCAGGGCGCGCCCGCGGCCAGGTGAGGTCGCGGGGGCGGGGCGGGGCGGGGCGGGGGCGCGCGTGGGGCCGCCCCCCCCCCCCCCCCGCGGCGCCGGCGCTCCCGGCCCCTGGCCCCCGGCCCGGCCCCGCCCCGCCCGTGGGGCATCCTGGGTGCGGGGGCGGGGCGGGGCCGCCCCTTTAAGCGCGCGCGGCCGCGGGGACCGGGGGCTGGAGGCCGCCCAGCGCAGGCATGGCCGCCCCGCCGCCGCCCGACGAGCTGGACTTCATCCAGGCCTACGAGGAGGTGCGCGAGAGGTACAAAGGTACGCGCCACCTGCCCGGCGGCCGCCCCGGCCCGCAGCGCCCCCCCCGCCCCGCCCCCCGCCGGCCCCGCGCTCTTGCCCTTAATAGGGCATCGTGCGGTGCGGGTGCTGGGGCGCGGGGGGGCTCCCGGGCCGGGGTCCGGGACCCCAGTGCGTGCCCAGCACCGGTGGGTCAAGGCCCAGCGCCCGCGCCCCAGCAGGGTGCCCGTGGGGTGGGGGCCGCGCCGCCCCTGGCAGTGGGTCACATACTTGCGGCCTCTCCTCACATCCCAAACTGGCCGGCACCTAGGCTGCCACCCTTCCTTGGCAGGGACCTGCTCGCACCCGTCCCTGCCCCCGGGAGGCAGGGCAGCCCTCTCCTCCTCTCCAGAGGATGGGCTCCGGGCTCTGACGGACCCCTCGCGCCCCTGCCCGGGCCCTCACTGTCGCCAGCCGCCCACACCGCTGCCCTCGTCGCCCCGGGTCGCCGGGCTCCGAGCGGGCACCAGCGCAGCCCTGGCCCCTGGCCCACGGAGGCTTAGGCCCTGAGAGGGTCGGGTGGGGGCCGTGGGCAGAGCCGACCAGAGCGGCCTCCAGCTCCACGTGGCCGGTTTTGCTGGCTCTGCCCCCAAGGGCAGCTCAGGGAGAGAGGTCCCGCTGGGCCTCGCCGCTCCCTACCCACTGGCCTCGCCCAGGCAGGGGGAGGCCGCCCCCGGCCTCGCTGGCTCTGGCGGGGGATGTGCCGCGGTCAGCCAGTTGCCTGGTCCTACGGAGATGCTCCTGCCACCACGGGCTCCTGACGGAGGCGCCTCGCGTGGAGAGGACCGGCCTGCGGCTCTTACCTCCCGCAGCGGCCCGGCCTTGCAGGGTCGGTCCGGACAGGTCCCTGGCACGGAAGCAGCTGCCCACGGGGGCCGCGGCTCTCCTGGCTCACCCCAGGACGGAGCTGTTTGTGAAGTGGCCGCTCTGTTTAAAGTAGGGCCACCTGCACAGAATAGTACCGGTTTATTCCAGAATCTTTCTTGGTGTGATCAGATCCCAGGGCTGCGTGTGGGTCCAGAACCATCCAGGGCATAGGGCTGGGGCGTCCTGGCCCGAGTGGCTGTGTTCGCTCTGCTCCTCGGGGTGGAGACCTGCCTCCCAGCAGTGAGAGCTCATCGGTCCCTGGGGGTGTCCTGTCTCAGCACCCGCCCCTGCCCCAGCCTCCCTGGACGCCAGGCTTGGTGTTGGACACGCGGGGCTGCCCTGGCCCGTGTCCACCTCCTGGGCGTGGTGGATGCAGGCTGACAAGAGGGCAGTGGGCAACTCCGGCCTGGTTCTTGCTGGTGGGTGCAGGGCACTTTCCCGAAATGGACTTGCCGGTGCTGCGGCTCAGGCTCCCCAGCTGGGTGTGGTGCTGGCAGCTGAGCGTGGCTAAGTAGGGCTTCCCATGCGGGTCTGGGGCCGGGGAGGGCGTCTGGTCGTACCAGGCTCCCCTGTGACTCCTTAGCTCTTTGAGTAAGAGGCTGGGTTGGTGCCTGTGGCCGGGCCAGGGCCACTGCAGGGCCAGGAGTAGCCCACAGAAGGCCGTAGGTGGCTGGGCCGCGGGCTGCAGGCCTGACCGCTGTGAACTGCTCGGACCTTCCAGAGGACCAAGGCCCCGGCGGGTCTGTCCCTGGGGGTGGAGGGCCGCCCCCAGTGAGGGAGGCAGGGAGGGAAGGCATGGCACCTGATGTCGGCCAGTGTGCGAGTGGGGAGGAGGCCGGAGCCCCCTGTCTTGGGGCCCAGCACCACACTAGCTGGCTCCGCCCCAGGGACTGCCACCCAGCCCTGCCCAAGCACCCCTGGTCCCTTCCTGGGGCCACGAAGGGCTCTGCCTTCTGCCTCCTGGTTTCTGACCCAAGCTAGTACCCACCCCCAGCCCCGAGCCTGCCCTGCTCCTTCCCAGGGGAAGAAGCTCCTTCCCCATCTGCCCCTCCCAAGTCTAACCACTTGGCCCTTCCCCCCGTGATCCCCTCCCCCCACACCCCAGGCCCTCCCTGGACACGTCATTCATTCCTAGGCTGTCCCCCTGGAAATCCCCAGTCCTCCCTTCATGGTCACTGCTCCTCCTGGAACATTCTCAATTTCCTGTCTGCCTTCTCTCCAGGGCAGATTCCCCAAGGGGCGGGAGCCATCGGGTCTATGGCGGGAGAGCTCTTGGTGCCCCGTGGGAGAGGGGCCACAAGTTCCCTGGAGCCTGGAGCGACTCAGAGCCTGGGTGGGGAGGAGGGGAGGTTTGATGTGAGGGAGAATCCAGGTGGGTCAGGTGAGTGGGGTAAGGGCGTTTATAGAGGAGCAGCCCAAGTCCCCCAGTGGCTGTCAGGGCAGGAATGGGGCTAGCCAGGAGGGCCTGGGCAGCCGGGTGGAGCCCTCAAGGTTGTCCCATCGGCCGGGAGCAGGGTGGCAGCAGAGTCTGTGTGGATCAGCGGGCAGTGCTTGGGTGTTCCTACAAAGCTGCTGTGGTGCCCTGGAGGGGGAGTGGTGTGTGCGAGGGGGTACACAGGCAGGGCCCCCAGGCGGGGGTTTGGGGAGGGAGCCTGCGTGGGTCTGGGGAGAAGGTGGGTCAGAGAGGCAGTGGGAGGGGTGTCCGCCGGGGCATGTGCCCCGCATGTGTCCTGTGCCGTCTGCGAGGCTCAGCCGGAGGGGCTTCCGCACCTCCCTGGCAGGGCTGCCGTCGTGCAGGCCTCTCACTGTCCCACCTTTTCCGGTCCTGGACTCTGAGCTGGGTTATCTGTGTTGTGTCCCTGGCACCAGCCCCAGGCTCTCAGCCAGGATTTGTGTGGGGTGCTTACACGGGTGAGTGGGTGATCAGCGTGGGGTGTCGTCTTTGGTGACCGGGGCTCAGCTGGCGGGCGCTGAGGCTAGCAGTTATCTGGGCTCTTTGGGAGGACTGGTGGCTGTGTTCGCTGTCAAGAGTAAAATGTGCTCAAAGAAAACGAGACAAAACAAAATGATGACCAAGCACTGAGGAGGAACATCAAGAACAACAGTTAAAGGCACACCTCTGGCCCCCAGTCTCACTGGCCATGTGTGTGTGTGTGTGTGTGTGTGTGTGTGTGTGTCAGAGAGAGATCAATGGTTTTTAGCCTATTAATAGACTCGTGAGATCACCGCCCCCGTCAGCTCCAGGACACTGACGTCCCCTGGCCCCTGGCAAAGCCTGATCTACTTTTAGTTTCTATGGATTCGCCTGCACTGGACGTTTCCTCTGAGTGGAATCAAGCAGTTCTGTGTCTGGCCTCTCTTACTGAGTGTGATGTTTTCAGGGCTCATCTGTGTCGCACCTGGACGGCACTTCATTCCCTCTGCGGCCCAGTAATACCCGGGGTGTGGCTGTCCGTGGTTTGTTTCTCCGAGCATCGGTTGCTGGACCTCGGGCTGCTTCCACCTTTTGGCCGTTACGAGTAGTACCGCTGTGGACATCTGTGAGCAAGTTCTTCTGTGTGCACCGATGTCCTCAGCTCTCTTGAGTAGACGCCAGCAAGTGCCATTGCTGGGTCATGTGCTAATTCTATGTTTAACTGTTTGAAGAACTGCCAGATGGTTTTCCACAGCAGCTGCACCATTCTGCATTCCTCACAACGGTGTGTGAGGTCTCCAGTTTCTCCACATCCTCACCGACACTTAAGGTTATCTGCCTTTTTGACTACAGACCTTCAGTCCTGGTGGGTACGGGGCGGATCTCATTGCGGTTTTGGTTTGCCTCTCCTGGTGGTGAATGGTGTCCTCTCGTGTGCTCATTGGTCGTTTGTGTATCTTCTTTTGAGAAATGTCTCTCCAGATCCTTTGTCCATTTTTAAGTTGGGTTTTTATCTTTTTATTGTTGAGTTGTAGGTGTTCTTTATGTATTTTAGATACATGTCCTTTACCAGATACGCGATGGGCAAAAATGTTCTGACTCTGCGGGTTCTCTTTTTACTGTCCTGATGGTGTCCTTTGAAGCATAAAAATTGTTGATTATGATGAATCCAGTTTATCTTTTTGTTTTTTTTTTTTTTGGCCCTGGTGCTTTTAGCCTCAATATCTAAGAAATTATTGCTCATTCCGAAGTCGTGAAGATTTATGCCTATGTTTTCTTCCCTTTAGTCCTTAATTTAGGTTTTTGATCTATTTTGAGTTAATTGTTTGAGCAGAGCATGAGGGAAGGGGCAACTTCGTTCTTCTACACGTGGATATCCGGTTGTCCCAGCACCATTTGCTGAAGTGATTATTCTTTGCCCGTGGAATGGTCTTGGTCCTCTCCTGCTTTCTAATGGGCACTGAATATCCCATGACATGGAAGTACCACCGTTGATCTCCCTGGTCCCTTTACATGGACATTTGGGCTTATCGTTAAAAATGATGCTGTTTCTAGATTGGCCTCCGGTGTAGGTGCACGGGGTGGAAACAAGACCCACTAGTTCTCCAACTGCCAACTGATGGATGAGAAAATCCCAATTGCTTTAATTCACATTCTTTGATCATTAAATGAAGTGAGCATCATTTTGTAGTTCTTGGCTATTTTCATGTTTCTTCTTTCACGAGTTGCCTACTCAAACCCGTTGCTCAGATCTAGGACAGAGGCAGGCAGGAACTGGGGTTAAAAAAAGAAAAAAAGAAAGAGCATTGTTCATTTTTTCTGTAAGATGTGTTTCTCTTTGAATTATTAGAGCTCTTCACTGGGGCTCCCGGGTGGTACAGTTGCTTAAGCCTCTGACTCTTGGACTCTTGGTGTCCACGCAGGTCATGGTCTCAGGGTCCTGGGATCGAGCCCCGCATCTGGCTCTGTGCCTGGTGGGGAGTCTGTTTCTCCCTCTCCCTGCTCGCCCGTTCTCTCTCTAAAATAAATGAATCTTTGGGGCATCTGGGTGGCTCATCAGTGGAGCGTCTGCCTTCGGCCCAGGGCGTGACCTCAGGGTCCTGGGGATCCAGTCCCCACATCGGGCTCCCTGCATGGAGCCTGCTTCTCCCTCTGCCTGGGTCTCTGCCTTTCTCTCTGCATCTCGTGAATAAATAAATACAATCTTAAAAAATAAAATGAAATAAATGAATTGTTAAGAAAAACCTTGAGAAAAGAGCTCTTCGCATATTATGAATGTTAACTCCCTTCTTTATTATACATGTTTCACATTTCCCCCCTAGTTTGTTACCTACCGTTACGTAAACTTTTTGCTGAAATCTAACTTTCCCGTAGAAAAGCGTACAAATTATACACACATAGCTTTTCACTTAAATTTCAGTTTCCTTGTGGCCGGCACCCAGATCATGAAAAAAGCTTCTTAGCCTCTTAACGGGTCCCGTGTCCCTGGTTGCGGCCTTGACCTCTCACACCACGTGTCATGTCTGGTTGGTGGGCATGTACATCTGCCTGCGGTGTCTTGCCACACAGCACCTTTAAAAACTTACCAGCCTTTTGTTTCAGGACCTCTGAATTTTATGTCCTGCTCAAGGTGCCCTTTGGTAAAAACCTTTGCGGAGAGCGTCTTCCAGTTCTGGTGTGTGCGTTTGTTTTCTGGCATCTTCCTCTTTAGTGTCTCTGGAATTTGTTGTGGGCCGAGGCGTGTGTGGGACACTTGGGGTGTCGTGCTCAGGGCTGGACTTGGGTTAGTGGGGGACAAACAGGATTTTATTTTATTTATTTTTTTAAAGATTTATTTATTTATTTATTTATTTATTTATTTATTTATTTATTATTTATGATAGACACAGAGAGAGAGAGAGAGAGGCAGAGACACAGGAGGAGGGAGAAGCAGGCTCCACACCGGGAGCCCAACGCAGGACTCGATCCTGGGTCTCCAGGATCGCGCCCTGGGCCAAAGGCAGGTGCAAAACCTCTGAGCCACCCAGGGATCCCCCCTAAACAGGATTTTAAATACCTCCTTTCCCATAAGCTCAGCTTCCTGAGGGCAGGGTCCACATCCTGCCACGCTGGTCATAAGACAAGTGTGGCTTAAAAATGAGTGGATGGATGCAGGGGAGAGGTGGGGCCCGAGTCAGACCCCTGTGGGCTCCTGGTCTGGCGAGCAGACCCCTAGGCGCCTGCAGAGTGGTTGCGGAGGAGAGACCCGGTGGCGGCAGGGGCAGGGGCAGGGGCAGGGTGGGAGCAGTGGGGATGCAGAGCAGCCTGGGAACCAGCAGCATTTCTGCATCAGGGAAGGCGGAAGGATGGGGATGCCTTGCCTTGGCGGGGAGCTGGGGATGAGCTCGCCTCTGGAGACTCTGAGATGCCGGAAAAGGCTGCATGAGCCGCGGGAGGCCGGTCAGGGGCAGTGCTGTGGGGCCCCAGCGAGGAGGAGAAGGGGCCCACGCTCTGACCCGTGGGGAAGCAGAGCAGGAGGCTGGGTCCTGGCTGCCTGGCCAATGGGAAGGGGTGAGGCAGGAGAGGGCCCCACGAGAGGGCCACCTGGGCGAGGGGTCTCCAACGGGACAAGGCCCAAAGAGTGCCTGGCACCTGGTGATACGGGACACTGGGGACCTTGGTAAGGCCTGATGGAAGGCTTAGTCGGGTGGGAGGTCCCAAGGGGGATGCAGGGGCAAGCGGGGCGGGGGGTGTCCAACAGTGTGGGAGGGAGGATGCCCTCCAGACACAGTGGTGGCACACACGCAGGACACCTGACAGGTGGGGGAGGGGAGACCTTGACCTAGACGGTCACCCGTGGCCATCGGGGGCATGGGCACTGCTGAGTAATGATCTCATTTACCCACCTGCCCACATTACCCCTTGCTACTGAGGCACTTGTGGGGTGAGCAGGGGGGCCGTCAGGCTTTAGGGCCTGGGAAGCGGGGTGATGGTGCCCTAGCCTGGCTCTCCACGCAGCCTGCGGGGAGCTGGAAGTAGGGGCAGGGTCTGGGGGCCTTCAGAAGGGACTCAAAGAGGCCGGAGAGCGTTGATACAAGGGGGCCCGTCACTCAGGCCCACCGTGGACGGCAGGAGGTGCGGGCTGGGGGAGCCGGCTGGGGGTGTTTGGTGGGGCTGTGGCCACTGAGGGGGCGGGCACTGGCTTACCTTCTGGTGGTCCAGGCTGCTGGTGGCCCGGTGGGCGTGAGGTCAGGAAGCCAGTCTCAGGTGATGGGAAGGCAGGACGTGGGGGCCCACGGGGAGTGATGGCTCTGCTCTCCTCCCTTCCTCCCTCTGGGGGAGCTGGGGTCATGGGTTAGCTGCAGAGGGGTTGTCGCAGCGGGGTGGGCAGCTCTTGGCAGGGACCTTCCCTGCTGGCCTGAGGCAAAGGGGATGTGGGGCCAGGGAGAGGATGGGGGGACCCTCTGCTGCCCTGTCCAGTTCCTCGCTGGGGACAGATCCAGGTCCACTTCTGCAGGAAAGGAAGGCACTAGGACACCTGGCATAGCTGGTCTGAGTGTGGGTTCAGGGGGGCAGCTGGCAGCACTGGTGCCGGGACAGTGGGGCAGGGGAGGGCCTGGTGCGGGGGTGAGGCAGCTGGTGCGAAGCCAGAAGTGTCCAAAGCAGGTGTCTCCTGGTGTGTGGCTTTTATAGTCTCTTTTTGTTCTTCTGTCTTGTTTTGTTTTGCAAGTGAATGTGTCTTTTGGACTTTTGAAATGTATCTTTTTTTTTCTCCTTTCTTATTAAGTGAATGGCTGCAGGGAAGCTTCTAGAACCAGCATGGGAGCTAGCCTTGAGGGCCATGGCTGAGCCTCACTGTTGTCCTTACGATAACAACTCCTGCCTGCCTGTTGCGGAGTACAGATAGCCACAAAGAACGCCCCTCGAGGAGGTTCCCATGGCAGCTGGAACAAGTTGCCACAGTCTGGGCGGCCTAAGACAACAGAACTTTATTCTCTCACTGTTTTGGAGGCCAGAAGTCCAAAATCAAGGTGGCAGCGGGGCCACACGCCCTCAGAGGCTGTAGGCCAGGCTCTGCTCCCGCCTGGCCCCGTGCCTGGAGGCTGTCGGCCTCCCCTGGCGTGTGGTCTCCTGTCTTTGCCTCTGTCTTCAACATGGCCTTCTGCCTGGGTCGTCTTCTGCCTCTTGTAAGGACACTTGTCATCAGATTTAGGACTTCCCGAGTAATCCGGGATGATCTTCTCTGAAGATTTTTTTTTTTTTTAAGATTTTTATCTATTTACCCATGAGAGATACACAGAGAGAGGCAGAGGGAGAAGCAGGCTCCCCGTGGGGAGCCCGATGCCGGACTCCATCCCAGGACCCCGGGGTCACGGCCTGAGCCGAAGGCAGACGCTGTACTGCTGAGCCACCTGGGGCGTCCCTCTGAAGATTCTTAATTATAACAGCAAAGACCCTTTTTCCAAATAAGGTAACATTCATGGGTTCTAGGGATTTGGAGGTGGACATGTATTTTGGGGACCACCATTCGAATCACTGCTGTCTGCCCTCTGGCCCCCACAATTCATGTCTGTCACATGCAAAATGCATTCATCCCTTCCCACCATCCCCAAAGCATCAGGCCGTTACAGCGTCAACTCAAATTCAAAACCTCATCTAGACGCCTGGGTAGCTCAGCGGTTGAGCATCTGCCTTCCGCTCAGGTCATGATCCTGGGGTCTTGGGTTCGAGTCCCCCATCCGGCTCCCAGCCCAGAGCCTGCTTCTCGCTCCCCCTGTGTCTCTGCCTCTCTCTGTGTGTCTCTCATGAATAAATAAATAAAATCTAAGAAAACAAAACAAAAAACACCTCATCTAAATTTCAGCAGCTCCAAAGCCCCAAGTCTTGTCCAAACTCTAAGTCAGGACTAGGTGAGGCTGTGGCGCTGGTCCACCCCGGGGCACATCCCCGTGCGGACGTGTGAAGCTAGTAAGGCCAAGTGCTTCCAGAAGGCCGCGGTGGGACAGCCGTGGAAGGGCGTCCTCATTCCAAAGGCGGGAAATAGCGGTCAGGGGGTGGCCAGCCCCAAGCAGCTTTGAACCCCGCAGGGCGAGTCCCCTGCTTCTCTGCGGCTGGGTGCTCGGCTCCCTGGCCTCCGCTGGCCCAGGGCTCTGCTCTTGGGGTCTCCTCGGCTCCTCCCCTGACGGGCCCCTCGAGACCGAGGCCCTAGCTCACCAGCCGCCTCCCGCCTGAAGAGTCGCAGGGTCCTAACCGCCTTTCCGCATTGTCCCTCTGTCCCCTCCGGTCCCAGCGGGGACCTCTGTCGCTTCGACATTCTCAGAAACCTGGCGGGTCTCCGTGCGTGTGGCGGGCCCGTGCCCTTAGACGGGAGGGCTCTCCGCGGATCTCTCTGGGTGGCCCGTCCCTTCCTGGCTTCTGCTCGGATGGTTGAGGGGCCGGCGGGCAGGCACCCCGCGGGCTCCGCGGCAGCTGGCCGGGCACCCCCGGCTCTGTGTGG
This sequence comes from Vulpes lagopus, assembly GCF_018345385.1. NCBI lineage: Eukaryota > Metazoa > Chordata > Mammalia > Carnivora > Canidae > Vulpes > Vulpes lagopus. The sequence continues at coordinate 778,289 of NC_054832.1, forward strand.
GGCGTGCTTCCCGGCGTGAGCGCGCCCTGCAGTGGGCACGGGCCGCGGCTGTCCTGGGCCCCCGGGCCGACGGTCCCTTCCGCAGCGACAGCTTCCCCCCCCACCCCCAACGTTCCTGCAAGCCCGGGAGGACGGCAGGTCATGCCTCCCCCTGAGCCTAGAGACCCAAGTTCCCGGCCATGAGCTGCACCGTCCGATGAGGCTCGCCTTCCTCCCGCTCCCAGGGACGGCTCCTCACTTCCCTCCGGGTCCCCAGCACCGCGTCCCTGTCCCGGGCATTCTGTCCCCGGCCTGGTGCGGTGCCACACGCGCTCTCGGGCACGGGGCTCCCGCTCCCGGGAACAAAATGTTGACTGCTTCCCCGTGTCTGCGTCACAATCGCCACAAACATGCGGCCTAGAAAACCAGAAATGCATCCTCTGCGTCCTGGAGGCCGGATGTCCAAAATCAAGGTGTTGGCAGGGCCACCCTTCCTCGGAAGGCTCTGGAAAAGCACCCCGCTCCTCTCTTCTAGCCGTTGGTGTCTTCTCACGGCTCCTCCGTGGCTCTCCTCTCTTCTGTGCCATTGGGTGGGGGGCCCACCCGGGTAGTCCGGGGTGATCTCGCCGTGAGGTCCTTAATTATATCTGCAAAGACCCTGTTTCCAAATAAGGCCCAGGCCCCAGGGATTGAGACAAAACTCAAGTTGTTTTTCGAGGCCGCCGTTCATCCCCCTCCCCGGTGCCCCTACCGTGTTGGCTGAAGTAAAACGTCCACGTCTTTTGTGTTGTGCTTATTTTTTAAAAATGTGTGCAGTAAAAAAAAAAAAAAATGTGTGCAGTATTTTCCAATATAACTTAATTCATTTGTAAATTTATAAGTTGATATTGCGGAGTGTTTTAGACGCCTGTAGCTTCCTTTTACTTAATGTTACAAGATGGACGTGTTTCTGTAACATTCATTTACAATATGACGTAATGTTCTTTCATACGGTAACTGTATTATATTTAAAACCCTTTTTTTTTTTTTTTTTAAATTTTTTTTTTAAATTTTTATTTATTTATGATAGTCACAGAGAGATAGAGAGAGAGGCAGAGACACAGGCAGAGGGAGAAGCAGGCTCCATGCACCGGGAGCCCGACGTGGGATTCGATCCCGGGTCTCCAGGATCGCGCCCTGGGCCAAAGGCAGGCGCCAAACTGCTGCGCCACCCAGGGATCCCCCTTTTTTTTTTTGACTAAGTAAACTCTGCCCCTAATGTGGGGCTCGAACTCAGGACCCTGAGACCAAGAGTTGCTCACTTTACTGAGACAGCCAGGCGCCCCAACCATATCGTATTTAAACTAATCCCCTCTCATAGAACATTAAGGTGATTGATTGATTGATTGATTGGTATTAGAGACTCCTGCAAGGAGTGGTTTTGTGGCTGGATTGTTGGGTGTGTCTGTGACTACTGTTTGAAACGGGATTTCTGGATTAGTGTGTCAAAAGTAAGCCTTATCTACACCAAGATACCATTTTTTTTTACTATCAGATTGGCAAAAAGCCAAACACTTGGATTCGAGGATGGTGTTGGTGATGCTGTGGGAAGCAGGCCAGTGACGGCGCCTCTGAGATCCGGGTACAAGGGACCCGCCCTCGGGGGTCCTGCCAGGTGGAGGGCTCCCAGGAGGAGGGGCCCAGGGCTCTGCGAGCAGCTGCGGGGCGCCTCGGTGCCTCTGATGGAAAAGCGAGGGTCAGATGGGACATGTGAGGTGTCGCTTTTTGTGTCAAAGGGAGGAAAGCCAAGAATCGTGTTTGTATTTGCTTGATTTTCCATAAAGAAATTGCAGAGGCGTGCACAGGGAGCCCCACGGCGGCTGTCAGGCCGCGTGGGTGCAGGGGACGGGCTGGGAGGGAGACTGTCCAGCGGACGTTCCGGGCCCGGTCGGGCGACTGTCTCCTAAACACAGTATCTCCAGAGTTTCTGAGGCGTTTGCCAGGCGTGGCAGGTGCTTCTCCCGCGGGGCCTGGGCGCTTCACTCCCCACACCTGCCCGGCACCGTGTGCCCCTTGCAAAGGGAGAGAACTTGGCCGATCCCGAACGGCGTGCAAGTGGGTAAGCGAGGCGGTGTCAACGGAGGGGCCGACGGGGCCAGCGCGAGGGCCGAGCGGACGTGCAGGGTAGCTGGTTGGCTTGGGGGCGGTGGCCTCACACCTGCTTTGTGCGTGGGGGCTTTCCACACGTAGGTGCTCTGACTTCCGTTTTGTCTGCTTCTAGAGCACTTTCTATCTAGCATCGCCGACGAAGGTTTCTGCCGGTTGGGTCTTCCCGACCGGTTGCTGCTGGCCTGGAGGACGCCCCTCGCTCCCACGCAGGTCCAGCCAGGTGCGTCGGTGAGCTCCTCCCTGGCTCTGACGGGTGGGCCGCGCAGCCTGTGCTGGCGGTCAGAGGACAGGTGCCGACGCGTCAGCTCGGCGTGTCCTGCTGCTTCCGCCGCAGTGACTCCTGTGGCCCTCGTGTGCCCTGGATCGAGCTCAGGAAGGAAGCCGCGGCGGAGCCTGCCTTGGCCCTGCTTGGAGTGGGAGTGGGTTTAGGAGGTGGCCCTGACCGCTGCCCCCAGGGCCCCTACCGCCCCCGCTGTGGGACGTCCTTGTGTGACCCCGGGGCCCCTGGGAGGACGCGTGGTGAGCGAGTCGAGTCTCACATAACAGCGTGCGCCTTCCCTGGTTTGCTGGGCCACTTTTTAAAACTCAGAACCACTTCTGGGTTTTAGTCAATGAGTTGTCAGCATTTTTGAGATCAATATACAGGTTTTCTCCTTTAACCTATCGAGGCAAAATGATATGAATAGGGGTCCTGGGAGTCATCATTGGGGCGCTGAGAGGTCATTCCCTTTTCTCCCTGTGGTGGGTCCCGGCCTGGGGTTTGGTGCTGCTGAGTCAGCTGCCTGGCCACCCAGCCACCCAGCTGAGTGCGTTAGACTGCGCTCGTCACCCCTGGGAGGGACTGGCGGAGGGAGGGTGCAGGATGCGGGCCTCTCTGCTGGCCTGGAGACCGGGGTCCCGTGCTGTGGAGCAAGGCGGCCCAGGCTGGGGGCCGCAGGGCTGGGGAGGGACCTGGTGTGTGTGTACCCGGTGAGGCTGCTGTGACCAAATCCTCGAAGTGGAAGAGTGGGGCTGCCAGGAGGCCACTGCTGGCCTAACGGTGACGGAGGTGGTCGGAGTGGGAATGCAGATGGGTTTGAAAGATATTTGGGGCCAGGATGACAGAGCATGGGATGTGAGGGAGGACCCGGGACCCCCAAAGTGTCTGGCCAGTGCCTGGTAACCGCTATTCTTGAGCGGGGCTATGTGGAGAGAGCCAGACGGGGCCTGGGGGGTAACCTCTGTGCGGTGCAAGCCTTCACCAGGATCTGCGGGAGCCCTGGTGGGCCCCCAGCCTGGTGGTATAGTGGGCCTGGACCTCCCAGGAGCCTCCCAGAGCGGCTGGTGTGGTTGAGGCCCTGCTGTCATCATCCCGCAAAGGGAGGCCCCCCAGGTGGAAGAGGCCCCTCCTGCCCCAGCCCAGCAACTTCCCAAGGTGAAGCTGGACTCAGCTTTGGCTGTGCGGCAGGATGGCCCCCGTGCTCCCACTGCAGGCGCAGTCCGTGGGGTCTCACTGGGTCGGGTCCTCCCTGGGCGATCGTCGGGGACCCTAGGTGGAAGGGATCTGCATGCCCAGCTGTAGAGCTGTCACGTGTGACCCTTGCATGGGATCACCTGGATCACCTGCTGTGAGCCCAGCAGGGCAGGCCTCCCTGGGGGTAGGAGGCGGGTTTGAAGGTGGGGGGCCATAGGGAGGAGTGCCCTGCCGAGGGCAGGTAGGGTCATGGGAGCAGTGGGACTATCTGCATGGCAGCTGTGGATGTGTAGGTTGGGGCAGGGATCCCTCCTTGGCCCTGGGGCATAGCCAAGCCTACCAGGGTCTCCTGGGACGCGTGAGGAGGGCTTTGTTGCAGACGCAGGGGCCAGCACGAGGAGGACCTGGCTGTGGGGCCAGGGTTCCAAGGGTGTGACCTGGCTCCTGGAATCTATGTAAAGCTTCAGACAGCGTGAGTCGTCCAAGGTGTAAGTCTCTGGCCCAGGTGACCTGATGCCCCAGCAGACGTGAGAGAGCCATGCTGCCGGGTCAGACCACCTGCCCTCCTGAGGACCTGGACATGAGGCCCTGCGGGCAGTGAGGCCGGTGAAAGCTGAGGCTGTAGGCTGTGCCGGAGCCTTGACTCCTCGCACCCCGGATCTGGAGGACCTGCTTCCTTTCCTCCTCGAGGTCTGTGTCTCCCACCTCCGGGCCCTGGTCCACGGTACTTTGAGGAGCTCCCTAGCTTGGCGACACCCGCCCCCGAGCTGTCTCGAGCCCTGCCTCCCTGCTGCGGGGGTCTCCACATGCCTTGTAGTTGGCCGGACTCCCCTTCTCTTGCCTTCTCTGGGTCTCTGCAGGTGTGCTGTCTTCCTAGGCTTGCTAGCTGCCGCCTGTCTCTTGGTCCCCAGTCACTGGGCCTTCTTCTAGGAAGCCTACTCTGCTAACGGGCCAGGGGAAGGGCTCAGTGTGTCCCGTGGAGCCTTTCCAGGGTCTGCGTGGCTGCTCCCCACTTCTGAGGCCACACCACGTGGCTGCTTTGGGGGAGCAGATTTGGCAGGGCAGGCTGAGATCCCCTTCTCACTGGACCTTCCAGCTGCCACCACTTTTCTGAGAGCCTCCTGGTCTGAAGCGGCTGCAGATGATCGCAGTGTCCACTTACGGGTGGGCGGCTCAAGTGGTAGCAGGGGACCAGTTACGGGCCTGGGACGCTCCTCGAATGGTTGACCCACAGACAGTGAGGGTGGGCGCTTGCAGGTGGTGGCCTGGGCCGGACGGAGACTGAGGCAGGCTGGCCACATCTTTTGGAGGCCCAGCACCGAGGGCCAGGGTGGAAAGGCAGGGTGCGGTCCTGGGGCTGACACGCTAGGTGTGAGCAAGGCTCCCACAGTGGCTTATGGCTTCCTGGGGTAGTGAGTGGGACAGACCTGCCAGTGCCGCATTCTCCCCAGGCGGCAGGCACGGATGGTCAGGACACTGAGCCCTCAGCAATAGGCTGCTGCTGGGGACCCTGCAGGGAGATGTGCTGGGGCCTGGACCTGTGGTAGCAGTTGGGGGAGAGGGTGACAAGCAGACAGACTGGAGGGGGAGCCACCAGGACCTGTGGGGCTGGCCACGTAGCCCCAGGGCGTTGGCCTGCCCCACTGGACAGTGAATAGAGGCCTGCCGGCTGAGCTGGCAAGATAAGAGCATCCCAAGACAATCCCGACTGGGAGACACAGGGGCTGGGGTGCAGTTTGGGGTCCTGCTGGACCTGGAACCCTTGAAGTCAGAGTACAGAGAGCATCCTGAGTCATAGGACTGGGGGGTGGCCCAGAGGAGCATGTGGCCACCCAGGGAGGAGGGAGGAGGGTGGAGGAGGCCAGGGGCAGAGCCGATGCGGCAGGGGAGGTGGGGACGTGAATAGTGGGGATCAAGGAGCTGGCACAGGGTCCTGGGGTACCTCTGTGGGCAGGCCTCGGGCCCTTGCCCTGGGGGATCTGCCTGCCCTCCACAACCAGGGTGCCCAGGGTGGGTATCCTCTGCAAGGAGTGAGTGGCTGTGGCTTCGAGGTCCGGGAAGCCACGTGCAGGAACGACCCCGAAGGTCACTCGGGGTGACCGAGGCCAAGCCCAGGCACTGTGGGGGTGGGGAGGGTGGGCCACCAGGGCGCACCTGGATCCGGCCTGCAGGCCCGGCCCTCTGGCCAGAGTTAGCAGGGTGGCGCTCGCTCCACGGGGCGGAGGCTGGAGGGGCGGTGCGCGGCGGGAGGTCGCGTGGGGCACCCCTGCGTGGCGCATTGATCAGCGCAGGCCCCGCCCCAGCCGGCCAGCCCCGCCCCGCCCCGGCTCCGCCCCCCGGCTGCGGCTCGGCTCCGGCCGGGCAGGGTGCTGCGGGGTGGACTCGGCGTGGCGGCCGCTCCGCCCTCGGCCGCGGCGGAGACATGGACCCGTCCCGAGCCATCCAGCAGGAGATCAGCTCCCTCAAAGGTGCGGCCGGGGCCGGGGCCGGGGCCAGGGGCGGGGGCCGGGGGCGGGGGCCGGCAGTGACCTCCGGCGGGTGCAGCCCTGCGCACGGGAGCCTCGGGGACGCGGAGCGAGCGCGGGACCCCGGGCCTCTGCAGCGCCTGCGCCTGCGCTGCCCCGGTCGGGCCGGGCTGGCGGGGGGTGCGGGGGGTGCGGGGGCCGCAGCCGCCCCGCAGCCCCAGCCCTGCAGCCCCCCAGCCCCAGCCCCCCAGCCCCAGCCCTGCAGCCCCCCAGCCCTGCAGTCCCCCAGCCCCAGCCCTGCAGCCCCCCAGCCCTGCAGCCCCAGCCCTGCAGTCCCCCAGCCCCAGCCCTGCAGCCCCGCAGCCCCCCAGCCCTGCAGCCCCAGCCCCAGCCCTGCAGCCCCGCAGCCCCCCAGCCCCGCAGCCCCCCAGTCCTGCAGCCCCAGCCCCGCAGCCCCCAGCCCTGCAGCCCCGCAGCCCCCCAGCCCTGCAGCCCCACAGCCCCAGCCCTGCAGCCCCGCAGCCCCCCAGCTCCAGCCCTGCAGCCCCGCAGCCCCCCAGCCCTGCAGCCCTGCAGCCCCCCAGTCCCGCAGCCCCAGCCCTGCAGCCCCACAGCCCCACAGCCCCAGCCCTGCAGCCCCGCAGCCCCCCAGCCCGCAGCCCGCAGTCTGCAGCAGTGCCGGGGGCGGGGCGAGCCGGGCCGGGCCGGGGCGGGGTGAAAGCTCCCGGCGCCGCCTCCTCCCCCCCTCGCCGAGCCCTGCCCGCCAGCGGCCCTGCCGGCATCCCAGGGTGTGCGGCCCCGCAGCCCCGCAGCCCGCGACCGGGAAGGCCGGGCGGGCATCCCTGTGGGGAGGCGCCGGGCGGGCTGGCCCCGGGCAAGTCCACACTGCGGCTCTTTGTTCTGGGGTGGGGGGGCCGGGGGCTGCCCGCAGGCCCCGACTGGTTGCCCTGGAAACCTGGAGGGCCCCGGAGGGCCCGAGTGTGAGGGGAGGAGGCCGCCCTGCCCCCCGCCCCGGCCTCCCCGCGGCTCTGCAGGGTGTGGGCGGGCACGAAAGGGCACCCTTCCAGCCCTGGGGCTTGGGGGAGGGGCCCCCAGGCGCGGAGGGGCCGGGAGCTGTGCCGAGCAGGGGGGCTGCCCGGGCGCAGGCTCCCAGCTGCTCCTCCGCAGTCCCCAGGGCGCCTGGGCTGGGGGGATTCCCTACAGGCCCCGCCCCCTCCTGCGGACGCCGAGCGGCCCTGCAGGACAGAGCTTAGGTCCAGGTGTTAGGTCCAGGTGTTCGGGAGGCCTTGAGGGGGGCCTGGAATCGCTTGGGGGCATCGGTTGGTTTGGGGGTGGCTGGGGATCTGGAGGGAGTCGGCCGGGGGAAGTCATCATACCAGGAAGTCGGCCTGGAGGTTTGGGGTCTGCGTGGAGGGAGGGCAGGCGGGGAGTGGGGGGCTGCAGGGAGGGCAGGGGGACACCAGGACACTGGGAGGACACTGGGCGTGCTTGGGGCACGGGGTGGGGCCGGGCCACCGCCTGAACCCCAGGGTGCAGTCCCGAGGCCACGGCCGTCCGGCTACTGGCCGAAGGAGCGTGGGCGCTGTCCACTCCCGGGCTAGCCCTGCGTCCTCCCGGAGCCGCCCTCCTCGGGGCTGGCCGGCTTCCTGCCCCCGGCTGCAGGGGAGCGGCTGCAGGGGAGCGGCGGGGGCAGAAGGAGGGGCCGCGGGACTGTGGTCTGTGCCTTCAGTTTCCAGCGCCGGGTCCGCCAGGCCGGCCCCAGGCCCTGGGCGCGCGGGTCTAATGAGTGTGCGCGCGTGTGTGTGCATGTGTCGGGCGCCGTGTGGCCCGGCTCTGCGGTGCCATGGCAACTGCCCATAAACTCGCCCCCATCCGCCGCCAGTTGGCCGCCTGCCCGGGGCGCCTCCCACCCCGGGATCCCCCCCCCCCCCCCCCGCCCTATTTATAATCAGTTCCCGGGTTAGCTGCACTTGTGGGAATGGGTGTGTCGGCTTGGGGGCGGGAGAGCCCAGATCCGGGTGCCGCCGGCGGCACCAGCACCGCGTGGACGCTGGGGTATTGGGTGGAATGGGGGGGGCCCCGCAGGATATGCACGGCTGGATCCCATGCTGTGGGATCCTGGAAGTGACCCAGGCGATGGGTGTGGCCAGGCCGGGCTGCGGCCTCACGTGGAACCTGCAGGCGCCTGTGGTCCTTGGGCCCCTGGCCCTCCTCCACTCGTGCTGCTCGCCCTGCATCTGCCCAGCTAGTCCACAGGCGCACACTCCGGGCCCCCAGGGCAGGGTGTCTGTGTGGCAGTAGGGGAACCAGGCCTGCCTGGGGTGGCAGGAACTTGGTGACTTTGATTTTTTGCGGCAGCTGAGAGTTTCTGGCTTCCGACAGCTGGCCCCGGGGGTTGGGGTGGATGAGGGCTCTGCTCAGAGCCCCCTACTCTGTGCCCTCCTCAGAGTGTTTTGGGGTCCCTCCCAGCAGACTCTGTGTTCCTGCGTCCCCCTTGATCTGGCTTGGTATGGGGGGTGTCAAATAGGGTGGCTGCCGTCTTGGGCCTGGCATTCAGAGGGGGGCTCCGTCCCTTTTCCTGTTTGATGGACAGCAGCCAGTGGTGTCCGAAGCCTGCCTGTCCATGTGCCATAACAGCTGCCCCTGCCATTCCCCCTCAGACTTCTCTCCAAGACCCCCCATATTTCCGCCCCCACCCCAGGACCCCAGCTCTGCCCTGGACATCCAGTGCCACCCCATCCCATCCCGCCCCAGACAGCCAAGCACCCCGCCTTCAGATCCTGTAACTCCCTGAAACCCTGAGAGCACACCCCTGACTTGGGTCCCCAGCCTGAGGACCCCTCCCGTCCTGCTTCCCGCTTCCCTCCTGCCCATTCCGCCACCTTTTTAGGTTCTGGGTCCACAGCTACTACGGGACTCCCTCCCCTAGTCCGAGGGATCTTGGAGGAGGCGTTTAGAAACTGATGTCATTCCTGACGCGGGAGCTCGGGCGGGAAGGGAGGGGGCCGCGGGGTGGCGCCGGACCTGGGGCCCCGACTCTGCGAGGCCCCCCCACTGTGCGAGGGGCCGCCGCCGCGGTGGGAGGGGCGCGGGGCTGCTGAGTCAGAGGGGGCCGGGCTGGCGGGCGGAGGGCGGCGGCGGGAGGCTCGCGCAGGCGGGGGCAGGCGGCAGTGCCCGCCGGGATCTCGCGGAGCCAGGGCGCCAGGGCCGGACCGCGAGCCCCGGAGCCCGCGCCCCCGAGCTCAGGGCCCCTGCCGCGCCGCCCGGCCGGCTCCGGCAGCCATGGTGGCGGGGATGCTCATGCCGCGGGAGCAGCTGCGGGCCGTCTACGAGGTGCTCTTCCGAGAAGGCGTCATGGTGGCAAAGAAGGATCGGCGGCCCCGCAGCCTGCACCCTCACGTCCCTGGCGTCACCAACCTGCAGGTCATGCGCGCCATGGCCTCCCTGCGGGCCCGGGGCCTGGTGCGAGAGACCTTCGCCTGGCGCCACTTCTACTGGTACCTCACCAATGAGGGCATCGCCCACCTGCGCCAGTACCTGCACCTGCCGCCGGAGATCGTGCCCGCCTCTCTGCAGCGCGTGCGCCGCCCTGTCGCCATGGTGATGCCCGCGCGCCGCACCCCCCACGTGCAGTCTGTGCAGGGTCCCCTGAGCTGCCCGCCAAAGTGGGGGCCGGTGCCAGCTGAGGACCCTGCCCGCGAGGAGCGGCGGGTCTACCGTCGGAAGGAGCCTGAGGAGGGAGCACCTGAGCCCCCTGTGGTGCCTGCTACCACCCCGGGGAACCTGGCGAGGCCTGGCCCGAAGCCTGCCCCAGCCACAGGTCAGCTGCATCCTGGCCCTAGCCCTGGGGGACCAGAAGGGGGTGCCTGGGCCCAGGCCTGGTGGACTGGGGTCAGCGGCACCCACGTGGGGACTCGGCTCACGCCAGCAGGTGGTGCTCTCTCTGCCTGAGGGTGCCGGGTGCTCCGGTAGTGGGCCCACGTGGCTCCTCCTCCTGGCTTGAGGACCTTGGGTGGGTAGGCCAAGGAGGAGCCCATGGGCCACAGCCAGGCCATCCCTAGGCTCCCCCTGGGGCCAGGGGTGGGGCTTGCAGGGCCTGGACTGGCAGGACCAGCTGTCAGCACAGCCCTGCCCTACTCCAGCTAGTTGCTGTCCCCAGCACTGCCTTTGGCCATTGGCGGGGCACATCCCTGTGGCCTGCCTGCCCCTAGGCCCTCTCTGCAGGAGGCAGTAGCGTGTAGAGGAGGTGCCAGAGTGGAACGGGGTGGGGGCAGGTGTCCGCTCTCTAGTAGCGCGGCGCAGGCAAACTGCCTGACCTTTCTGAGCCTTGGTACTGTCCAGTGGGGGTGACATCTACCCCCGTGGTTTGGCGATGTGCTATGTGCCTGGGAGCTTGGCTGGCGAGGGGTTGGGGATGGCCTGGGGGGCGGTCCTCGGTTGGGGGAGAAGAGAAGGCCCCAGGCAGAAGCATGGCCAGTAGACCAGAGGCCAGGATATGGTGGGTGCTGGGCCTAGTCCTGGTCTGGGCAGATGGTGGAAGGTGGGTCCCAGGGGTTGCCAAGCGACCCCTTGAGGTGCCTTCCTCTGTGGCATCTGTCCCTCTGCCCCAAGCAGCTGTGCTGGCAGGACCCTCATGTCCCACGTAGCTCGAGGCTCACACAGGTACTCTCAGAGCTCACTGGCCTTGGTGCTGACTTGGGGTGGCCCTGGTCCCCCGCAGAGTCAGGCTCGGCTCCTGTTTCCTTCTCTATGTCCTGTCACCTGGGGAGGAGCCTGGTTTCTGAGGCTCTGGGAAGGGAGCCTGGCATGAGGCTAGCCAGGGGCCGAGGTGCAGGCCCAAGGGTCTGAGTGGGAGCCCCAGTTCCAGTGTGGTTTGGGCCAGACCCCCTGGGGCTGTGCCATGGGAGCCCATGGGGGAGGATCAGCGAGGGGGTAGGATAGAGGGATGGACTCTGGGCTCTCCCTGGGGCCTTGGATGGGATGCTTGGCCTCCCCAAACGGGTCAGTGGGCCATTGACTAACATCCAGGGGCGAAGTCCCAGCCCGGGGGGCCTGCTGCCCTTGCCACCGGGGCTCCTTCCCTCTCCCCCTCTTGGATCGTGGGTGTGGTGAGCGTGAGCTCCTCGTTCCTTTCCTCTCCTTCCTTCCTTGTCTGTGGCCAGGCTGGGCGGGCAGATGGTAGCAGGGCCAGGCCGGGGGACTGGGTGTGGCCGCAGTGGGCAGAGCGGAGGGCACCCCCAGCCCCGACGGAGGTGACTCAGTGTTCCCTCCCAGCCGCAGCCACAGGCAGCAGCTCAGAGTTTCCAACAGGAAATGAACTCCAGCTCCAGGCTGAGTCAGGCCTGCGGGTGTGGGCTCCCCAAGGGCCGAGCGCAGGCCCCGGGGGCCACCCTAACTGGGGGCACCTAGAGCATGCTGGGGGCCGGCTACGGTGCAGGCACATCCTGGGCCGTGGGGTGGTGATGGCTCCACGCTCAGGCTGCGCCTGGGATCGCGGACTTCTCAGGGTCTGAAAGTACCACCACGCAGACCCCTAACTGCCCAGCCCCGTGCCCCCATCAGCTGCTAGAAGGGCGGCGGCAGCCGCCTGTGGAGCCGAGGAACCGACCACCCGAATGGCCTTGGCCAGTGGGTCGCCTGCGCCCGTTGTCCCTGGCCTGGGACCGCGGATGCCACAGGGTGCTGGGTGCCCCGCTATGTCGTCCCCACCCGTGAGCCCTGGGGCCTGCTCAGCTGCAGGGAGGCCGTCCGCTGCTCGTTCAGCCCCGGCCCGGCAGGGAAGCCCCCACATCTGGGGATGGACCAGCTGAGGGCTGAGCCAGCCAGACGTGGCTTTAGGGGCCACCAGGGAGGCCCCAAGGGCTGAGGGGCGGTGGCAGCAGCGGCTGCAGGGGGGCCGCAGGGCGGGGTCTAGGCCTTGGGGCTGCGGCTGCGGGGGGCTCGGTTTTGCTTTCTGTGGTGCAGAGAGGCTCTCGTGTGTGAACTTCAGGTACTTTCCAAACAGCACTGCCTTGCCCCTGCCGCGCTCCAGAGTGGGGGTGCTCCTGCGGCCGCACAGGTGGCCTTGGGGACCGGCTGCTGCCCACCCCGCCGTGCCCCTGGACTTCCCGTGTGGCACGCGCGACCCGGAGGAAGCCCGGGCCCAGCACGCACAGCTGCCTTGCTCTTTTTCACGGCCACGTAGTGCCACGCGCTGGGCCGGGTCTCTGCAACAGTCACTAGCTTTGTGTCTGCACCTGTGCGTGTTGGCTGGGGTGTGCGTACGACTCGGTGGGTCCTCGGAGCCGGGTTTTGGCAGGATTAGGTTTGCCCCTGCCCCAGTCCTGTTTGGCGGGGTGGGAAGATGCGAGGAGGAGGGCAGAGCCCGTGGGCTGGGGCTGAGCCGGCTGTGGGGTCTGTGCTGAGGGGACGGATGAGGATGGCGGGGAGGGGTGGGCCCGTGGGCAGGGCAGGGCAGGGCAGGCATCCCTCGGCAGGACTGGCAGGCCCTGTGCGCCGCGCTGAGGCTCGGGGATTTGGGGCAGGACCCGTCCCCTGTACCACCTGGGCTGGTTGGACCCGTCGGTCCAGCGGGCTTCGGCTCTGCTGCTTCGGCTCCGCTCGGCTCACTGACTAAGGGGTGGCCGTGAGGAGGAGTCACAGCTCCCGGGGCTGGGTGGGGAGGCCAGGGCCTGAGTGAGCCCTCCCTCTGCCTCCCACCCTTCCCTCCTTCCTGCCATCCCGGCCTTTCCTCCCGCCGGTCGCCATGGACAGGTACAGCATGGAGGAGCTGATCCAGCTGGGCCAAGGTAGGTGGCGCCCGGCGGGCTGCGGGCGGATGGGCTCCAGGCGGGCAGCCTGCGGCTGGGCCCCGGGGCGCTGGCAGTGCCTGCCTGGGACGCCAGCAGGCAGAGATGCAGGGATGAGCTGGGCTCCGTCGCAGAGCTGCCCGGGCGGTGTCTGGCATGGGGATGGCCAGAGGCATCTGGAGGGGAAAGGCCCTGCCCCACGTGGGCGGTGGGGGGCTGCGCTGCCCTGGAGGGGCCCCCTAGCCTGATGGAGCTGGCCTCCCACTGACTGGTGAGTCCTGGGCTCCTCTGAGGTTTTGGTCAAAGCCAGCTGCCCCAGGCCGTTTCTCACCCACGAGCTTCTGAACTGTGGGATTGGCCAGCTGGAGGTTTGGGGCCCCAGGCCCCGAGCTCATAACTCCTGGTCTCCCCCATCGACCACATTGCCTTGTCCCCAGCTGCCTTGTCCCCAGCATCAGAGGCCGAGCGTGGTCTGCTGTGCTTTGCTGCAGGGTGACCACATGTGCCAGACACTGCCTGGGCTCAGAGCACAGCCTCGTGTGGCCAGAGGCAAGCCCGTCCCTTTCCTGGGCTCCTCATCTGCAGCGCCCAGAGGATAGCACAGGGGACGGGGCTCTCAGACTGAAATACAATGGTGCTTCACACACAGGAAATGCTACAAAATAGGATATAAATCCTTCCCTCTGGGCCTTAACTCTTTGTCTGCCGGGGCCTGAGGGTGCCTGGGAGCAGAGGGGGAGCATGGTGAGCCCTTCCCACGTCCTGTCTCCGGGCCACGCTGAGGTCTGGGTCTCCAGGATGGCATCTCCAGGCCGCCCGCCCCAGGCCTCCTGCACACCAAAGGCTGCTGGGGGTTCTGGGGTGGGGCCAGGGCAGGCCCAGGAGCAGCCTGGGGCAGGGCCCTACAGCCCTGTGCTCGGGGGCTGGCAAGTGTTCACGTGGCTCAGCCCGGTTTGGGGCATCCTGGATGCCTGGCTAGTGCTGTGACCTTGGGGAGCTGTTCTGTCTCCCCGGGGCCAGGTGTTGTGTTGAGTGACTTGAGTGGGGCCCTCTGGGAGAAAGGGAGCCAAGTTCCCCTTGCCCTTGTGGCCTTCCCCGAGTGTAGCCCCACTACCTCCTGCACCCTGAGTGGCCGGCGGGGCGGGCAGGGGCTGCATCTCCTCCCGTGGGACACGAGCCCCCCAAGCTTCGACGTCAGTGCTAGGCTTTTTTCCGAGGTGGATTCTGACGCCAGGTGGCTTCTTATTATTAGAATCATGGGTAGGAGCCTGGGGGGGAGTGTCGGGTGGCGCCGCCCAGCCACACTGGACTCCAGCGAGGGCCTGGGCCCCAGTGCCCTAGCTCTGCACGTCATGTTCTAAGTCTGGACAAATGACGGGCCTTGCTTGCCCTCCTCAGATATTTATATCCCCCCCCCCCCCGGCCCCCTGCCCACCCCTCCCCTCCCCCATGGACACAGGCACTGCTGCTGACAGCGGCTCCGCCAGCCGTGCCCTCCTCCCACCGCCACCGCCACCGCGGGGCTCGCGGCCGCCTCAGAGGGGTCTGTGACCCTCCCGCAGCCTGCTCCCGCTCCCTGTGTGCCCGTGGGCTCCCGCCGCCGTCCCTAATGAAGATCGTGCCGGGTAGGTGAGAGCCCACAGGGGGCCCTGGGGGCGGCAGCGGGCAGGAGGCTCTGTCCTCACTTCCCTGCGCACACCCTGCCCTCCCGGGCCATCACCCCCGCCCTCCCTTCGACCCTGTTCCTGTTCGCCATCCCACATGGGGTCTGGGGGCTCTGGGGGGGTGCTTGTCATCAAGGGTGGTTGGGTCAGCTACAAGCCTGAGGGGCCGGTGGGGGCTGGGGCGCTGGCATCTCCCCCCCCCCGGGTGTCTGGCAGCTGTCACCAGAGGGCTTCTTGGAGGCAGAGTGGGGTGCTAGGACACCGCAGTCACCTCCCGGGGAGGCAGGGGGGGCCCAGGGCCAGGCTGTGCTGGGGGGCAGGCTGTGCGTCACTAAGGCCCCTCCTCCCGGCGGGTGTGGCTGCGGGTAAGCAGGGGTTAAGGCTCCAGCTAACCTTGAGCGTGCTGGCTCTGCGTAGGGACAGCTGAGCAGGGTGCAGCGGGAGGTGGGTGGGGAGCTCCGAGTGGCCGAGTGGCCGAGAGGGAGGAGGGAGAGGAGGCGGGCGGGAGCACAGTTGGTGCCGGGGCCGGGACTAGTCCCCGGGGCGCCAGGCAGACGGTGCGGCAGGGCGGTCTTGCAGGCTGGGCGGTCCCGGGTCCTGGGGCGCCCCCCTCCACACCCGCCTTCCAGGCCGGGAAGGGAGGGATCCACCGGTCGCTGGCAGCCGGTTCCGAAGGGCGGCTTCCCCTGCTCTGCCCGCCGCCTGCAGCCCCAGAGCCATGGAGCCCTCGGGCAGCCTGTTTCCTTCACTGGTGGTCGTGGGCCATGTCGTTACCCTGGCCGCCGTGTGGCACTGGCGCAGGGGGCGCTGGCGGGTGCAGGATGTGCAAGGTAAGCGCCTCTGGCAGCTACCACCTGGCCGAGCCGGGCTGCGGTCTCCAGCCACCGCCCCTGCCTGGTGGCTGGAGGCGGGGCGGGGTGAGGGGCCGCCTCCTTCCCACTTCAGGACTTCCCTGTGCCCTCCCCTTCCTGTCCCAGGGCTAAGCACCAGCACACAGTTGGAGAGCGGAGGCCCCCCCCCGCCCCCCCATCCTGCATGAAGACCCTGTCCGTTTCCCTGGGGTAGGGCCAAGGTTCAGTGTGGTTCCCTCAGCCTGGAGCCCTGTCCTGGCCAGGTGGGTGGAGAGCAGGCCGGGGCAGGTGGCTCCAGACCGGGGCCAGGAGCAGTTACAGCAGAGCCCACCCCCCACCCCACCCCACCCCCCCGCGGCAAGTGGAGGCCTCTCCCTAGCTGCCAGCACCAGGGACTGTCAACACAGAAACCACAGCTGGCAGGTGTAGGGCAGGTGCAGGGTTGGTGTCCTGGGGCAGGTCTTGGGAGAGGCTTCTGCCCTGGACTGAGGAGGGGCCGGGCCTCAGTGCCCTCGGCCCGGGCCCAGGACTGCCGCGGGGGCAGGCGGCCAGGCTGTGCTCGGCCTACCCACGGCTCAAAGTCACCGGCTCTGGGCGACAGCCCAGCCCAGGAGGGGGTGGGGCCTGTCTCCTCCGGTGAATGGAGCCGGGTGGGGCCCTGGGGCCTGGGCTCCCGGGATGTGGAGTGGGTGCGCCCGCCGTGCAGAGGCGCGCCCGCCGCGAGGGTGGCCAGTGCCGACCCTGGAGGGTCTGCGCAGTCTCGGCCTGGGAACCAGCGCCGCTGGACCCGGGGGCTGAGTCAGGATGGGGCTTCTAGGCGCGGCTTCGGGGACTGGGGAGCCGGGTGACTCAGCTGCGGGGGCGTCCAATAAAACGCATGGGGCTGTGGCTTCTCCCCCCTCGGTGGGTGGCCCTGTCCCCTGTCGCCACGTGGGGAAGGGGCAGCCCCGGTGCCCCCCCCCCCCCCGAGGGTCGGCCCCTGCGGGTGCCTGGAGGGCGGTTTCCCAGCTCCTGGGCGCCCCGAGGCTCCCCCGCGTTCCCAGGCCCGGGCCTCCCCGAGCCTCCCCGGGCCGCGGGGTCCTCCCTCCAAGTAGGGGCGCGGCCTCCCGGCGCTGGGCGGGTGGGGCAGGTTCCTCGCCGGTGGCACCGCCCCGCAGCCTGGCGGGCGTGGGCCCGGGGCAGAGGTCGCCGCCGTCCTCCTCGCTCGTGGCGCCCGGGCTATGGCGGCGGCGGGCACCGGGCGGGCGGGCGGCGCCTTCGCGCTGCGGGAGGTGCTGCTGGAGCGGCCGTGCTGGCTGGACGGGGGCTGCGAGCGGGCCCGCCGGGGCTACCTGTACGGGCAGCTGTGCTGCGCAGGTGGGTGTGGCTGCGGGGGGCTGGGGGGCGCCAGGTGCAGCCCCGCCCCGCGCTGCTCCGGAAACACCTGGGCAGGAAGGCGGCTGCCCGCGGTTCCTTATCTGCCGAGGGGGATGGGCAGGTGGGCGGGGGCCTGGACGGAGGAGGCGGGGAGGCGGGGAGCAGGCGGGGCGAGGGCTGTGCGCTAGGCCTTCAGCCTCCCTGCCGCCCTCCGTGGCCCCCGCCACCCTCGCTGTAGGGCTCCCATCCCAGGAGCGTCCACTGGCCGTGGGAACGCCAACCGTAGTCTGCACATCTGTAGAGGGACGCGATGATACCCCTCAGAGGGTCGTGGGCAGCTCTAGGGGACACTGGCTGTGGCAGAAAATCGTGCCCTGGACAGTAAAGGGTCAAGCAGACATGCAGGACCCCCGGTGCAGGGGCGAGGGGGGCGACTGCGTATACAGTTGCGCTGGAGGCCGTCCAGCCAGTGAGGGCACACGGGCTGCGCCAGCCTGGGCGGGGTTGCCTGTTGTTCCAGGGTCTGAATCTCAGGGACCAGGGACAATCTAATCTACGGCCCCGGGGGCAGGGCCCGGCCGGCCAGGCTGGGAGGAGAGGACTTTGGAGGCGAAGGGACAGGAGTTGCTCCCGGGAAGGAGGCACCAGAGGCAGGACGCTTCCCCTTCCCCGGGGGCCCGGCATCCGTGGAGACCCCAAGTGGCAGAAAGCTGGGCCTGGGATGGGGGCTCAGCCAGTGTCACTCGGGCCCTGGCTGATGCTTGTCCTGGAAGTCCCCGCGTCCACGTGCTGGCCCGCTCCAGGGGCCTGAGATAGCTGCGCTCCTCACCAGGAGGGGCCCCACCTCCCCGTTGGTGCGGGGCCAGCCCAGAGGGTGCAGGGGGCAGGTGTTCAATACAGGCTTCTCGGACTCTGGGCGCCAGGCTTCCTGACCTGAGGACCGGCAGTGGGGGGGCCGGGGGCGTCAGATTTGAGATGTTGAAGGGCTTGGGGAAGGTGAAGAGCTGAGGACGTGTGGTGGGATGCTGGGGACTGCTGAGCCAGGCTGAGCCAAGCCTCCCAGGTCGCCTCCCCAGGTCACCTCCCGTCCCCAGGCCCTGCAGGAGGGCGTGGGGTCTCCTGCGTCTCTAGTCAGGCTCAGCTCACAGTGTCCACCACCAGCCCAGGGGTCTGCCTGTGTCACCAAATGTGGGGGGTGGTGGGCTGTGGCCGCCGGGCCGAGCGCCCGTTACCCCGTGGTGTTAGGGTGCCCTCCTGTGGCCACGGAGGGGCAGCATGGACGGGGGTGGGGCGAGCTTTTCCCGGAACGCCGGCCCGTCGGGAGGCTCAGGGTAGGGGGGCAGCGGCTCACAGCTGGATCGCATCAAGCCAGATGCTCTGACTGGAAAATTCTTGCGGCTATTTGGGCGGCCGGGGCAGTCCCAGTGCCGGCCCTGGGCGGAGGGAGCCCGACGGCACCCCTGCACCCTCTGCCCCCCCCACCTTTACAGCCCCCAGGAGCTGTTATCGGTGAGCCCCGCCCAACTGCGCACAGGCCCCAGGTGTGGCTTCCTTTCCTGTGAGTCACTGCACTTAGGACCCTCCCCAGCCGTGACTCACTGGCCGCCCCCTGCACCCCGTGCTCCCCACTGCCCCCCGTACACCTCCCCCCAGCGCCCGCCCCGAGGTCCTGCAGACTGGCGCTGGGCGGGCCTGCCCGATGAGTCAGCGCTCAGCTATGCGCGGCTCCTGCCGGCTCTGCCTCCGACGGGGGCACTGCTGGTGGGGGGGCGCTGCTCGTGGGGACGGGGGCAGCCCCCGGGGCCAGGCCAGCACAGGGCCGAGGTGGCCCCCGGGCAGGGGGCCAGGGCACAGGGGCACAGGGGCACGGGCCCGTGAGGGGGTGGCGTTGCCAGGGCTGTGGGGAAAAGATGGTCTCTGCTCCCCCGAGCCGGCAGTCCCTCAGCTTGGGTCGCCGCCGGCGTGCCGGGTCCCCTCGCGCCCCTGGGTGTCCCCCCAGGACTGTGGCGGGCCGGGTGGGTGAGGAAAGCCCCGGGTTTCCTGTTTCTGTGGGGCCGCGGGTGTGGCCCTGGGGGCGGGGCCGCCTCCCTTGGGCGGGTGGCAGGGCGGGTGGGGCCGGGGCGGGGACAGCGCCAGGGAGTCCGCGGGGCCGGGAGTGGCCCGGCCAACTCCGCTTGGAGCGGGCGAGCGACGAGCGAGTCCCGTGCGGGCGCCGGAGTCGCCTGTGCCACGAGGCCGCCAGCCCGCACCTGGGGGCAGCATGTCTCAGCGCCGGCTCCGCGTGCCCGAGCCCGAGGGCCTGGGGTCCAAGAGGACCAGCTCAGAGGACAACCTGTACCTGGCTGTGCTCAGGGCCTCGGAGGGCAAGAAAGGTAGTGGGTGCTCCCCTGGGCCGGGCAGGGCAGGGCAGGCGAGCTGGGGGAGCGCCCACTTCCTGCCGCGCCGCAGGAAGCCTGGCACGGGCTGGGGGCCCTGGAGGGGCCGAGAGTAGGGAGCAGGCTGAGGCCCAGGTGCAGAGCTGGGGGGCGGGGAGGGCGGCCCTGGGCAAGGCTGGCGCCAGCCCTGAGTGTAGGGCTGCGTGGGTGGGACGCCCGCTGCCCTGTTGGGGGATCCGCCTTCCCCTCGGCCACCCCGGCCTGTCCTGGGTCCAGGCTGGGAACCTTCTGCCCAGGTCTCCGGAGGTGGCGTGTGTGGGGTGGGGCCGGCCAGGACTTGCCCTCTGGGCTCTCGGGGAGCCTCCAGCTCTGGACCCTCCCATCTCCACAGGGACTCGACGGCGCCCCCGAGCCCCCCACCCCCGCCCTCGCGGCCTCCTGTGGGTGCTCGGGAGGCCACGGGTCGTCGGGGGCTGCCCCCGCCGTGTCTGCCTGGCAGTCACCCCGGCCCCTGCGGCTCCTCCCGGGCCCCGGGTAACCTGGCTTTGTCTCCCCCAGATGAACGGGATCGTGTGCAGAAGAAAACCTTCACCAAGTGGGTGAACAAACACCTCATCAAGGTTGGTGGTGCGCGTGTGCGTGGCCGCGGGCAGAGCCGCGTGGGTGGGGGTGAAGGGGGGTGCCCCGGCCCCGCGCCAGAGCAAGGGCTGCCCACTGCTGGCCTGGGGCTCAGCTCTCATCTCTGAAACCTGTTCTTTTCTCTTCTCCCTGCCTCGTCATGCTGCTCCTGTCTCTTCCTTCCTTCCTCTTCCTCCTCCTCCTCTTCCTCGGCCTCCTGCTCTCCTGTAGCACTGGAGGGCAGAGGTAGGTGCTCCGTGGACATGGGACATGTGGCGGGGTCTGTGCCCGTCCCCCGGCCAGGGCCCGTGGGTGGTGGTGGGGGCCGCGCCGCAGCCCAGTACCTCTGTCCCCACAGGCCCAGAGACACATCAGTGACCTGTATGAAGACCTCCGCGATGGCCACAACCTCATCTCCCTGCTGGAGGTGCTCTCGGGGGACAGCCTGGTGCGTGTGCCTGCCCACCTGCCCCCTCTGGGGCCCCGCCTGCCTTTCACCTGGACACCCCCGCCTGCCTTCCTGCACCGGGGCCTTTCCCACACGCCCACTCCACGTCCAGCCTGGCCTAGGCCCCTGGAGAGCTGGGCCCAGCCCGGGAGTGGCCCCGACCCCCGTGCGAGGGCTCCCGACCCTCCTGCTCTTCGTGTCAGGGCCCTGACCCAGTAACCTCACCCTCTGCTCTGCTTTGGTTTCTCTGCTGCTTGGACTGTGAACCTTGGCCTCTGCCCTTTACCCTATGCCCTGCTCTGGCCGGGCAGCCAAGAGAGCGGGACGTAATCAGGAGCTCGCGCCTGGTGAGTGGTTGCGCGTGCTGGCTGAGGCAGCGCGTGGGCTCCCCGAGACCGGGAGCCCAGCTCACCTGGGGCTGGTGGCCAGTCTGGCTCGGCCCGTGCCTGGCGCTTGGGCAGGCGGCCGGCTGCCTGATGTCCTGCCTGTTGCGGTGCCTGGGGCTGGGCCTGGGACCCAGCGGGGCCGCCACGCCGTCCAGGAGGACCCCTCCCCCAGTGCCACTGCCCTCCACCCGCGGCTTCCTGGCTCCTGTCCCCTCCCACCCCTTCCTTCCTCCCTACAGCCTGGGCCTGGCTGCCGGACTTCCAAAGCCCCTGCTGGGCCTGGCCCCTGGGCCAGCGGCCTCCCTTCTCTGGCTGGGGAGGGTGAGGGGAACCGGGGCACGGGCAGGGCTGCCGCCCGCCTGGGGAAGACCTGCAGTCGGGTTAGCGCAGAGGCCGTGGGGGTTCTGAGGGCAGGCTGGGGCTGCCGCTGGCAGGCGGACGGTGCCCGTGCTCCGGGGTGGCCGCTGATTGGCTGCGCCTCTTCCCACAGCCCCGGGAGAAGGGCAGGATGCGCTTCCATAAGCTGCAGAACGTTCAGATCGCCCTGGACTACCTCCGACACCGCCAGGTGAGGCTGCCCGGCTGGCCGCTGGCCCCGACCCCCCTCCCTGGCTGCCCACTGGTACGACTGAGCCTCGTTTGCCCGCAGGTGAAGTTGGTGAACATCAGGAATGATGACATCGCGGATGGCAACCCCAAGCTGACCCTCGGCCTGATCTGGACAATCATCCTGCACTTCCAGGTAGGGCCTCCGGGACTGGCCAGCGTCTGACTGGGTGTGCAGCCCCCGAGCCGGGGCCCCTGGCGTCCTGGCACCGTGGAACCTTCCCGCCAGTCCCGGCCCTGCACGGTCTCCGTGGCCTGAGGGCTCAGGGCTCTTGGGGCCTGCTGTACGGTGCCCTCTGGCCCCGGCTGGGCAGGGCCTGAAGAGCCTCCCTGCAGAGGAATGCGTCCTCTGTGCGCTGCAGCCTCCCGCCCTGGGAGGACTGGGGAGAAGCGTGCTGTGCACCGGCTGACTCACCCGTTGCCTGCCCTGTCCGCACAGGAAGCCACAAATCTAAGAGCTGAGCAGGCAGGGAGGCTGGCTGGCACGGCAGCTGAGTCACATAGGCTGGCAGGCCGACAGACAGGCAGACAGGCAGACAGGCTGCCAGCCATCCCGGGCCCCTCCTGCAGCTAGAGAGGGGCTGGTGTACCCCCCTCCATGGTGGCCTTTCCGAGGCCTGGGGCTGCTGGGCCAGCTCGGGGGCCCTCAGCTGCTTCCCGTGGCCCAGCCCCCCTCGACTCAGGGAGGCGTCCGGGTACCCACCATGTGAGGGTAGCATGGACGGGGGGCTCTGACCTGCACCACAGCGCCGAGGCGTGGGTCCCCGTGACACCCCTGACGTGGGAGGGACCCTGGGAGGCCTCACTGTGCCTCAGCTGCCTGGCCGCTCCCGTGTACTTCAATGGGAGGCCATGGGTGGCAGCGGGGCCCGCGGCTGCGGCTGAGCACGTGCCCACTGCGCGGGGCAGATCTCGGACATCCAGGTGAGCGGGCAGTCAGAGGACATGACGGCCAAGGAGAAGCTCCTGCTGTGGTCACAGCGCATGGTGGAGGGCTACCAGGGCCTGCGCTGTGACAACTTCACTTCCAGCTGGCGTGACGGTCGCCTCTTCAACGCCATCATTCACCGGCACAGGTATGTGGGCCGGCCTCCCCCCCCCCCCCCCCAGGCTCGGGGCAATCCAAACAGGTCAGGGCCCGGCCGGTGGCAGGAGGTGCATCTGCCATTGACAGGAACCCGCTGCCCAGGGGGATGGGTGCTGGCCCCAGCCCACCCCGCAGGTAGGGTGCCGGCAGGCCCAGCCCCACCCACGTCCCTCCCTCCTCGGCCCGCGGCCTTTCCAGAAGTTTCCCTGGCTTCTTTGAAGCAGGATGGCCCGTGGGCGAGTGGCTCTCAGAGCCCGGAGTCTCAGGCTCCATGTGGCTCCCAGAAGGGGCCAGGGAGCCCAGACCATGGGGGGAATGGCCCTCAGTGGACCTCTGCTCCTACCCGGGGCCCGGGGCCTGGTGGACAGGGCAGCTGCAGGAGCCCTGGGCCGACTGGTACCCTCTGCTTGGTGTGTCCCCCCGTGTCTCTGCCCACTGTAGGCCCCTTGAGCCCCCGGGGGCGAGGCCCAAAGTTCACAGGGTCCTACACGGGGCCACATAGGTGGGCAGTACTGGGCACTAGTGGGCGGGTGCTGTAGTTTTCAGGGTGAGCATGGGGTCGGGGTCCCCTGTTTGCAGGTGGAGGATTCTGTCCCTCTGTGCCCGTCTGTGCTGACCCACCGAGGGTGCCTCACTGTCCCACCCGCCCCTTTGCCCACAGGCCCATGCTCATCGACATGAGCAAGGTGTACCGTCAGACCAACCTGGAGAACCTAGACCAGGCCTTCTCAGTGGCAGAGCGGGACCTGGGCGTGACCCGGCTCCTGGACCCTGAGGGTGCGTGCCCCTCCCCCTGCCCCGTGTCGCCCCCCCTGCAGCCCCCGCCCCCTGCTGACACCCGCCCCTCCCACACAGATGTGGATGTCCCTCAGCCTGACGAGAAGTCCATCATCACCTACGTCTCCTCCTTGTACGACGCGATGCCCCGAGTACCTGACGTGCAGGATGGGGTGAAGGCCAACGTGCGTGCCGGCCGGGTGGGCTGGTGGGGGTGGGCTGGGTGGCCCGGGCCCCTCACGGCCTCTCACTCGCCCCCAGGAGCTGCAGCTGCGCTGGCAGGAGTACCGGGAGCTGGTGGTGCTGCTGCTGCAGTGGATGCGGCACCACACCGCCGCCTTCGAGGAGCGCAGGTTCCCGTCCAGCTTTGAAGAGATCGAGGTAGGCCTGGCCCCTCGCCCGGGTCCCCTGCCCCCCGCGGGGCCTAGGCGGGCTGCTGACACCGTCTCCTATACAGATTTTGTGGTGCCAGTTCTTGAAATTTAAGGAGACGGAGCTTCCGGCCAAGGAGGCAGACAAGAACCGGTCCAAGGGCATCTACCAGTCCTTGGAGGTTAGTGGGTGACCCAGAGGTGGGGGCAGCGGGGGCACCCGGGGCTGAGTGAGGCCGTCCAAGGGGCTGGGGCCGGGGACCTGAAGGCCGGCATGGCCTCCTTGCTGAGGTTCTGGGACCAGGGCTGGGGGGTGGTGGCTGGGTGGCTGGGCACCCCCCGACTTGGCGCCTGCCCACAGGGTGCGGTGCAAGCAGGCCAGCTCAAGGTGCCCCCCGGCTACCACCCCCTGGATGTGGAGAAGGAGTGGGGCAAGCTGCACGTGGCCATCCTGGATCGGGAGAAGCAGCTCCGGAGCGAGTTTGAGAGGTGGGCGGGTGTGAGGGTGGGGGAGGCAGCTGTGGGTGGGGCCCCGGGGCAGCGGGAAGCCACCCGGGGGTGAGTCACTGCCCGAGGAGGAAACCACCCCCCGGGCTGGGAATCCCACAGAGGGGCCGGCTCGACTGCGGGCCGCGGGAGGGCAGGGAGGCCCGGGCGGGCGGCGAGGCCCGTATTCTGGAGCCACAAGCCTGGCGGGCGGACCCCACTCACGGCGGCTCCCGGGGGCCCTGTGAGCTGCAGGCTGGAGTGTCTTCAGCGCATCGTGAGCAAACTGCAGATGGAGGCTGGGCTGTGTGAGGAGCAGCTGAACCACGCCGACGCCCTGCTGCAGTCGGTGAGGGGAGGGGCACACCGGGCTCTGGGAGGCGGGAAGGGGGCGGGGGGGGGGGGGGGGGAGGGGGGAGGCTGGAAGAGCCGGAGCCTGCCACGCCCTGTGGCCAGTGGGTGGAGAGCGGGCCCAGCTCCGCTCCTGGTGTGCTGCCAACTCTGATCGCTCCCTTTGGGCGGAGCTGGCGTCTGGGCACCAGGCAGGACAGCGGCGTAGCCAGGTCCAGGCCTGCCGGAGAGGCTCGTGGCCAGGGGAGGTGGTGGGGAGGCTCCAGGTCCTTGGCGCCCAGCAGGAGCTTGTGGAAGGACCAGCTTGGTGGAGGGTGGGGCCTGGGAACGTGCGCAGGACGGCCTGGGGGTCTGGCCCCTTGGACCTAGCAGAGCCAGGGGTTCCTCTGGAGAGCTGGGGGCTGGCGGGCTGGCCAGAAGTGCACATTGGGAACATGTGCAGGGCAGTGGGTGGCGGGTGGGGGCGGGGGGACGGGTCAGGGCCGCGGGCAGCCTGCCAGCAGGCCCGAAGTTGTGGGCGCCACCCTGCAGGACGTGCGGCTGCTGGCTGCGAGCAAGGCTCCACAGCGGGCGGCCGAGGTGGAGCGGGACCTGGACAAGGCAGATGGCATGATCCGGCTGCTGTTCAACGACGTGCAGACCCTCAAGGATGGGCGGCACCCACAGGGAGAACAGATGTACCGCAGGTGGGCCAGGGCCCTTGCTGGGGGGGGGGGGTCTTCACACAGCCTGGTCTCAGCTCATGCCGCCAACTGCCCCCCCACCGCCCCCAGAGTGTACCGCCTGCACGAGCGCTTGGTGGCCATCCGAACCGAGTACAACCTCCGGCTGAAGTCCGGCGTAGCTGCCCCCGTGACTCAGGTGACTGTGCAGACCACGCAGAGGCGCCCTGAGCTCGAGGATGCCACACTGCGCTACCTGCAGGACCTGCTGGCCTGGGTGGAGGAGAACCAGCGCCGGGTGGACAGTGCCGAGTGGGGCGGGGACCTGCCCAGTGTGGAGGCGCAGCTGGGCAGCCACCGTGGCCTGCACCAGTCCATCGATGAGTTCCGGGCCAAGATTGAGCGGGCGCGGGCTGATGAGGTGTGCGGGCACCCCAGGGTGGGCAGCGGCGGGGGGGACCCGACCCCGGCCACTGTGAGTTGCACACCTTCCGTCCCCTGCAGGGCCAGCTCTCCCCTGCCCCCCGGGGCACCTACAGGGACTGCCTGGGCCGGCTTGACCTGCAGTACGCCAAGCTGCTGGTGAGTGGGGGACAGGGGGCAGGGGACATGGGGGGGTGGGCAGGCAGGGGTGGGGGGCCGGGCTCGGGGCTGTGGCCTGCTGACAGAGCTCATGCCTGCCTGCAGAACTCCTCTAAGGCCCGTCTGCGGTCCCTGGAGAGCCTGCACGGCTTTGTGGCGGCTGCCACCAAGGAGCTGATGTGGCTCAGTGAGAAGGAGGAGGAGGAGGTGGGCTTCGACTGGGGGGAGCACAACTCTAACATGGCCGGCAAGAAGGAGAGCTACTCGGTGAGGCCGCCCTGCCCCGTTGGGCCCCGGGCGCTGGCTGGTCCCCCAGCGGGAGCCTTGGGGGTGCGTATGGGAGGCCGGTGGGCCTGGCATGGCCCTGACACCATCCCTGAGACCCGCTGCCTCCATGTCAGGCCCTGATGCGCGAGCTGGAGGTGAAGGAAAAGAAGATCAAGGAGATTCAGAGCACCGGGGACCGGCTGCTGCGGGAGGGGCACCCTGCCCGGCCTACAGTGGAGGTGGGGGGCCTGGGTCCTTGTGGCTGGGAGGTGGGCGGGCTGTGTGGGACCTCCCTGGGGATCCTAGTGGCTGGACGGGAGCCTGAGAAGGCAACTGTGGGCCCCCAGTCCTTCCAGGCCGCCCTGCAGACCCAGTGGAGCTGGATGCTTCAGCTGTGCTGCTGCATCGAGGCGCACCTGAAAGAGAACACTGCCTACTTCCAGGTGAGAAGGGGGCCCCTCCCTCCCCACAGGCCCAGCCGCAGCATCCCGGGGTCCCGGACCACTCCTGGGGAGGCAGGGCCCCCTCCCTGTGTCCATCTGCACATGACTAAGCGATTTCTGTGCATCCCGTGGAGCTCGGGTCACAGTGCCTGCAGCCTGTGGCCCTGGAGGCCCAGCGTGACCGCTCCTTACCTCCTAGTTCTTCTCGGACGTGCGGGAGACTGAGGAACAGCTCCGGAAGCTGCAGGAGACGCTGCGCAGGAAGTACACCTGTGACCGCTCCATCACCGTCACGCGCCTGGAGGACCTGCTGCAGGATGCCCAGGTGAGTGGACCGTCTAGGCCTCGGCCGGCCCAGGGCTCTGCAGCTAATGAGAGGTGGGCAGTGAGGCCTGGAGGGATGAGGGCAGGTGGTCATCAGAGTCAGAGACCGGATGGCAGAGGTGTGGAGGTGGCGGGGCACAGGGCAAGCGGGAAGCTGGGAGAGGCTCAGCATCCGGGCCACGTGGACGCTCACCAGAGTGACAAGAGGGGCCGGGGGTGCTAGGGGAAAACGACGGGCTGGCCAGCGCCGTGGGTAGGGGTGTGGGGGTCCTGCAGTAGAGGCAGGTGGCTGCCGTGAGCTCCTCCATTGCTTGATCCACTGGATCCGCTCAGGGCGAGCAGAGGCCAGGGTCAGCCTCCCCGTCGCCGGCACTGTGGACAGCCCAGTCACATTTTGAGCCTGGTGTCGGGGCAGGCAAGGTCCAAAGGGCTGCGTGGGGCAGAGAGGAGTGCTGGGGTCTCCTGGGCGTGCTGGTGGGGGCCCCTGTGGGCTGTAGCTGGGGTCAGTGGAGGCCCGAGAGCCGTTGTGGGGGAGGCACGGGAGATCCAGGCGGTTTCAGGGTGGACTCTGACCGCAGCTTCCAACAGTTCCTGATGGGGTTTGGCCCCTTGGTTGGGGCTGGATGGGAGGAGGTTGGTGTCCTCAGTAGGAGTGGGGGTGGAGGGGAGAGGACATTGCAGGACCTAAGTGCGGCTGGGGCTGCTCTCCTAGACGGCAAGGTGTGGGGCCCCAGGACGGGGAGTCTTTAGTCCTGCGCAGGGAGAAAGGAGGCTCCGTGAGGTCTGTCGGGCCAAGCCCCGGGTTGCTGCCTCAGCCACACCTCTTGCTTCTCGGCACCCCAGGGGCTGCAGGGGGGGGTCACCTCAGTCTTGGGGCAGAGGCCGGTGGGGGGCCTTGCTCATCGCTGGGGCAGGAGCGTGGGTCTTCACAGGGCCTCCTCTCCCTGGCAGGATGAGAAGGAGCAGCTGAACGAGTACAGGGCACACCTGTCAGGCCTGGCCAAGCGGGCCAGGGCTGTCGTGCAGCTGAAGCCCCGAGACCAGGCCCAGCCTATGCGGGGTCGCGTGCCGCTGCAGGCTGTGTGTGACTACAAGCAGGTGGAGGTGAGGCCCGGCCCAGCGGGCCTATGGGCGGGGAGGGGTCTGGCCGGGTGGGGCATAGGCGTGGCCACCCTGTGACGACTCTGTGCTTTAGGTGACTGTGCACAAGGGTGACCAGTGCCAGCTGCTGGGCCCCGCACAGCCCGCGCACTGGAAGGTGCTCAGCAGCTCTGGCAGTGAGGCCGCCGTGCCCTCCGTGTGTTTCCTTGTGCCTCCACCCAACCAGGAGGCCCAGGAGGCCGTCAGCAGGTGGGTGGTCTGGGGCACGGCAGCCAGAGTGGGTGGCAGTGGGCCGGGCCCCCCACAGCACTGACCATGCTGCTGCCCTGCCAGGCTGGAGGCCCAGCACCAGGCCCTGGTCGCACTGTGGCACCAGCTGCACGTGGACATGAAGAGTCTCCTGGCATGGCAGTGCCTCAGCCGGGACGTGCAGCTCATCCGCTCCTGGTCCTTGGTCACGGTACGACTTACCCACTGGGCCGCTCTCGGGGCAGGGGTGGGGTGGCTTCCCGTGGGCCGGGCCCTCCCTCGCCCTCGCTCAGCCCCAAGTGCCGCCCGCAGTTCCGGACGCTAAAGCCCGAGGAGCAACGCCAAGCCCTGCGCAGCCTGGAGCTTCACTACCAGGCCTTCCTGCGGGACAGCCAGGACGCTGGGGGCTTCGGGCCTGAGGACCGGCTGCAGGCCGAGCGCGAGTACGGCTCCTGCAGCCGGCACTACCAGCAGCTGCTGCAGAGCGCGGAGCAGGGTAGGCAGAGGGCGGGCGCGGTGGGCAGGGAGCCTGGCGGGGGGCTGGGGGGCGGCCCTGTGAACAGACGTGTCCCCAGGCGCGCAGGAGGAGTCCCGCTGCCAGCGCTGCATCTCCGAGCTCAAGGACATCCGGCTGCAGCTGGAGGCCTGCGAGACCCGCACCGTGCACCGCCTGCGGCTGCCGCTGGACAAGGAGCCCGCGCGGGAGTGTGCGCAGCGCATCGCGGAGCAGCAGGCAGGCACCCGCCCCGTCCCGCTCCCCGCCCCGCTCCCCACCCTCCGCAGCCTTCCCCGGGGGCCTGGTGTCGCTCCCCAAGCGAGCTCGTCCCCTACACACTTTCTCCTCAGAAAGCACAAGCTGAGGTGGAAGGACTGGGCAAGGGTGTCGCCCGGCTCTCTGCGGAGGCCGAGAAGGTCCTGGCCCTGCCCGAGCCGTCACCTGCCGCTCCCACCCTGCGCTCAGAGCTGGAGCTGACCCTGGGCAAGCTGGAGCAGGTCCGCAGCCTGTCTGCCATTTACCTGGAGAAGTGAGTGCGCCTGCGGGGGCCTGGGACGGTTCTCAGCAGACGGGGCCTGACCGCCCAGTGCCGTCTGGGGCAGCAGGGTCTGCTGAGGGATATGGCCAAGACGGCCAAGACGTGGGTGTGACCAGAGGGGTCGGCCCTGCTGTGGCACTTCCTGTGTGACCAGCATGGCGGGGGGAGGGAGGCACAGCTCCGTGGGACGTCGGGGCCGGGGGCAGGAGAGTGAGGAGGGCAGGCTGGGGAACCCCAGGGTGGAGGTGGCCGTGGCTTGTAGGGTTCAGACGAGGGGCTGGGCTGGCACTTCTTGGTGGAGGGCAGGGATGAGGAACTGCAGAGGCCTTGAGGCTGAGGTCTTCTCGGGGGCCTGCCCCCATCCCTCGGGCGTGCTTGCTCCTGTGCCCCTGGGAGACGCAGCCCGCCCAGGCTCCCTCCTCGCAGGCCCCTTGCCACCCACCCACAGGCACCCCTTCTCTCCTTTGCTGCTGATCCCAGCACAGACGTGCATGGGCTCAGACTCTTGGAAGGACCGTGGGCGAGTCTCTGCCCCCTTCCCTCCGTCTCAGCACTGACTGGGCTTCAGGGCCCGTTGTTGTTCTGTAACATTGTCGACATGCCTGACTGTTAGCCGTTCTTTCTCCACAAAAGCAGACGGGTCGTGTCAGGAGACGTGTCGTCAAGCACACACCTGATACGAGGTGTTGCCACTTATGTGGTCTCGGGTCTGGAAGGCCGAGCGCTCCCTCCTGGGCTCCAGGGGCAGCAGCCTGGAGGTCTCTTCTGCCTCCGGGTCTTGGAGCTCG
This sequence comes from Vulpes lagopus, assembly GCF_018345385.1. Classification (NCBI taxonomy): domain Eukaryota; kingdom Metazoa; phylum Chordata; class Mammalia; order Carnivora; family Canidae; genus Vulpes; species Vulpes lagopus. The sequence goes on from NC_054832.1 coordinate 807,948, forward strand.
CTATCTCCCTGGACGGCACAGCTGCCTCCAGGACTCAGTCCAGAGCTGAAGTGTCCGTGTGTCCCCGAACTCCCCAGCCACTCTCTCCCCGAGGCCCCTGAAGCGAGTGGGTGCAGCGGTCAGCTGACCACCAGGGCTGTGCTTCCACCTCATGGCACTCGATCCCCGCTCCCCCCAGCCCACCCCGTGCTGAGCCCCATTCTTCCCGCAGGCTCAAGACCATCAGTCTGGTGATCCGCAGCACGCAGGGGGCTGAGGAGGTGCTCAGGGCCCACGAGGAGCAGCTCAAGGAGGCCCAGGCTGTCCCTGCCACCCTCCCGGAGCTTGAGGCCACCAAGGCTGCGCTGAAGGTACTACTGCTGGGCCTGGGCCTCACCGTGAGGGCCAGGGGCACAGGGTGGCATGGGCGGCACGGGCGGCACGGCGGCCAGAGGCAGGGCCTTGGAGCTGAAACCGGACCTGCCTCTCTGTTCCCCACCCGCCCCCCTGCAGAAGCTGCGGGTCCAGGCGGAAGCACAGCAGCCCGTGTTCGATGCCCTGCGGGACGAGCTGCGGGGGGCTCAGGAGGTGGGGGAGCGGCTGCAGCGGCAGCACGGCGAGCGGGACGTGGAGGTGGAGCGCTGGCGAGAGCGGGTTGCCCCCCTGCTGGAGCGCTGGCAGGCTGCGCTGGCCCAGACCGACGTGAGGCAGCGCGAGCTCGAGCAGCTGGGCCGCCAGCTCCGTTACTACCGCGAGAGCGCAGACCCGCTGGGCGCCTGGCTGCAGGACGCCAAGCAGCGGCAGGAGCGGATCCAGGCCGTGCCACTGGCCAACAGCCAGGCCGTGCGGGAGCAGCTGCAGCAGGAGAAGGTGGGTGCGGGCCGGGCCCCGGTGGGAGTGGGTCCGGAGGGGGCGCGCCTTGTGGCTGCTGACCACCCTCCCCTCCCAGGAGCTGCTGGAGGAGATCGAGCGGTACGGCGAGAAGGTGGATGAGTGCCAGCAGCTGGCCAAGCAGTACATTAATGCCATCAAGGTGAGGCTTCCTGGCTTCCTGCTACCCGCACGGAGGCTTGGCCGCCTGAGGAGGTCTTGCTGTGCCGTCCGCGGTGCCCCCCAGCCCAGGCCACACCCGCGAGAGCCTGGGGCAGGTTCCAGGGTACGGTGAGGGGAATGTGAAGCTGGCAGCTGACTGTTGTTGTCTTCATAGGACTACGAGCTCCAACTAGTCACGTACAAGGCGCAGCTGGAGCCAGTGGCCTCCCCAGCCAAGAAGCCCAAGGTCCAGTCCGGATCTGAGAGCGTCATCCAGGAGGTAGGGCCGGGGGTGCTGCTGCTGGGGCTGGGCGGGGTGCACGGGCCCCGTGGCTCAAGGCAGGCCTGACCCCGGATGCCTCCTTCCCCGTGGCCCCCAGTACGTGGACCTGCGCACGAGGTACAGCGAGCTCACCACGCTCACAAGTCAGTACATCAAGTTCATCCGCGAGACCCTGCGGCGCATGGAGGAGGAGGAGGTATGTCCTATTGGGGTGGGAGTGCCGTCCTCCTGCCCGCCCCGCCCCGGTGCTGCCCCGGGAACCTGAGACCACTCAGGACGGCTCTCGCCCCTCCCTCCTGCCTGGTGCTGTCAGCACCCTCCCCTGCAGCACGGCCCGCCCCCCCCCTTGCCCTGGCGCTGCACTGCTGTCCCCGTGGTGGCTGGCACCTCCTCTCTGTTGGCACGTGCTCCCTACCAGGCGTCCTCCTGGCTCTCTTGTGTCTGTTCCTCCTGGGGGTCCACGTGGCCTCTCCGCTTGGCCACTTGCCGTGGAAGGGCTGGGGACGGAGGGTCCCGGAGTGTCTCGGCAGGGCAGGTGGCTCCCTGTCCGTTCCTTCTGCTTCCTGGGTGGATTCGCCGTCTGGCCTACGTGCGGCCTCCTCTCTGCAGGCTTGCAAGCCCTGGGGGCTGCGCTGCTGTCTCACGCTGGCTGCCCCGGCTCAGCTCGGGGAGAGGGGCCCTGTGGGCAGAGCCCAGCCAGCAGGTGTTCAGCAGCGCTCTGGCAGGGCGGTGTGGTGGGCGCGGCTCGCACGCCCTGCGAACTTCCTGCTTTGCTCTCTCTCTCTCTCCCTGTCCATCTGTCTCGGTGGCCTGTCTGCGGGAAGAGGGGAGGACGCCTGGGCCTCCTCCCCCAGGCTGGTGAGCACGGTGGGGCCAGGCTGCGCTCGCTGCCCTGAGTGCCCTGGGCGGGTGCACGCTGTCTCCCTCGGCCGCGCTGTGACCTCTGTCCTCCCTCGACCCTCCCACCCCTACCCCCGCACCGCGCTGTCGGAGTGAACTGTGGTGGTGCCGTGTCCTGTGAGTGCCCGGCGGCCCGCCCTGTGCTCACGGCTCTCTCTGGTTCTCTCCCTCTCTCTGCCGCCGCCGCAGAGGCTGGCTGAGCAGCAGCGGGCAGAGGAGCGGGAGCGGCTGGCCGAGGTGGAGGCCGCGCTGGAGAAGCAGCGGCAGTTGGCCGAGGCCCACGCGCAGGCGAAGGCGCAGGCCGAGCGGGAGGCGGAGGAGCTGCAGCGACGCATGCAGGAGGAGGTGGCGCGGCGGGAGGAGGCCGCGGTGGACGCACAGCAGCAGAAGCGGAGCATTCAGGAGGAGCTGCAGCACTTGCGGCAGAGCTCGGAGGCCGAGATCCAGGCCAAGGCCCGGCAGGTGGAGGCCGCAGAACGCAGCCGGGTGCGCATCGAGGAGGAGATCCGCGTGGTCCGCCTGCAGCTGGAGGCCACTGAGCGCCAGCGGGGCGGGGCCGAGGGCGAGCTGCAGGCCCTGCGTGCGCGGGCGGAAGAGGCCGAGGCGCAGAAGCGGCAGGCGCAGGAGGAGGCGGAGCGCTTGCGGCGGCAGGTGCAGGACGAGAGCCAGCGCAAGCGGCAGGCGGAGGCGGAGCTGGCCCTGCGCGTGAAGGCCGAGGCCGAGGCGGCCCGAGAGAAGCAGCGGGCCCTGCAGGCGCTCGAGGACGTGCGGCTCCAGGCCGAGGAGGCGGAGCGGCGCCTGCGGCAGGCGGAGGCCGACCGGGCCCGCCAGGTGCAGGTGGCCCTGGAGACGGCGCAGCGCAGCGCGGAGGTGGAGCTGCAGAGCAAGCGCGCCTCCTTCGCCGAGAAGACCGCGCAGCTGGAGCGCACGCTGCAGGAGGAGCACGTGGCCGTGGCACAGCTGCGCGAGGAGGCGGAGCGGCGGGCGCAGCAGCAGGCGGAGGCTGAGCGCGCCCGGGAGGAGGCGGAGCAGGAGCTGGAGCGCTGGCGGCTGAAGGCCAACGAGGCGCTGCGCCTGCGGCTGCAGGCGGAAGAGGTGGCCCAGCAGAAGAGCCTGGCGCAGGCTGAGGCCGAGAAGCAGAAGGAGGAGGCGGAGCGGGAGGCGCGGCGCCGGGGCAAGGCGGAGGAGCAGGCCGTGCGGCAGCGGGAGCTGGCCGAGCAGGAGCTGGAGAAGCAGCGGCAGCTGGCGGAGGGCACCGCGCAGCAGCGCCTGGTGGCAGAGCAGGAGCTGATCCGGCTGCGGGCCGAGACGGAGCAGGGGGAGCAGCAGCGGCAGCTGCTGGAGGAGGAGCTGGCACGCCTGCAGCGGGAGGCGGCCGCAGCCACGCACAAGCGCCAGGAGCTGGAAGCCGAGCTGGCCAAGGTGCGGGCTGAGATGGAGGTGCTGCTGGCCAGCAAGGCGCGCGCGGAGGAGGAGTCCCGCTCCACCAGCGAGAAGTCCAAGCAGAGGCTGGAGGCCGAGGCCAGCCGGTTCCGCGAGCTGGCCGAGGAGGCCGCCCGCCTGCGCGCCCTGGCTGAGGAGACCAAGCGGCAGCGGCAGCTGGCCGAGGAGGATGCGGCCCGGCAGCGGGCAGAGGCGGAGAGGGTGCTGGCCGAGAAGCTGGCTGCCATCAGCGAGGCCACGCGGCTCAAGACGGAGGCCGAGATCGCCCTCAAGGAGAAGGAGGCGGAGAACGAGCGTCTGCGGCGGCTGGCGGAAGACGAAGCCTTCCAGCGGCGGCGGCTGGAGGAGCAGGCCGCCCAGCACAAGGCGGACATCGAGGAGCGGCTGGCGCAGCTGCGCAAAGCGTCAGAGAACGAGCTGGAGCGGCAGAAGGGGCTGGTGGAGGACACGCTGCGGCAGCGGCGGCAGGTGGAGGAGGAGATCTTGGCCCTGAAGGCGAGCTTCGAGAAGGCGGCTGCCGGCAAGGCGGAGCTGGAGCTGGAGCTCGGGCGCATCCGCAGTAACGCTGAGGACACACTGCGCAGCAAGGAGCAGGCTGAGCTGGAGGCCACGCGGCAGCGGCAGCTGGCGGCTGAGGAGGAGCAGCGGCGCCGCGAGGCTGAGGAGCGCGTGCAAAAGAGCTTGGCTGCTGAGGAGGAGGCCGCGCGGCAGCGCAAGTCTGCCCTGGAGGAGGTGGAGCGGCTCAAGGCCAAGGTGGAGGAGGCCCGGCGCCTGCGTGAGCGAGCGGAGCAGGAGTCGGCTCGGCAGCTACAGCTGGCCCAGGAGGCTGCCCAGAAGCGGCTGCAGGCCGAGGAGAAGGCGCATGCCTTCGCCGTGCAGCAGAAGGAACAGGAGCTGCAGCAGACACTCCAGCAGGAGCAGAGCATGCTGGAGCGGCTGCGGGCCGAGGCGGAGGCGGCGCGGCGGGCGGCCGAGGAGGCGGAGGAGGCGCGGGAGCGGGCCGAGAGGGAGGCAGCACAGTCCCGGCGGCAGGTGGAGGAGGCCGAGAGGCTGAAGCAGCTGGCCGAGGAGCAGGCGCAGGCCCAGGCTCAGGCGCAGGCCGCCGCGGAGAAGCTTCGCAAGGAGGCGGAGCAGGAGGCGGCGCGGCGGGCGCAGGCAGAGCAGGCCGCCCTGAAGCAGAAGCAGGTGGCCGACGCCGAGATGGAGAAGCACAAGAAGTTTGCTGAGCAGACTTTGCGGCAGAAGGCGCAGGTGGAGCAGGAGCTGACCACGCTGCGGCTGCAGCTGGAGGAAACCGACCACCAGAAGAGCATCCTGGACGAGGAGCTGCAGCGGCTGAAGGCCGAGGTGACCGAGGCAGCCCGCCAGCGCAACCAGGTGGAGGAGGAGCTCTTCTCCGTGCGCGTGCAGATGGAGGAGCTGAGCAAGCTCAAGGCACGCATCGAGGCGGAGAACCGTGCGCTCATCCTCCGCGACAAGGACAACACGCAGCGCTTCTTGCAGGAGGAGGCCGAGAAGATGAAGCAGGTGGCGGAGGAGGCCGCCCGGCTGAGCGTGGCCGCCCAGGAGGCAGCCCGGCTGCGGCAGCTGGCCGAGGAGGACCTGGCACAGCAGCGGGCCCTGGCGGAGAAGATGCTCAAGGAGAAGATGCAGGCGGTGCAGGAGGCCACACGCCTCAAGGCCGAGGCGGAGCTGCTGCAGCAGCAGAAGGAGCTGGCGCAGGAGCAGGCCCGACAGCTGCAGGAGGATAAGGAGCAGATGGCACAGCAGCTGGCTCAGGAGACGCAGGGTTTCCAGCGGACGCTGGAGGCGGAGCGGCAGCGACAGCTGGAGATGAGCGCCGAGGCTGAGCGCCTCAAGCTTCGCGTGGCCGAGATGAGCCGGGCCCAGGCCCGCGCCGAGGAGGACGCCCAGCGCTTCCGCAAACAGGCCGAGGAGATCGGCGAGAAGCTGCACCGCACCGAGCTCGCCACGCAGGAGAAGGTGACGCTGGTACACACGCTCGAGATTCAGCGGCAGCAGAGCGACCATGACGCCGAGCGCCTACGGGCGGCTATCGCCGAGCTGGAGCGTGAGAAGGAGAAGCTCCAGGAGGAGGCCACGTTGCTGCAGCAGAAGTCTGAGGAGGTACCGGCCGTCCCTCCACGTGCACGTGGGTGGGCCCTGGGTGGAGGCCCGCTCTCGGGGGTCCCCTGATGTCCCTGACTGTCCCCTCCCCTCTTTCTAGATGCAGGTGGTGCAGCAGGAGCAGCTGCTGCAGGAGACGCGGGCCCTGCAGGAGAGCTTCCTGTCAGAAAAGGACCGCCTGCTGCAGCGGGAGCGCTTCATCGAGCAGGAGAAGGCCAAGCTGGAGCAGCTCTTCCGGGACGAGGTGGCCAAGGCGCAGAAATTGCGTGAGGAGCAGCAGCGGCAGCAGCAGCAGATGGAGCAGGAGCGGGAGCAGCTGGTGGCCAGCATGGAGGAGGCCCGGCAGCGCCAGCGCGAGGCGGAGGAGGGCGTGCGCCGCAAGCAGGAGGAGCTGCAGCTTCTGGAGCAGCAGCGGCAGCAGCAGGAGCGACTGCTGGCCGAGGAGAACCAGCGGCTGCGCGAGCGGCTACAGCGCCTGGAGGAGGAGCACCGGGCCGCCTTGGCGCATTCGGAGGAGATCGCCGCCTCCCAGGCCGCGGCCTCCAAAGCCCTGCCCAACGGCCGGGATGTGCTCGACGGCCCAGCCGCGGAGGCAGAGCCTGAGCACGCGTTCGATGGCCTTCGGCGGAAGGTGCCAGCCCAGCGGCTGCAGGAGGTGGGCATCCTGAGCGCGGAGGAGCTGCAGCGGCTGGCCCAGGGCCGCACGACAGTGGCCGAGCTTGCTCAGCGGGAGGACGTGCGCCAGTACCTGCAGGGCCGCAGTGGCATCGCTGGGCTGCTGCTCAAACCCGCCAACGAGAAGCTGAGCATCTACGCGGCCCTCCGGAGGCAGCTGCTGAGCCCAGGCACAGCACTCATCCTGCTGGAGGCGCAGGCGGCCACTGGCTTCCTCCTGGACCCCGTGCAGAACCGACGGCTGACTGTCAACGAGGCCGTGAAGGAAGGCGTGGTGGGGCCCGAGCTGCACCACAAGCTGCTGTCGGCCGAGCGCGCCGTCACCGGCTACAAGGACCCCTACACCGGCGAGCAGATCTCACTCTTCCAGGCCATGAAGAAGGAGCTCATCGTGCGCGACCACGGCATCCGCCTGCTGGAGGCCCAGATTGCCACGGGCGGCATCATCGACCCGGTGCACAGCCACCGGCTGCCCGTGGATGTGGCCTACCAGCGCGGCTACTTCGACGAGGAGATGAACCGCGTGCTGGCCGACCCGAGCGACGACACCAAGGGCTTCTTCGACCCCAACACGCACGAGAACCTCACGTACCTGCAGCTGCTGGAGCGCTGCGTGCTCGACCCCGACACGGGCCTGCGCCTGCTGCCCCTCACGGACCAGGCCGCCAGGGGCGGTGAGCTGGTCTACACCGACTCCGAGGCCCGGGATGTGTTCGAGAAAGCCACTGTGTCTGCACCGTTTGGGAAGTTCCAGGGCAGGACGGTGACCATCTGGGAGCTCATCAACTCCGAGTACTTCACGGCGGAGCAGCGGCGGGATCTGCTGCGGCAGTTCCGCACGGGCAAGGTCACCGTGGAGAAGATCATCAAGATCGTCATCACGGTGGTGGAGGAGCACGAGCAGAAAGGCCAGCTCTGCTTCGAGGGCCTGCGCGCCCTGGTACCCGCTGCTGAGCTGCTCGAGAGCGGGGTCATCGACCACAACCTCTATCGCCAGCTGCAGCGGGGCGAGCGCTCTGTGCGAGAGGTGGCCGAGGTGGACGCCGTGCGGCGGGCCCTGCGGGGCACCAGCGTCATTGCAGGGGTGTGGCTGGAGGAGGCAGGACAGAGGCTGAGCATCTATGAAGCCCTGAAAAAGGATCTCCTGCCTCCAGAGGTAGCAGTGGCTCTCCTGGAGGCCCAGGCCGGCACGGGCCACATCATTGACCCCGCCACGAGCGCCCGGCTCACCGTGGACGAGGCGGTGCGTGCCGGCCTGGTGGGGCCCGAGCTGCATGAGAAGCTGTTGTCGGCCGAGAAGGCCGTGACGGGCTACAAGGACCCGTACTCAGGGCAGAGCGTTTCTCTCTTCCAGGCCCTGAAGAAGGGCCTCATCCCCAGGGAGCAGGGCCTGCGTCTGCTTGATGCCCAGTTGTCCACGGGCGGCATCGTTGACCCAAGCAAGAGCCACCGCGTGCCCATGGACGTGGCCTACGCCCGGGGCTACTTGGACCAGGAGACCAGCCGAGCCCTGTCGGCGCCCCAAGACGAAGCCAAGACCTACCACGACCCCGGCACGCAGGAGCCCGTCACCTACGGCCAGCTCCAGCAGCAATGCCGGCCCGACCCGCTGACGGGGCTGAGCCTGCTGCCGCTCTCGGAACAGGCCGCTCAGGCCCGGCGGGAAGGGCTCTTCTCCGAGCTGCAGGCCCGTGAGACCTTTCAGAAGACCCCCGTGGAGGTCCCCGTGGGCAGCTTCAAGGGCAGGACAGTGACAGTGTGGGAGCTCCTGAGCTCCGAGTACTTCACGGCCGAGCAGAGACAGGAGCTGCTGCGGCAGTTCCGCACGGGCACCGTCACCGTGGAGAAGATCATCAAGATCGTCATCACCATCGTGGAGGAGGTGGAGACTGTGCGGCAAGAGAGGCTGTCGTTCAGCGGCCTCCGTGCCCCGGTGCCAGCCAGCGAGCTCCTGGCCTCCGGGGTCCTCAGCAGGACCCAATTTGAGCAGCTCAAGGACGGCAAGACGTCGGTGAAAGACCTGTCAGAGCTGAGCTCCGTGCGGACGCTGCTCCAGGGCAGCGGCTGCCTGGCCGGCATCTACCTGGAGGACTCCAAGGAGAAGGTGACCATCTACGAGGCCATGCGGCGGGGCCTGCTCAGGCCCAGCACAGCCACTCTCCTGCTCGAGGCCCAGGCGGCCACGGGCTTCCTCATTGACCCCGTGCGCAACCAGCGCTTGTACGTCCACGAGGCCGTGAAGGCGGGTGTGGTGGGGCCTGAGCTGCACGAGAAGCTGCTGTCGGCCGAGAAGGCCGTGACCGGCTACAAGGACCCGTACTCGGGCAGCACCATCTCGCTCTTCCAGGCCATGAAGAAGGGCCTGGTCCTTCGGGAGCACGGCATCCGCCTGCTGGAGGCCCAGATCGCCACGGGCGGCATCATCGACCCGGTGCACAGCCACCGGCTGCCCGTGGACGTGGCCTACCAGCGCGGCTACTTCGACGAGGAGATGAACCGCGTGCTGGCCGACCCGAGCGACGACACCAAGGGCTTCTTCGACCCCAACACGCACGAGAACCTCACGTACCTGCAGCTGCTGGAGCGCTGCGTGGAGGACCCCGAGACGGGCCTGCGCCTGCTGCCCCTGAAAGGCGCCGAGAAGACGGAGGTGGTGGAGACCACGCAGGTGTACACGGAGGAGGAGACCCGCAGGGCGTTCGAGGAGACGCAGATCGACATCCCTGGCAGCGCCGGCCGCGGCGGCTCCACTATGTCCCTGTGGGAGGTGATGCAGTCGGACCTGATCCCAGAGGAGCAGCGGACCCGGCTCATGGCGGACTTCCAGGCCGGCCGCGTGACCAAGGAGCGCATGATCATCATCATCATCGAGATCATCGAGAAGACCGAGATCGTGCGCCAGCAGAACCTGGCCTCCTATGACTACGTCCGGCGCCGCCTCACTGCCGAGGACCTGTACGAGGCCCGGATCATCTCCCGCGAGACCTACAGCCTCCTCCGGGAGGGGACCAAGAGCCTCCGACAGGTGCTTGAGGAGGAGGAGGCCTCGCGCTACCTCTACGGCACGGGCTGCGTGGCCGGCGTCTACCTGCCGGGCTCCAGGCAGACACTCACCATCTACCAGGCCCTCAAGAAGGGGCTGCTGAACGCCGAGGTGGCCCGCTTCCTGCTGGAGGCGCAGGCGGCCACGGGCTTCCTCCTGGAGCCCGTGAAGGGCGAGCGGCTGACTGTGGACGAGGCCGTGCGCAAAGGCCTGGTGGGCCCCGAGCTGCACGACCGGCTGCTCTCAGCGGAGCGGGCCGTGACCGGCTACCGCGACCCCTACACCGAGCAGACCATCTCCCTCTTCCAGGCCATGAAGAAGGACCTGATCCCCACCGACGAGGCCCTGCGGCTGCTGGACGCCCAGCTGGCCACGGGCGGCATCGTGGACCCGCACCTGGGCTTCCACCTCCCCTTGGAGGTGGCCTACCAGCGTGGCTACCTCAACAAAGACACGCACGACCAGCTGTCAGAGCCCAGCGAGGTGCGCAGCTACCTGGATCCGTCCACGGACGAGCGCCTCAGCTACACGCAGCTGCTCCGGCGGTGCCGCCGCCACGAGACCAGTGGCCAGATGCTCCTGCCCCTCTCGGACGCCCGCAAGCTGACCTTCCGCGGGCTGCGCAAGCAGATCACGGTGGAGGAGCTGGTGCGTTCGCAGGTCCTGGACGAGGCCACCGCGCTGCAGCTGCAGGAGGGCCTGACGTCGGTGGAGGAGGTCACCAAGAACCTGCAGAAGTTCCTCGAGGGCACGAGCTGCATCGCGGGCGTCTTCGTGGACGCCACCAAGGAGCGGCTGTCGGTGTACCAGGCCATGAAGAAGGGCATCATCCGCCCCGGCACGGCCTTCGAGCTCCTGGAGGCGCAGGCGGCCACCGGCTACGTCATCGACCCCATCAAGGGGCTGAAGCTGACCGTGGAGGAGGCCGTGCGCATGGGCATTGTGGGTCCCGAGTTCAAGGACAAGCTGCTGTCGGCCGAGCGCGCCGTCATCGGCTATAAGGACCCCTACTCTGGGAAGCTCATCTCCCTGTTCCAGGCCATGAAGAAGGGCCTCATCCTGAAGGACCACGGCATCCGCCTCCTGGAGGCCCAGATCGCCACGGGCGGCATCATCGACCCCGAGGAGAGCCACCGGCTGCCCGTGGAGGTGGCCTACAAGCGAGGCCTCTTCGACGAGGAGATGAACGAGATCCTGACCGACCCGAGCGATGACACCAAGGGCTTCTTCGACCCCAACACGGAGGAGAACCTCACGTACCTGCAGCTGATGGAGCGCTGCATCACGGACCCCCAGACGGGCTTGTGCCTGCTGCCCCTGAAGGAGAAGAAGCGGGAGCGGAAGACGTCCTCCAAGTCGTCGGTGCGCAAGCGCCGCGTGGTGATCGTGGATCCCGAGACGGGCAAGGAGATGTCCGTGTACGAGGCGTACCGCAAGGGCCTCATCGACCACCAGACGTACCTGGAGCTGTCCGAGCAGGAGTGCGAGTGGGAAGAGATCACCATCTCGTCCTCGGACGGCGTGGTCAAGTCCATGATCATCGACCGCCGCTCAGGCCGCCAGTACGACATCGACGAGGCCATCGCCAGGAACCTCATCGACCGCTCGGCGCTGGACCAGTACCGCGCGGGCACGCTCTCCATCACGGAGTTCGCGGACATGCTGTCAGGCAACGCCGGCGGCTTCCGCTCCCGCTCCTCTTCCGTGGGCTCCTCGTCCTCCTACCCCATCAGCCCCGCCGCCTCCCGGACCCAGGCGGCCTCCTGGTCAGACCCCACCGAGGAGACGGGCCCCGTGGCCGGCATCCTGGACACGGAGACGCTGGAGAAGGTGTCCATCACGGAGGCCATGCGCCGCAACCTGGTGGACAACATCACCGGGCAGCGGCTGCTGGAGGCCCAGGCCTGCACGGGCGGCATCATCGACCCCAGCAGCGGCGAGCGCTTCCCCGTCACGGACGCCGTCAGCCGGGGCCTGGTGGACAAGATCATGGTGGACCGCATCAACCTGGCGCAGAAGGCCTTCTGCGGCTTCGAGGACCCGCGCACCAAGACCAAGATGTCGGCCGCGCAGGCCCTGAAGAAGGGCTGGCTGTACTACGAGGCGGGCCAGCGCTTCCTGGAGGCGCAGTACCTGACGGGCGGCCTCATCGAGCCCGACGTGCCGGGCCGCGTGCCCCTCGACGAGGCCCTGCAGCGGGGCATGGTGGACGCCCGCACGGCCCAGAAGCTGCGGGACGTCGGCGCCTACTCCAAGTACCTCACCTGCCCCAAGACCAAGCTCAAGATCTCGTACAAGGACGCGCTGGACCGCAGCATGGTGGAGGAGGGCACGGGGCTGCGGCTGCTGGAGGCTGCCGCCCAGTCCACCAAGGGCTACTACAGCCCCTACAGCGTCAGCGGCTCCGGCTCGGCCGCCGGCTCGCGCTCCGGCTCGCGCACGGGCTCCCGGGCCGGCTCCCGCCGGGGCAGCTTCGACGCCACCGGCTCCGGCTTCTCCATGACCTTCTCCTCGTCCTCCTACTCTTCCTCAGGCTACGGCCGCCGCTACGCCTCAGGGCCCGTGTCCTCCCTGGGGGGCCCCGAGTCCGCGGCGGCCTGACCCGCTGCCCGCACCCCGCCCTCCCGCTCTGCATGTGGCCCGGCTCCCCGCTCAGGCGTTGGGGTCTTTAACGTTTAAAGGTGTCTTCCTCCCAAGCGGTGCCTAAAGTTTAACCAAAAAGAAAAAAAACCGGACTAATGTATGAATATCGAGCTGCTGTCCAGACGGCCCGTGTCCCGGGGGACTCGTCCCCCAGGCCTTCCTGCTCCTGTCTACCTGCCACTCACCACAGCCAGGTGCCTTGGAGGGTCCCGAGCCAGGCCCCCAGCCCAGCCCGCCGGTCTCTCTGGGGAGGGTTTTGTCCGGGCAGGGTCCCCGCAGCCCTACTCTCCGGGCTCACGGACGCCCAACCGCCCGTCCCAGCCGCCCGGGGACACGGGGCTCGGCGCCGGGGCCAGCAGGGCCCTCAGGACCAGCTTTCCTCCCCCTCTTTCCAGGACTGACTTCCTCGCTCAGCGGGCCTGCTGGCGGGGAGGGGGGGGTGGCTGGGTCCGCATCTCTTCCGGCCTGTCCGGAGGAGCCCCTGCCCCACGGGAAGATGAGGGTCCAGTCTACAGAACCAGCTGGCCCGGCCGGGCCTCCCCTGTGCCTGGCTCCTGCCTGGCCCCGCGCCCCAGCCCATGACACTCTCCCAAGACCCCAGGCCTCTGGCTTCAGCCTTCCAGCCTCAGCCCCCTAGTAAGTGCCTTCAGTGTCCTCCCTCCCACCCCAGGCCCCGAGGACCCAGATCTGGGGTGGGAGGGAGGCCCTCCTGGTGAAAGACTCGCCACGGGCCCAGCTCCCGGGCATGCCAGCCCCCGGGCCGGGCTGGGTACGGCTGGGGCTTCTGCAGGGCTCTGCTCCCCTGCGGCGCCCCCGGGTGCTTCCTGCCTGTCTCTGGGGGGAGCCTCACCCTTCTTCTGGCGCCGGGACAGGCAGCCCAGCCCAGGGCCACCCCTCCCGTTCCACCTTGGTGGCTTCCACCCCTGCCTCCACCCTCTGAGCTTTGCATGTCCCACTAACCCAGGCAGGCGGCGGGTGGAGGCGCCAGGCTTCCGGCAGCCTCCATGAACACTAACCCGACCATGGGTGGGCCTGCAGCGCTCACCCCAATAAAAGCAATTCCAACCTTCTGTGGTTCTACGTGGCTTTTCTGTACTGGGGCCCCGTGTGTGCTGGGGTGCGGGGTCCTGTGCCGTAGGCCCCGAGCGTGGCCGGGGCAGAGGAGCAGGGCCTGGCCCGACACACCCACCCGAGCAGAGGCCAGGCGGCCCACTCCCCACCCACCCCGGGCCCGCAGGGCTCCGTTCACTGCTGGCACTTCTGTCCCAGGGGGTCTGCGTGCTCTCGGGTCAGCTAACATGGGCTGCCCCCAGCCCCCCACCCCGCAGCCCCTCGGGGAGGACGCGGTTGAGAGCCGCAGCAGCTGGGCGGTGGGGGCATAGCCTCCTCCCACCCCGGCCCCCAAGTCCACGCTGTGCCCCTCATGTCTGGTTGGTGCCAGCCTCCAGGGATCTTTCTGGGAAAACCTCCAAGAGCAAGGTGAGCGGGGCCGGGGGCAGCGCCCCTGAGCCACGGGGCCAGAGGCCACGACTGATGCTTTCCTGCCCGCTTTGCCCTGGGTGAGGGCCACCGACCGAGACCCCGGTCCTTGGGCATCTGAATCCGGGTTCCTGGCTCCTTGTCTGGCTCTGCCCTTTGGCCCCACTTCCGTTTACAACAGGGCGTGGGGGTAAACGCCCAGTCGCCGTGTTCCGGCCAGGTGGCATCCACAGTGAGCCCCCTATCGCAGGTCCCTGGCCACCGGCCCTCGGGCGCTGCTGCTCCTCCTGGGCGCCGGGCCTGCTGGTCTCCCACGGCCCCCGGTGCAGGCCTGGGAAGCGCACACGCCTCAGTGGGCCCCGGCGAGCGTGCTGGGTGGACCACTGCTTCCACCCCTGGGTCCCAGACCCGGGTCCCCCCTCCTGGGGCCACTGAGGCAAGAAACCAGCCCCATCCTGAAGGACGGCGCTGCCCGGCCAGCAGCATCTGCGGGGTCCTGGTCCGGGCACCCAGGCCACATCGGCAGTGGGCCCCGGGCAGGCCGAGCCCGAAGCGCCGGGAGCACAGGTGGCCTGAAGGTGACTGTTGGCTGCGCCACCTCACCCAGCAGCGGCCCCGCGGCTTCTGCAGGGGCCTGGTCGTTGGATTAAAAGGGCAGACGGTGCGCAGCAGCCCTGCTGACCCCTGCCGTTGCAACCGGGAGGCGATATTTTATATTTATGACGCTGCGGGGCCCGGGAGGAGCTGGATCAGCCCGTAGCGACCCTGACCCGCATGCCCCCGTAGAGACCCATGTCCAAGCACGCTCACCCTCTGAGGTCCTGAGGCCAGGACTCGGCACACGGATGGGGCCACGGCTCACCCCGCTCGCGGCCGGAGAGCCGTGCCCTCGGGCGCGGCCTGCGTGGCAGCCACGCTGACGTCACCCACCCGCTACCAGAGAGCAGCCTGGGCCCAGCGGCCCGCGGGCACTCGGAGCGCAGTGCGCTTCCCGGGCCGCACCCCGCCCTGGCCGTCGGGTCCGTTCCCCAGACGCGGAGCCCATGGTGATCGCTCGGGTGCGTCTGGCTTATGGAAGTCGTGCTGTCGGGGGCTGCGAGGACGGCCGGGCCAGGGCCCGTGTCCAGCTGCGGGCTGCCCATAGCTGGTACCACGGCCCCCTCCCAGCCATTCATTCACTTGAGAGCGAGCACGAGCAGGCCGAGGGGCAGAGGGAGACGCCGCCTCCCCACTGAGCAGGGAGCCTGAAGCGGGACTCGATCCCGGGACCCCGGGGTCATGACCTGAGCTGCAGGCAGGCGCTTCACCCACGGAGCCCCCCAGGTGCCCCCAGGATTTCACCTGAGAGGTTGCTTCTCCAGCGACAGGGGCCTGAGCTGCGACCCCCCGCATCGATCATTGGCCAGCGGCTGCCCCGGGTGAGCGCGCCGAGCCCGCGAGGGGGTCTGAGGACGGCCGGCAGCGTCTGCGTTAACCGTGACAGCAGCAGCGACGCGATAGGCCTCGGCGTCCGGCAAACGCCTCCCACCATAAAGTTCCCAGGTAAATCCTAACGAATATGTCCTCAGATACCTGAGGTCACAAAACAGAGAAGGAGATTCCCCGGGGAGTGGGGTGCAGGGGACAAGACTTCGGTGCGCAGCCGGCACTTCCCTGGGCTGTTTGCTGACTCTGGGAACCCAGAGCCTCAAGTCTGAACAGGTCCTGGGATGCAGAGCGACCTGCACGAGCCGAGGCTCTGGGTGAAATCTGGGTCCTCCTCGGTCTACACGCGGTGAACACATGCACCAGGGAAACCCTGCCGCTGGCAGATGGTGCCAGAAAGGAAACCCCCCAGCCTCTGTCTGGGTCCTGCAGGAAGAGCTTCTACTGGAGACATATGCACACGTGTGTTGTCAGCCCAATGTGGAGCCTGATGCGGGGCTTGAACCGGCGACCGTGAGCCCGGGGCCTGAGCTGAGATCAAGAGTGGGCTG
Source organism: Vulpes lagopus (assembly GCF_018345385.1). Classification (NCBI taxonomy): domain Eukaryota; kingdom Metazoa; phylum Chordata; class Mammalia; order Carnivora; family Canidae; genus Vulpes; species Vulpes lagopus. Next base: position 823,528 of record NC_054832.1, read on the forward strand.
TTTAGCGGGCTGAGCCACCGGCGCCCCTTGCACTGCATATTCATAATCCAGGTTTTCCCCCTGTGTATTTGGGGGAACCGCATGCAGAGACACTAAGCACAGTCCCCCATGGATGACGAGCCGGTGCGGGGCGTGAGCCCACACGCCTTCTCTGCAGGTCTCGTCCCCGGGATGTCACAGGACGCCCAGAGCACACGCTGGGCCCCCAAACGCCATCTCACCATTCAAAAGCAAGAGAGTGGAAATGCGGTGCGTCTGCCAGTTAGAGCCCCGACAGGAAGCGGGGTAGCTGGCGAGAGTTTAAGGAACGGATGGTTTACACAGATGTGGGCGGGGGAGGCCGGCGGCGCGGGAGGGCCACCTGAGCTGGCCGCCACACGTCCACCATCCCGGCGGAAAACTGCCGGTCCTGTTTTGATAGAATGGATCTCTTTTCCCTGTTCCCAAGGGTGCTTTTTCTTCTGTTTACGTGCCTGGTTCTGTAAAGTCCCCGGTGACAATAGGACAAACTTTATCATCAAAACAGCTGACCCCAGTCAGGGAACATGCAGGGGCTTGGCAGTTCTAGAAGCCCAGCGATTGTCGCAGCCTGGTCAGGGAGGCAATCGGGCTGCCCCAGACCCGGGGCCGTGGCAGCAGGTGATTCTTCAGTGCGAGGGATGGACCAAGGTGTGCTCCAGCCGGGGCCAGCGCCCCTGGGACATGCGGGTGTCATGGTTCAGGGACTGAGAAGCTGAGCCTCTCGGCCCTGTGGGGACCATGCCCGCTGATGGCAGAGGGCCTGGCACGGGAGACGGGAGGCCTACAGGCCCGCATGCCCAGTGAGCACGCGTCCACCTGCTGAGGACCTCTTGGGGCAGCTCCACACGGGTGGGCGGTGCCTTGGTGGCAGCACGGGCGAGGCAGGCAGGACCCAGGTTCCTATCTCCTGAACTCTGACCCCTTCCCGTTCGCCCTCCAGGACCGGCGATAGCGGTGTCCAGGCTCCGCCTCCCCAGGCCCAGCCCAGATGCGCTGTCCTGGTTTCGGGGTCGCAGCTGTTGCGGCCGACCCCTGTATTCAGCCCAGCCCACGTTGCCCCAGCAGGCCCCACCGGAACCGGCCGCCCTGTGAGCCCTGGACTTCAGGGGGTGACGGGAGAAGAGCGGAAGCCGCCAGCCTTCCTTCCAGGCACAGAGGCCAGCGGCTCAGGCAACGGTGGCTGCCCGGGGCGGAGGCCGGGAGTCCGCTGGAGGAGGCCTGGCCTTCACCGAGCCTCTGCTTTGGCCTCCAGGCCCCAGTGCCATCTCAGCTCCCGTCCCAACGGGACATCTGTTCCACAGACCCAACATGAAGCAAGGGAGCGCCACCCAAGCAAGACAATCGGCCGCCCTGGGCACCCCGGGCCCAAAACGACGGCAGCTCTCACGAAGCCAGTCCCCGGAAGGGACGGGGCTTCTGCGATCTACTGACAAGGGGCTTCTTGCTCCGCTCGGCTCTCAGGACGTGCGACTTCACAATATGACACGTTGGAAGATGGGACAATCTTAGTATCCGTAAAGAAAACAGGGGCTTGAATCCACCAATTCAAAAAAAATAATAATTAATAGCTCATCTTCAGAGGATACTGGAACCAGCTTACCGCACTCCTACGTATATCAGTTTCGATACTGATAATGCAAGCGAGTCACACGTTGGGAGGTGCGAGGGCAGGACGGCCAGGGGTGCAGCCTCCACTGAGACGGCAGTCGCGCTGGGAGTCTGTCCGGGGGAACCACTAATGGGAATCTGGCGTCTGCTGAGGGTTTGTAACCTCCAGGGAAAGACTTAGATGGTACCACGTGGCTAAATTAGATAATATGAGCTCTTCGCACCGGAGTGGCTACTCATCCCCCACCCGTCTCAGGCAGGGGCACAAGTCCCCCTGGAGCATCGTGCACACAGCTCTCAGGATCCCGGCTGGACAAAAGGATCCGGTCCTCCAAATATTGGGGATCTGTGCTCTGATCACTAACGGCTGCTTCTGATCACATAGATGCTGACAGAGAGGGGGAGGCTCTTGCTGCACCCCCCACACTGATGCCAGCCCCTCCCCCTCTGGCTGAAGTGACTTCCAGGGGATTTAAAGGGCTGGAACCAGGGTGTCTGGGTGGCTCAGGTGGCTGGAGCGTATGACTCGGTTTCGGCTCAGGTCGCGATCTCAGGGTCGTGAGATTGAGCCTCTCATGCTCAGAAGAGTCTGCTTGAGATTCTCTCTCTCCCTCTATCCCTCCCACCCCTCTAACATAAATAAATAAATCTTTAAAAAAGTAAAAAAGGGCTGGCACCCATTCCTTCAACTTTATTTTCCTCTTTTATCCCTTTTGGAAGCCAAACATTACAGACTAGGACATTCAAAAGCAACTGCATATAAGAGGAAAGTTAGACAGTGACCATCAGGATGCCTGGGTGGCTCAGCGGTTAAGCACCTGCCTTCGGCCCAGGGCGTGATCCTGGAGTCCCAGGATCGAGTCCTACATCTGGCTCCCTGCATGGGGCCTGCTTCTCCCTCTGCCTGTATCTCTGCTTCTCTGACTCTCATGAATAAATAATAAATAATAAAAAAATAATAAAAAATAATAAATAAAAAAATAAATAATAAATAAAATCTTAAAAAAAAAAAAAGTGACACTCAGGCACAGTGAAAGGAACAGCCTCAGGAAAGAGCAAATAAAACCTGAGGTGTACCCTTCATACTAATCCTTAGCACAGAGACAGCTAATAAAACAGCTAATAATAAAAAGATAATAAACAGCAAACCTTGAGGAAAGAGGAGAATCTGAATCACATTATTAAATTCAAATATCCAGTCTTCAACAGAAAAATCAGAAGGTACACCAAGAAATAGGGAAGCATCCTCATTCAAAGGAAAAAATGTCAACAGAAACTGTCCCTGAAAAAGAACTGAGGGCAGATCTACTATACAAAGATTTTATTTTATTATTTTTTTATTGGGCCCTTCTATATTTTATTATTAAAAAATCCATACATGCTATGGAGCCATTAAAAATACTTACAACCTCATGATGACACAGAAAATACTCATGTCATAATCCCAGTAATAGTATGAAAGTGTTATAACCTACTTCGTGTCCTCACCCGATTTCCTCCACAATCCACATGTGTTTTTCTTCCTTTCCTCGACAGGGGACTCTACCTGTCAAGGTCACCAGTGACCTTCACCTCATCAGATCCAGCAGCTACTTTCCTAGCCTCAGCTTCCAGCATAGTTGACCCCTGGTTCTTCTGTGCCAAGACTGGTCCGTATCTACCTCACTGGCTCTATCCACCCCATTCCCCTTCCAGTCTACTGGAATGTTGGAGCACCCCAAGGTCCAACTGGATCCTCTTCTCTTCATCCTCCTTTCATCACTCTCTCCCTAAATGATCACAACCAGTTCCGTGGCTTTGAATTCTCTACATGGCTCAATGAAGAGTATTTCAGGCATTTAAGTCACACCTCCAGCTCTGACCCCTACACTGACCTCTGGACAGGAATGTATTCAGTTGTCTACTCAACATCTCTTCTTGTCTAAGACGTAAACATCTCGGACTAAATACTTCCAAACAGAATTATTATTATGTCTGTCTTGTTCAGCTCACAGAACAGGGCATGGCCTATAGGAGATTCTCAAGAAATAGTTGCTGAATGAGTAAGTGAAAAAAATAAGCACACGTACAACTATTTGTTGTACAATTATGTTTCACAACATAAGAGTGAGAGGAAAAACACCAAAATATTAACTGTTTGCGCATGAAATTATTAAACTTTTGGAACGCCTGGGTGGCTCAGCTGTTGAGCGTCTGCCTTCAGCTCCAGGACATGATCCCAGGATCTGGGATTGAGTCCCGCATCAGGCTCCTTGCGAAGAGCCTGCTTCTTCCTCTGCCTGTGTCTCTGCCTCTCTCTGTGTGTCTCTCATGAATAAATAAATAAAACATTAAAAAAAAATAAATTATAAAACTTCTTTCTTCCTTAAGCTCCTTTTCCTTTTTTCAACTTTATTTAGATGGTAGTAGTTAAGACTATCAGACTGATGCTTGGAGACTTCTGCTAGACTGCCACATACCAGGGCACATCCCCACTTTCATCATATGCCAAAGGGGTTTAAAAATAGGCACTGGATGTTATATTATATGTTGGCAAATTGAATTCAAATTTTAAAATGTAAAAAAGGGACACCTGGGTGGCTCAGCGGTTGGGCACCTACTTTCGACTTGGGTCGTGATCCCGAGATCTGGAATCAGGTCCCTCATCAGGGTCCCTGCAAGGAGCCTGCTTCTCTCTCTGTCTGCGTCTCTGCCTCTCTCTCTCTCAGTGTCTCTTGTGAGTAAATAAATAAATAAATCTTACAAAAAATGTAAAAAATATAAATAAAAAAGAAAAAATGCTCCTTAATTATGTTCACCAAGCATTCACAATGTACTTAACTATGAAATTATTGATGTGAAGAGCTTTGCACAGTGCAGGGTACATAGTGAGGGTAATGGCTGTTAGTTGACAATGCTGACAGGCACGTTTTCTTTTATAATAAAAACACATTTTGGGGGGATCCCTGGGTGGCTCAGAAGTTTGGAGCCTGCCTTTGGCCCAGGGCGCGATCCTGGAGTCCCGGGATCGAGTCCCACGTCAGGCTCCTGGCATGGAGCCTGCTTCTCCCTCCTCCTGTGTCTCTGCCTCTCTCTTTCTCTCTGTGTCTATCATAAATAAAAATAAATAAATAAATCTTTAAAAAAAAAACCCACATTTTTTCTTATAGAGCTTTCCTGAAAGAAGAAAAAGAAATCCACACCAGTACCCACATCAGCTGCCTGCCCACTGCCCCGCCGGGGTCCCCGAGAGGCTGTCTATACAAAGATTTTAAAACAATTATCTAAAAGATGCTCAAAGAACTTAAGGGAGATGTGGAGAATATTTTTAAAATGACGTATGAATAAAATGGAGATAACAAAGAGAGAAAATCTAAAGAGGAGCAAAAGAAAAAGTCTGGAGCTGAAAAATACAATAACTGACATGAAAAAATTGCTAGAGGGAGACAAAGGCAGACTTGAGCAGGCACAGCAAAGAGCCAGCAAACGTGACGAGAGGACGGTAGGAATTACCGAGTCTAAAGAGTCTAAAGGAGAATAAAAATTGAGGTGAGCCTAAGAGACTTGTGGGACATCACCAAACAGATAAATGTATACATCATAGGATCCTAGAAGGAGAGCGAGAGGGAAAGAGACAGAGAATATTTGAAGAAATGATGGCTTAGAACGTTCCAAGTTTGATGAAAGACACAAATATGAACATCCAAGAGGCTCAACAACCTCCAAGCTAAGATGAACCCACAGAAACCCACATAGGGACACAGTATAATCAAAACTTCAGAAGGAAAAGACAAACAGAATTTTGGAAGCAACAGGAGAGAAGCAGCTCATCACATCCAACTGGTCCCCAATAAGATAAGGAGCAGATTTCTCATCAGGAGCTTCAGAGTAATATCCAAAGTATTAAGAAGAAAAAAAAAGTCAACTAAGAATCTTATTTCCACCAAAACTGTTCTTTAAGAGTGGCGGAGAAATTAGCACATTCCCAGATACACAAAAACTGAGGGAGTTCATTACCATTAGGCCTGCCCTGAAAGAACTGGAAGGAGTTCTGCAGGGTGAAATGAAAGGACATATTAACATGATAAAAGAAATTCCCTCGTGATCATCTCAATTGATGTAGAGAAAACCATTAGACAGAAATTCAGCACCCTTTCACGTTGAAAACACTCAACAAACGGAGTAAAAGAAAACTGTCTCAACATAATAAAAGCCATACTTGAAAAACCCATGGCAAACGTGTACTCAATGGTGAAATACTGAAAGCTTTTCCTCTAAGGTCAGAATAAAGCAAGGATATCTGCTTTTATTATTTCTCTTCGATATAGTACTGGAAATTCTAGCCAGAGCAATTAGACAAGAAAAAGAAATAAAAGGCATCTTAATTGGAAAGGAAGAAGTAAACTCATCTCTGTTTGCAGATAATATGGTCTTATATGTGGAAAAACTTAATGATTGCACACACACACACACACACACACACACACACACAAAACCCTGTTAGAACTAGTGAATCCATTCAGTGAAGTAGCAGGACACAGTCAACACGCAAAAATTTGTTATGTTTCTGTATACTAATAAAAAACAATCTGAAAAGGAAATTACAAAACAATCCCATTTACAGAGCACCAAGAAGAATAAACAACTTCAGAATTAACCAAGAAGGTGAAAAACAAGGAAAAATACAAATTATTGCTCATAGAAATTAAAGAAGATGTAAAAAATGGAAATGCATTCATGCTCATGGATTGGAAGTCTTACTCTTATGAAAATGTCAATACTACCCAAATGGTCTACGGATTCAGTACAATCCCTACCAAAATCCTTATCACAATTTTTACAGAAATAGAAAAACTCATCCTAAAATTACATGAAATCTCAAGGGAACCCAAATAGCCAAAACAATCTTGAAGAAGAGGCGGGAGGACTCACACTTCCTGATTTCAAAACATACTAACAACCTACTGTAGTGGAAACAATATGGTAATGGCATAAAGACAGATGTACGGACCAAAGGAATAGAATAGAGAGTCCAGAAGCAAACCTTCACATATGTGATCAAATGATTTTTGTCAAGGATGCCAAGACCACTCAATGGAGAAAGGACAGTCTTTCCAACAAATTGTGCTGGAAAACTGGGCATCCCTGTGCAAAAGAATGATGTTCGGCCCTTTCCTCGCATCATATATAAAAATTAACTCAAAATGGATCAAAGATTTAAGACCCCAAACCATAAGACTGTCAGAATAAAAGCAGGACAAAAGATTCATCACTTTGGATCTGGCAGTGATTTCTTGGTTACAGTTAACAAAAGAAAAAGTAAACAAACGGGCCTGCATGAGAACTTAACGTTTTTGCACGTCAATGGATGTTATCCACAGAGTGAAAAGGCAACCCACAGAACGGGAGACAACAGTTGCAGATCCCGTATATGATGAAGGATTAGTATCCAGAATATGTAGAGAGCTCCTCCAACCACAACCACAGCGACCTGGCCCAACGACGGGCGGGGGCTTGAACACAAGACGTCCGAATGGCCAACAGGCCCGCGAGAAGGTGCTCAGTCATCAGGGAAGGTGGTCATCAGCGAAACCCAAATCAAAACTAGGATTAGATACCACCTCACGGCCATGAGGATGACTACTAAAATAAAATAAAATAGGGACGCCTGGGTGGCTCAACGGTTGAGCATCTGCCTTTAGCTCAGGTCTTGACCTTGGGGTCCTGGGATCGAGGCCCACGTAGGGCTCCCCGCAGGGAGCCTGCTTCTCCCTCTGCCTGTGTTTCTGCCTCTCTCTGTGTCTCCCATGAATAAATAAATACAATATTTAAAAAAATAATAAAATAATATAAAATAAAATGCATAACAAGTGTGGGCAAGGCTAGGGAGTGCCCGAACACCCCTTGTGCACTGCTGCTGGGAGGGAAGGTGCTAGAATGACGGTGGGAAACCCTATGGCATTTCCCCAAAGTATCAATGACATCGTGACCGTAGGATCCTGCCTTTCCACCCACGGGCGTCGACGCCAAGGAATTGAAAGCGAAGACTTGAGTACGTACCTGTGCACCCGCATTCCCAGCAGCGATATTCGCAGTAGCTGAAAGATGGAAGTGACACAAGTGTCCATCGACGGAGGAGTGGGCAGGCAAAGGGTCCAGCTGTACGCGGGACGTGATTCAGCCGCCACTGGAAGGACCTTCTGACTCGTAATCGTGGGCGAGCTTTGAAGACACTGTGCTCTGCGAGGTAAGCCAGCCTGGGAAGACGAACGCCGGACGATTCGCGAATAGGAGGCCCGCAAAGTGACAGAGACAGCAAGTGGCAGGGTGACCAAGGGCGGGAGGACGTGACCGTTTGGACTTCGTGTTTGATGGGTATTGTTCCCGTTTTACAGGATGGAAAGGGTTCTGCAGAAGGACAGTGGTGATCGGCTGCATGCCGGGCACGGGTAGGATCCGCGGAAGCCAACCCTCAAAAGTGGTGAAGGTGAAGGCCGCCCGGGGCTCAGTGTGAGAAGCTCCTGCCTTCGGCTCGGTCATGATATGGGGTCCTGGGACCGAGCCCCACATCGGGCTCCCTGCTCAGCAGAGCCTGCCTCCCCCTCTTCTTCCCGCCCCTGCTCTCTCTCACTGCCGCGGTCTCTCTCTGTCAAATAAATAAATAGAATCTTTAAAAAAACATTTATGATAGACATAGAGAGAGAGAGGCAGGCTCCATGCCCGGAGCCCGACGCGGGACTCGATCCCGGGACTCCAGGACCGCGCCCTGGGCCAAAGGCAGGCACCAAACCACTGAGCCACCCAGGGATCCCCTAAAATCTTTTTTATAAACATAAATTTTATGTATATTTTACTGCAACAACAACAAAAGGAAATGTAACAATTCTTTTTTTTTTTTTAAGATTTTATTTATTTATTCATGAGAGACAGAGAGAGAGAGAGAGAGAGGCAGAGACCCAGGCAGAGGGGGAAGCAGGCTCCATGCAGAGAACCCAATGTGGGACTCGATCCCGGGACCCCAGGATCACGCCCTGGGCCGAAGGCGAAGCTAAACCACTGAGCCACCCGGGCTGCCAGAAAAGATAACAATTCTTTAAAAATTGGAAATAAGCTAAACATCATACAATTGGAGATTAATTAAATCAGAAGGAAAAAAAAGGAGCCAAGCACCTATCCTGCTTTTCCTATGCAAACGAGACTCTGGGTCAGCAAATAGCGGGGAAGGGCGTTTCTGGCCGCAGAAATACCCCAGCCAGTGGGCAAGGTCGACCCCACGGACCTCGCAACAGACGCACAAAGACCCGGTCCACGTCACCCACGTCCCGTTCTGATGCGTTTCCAAGCCTTCTGGGCATCCCCCCACCTGCACAGCAGGAGGCCCCCCCGGGGCACGAAGCGGCACAGGGCTGGGGGCGGGCAGTGGGACACGCTGCTGACTCTCTGGGCTTCGTCCCCCAAGGGGGCGGCCCAGCCTCTGGGGCCCTAGCTTAGGGAACCACAGGCCAGTGGACATAGGGGAGCCGGGAGGTTGGGGGAAACCCTCTCCCCTCACCCTGGAAAAGGGGGGGCTTGTGTGTCGGGTCTGGAGCGGGGCAGGCGGAAGCATGGGCCGCCCGCCCCGTTGGCGCTGGGCTGCTCGCCGCCCCCAACCCGCGTACCCTGCGGGGACCACCTGCCTGCCTGTGAGAGCGGGGGCGCTGGGGACCTGCCAGGGGGTGGCCGGTGCCTGTGTGGGGAAGACGGCGCTGCGGGAGTTCCCTCCGTGCGGTCCTCCCCTCCGACTGGTCCTCCCCGTCGACTCCTCCGTCTGTCTTTGTGACTGGCCCTTGGCCAGGCGGGGAGCACAGTCACTGCGAGAGCATTGCTATTTCTTTTTCTTTTCATTTTTATTTATTTATGATCGTCACTCACACAGAAACAGAGAGAGAGGCAGAGACACAAGCAGAGGGAGAAGCAGGCTCCACGCACCGGGAGCCCGACGTGGGATTCGATCGCGGGTCTCCAGGATCGCGCCCTGGGCCAAAGGCAGGCGCCAAACCGCTGCGCCACCCAGGGATCCCTATTTCTTTTTCTTTTAAAGATTTTATTTATTGATTCATGAGAGACCCAGAGACACAGCGAGGCTGAGACCCAGGCAGAGGGCGAAGCAGGCTCCACGCAGGGAGCCCGACGTGGGACTCGATCTCGGGACCCGGGGTCACGCCCTGGGCTGGAGGCAGACGCCCGACCGCTGAGCCACCCGGGCGCCCCGAGGGAGCATGTCCCCTAAGGAGGGGCATCGTGCCACAGACCTCCTTCGTCTTTACTCAGCTGTTTCTGTCTTCTGGGATCGGTTCCGCCCGGCGCTGTTGGCAAAGGCGGGTGTTGCCCTGGGACCTCCCAGCAGATGGCGGCCCAGAGCCTTGCTCCGACCGAGGGGTGCGGCCACGGCGACGCTGCAAGCACAACAGCCCTCGGGACAGAACCCGTCGGGAAGCAAAAGGCCTTCCAGGGCTGCCCCCTGTTGTGCCCAAGATCCCGAATCCGAGAAACCACCGAGGAGCCGACACCGATGCAAACTCCCGAGGGTTTCTTCACAAGCTGGAGCTTGGGTCCAAGTGCACCCGACACAGCGGAGCAGGGACTTGGACCCCGAGACTAAGAGGCGAAGCAGCTTTATAGGGCCAGTGGCCCATGGGATACGCAGAGAGTCGCACAGTCCTGTCGGTCCACACGCAGGTGGCCGACTGAATTACTCCTTACCCTATAGGATCCCCTTGAGCTGGCCTGTTCCTGTGGCCAGAATGGGCGCGCAGTCTTGGCGGGCACAAAGCAGGGTTACATGGTTATGAGCCGATTTCGGATTAGGGTGTGCCCAGGGGCTCGACTAGGGTGGGGCAGCACCTTAATAAGCAGGTCATGTGGGGGTCATAGGGGAGGTGGCGGGTGTAGCACAAAATGGAATCAGTCCTGCTCTGCTTGTCCAGGGGTAGGGGATTTTTGTTAAATTTCCTGGGTCCCACCCCCCCCCTCCAGCTCTGAGCAGCGCTGCCGGCTCACCTCCAGCGACACCGTCCCAGCAGGGGGCTGCGGGACACTTCTTAAACACGGTTTCTTCCAAATGGTGAAATTGAGGGGAAAAAACCCTTAAAGCTTGTTATTTCATAAAACATAACACTCAAAAGATTTTGTTTTTATTTCAACTTCTTCGGGCACAGAGAATGCCAGGTGATGAGTGTGGCTGCAAAGTGTGTCTCAGTGAAGGCGAAGATGTAATGTGCACGTCAGTAATGATATGGAACATTCGGGCTTTTTCAAAAGTGTAAAAAAGGGCAGCCCGGGGGCCCAGCGGTTTAGCGCCGCCTTCAGCCCGGGGTGTGATCCTGGAGACCCGGGATCGAGTCCCACGTCGGGCTCCCTGCGTGGAGCCTGCTTCTCCCAACCCCTGTGTCTCTGCCTCTCTCTGCGTGTGTCTCTCATGAATAAATAAAATCTTTTAAAAAATTTGTAAAAAATTAGTGGATTAAAAAGTATGATTTAGGTGTTTGCTGCTATCAGTTGCTCACACATAGGTGTCTCCCATGTAATGTCAAGAGTCTACTCCTAAAAGTCAGACATTCTCCACAAAAATACCAGTTAGGAGTCTACTTCAAGGGGGGAAAATTGCAACGTAACTAAAAACCAGTATAAGGTCGGTGTGTAAGTAACACATATAAGCGAATGTAAAACGCAAACACTTCCCTCCTCGAGTCCGGGGCGGAGCACGGGCTCACACATCCGTCTGCAGGAACGAGGCCTCTTTCTGCCCCAGGCCTGGCCCAGGCACGCACGCGCAGGTTTGTTCACCCCTGAGCTGTGCAAACGCCCTCATCTGATTACCATCCTCTGTCCATTGTTTCTGAGACGGGCCTCCAGATTTCCCCCACACATTATTTTTTCAAGATTTTATTTATTTGAGAAAGAGAGAGCGAGCACGAGTGGGGTGGGAGGAGCGGCAGAGGGACAGGGAGAAGCAGACTCCCAGCTGAGCAGAGACCCTGACACTGGGCTTGATCCCAGGACCCCAGATCATGACCTGAGCCAAAGGCAGATGCTGAGCTTAACCGACTAAGCCACCCGGGGAGCCCTCTCCACACATTGTTTTGGTAAAGTTCTTTCATTGATTTGGGGGGATAGAAATATAAAAGGTTCCCGTGTAAATATTGCTGGAAAGAAAATTGAGAGATCCATATTAAAACCCAGAAGTGTTTTTTTAAGCTCTTATTTATTTGAGAGAGAGAGAGCGCGAGAGCACAAGCGGGGGGACGGGGAGAGGGAAAAACAAGCTTCCCGCTGAGCATGGGGCCCAACATGGGCTGCGTCCCAGGACCCTGGGATCGTGACCTGAGCCGAAGGCAGTTGATTAACCTACTGAGCCACCCAGGCGCCCCCAAACCAAGAAGTTTTCAATGTCAGAAATGTTACCCTTGTAGGTGTCCGTAGGCCGTGCCAGGGCTCGGTTCAGGTTTTGACAAGGCAATATCTAGGGTTTGGAAGACCATCCAAACAACTGTACACCTGGCAAAAGGTGAATATTTTTTATTTTGCAGAAATCATATCAAAATCCAGTGACATGATGCCAGACCGTTTATGCAGGATATAATCACCAATACCAAATGCTGTTACTCATTATTTAGAGAATAAACTAAAAAACTGAATACTTAGAATTATGGTAAATGGGATGCATATGATGGTTTTCACTGAAGTGGGTAGTCACCAACTCCGCTCCATCTTCGACCGCACAGGAGGGCTGCATGGCCTGGTCCCTCCGTGGTCAGCTGACACCATGTGACCGGCGTTGGCTAATGAGGTGTGAGAGGAAGTGGCACCTGCATCTTCACGCCAGAGCACGTGATTGCCAGAGGTCTCTTTCCCTCAGCCAGGAAGACCAGAAATATTCCAGATAATGGTCATTTCATCAGCGAGGATCCTGAAATGAAGATGGCAGTGTCAGCCAGTTCACTTATTATGACTGAGAATAAATTTACAAAAAGGAAACGAGAAACAACTCAAGTATCCGTTGACAGATGAATGGATACACAAAATTGGGTATGCACACACAGGGACTATCATTCAGCCTTTAAACAATGAAATTCTGACATATGTCACAATTTGAAAGAACCGTAAAGTCATTATGGTCAATGTGAAGTAATCCAGACTCGAGAAAACAAACACTGCATGATTCCCCTCGTATGAGTACCTGGAGTAGTCACATAGGTAGGGACAGAATGTAGGACCGTGACCACCAGGGCCTGGGGGTGGGGCGGGGCGTGGGGAGTTATGGCTTAATGGGTCCAGAATTTCACTGTGGGATGATAAAAAAGTTCGGGAGATGAACAGTGGCAATGGCTGTACAAGAATGTGAATGAGGGCAGCTCGGGTGGCTCGGCGGTTTAGCACCTGCCTTCGGCCCAGGGCGTGATCCTGGAGACCCGGGATCGAGTCCCACGTCGGGCTCCCTGCATGGAGCCTGCTTCTTCCTCTGCTTGTGTCTGCCTCTCTCTCTGCGTCTCTCATGAATAAATAAATAAAATCTTAAAAAAAAATGAATGAATTCAATGCCACTGATCCATACACTTTAAAATGGTTAAGATGGTAAATTTTGTGTTTTACACATTTTTTAAAAATTTTTTTACATTTTATTTTTTTTTAAGATTTTATTTATTTATTCATGAGAGAGAGAGAGAGAGAGAGAGAGAGAGAGTCAGAGACACAGGCAGAGGGAGAAGCAGGCTCCATACAGGGAGCATGATGTGGGACTCGATCCTGGATCCCAGGATCATGCCCTGGGCCAAAGGCAGGTGCTCAACCGCTGAGCCACCCCGGCGTCCCTAAATTTTTTTTTAAGTTTTATTCATTTATGTAATCTCTATGCTCAATCTGGGGCTTGAACTCATGACCCCAGGACCAAGAGTTGCATGCTCCTTCCACTGAGCCAGCCAAGAGCTCCTGAAAAAAAAAATTTTTTTTTTAAATTATCAAATAGAAATTCTGGAGTTGGTTAGTATAATCACTGAGATAAAAAATTCACTCTAGGGGCTCAACATCAAATTTGAGCAGAGAAAAGAATTATTGAAGTTGAAGATGCATCAATTGAGATTATCTCGTCTTAGAAACAGAAACAGAAATTAAGAAATGTACAGCACTTCAGAGATCTGACGTGTACCCAATGTGCGGTGACTTATTCAAAGTGCTAAAAGAAAAAAAGACAACCGAGAATTCTATATCCAGCAAAACCATTCTTCAAAAATGAAGAAAAACCTAAGACATTCTTAGTAATAATAAAGAAAAGCTGGGAGAGTTTGTTGTTAGTGGACCCGACCTACAGGGAATACTGCAGGGAGTCCTTCAGGCTGAAATGGAGGGGCACTAGACAATCACTGAGTTTCACATGAAGAAATTCAAAGCCCCAGTAAAGAAGAGTGCAAAGATAAATAGAAGACACAGTGTACGTGTAGTTACTGTTTGTAACTGCCCTTTTTTCCTCCTGACCTAAAGGACAACTACACGAGCAATATAAATCTAAGTTGGTGCTCACACAATATATAGAATGGTAATTTGTGACAATAACAGCAAAAATGGTGGAATTGAGCTATATAGGAGCAGTGCTTTAGAATGCTACCGAAGGGTGGTTGGTAATAATCCAAATTAGATAGTTATCAATTACAATGATAATGATAATCCGCAGGGGTGACCACTCAGAAAATAGCTGTTTTAAAAAAGGAAAGACCTGGAGTGGATATTAATATCAGACAAAACAATATTTAAGACAAAAGTTATTACTAGAGTCAAAGAAAGACATCTATGAAATGATAAAAGTGTCAATCCCTCAGGGTGTCTGGAGGGGCTCACCATCTGACTCCTGATCTCAGCTCAGGTCTCAAGCTCAGGGTCATGAGTTCAAGCCCTCCATTGGGCTCCAGGCTGAACGTGGAGACTACTTAAAAAAAAAAAAAAAGGTGTCCATCCAGAAGACATGACATTTATAAACATATACGCACCCAACAACAGAGACTCAAAATACGTGAAGCAAAACCTGACAAAATTAAAGAAGAAACTGATAATTCAACAATAATAATTGGAAGTGTCAATACCCAAATTTTGTAATACATAGAACAATTAGATGGAAGACCAGCAAAGAGAAGACCCAAACAACAGTATAAGCCAAGTAGATCTAAAGGACATAATAGAACATCCCACCCAACAACAAAAGCACGCATAATCTTCTCAAGTGTATGTGAAACTTTCTCCAGGGAAGATCATAGGTTAGGCTATAAAATAGGTCTCAATACATTTAAAAAGATTGAAATCATGCAAAAGATATTCTCTGACCAAAATAGAATGAAAGTACAAATCAAGGGAAAACAAGAAATTTGGAACTCTCACACATCTGTGGAAATTAAACAGCACACTCCTAAAATACTAATGGTCAAAGAGGAAATTCCAAGGGAAATTAGAAAGTACATTGAAATGACTAAAAACAAAACCACAACATACCAAAGCTATGGGAAGCGGTAAAAGCAGTGCTCAGAGAAATTTATATCTTTAAACACCTATACTGGGATCCCTGGGTGGTGCAGCGGTTTGGCGCCTGCCTTTGGCCCAGGGCGCGGTCCTGGAGACCCGGGATCGAATCCCACGTCGGGCTCCCGGTGCATGGAGCCTGCTTCTCCCTCTGCCTATATCTCTGCCTCTCTCTCTCTGACTATCATAAATAAATTTAAAAAAAAATTAAAAAAAAATAAAGCCTTTAAAAAAAAAATAAAAAAAATAAACACCTATACTGAAAAGATCAAACAACTCAAATTAATAACTAACCTTTCAGCTTAAGAAACTAGAAGAGTAAACTAAATCCAAACCCAAAGCAAGCAGAAAGATGGGAATAATAAGGATGAGAGCAGAAACAGGGAAAAGGAAAACAGTAGGAGGGCAGCCCTGGTGGCTCAGCGGTTTAGCCACCCCTTCAGCCCAGAGCCTGATCCTGGGGATCCGGGAGCGAGTCCCACATCGGGCTCCCTGCATGGAGCCTCCTTCTCCCTCTGCCTGTGTCTCTGCCTCTCTCTCTCTCTGTGTCTCTCATGAATAAATAACTAAAATCTTTAAAAAATAATAAAATAAAATAAAATAAAATAAAATAAAATAAATAAAAATAAAATAAAATAAATAAAATAAAATAAAATAAAATAAAATAAAATAAAAACCTCCTACAAATCAATGGTATGGTTCTGGTATAAGGACAGACATACAGATCAGTGGAAAATAAGTAAGGCTTGATCAATTAATTTTGGACAAGGATGTGAAGATCATTCTGTGGGAAACAATAATCTTTTAACAAATGGAGCTAGGACAGCTGGAAGTCCACATGCCGAAGAATTAGCTGGACGCCCACCATACGTTATACACAGAAATTGACTCAAGATGGACCAAACACCTAAATTAAGAGCCAACCATTGAACTTTTAGAAGAAACATAGAAGTAAATTTTGGTTACCTTGAATTAAGAATTTTTTCTTACTGGGGCACCCGAGTGGCTCAGCCAGATAAATGTCCGACTCTTGGTTTCCATTCAGGTCATGTGTGATCCTGGGGTGGTGAGATCGAGCCCTGTGTCTGGCTCCGAGCTTAGCCCAGAGTCTGCTTGAGATCCTCTCTCCCTCCTGCTCCCGGCTTGCATGTGCACTCTCTGTTCCTCTAAAATAAATAAATAAAATCTTAAAAAAAAACAACACAACAATTTCTTACAAAGACACCAAATGCATAAGTAACCAGAAATGTTAGACGTCATCAAAACTAAAACTTCCTGCGCCTAAAGGTCACCATCTAGAAAGCAAGAAGACAATGCACATAATGGGAGAAAACATTTGGAAATCACTAGCTGATAGGGGACTAGTATTTAGAATCCATAAAAGGCACTTATGACTCAGCAGTAGAAAAGAAACTTTTAATTTAAAAACTTTTAAATTTTATTTAATTTTTTTATTTATTCATGAGAGACACAGAGAGAGTGGCAGTGACACAGGCAGAGGGAGAAGCAGGCTCCACGCAGGGAGCCCGATGCAGGACTCGATCCCGGGACCCCAGGATGACATCCTGGGTGGAAGGCAGGCGCTAAACCACTGGGCCACCCGGGCGTCCCAAAAGAAAACTTTTTAAATAAGCAAAGGATTTGAGTGGACATTTTCCAAAGGAGATCTACAAACGCCTAAGAAACACGTGGAAAGATGCTCAAAGTCATTAGTCAGGAGGGAAAGGCAAATCAAAACCACAGTGGGATAGGACTTGACCTTCAGAGAATGGCCAAAATTTAAAGAAACAAACAAGCAGGAAATAGCAAGTGTTGAAACTGGAATCTTCACGCTGGCGGGACCTGGTGGGAACTGGTGGGAACTGGCGGGAACGTGAAATGACCCGGCCACTTTGGAGAGTGGGGTGCAGGCAGGTCCCGCAGCTCCACTCCCCGCGGCTAGGGAGGAATTTTAAGAGAATTGAAAACCAGTGTCCAGGGCGCCGGGGTGGCTCCGTGGTAGAGCCTGTCTGCCTTGGGCTCAGGGCGTGACCCCAGGGTCCTGGGATCGAGTCCCGTGTCGGGTTCCCCACAGGGGCCCGCTTCTCCCTCTGCCTGGGTATCCACCTCTCTGTATGTGTCTCATGAATAAACAGATAAAATCTATTAATCAATCAATCAATTAATTGCTAATTAATTATTAATTAATTAATTAATTAATAGCGGTCCTTGCAGGGAACCTAGGCGACTCCGTGGGTTGACCATCCTACTCTTGGTTTTGGCTCAGGTCATGATCTTGGGCTTATGAGATCGAGCCCCACATCGGGGTCGGGGGCCCTGTAGAGTCTGCTTGAGACTCCCCCTCGCCCTCTGCCCCTCCCCTGCCCGCACTGGCTCGCAGCACACGCGCGTGCTCTCTCTCTCAAAAATAAATCTTAAAAAAAATGGAAAGATTGACCCTGCAGACAACGTGCTGCTGGATCTTGTTTGTGCTTTTTTCAAATCCAATCCAAGAGTCTCTTCTAACCGGCGAGGCCAGCGCGCGCCCACCCGCCACTGACTGCGCATCTTCTGTTTCCTGCGCTTTGTGTTTGTTCCTTTCCTCCCCCCTTGTCTGTTGCCCACAGCACGAATCTAATTTTCTTCGTTGATCTTAAAAAGAACCGTCTTTGTATTTCTGTTCTCATCTTCGCTGCTCTCTGAGTCAGTCGTGTCCCTCGTCCTTCTCTCTGTCCCCTCTCCCGCGCCACCGGCCTCTCCCAGCCCCACGGCCAGGTGGGGTCGCTGGCCTTGTCCCTGGGCTCCTGGGGCCACAATGTCTCCTTTATTGTGGGCCCGACACCCCACTCCCCCACCCTCGGTCCATTTGTTTTTTTCTTATTTCCTTCTTCCTGTTAGCTCCAAAGGGCTCCCGGGAGGGCTGTGCCTGAGAGCATTGTTGTTGTTATGATAATGGGGAGCCAGGGAGGGGGGGAGCAGGGAGGCGCAAATCCCAGCCCCCCCAGGCGTGAAGACAGCGCTCCCTTGTCTGGCCCGGGCCCTGTCACAGGCTCCCCCCGCCCCCCCACGGTTGTAGAATCTCCCTCTTGTCTCTGGACTGTTTGGTCCCACTGTTTCCCCTCCTGCTTTCCCGGTCTCTCCCTGACCCGGCCCTTGGTCCTCCACTCCGGGAAACTGAGTCCCATCGCTGCTTCAGATGCCCGGCAGGGCTTGTTCAGGCGGCGTCCGGGACCCCCTGCACCCGACGTCGGCCTCCGCCCCCGCGGCACTGGGTTTCCTTCTGTGGTTCCGTCTCCTTTTCCTGCCCAGCTGCCAGCAGGGCCCCCAGTGGCCCCTGCCATCAGGGCAGCGGAGGGACCAGGCCAGGGCGCAGTGGGCCGGAGCCTGAGGAGCTGCCCTGCACTGGCCACCCCACCCCCCGCACCCCCACCGGGTGTCCGGGGGCCCTCGGGAGGGCTGTCGGGAGCCCAGGCTCCCCTTCCTGCTTCAGGAGCTCCTCCGGGGCTGGCTCGGTGGGAGGGGCCCGCAGCCCACCCCGTGGGGGCACACACGGGTGACAGGAGGGCAGTTCTGGGCGGAGGGCTGGAAGGGTGCAGGGCTGTCGGCGGGGGGTCCGAGAGCGTGAATGTGGGGCCAGAGGGAACAGGGAGTCTGAGGCCGTGGGGCCCACTAGGGTCCCCGTGGTTGTGTCATCAGCCCTAAGCCCCAGAACCAAAGTACACGGCAGCACTTAGGGTCGCCCCAGGTCGGCATCCAACCCCCCGCCCCGGGCCCCCGCCCAGCCGCTCAGGGCACTCAGCCTCCCTGTAGGAGGGTGTCCCCGACTCCCCTGAGTCCTCTGCCCCCGCCCCCGGGCGTATAACAGGGAGATGCCTAGGCCTCAGGCTACGGGTGGGCACGGGCCCAAAGTAACATCATGCTCGGGCGTAGAGCTCCAGGTGGGCACAGGTGGGGCTAAGGGACGGGGTGGCGCAGGAGGGGCCGGGGGCACCTGTCGCCAAGCAACGCACACCGGAGCTTAAAACGACAGAAGCTCCTGCTCCTCCCAGGCCCGGAGGCCAAAGGTCCAAGCTCGGGGCGGATGGGGCGGCCCCTCCCGGAGGCTCGTGGCGTCCCAGGCCTTGCTCCGGCTGCTGGAGGGGCCGTCACCCTGGGCGCCCCGGGCTGGGGTGCCTGGCCGTCTCCACCGCCGCCGTCGTTGGGCCTCTCTGTGCGTCTCTGTCCCAGCGGGACGACCGTCCTCCCTGCGGAGGGCTCGGCCTACCGCCCCAGGGCCTCACTGCACCCAGCCAGGCCGGCTGCCGGGGGCCTGCTCCCAACCGCGCTCGGCCTGAGCTCCTGGGGCTTAGGATTCCAACATATCTGCGGGGGGGGGGGGGGGGGGGACACAGTTCAACTTATCACTTATCATCACCAACAAGTGACAAGAGTTTCGCCCCCACAAACCTGGCTGGTCAGCCCTAATGAAGAGCACATTTGTGGGTCCCTCTGCTTTTTATTTTTTTATTTTTTTTTATTTTTTAATTTTTATTATTTATGATAGTCACAGAGAGAGAGAGAGAGTGGCAGAGACACAGGCAGAGGGAGAAGCAGGCTCCATGCACCGGGAGCCTGACGTGGGATTCGATCCCGAGTTTCCAGGATCGCGCCCTGGGCCAAAGGCAGGCGCCAAACCGCTGCGCCACCCAGGGATCCCTCCCTCTGCTTTTTAAATACAAACAGAACTATGGACCTCCTCCCTGCAGTGTCCACATCCCAGTCCCTTCACCTGTGAATGAAAAACACAGACTCTGCAGACGTAAGCGGATTAAGGATCTTGTGATGAGACCTTCCTGGGTTATCCAGGCGAGCCTTACATCCAATGACAAATGTCACTGTAAGAGACACACACGGGTGAAAAGAGGCCACGTGGACGTGGCCACAAGCCAGGGGCAGCAGGAGCCCCAGCGGCTGGAAGAGGCGGGAAGCATCTTCCCCAGAACCCCCGAGGGAGCATGGCCCCGACGCCCTGATTTCAGCGTCCGGTCCCCAGACTGTGGGAGGGGAAACTTCTGTGTTTCAGGTCCCGTGTGTGTGGTCGTGGTCACAGGGGCCCAGGGCACAGTCAGCTCCGTGTCCTACACAAGCAGGAGCATTCTGTGACCCCCGGGCCTCCCTTACCTCGCAGGGCCTGCATCTGGCGTGGCTCCTCGGGGTGCCCCGCGTGGCCCCTCCTTCCCACAGCTGCGCCCCGTCTGCCGCAGGGCACAGATTGCGGCTTCCCAGGCGCGTGGGGCCGTGTCTCCTGCCCTCGCCAGCCAGGGGGTGCTGGGCCGCCCTCACCCCACCTCTCTTTAGGAGCACGGAGGTGTCTTCAGGGAAAGGCCCGGACTCGGCAGGGACCACCACGGAGCGCACTTGGCATTAGGTCAGTGCTGCCACGTGGGCGCTCACGGGACAGACCCAGCTGCAGGGGCATCTCCTTTGGCCCCGAGGCCCCCCTTCTTCCCGCTCAGGACGGCCCATCGTCTGCCGTGCCCCACCTGGAAGACCCAGGGGCCCCGCGCGGCCGGGATGCTGGAGGCCTGCTGCGTCGTGGGAGCTGGAGAACAAATCCAGGGAGGAGGGGGCCCCAGGGAGAAGGGGGCCGGACACGGCCCTAAGAGGTGGGAGGCGGGGTCAGCAGGCCCCTCCACCGCAGCCGCGGCCACGGCAGCCTGCGCACGTGCCCACCTCGAACCATGCCCTCCAGATCGGGCCCAGGGCTCGGCCGGCAGCCCAGGCTCGGAGTGGGTGCCGAGGGCGAGGTCCGGGTGGGGAGCGGGGAGAGCCTAGACACGCACCTCCCGCTCTCCCCAGTGGAACCTGGGGCAGGTCGCTTGGCCCAGGTGCCTCCAACCGGATTGGATTCATTGACTAGTTCAGGGTTACTGGTGCACCCACTGTGCGCCTGGCACGGGGATGAGCCCTGGGGACCGGGGGTTTCTGACGGGAGGGAGATGGACTTTAACTCGGACGCTGCCGAAGCGAGCGGGTCCTCGCCGGGAGGGCGGGGGGGGGGGGGGGCCGAGCCGTGGCATCCGCTGCCCGAGCTGTCCCGAGGCCGTAACTGGCTCTCCTCCGCCCACACCCTACGCTCCCGCCTCCCAGTCGAGGTGCTGGACTCGCGTGTGCGTGAGGGCCCGGATGCCCGGCAGCGTCCTAGCGGACACTGGGCCTCACACACGCCTCAGCCCCTCGGAGGCAGCGACGCAGCCTCCTGGCGAGTCTCGTCAGCCGCTCCGGACACTGCTGGTCCATCGGCATGTGGAGCCCAAAGGAACCAGGGGCGCCCAGGGGGCTAGGTTCAGGGGAACCCCAAGCTGTGTCGCCGGGAGGGAGCAGGCCTCCCCGGATCCAGGCCCCCCGGACCTGCAGCGCACGATGGGAGGCGCTGACTCACCCCCACAGGGGCCCCTGGGGCCTGCTTGCACCCTTCACGCCCAGACCCACAGAGCTCACCTGTGCGCAGAGCGGTTACGGCTCCAGACCTACACCGACCTCTGAGGACGGCGCAGCCTCGCAGGTGTAGCTCCAACCACCTTCCGGCTGCCGGGCGGGGCCGTACGGAGGACGACTGCGGGTCCCGTGGCTCCCGCCCGCTGTGTCACCTCCGTCGCCATGAAGTGACTGGTTCGGGATTGTCTTATGCAAAATCCTATGTAGGCAAATCCCTGTCGCTCTGAGGCCTGGGAGCGCGTTCCCTTCTGTAGCCATGGAGAAAGAGGACCGCGAGCCCCGGCATTGTTGTGGCACGATGACAAGGCCATTATATGTCACGACAGGGCGGCTCACACGGCTGCCCTTGTCTCAGCCCGGCCACGGGACCCCACGGTCCGGCGGTGCACGGAGCATCACGTGAGGATGTCCTGGTCGCCCAATCCCGAGAGTGGAGACGGATGGATGGACGAAGGAAACGGGGAAGCCCCCTCCGCCGGAACAGCACGCAGGGGCTGGGGCAGAGCTGGGCAGGGCCTGGCGCGACTTTAGCTAATTCAGGCCGCGAGGAGCCCCCGCGGGCCGGGCCACCAGGGCGTCTGCTGCCCCGCGGTCGGATTTCCGTCGGATTTTCTCGGCAGCGGGTCAGCAGCTCAGAGTGCCTCGCTCGCGCTGCCCTCTGCTCTCCGAGGCCACCCGAGGGTAACGGGGTCGTCCGGCCAGGGGTGCGTCAGACCCCAACACGGGTCTGCGAATGCAGCTGCTCCTCCTGCAATTTCCGTCTGTGCCCCCCCAGACTCGGACTCAGACGTGGCATGAGGCCCATGGGAGGCTGGGAGGGGATCTGTCCTCTGAGCCGCCACCACTGCCCTGCTCTGACGTGGACTGAGGCTGGTCACGCCTGCCCGGGGCGCCCGGAGGTCACTGGCCACCTCCTCCCTCCAGTCTGCCCTTGACTCCAGCAACAGCCGCAGCCCCTTTCCCCATGAGGCCCGGTCACTCGGAGCCGCTCCCTCCCCACCTCCGGGCCGCAGGACCCCGTGTGCCCCCCTCTGTGGGCAGGAAGCCAGGCCGCCCCAAGCAGCCCCAAGAGGCCACAGACTGGGAGGTTTAGAGTAACGAGGGTCCAAGGGTCCGTGCTGTCCAGTCCCGGAGGGAGAAGTCCCCTCTGAGCCTCCCCGCTGAGTCCGCCCTGCACCCCCAGCTTTGGGTGCTGGGCTGCCGGCCCTCGGGTCCAGCCTGGGGCTGCTCCACATCAAGCCCTGCCTCTGTCACCGCGCGACGCCCTCCCCGCCTGCCTGCACACGTCGTGCTCACGCGGCTCTCTCATGTGGACACCAGCCACGCTGGATGAGGGCCACCCGAATGACCTCATCTTAACTTGGTTACATCACCTGCAAAAACCCTATTTCCAAGTAAGGTCAGATTCCCAGGTGCCAGGTGAGGGTTTGGTTTCAACATATCTTTTTTGGAGACACAGTTCAACCCGTAAGAGCTGGTGACCCAATGACAGCCAATGCGATTTTTTTAGGATTTGTGGGAGTGGCAAACGGGATGAGGTGCTAGGGCTGCGCCTATGCCGCAGATGACCTAAGAAGGTAACCAAATAACAGAAGCGGGAGTCAGGGAAGGGGTGAGAACCAGCAGGATGGCCCTGCCTGATGGCCTGGGCCAAGCCCCCGCCCCCCAAGGCTCGCCTGCCTCCCTTCTGCTGCCTGTGAACCTTCTGGGAAAGTTCCCTCACTGGTGACCCCAACAATCTCCACTGATGAGAAATCAGTGCGAGGAGTGGACTCGAAGGGCTGCGGCCCCCAATGACGTGGGGTGGGGGGCACGGACGCCACCCCCGCTCAGGGACGTTGGTGACACACTCGGCCCCGGGAGGACGTAGGACGTAGAAACAAGACCCCCCACCCCACCTGGCCTGAGCCGCGAAGGACTCTGCGGGGCTCAGGGGGCAGGCGGCGCCCAGCTGGCCGGTCTCTTCCTCGCTCTTCCCTTAACCCAGCTGAGGTGGGCTTGCGGCGCCGGGGGCAAGTCTAGGGCCTTCCTGCCCTCCGCGGGGCCACAGGGCCTCCGCCTGGACCTGCCACGTGGCCGCTGTTCCCCGGCACTCGGTGCAGGTCCCTCTGGTGCCAGGATCCCCCGGACTCTGGGCTTCTCTGTCACAGAGACACATGCACTGCTAAGTGACAAACTGTGACTCTTGCCCCGCGTCTTCTCCTGGGAAGTGCTTGCATCTTGCAAAGAAAAGCCGCTTCTCGTTTGAACTCAAGCCTCCTGCCTGTGGGGACAGGGACGGAGGTGGGAAATGAGTGTTCGCCTGAGGCGTTCTTGGGGACAGCCCCTGCCTCCAGGCCTTGGAGCCCCCCCAGCCCCCCCAGGAGCCTCCGGGGGTCCCTGTTGGCGGCCCCTCCCTGACCCCTCCTGGCCATCCTAGCTCCCCACCCCAAACCCTGGAGGACTCAGGCGCTCGGCCACTAGCCCCCCTCCCTCCAGGCCGGCTCCTGCACGTGGGCTCCGGCCAGGCCCCCCCCACCCCCCGCTGCCTGCCACGCCCCCTCGGGCTCAGCACCTGGCCCAGGTGGGGAGCTGGACGCTTGGCGAGGCGGGGCCCCCGCAAGTGGTACCCGGGGAGCAGCGCAGGACGTCTTGGGAGAGGACGCGGCCGTGGCTTCAGCAAACCAATTTCTGCTGTGCGTGCAGACAGCCCAGAGGTCAGGGCGGCTCCTCGCGGCTGTGTGACCGTCGCTCAGTGTGGGACGAGGGCCACGTGGCCGACGCGGAGTCCCGCTGCGTGGCTGTGACTGTCCCTGCCCAGGAGGAGCCGGGCTCAGCCCCAGACCCCGGCCCAGGTACCCCTGGGAAAGGCCGAAGGCCACCCCACATCTGCTCTAAGGCATCCCAGGCCCCGGCCTCCGCATCCTCAGACACAGGCCTTTGGCCAGCTCTGCAGGGGTGCAAAGAGAAGTCTGACCCAGCCCTGTTTGGGGTGGGGAGCCAAACCCACAGACCGGGCTTCAGGAGCCGGGGCGCCCACTGCCCCCTCCCTACAGGAAGCCTGAGGAAGAGTGGGGAGAAGTGGGCAGGGGCCCGGAGGCCAGATGGGGCGCTGGTCCAGAAACTCCTTGGGCACGGAGAGGACACCCCAGCCCCTGGGTGGGCACAGGGGGATATCTGTGTGCCCAGGCTCCCTCCGGGGTCCACACACAAGGTGCTCTCCGGGCTGAGGGTGGAGGCGAAGAGCAGAGTTCGAAGCGCAGGGTGGGCCACGCCGTGGTGTGGGACGGGTGAGCCCCATCCACCCATGCTGTCTGCAGCCTGCCCTGGCCTGTCTGCCCGCCCACCCCACCCAACATTTTCCGATGGAAAGTTCCCAGGGCAACAGCGGCACAAACCCCACGAGGAGGACGGGCCCGGGCAAGGGCCAGTCTGAGTGGTTCCAGGCTATGGGGTGGGAGGGCCTGGGGGGGGGCTATGCTGTCAGGTAGTTGAGGGGGCCAGCCCATGCCTCCAGGCTCCCCTAAAGGCTGGGATTGGCCTGCTTGGCAGGCTGGATCTCTGGGTGCCCCTCCGCAGGCAGGGTCTGGACTCACATGGTGGTGGACACGGGAGGTCCTTGGCTTATCTGGGGGGCGTAGTGTCCGCTCTTTGGTAGCAGCCACAGCATACGGAGGAATGAATAAATGACTGGGCCCACGCGGTTGCCTCCGTGACCCCAGACAGAACACATGTTAGAAAACCAGGAGCTGGTGGTAGGGACCTGGGAGCGTGCCCTCTGAGGGGGTCGCCCCTGTGGAAGGGCCTGGGCGAAGGGCCTTCCAGGCTGGAGGAGGCGCCGGCTCCTTCCAAGCTGGTTGGGGAAGGGTGTGACCAAGGTGTGGGGTTCCTGGAAGCGAGAGCCACCAGTGGGGAGTGCCATGTCGGGAAGCCTTGGCTGGGGGGAGGCGGGTGACCAGGCCCCAAAGGAGGGAGAGGCCAGTGCGGGCCATGGGGCAGTGGGAGGAGGTGCAGCCCAGCGGGCTCCGACGCGGCTCAGGAGGGGTCCTCGTGGCTGCAGAGGAGGAGGGGAGTACAGCCACAGCCCCTGGTTGGCCTGTCCAGCAGAGGGGCTCCCCAAAGTGTGTGCCTTGCCCCCACTTCCACTGACCCGCAGGTCACACACAAGGCAGACTCAGTACCCACGACAAAGGGCCCCTCCCCAGCCCCACAGCAGTGCCGGCGGGCTGGAGGGGGCCTGGTTGGGGGTGCGAGCTCTCTGCGCCCTCCACTGCGTAAGGAACCGAGGAGGCAGTGAGAAGCTCCTGCCCTGCGGCCCCTTTGCCCAGCCTGTCCCCCACGCTCATGGCCGAGGCCCTGGGACTCTTCTCCAGCAGGGAGAGCTGGGGCTGTGCCCAGAGGGAAGGCGGGGCAGGTACACGAGGACACTCGTGGCCACGGCTCCCGGGGCTCCCGAGCAGACTGCTGGGGGCAGGGGCCTGCGTCTGCCTGGGCTGGGGCCACCGGCAGGGACCCCGACGTGGCAAGTCCACAGCGTGAGCCCAGTGCGCCTTATGCACAGTGTTATAGGGCTGCGGGCAGCCCACGTGGCCCTCCCAGCCCCACTGCCGGTCCCTCGCGCCGGAGGCTGCCCCAGGCCAGTCCACCTCGGGGAAACTGGTCTCCAGGCCGGGCTGCCTGGTGGGAGGGAAGGGTCGTGCCTGGGCCTGCCCGCGGGCCCGAGGGGCTGCTCCCAACCAGGGAGCCCCTGGGCCCGGTGGGGCCCCTGTGCCATGGACATGACACATGACACATGACCGGGGCCGTGGAGGTGGGGTCCTGGTGGGCCGGGGAGCCTGGGGTGGGGAGAAGGCTGGGGCTCCACCCAGTGGGCTCGTGGGGTGGGGCAGGTGTGCAGGCAGCCAGGTGGGGCGGGCAGGCTGCTGCACTCAAGGCTGGGCTCTCAGGGTGGCCCCTCTGTCCCCAGCTGTGTTCCAGGCAGAGGTGAAGCTTCTGGGGGTGGGAGGGGGCACTGGTCAGAGGCTCAGGAGCAGGACAGTGAACTGAAGGTCACGTGGGGGCGGGGTGAGCAGACCTGGTGGGACCCAATGGACCTGGCGGCCCGTGAGGAGGGGCCATAGCCCGAGGACAGCTGGGCTGAGCCCTGCAGGTGCCCCAGGAGCCGGGGGCGGGGGCGGGGGGACAGCTTACCCGGAGTCGCAGGGGAGGAGAGAGGCGACCCCAGACCAGCTAGACAGCCTGGGGGCTCTGCGCTGGGGCCGGGCCTGCCCACGGAAGGGGTCCCCCCAGAAGAGACCTGCCCTCCTGAGTGAGCGCGAGGACGCAGGAAGCCGGGGCAGGCAGGGTCCCCACGAGGCTTTTTGTGGCAATCTCCAGACTTGCCTGCCATCTCCTGAGCAGCCTCGTGTCGCCTCTGCCGACAGGGTCAGGGCTGGAGGCACACGCGGGCCCTGGCCGCCCACCAGGGACAGTAGCTCTGCAGACAGCACTGGGCAGACTGGAAGCCGTGCTGGGTGAGGACAGAGAGGCGCAGGGGACTCCTCCCACCTCCTCCAGCACGGAGAGCCCCCACCGAGAGCTCAGTGTCCCCAGTCCTGGCTCCCGCTGATGCGGCGACTGGGAAGACGAGTATTTGGAGCAAGAGGGAAAGAACCTTAGTTCTGAAGTCCAGGTCCGGCATCTGCCCTGGTTCACTGCCCCCTGGGGGTACGACGGGGTGGGGGGTGTCCCCCCGTGGGCCTGCTCCTCCCCGTCTGCCCCTGGCTGCAACAACACCTAGACGGGGTTCTGGAGGCTGGACGGCAAGGCCGCGGTGTCCGCAGGGCGGATCCCTTCTGAGGGATGCGAGGCCAGCGGTGTGTCCCACGTGTCGTTGGCTGCACGCGGCGTCTTCCCTGAGTGGGAGTGTCCACATCCCTCCCTTCAACGAGGACAGCAGCCAGGGTGGCAGGAGGCCTGGCACTAATCACGCCGCAACCACCTTCAGAATAAGGTCGCGTTCCGAGGGGCTCGGGGCTTAAGACTTCAACAGTGAACCTGGGGAGGGACACGATCCCGGCCGAGGCTCACAGCTGCCCCCGGGCCAGGCGCCCCCCACCCTCCTCCCGCCCTGACAGGCCCGCCTGTGTCATGAGGAAGCAGCTTGGGCACAGGGTGGGCGGCTCGGGGCGGGGGCGCCGAGGGGGACAGAGGTAGCGGGGCAGGCAGGCGACGAGGCTCCTCTGGTGACGGGCTCCCGTGGGCGCGGGGGGAGCAGCCCCGTCCGTGTCTTCGCCGTGAAGGGGCCCAGCCTTGCGGGGAGGGGCTGCCCCCGTGGGCACCAACCCAGGGCCTGCTGCTGGCGCCACCGGGCTGCCTGGCTCCAGGACCCAGGGCTTCAAGACAGAGGTCAGCCTGCCACTCTGCTCCCCACCCCCGCTGCCTCAGCACCCCTCTGGACGGTGCCCCCTGGAAGAGTCAGCGATGCCCTCCAGGGCCCCTCTGTGGACGAGCTGCTGGACCCACAGGCGGAGTCAGGCCAAGTGTGCAGGGCCAAAGCACGGCCTATGGGCCATGTGGCCACCTCCTGGACCAGGCCAGGGTCAGCACGGTAACACTGCTCTTGGGGGGCCTGGGACCCCCCTCCTTGGACCCTCTGGCCCACAGAGCCTCCAGTGGGAGCAGAGTAGCTGCTCCGCCAGGCACAGCAGCTGCAGGAGACGATGGCCACGGTAGAGCAGTGGGCAGAACTGGGCGTAGAGGGATCACCTCCCTCCTGACACCGCTGCCCCTCCCCCTAATTCCCTGAGCACCCCCCCACCACCACGGCGGAGGCAGACCTAGGCCTGGGGCTGGGGGAGCGGCCCGTGGCCCTGGGAGCCTCTGGACAGGCCCACTGGGCTGCAGCTCCTAGTCAGCTTGGGGGTCTGAGGAGGACAGTCACCCAGGCTCGCCCCCAGGTGTCCTGGGAGGGCTGACCTGAGGGCTACCACAAGAAACGGGCGATGCAGAGAGAGGACCAGGGGCACCAGGACTTGCCTGCGCCCAAGCACGTGCGAGACAAGCCTGGCCAGCCTCATACTTCCTTCTCGCAGTGAGGGCCAGGCACACACCTGGATTTCATGGCTGGGCAGCAATGCTACCTGGATGGCTTGGCCATGGGAAGGAGTGGCTCCGAGGCACTTTCTGGGCCACAGGCCACAGCCAGCATAGCCACGCTTCCCCGCAGGACATCATGAGCAGTGTCCTGGTGCCTGGTGAGCCGGGCTGGGCATGGTCGCAGGTGGCCCCACATACCTTGCTGGGACATGGGTCCACGCCAGAGCTCACTAACCTGTTGGGGTCAGGGCTCTCCAGTGGCCGGGAGCAGCCACAACATGGCAAGTGTGGGCCACATGGATGGGGCCAGCACATGGGTGGCCAGAGGGCAGCACCGGGTCGGGGAGCCTTGGGTGGGCAGGTGTGAGTGTGGGCCTGAGGCGGGGGTCAGGGAGGGCCGCCCCAGCAGTCCAGACCCCACTGCACAGGGACCTGTCAGAGGTGGCTGGGGGCCCACAGTGAGCACCTGGTCAAGAACAAAGCAGGCAAAGGTGAGGGCTAGGGGAGCAGGGAGGCCGAGCCCTCAGGGGGGACCACTGGCTGGAGGAGAGGCCTTGGGCTCTGCCCTGAGGGGCCGAGGGGCACCAGCGCTGCCCGTCCGTCCATCTGAAATCTCTGGGCAGGGGATCCCTGGGTGGCTCAGCGGTTGAGCGCCTGCCTTTGTCCAGGGTGTGGTCCTGGGGTCCCAGGATCGGGTCCCACATCCCGCTCCCCGCAGGGAGCCTGCTCCTCCCTCTGCCTGTGTCTCTGCCTCTCTCTGTGTCTCTCATGAATAAACAAATAAAATCTTAAAAAACAAAAAAATCTCTGGGCAGCGTGGAGGTGGACCAGCCAAAAGTCCCTGAGCAGGCTGGCCTCCAGGGTTCTGGGCCTCTACCCGCAGTGCAGACCCAGAAGGCGGGTGCTAGGATGGGCCCCCCAGAGGGGCCACTGCTCCTGGATGGGCAGGGGACCTCCTGGGAGCCGCACTGGACTGCTGGGGGCGGCCTGGCCCAGGGCCCCTGAGGACACCGGGGCTCAGCACGCAGTGGAGGGGCCGGCCCGGGAGCGACCCCGGCCGGCCTCGGCGCATGCGCAGCGGCCTCCAGCCCGCAGGTGTGGGGTCCCCGTGGGGGCGCTGCATCGGCTGCCCCAGCCCCTTCACCGCGCTCCCCCTGCGCCCACCTGGGTCCGCGCTCTGGGGCGGGGCCGCCGAGGACGGACCGGGACGGGGTGCGGGGGGGGGGGGGGGGGCGGAGGTCCTGCGCAGGGGTGCGGCTGCCGAGGGGCGCGCCTGGGGCGTGGGCGGCCCGCGGGGTTCCGGGTGCCGGCCCTCCGCACCCCCGCCGGGGCGGCCGGGTCACCCCAGAGCCCAGAGGAGGGCGGGGAGGGGCGGGGCGGGGCGGGCCCGGGCGCGTTTAAATCCCGGCCACGGCGCCGCAGCCCAGCAGCGAGCCAGGGAGCGCCTGCCCGGAGCGCGCCGAGCGGGCAGGTGGGACTCGCAGGCCGGGCGTGGGGGGCGTGGGGAGCGTGGGGAGCGTGGGGACGGGAGCCAACCCCAACCCCCTGCGAGCACGCGGCGCTGGGGCAGGGGAGGCGGGGGCCGGGGAGGCGGGGACCCAGGGAGCCTGGGGGTCCAGGGAGGCTGGGGGCCTGGGGAGGTGGGGACCCGGGGAGGCTGGGGGCCTGGGGAGGTGGGGCCCCGGGGAGGCTGGGGGCCCGGGGAGGTGGGGCCCCGGGGAGGCTGGGGGCCTGGGGAGGTGGGGCCCCGGGGAGGCTGGGGGCCTGGGGAGGTGGGGCCCCAGGGAGGCTGGGGGCCTGGGGAGGTGGGGACCCGGGGAGGCTGGGGGCCTGGGGAGGTGGGGCCCCAGGGAGGCTGGGGGCCTGGGGCTGGGGAGGCTGGAGTCAGGGGAGGCAGAGACCTGGGGAGCCTGGGGGTCCAGGGAGGCTGAGGACCTGGGGAGGTGGGGACCCGGGGAGACTGGGGGCCTGGGGCCCCGGGAAGCCGGGGTCCAGTGGGGCGCACGTGGGGGCGGCCTGGAGCTGTGGGCTCAGCTGTTCCTGGCTCAGCGCTGACCCCTCTACGGCCCTGGTGGGTGGCGGTGCAAGTTGTGTGGGACACCAGGGCCGCGTGGGACACCAGGGCCACATAGGACACCAGGGCCGCGTGGTCCTCCGGGGCCCTTTGCTCTCCCGCCAGGGCTGCAGCTCTGGGCAGGCCCTGCAGATCGGCTCCTCTCCAGCCCCCACCTTGTAGGTGGGGCGGCGCCCACAGAGGTGGGTGGTGCCAGGTAATTAGGCTGACAAATTGAGGGGCGGCGCTGCTCCCCCAGGCACCGGTCACTATCCAGGGTGGGTGAGCACAGGAGCACCTGCCTGCACCTGTCCAGGCCCCAGGGAGGCAGGCCCGGGGCTCTCCCGCCCCACACCCCCCTCCGGCGCGGGTCTCTGCCCCATGGAGGTGGGTGGGCCCTTCCCGCAGTTGCTCACCACCTGGGCAGCAGGCAGGATTGAGGCCCCCTCTGCCGGGCATCCGCCGGCTTCCTAGCTCTGTCCTGCCCTGGCTCGGTGCCCGGCCAGCCTGCCCTCTGCCCGGCTCGCCAAGGCTGGAGAGGGGCTGCCCTGCAGGGCGCTGACAGATGGAGGCCCACACCCAGGAATGCGGACTCACCCTCCTCAGGAATTGCCTTCCCTCCCCCTGCTGCCTGGGGGCTGCAGAGCCGGGGCCACTCCAGGGAAGCCCTCCTCCCCTCCTGGTTCCACTTTCCTTTCTGGAAAATCAGCTCAGCCTCCCTTGTCCAGCCCCAAGGCTACTAGTCCCTTGGGTCACACACAATGCCCACATCTGCTGGTGGCCACCTCTCTAGGACGCCCATCTTTTGGCTCCTGTGACATTGGGCTTGCCTGCGTCTCCCACCCGTGAAACCCTCCCTCTCCCAGCCCCCAGGCCGTGGACAGTGGTCACCAGCCTTGTTCTGTCTCTCCCAAGGTCCCCACTCCCGGGATCATCTTCATGTCCCACCTGGGCAGAGTCCAGGGAGACTGTTCCAGGCTCAAGGTCACTGCCAGCCAGACGGGGGTGTGGCCCGGCTACCTGGGGCCCAGGAGGCCTGGGACGCCCTGGCCTAGGCCTGCACTTCCTGCTCTCCCCCTCCCTCCCGCCACGAATCCCATTTGTGCAGAACACTGGAACCTCCTGTTCCCCGAGCTTATACTGGCTCTACTTCTCCTGTCGGGGCACTGCCCCCACCCCCACCCCCGCCACAGCCTGTCTGGCTCTGGGCCAGCTGCCCACGTCCAGGCCAAGGGCCACCCGACAGCCCTGCTCACGTGGCTGCTCCTGCCCCCGCCGGGGCCCAGCACCTTCCCTCCCGTGCTGGGTAGTGGGGTAGGGCTCTTCTCTCGCGACCCTGTCGCCCGCCAAGGGAAACGCAAGTTCTTCTCACTGCCCCCAGCCTGCTACCTGGCCTGACAGCCGGGCCTTGGGCGGGGCCAGGTGCTGCTGTGCGTGGTGCCCTTGGGCTCTCGGACCCTCTGAAGGCAGCCCTGGCACGAGGCACACGGTGTAAAGGAAACGTGTGAGTGTTTGGTGCAGGTGGGCAGTGAAACGTGTGTCCAGGTCGGGGGCCAGGAGCCGTGTCTGACGCTGGGGGTATTAGGGAGCGGCCAGGAGGGCCCTGTGGAAGGGGAGCTGGCCCATAATGCAGTCTCACTTCCTGTGGGAAGGAGGTCAGGGCAGTCGTGGCCGCCCCACCTGCCCCCAACGCACGTCTGCAGGGCTTGGCACTCGTCTGGGGTGTGAGCACACCCTCACCCCTGAAGTCCCCTCGGGTGGCAACACTCGTCTGTTAGCTGCCAGAACCCGTCACAGAACCCACCTCTTCCTGGGGGGCAGGTCACTCTTCTTCTGGCCTCTTGGTCTTGGACACAAGCAGTTACAGGGTCCTGGTGGCAGCCATGGCCTTCAGCTCAGTGGGACTATAGCTGTGTCCCTGGAAGGAGCCATCATCCTCTGGGACTGACCCCAGAGCTGCAGGGACAGGGACTGGGGTCAATGGGGGGGCGGGGCACATCGGCCTCTGTTGCTTGGTTCCTGGAGCCATGTGGTCCATCTACAGGGACAGGTGCATCACGTTTTAGGCGGATCCCAGGGATGGGGCCACCTGGGAGCTGGTGCTTCGGCTTGTCTGCAGCGCCCCTCTCTCGACAGCTCCCTGCCTGCCCCGCACTAGAGACCAGAGCCTCTTCACTGGTCACTGAGAAGGCCCAGGTGTCCACGTGGGCTTCAGATGCCCAGCTGGCCGCTCGCAGCCATTTGTGATCTTCTCCCAAACCCTGGTCACTGAGCAGCACCCCCACCCACTGCACCCTGTGCCTCATACTATCCCACTACGGAAGCCGTGGGCCCGGGCACCCCAGGGCCCAGCTCCCGTGGCCAGCCAGGTGGCCGTGTGCCCCTCCAGAGCCCCGCTCCGTGTCTGCCTGGCCCTGGCGCCGGCCGCCTGTGCTTCTGAGCAGCATACGAGCTGCCGGGGTCTGGGAGGCTCAGGCCCCACATCCGTGTGGGGATTTCAGCACCCCCAGAGGCTCACAGGAGGGCCCGAGGCCAGTCGAGGGACTGAGCCAGTGCAGCCCCAGGAAGGGCAAGGCAGTGGCGAGCAGAGCCTTGTCCCACGGCCTGTGTGGGGCACGGGCCGAGCTGGTTTGCCCAACGGGCCCCTGAGCAGCTGGCCAGCACCCACGGGCTGCGGGGTGTGGTTCTGCAGAAACTGGGTGTGGGTGGGGCGGGGCGCGGGCCGGGAGGGAGGCCACGGCTCCCTGGGTTGTCGAAACGATCACCATCACCTGGGCGGCTGAGAACCACAGAAACTCCTCTCACGTTGGAGGGGCCCGAGTCTGGAGCGGGTGCTTCCGCGCTGGGTGGCGGGCGGTCGTCGATGTCTCTGGGCTTCTAGCTGCAGACGCCCTTCACGGGCGGCCCCCTTCGTCTCTGCCTTCCTGTAGAGACCCCAGTCATGTCAGGGATTGGGGCCCTCCCTACCTGTGACTTCAACTCACACATGCAAAGATCCTCTTTCCAAAGAAGGCTAGAGTGGTAGGTCCTGGAGGGTAGGACTGGGACGTATCTTTTGGGGAGACATGATTGAACCCCACAGGAAGGAGATGGGCGTGGGTGAAGCAGGTTGCTGTGCAGGTGTGATAGAGGATGGAGGTAAGACACTCGTCACCGCTGCTCAGAGGATGGGGCACCCAGCGGTCTGCTGAGAGGGGACAGCCGTGAGGCTGCTGGGGCTTTGAGCCAGCTGACGGGGCCCAGCACCTGGCCATTCCTGCGGCTCCTGCAAGACCAGCGCATAAGCACCGAGTCTTTGCTCTCTCTGGCCCCCGGGGCCAGGTGTGAGCACAGAGAGGCCATTGCCCACAGAGCACCGGGGTTGGGGTGCCAGGCCGAAGCAGGAGACCCTGAGCCATTCTGCTGGAGCCCAAGGGAGGTTTGGGAAGGAAGAGGCGACAGCACAGAGGGCCAGGGCAGGGGGTGGGGTGGGGTGGAGGAGGTGACTGGGAAGGGGAAGGGTACCAGTGTCCCTGAACCTAAGGGGTGGCAGGGTGGGGGAAGAGCTTTGGGGAGCACAGGGGCGGCCTGTGAGGCTGGAGGCTGTGAATTAGAGGTGGAGGCTGAGGGTGGGTAGGGCCACAGCCCAGGTGGCACAGGGCTGAGCCCGCCGGGAGCATGCAGGCCCCTGCAGGCCCCTCCAGGCCCAGGCCCACGCCCACCGCAGGACCCTGGGAGGGAGGCTGGAGGATGGCCTCCAGGAGAGAACAGAGCCCACACCTCCTGGAGGCTCCTGGTTGGCCTGGGGTCCCTCGCGGTTCTTCCTGAGACCCCAGGGGCCAGGCAGAGGACTCACTTGGATGGCGATCCCCATCCCCCTGGAGGCTGAGTCAGGGTTTGGGACTGACCCTCTGCCTGTTTCCCTCCTGCCTGCCCCGGCCATCCCACGGTCTCTAACAGCCTTTCTGCCCCTACAGGGAGCGGACACAGTGGACCTTGGGTGAGTGAATTCTGCACGACCTGCCAGACACGATGAACGGCCATGCCTCTCCTCCTCCTGACGCCCTGGCTGCCAGCAGCACTGCGCTGACCGGCCCCAAGACCATGAAGGCCATGGCGGGAACCAGCACCCCCTCCGGGCCCCGGCCCCAGGCAGCCCTGTCGGCCCAGTCCAAGAGCATTGCCGGGGTGTACGTGGAGGCCTCCAGCCAGGCTCAGAGTCTCTATGCCACCATGAAGCAGGGCCTCCTGTCCGAGGAGCTCGGGTTGGCTCTGCTGGAGGCCCAGGCGGCCACTGGGGGCCTTGTGGACCCTACACAGGGCCAGGTACTCTGTGTGTCCGAGGCGGTGCAGCAGGGCCTGGTTGGCCTGGAGCTGAAGGGAAAGCTGCTGGCTGCTGAGCGCGCGGTCACTGGGTACCCCGACCCCTACGGCGGCGGGAGGCTGTCCCTCTTCCAGGCCATCAGGAAGGAGGTGGTAGATAGAGCACGGGGCTGGAGCTGGCTGGAGGCCCAGCTGGCCACCGGGGGCCTGGCCGATCCCATCCGGGGAGTGCGAGTGGCCCCAGAGCTGGCGTGCCAGCAGGGCCTCCTGGACCAGGAGACGTGGCACATGCTGCTGGAGTGCAAGCCCGGCTCTGGCGCCCCTGGCTTCCAGGACCCTAACACGCTGGAGTGGCTGTCCTACTGTGAGCTGCTGGGCAGGTGTGTGAGAGCCCCCGCTACAGGGCTGGCCCTGCTGCCCCTCAAGATCACTTTCCACACCCTGAGTGGGGCAGTGAGCTTGGCAGAGCTGCTGGAGGTGGGGATCCTCGATGAAGAGACTGCCCGGGGCCTTCAGGAGGGCAGGCTGGCCGTGCCAGACGTGAGCGCATGGGCCGACGTGAAGCGCTACCTGCAGGGCACCGGCGGCGTGGCAGGGGTCGTCCAGCTGCCTGCCGGCCACAAGAAGAGCATCTTCCAGGCCATCACCGAGCACCTGCTCCCGATGGGCACGGGCCTTCTGCTCCTGGAGGCTCAGGCCGCCACCTGCATGCTGGTGGACCCAGCCACCGGCCAGCAGCTAAGTGTGGATGAGGCGGTCAGGTCAGGCCTGCTCGGCCCAGAGCTCCACAGGAAGCTCCTGGTGGCAGAGCAGGCGGTGACGGGGTACCATGACCCCTTAAGCGGCACACAAGTCCCCCTCTTCCAGGCCATGAAGAAGGAGCTGGTGGACAGGCCCCTGGCGTTGCGGCTCCTGGATGCGCAGCTGGCCACAGGTGGGCTCGTGTGTCCAGCCCGCAGGCTCCGGCTGCCCCTGAAGGCTGCCCTGCGCCTCGGATGCCTGGACGAAGAGACTCAGCAGTGTCTGTCCCAGGCCGCTGGCTTCTCGGATCCCAGCACACAGGAGAGCCTTGGCTACGGGCAGCTGCTGGCCCGCTGCATCACCGACCCAGAGACGGGGCTGGCCTTCCTTCCTCTCTCCCCCGGGCCCCCTGGAGACGAGCCACAAGGATCCCCATTCATTGACCACAGCACCCGGCAGGCCTTAAGTGAGGCCACGGCCACCGTCTCCATGGGCAAGTTCCAGGGCCGGCCCGTGTCACTCTGGGAGCTGCTCTTCTCTGGGCCCGTCCCCGCAGAGCAGAGGGCAGCACTGGCCCAGCAGTACAGGGACGGCGCCATCTCAGTGGAGGAAATGGCAGCAGTGCTGACGGCCGCCCTGGAGCGGGCTGCCGCCGTGGCCAGGACCACCTTTGCTGGGCTGAGAGTGCCCGTGACACCAGATGAGCTGTTGAAAGCCGAGATCATTGAGCAGGATGTGTACGAGCGGCTGAAGCAAGGGCAAACCACAGCCCAGGAGGTGGGCAGGCTGGCCTCGGTCCAGAGGTACCTGCGGGGCACTGGCTGCATCGCCGGCGTGCTGGTGCCTGGCTCCCAGGAGCGGCTCAGTATCTACGAGGCTCGTGAGAAGGGGCTTCTCAGGCCGGGCACGGCCCTCATCCTCCTGGAGGCGCAGGCGGCCACGGGCTTCATCCTTAACCCAAAGGAAAACAAGAGCTCTTCCGTGGAGGCGGCCCTGAGGGCTGGCCTCATTGGGCCGGACGTGTTTGCAAAGCTGCTGTCGGCCGAGCGCGCTGTCACCGGCTACACCGACCCCTACACCGGCGAGCAGATCTCGCTCTTCCAGGCCATGCAGAAGGAGCTCATCGTGCGCGACCACGGCATCCGCCTGCTGGAGGCCCAGATCGCCACGGGCGGCATCATCGACCCGGTGCACAGCCACCGGCTGCCCGTGGACGTGGCCTACCAGCGCGGCTACTTCGACGAGGAGATGAACCGCGTGCTGGCCGACCCGAGCGACGACACCAAGGGCTTCTTCGACCCCAACACGCACGAGAACCTCACGTACCTGCAGCTGCTGGAGCGCTGCGTGGAGGACCCCGACACGGGGCTCTACATGCTGCCCCTCGGGAGCGCACAGACCCAGCTTGTGGACGGTGCCACCCGGCAGGCCTTCCAGAGCCTGCTGCTGTCGGTGAAGTACGGGCGGTTCCGGGGGCAGACGGTTTCTGCGTGGGAGCTGATCAACTCCGAGTGCTTCAGCGAGGACCAGAGGAGGCGGGTCCTGCAGGACTACCGGCGGCACAGGGTCTCCCTGGAGCAGGTGGCACAGCTGCTGGAGAGAGAGATGGGGAGGGGGCTGGATGTCACGCTGCCCACACTGCGGGGCCGTGTCCCTGCCCACCGGCTCCTGGAGGCCCATATCATTGACCAGGAGCTCCTGGACCGGGTGCTGGAGGGGGCGGTGAGCCCCGAGGCTGTCCTCCACATGGACCACGTCCAGAGGTACCTGCGTGGCTCCGGTGCCGTGGGCGGCGTGCTGCTGCGGCCCTCCGGCCGGCGGCTCAGCCTCTACGAGGCCATGAAGCAGAAGCTGCTGGGGCCAGGTGTGGCCCTAGCCCTGCTGGAGGCTCAAGCAGCCACCGGAGGCATCAGTGACCCCCAGAGTCTGGAGACCCTGTCGGTGGACGAGGCTGTGCGCAGGAGACTTGTGGGGCCAGAGCTGTACGGCAGGCTGAGGCAGGCTGAGGACGCCGTCACTGGGGTCCACGACCCCTTCTCAGGGAAGTCGGTATCCCTGTTCCAGGCCATGAAGAAGGGCCTGGTCCCCCTAGAGCAGGCTGCCTGCCTCCTGGATGCCCAGGTGGCCACGGGAGGGGTCATTGACCCCACAGGCCACTACCACCTCCCCCTGCCTGTGGCCACCCAGCGTGGCTACATCGACCAGGAGATGGAGATGGCCTTGTCCAGCTCCTCCGAGACCTTCCCCACACCAGATGGCC
Source organism: Vulpes lagopus (assembly GCF_018345385.1). Lineage (NCBI taxonomy): Eukaryota > Metazoa > Chordata > Mammalia > Carnivora > Canidae > Vulpes > Vulpes lagopus. The sequence goes on from NC_054832.1 coordinate 861,546, forward strand.
GGGGACACACCAGCTATGCCCGGCTTCTGGAGCAGTGTCTGAGGGACGAGGCTTCTGGCCTTTCCTTCCTGCCCCTGCCAGAAAATGCTCCTGCTGTCCCCACTGACGAGCAGGTCCAGGAGACCCTGCAGGGGGCTGAGGACGGCATGTCCCTCTGGGAGCTACTGGGCTCTTGCCACTTCACCGATGAGCAGCGCAAGAGCTTCTTGGAGGACTTGCGGGTGGGGAAGACCACCGTGCAGCAGCTTCACAGAGTGGTGCAGAAGCGGGTGCAGGAAGCAGAGCTCCTGGCACGGGCTCGTGTCACAGTGCCCGGCCCGAGGGGTGAGATTCCTGCCGTCTGGCTGCTGGATGCGGGCATCATCACCCAGGAGACCCTGACGGCCCTCGCTCAGGGCACGCAGTCACCTGCCGAGGTCGCTGAGCAGCCCGCTGTGAAGCGGCACCTGTGGGGTACGGGCTGTGTAGCTGGCGTGCTGTTGCAGCCGTCAGGGATCAAGGTCAGCATCAGCCAGGCCGTGAGGGACGGCCTCTTGCCTGAGGGCCTGGGGCAAAGGCTGCTGGAGGCCCAAGTAGCATCTGGCTCCCTCGTCGACCCGCTGACCAACCAGAGACTGTCAGTGGAAGGTGCCGTCCAGGCCGGCCTGGTGGCCGGGGCACTGAGCGAGCAGCTCCGGCAAGCTGAGAAGGCCGTGGCCGGGTACACCGACCCCTACTCCGGAGGCTGCCTCGCCCTGTGGCAAGCCATGGAGAAGGGGCTGGTGCCCCGAGGTGAGGGCCTCCGCCTCCTACAGGTGCAGCTGGCCACAGGGGGCACGGTGGACCCTGGCCACGGGGTGCACCTGCCTGAGGCGGTGGCCTGCAGGCTTGGTCTGCTGGACGAGCAGGTGAGCCGGGTGCTGACCTCAACAGACGAGGACAGCAAGTTCTTCTTTGACCCCAGCACAAAGGACAAGGTGACATACAGCCAGCTCAAGGAGCGCTGTGTCCTGGATGCTGACACTGGCCTGTGGCTGCTGCCGCTCGCCCAGGACACGGTGCTGGAGGTGGATGAACATACACTGCTGGCTCTGAGGGCCATGAAGGTGCCCGTCAGCACCGGGAGGTTCAAGGGTCTCAGCGTGTCGCTGTGGGACCTGCTGCACTCCGAGTACGTCGGCTCCAACAAGCGGCGAGAGCTGGTGGCCCTCTGCCAGTCCGGGAGGGCCACAGCCCTGCGGCAGGTGGCAACGGCAGTCACCGCCCTGGTTGTGGCTTCAGAGACACAGCCCTCGCAGGCCACCTTCAGAGGACTCCGGAAGCTGGTGTCGGCCAGTGACTTGTTCAGGTCCCGGTTGATTGACAAGGAGACACTGGACGAGCTGAATCAGGGGAAAAAGACGGTGCAGGAGGTGACAGAGATGGGAAGCGTGAGGCGGTACCTGGAGGGAGGCAACTTCATCGCTGGGGTCCTCGTCCAGGGCACGAAGGAGAAGATGAGCATCTCTGAGGCCCTGAGGAGGCACATCCTGCGGCCCGGCACGGCCCTGGTGCTGCTCGAGGCGCAGGCGGCCACGGGCTTCCTCATCGATCCCGTGCGCAACCAGAGGCTCACCGTGGAGGAGGCGTTCGCCGCAGGGATGTTTGGCCAAGAAACCTACCGGAAGCTGCTGTCGGCCGAGCGCGCCGTCACCGGCTACACCGACCCCTACACCGGCGAGCAGATCTCGCTCTTCCAGGCCATGCAGAAGGAGCTCATCGTGCGCGACCACGGCATCCGCCTGCTGGAGGCCCAGATCGCCACGGGCGGCATCATCGACCCGGTGCACAGCCACCGGCTGCCCGTGGATGTGGCCTACCAGCGCGGCTACTTCGACGAGGAGATGAACCGCGTGCTGGCCGACCCGAGCGACGACACCAAGGGCTTCTTCGACCCCAACACGCACGAGAACCTCACGTACCTGCAGCTGCTGGAGCGCTGTGTGCTCGACCCCGACACGGGGCTCTACATGTTACAAATTGTAAAGAAGGGAGAAACCTACATTTATACTGATGAAGCCACAAGGCAAGTTCTGCAGTCCCAAACCACGGAAATGCACGTGGGGAGGTTTGCCCATCAGAAGATCTCCTTCTGGGACCTGCTGTCCTCTGAGTACTTCACCGAGGAGAGGAAACGAGAGCTCGTCCAGGAAGTCAGAGCCCAGAACGTTCCCCTGGAGCAGCTGTTGGAGATCATCACTGCTACCGTGGAAGAGACAGAGGAGCAGTACCGAGGCATGAAGGTTGAAGCCATTGGTGGAGAGGTGACAGCTGCAGAGTTGTTCAATTCTGGAATCATTGATAAAAGGACCCTGGATGCCCTGTCCAGGGAGAAGTCTGGGGCGCAGGATCTCAGCCGCATGGCGCACGTCAGGACCTATCTGGAAGGCCGTGGCTGCATCGCAGGGGTCACCGTACCCTTGACCCAGGAGGTGATGAGCTTGTACGACGCCAGCAGGAAGGGACTCATCCCCATGGGGTTTGCAGTTCAGATGCTGGAGGCCCAGGCAGCCACTGGCTTTGTGCTGGATCCCTGTGGCCAGAGGAAGCTCGCTGTGCGACAGGCCGTGGCTGAGGGCCTGGTGGGAGAGGAGTGGCAGGCACGGCTTCTGGAGGCAGAGAAGGCCGCCCGAGGCTACACGGACCCAGCCACAGGCCACACCCTCTCGCTGTTCCAGGCCATGCAGAGGAAGATGGTCAGAAGAGAAGACGCACTGAGACTGCTCGAAGTGCAGGTGGCCACAGGGGGTGTCATCGACCCACTGCACCACCACCGGCTCCCCCTGGACGAGGCCTACAGACGGGGCTGCCTGCACCAGGACACATACCCACTCGTTTCAGATCAGAGGCACATGAGAAAAAGGTTTGTGGATCCAAACAATCAAGAGAGGGTGACATACCAACAGCTACAGGAAAGGAGCCAGAAAGAAGCAGAGACGGGCTGGGCTCTGTTCATGGTAACTGGGGACACCCAGTACTCCAACTATGACGATGAGGCCACGAGGAGGGCCCTGGAGGCAGAGCAGGTGCAGATCCAGGTGGGAAGGTACAAGGACCAGACGCTCTCAGTGTGGGAGATGCTGAACTCTGAATACGTGACCCATAAGAAGAAACTCGAGCTGTTGAGAGAATACAAAGAGCATGTGAACCGGGTCCTGGAAGAAGCAGGAAACGTCATTTTACAAATAATAGAGGAACAAGAAAAAAGCAAGAAACAATTATGGTTCCCAGGAATCCGAAAGCAAATCACCGCTGTAGAGCTCTTCAAGGCAGCCATTGTCACCAAAGAGCTGCTGGACGACCTGGCCCAGGGCACCAAGACCCCGCAGGAGGTGACCGAGATGGACTCGGTCAAGCGCTACCTGCGCGGCACGAGCTGCATCGCGGGCGTGCTGGTGCCCGCCAAGGACGAGCCCGGGCGGCAGGAGAAGATGAGCGTCTACCAGGCCATGTGGAAGGGCGTCCTGCGGCCCGGCACGGCCCTGGTGCTGCTCGAGGCGCAGGCGGCCACGGGCTTCCTCATCGACCCCGTGCGCAACCAGAGGCTCACCGTGGAGGAGGCGGTGGCCGCGGGCCTGGTGGGCGGCGAGATCCAGGACAAGCTGCTGTCGGCCGAGCGCGCCGTCACCGGCTACACCGACCCCTACACCGGCGAGCAGATCTCGCTCTTCCAGGCCATGCAGAAGGAGCTCATCGTGCGCGACCACGGCATCCGCCTGCTGGAGGCCCAGGTCGCCACGGGCGGCATCATCGACCCGGTGCACAGCCACCGGCTGCCCGTGGACGTGGCCTACCAGCGCGGCTACTTCGACGAGGAGATGAACCGCGTGCTGGCCGACCCGAGCGACGACACCAAGGGCTTCTTCGACCCCAACACGCACGAGAACCTCACGTACGTGCAGCTGCTGCGCCGCTGCGTGCTCGACCCCGACACGGGGCTCTACATGCTGCAGCTGGCCGGCGGGGGCTCCGCCGTGCACCAGCTGAGCGAGGAGCTGCGCGGCGCCCTGCGTGACGCCCGCGTGGCGCCGGGCCCGGGCGTCGCCCAGGGCCAGAGCGTCTCGGTCTGGGAGCTCCTCTTCTACCGGGAGGTGCCCGAGGGCGAGCGGCAGGACCTCCTGCGCAGGTACCGGGCGGGCTCGCTGACCGCGCACGAGGTGGGCGCCGCCCTCACGGCGCTGCTGGCCCGTGGCGACCCCGCGAGCCCGGGCGCGCGCCCCCCGGACCCCCGAGGGGCCCTGCGTGCCGCCACCATGGAGGTCAAGCTGGGCCGCCTGCGGGGGCCGGCGGTGCCCGTGTGGGACGTGCTGGCGTCCAGCTACGTGAGCGGCGCCACGCGGGAGCAGCTGCTGGCCGGGTTCGGCTCGGGCGCGCTGGGCTTGGCCGCGCTCACCCGCAGGCTGACCACCATCATCGAGGAGGTGGAGGCGGCCGGCGGGCCCGAGCGCGCCCCGGGCGACGCCGCCGGCGTCCAGCAGGAGCCGCGGCCGGCGGGGCCCGGCGGCAGCGACGGCGGCAGGGGCGCGGGACCCTCCCCCGGCGAGGCGGCGCCCACCGAGCCCGCCGGCGGCCCCCAGGAGCAGGCCCTGCGTGCCGCCACCATGGAGGTGCAGGCCGGGCCGTGGCGCGGGCAGCGGCCCTCCGTGTGGGACGTCCTCTTCTCCTCCTACCTGAGCCGGGCCCGGCGGGACGAGCTCCTGGCCCAGCACGCGGCCGGCGCCCTGGCGCTGCCGGGCCTGGTGGCCGTCCTCACCCGGGCGGTGGAGGAGGCGGAGGAGCGGCTGAGCAAGGTGACCTTCCGCGGCCTGCGGCGCCAGGTGTCGGCCTCCGAGCTGCGCTCGTCCGGGATCCTGGGCCCCGAGACCCTGCGCGACCTGGCCCAGGGCACCAAGACCCCGCAGGAGGTGACCGAGATGGACTCGGTCAAGCGCTACCTGCGCGGCACGAGCTGCATCGCGGGCGTGCTGGTGCCCGCCAAGGACGAGCCCGGGCGGCAGGAGAAGATGAGCGTCTACCAGGCCATGTGGAAGGGCGTCCTGCGGCCCGGCACGGCCCTGGTGCTGCTCGAGGCGCAGGCGGCCACGGGCTTCCTCATCGACCCCGTGCGCAACCAGAGGCTCACCGTGGAGGAGGCGGTGGCCGCGGGCCTGGTGGGCGGCGAGATCCAGGACAAGCTGCTGTCGGCCGAGCGCGCCGTCACCGGCTACACCGACCCCTACACCGGCGAGCAGATCTCGCTCTTCCAGGCCATGCAGAAGGAGCTCATCGTGCGCGACCACGGCATCCGCCTGCTGGAGGCCCAGGTCGCCACGGGCGGCATCATCGACCCGGTGCACAGCCACCGGCTGCCCGTGGACGTGGCCTACCAGCGCGGCTACTTCGACGAGGAGATGAACCGCGTGCTGGCCGACCCGAGCGACGACACCAAGGGCTTCTTCGACCCCAACACGCACGAGAACCTCACGTACGTGCAGCTGCTGCGCCGCTGCGTGCTCGACCCCGACACGGGGCTCTACATGCTGCAGCTGGCCGGCGGGGGCTCCGCCGTGCACCAGCTGAGCGAGGAGCTGCGCGGCGCCCTGCGTGACGCCCGCGTGGCGCCGGGCCCGGGCGTCGCCCAGGGCCAGAGCGTCTCGGTCTGGGAGCTCCTCTTCTACCGGGAGGTGCCCGAGGGCGAGCGGCAGGACCTCCTGCGCAGGTACCGGGCGGGCTCGCTGACCGCGCACGAGGTGGGCGCCGCCCTCACGGCGCTGCTGGCCCGTGGCGACCCCGCGAGCCCGGGCGCGCGCCCCCCGGACCCCCGAGGGGCCCTGCGTGCCGCCACCATGGAGGTCAAGCTGGGCCGCCTGCGGGGGCCGGCGGTGCCCGTGTGGGACGTGCTGGCGTCCAGCTACGTGAGCGGCGCCACGCGGGAGCAGCTGCTGGCCGGGTTCGGCTCGGGCGCGCTGGGCTTGGCCGCGCTCACCCGCAGGCTGACCACCATCATCGAGGAGGTGGAGGCGGCCGGCGGGCCCGAGCGCGCCCCGGGCGACGCCGCCGGCGTCCAGCAGGAGCCGCGGCCGGCGGGGCCCGGCGGCAGCGACGGCGGCAGGGGCGCGGGACCCTCCGCCGGCGAGGCGGCGCCCACCGAGCCCGCCGGCGGCCCCCAGGAGCAGGCCCTGCGTGCCGCCACCATGGAGGTGCAGGCCGGGCCGTGGCGCGGGCAGCGGCCCTCCGTGTGGGACGTCCTCTTCTCCTCCTACCTGAGCCGGGCCCGGCGGGACGAGCTCCTGGCCCAGCACGCGGCCGGCGCCCTGGCGCTGCCGGGCCTGGTGGCCGTCCTCACCCGGGCGGTGGAGGAGGCGGAGGAGCGGCTGAGCAAGGTGACCTTCCGCGGCCTGCGGCGCCAGGTGTCGGCCTCCGAGCTGCGCTCGTCCGGGATCCTGGGCCCCGAGACCCTGCGCGACCTGGCCCAGGGCACCAAGACCCCGCAGGAGGTGACCGAGATGGACTCGGTCAAGCGCTACCTGCGCGGCACGAGCTGCATCGCGGGCGTGCTGGTGCCCGCCAAGGACGAGCCCGGGCGGCAGGAGAAGATGAGCGTCTACCAGGCCATGTGGAAGGGCGTCCTGCGGCCCGGCACGGCCCTGGTGCTGCTCGAGGCGCAGGCGGCCACGGGCTTCCTCATCGACCCCGTGCGCAACCAGAGGCTCACCGTGGAGGAGGCGGTGGCCGCGGGCCTGGTGGGCGGCGAGATCCAGGACAAGCTGCTGTCGGCCGAGCGCGCCGTCACCGGCTACACCGACCCCTACACCGGCGAGCAGATCTCGCTCTTCCAGGCCATGCAGAAGGAGCTCATCGTGCGCGACCACGGCATCCGCCTGCTGGAGGCCCAGGTCGCCACGGGCGGCATCATCGACCCGGTGCACAGCCACCGGCTGCCCGTGGACGTGGCCTACCAGCGCGGCTACTTCGACGAGGAGATGAACCGCGTGCTGGCCGACCCGAGCGACGACACCAAGGGCTTCTTCGACCCCAACACGCACGAGAACCTCACCTACATGCAGCTTCTCCAGAGAGCTACTCTGGACTCTGAGACTGGTCTGTTATTTCTTTCTCTCACTTGAGTAGATTCACCCTTTTTGTGAATTGTGTGGGTATGTGTTTAAACGCATTACGGTGTTTCTTCCATCTTGAGAAATTCCAATTTTTTATTGTTGTTTTCTCCACCTTGTATTTTACACATCTCGTGATAATACGTTTTCATTTTCCCTTCAGTTTCTGCACCTTCCCAGTTTTGTGGAAACAGAATTATATGTTTCTTTTTATTATTTGTGTTTATGTCTCCTGGAATCTTTTTATTTTTTTGTGCTTTTGTATCTCAGGCGTGCAATTTTGTTACCTTTTCTATCAACATGTTGTACTGTGCAGCTGCGTGGCTCAGCGGTTTAGCGCCCCCTTTGGCCCTTGTTGTGATCCTGGAGTCCAGGGATCTAGTCCCCTGTTGGGTTCCCTACAGGGAGCCTGCTTCTCTCTTTTCCTGTGTCTTACACTCTCTCTGTGTCTCATGAATAAATTAATAAGATCTTTAAAAGCAAAACATGTTGCGTTTAAATTTTAGGTGTCTTTCTCTTGTTTTTTGCTTTTTTTTTTTTGGCATATGACAATGAAGTGTATACAATCACGTTTTTTTTTTTTTTTTTTTTAATTTTTTTTTTTTTTTATTTATGATAGTCACAGAGAGAGAGAGAGGCAGAGACACAGGCAGAGGGAGAAGCAGGCTCCATGCACCGGGAGCCCGACGTGGGACTCGATCCCGAGTCTCCAGGATAGCGCCCTGGGCCAAAGGCAGGCGCTAAACCGCTGCGCCACCCAGGGATCCCACAATCACGTTTTATATTCCTCTTTTCATTAAATGTTTTTGCTTCCACTTAAGCAATGTCTCCTGCCTGTGGATTACTGCATTTTGTAGCGTTCAGTGGTCTGTGGTCCCTTTGGTGGCCATGCTTCCCACTGGTGTGCTGAGTGAAGCCTAGCTGAATGTGTCTCCTGGTAGATTGAGTAACTAGCATGTTTTGGAGCTAGATCCTTTGTAATTTACAGAGAAACGTTATGTTAAGAAAGGTCTTCCCTTTTCAGATTTTTGAGCATTCAGGTGTTTTTTTTTTAATTTTTTAAAGATTTTATTCATTTATTAATGAGAGACACAGAGAGAGAGGCAGAGATGCAGGCATAGGAAGAAGCAGGCTCTATGCAGGGAGCCCCATGTGGGACTCGATCCTGGGACTCCAGGTTCATGCCTTGGTCTGAAGGCAGACGCTCAATCGCTGAGCCATCTAGGCGAAGAGACTTTGGATAGGGGATGCCTGGGTGGCTCAGTGGTTGAGTATCTGCCTTCAGCTCAGGGTATGATCCCGGGGTCCTGGGGTCGAGTCCTGCATGGTACTCCCTGCGTGGGGCCTGCTTTTCCCTCTCCCTGTGTCTCTGAGTCTGTGTGTGTCTCTTATTAATAAATAAATAAAATCTTTGAAAAGAAAAAAGAAAAAAATAAAAATAAATAAAAAAGAAAAAGAAAAATCTTTGAACCTCAGGCATTAATTAAAGCGTGTGTCTATGGGACAAGGCATCCTGGCTGATCTCCCTCTTTACTACGAGGGTGTTCTGAGCAGGTGAGGGACATTTTCCAAGTACCTCCTGGTGCTAGGTGGAAGCGAGGACACAGGGAGTGGGGTGCTGCAGTGGTCCTTGTGAGCAACACTGGTCACATAAGGACGATAGCAGTGGGGATGGTAGAAGAAGGGGTCACACGGCATATGTGGTGTCATCTGGGGAAAATAGAGGTGTCCCTATGGACTCCGATACAGCAGTGGGGCTGAGGACGTTGGAACAGAGATGCAGTGGGAGTTCAGGGCTGGGGTTGGAGTTTGAGAGAAGGTACATGTGTGTACCAGTTCTCTCCCTAGAAAGAGAGAATGAAGGATGGGTGAGACCTGAGCTGGTGTGCGACGGGGAGACCATGGGCAGGCAGTGGGGGCTGTGGGGTAAAGGGAGATTTAGAGAATTGTAGAGCATGTGTCCTGTGACATGGCCACAGGGCCCATGAGGAGCCTCCTGGAGAGAAAGGCGCTGTGCGTCAGGAGGGCCCTCTACTTTAGCCTCCCCCTCTGGGGGGTGTGGGGAGCAATCCACGGGAGGGGAAGAGGAGGGAGGAATTTGCCATTTCGGATTGTGGAATGGAGAACACCTGCAAGCGAATAGGAAGAACAGAACTACAGGTAGTGGGATGTTTGTGATCCTGAATTAAAAGCGGCTGGTCAGCCTGCTGACCATCCCTCCCCTGCCCGGCCCACGTGTTCTGGGGGGCGCGGGGGCGCCAGGAGCGGGGCCTCCCAGATGCCCACCGCAGGCCCGCCCGGACCCTCGGCGGTGCTCCACCCTGGGCCCGCTGCAGCCCGAAGCCTGGACTCGGAGCCGCCGCCGGGGGCTGGGTCTCGGGGTGTGTGGAGCAGGAGCGCGGTGCGGAAGGGGCGCACGGAGAACCTGCGGCTCCTAGAGCCGGGCCCGGGCGGCCAGGGAGGACCCGACGTGCCCGGCTGCAGGCTGGCGCCCAGGGCCCCGAGGTCGGGACCCTGGAGTCCTCTCCCCGCGGCCTGGGGGCTCAGGCTTTCCGCAGGAGCAGGAGCAGGAGCAGGTCCCCAGCGGGGGCGCAGGGGCAGGCCGAGGCGGGACAGGCGGGGCGGGCGGCCAGGGCGCCCAGGGCGGCGGGCTGGGAGCGGGGTCTGGCGGGGCGAGCCCTCGGGTGGGCGGGGCCTGACCGGTGGGCGGGGCCTCCTGTGTAGGCGGGACCTGTTCGGTGGGTGGGGCCTACCGTGTGGGCGGGGCCTCGTCGGTGGGCGGGGCCTCCCGTGTGGGCGGGACCTGCCCGGTGGGTGGGGCCTCCCGTGTGGGCGGGGCCTTCCCGGCGGGCGGGGCCCGGGCTGGGCGCGGCGCGGGCTCGGCCCTCGGCGGGGAAGCTCCATTAGGGCTCCGGCCCGAGGCGGCGGCTTCCGAGGGGCGGGCGGGCTCCACCCCCGGGCCGGGCGCCCGCGCCTCCGGATTCCGGGAGCTGGGTGGGGGCCCGAGGCGGCGGCCGGCGGCTCAGCTCCCGCTGGGCGTCTGGGCGTCTGGGCGCAGGGCCAGGGCGGGCGGGGAGCGGCGGCGGCGGCGGCTCCCTCGGAGGGCGGCGGCCTGGGCCGGACGAGCCATGGCGGCCCCGGAGCCAGCGCCCAGGCGGGGCCGGGAGCGGGAGCGGGAGGATGAGAGCGAGGACGAGAGCGACATCCTGGAGGAGAGCCCGTGCGGCCGCTGGCAGAAGCGGCGGGAGCAGGTGGGCCGGGCCGGGGGGCGGGGCGCGGGGGCGCGGGGCGCGGGGTCACGGCCCACCTCGCCGGGGCGCGGGAGGCCACGCCGGGCGGGGGGCGCCGGGCAAGGCACCTGCGCCCTGGTTAGCGGCCCTTGGACCCCTTTGGCCAGTTCCCTGAGGTCCACCTCCTCTGCGTCTGCACCCGACCGGCCGCTGGCCCCGGGAAGGCCCTCCCGAATCCCCCGGAATCTGCTCCGCGTCCCCAAGCCCAGCCCCCGGAGACCGCTGCTGCCCCAGCTTCCCGGGGGGCCAGGGCCAGCACCCAGCTCGCCCTCCCCTCCAAGGAGTGGGCAGAGACAAGCCCCCACTCTGGCGCCCGACACCCATCACAGTCACATCCATCCCCTCCCCCCCAGGTGAACCAGGGGAACATGCCCGGGGTCCAGAGCACCTTCCTGGCCATGGACACAGAGGAGGGGGTGGAGGTGGTGTGGAACGAGTTGCACTTCGCCGACAGGAAGGCCTTCGCAGCCCATGAGGTGAGGCCTGCCCACCGCTCGAGCGGCCGTGCCCCCCTCCCTTCCCCCCGTGACCCCACACCCCTTCCCAGGAGAAGATCCAGACCATGTTTGAGCAGCTGGTGCTGGTCGACCACCCCAACATTGTCAAGCTGCACAAGTACTGGCTGGATGCCTCAGAGGCCCGGGCGCGGGTGAGCCACAGGCAGTCCCAGCACCGGCACACGGAGGGTGGGGCGGGGCCCAGCTGGGGGGGGGGTGGGAGGGACCCACCTGCAGTTGGCAGAGCCCACCCGCCCCGCAGGTCATCTTCATCACGGAGTACGTGTCGTCAGGCAGCCTCAAACAATTCCTCAAAAAGACCAAGAAAAACCACAAGGCCATGAACGCTCGGGTACGGGAGTGGGCTGGGACTGCATCGGGGATGTGGGTGAGGGGCAGCTCGGGGAACGGAACGGGCTGGGGCCAGTCGGGTGGGAGGTGGGGGTGCAGGGTGGGCACCACAGGCCCAGCCGCCTCTCCGCACCCGTCCGATGAAGTCCATCCGCCACCAGGCCTGGAAGCGCTGGTGCACGCAGATCCTGTCTGCACTCAGGTGAGGGCCTGGCCTGGTCTCTGCCACCCCCCATGCCCTCCGTGCCCCCACCCTGATTACACCTGCTCTCCTTTCCCCCGCAGCTTTCTACATGCCTGCAGCCCCCCCATCATCCACGGGAACCTGACCAGCGATACTATCTTCATACAGCACAACGGCCTCATCAAGATTGGCTCCGGTGCTGGCGGGGTTGGGGGGGGGCTGGCGGGGGAGGGGGGCTGCGGGAACCCCCGGGCAGAGGACATCCAGTGCCCCATCACATTGACACCTACTCTTTCTCCCTGTGGTGGCCGGTGCAGTGTGGCACCGCATCTTCTCCAACGGTGCGTGGGGTCTCAGGGGGTTGGGGGGGCATGGAGAGGTGCAGTCTGCTCATCCTCTGCGCTGTCCACAGCACTCCCAGACGACCTCCGAAGCCCTATACGTGCAGAGCGTGAGGAACTACGGAACCTGCACTTCTTCCCCCCAGAGTACGGCGGTGAGTCCTGGGTCCAGGAGCTCCTGTGTCACCACATCTCCCCTATCCACTGTGACTTGCCCTCCCCCCTGCAGAGGTGGCCGATGGCACTGCTGTGGACATCTTCTCCTTTGGGATGTGTGCGCTGGAGGTACTGGCCCCGGGGCCTCATGGCCTCCCAGATAGCTCACCCTGCATCTCACCGTGCTGTCTCTTCTCCGTGCCTGACCTGGCTCTGCCTCCCAGATGGCTGTGCTGGAGATCCAAGCCAATGGGGACACCCGGGTCACAGAAGAGGCCATCACTCGTGCCAGGCACTCACTAAGTGACCCCAACATGCGGGTAAGCAGCTTGCCTCGCCCCTCCCAACTGGTTCTCAAGGGTTCCATGTGGGGTCATTGTGGTGTTTGGGTCAGGCCTGGAGGTGCAGCCGTCCATGCCACTGAGGGGGACGCCAGTCCCGCTGCACAAAGGCCTACCTGCGAGGAGGGCCTTTCCTCATGGTGTGTGTTGAGTTTCAGGCCTGAAGGCTCTAAGGGTCCTTCTAAGGAGGGAGAGACCAGACAGATACTCCCTCTGTGAGCATATTGTTCTGCTGGTTCTGGAGACAGGAAAGAGGCTCCAAGAGGCTCGAGCCCACATCCCTGCCTTGAACCCTCCAGGAAACCAGCTAGAAGCCACGTGACTTATGTTGGGGGCCAGAAAAGGGAGTGTGGAGTGGAAGCCGTGTCCATAGTCTCTCTAGACTATCTGGCTTGACCACAAGGCCTCTAGAGATCAGGTCAGAAGTGATGGGGCTGGGATGGGACCCGTGAGGTGCAAAGCCGGCAAGGCAGCGGAGGATGCAGATGCGTATGCGGGGCAGGGCGGGGCCCCATCAGGGTCATCCCCGGAGTTGGGCCTGAGCTGAGGTGCAATCCGGGGCTGCAGGGCAGGGGCTGGTGTCCCCCACCGGGCAGAGCAGACCTCATCTGTGAACTGCAGATGACGACACCTACTCCCTGTGGTTTTTGTGAGGGTTATGGGAAGTAGAGCATGGAAAGTTCTGGGCCTCAGGCCTGACTGTCCTACTGGTAGAACCAGGTCCTGGCCTGGCTGCTCACAGTACGTGGCTCCCTATGCCCATTCCTGGAAGACTCCCATGAGGACTGGACCCTGGGGATTTGGGGACTTCAGGGGCCTCCTCCTCACACTGTGGAGCTGGAGCAGATTCCATCCACTTGGTCCTTTCCTCTCCACGCCCCCAGGAGTTCATCCTCTCGTGCCTGGCCCGGGACCCCGCCCATCGGCCCTCTGCCCACAACCTCCTCTTCCATCGAGTGCTCTTCGAAGTGCACTCTTTGAAGCTCCTGGCAGCTCACTGCTTCATCCAGCACCAATGTGAGGGGCAGGGGGGCGGGGGGTGGGCCAAAGGCCTGGGGTAGGGCTGTGAAAGGGCCCCCTGCAGGACCTGTCTCAGGGTCCGCCACCCTGAGTGCTCCTGCGGCCTGCAGACCTCATGCCTGAGAATGTGGTGGAGGAAAAAACCAAGGCGGTGGACCTGCATGCAGTCCTGGCAGAGATCCCCCGGCCGCCCCGGCCCCCACTGCAGTGGCGGTGAGCGCCTGCTGCCCAGAGGCCCTCCCCGACCCAGTCCTGCCCCGCGCTGGCAGGGCCTGCAGGCGGGCCACCCTCATGTGCTTCTCACACCTGTGCCAGGTACTCGGAGGTCTCCTGCTTGGAGCTTGACAAATTCCTGGAGGATGTCAGGTGAGAGCTGCCGTGAGTTTGGGGAACTGGTGGCTGCCAGGCCCGAGCCCCCAGCCACCCCAGTGTATCCCCAGGAATGGGATCTACCCACTGATGAACTTTGCCGCTGCTCGGCCCCTGGGGCTGCCCCGTGTGCTGGCCCCGCCCCCTGAGGAGGCCCAGAAGGCCAAGACCCCGACGCCAGAACCTTTTGACTCGGAGACCAGAAAGGTGAGCTCCTGCTCCTGCCGCACTGTGCCAGTCCTCGGGCCTGTCCGCAGCCCAGAGGGGTCCGTTTTCGGGGGGTTTGAGTGCCCCCCAACCCAGCTCTCCTCCAGAGACCAGGTCCTGACTGACCCTGATGTGGGGGATAGGAGATGATAGGACTCATTAGGACACCCCCCTGTTCGGAGGCTCTTTGCCCACTGCAGACCCCTCCCTCTCCCATCCCTTGCTGCCTGACCCCCAACCCTGCCCCGACCCTGCTGTGCCCCAAGCAGCCTCCTTGTTGGAATCTCATCTGCCCCCAGGCTTCTCTGGTCCCCCGCCCTTGGCTTGCTGATTCCCTGACATTTGTGTCCTGGTGTCTCCTCCAAGGCCTCCCAGATGTGTTTCCCCCAGCCTCTCTTCTTGCAAGGCTCTCTCCTGGGCAGGGGCCTGCCCTGGTCAGCCTCAGCCTCTCTCCCCCTTTCCACGTCCATACCTACTGGGTTCCAGAGGCTCTGGCTTTGGCCTTGGGTGTGTCTCCGTGGTCTCCACCCTGATCTAGGCCACCCCCGTTTCCTACCTGGATGCGGAACCAGCCTCCAGCCTAGCCTGCTTCCTCCTGGCTTCCCTCCACAGCACCGGATTCACATCCTAACGGCCGGAGCTGCGCACAGAGACGGTGGGGGTCCTCAGGCTGACCCCCAGGTGTTCGGAGGCCCGGCCCTCCTGGTGTCGCGTGCCTCTGCTCCTTCCTACTCCTTCCAAGCCCTGTCCTCTACCGCTTCTCACAGCTGGCTCCTTGTTCAGCTGTTCTCCCCACCTGCGAAAGCTCTGTTGCTCCTTCAGCACCCAAACTCGGTGTCTACTCTCCTAGAAGTTTTCCTTAACTTGCCAGGCTGCTGGTAGTGAGGTGTACTTCCTAGGCTCTCCTTAGAGTTTCACCCCCATTTCTAGTTCTTCCTGTTCTTTCTGGGTCCCCTTGACATGGCATCTGCTCTTGCTGCTCAGCTGCTGAGGTCAAGCCTTTGTGGGTGACCTTGGTTCATGCCTATCCCCAGGTGGTCCAGATGCAGTGCAACCTGGAGAGGAGTGAGGACAAAGCCCGCTGGCATGTGAGCAAGGAAAGGGCTGGGGCCCACAGACCGGGGGCGGGAGGGGTGGGGGGGATGGGGAGGCAGCTGGGGGTGCTGAGTAGACTCCGGGAGCCAACCACACCCTCCTGCCTCCCCAGCTCACTCTGCTTCTGGTGCTGGAGGACCGGCTGCACCGGCAGCTCACTTACGACCTGCTCCCAAGTAGGCCAGCCAGGGACCCAGGCAGGGACAGGGTGTGGAGGGGGGCAGGTGTGGGCACAGGCAGTGGCCTCACACTTCCATCCTGCCCCTGCCCCCGCCGCAGCGGACAGTGCCCAGGACCTCGCCGCCGAGCTGGTACACTATGGCTTCGTTCATGAGGTGTGCGGGCCAGCCCAGCTGGGCTGGGAGGGGACACAGCAGAGTCTGCCCCTCTGTCGCACCATGCCTCCCTCCCACCCTGCAGGATGACCGGACCAAGCTGGCTGCCTTCCTGGAAAGCACCTTCCTCAAGTACCTTGGAGCTCAGCCATGACCTCGCACCCCAGCCCCAGGGACCAGCCGTGGCAGCCCACGTGGGGAAGCCCCGCGTGGGCCCAGGGCTCAGAGGGCCAGGGGCTGTCCTCTGCGGACATGCTGATGACCAGGGGCTGATGACCAACGCCCGCTAGTGAGGAACCTCTGCCTTCCACAGCTTTCAAGGAGGCGTTGGAGTGGGGTGGGAGGTGGTGGGCTTGGGGCCACAGGGGGCTCAGCAGGGGGTGAAGGAGCTTGGGTTGGGGGTCGGGGGTGGGTAGGTAGGCCCCACAAGTCCTTAGGATCAGGATTTCCCCACCTAGCCTGTTTCCACAACTCACAATCCCTTCCCATACCCTCCGTTGCCTGGCCAAGAGTTCTGCCCCCAGCCCAAGGTATCTGGTCAGGGACCGAGCCTTCGGCAGGGGGAGGCTGGCCTGCCAGGGAGCCCCAGCGCCGGGGGTGGAGGGTCAGTCCTGGATGGACGTCTGCCTGGGAAAATGCCCACACCCTGCTGGAACCACAGCCCCATCCCAGGAACCCCCACATTGAACCAGTGGTACCACACCTGCAGGCGTCAGGCACAAGGCCGGGCCCGGCAGGGCCACGACGTGGCAGGAGAAGCAGATGGCAGAGACACGTCGAGGAGTTCACAGCCCTCCAACCCCTGCCTGGTGCAGACCCCCCCCCCGCCCGGGGGGGGGCCTCTTCTGACTTTCTGCTGCTCTGAGACAGGGACCTGCGATGCCCTCTGCGCACTGTTCTGGCCCGATAGCCCCCCACCAAAGGGCTGTTTTCTCCCGCATTCCCCAGCCTGGAGGGGTTGGGCTCAGGCATCCTCCCTGCTCTCACTGTGCCTCCTCGCAAATTCACTACTCGCCATGTTACGGTCCTCACTCCTGTGGCAGCTGCCTCCCGAGTGCTGAGGATACAAGCCCCTGACTCCATCTCTGCCACTCAACTCCCTCCCACCCCTCATTGCTCTGGCCTCCTTTCTACTGGACCACCTCCTCTCCATCTTCAAATTGAGTTAAACATTCTTAAGCATTTTAAATTGCATGTATAAACTTAGTGCATTCAGGTCTCTTTTAAGTATTTCTATTGTCAAACCAGGAAAGCTCACCACTGTGTTACTTCTCTGTTTCTGTAAGAATTTACCACAAACTTAGTGGCTTAAAACACAGATTTATTGTAGTTCTGCAGGTCAAAAGTCTGGTACAGGTCTCATCAGACTAAACTCAAGGTGTTAGCAAGGCCGCATTCCTTTCTGGAGGCTCTAGGTGAGCCTAGAACTAATTTTTAGGTTTCCATTTCCTGCTCCCTCAGGCTGTTGGCCTGCAGGTGTCAGGCACTGGCCAGGAATTCATTTCCTTGCGGTGATAGGGCCAAGGTCCCCATTTTCTTGCCCTCTGTAAACTGAAGGTCATTCTTGGTCTCTGCAGGCTCCACCATTCCTTGGCTCATGTACCCATCCTCCATCTTCAAAGCCAGCAACAGCCGGTTGAGTCTTTCTCATGAACCATCTGTCTGGTTTTCTGCAGCCAGGAAAGCTTCATGTAATTAGGTTGGGTCCACCTGAATAATCCAGAATAATCTCCCCATTGCAAGGTCCTTAATCATATCTGCAGAATCCCTTTTGCCATATAGAGTTGACATTCACAGGTTCTGGGGGTTAGGGCATGGACACCTTGGAAAGAGGGTATCATTTTTCCACCTACTACATTATCCTAACCAAAAACCAAAATAAAAGTTACCAAGGTGTATCACAAATGTACAAACATAGTGAATCTCAAGGTGTCTTAAACATCCCAATATTCTACAACGTTACTCATATTCTCACATCTTTCAACTTAAATAAATCCACAACAACACACACATCTAGTTGGAAATCCTGATGTCATCGTCTTAAGCAATATGAGTGTCAATAACAGATTGTACCCGTGATTAAACTGAACTCAAAAGTATCAATACTATCATTGCTTCATTTAATCATGCTTATGTTAAGATTTTCATTTTATCTTTTCAAAGTCATATACATATTATTTAAAAAGTGGAATGGGTTTTCTTAAGCCAACAATAAATAATGCAGTCTCGAACTCCGATCCTTCCCAAATTTAACTTCTATTTATTCAGGCACGTAAAATCCATCTTCCACAAACCACACATGCTTTTACTGGTTTTAATTGGCTATTCTACATAAGGTGTCCCCTGCTAGTGTCCTTGGAAAAGGAGGAGGGGTCACTGGCCTCAGTTTCCTGACCCAGCATCATCCCAGTGTAGTCTATATTATTGCAGTGTCATTACTGCAGGTCTCAGCAGAGAACAAGGTGTCCTAGGGTTATATTTGCTTTCTTGCACAACTTTTTGTTTTGCCTGGAGTTAATAATTGCTTTTCTTTTTGCTTGCTTAGTTTTCTACACGTGTCGTTAATTCATTCTTAGATTCTCTTGCAGTAATGTGAACCTCTCAATACTTGAGATTCGTTGCATGATTATTTACCCAGTTTCATCTTTTCCCACAGCCCCCATTCCATCTCCCTGCCCCAGGCTGCTTATTCTTGGGCCTGGGGCCCACGTTTCAGCACAAGCTGCTCCTTCACCAGCCATCTGGAGCACCTCTTTCCTTTCACTGAATTCCTCCCTTTCCTCTTCCTTCACTCACCTTCTATTCGAGGAGGAACATCCTCCAGGTTTCCTGAGAGAGGGTGCATGGGAAGTTACGGAGCCTGCCTATTTGTTCTTAGTCTACTCTCTCTCTCTCTCACTTTTTTTTTTAAGGTTTTATTTATTCATGAGAGACAGAGAAAGACGCAGAGACATAGGCAGAGGGAGAAGCATGCTCCATACAGGAAGCCTGATGTGAGACTTGATCCCGGGACCCCGGGACCATGCCCTGAGCCGAAGGCAGCCACACTCAACTACTGAGCCACCCAGGCGTCCCATCCTTAGTCTACTCTCACGTTTGCTCGTTAGTGTAGCTAGGCAAAAAAGTTTGCCTACATTGAAAACTATTTCTTGCCAGAATTTTGAGGCTATCGTGTGATTTTCATCTAGTTCCAAGAATTCCCATGCCTTGCTGAATTCCGATCCTTGTGATTTCTCTCCCTCTCCTTCAATCCCTCCCTTCTTTTGGTCATCACAATGATGTTTCTTGATTAAAAACTTCCCTTTCAGGCAGCCCGGGTGGCCCAGCGGTTTAGCGCCGCCTTCAGCCCAGGGCGTGACCCTGGAGACCCTGGATAGAGTCCCATGTCGGGCTCCCTGCATGGAGCCTGCCTCTCCCTTTGCCTGAGCCTCTCTCTCTCTGTGTCTCTCATGAATAAATAAGTTAAAAAAATCGTTAAAAAAAAAAAAAAACTTCCCTTTCATCTATTGTTCAGAGATCCCAAGCCTTCGGTCCCGGGAATATTTGTTTGGGATTTTTGTTTGTGTTGTTATTTCTGTGTTTTGGGCGGAGTTCTTCGGTTTGCTTTTTGTTTTTGCTTATTTCCCCACCCCCTCCTTATTTTGTGGAACGTTTAGTATTTAGATATTGGAGTTTTCTTTTGAGAGGCACAATATGCAGTGGAGCCATTCATGGGCTGGAGCCATTCATGGGCTTCTTCATGTGATATTGTGCCCCTACTTCATCTGTAAAAATGGGATAATAACAGCACCCGCTCCATGGAATTGTAGAGATCACACAGGTCATGTTTGTAAGGTAATGAGAACAGTGCCCAGCACACAAGCACTCTGAATGCCTTATTATATATCACTGTCAAATTTCAAAGAGAAAGCTGCCACCAGAAAGTGGTGCTTGTGTCCCCCACCTCCCTGCAGTGGTGGCAAGTCCCAGTCCATTCACCACTTCATCCATCCTCCTCTATTATGGCCGCTGCTGAGGTACTAGGCCAGTTCTAAGCACTGGAGAACCCTGCTCACCGTGATCGATTATATTTTCTCTCCTCTACCTATCAGGTTTTGTTTTATGCATTCTGAAGATTTCAGCTGTTTCTTTCAGCCCTCTATTGAATCGTTCATTTTCCTCTCATATTTTTCACTTTTAAGCGCTCGTTCACATTGCTGAGTGTTCTTTCTTTATAGCCTCTTGCTCTCGATTCCAAGTTTTTACTTCCGGTTAGCTAACACACAGTGTTGTATTCGTTTCACGTGTACAATACCTTGATGTTTTGGCTTTGGATGCAACATCCTCTCATTAGTATCTCTGAGGACATGGCTTTAGCTTTTCTTCTTGCTTTATTGTTTCAGCTCCTCCGTATCCCTTTTCTTTTTCTGTTTTTGTTTGTTTCCTTCCTCCTTCTTAGGTGCCTGGTGATCCTGGGCTGCCCAGTTGCTTTTAAGACTGATATCTTAGTGGTGGGGCTTATTGCCTGGTGGTTTTTGAGGCCAGGGATCTAGCCTGCCCATTCCCCTGAGCACCCTCCAGCTGCCAGTCTTCCTCTGAGCCAGGAGCAGTTGCAGAGAGCAGCTGAGGCCCGTGGATGGCACATGCTGGGGGCTAGAGGGGGAGCAGGGGTGGAGGTGGGGAAAGGCCGCGAATCTCCCTCTGTCGGCACCGGACCCTACTGACAGCCCAGCCAGGGCCAGTAGGGATGGAGGGGCGTGGTCTCCTCGTTTTCTCCGACTACACGTTCACCACAACCCCTCGTACACTAACCTCCAAGCGTTGTCCGCCTCCCTCCAGCTGCAGGACTTCCGTGTTCACGGGGCTTTGCCCGTGCAAAATTCTTTCCCTGTCATTTTAGAAGGGGAAGGATTTTAAGGAGTTGCCCTGCCACGCTTAACCACCAGTGTCTGTTTTATTTCAAAGGCTCCCAGGGTGCAGAGGCGGCCGGGCCGCCCGGGGCGCACTGCGGCCTGAGGCCTGGGCTTGCAGGTGCGCGCTCACCGTCAGGGCCTCGGGGCCGACGCCTTGCTGGGCGCCCGGAGCCTGTGACAAAGGGCTGCAGGCCCTGGGGGAGCCGGGGTGCGGGCCCCCGTCGGGCTGCTGGGCCCCGAGCGCACAGCCCCGCCCGGCCCGCGGGCAGGCGCCTCCCGACCCCGGCGCGCACGCGCGGCTGCAGCCGGGGGGGCCTCCCGGGAGGGGGCACACGCACCCCGAGCTCTCCCGTAGAGCGGCGGCCGGAGCGGGGCAGGCGGGCGAGGCGAGGCGCTGAGGGACCCTCCCCGGCGACCCGAGAGCGGCGCGCGCCGCGACCCCCCCGCCCGCCCCGCCGCGGAGCCGCCACCGGCCCTCCCCGCGCCGAAGCTCTGCCGCCCCCGCCCCCGCCCCCGCCCCCGCCGAGGGCGAAGGGCCTCGTATCGCGAGACTTCCGTCCTTCCTCGGGCGCTTCCGCCGGCTCCCAGATCGCGCGAGACCGCGGAGGGAGTAGGAGCGTGTGGCGCGCGCGGCGGCCGCGACGGACGCAAGATGGCGACGGCGACCATAGCTCTCGTAAGTGGGCCGCCGCGACCGCGACCGCGGGCCGCCGCTCAGCTGGCGGGAGTGGGCCGTCGGGCCGGCCAGGGCGCCGGAGGCCTCTCGGGGGACGCGCAGTGGCTCCCGGCCCCCGCGGCTCTCGCTCGCGCGACGCGGGGGCGGGGGCGGGGGCGGGGCGGGCGCGAGGCGGGGGCCGGGCCGGGCCGGGCCGCCGCTTCCGGCTCGCGGGCGACGGCTTCCGGCGGTCGGCGTCGGCCCGGGCCCGGCCGCGGAGAGGCCTCAGGGCCTGCAGGGAGCCTGCGCTCCCCGCTGACGCTGCGCGCGGGGCCGCCCCGGCCGACGCCGCTCCGGCCCCCGAGGAAGGAGGGAGGTGCTGCTGGGGCGCGAGTTTCCGGAGCCGCGGCTGTCCCCGGCGGCCCAGTGGGGCAGGGGCCGTCCCTGCCTGGGCCGGGGTCTGCGGGCGCCCGGAGCAGGGAGCCCCTCGCTGCCCCGCTCGGCGGTCACCCGCTTTCTAGTGATGCGGAGTGAGCGGCCTGGCCGCAGAGCCTGGGACACCCGCCCTTCCGTGCTGGGGCCTCCCCTGACCCTCTTCCCTCCCCACCCGGTTCCAGGAGGGTCTGATCTAGAGCCTTCGTGGCGTCACCGCGCGTATTTACCTGCCACCAGCCCGCACGCAGAGTGCCCTGCCGAGGCCGGGCTGAGAAGGCGACTGTTCCGCATGTGGCTGGAGGCTGGGCAGATAGGGAAGACGTCTGGGGGTCAGGGAGCGTGCCTTGGCCAGGCCGGGAGCGGGGGGCTGGCACCCAGTGGGGGAGGCTGCACCGGTGTCACTGGGGCACAGACTGGCTCCCCCGGCCCCAGCTTGCGAGGGGAGCCCACTCTGGGATTCTCAGATCTGGCTAATCTTCTTCTACCACGTCCTGCTTCCCGTTGAAGCCACAGGAACAAGTGACCTTCGTGAGAGGGAGGTTAGGAACGCGATGTTGGTGGAGGACCTGGTGACGGTCCGGACAGCGGTTAGAATTGGACAGTGGAGGGGAGGGCGGCTGGGCGACAGGGACGCAGACTCCTGGGAAGGTGTGGAGGGGGAGGAGAAGCCCGTGAGAGTGAATGGCTCGTTTCCCCTGAGCATCCTAGAGCAGCAGGAACGGCAGGCCGTGGCCTTGGCGGCTGCTGGAAGCTGAAAGTGGAAGCACCCCGTTCTTCTGGAGCCCGAGGGATGCCCTGGCTCAGCTCTGCCGTGGCACAGTGCCAGACACGCGTGCATCACCGTAGAGGTGGGCATGGGCAAGAAGTCTGAGCCCCATAAGTTGAGGTTTTTAACAGGGCTGTTTGTGGCCCATTGAATTATTTTAAGAGGTTAACATGCACGGGTCAGTTGGGGTGTGGAAATTGTAGAATCCCAGGCTCACATCAAATTCCGGGAGTGACATCCAGGCTGTGGCCTGATGTGTTCCTCTCCTACCCTGTTGAGGGGACAGGTTTCTAGATAGCCCGTGTCCTTGTCTTGTCTGAGTTGGGCGTAGTGAGAGCTTGTTCTGTCCTGTGATCTGTGCCTGCTCAACAGCGCTGGTTGCTGTCTTAAGATGTGGCTTCAGGAAGGTGGGGTAGAGTGACCCGGAGCTTGGCTGACAGTCCTCTGGTAGGGAAGGACACAGGAAAACGCAGAAGTGCTTCTTGTCACTTGTGCCTTCCACCTGGTGGTTGCAGAAACAGGCCACAGCCCTTCCCAGCAGGGACACAGTCTTGTGGTGGCAGCGTGTGTCTGTGATTTACCAGTCCGTTCTTCCCTACCTTTCACAGCAGGTCTCAGTCCTGCTTGTGGCCATTACCCTGGGGTTTCATTTGGGGCCGGGGGACCAGACCCTCTCCCTTTCCTGTGGGCACCGTCGCTTTCTCCTCCTGAAGACCCTGGCCTGCGCGCTCCCTGCTAGGCCTCCCTGGCTGCTGAGGCCCAGTGTGCCTCAGTCCCCTTCTTCACATCCTGAGCTTGATTTTCTTCTCAGCGCTCATGAACCACAGAAGTCACCTTATGTAGGTGCTGCTTGGCACGTGCCTTGTTTTGTTTTTCCTGCATCCAAATTGACCAGCACAGAGGCTAGCCGTCTGGTAGGTAGCATGGCACTTCATGAAGAGGACTGAACAGACGGAAAGCATCCTGCGGCAGCTCTGCTTTGGGGATTTGACTCTGGGTGTTCCACCGATGCTGTTAATGACTAGAACGTAGGGCTTGCTTGCTGTGTGCGTGGATGACGTGGAGTGGCTTACCGAATCTTCGTGCCAGCCCCAGGACACAGACCTGAAGAGCCAGAAACCTGGAAATGTTAAATAATTACCTAACTTTTCTGGTTTTCTAGTAGGGATAATCCTCTTTATTCTGGGCTGCTGAGCAGTGGCAGTGTGGGCGTTTGGGTCCCAGGTTCATGGGGCCACGTTGCCTCCCAGAGGGGACTTCTCAGGCTTTGAGGTGCCATTGCCTGGTGCTGAGGAGCTTAGTGACCACCAACCTTTTCTACTTTCATTGCCAGGGAGTGACAGCATGTGACTGCTTGTGATGATAAAAGGCAGTTTTCTCCAAGCCTTCTTAGCATCTGCTTAGGACAGAAGCTGAAGCTCTGCGGGACGAGGAACTTGTTTTCTCTGGAGGTGATGGGATGTCCCATGTAGTATCCTCTGCTGGACTAATTGTTCCTGAGAAGGCTTTTCTGAGTTGTGTTCTCCCAGCAATGTCCTGCTTCCTGTGTTGGCTATTCCATTAGTTTGGGAGAACAGGAAGTTGTAAATGTGCCCTGGGGTCGGCTCTGTTCATGGGTCTGAGAGCTGGATTGCTTCCCCAGACCTGAAGTGATCTCTTGCTGTGAGCCTTGAGAGGGCAGTCTTTGCTCCAGATGTGCTCCTGGGGGTGCCAAGCCGTACGCTGACCTGTCCCCCAGCTGCGATACACCCACTCGGTGGGACCCATTGTCAGAAGGGCCTCCCCCATCCTTTGGCTCGTTCTCTGCGAAGTAGCAGTGGTGCTGAGTTCAGAGCAGCTCCAGCCAAGGTGCTGCTTGAGGGTTAGCCACAGCTTCTGTGCCCACTGGCCATGTCTCCAGCACACACAGGCTGGTGTTGCTGTCTCCTTTGGGGCTAGAGCCCATGAGACCCCCTCTGGCCAAGTCAGCCCAGCCTCTGGCTTTGTGCACAGGGCTCCAGGGGCAGGCATGGCTGTCCCCTGTGTTCCTAGATTTCGGTGGGTCTCGTAAGATGGGAGTGGGGTAAGTGCTCTCAGTTCCCGCCGTGCAGCCTCTGAGAAGGTGGAGTAGGTGTCAGGGCCCTTCCACCAAGTTCCCCTCCCCACAACATGTTGCCCACCACCCTTGGCCTGTCTGCTCCTGCCATCCTTTTAAGCGGAGTTGGGAGCTGTTCCTTCCGTCCGGCTGGTTCTGCATGGCAGTGGCTCCATGGCCCTTCCGGGTATGGGGTATGGCCAGGCCCTTAGCTGCCTTCCCTGGAGTTATTCAGTGCTGGACAGCTTGACTGCTGGGGGAGGAAGGCTTGTGCGTGCAGACCACCTGCCTGGCCCTGTCATTCAGAGGGCAGCCCTCTTCAGAGGTGTCTTCAGGAGGGGCTTGGGGTGTGGGCCTGACCAGAGCCTGTAGAAGGCATTGGGCCTGATTCATGCCGAGCCCGGGGGCCCAACCCAGACGTGTATGGGGTGCTCGAGAGGTGTCCTTGTCTGCCTCAGGAGGGGTGAGAGGAGATGGCCAGCTGTGCCCCTTGTCATCCTGTCTGGCCTGGCCCAGCCTGCTGGCAGGAGAGGCACTGATATTTAGGACCTCAGCTGTGGACCCAGGGGACAATGCTTTTCCTTGGCATGGGGGAAGAGCTCTCCTGTCTCCTGTCCTGTCCCTTCCTGATGGCTCCCTGTCGACTCTGGGCTACCCTAGGTCCTGCCAGGTCAGCCAGGACCTCATGCCAGGGTCCTGATCAGCTGCAGGTGTTCTGGAAGAATGGGTGGAGTGGAGTGGGGTACTGTGGGATGCACAGGGGCCAAGCCGGAGCTGGTCTCTTCCTGTGTCTGTGCTGGCTTCTCTTTGTCGTCCGTGGGCACTTAGCCCTTAGCTAGGGAAGGGGAGAGAGGGCCGGGGTGGGTGGGCCTTACGACTGTCCATTACAGCATCTCCTTCCTGCCTGCAGCAGGTCAATGGCCAGCAAGGAGGGGGGTCCGAGCCGGCGGCGGCGGCAGTGGTGGCAGCGGGAGACAAATGGAAACCTCCACAGGTACTGACCTTAAGCATCCTTGCCCTCAGGCCTGCCCGCCCGCCCGCCTGCCCGCCTGCCTGCCCGCCTACCCGCCTATGCATCCCTGGGCCCAGAGAGAGGGGGTTGGGCGGGAGGAGCCCTAGGGACTCTTCTCTGCCTTCTGGGCAGAGGCTCCTGTCTTGCTCCCTTACCTCCCAGCCTCAGGCCTGGCTCCCGCCTCCCCCCGTAGTGTCCACCCTGCTTCTGCGGTGGCTCACAACCTCGTGTGTCTTCAGGCTGTGGACAGATAGTGATGGTGGTCAGGTGGGGGCTGAACCTGAGCCAGGGTAGGTTGTTCGCCATCAGTGTCACACGAGGGAGCGGGCATGCTGTTTCAGAACAGGATGGGTATTAATAGAAACACGGGTCTTCATTTTGGATCTCAAATTTAAATAAAACAACAAAGCAGAATAATGTGTGAGCCCAAGCATGGGGGTCTGCCTGGGACTCGGGCCAGGCTTCACAGTGGGCGTGGGTAGATCTTGTCTTGCTCTGGTTGTTTCACCCTTGGGAGCTTGTCCTATAGGAGGTGGAGCCAGTCCTTGTCGCTGGGCAGTAGGGTGCTTTGTGCTTCTCCGTGGCAGCGCCTGCCTCCAGGGGGCCCTGGGGGGGCGCTCACCACGGTGGCCTGGGGGCCCTCCTGTGGGCCCCCCAGTACACTGGGGGGAGGGCTGGCTGTAGTGTGCAGCCTGGATCCTAGGAGTTCATAGGGGCTGAAGCAGATGGGCAAAGGGGCCAGGCCGTCCCTCTAGCCAGCCCTCCCCGCCCTGGCTGATGGGAGAAGGGCCTTCTGTTTACGGAGACAAAGAAGAGATTCAAAAGTTTCTGAGGGGCTGGGAGGGGGTTGGCATTGATCACCATGGTGACAGCCTGCTCGAGTCCCAGCCCCCAGCTCTCAGGGCCTCTGTCCCACTAAGGAGAACCGGGCTTGCGGCCAGCTGGGAGGCCCAAGAGGACAAGCCTCAGGGGCCAGACTGGGTCGCCAGAGTGGGGGCCTCCACGCCCCTTCTGCCCTTTGACCTTGTGTTGGAAACCCAATACTTGGGCTGGTCAGGCTGGTGGTTCTTGGGGTTTGGATCAGCTGGCCCTTTCCTGCCTCCTTTGTACCTCTTCTTTGCTCGTAACGTCCGCGTTGGGGATCTGCCTCTCTCCTCCACTGTCCCTCCTGAGGCTGCAGAACACCCCCTCTGGAGGGGGCTGGCGGTGGTCTCTCATTGCAGTTGCTGGGTAGCCCCAGGCCCTCTGAACTGGTGGGCAGGCACGTGTGATCTGACCCTGGACACACACACAGAGTCTTTGGTCTGGTGGCTGTGCTTTTCTTTTTGCTCGCACGGCTATATTCTTTCCCCTGGAAACAGCTTAGAAATGGATTTTGACAAAAGGAATGTAAACTTAATCCTATTGCATCGGCTCTGTCTGCAGCAGGCTGTGCCTGCTCCACCCCCATTCCCCCAAAACCTCTCCGGGTCCTCATGTTCGCTTGGCTAGGGTCTGGCAGGTCCACTTTTCCTCTGTGGCTGGTCTGCTCCTGGCTTCTCTTCCCAGGGGGCTCAGCACAGCCCAGGGAGGAGTCTGGTGGAGGTGGGGTGGAGCCCTGCTCCAGGCTGTTATGGACTGGGAGAGCAGCTCCAGGTTCTCCATAGAAGGCAGGGATGGGGCGGGGGTGCATGGAGGTGTGCCGGGAGGGAGGCCCTTTCCTTTCTCTGCTCCTTGAGTGGTCCCTGGAACTCCACCCAAACAGGGACGCCGAGTCTGTGACATGGCTGGGGCTGTGGGGAGGAATGGGGCAGGGGTGGATGCCACGGTAGTCTAGGAATAAGGGGTCCCTGCACATCCAGAGAACCATGGCCTCTTTTCTCACAAAGGATGGCCAGGGCCACCTCTCTTGTACAACATAATACTGAGGTTCTGGGGTCATGTTTGCTACAAGGGCTGGGCCCCTCCTTCTGCTTGCTGCCTGTCGGTAGCTCCTGAGGAGGCCTTTGTGGCCTGGGCCCTGCAGCCGCTCTGGATTATCGCAAGGCCCCCAAGGTACCTGCCTTCCTCAGTGGCATGTGTCTTGGGTGGGGCGGGCCCACATCCAGGCCAGGCAGGTGACAGTCTGCGGTAGGCCCTGCCTGTCCTGGGAGCGGCCTGGGTTGGGGGCCGTGTGCAGTTGTGCGTGGGGGGGGTGTTCCCGGGCCATTGGAGGGAGGTCTCGAGCGTGTCCTTAATGAGTCCCCTGCTCCCCACCGCCAGGGGACAGACTCCATCAAGATGGAGAACGGGCAGAGCACAGCCGCGAAGCTGGGACTGCCTCCTCTGACGCCTGAGCAGCAAGAGGCCCTCCAGAAGGTGAGAGTGTACCTCCCGGGGAGTTGTGCGCGTGGTGGTGGTGGAGGGCGGTCGGCAGAGGAAGGCGCATCTCCCCACAAGCTGGGCCCCCCAGTGCTCCTCACCACCTTCTCCCGTAGGCCAAGAAGTACGCCATGGAGCAGAGCATCAAGAGCGTGCTGGTGAAGCAGACCATCGCGCACCAGCAGCAGCAGCTCACCAACCTGCAGGTGAGCCGCCGGGCCCTACCCTCCGGCCTCGGTGCTGGCTCTGCTGGAGGCCGCCCCCCCGCCCCTCCCCACCACCTCCACCTCCTCTTCCTCCTCTTCCTCCTCCTGTGCCTGTGGCCGTCCCCACGAGGCGATGTGGTTCTGTTTCTCAAGGACTCGTTCTTGGGGCACCCGGGTTCATCCATGAGGCATGAGTGGCCCAGCCTTACCCATCTGCTGAGTGCCCATGGCCCCCTCCCTGCCCTTTCGCTGTAGCTGTGCCCCGTACCCTGAGTTGGCTCCTCCTCTCGGACTTGAAATTGTCGCCTCAGGTCACCTCTGTGCCCAGGTGACGGTGCAGCATGTAGGGGCGATCCTCCCCATCCCCATGGCCTCGGATAAGAGCGGTCAGGCCCTGACCCTTGCAGTGAGTCCAGATCACCTGAGCTGGGGTCCAGGACAGAGGACAGGCTAGGGGGCTCCTCCAGCAGGGCCCTGCTCTAGCCCTGTGGCCAGAAGCCACAATGGCTGTGGGGAAGAGGCCAGGGCGAGGCTGACAGGTGCCTGGGCCTCGAGCCCCCTGCCCCCCTGCCCAGCCCTCAGGAGATGCCCTGGCTCTTCACTGTGCTCCATCCACACATACTCCCCCTCACCACCACCTCCTCCTCCTTCTCCTCCTCCTCCTCTTCCTCCTCCTCCTCCTCCTCCTCTTCCTCCTCCCCTCCCCCCTCCTCCCCCTCCCTTCCTTCTGCCCCGCCGGCCAGGCTGTGGGGCGGGGCACCTGGGGCTCTGAGGCCCCCCTGGGCAGGTGCCGGCGGCTGGCCAGTTGGCTGGCAGTTTGGGAAGGCAGGCGGACCTCCCTGGCAGGGCGGGGACTCCGGGCCTTGCCGCTGTCTGCGTGAGGTGTGACAAGAGCGGGAGACTGCTCGGCTCCAACAGACTGAACTCTGTCTTTACTGTCTTTCAGATGGCAGCAGTGACAATGGGCTTTGGAGATCCTCTCTCACCTTTGCAATCGGTCAATAGACATGCTCACTTCTTCCGGGGCTCATGTCCTTAGTCAGGGCTAGAGGGGGGCAGTGCAGCCCGCGTGCTGGGGACCTTGCTCCCCTAGCCGGCCCTGCCCGCCAGCTCGGGACGAGCGCAGCAGAGCGCCAGGCGTGGCGGGGCCAGTGGTGTGGGCGGGCACCCACCCGAGACCGCCCCTGGGGAGGCCTCCATCTGCTCTGAGGTCCCGCCTTAAAACTAACCGGCCAGGTAACTGCGGAGGGCAGCAGGCCAGGAGGGTAGCTGCCCACGCCAGGCCCACCTGCACCCATGTCGCCTGCACGCACAAGGCGCAGCGCCTGGGCCTCCAGCTCTGCCGGTCTCCAGGCTGCACGGGCTCCTGGGTTGGGGTCAGGCCCCCGAGGAGAGAAGAGTCCTAACTCACGGCCCCATCAGACCCTGGAGGGAGGATGGATGGATGGGGTGGGGGTGGGGGGCTGGGGGGTCCCAAGCAAGCAGGAGAGGGAAGGGCAATGACTTGGTCCTCTGGGCCTGGCTGTCAGCAAGGTGTAGGGGCCATGCAGCCAGGGAGCAGGCAGGGGCTGGGCTGAGCTCAGTGGGCCAGGGAGGAGGCAGAGGCGGTAGCTGAGGCCTTGGCTGCCACGGGCGGAGGAGTCTGGGAAGGAGATGCTCCTCCATCCCCCAGAGCTGAGGAGGAGGCCAGACCCCGCTCCACGGAGTCTGAGGGGGAAACATGGCTCTTTCCTGGGGGTCTTCCCTGAATGCGCTGCTCTCACAGGGGAGATGTGGCCCTGTCTTTGAGGGCCAGACAGACCCAGTATCTTGTCTGGAAAGTGTCTGTCTGCGGGGAGATGTCAGGGAGAGGGCTCTTGGCCCACCTGCTGTGGGGAACCCCACACTGAAGAGGAGACATGCTCCTATCCTGGGGAATTTTGACCTAAGGGGCAGATACGGTTTCACGTTGGGGTACCTGGTGCAAGTGGGGACACAGTTCCACCTTTGGTGGTCCTTGGTCTCAGCGGGGGCCTGAGGCCTACTTGTCAGGAGCCCAGTTTGAGGAGGACAGTCCCATTTGGGGGGAATTCCTAGTTTGGGGGATAGGTGGACCTGATTTTTAGGCTCCTCTCTGAAGGAGGGGAAGGCTTGGCCTATATACTAGGTCAGCTGGTGTCTGAAGAGGGTCTCCAGTTGTGGGGGCCTTTAGAGGGTGAGGGAAGCCCCTGTTTATGGAGAAGCTAGAGCCAGGACCCCATCTTCTTTGCCTGTCCTGGGCCTATGGTGTCTTCCCCAGAGCTCAGCTCCTCCTGGTGGCCCGCTGCGTGTGGCTGTGGAAACCCCCCCTGCCTAGCACATCGTGTAGTGGTGGCAGGGGTGGGAACCCCATCCCTGAGGGCCTGGAGCAGTCCCTTGGCCCCAGCTCGCCCCAGTGCAAGGCATGTGTGCCCAAGCGGAGCTCTGGGCCTGCTGGGCCTGTTACCTCCCCGCTCCAGGAGCCCTGGGGCTTCTCTTTTTGGCAGTTCTGCCACCTTCTGAGGGTCCTTGGTGCTGCAGATGTGAGCTCCAGCCAGCCCTTTTTGTCAGGTGCTCAGCACATGGGGGTTTGCAGAATGCTGAGCCCCAACCTGAGTTGGCCCTGCATGAGCAGCTGCTCCTTGTTCTCTCTGCAGGGGCCCCCATCTGGGCTCCTGACCTCCTCCCCTGGGCTCTCTTCTGGGCAGCAGCTGCCCTGTCTTCTGCCCCTCTCTCGCCTCCACACTAGTGGGTCCCTCCAGCTTGGATGGCTTCCCCCCCCCTCTTCTGTCCGAGCACTTGGCCAGGACCCTGGGAGGATCTGCCACCGGCGCCTGGGGGACCTGGTCCCCAGACTGGAAGGGGGCAGGGTGGGAGGGCATGCAGCCCTGCCTCCTGACCACCCATCAGCTTTGCTGCCAGTCTGCCCAGGACCTGCATGGGCTGGGGTGCGCCCGGGTCCTACCTTTGGGCCCGGCCTTCTGTCCTGGGGGCAGGGTCCTACTGACCCCTGCCACCCTGCCTGCAGGAGCTGAGCCTGCACCGCGCTGCCGCGTGGGGAGCCCTCCCCACGGCGGAGCTGGGTAGGTGGGCCAGGAGGGGAGTGGGCTGCCCAGCCTCTTACCACCCCCTCACAAGCCAGTGGCTCTCTCTCCCCTTGTGTCCTGCTCCAGATGGCAGCTCAGCGGCAGCGGGCACTGGCCATCATGTGCCGGGTCTACGTGGGTTCCATCTACTATGAGCTCGGGGAAGACACCATCCGCCAGGCTTTTGCTCCCTTTGGACCCATCAAGAGCATTGACATGTCCTGGGACTCCGTCACCATGAAACACAAGGTGGGCTTTAGTCTGCCCCTGCCCCGCCCCTTCCCACCTTGGGCTGTGCTGGCCTGACCACATGCTCCTGTACCCAGGGCTTTGCCTTTGTGGAGTACGAGGTCCCAGAAGCGGCACAGCTTGCCTTGGAGCAGATGAACTCAGTGATGTTAGGAGGCAGGAACATCAAGGTGAGGGCCGGGGACGTGGGGCTCCGGGCTCAGGACAGTTGCACTCTGTCTTCAGTCACCCCAGCTGTGCTGAGCAGCCTCTCTGAAAGCCTGAAGAGGCCAGGCCTGTGCTGACTGGGGCTCTGTCCCCTGCCTCTCTCCCAGGTAGGGAGACCTAGCAACATAGGGCAGGCCCAGCCCATCATAGACCAGCTAGCTGAAGAGGCACGAGCCTTCAACCGCATCTACGTGGCTTCTGTGCACCAGGACCTTTCAGACGACGATATCAAGAGCGTATTTGAGGCCTTTGGCAAGATCAAGTCCTGCACGCTCGCCCGGGACCCTACAACTGGCAAGCACAAGGGTTATGGTTTCATTGGTGAGTTCGGAGAGACTGAGGTGAGGGTGGGGCCCACCTGGCACTGTGGCTAACCCTCACTGCTGCTCCTGCCCTGCAGAGTATGAGAAGGCCCAGTCGTCCCAGGATGCCGTGTCTTCCATGAACCTTTTTGATCTGGGTGGCCAGTACTTGCGGGTGGGCAAGGCTGTTACACCCCCCATGCCCCTGCTTACACCTGCCACACCTGGAGGCCTCCCGCCTGCTGCTGCTGTGGCCGCAGCTGCAGCCACAGCCAAGATCACGGCTCAGGTGAGGGCTGATCTAGTCACATACTTGATTTGTGGGTGACAGCTTCTCCCTCCTTCATCCTTTGGGGGTTGGCTCTGTGTGTGGTCTTGAGCAGAGGCAGCCAGATCAAGGACTGAGTGTGGTGGCCTTCTGGGTTGCAGGAAGCAGTGGCTGGTGCAGCGGTGCTGGGTACCCTGGCCACACCTGGACTGGTGTCCCCTGCACTGACTCTGGCCCAGCCTCTGGGGGCTTTACCCCAGGCTGTCATGGCTGCCCAGGCCCCAGGAGTCATCACAGGTGAGCCTGGGAGGGGCAAGGCTTCCCTTCTTCCCTTGCCAGTCCTCTGGGCATAGCCCTCTACACCCATGGACATTGCTCAGCTATGGCCACGTGGTGCTGGGTGCCTTCCTGGGAAGGGTGGAGATGGGGGAAGAGTAACTGCTGGACCTGGTGGGTTTGCTGTAGGTGTGACCCCAGCCCGGCCTCCCATTCCGGTCACCATCCCTTCTGTGGGAGTGGTAAACCCCATCCTGGCCAGCCCCCCAACACTGGGCCTCCTGGAGCCCAAGAAGGAGAAGGAAGAAGAGGAGCTATTTCCCGAGTCTGAGCGGCCTGAGATGCTGAGCGAGCAGGAGCACATGAGCATCTCCGGCAGCAGCGCCCGCCACATGGTGATGCAGAAGCTGCTCCGCAAGCAGGAGGTGGGCAGCGGGTGCTGGTGGGGTGGGCAGGGGGAGTGATCCAGCAGCTATAGCTTTCAGCTGTCCCTCCTCGCACAGTCCACAGTGATGGTTCTGCGCAACATGGTGGACCCCAAGGACATCGACGACGACCTGGAGGGGGAGGTGACCGAGGAGTGTGGCAAGTTTGGTGCTGTCAACCGCGTCATCATCTACCAGGAGAAGCAGGGCGAGGAGGAGGATGCGGAGATCATCGTCAAGATTTTTGTGGAGTTCTCCATAGCATCCGAGACTCACAAGGCCATCCAGGCCCTCAACGGGCGCTGGTTTGCTGGCCGCAAGGTGGTGGCTGAAGTATATGACCAGGAGCGTTTTGATAACAGTGACCTTTCTGCGTGACCTTGGCCCTGTTCCCTGGACTTGCACTTGCTCCTTGTTTCCTCTGGGTTTTATAGGGTGATTGATGTGCTGGTTGGTGTCTCAGGCCAGCAGCCCCGTGGGGATAAAGGTGCAGATGCTGTTGACCCTCAACATCCCTGTGTGGCAGTGGTCCTGTGCTTCTGGGCTCCCTGGGGCCGGCCTGGGGGAAGGGGGTGTGGCTGAAGGAAAGCGGCGGGGAGGGGCACCTTGGAGCCCTGCAAGACCCGGGTTGGGTTGGGGCGGGGGGGGGGGGGGGGGCAGCGGCCGTGCGCCGAGGCGCCCCTGCTGCCTCGCCCCGCACTCCGTATCACCTGTTCCCGCGCAGTACTGGGGGGAGGCCCGTACCTGGAGGGCGGGGGGGCGGGGGGGCGGAGGCCGAGGCCCCGGGACGCGACCCGGCTGCCCGCGGGAGCCCGTTCCTGGCGGGACTTCATGTCCCATGGTGCTCTGCGCCCGCGCACGGCTGCGGAGCTTCCCGGCGGGCGGTGCGCGGGGCCGCTACGGGTTCTCGGAGGCGCCGGCGCCGCGGGGCCTTGTGGGGGTTGCAGTTCCCGGAGGCGCTGGGCGGCGAGGGCGGGCCTCGGCTTCCCGGCGGGCTGCGCGGCGGCCGGCGGTTGTCGGCGGGGCAGTCCGGCGGGCAGCGGCGGCCGTCCTGGCTGCGGCACAGCGGCGGGCGAGCGGGCTGGGCGGGATGCGGGGCCGCCGCCGCCTCCCCGGAGTCTGAGCGCGGCCGGCCGCGCGCCCTCCCCGCCCCGGCCGCACCCCGCCCCCCAGCGCGGGCCGCCTCGGGTCGAGCGCTCCGAGCGCGGCCGGGCCCAGCGCCGCCGCCGCCGCCCCTCCCCCGCCCGCCGCCGGGCTCATGCGGACCGAGCCCCGCCCCCCGGCCGAGCCCGCCGCCCGCGCCCGCGCCTGAGCCCGCCGCCCGCCCGCACCATGCTCAAGTGCATCCCGCTGTGGCGCTGCAACCGGCACGTGGAGTCGGTGGACAAGCGGCACTGCTCGCTGCAGGCCGTGCCCGAGGAGATCTACCGCTACAGCCGCAGCCTGGAGGAGCTGCTGCTCGACGCCAACCAGCTGCGCGAGCTGCCCAAGGTGAGCGGGCGGGGGGGCTGCAGGTGGGCCCGGGCGGGGGGGCTGCAGGTGGGCCCGGCCCTGGCGCCGCCGCCCCGCCCGCCGCTGCCTCCCTGAGGCTGCCCCGGAGGAGAGGCTGGAGGAAGCGGGTCGCGGGAGGATTTCCTTTCTGGACACGGTGCCGAGTGGCCGGTGCCTGGGGGCTGCGAGCCCCCAAGGGCGTGGCGGGCGCGGAGGGCCGGCTCTGGCCCCCGACCTGCGGTCCCCCTCTGCTGCTCCCGTCGCCTTTGTTTTTTTCTGTCTCTCCGTAGGCATCGAACTCTTGCCACAGGCTTGGGCGGGGTGGCCGGGGGCCGGGGGCTCCTCCCGGGTGGGTGGAGTCTGCAGGGGAGCACACAGCCACCCAACCAGGAGGTGAACTTCTCAGCTAGGGCTCGCTCGCCTGGGGTCCATCGTGTGGCGGGAGGGTGGCAGGGACGCGTCCGAGGTGACGTGAAGGGACCAGGTACTCAAAGTTAGGAAGTTGGAAGCGTTGGCAAGAGGAGGGCACGCGTCTTTCCTTCTCTTGCTGCAGGGGGAGGTGATGGGGCAGGACCCCGGGTTCCTGCGTGGCCTGGGCCAGGCAGAGGCCCGTGGGAGCTGCGTCTGCTCCGGAGGGGCCCCCCGCCACAGTCCGTCCTCCCCTGACCCCTCTCCCTGCCCACAGCCTTTCTTCCGGCTGCTGAACCTCCGCAAGCTGGGTCTGAGTGACAACGAGATCCAGCGCTTGCCTCCTGAGGTGGCCAACTTTATGCAGCTGGTGGAGCTGGACGTGTCCCGGAACGGTGCGAGCCCAGCATGGGCTGGGGTGGAGCCCGGGGTGGCGGGAAGGGCTTTGAGTTCTCGGAGACTCCGGCTGTCACTCCAAGGTGACCTCTGTCCCGCTGCAGACATCCCCGAGATCCCCGAGAGCATCAAGTTCTGCAAGGCTCTAGAGATCGCGGACTTCAGTGGGAACCCTCTGTCTAGGTGGGTGGTGGCCACAGCAGGGGCAGTAGCGGGCGCGGGGCCTGCACAGCCCCCTCCTGGACACCTGAGGTCCCCTGGTCCCCTGCTTCTGCCGTAGGCTCCCTGAAGGCTTCACTCAGCTGCGCAGCCTGGCTCACCTGGCCCTGAATGATGTGTCCCTGCAGGCGCTGCCCGGGGACGTGGGCAAGTGAGTGTTCTCCAGGGCGGGGGGCCCGGCCCAGACCCACTCCTCTGCCCGCCGCCCCGGCTTCCATCATGCCCCACCCTGATCTCTCTTTCAGCCTCGCCAACCTGGTGACCCTGGAGCTCCGGGAGAACCTGCTCAAGTCCTTGCCCTCGTGAGTGGGCTTGGGTCTCTTGCTGGCACCGGCTCGGCCGCGGTCCTGGGGGCCCTTGGCTCACGTGGCCACAGCACAACCTGCTGTTTGTTCCGTAGGTCTCTGTCCTTCCTGGTCAAGCTGGAACAGCTGGATCTGGGAGGCAATGAGCTGGAAGTACTGGTGCGGAGAGGGCGGGGCCGTGGCGGGTGAGGCGAGGCGGGCGAACCCTGGGCTGTTACTCTGACCCCATTGCTCTGTCCTTGTCTTTTTTTGCAGCCCGACACCCTCGGGGCTCTGCCCAACCTCCGGGAACTGTGGCTGGACCGGAACCAGTTGTCGGCACTGCCCCCGGTGAGTGAGGGTGCGTCAGCCCCTGGCTCGCGCCTGGCCGTGCCCTGACCCTCCGCACCCACCCGCAGGAGCTGGGGAATCTGCGGCGCCTGGTGTGCCTGGACGTGTCGGAGAACCGGCTGGAGGAGTTGCCCGCGGAGCTCGGCGGCCTGCTGCTGCTCACTGACCTGCTGCTTTCCCAGAACCTGCTGCAGAGGCTTCCTGATGGCATCGGTCAGCGCCAGCCTGGGCACTGGGAGGGGCGTGGGTGGCCGTGAGGCCTGGCCCAGAGGAGGGTCCTGGGGGGAGGGCCTTGACTGCTTGGGCTCCGAGAGAGGCCCCGAGAAGGGGGCAGGATGCTGGGGGCGTGGGGAAGGCCGGGCGGGGAGGTCACCAGGGCATGCAGAGCCGTCCTCTCTGGGGCTGGGGAGGGCGGTGGGGAGGGTGCTGCCCTGGGCCGGAGCGGGGATCTGAGCTGTGAGCTGCTCGGGCCCTCCAACCCCTGCAGCCCGTCGCCCCTTCTCCCCAACACCAGGTCAGCTGAAGCAGCTGTCCATCCTGAAGGTGGACCAGAACCGTCTGTGCGAGGTGACTGAGGCCATCGGTGACTGCGAGAATCTCTCGGAGCTGATCCTCACTGAGAACCTGCTGACGGTACGGCCCAGCCTGGCAGGACCGGGGGAGCAGGGATAGGGCGGCGCGGCGCGGGCCCAGCCTTCTGCCTGGACGGGAGGCTGCCGGTGGGAAGCAGGTGCTGGGGCTGCCCTGAGGGGTGCTCCTCTCCTTCCTGGCGGCTTTCTGTCAACCTCTGGCCGTCCTCTTCGTGCCCAGGCTCTGCCTCGGTCTTTGGGGAAGCTGACCAAGCTGACCAACCTCAATGCAGACCGGAACCGCTTGGAGGTGCTGCCACCGGAGATTGGAGGCTGTGCGGCCCTCAGCGTTCTCTCCTTGAGGGACAACCGCCTGGCCACCCTGCCAGCCGAGCTCGCCCACACGGCTGAGTTACATGTGCTGGACGTGGCCGGGAACCGGTGAGTGCCCACACCCCCCCCCCCACCGGGCTGGCCGTGCCCACCATCCCCCGCCCCCACCGAGCTGGCCGTGCCCACCATCCCCACCACCACCGAGCTGACCGTGCCCACCGTCCCCCCCCCACTGAGCTGGCCGTGCCCACCGTCCCCACCACCATCGAGCTGACTGTGCCCACCGCCCCCCCCCCACTGAGCTGGCCGTGCCCACTGTCCCCCCCCCACCGACCTGGCCGTGTCCACTGTCCTTCCCCCCCCCCCACCGAGCTGGCCGTGCCCACCGCCCACCCCCCCCCGAGCTGGCTGTGCCCACCGTCCCCCCCCCCCACCGACCTGGCCGTGCCCACTGTCCCCCCCCCCCCACCGAGCTGGCTGTGCCCACCGTCCCCCCCCACCACCGACCTGGCCGTGCCCACTGTCCCCCCCCCCCCCCCACCGAGCTGGCCATGCTCACTGTCCCCCCCACCACCGACCTGGCCGTGCCCACTGTCCTTCCCCCCCCCACCAAGCTGGCCGTGCCCACCGCCCCCTCCCCCACCGAGCTAGCCGTGCCCACTGTCCCCCCCACCACCGACCTGGCCGTGCCCACCGTCCCCCCCCCCCCACCGACCTGGCCATGCCCACTGTCCTTCCCCCCCCCCCCAGCTGGCCGTGCCCACCGCTCCCCCCCACCGAGCTGGCTGTGCCCACCGTCCCCCCCACCACCGACCTGGCCGTGCCCACCGTACCCCCCACACACCCGAGCTGGCCGTGCCCACTGTCCGTACACCCCCCCCACTGAGCTGACCGTGCCCACTGGCCACCAGGCTGCAGAGTCTGCCGTTTGCGCTCACCCACCTCAACCTCAAGGCTCTATGGCTCGCTGAGAACCAGGCACAACCGATGCTCCGGTTCCAGACGGAGGATGATGCTCAGACCGGCGAGAAGGTGCTCACCTGTTACCTGCTGCCCCAGCAGCCCCCACCCAGCCTTGGTAGGTTGCTGACGACTGGCAGCTGGGAACTGGGGTGGGGGTGGGGTATGGTCTCAGACAAGCGGGGCTCCCTAATGTGCATTTCCCTTAGAGGAATCAGGGCAGCAGAGCAGCCCTTCGGAGAGCTGGAGCGATGCCCCGCCCAGCCGCGTCAGCGTCATCCAGTTTCTGGAGGTCCCCGTGAGCAGCGATGATGCCGAGGGAGCTGCTGCCGAGAAGCGGGTATGGCGAGGGGCTCCCTGGGTGGGCTGCTTCCTCCCTGCCCTCACCTGACCCCACCCTGCCCCACCCCGTGCCCTTGTGCACATTGCAGGGCCTGCAGCGCCGGGCCACACCTCACCCCAGCGAGCTGAAGGTGATGAAGAGGGGTGTTGAGGAGCGTCGCGGTGAAGCCTATTCCTGGAGGCCTGAGTCCAGGCCGCCCTCGCCCCTCGAGGAGGTGCCTGTGGGAACCCGCACTGTGCCCAAGGGACACCAGCCTGGCAGGCTTGCACCTCTTGGGAGCTCTGGGTGTCTTGTCATCCTGGGTGTGGGGCTCTGAGGGCTCAGGGTGGCTGGGGCGGGTGGGGGATGAGCCTGTTGGGGGGTCCAGGGCCATGTGTGCTGTGCCCTCCCTTGGAGCAGGGTCATGTCATGCGAAGGCTACTGGGGCAGCTGCAGGGGAGCGTGTGCTGTAGACGTGCGGGGCAGGAGCACGGTGGGTTGCCAGAGGTGGCATAGGGGTTGGAGCGTGAGGCCCCGGGGTCGGTGTCCTCCACAGGTTTTCACGCCACCTGCAGGGGCATCACTAGCTCTGCTGTTAAGAGCTGGGATCATAGTCCTGCAAGCCTGGTTCTGCCGCTTGAGCTTCTAGCGTCAAGGGCAAAGGGAAGCTTTAGGATCCCTAGGGGTGCAGCAGAGTGCCCGTGACACCTGGGGGATGTAGAGTGCCCCTCCCGCCCCCCCCCCCCCCCCCACAAAGCTGCTGTTCACACAGCTGTGCTCCATCAGGGCCCCTGGCTGTTCTCAGGCTGGTGTCCTCCGGGGGCTCCTCATTGTCTTGCTTTCAGGAAGAGCTCTGGGAGGTCCCCAAAAGCATCTTTGCATGTCATCCATTCGGTCTGATGGCAGCATGACTTGCCCGCGGACTGGGATGGACGGCCCCCACCGTGCCGGACTGAGCCCGCCAGGGGTGCTGTAGACTGACCCGCTGCCCCACCCGCTCCAGGACAAGAGGCTGAGCACGGAGTCCGGCCTGAGCGAGGATTCGCAGCCGTCCACAGGCACCGCCTCCCAAGGTGAACCTGAGGGGTCACCGGCAGAGACCCAGGGGCTGAGCCAGCAGGAAGCCGCCCCCAACGCCCAGGAGGAGGCTGTGGAGGAGGAGACGTACGAGGAGGTGAGGCTGGCGCCGGAGGCCAAGCAGACGTGTAGGCGGGACCCGTCAGTGTGCGGCTGGGCCTCACGGTGGGCTCTCCCCGCTGGAGCTCGGCCGGGCCTCGCCCCCCCCCCCGGGTCCGTTCCCACAAGTTCCCTTGCAGGCTCTTTCCCGGCCCTGAGTGCCGTGTCCGACGCCATGCTACTCAGAGGCCCTGGGGGGGCGACCTGCCACCATCTCACGGCTGGCTTCACACAGCCCACAGTGCGCTTTGCAGAGGACACGCTGCTGCTGCCCCCAGCGGGGGAGGATGGCGAGAGCGAGGAGGGGCAGCTGGAGGCGCCCTGGCCCCTGCCTGGCGGGAGGCAGCGTCTCATCCGCAAGGACACACCACACTACAAGAAGCACTTCAAGATCTCCAAGCTGCCCCAGCCCGAGGCCGTTGTGGCTCTGCTGCAGGGGGCGCAGCCGGACGGTGAGGGCCCGGCAGGGGCTGGGGGCTGGCACAACGGCCCCCACACGCCCTGGGCTCCACGAGCCGAGGAGGAGGCCGAGGAGGACGAGGAGGAGGAGGAGGAGGAGGAGGCGGCAGTGGCCGAGGAGGACAAGGAGGAGGCCGTGGTCTCTGCGCCCTCCATCAAGGTGGGTCTCTCCTCACAATCCCTCTCGACTCCGGGCTGCCCTGTCCCCGCAGCGTCTCCTCTGCTGCTTGTCAGCCCGCGGCCCGAGTCTGGCTGCCAGGGGAGGGCGCTCCCCAAGGGCTGCTGCTCTCCACACCCTCCTGGGCTGGGTTCAGATGGGCGCTCCGAGGCCCCATCCCCGGGGTCAGGCGGCCCTGCCATAGCTGCCCGGACTCTTGTTTCTTTTTGTGTCCTCCTCAGAGCTGGGCTTCAGGCCTGCTGGACCCTCACCCACATCCTCTCCCCGGTCCTCAGGTGGCTCTTGGGCCCGCCCAGGGTCCTGCCTGCTTCCCGGGGGCATCTCACCCCCTCAGCATGCCTGTGCTTCTGACGTCAAGGTCTCGCCTTGCACACGGGCGTGATGCCGTGGCTGCTGAGGGCCCTAGGTGGCTGGTATCCGGGACAGCCGGGCACGGCCTCAGCCTGCTGTGGGGTCCCCTGGACCAGCTGAGCCCGTCCTGTGTGATGGTGGTGGCGGTGGTGGCGGTGGTGGCGGTGGTGGCGGCCACAGTCCTGGACTAGAAAGGACCCCACGCCCAGGGAGGGGCCGGCGCTCGGGCTGCGGGAGCTTGGTGTGGTCGTGCCTCCCTTCTGCTCTTGGCGGGGCCGGGTGAGGCGGTGGCGGGGCGGGGGCGGTGGCTCACCTGCATGCCTTCGCTGGTCCCGTCCTAACAGGGGGTGTCGTTTGACCAGGCCAATAACCTGCTGATAGAGCCCGCACGCATTGAGGAGGAAGAGGTCTGTACTCGCTCTGTGCTCTGTGTCCCGGGCTGTGGCCTTGCTTCCTGGGCTGCGGGCGCTCGCTCCTCCGGCCCCCCGCACGCCTGTGCAGACCCCTGCCCCTTAAGAGCTTCTGCGTACCCCTTAGGGTTGGGGCGTGCCGGCCCCTGACACAGGCAACAGCACCAGCATGGGCCCCGGGGAAGGCAGCAGTGTCAGAGGCGGGTGTGCAGGAGGGGGCGGGGCGCGGGCCTCCAGCCAGGCTGTGCTCTGCCCTGGCAGGTGCCCGTCCCTGCGCAGACCCCCCCGCCCCCGCCAGGCCCACAGCAGCCCCCAGACAGCAAGTGTCTGTTCTGTTTCTAGCTGACGCTCACCATCGTGCGGCAGACAGGGGGCCTGGGCATCAGCATCGCCGGTGGCAAGGGCTCTACTCCCTACAAGGGGGACGACGAGGTGAGGAGCCGTGCCGCCTCGGGGACCCCTCTCCCAGCGCCCTGTTTTCCCGTGAGGCCTGTGTGGTCCTGCGGGAAGTTGTGCCGCACCTTCCGACGTCTCGGTGCACTTTGTTCCGGGCCCCTGCTCACCTCAGGGCCCCCTGCCCAGGTGCCCGACCCTGACGGCGGCCCAGGCGGGTTACTTAGCTCCCCCCTTCAGTGGCCTGCGCCGGGCTTGGGGCTGAGAGTCATCCCGGGAGGTCAGCCTGTGCCTTCCAGCTGCTAGCCCGTGGGACAGGCCGGGCCGGGCCCTCAGGGCCTCTGTGCTCTCGCTCTCCGTTCAGCTCCCGCTTCTTCCTTAGGGCATATTCATCTCACGGGTGTCCGAGGAGGGCCCCGCAGCCCGGGCAGGGGTCCGGGTGGGCGACAAGCTCCTCGAGGTGAGTTGGCGACACGTCTCAGGGTCCACGCAGCCCTGGCCATCAGGGCAGGAGCCCAGGGGTGCAGGCGCTGGCTGTGCCGGGAGCAGCGGCTGGGGAGGCGGTCAGTCCTCTAGCAGCGGGGCAGGGGCTTCCGCGGAGGCTGCGTGCGTGTGCTGACCGGGTGGGCGCGCCGGGGCGAGTCTGATGGCGGCCGGCCCTTCCTGCGGGGGCCCAGAAGGGGCAGTGGACGGGGGCCACCAGCCAGTCGCGCGTCCGCCCAGGCAGGGCTGAGGTCCCATCATAGCTTTGGGAGGAGCTGCTGTGGCCCCCTGGGTAGGGAGAGCTGAGCTGGAGGGAGGGAGCCTCACGGAGCCGGGGTCAGGGTGAGGCGCAGGGTCAGACGCCCGGTGAGCTCAGGCACCGGAGGCATCTTGCGTCTGGGGCTGCTTGGGTTGGGGACGGGCGGGGGAACCACAGGGCCCGGGTGTCCCCGTGTCCCCGTCAGCCGCTCGCATCCTTCCCCCCGGGGTCACACAGGTTGGGGGGTGGTCCGCAGCGGAAGTGTGCACAGAGCCCTCGTGCGGCCGCAGCCCCGTCCTGACACGCGTCCCGCTCCTGCTGTGCAGGTGAACGGCGTGGCCTTACACGGCGCGGAGCACCACCAGGCTGTGGAGGCGCTGCGGGGCGCAGGCACCACCGTGCAGATGCGGCTGTGGCGGGAGCGCATGGTGGAGCCCGAGAACGCGGTCACTGTCACGCCGCTGCGGCCTGAGGACGACTACAGCCCGCGGGAACGGCGGGGAGCCGGCCTGCGCCTGCCCCTGCTCCAGGCCGAGGCCGCCGGGCCCCTCCGCCAGCGGCACGTGGCCTGCCTTGTGCGCAGCGAGAAGGGCCTAGGCTTTAGCATCGCCGGCGGGAAAGGCTCCACACCTTACCGGGCTGGCGATGGGGTGAGGCAGGGGTGTGGGGGGCCGGGCGGGGAGGGGGCCGGGCAGAGACTGGGACTCAGTGCCTCCGGCCCTCCTTTCCGCCCCAGGGCATCTTCATCTCGCGCATCGCAGAGGGGGGCGCTGCCCACCGGGCAGGCACCCTGCAGGTCGGCGACCGTGTCCTCTCGGTGAGTGGGGGGCACGGGGCCTATGTACTGCCCTGTCCGCTCCGCTCCCCCACAGGGCCCCCTGACTGGCCCCCCTCTTGCAGATCAACGGGGTGGACATGACCGAGGCCAGGCACGACCACGCCGTCTCCTTGCTGACCGCCGCGTCCCCCACCATCGCCCTGCTGCTGGAGCGGGAGGCCGGGGGGCCCCTTCCCCCCAGCCCTCTGCCACACTCCCCCCCACCCCCTGTCGCAGCCCCCAGCACTGTGGTCACTGCCAGCCCTGGAGAGTCTGGGCCGCTCAGGCTGGCTCCTAGCCTGCTGGCTGCCACCTTGGAGGGGCCATACCCGGTGGAGGTAAGACCCAGGCCTCCCTTACCTGTGCCCGACTCTCCCCACGTCTCCCCACAAAGTTGTAGGTGTGGATGTTAGTTCCTCTGGGCAGGAAAGCAGGTGCTCTCGCCCTCCAGGCCCACTGCCTCACCATGTGGCCCACGTGCCTTGAGGTGCCAGGGCCCCTCGCCCCTGAGGACCTGACTGCAGCTGCTGGGGCCCATACACCCCCTATGCTGGAGAAGCTCCCCGGGCAGCTCCAGGGGGGTTGTTCAGCCAACCCCTTGTGTCCCTTGGCGTCCCCAGGAGATCTGCCTCCCGAGAGCCGGGGGCCCACTGGGGCTCAGCATCGTTGGGGGCTCTGACCACTCCAGCCACCCGTTTGGTATCCAGGAGCCTGGCGTGTTCATCTCCAAGGTAGTGCAGGCCCCACACGCTGTCTGTGTACGAGGGCCCAGCCGGCCGCGGGGCAGCAAGGCCTCCAGCCCGCTGAACGTTGTCCTCCCCTGACAGGTGCTCCCACGGGGCCTGGCCGCACGCAGTGGCCTTCGGGTTGGGGACCGCATCCTGGCAGTGAACGGTCAGGACATTCGGGAGGCCACGCACCAGGAGGCGGTTAGCGCCCTGCTCCGGCCCTGCCTGGAGCTGGTCTTGCTCGTGAGGAGGGACCCGCCACCCCCGGGCATGCGGGAGCTCTGCATCCAGAAGGCCCCCGGGGAGAAGCTGGGCATCAGCGTTCGAGGGGGCGCCAAGGGCCACGCGGGGAACCCCTGTGACCCCACGGACGAGGGCATCTTCATTTCCAAGGTGAGGGCCCCTCCTTGGCCAGACCCACCCCATGGGATTCCTTGGGGCAGGGAAGAGGCCCCCCGACGTCTGAGGCCTGGGTCTCTGCAGGTGAGCCCCACGGGAGCGGCCGGGCGCGATGGCCGGCTGCGGGTGGGGCTGCGGCTGCTGGAGGTGAACCAACAGAGCCTGCTCGGCCTGACACACGGCGAGGCCGTGCAGCTGCTGCGCAGCGTGGGCGACACCCTCACCGTGCTCGTCTGTGACGGCTTCGACACCAGCACCGTGGCCCCCGCTGAGGTCAGTGCCTGCCGCCTCGGTCCTCCGCCCCCGTGACGACTGACCGTGGGCATCTCTCCGTGTGCACGCCTCGGGGAGTGCTCAGCCTTCGGCAGGTGGAGTGCGGGTTGGGGGGTTAGTGCCA
Organism: Vulpes lagopus; assembly: GCF_018345385.1. Taxonomy (NCBI): domain Eukaryota; kingdom Metazoa; phylum Chordata; class Mammalia; order Carnivora; family Canidae; genus Vulpes; species Vulpes lagopus. The sequence continues at coordinate 905,417 of NC_054832.1, forward strand.
GGCCGTGGTCCAGGCACCCGCTCCCGGTGAGCAGAGGTTCAGCCCAGGGAAGACGGGGCACGAGGGCATGTGGAACGACCAGGCCCTGGGAGGGGAGACGGAGCCGCGAGCTTCCAGGCAGGCAGCACGTGCAGGTTTGGGGGGGTCTAAGCCAGGCAGGTGGCCCCTGGGGCTGTACCTGCAGACCCGGCTGGGAACCCCAGCCTCTCTGGGCGCCGTCCTCTGCTGGCAGCTCCTCAGCAGACAACTTGTTCCCAGGACTTTGAACCTCAGAGCAGAAGCTGGGGTGGGGGTATGGCACATGGGGCCCCTGCTGTCCTCCTGCCCACTCCCCCAGAGCGAGGGCCGGGGTCATGCCTGCCTGCAGCCCACCCAGGCCTCTGAGGGCTCTCACCCGCACAGGGACGGGGCAGTCACTCGGGTCGGCCTGCGAGCACTGGGTCTGTGGGGCAGCCACTTCCGGCCAGCGAGGGGTGGACGGGAACGGAGCCTGGGCTCGTGCCCCACTGGGCACCCGGGCGCCGGGCTGGGCCCCATGCCGGCCCCTCCCTGCATTTTCCTGCGGAGGCCTGGAGAAGGTGGTCCTGGAGGAGGCTCTGCTTTTACTTTTTTCCTTGTGTTAGAGTTTTCGGGTGTTTTAATTTGTACGTTTGCTGATTTTAAAGCTGTTATCAAACAGAGGAAAGTGGCTGCACAGGCCTGAACATCTGAAAGTGATGTGTCCCCGAGTTCCGGGGGGCACCCACACCTGGTGCAGGGTGCTGGCTCCCCGTGGCACGCCAGCCAGCCCGGGGTCGGGGCGGGGGGCCCTGTGTGCTGCAGCCTGGGCGCTCAGCCTCATGTGCTGATGCACGTTCTGAACATCAGCCTCCTGTTTTGTGGGATATAAACCTTTGGGTCAATTTTGCTTTTGAAGAAGGGTTTCTTTGCAGTTGTAAAATTCTAAATTTTTTTGAATTAATTTTTTTTATTCTGTGTCTTTTGGATTCAGGATTTTGTGTAGAAAAGTCTCCCCGTTTCAAAGTTCTCCCCGTCCTACGTCGTCCTACATTTCTTTTCCGTACCAGTGGAAGTTTTCAGAGGCAGGGCGGTGTGATCCTCCTGGGAGTGTTTCTGGGGGGAGTGGCTGTGTTGTGTCGGCAGTGGAGCCTGAGCGCCCAGGTCCCCGCGGGCCCGGCCATGTGGGGCCGCCCTTGTGCCGGTGTCCTCAGCCGCCGCACGGGGCCCTGGGTACGGTCACTGTCCGCTGCACCGTCATCTCTAATTGGCCACGTGACCTGTTTTTCTTACTTTAGAAGACTTCGGACTGGTTTTTGAGTGTTTGCTAACCTGGGGGTTCTGTGACGGGCGGGATGAGTAGAGGTCAGCTTGGATTTCAGAGCTCTGTCCACGCAGGAGCGTGTGTGCGCCGAGCCCGTTGGTGGATGGCCGTGGCTTCCTTGTTAGTCTGGATCTCGGCGGCAGCCCCTCGGATCTGCCCCAGGACCTCTGCCTGGGTGACAGCGGCAGCCAGTGGCCTTGCCTCATGTTGACTCGAAGGGGCTGGATGTTTGCTGCAGTTCGTGAAGCCACAGGGCGTGGGCCGGGCGTTCCCTGGGTCCTCACCCTGCCCACCCAGCTCTCCGTAAACCGCCCCCGTGCGCCTCCAGCCCTGTGGGCATCGGGGTCCTACAGGTGTCCTGTGAACCCCGCTCAGGTTCTGGAAACTGGCCTTGGTGCCACGTCCCTGTAGCTGCACTCCCCACGCGGCTGGAGGCCCCACTTCTGCAGTGGGTGCTGCGCAGCTCGTGGGCCGCTGCCCCTGCCTGCTGTGGAGCCCTGGGCAGATGCCGGGCTTTCCTCTGCCTCAGGGGCCTCGTCTGGGCGGCGTCTGCTTCTGGGCTTCCAGGGCGTGCCCACCGGCCTGCCCTCTGGTCACATCCCTCCCTGGTGGCCGGCTCACCAGCCCGCTCAGCGGCCAGCGGGCGTCTTCCAGCGGCTTTCTCGGAGAGTCCCTGGCCTGGTCCACACTCACCTGCCCCCTCCGGCCCCCTGTGCCCATCGCCCTGCCGCCTTCCGCACACGCGTCTCCCTTCCCTCTATCTGTCCGTGTCGGTGAGCGGGAGGGCGTGGGGGTGTGGGCTGCGGCCAGCGGGTCTGGAGCCTGACCAAAGCCGTGAGTTTGTCCTGTTGTCTTTGGTGTCGGTTCCTCGCCCAACATGGGGCTTGAACTCATGATCCTGAGACCTACCAAGAGTCACGGGCTCCTCCAGCTGGGACAGTGTCCTGGGACTCTTTGTTGTTGTTTTTTATTTTACTTTAATTTTTTTTTTAAGATTTTATTTATTCATGAGAGACCCAGGGAGAGAGGCAGAAACAGGCTGAGGGAGAAGCAGGCTCCATGAAGGGAGCCCGACGTGGGACTTGATCCCAGGTCTCCAAGATCAGGCCCCAGGCCGAAGGCGGCGCTAAACCGCTGAGCCACCCGAGCTGTCCTAAATTTTATTTTCTTTTTAAAAGATTTTGTTTATTCATGAGACACAGAGAGAGGCAGAGACACAGGCAGAGGGAGAAGCAGGGTCCCTGCAGGGAGCCCGACATGGGACTCGATCCCGGGACCTCGGGAGACGACCTGACCCAAAGGCAGATGCTCAACCACTGAGCCACCAGGTGTCCCAAAATACTGTGTTTTTAAGGCACTGGAAGTAGTTGTTTGTGTCGTTAGGCTCCCAGCTAGGTGTACCCCGGGCCTCCCGTGTTTTCAGGGACGGTTGTGATACCTGTGTTTCTCTCTCTGTGTGTCTCATGAATAAATCTTAAAAAAAAATGTAAATAAATACATCAAATAACTTTTAAGATTTTATTTATTCCTGAGAGACACAGAGAGAGAGACACAGGCAGAGGGAGAAGCAGGCTCCCTGCAGGGAGCCCGACGTGGGGCTCGATCACGGGTCTCCAGGATCACGCCCTGAGCTGAAGGTGGCGCTAAACCGCTGAGCCACCCGAGCTGTCCCATAAAATAATTCTAAGTTTAGAAAAAAGTGGCAGGAACAGGCCACAGAATCCCGCCCTCGCAGCCTGTGTGCCTCCCCGGCCCCCATGGTGTCCCTCGTAGCCGAGGGCTGAGTCCAGGGGCACCCGCTGGCCCACCTCGCTGACCTGACCTGGTGCAGAGCCCCGTGGCCGCTCGAGGCAGGTTGGAGTGGGTGCGTTTCTGACCAGGTTACCCCAGTGTGTGTCCCCCCCCAGCCTCCGGACGGGCGTGGATGGCTGTGCGTCCTGTCACTGGCAGCCTCCACATCGTGTCCCCAGGCTTCCCCACTCGAAGGGACTCTTTCCCCTTGGAACGTGGGGTGTACCTCGGGGACGTGAGAGTGTTGGACACCCTGCTTCTCGTCACATTTCCACCCGCCGCCCCCAGCACCCGGGGCTGCTCTTGGCGTCGGTCCCGTGGTGGTCCCAACAGGGATGTTGTAGATCCGTCCCCTGCGCCCGCCTGTTGGCCGTGGGCCGGCCGCCACGGGAGCACCCCCTTCCCCGCGTGCTGTCCCCGCGGCCTCACCGGCCTCTCGTTCCACAGGGGCAGCGTGGCCGGCGGGCGGGCTCCTGACGTGGCTCATCTGTGAGCCGCCTGCTGCCCTCCCGGCCTGCGTCACGTTCCCCCGAGGACGGAGAGTGCTGTTCCCGAGCCAGGTCTGCGCCCCGTGTGCTCCCGGCCTCGGGACCTGCTGCAGCTGGGCTCGTGGATGGGAGCGCACGTGGCCCTGGGGGGCAGTTCACGGCAGGCCTCAACCCGGAGGCTGCCCCGTCCCTCCCCGTCCCTCCCCCCTCCTTGTCCCAGCTCTGTCCCTCCCCGTCCCTCCCCGTTCCTGCCCATCCCTCTACCTGCGCCCGTCCCTCCTCCTGTGCTGTCCCTCTCTGTCCCTCCACCAGCCCCGTCCCTGCCCGTCCCTCTGCCTGCCCCTGCCCACCTGGCCTGAAGGCCCCGCCTCTCCAGGCCACCTGAGGCCTTTGGACAAGCGTCTTCCAGAAGTCGGAATGTGGGCGCCTCAGCGTGTTCTTAAATCTGCTCGTGTCAGAGTCCGTGTGCTGGTCGGGCCTCCGTCCCGCGTGTTCCCGCCGCGCCCGCATCTCTCGGGTGTTGCCCGCCGCGCCCACCTGCGTCGTGAGTGGTGCCATGTGTCCTGACGGCGTCCCTGCGGGGGCGCCTCTATCCTCACCCCCGTGGGGCTGCTGCCCTCCCCTCATCCGTGCTCTCTGCCGGCCGCCGGCGTGGGGGCTGCGCCCGCTCTGGTTCCTCCCCATGGTCAAGGCCGAGCTCCAGGCTCCATGTGGGCCTGGGGGACAGCCACCCGTGTCTCCATCCGCCTGCGTTCCCGCTCTCGCCCCCCACCCCTGCTGCCCGGCAGACAGTGGGCTCCCCTGTGCTCACAGCCGTGTTGCTCCGGCATCGTGTCCTTTATTTCAGTCTATCCCGGGCGCTCGTGCTGCAGGTTCCAGAAGCGGCGTGTGAGTGCGAGCGGGGTCTTGTGCGGGCACCCACTGCCCGCTGTCCACTGCCTGCCCCCCGCCGTGTGGTCACCCCTCTGCTTCCTGGGCTCCCCGTCCACAGTTGGCCTCCCCGGCCTCCTGTCACGTGTCCAAATGGCCGCTGGTGCCCACAACATGCATCCATGACTCGTGGCTACCCCGTGTCACAGACAGTAGCCCAGGTGGCCCACAGGGCCGGTCACGATCCCCCCACCGCCGCAAGGCTGCCATAGCCGTGTGCTCACCACCAGGTTTTCGGCTGGGGCTCTGGCCGGCCCCTGGAGGGGACCTTGGACCAGGGAGGGTGGTGGCCCTGACCTTAGCGCGCCCCTCTCGTCTCCTCAGGTGTCCCCAGGCGTCATCGCTAACCCCTTCGCGGCAGGCGTCGGCCGCCGGAACAGTCTGGAGAGCGTCTCCTCCATCGATCGGGAGCTGAGCCCTGACGGCTGTGGCAAGGTCAGAGCGCCGACAGCGGCTGCCCCCAGGCCGGAGGGCCTGAGGCTGGCCGTCCCTGACCTGTGTCCCCTCTGCCCGCAGGAGAAGGAGCCGCCGGGACCAACCCCACAGTGGGGACTGGAGGCCGTGGTGCGTGTCCGGGCGCCCCTGCCCTACACACGGGGCTTCCGTGCACGCCCAGCCCCGGCGCCCACTTCCCTGTCCCCTGCCTTGCATCCGCAGGCCCCTTGCAGCGCTGCCAACTCTGCTGCCAGGGTCGGCACCTCTGGTCCCCGCACCTGGCACTGGCAGTGTCGTGTCCAGGTCACACCCCCGGCCTGGTCACAGAGACCCGGGGGACGGGGCTTCCCGGTAGGGCCTGCAGGGGCGCACTGGCCGGGGGCACCCATGCCAGGGCCCTGCCTCCTCCTGGAGCCAGCCCTGAGGCAGTGGAGGGTGCGGGCGGCCTCCTAGGAAGCCCCCTCCCCTGACTCACCTGCGCGGGAGGTCAGCCCGGAGGGACCCCGACACCAGACATGGGGGCAGGCAGCACGGAGCTCTGGGTCTCGCCCCCTCTCCAAGAGCCATAGCGGCTGCCAGGAGGCCGTGCCCGGGAGAGAGGGCGGGGGCTGCCACGGGCTTTAGTGCAGACCTTTGTTCCTTAGGCAGGGACAACTGAGCGGGGGTGCCCGGCATCCCCTGCTCACATCCCTTCCAAGTATAGGGTAGTGGGGGTGCTCGTGGAGCAACTGCCGCCCTGCATCGGGGAGCCTGGGGCCTCCAGGCCGTGGCCTTCGGTGGGGCTCCCTCGTGCTGGCTGCACCGTGGTTTCGGCCTGGGCTGGGGTCAGCTGGGGAACCGAGGAGCAGCTTCTGGCAGCCCCCCCCCCCCCCCCCCCCCCCCCCCCGTTCCCAGCAACTCCTTGTGGGGTCTCAGCCCTGCCTGACCCTCCCCCGGCACTGCCTGATCCCTGCAGGTGCCACCTGGGACCACAGGAGGGAAGACGGCCGAGGGTCCCCGCTCCCCGAGCTGCCAGCAGGTGAGCACACGCCAGGCAGGGGTACAGGACGGTGCCCCCTCCTCCACAGAGGCGGTGCCCGGGGACAGCACCCGCCAGCCGCCCCTACCTATGCCCCGGGGCAGACATAGCTGGGGGGGGGCAAGCTGAGCCTGCTGAGGCTCCCGGGTCTACTGCATGGGGGCGGTGGACAGGGGTCAGCCCTGGCAGTGCCCTCTGGTGGGGTGGCTCCAGTGGGTCTTTTCCCCACATCCCCACTCCCTCACCTGGATCCCAGTCTGACCTGGCCCCACCCTGCCCTTCCCTGAGAAAACCCGCGTGGGCCTGGCCAGGGGCTCGGTGGGCCCAGACGTAGAGGTGATGCCCTCTGAGCGCTCTGGGCCGGGCGTGGGAGTCAGGGCTGGGGGAGGCTGCAGCCGGGACAAGGGTCCTCGCTGGCTCAGGTGCATCCCCTTCCCTAGCCCCCGTCCCCACCCTCTCCGGACGCGCTGCCCACCAACGTGAAGCAAGCCTACAGGACCTTTGCTGCTGTGCCCGGCCCTCACCCGCTGCAGGACACCCCTGCTCAGGTACGCAGCCGGGCCCCTGCTGGCACGTGTGCCTGGGGGGCGTGTGCCCCGAGGGGCCAGGTCTCAGGACCCACTTCCCACAGCCCCCCACACCTGGGCCCATGGCCTCCCCGGAGCAGCTCTCTTTCCGTGAGCGGCAGAAATACTTTGAGCTGGAGGTACGGGTGCCCCAGGCCGAGGGCCCCCCCAAGCGCGTGTCACTGGTGGGTGCTGATGACCTGCGCAAGATGCAGGAGGAGGAAGGTAGGTGTGCACGGGGGCGGGCGGGGCAGGCGGGTGGGCGTCCAGGTCTCACCCCCCAACCCCCACCTCAGCCCGAAAGTTGCAGCAGAAGAGGGCGCAGCTGATGCGGGAGGCAGAGGACGGCGCGCTGAGCCTGGACCTGGACGGGGAGGCCCCCGACGACGAGGAGCCCGAGGAGCCGCCGCCCTGGGCCGGCCCTGCTGCAGGGTGAGGGGCAGCACCTAACGTCTCCCCGGGATCCCCATGCCAGTGGCCCCCCACCCACCTGGTCCTCCTGCCTTGTCTTCCGGCCCAGGCTCAGCCCCTCGTCCCCCCAGCCTCTCGGAGGTGGCGCCCCGGTGCGCACGGCCAAAGCGGAGCGGCGCCATCAGGAGCGGCTGCGCGTGCAGAGCCCCGAGCTGTCCGCGCCCGTGCCCGACCGGGCTCTGTCCCCTGCTGAGCGCCGAGCCCTGGAGGCCGAGAAGCGCGCCCTGTGGAGGGCGGCCAGGTGAGGCCCTGGTGGCCGCGGGAGGCCTGCCCGGCCCCACTGCCCCCCCCCCCCCCGCCCCCGCGCGCCTGCCACCCAGCCCCGCCTCCCATTTGCCACAGGATGAAGTCCCTCGAGCAGGACGCCCTCCGCGCACAGATGGTTCTCAGCAAGTCGCAGGAGGGCCGGAGCCGGCGGGGGCCCCTGGAGCGGCTGGCTGAGGCCCCCTCGCCCGCGCCCACCCCCTCACCCACCCCCGTGGAAGGTCTGTGGCCAGTCTTGGGGGGGGGGCGCCCTGCAGCCCAGACCTCTGCCAATGCCTACTTCTTGTCCCCCCAGACCTCGGGCCCCAGACCAGCAACTCCCCTGGACGCCTGGTGAGGAGCCAGCAGCTGTTGGCCGCCCTGCACCCCTCCCCAGACTCCCCCTCCTCTGCCCCTCTTCACGCTCTCTGCCTTTCTCCCTCACGCTGTCCTTTCAAGGCCTTGTCTGGGAGGAAGTTTGACTACAGGGTGTTTGCAGCCCTTCCTTCTTCCAGACCTGTCTGTGAGCTGCAGGTACCAGGCCCGTCGGCAGGACAGCCACGCGCTCCTCCTGCGGCCCTGTGCCCGCCCCCAGGCCTGTCCCCCTCCCTCTGCCTGTCTTCATCCTGTTCCGTGTGCGCGGGGCTCAGCGGGGACCCCAGGCTGTCGGGGGCGGCTGCCGGCAGGCCTGGGGTGCCGTCCTGACCTAATCCTTCTCCCCTTCACAGTCCCCAGATTTTGCTGAGGAGCTGAGGTCCCTGGAACCGTCTCCCAGCCCTGGTGAGTGGCAGGCTAGGCCCAGGGGGCAGCCAGGGTGCCTGGCCCCCCATCAGCTCGCTCAGCCCCCTGCCTCTGCCCACCAGGCCTACAGGAGGAGGACGGAGAGGTGGCCATGGTGCTTCTGGGCAGGCCATCGCCGGGCACCATGGGCCCCGAGGAGGTGACACTGTGCAGCAGCCGCCGCCCAGTGCGGCCAGGACGCCGTGGCCTGGGCCCCGTGCCCTCCTAGAGGCACCAGGACCTCCCCTGGACTTGGGGTAGGGGCCCTGCCAGCTGCACCACCACCCTTGCCCTGAGTCTTTTAACCTGGGTGTTAGCATTTTAAAGAGATCCCTCAGGAGTTCTGGCCGCCGACTAACTGCCCCCTCCCCAGCTGGCACCCATTGGCAAGACTGTAACTAGTGATGTTTGTACAACCAAAGACTCTATTTTGTGGTTTAAAAGGAATAAAATTGACTACGTTTTACCTCTCGTCCGTTCATCTGTCTCACACCTCCAGCCCCCGACCCCCTGCCCCCCACCAGGCTGGGAGCCACGGGGAGGCCCTGAACTCCACAGCCCAACCCCGTGCTGGGCTCGGGTCCGGCCCAGATGGGACGGGCTGCCCACTGCCTGCGAACCAGGGTCCTCTGGCTGGGGCCCCTGCCTCGCCCCGCTCCGCTCCCCGCGTGGGCACGTGCACACAGCAGGACACGAGCCGTCCGGGGCCCGCAGTCCCACAGCCCAAGCTTTATTGGGGCCCGGCGCTAGAGGACCCCCCCGGGGAGCAGCACCCGCACAGGGAGCAGCACCTGCAGCTGCTCAGCAGGCGGCCGTCGGGCCTTGGTGACAAAGATGCGGAAGTGCCCCAGGCGCGCCGCCCGGAACTGCGCGGGGCCGTGCTCGGGCTCGTCCGCGGGCCGCAGCAGCGACAACGCTCCCGCTCCAGGAGCCCCCGGCTCCAGCTCCTGCGCCAGGCCCGGCCGCGCGGCCCCCAGCTGCTGCCGCAGCACGGGGAACAGGTCCAGCTCGTGCAGGTCGAACACCAGGGGCTTCCCCTTTCCTGCGGGGCAGGCCGGTCAGCGGGGGCCCCCTCCCGCGGCCTCACCCGAGCACCCCCAGCAGCGCCAGCCGGATCCTCGGGCTGCGGGTGGGCGGGGTTCACCGCGTCCACGTAGTTGGTGTCCTGGTAGCGCAGGAAGACGGCTGCCGGGCCCGAAGGGTCGATGACAAGGGGCCACCTAGGAGCGGCCACCAGGTCACTGTCACACCCAGCCCTCAGCTCGCGTCCCACCCAACCCAGGCCACTGACCGGCCATCAGCGTGGATGCGGTCACCCACGTCCTTCATCAGAACGTCATGCAGCTCAGAGACCTGGCATTTCAGCCCAGGCATCTCCTCCTCTTCTGTGGGGTCATAAGGGGAGGAGCCAGAGGGAGGACCCGATGCCCGGTCCCCCTCCCTGGGCCCGGGACCCCCGCCCGCCAGACCTGCCCACCCTCCTGGGTCTGCTCCCACAGCTCCAGCCTGGCCATGGCCAGCGTCTCCTCAGCTCTCTGGGCCTCCAGCTGTAGCTTGTCCACCTGGGCCCCTGCGTCCTTGATGGCCTGCGGGGGAGCCCACACTCTGCTCACGGCGGGGCTTCACCCCCTCCAATGCCACCCCGGGAGGCCGCTGCTGGAAAGTGACACCTACGGCGGGGGCAGGTGGGGGGGCACGACCCCAGAAGCTCACCCACCTGCAGGGTGAGCTCAGCCTGCCTGGCGCACCGCCCTTCACACTCGTCCTGCTCCGTGATCCTCCGGTTGAGCTCACAGTAGGCCTGCGGCAGCGGGGCAGCCCCTCGTCAGCGGTCAGCGGGCCTCCCTGCCCGGCCGCCAGCCGCCCCCCGCCCCTACTCCCCCGCCCCCCACACACACCTGGGGCGCTCACCTGGGTCTGCCGCTGCTGCTGTGCCTTAGAAAGCTGTTGCACCTTGAGGTTCAAGCTGGGGTGGGGGGGCCGGTCAGAGGCGCTCCTGGCCCTCCCCCTGCCCTCCCCCCTGCCCTCCCCCAGCCTCACCGCTTGGCCTCTGCCTCCTGCTGCCGCTCGGCCTCCATGCTCCGGAGCATGGCGTCGGTGAGGCCCAGGTCCCATGGCTGCAGCACACTGACCACGGCGTCCAGGGAGGCCACCTAGGGACCGAGCACGCCCGTGAGGAGCTCCGAGCCTCTGCTCATCGTAGATAAGAAGGGCACCAGCGGGCAGAAACGTGGCTCTCCCCGCTCGCCCTCGGGGTCCCGAAGCCTTGCCCACGGTGGTGCAGCACCCCCAAAACTGAGACGCCCAAGGCTCCTCTGGGCCTCCCTGCCGAGACCAAGCAGGGCCTGCACATCCCTTTCCCCCTCCGCTCCCTGCTCCACACCCCCACGGGCTGTCCCCGGGGCCCTGCAGGTGAGCACCCCGGGCTGAGCCCCCATCCCGCCGCTGCCGGGGAGGGGTGCTCCTAGCCGCCCCGCACACACCTGCTCTGGGATGCTACCGTCATCTGCGCACACCCGGGGGTCGGCTCCGAGCTTCAGCAGCACCTCCACGGCCTCCAGGTGCCCCCCAAAGGCTGCTCGGTACAGCGGGGTCCGGCCGAAGGCGCCCTGCGTGAGGGGCTCCTGAGCAAGACTGGGGGGTGCGGGGGGCGGCGGGCGGGCGCCCCCGGCCCCTGCCCCGGCCCGGCGCCCATCTTGCTGTTGGGGCTGGCGCCCTGCTCTGCCAGCAGCTGGATGGCACGGGCCTGGCCGCCTCCGCCACCTCCGACAGCGCCGTGTTCCCACTGAGGTCCTGGCTCTCCACGACACGCGCCCCGCCCGCCCCGGCCCCCGCCCCCCTACCCTACCCTACCCCGCCCCCCACCCGCCCCCTGATCCCGACCCCTACCCCCGGCCCCCGCCCCCCGACCTCCCACAGGAAGGACCCCCTGGAGTCACCATCAAGGGCCTCCTCCCATAGCCAGGCCCGCTGCCGCTCTGCCCGCCTCCTGCTCCCTCTGCACCAGGGCCACGGAGGCCTGCGGACACAGCCGCTCCTCCGCCCGCAGGCAGCGCCGCCGCCCCCACCCCCAGCAGCCTCCCCCGGGCCGGGTCCCGCTCACGCACCGCACCTCCCGCTGCAGCTGCTCCAGCTGCTCCAGGTAATCCCGGGGCGCCCGCCACGGCCCAGCTCCTTCCTGGCCAGGAGCCGCCGGAAGGCTCCCTGGAGGACAGTGGCCGCCCGGATCTCGGCAGCTAGCCCTGGGGGGGAGGAGGCTCAGGGGTCCTGGTCCCCCCCAAGCTGCCATCCACGCAGTCCAGGGGGGCCCGATCTGTCACCCCGTCCAACCAGCCCAGGCCCAGAAAGGTTCTAAAATCCACAAAGGCCGGACGCCGAGCCTCCCGACCTCAGGGCTGCAATGCGAGCCCCCCTGGGGTGTAGACAGCACTTAAAAACAAGATATTTAAAATCTATGAAAGAGGCCACAGTGCAGACAACTGGGGGGGGCATGAGAACCCCCGGAAGCCGCTGGAGACCACCTGGAGGAGTCAGCAGGGAACCTGGGGAAATGGCCTGGGACAGAGAGGTCCCCATGCACCCCTACGGGAGCCGCCCCGTCAACTGCACCCTGGCTCCCACATACAGAGGGGGTGGCCCGGCAGAGGCCCCTGGGGCTCAGAGGAGGCAGCTCGAGGTGCCGGGGACCGCGCGTCCCCACGTGGCCACAGTGGAAGGTCTGAGCAGACGGCCGAGCTGGGATCCCCACCTGCACCAGCCCGCGGGCCCTCTGCCTACCAGGGTTGGGTGGGTCCCCTCTCTGGGCCTCCGTGTCCCCTTCTCTGAAACAGGGCAACGGTGGCAGTCACACCCCACTGGGCTCCCCAAAGTGAGTAACTGCCCCCATGAGCTTCTGTGGCTCTTCTCCATCACTGCGGTGACCATGCTGAGCGGGGACAGCAGGATGGGGCTGGCCCAGGGCCTGGCCCTTCCGGAGGGACCAAGGAGGCCGTGTGCAGGAGGTGGGGATGGTGAGGCGGGGACCCCGCAGAAGCAGGGCCTCCGGATGGCGCACACTAGCAACGGTTTAGAGATGAAGTTCAGAAAAAGTTCCTGAAATACATCTTAAGGAGTCACAAAAATACACCAGGAAGCAAAACGACCGGCATCGCTCACATCCCAAGGGGGTGCTTGAAGCGCAGTGAGCGCATCAGCCGAGCTCCTCGGCGCCCGCGCTCTCCTGACGCCTTCCTGGCTCACGGCCACAGTAAGTCACCGTGGGCGACTGGGGGTCCACACGACCCGACAGGAAACAACAGTTCAAGAGGAGTCGAGCCGCGACCCCCCCTCGGCAGGGGCAGGTGCAAGCCGTCAGGATGCGCCAGGGGTGCGGGCGAGCGGTCCTCGCCAGGGGTGGGCTTCAACAGCAGCACCCAAGGGACGTCAGCACCCAAGGGGCGGCCGCTCCCAGGCCGGCCGAGGCGTTTGGCAGGTCACAGCGCCCGGGGGAGACACCGTGCGTGAGACCCAGCGCGCGCAGCACGGCTTCGGGCTTGTGCTTGCCAGACTTAGCTGATAAAAATACAAAACACAATTTTGGAGAAGTATGTGAGCAAAAGGGTTCGTTGTTTATCCGGAATCCAAGTTTAAACGAGGGCCCTGCGCGTTATCCGGCGGCCCCGGCGGGGACCCTGAAGGGCTCCATCGCTAAGGCCCCTGCACTTACTCAGCCTTGGCGGGACCGAGGCGGTCTGGGGCTGCCCCCGGCCGCCGTGAATCCCTCGCAGGACAAGAACATCGTCCCGAGCTTTAGCAAACCTCCAAATCTTTTTTTCCTTGAGAGACAGAGAGTGTGTGTGCGCGCAAGGGGCAGGAACGGAGAATCCCAAGCACACGCCGCACCCAGCACGGAGCCCGACGCGGCCTCGATCCCACAACCCCGAGATCGCGAGCGGAAACCAAGACTCGGATGCTCAACCGGCGGAGCCCGGGTGCCCCTCCAAAGTTCTTAACGTAGAACGCACAGCGAAATAATAATAATAATCAGCGAAATGAAGAAGCACAGCGTGACTAAGAAGACGATAAACAGCAGCAGGAGCCCCAGACAGCTGCCGAGCCGCTCCTGGACGCCGAGCTCAAGGGGCGAGTGCGGGGAATGAAGAGGCAGATCAAAAAGTCTGGGCGGGGATCCCTGGGGGGCTCAGCGGTTTAGCACCGCCTTTGGCTCAGGTTGTGACCCCGGGGTCCCGGGATCGAATCCCATGTCGGGCTCCCCGCAGGGAGCCTGCTTCTCCCTCTCCTGGGTCTCTGCCTCCCTCTCTGTCTCTCATGAATGAATGAATAAATGAATGAATGAATGAATGAATCTTAAAAAAAAAAAAAGTCTGGGCAGGAACTGGAAACAATAAAGGACCAAATGGAAGTTTGAGACTGTGAAAACACAAAACCTGAAGTTGAGAGACGGATGGGAGAGCTCTTAGCGGCGTAGCAGACGCGGCTGCACACGGACCGGTAACCTGGAGCGCCACGCGAAGGGAAGGGACATGGTCGGAGCAAAGGCGCAGGGATGGAAGGAAAGGTCTGATCACAGGGTCTCGAGGACGGGGACGAGGGAGCAACATTCAAAGAACTTTTCAAGGCTGACAGACATCCAGTCACAGCACTGACATGCGTTATAAATTCAAGCAGGTTAGTGGAAAACAAGCGGGCAACGCACACTCCGCAAAGCACCCCACGGTAACACAGCTCAAAACTAGACAGGCCGGGGAGCCTGCAGGTTAGTGGAAGGAAGGGACGCCCAGGCGGCTCCGTCGGTTGAGCATCTGAGTCTTGGTTTTGGCTCAGGCCGTGACCTCAGGGCCGTGACCTCAGGGCCGTGACGGGATGGAGCCTCCCTCAGGTTCCACGTTGGGCGTGGAGTCCGCTACGGATTCTCCCTCTCGCCCTGCCCATCCTTCCGCTCGCTCTCTCTCTAAAGTGAATAAATCAATCTTAAATAAATTAGTTAAAGGAAAAAAGATATATTACCTTTGAAGGGGTAAAAATAAATAAATGAATAAGGGCACCTGGGTGACTCAGTCCGTTAAGCATCTGCCTTCGGCTCAGGTCAGAATCTCAGGGTCCTGGGATCGAGCCCTGCATTGGGCGCTCTGCTCAGCGGGGAGTCTGCTTCTCCCTCTCCCTCAGCCCCCTCCCCCACTGATGCTCGCTCTCTCAAATAAATGTATATATTTTTTAATTTAAGGAAAAATAAACACATCTTTGGGCAAGCAGACCATAGAGGGGCCCCCTCGGCAGCTGGTCTCGCTGGGGAGACTAACGGAGGGCAGGGCAATGCCGGCAGAAGAGAGCAGCCCAGCTGGGTGTGCAGGTGCAGGCGGGGCTGTGGTTCAACAGGGAGAGCACACCTGTGAGTGAATACGCACCAAACAACACTAACGTCACAAATAAATGAGCGTTAAACAGCACGTACATGGGAGGAAGGTAGATAGAGCGGTTAAGAGTGCTCAGGGCCGGGCAATGTCAGGGCAGCGAGAGTCATGCTGGGCTTGAGCGCTCCGGAGCAGGTGCGCCCCGTGTGAGCCCCCCTCGAGCACGGTGACGTCTGTGGCTTGCTCCTAGCTGATACGGCCTGGCGAGGGCAACGTGGTACTCATGATGACGTCGTACTCCACAGGGTTTCCTCTCAGCACACTGGCCTTAGAGAAGCCGAGGCCGTGCTGGGGAACCGCGGCCTTCAGTGGGATTGAAGAGCGCCCGCGGCCAGCCGCCACCGAGAGCCAGGACTCAGGCCTGCACCACAGGACACAAACCCGCAGACAGTGCCAGAGACCTGTGCTGCGTGCCTCCCACTCGAGCCTCCGGATGAGGCTGCGGCCCCAGCGAGTGTCCAGATGGCAGCTGGAGCCCACGGGACGGTGCTGCCTTAGGTGGCTAAGCGTGTGCTCCGTCGTCGGGCAGCAACAGGAAATACAAAGCTATGCCCAGCTGCTGGCGGCAGGTAAGCTCTAAGGCAAACAGCCTCGCTGGAGCTACAGGGAACCATCCCAAGCCACACGGGAGCAGCCGGCCGAGGCAGCAGGGCTCTTACACGCTGGCGGCATCTGGTAACGGCTCCGGAGTACATCGAGGAAAACTATGAAGAGAAGCTGATAAACCTACAATCATAGCGGGGCCGTCGGCGCGCCTGTCAGTACTCGCCAGAGCCCAGCGCCCGGTAAGCCAGCGAGGACAGGGAAGGCGTCCGCGGCGCCGCCACTCCTTGGGCTGATGGGCTGAGCGCGGGAGGCAACTCTCTCCACGCGCCCCGGGAAGATGCCAAAATTGGCTACGACCTGAGCTAAAAAGCTCATTTTGATAAATATCACATGGTTGAAGTCATTTAAAAAATACACTTTCTGAATAAAGTTGAATCAAGCCTAAAATCAAATAAAAATTAAGTAGAGACACCCATGTGTTTGGAAGTTCTGAAACACGTTTTAAATAGCCCAAGTGTCAGAGGAGAAAACAGAAAGAACGTGACACAGTCTGTTGAAGCAAATGTTCACGAGCAGCCCGCGTGGGCCCCGCCGGGCGCTGCCCGAGACCCTGGCGGCTCCACCGCGGCCCCGGCCCCGCAGCGCAGCACGAGGGGAAATGAGCTTTTGTTATTTTTTCTTAAAGCTTTATTGATTTCTGGGCATCCCGGGTAGCTCAGCGGTTTAGCGCCGCCTTCGGCCCAGGGCGCGATCCTGGAGACCCGGGATCGAGTCCCACGTCGGGCTCCCTGCGGGGAGCCTGCTTCTCCCTCTGCCTGGGTCTCTGCTTCTCTCTCTGGGTCTCTCATGAATAAATAAATAATCTTAAAAAAAAAAAAAAAGATTTATTGATTTCTGTTGAGAGCGGGGAGGGCCAGTGGGAGGGGGGACCCCCAGCAGACTGCCACGGCCGGTCCCCTCCTCCGTCCCACGGACCGGGGGGACAGACGCCAGGGCGTGACGTGCACACACACGCACACACCCCGCGAGGCTCAGGAGGCCCAGGGCCCCGGCGTGACCGGCGGGGAGAGGCCCGCGGGAGGGGAGGCACCAGAGCGGCCCGGAGCACCTGCGGCCACGCACGGGAGGAGGAAGAGCAATCTGGGGGGAACCGGGCAGCAGGAACCGAAGACCCGCCCGTGGCCACGCCGCCCCGCCCCGAATGGTGAGATAGCGGAGGATTTGTCGCTGGCTCCTTTACTTCCTGGCGTAGCTGCCCACTTTTACGAGTAAAGGGATGGGGGCCTCCTTCTGAGCTGGTGGCAGCCCCCCCCCCCCCCCCCCCGCGCACACGTGCTCCTCTCCGTGCTCTCGCTGCTACAGGGTCAGGTGACAGGAACGGGCAGCTCAGAACTGCGCCGCCTCAGGAGCTGCGACAAGCGGGATACCCCTGAACTCCCAGATGGAAGCCCGAGGGGCGCTGATGGGCGGCCTGGATGTCCTCAGGGGGAAGCCAGCGCCCTGCCCCTGCGCCTCCCAGGCGCTGCACCCACTGCCCAGACTCCAGAGGATCCGCACCGGGGCCCCCAGCACGGCGACCGTCCACGGGTGAGCGTGGGGGCTTCTGTCGGGCAGGCCGCGCGGGGGTTCTGTAGACCCAGCAGGGGGACCGGCCGCCAGGAGGCAGGCGCCCGCCCCACGGCCCACAGACAAGCAGCCCCCTCCCGTGGTGGGTGAGGCCCCAGGATGAGGGGCAGCCCGGCCTCCGCCGCCGAGAGCCACTGGGCCGCAGAACCCGAGAGATGCCACCGCGGCCGCACGAGTGCGGTGTTAGCACCACCCCACGAGGAACGCGGGGGCCGCCTCCGCCACGGCCGAGACACACACGCCAGGAGCCAGGAGCAGCGGCAGGGGGGCTCCCTCGCCATCTCCCAGGGGTCTAGCCGGCCCCGGCCCCTCCTGTCCACCATCTGGAGTCTGCTGGGGGATCTCGGTTCCCAGTGGGAGCTTCCACCCGGCGACACGACAGTGGCTGGAACCGCACACCCAGGCCTCCGCCTGAGCATCTGTCCCACAGACAAGGACGGGCATTTCTGTACCACCTGCGGTGACAGGCTCTGACTGCAGGGGCAGCTCCCTGGTCCTCACGGGGACCAGGATGACCACGTCTGGGACCCAGGTATCCCCTGGGGTGCGAGAACTGACGAGGATTCCCACCGTCCACGTGCAGACCCCAGGCCTGCGGCTGCCCTGCTGAGGGCACACGGCGGGTGGAGGGCCCGTGGGGGACGGAAGTTCTGAGGAGCAGACACAGCCACGATCCAGAAACGGGGGCAGCACGGGCAGCGCGTACCTTCTCCTTTCTTGTTACACACACCTGTAAATATTAACTGGTGCCTCTTTTTACTCTATTCTCTAATTTTTAAAAAATGATTTTATTTATTTACTTTAGATGGACAGAGAGCGCACACAGGAGGGACGGGCAGGGGCAGAGGGAGAGAGAGAAACCCCAAGCAGATTCCCGCTGAGCCCGGAGCCCAACCCGGGCCGACCCCACGGCCCTGCCATCACGATCTGAGCCTAAATCAAGAGTCAGATGCTTCACCGACCGCACCACGCAGGCGCCCCTTGTTCATACATACATATACATATATATATATATAATTATTTTTTTTTAACGTAAGACTGGTGGATACTGGTAAACTTCACAATTTAGTGTTTACCTTTCAGAAAGCCCAGGTTCCAGGTGGAACACGAAGGAATGTGGGGCGCTACCCACATCACCCAGAGGTGTCCTGACACCAACCAGGCCTTTGCCTCCACTTTTCAGAAGGACATTGAGGCCGGCTTCATCCCTACCCAGGACGCGGGTCGTCAGGCAGCGGCCTCGCCAGTGCAAGTCCGTGTCCGTGAGGAGGCCGCGTGCAGAGGCCGCAGGGGAGGGCCTGGAGCCCTCACTCCGCTGCGCTCGGCCAGTGAGCGTCCTCTTGGGCCCTGCCGACCGGGGGCACAAGAGAGGGGCTGGGAGGAGGGTGAGGGCTGTCCTCCCTCCGGTCTGCTTGGTGCCCTCTCAGGGCCCTCGCATGTCCCTGCAGCTGCTTCTGTGCCAGAGGAGAGCAGCCTCTCTGCACCACGCCGCGACCTCCCCGGAGCAGGTGTGCACGAGCTGATGGGGCCAGGTGTTTGTCTGGCTTGACGATTCGAGCGGCGGCCTGCAGACGGCCTGGCTGCCCCATCCCGGGCGGACCGTCCTGGCCACCGCTCGGGCCTGCTGCCCCTCACCACGCTGACACCGTCTTGCGGCCACGTCACCTCTTCTAGAGTCTGCCCCCCGCAGAGTGTCCCCTGAGCCTCCCCAAGGGTCCTCGTCAGGTGGAGGAGGGTTTACACACCAACACGAACCATCTTTGGAAGCAGCCTAGTTCTCCCCGGAGCCGGCTTGCAGGGCCCGCGCGGCCTGTGCTGACCCTGACGCCGGGACCAGGCCGCGCCCATGGGAAAGCCGACGTCGGCCGTCACAGCCCCTCACCGCTTCCAGACCAGCGCCAAGGTCAACGACTCGCAGCTCTCAGACGGAAGCGGGAGCCAGGTGCCCCTGGACGAGGGTCCAGTCAGGCCACAGGTTCTCTCCTGACACCGGATCTCTTCCCCGTCTTTCCGCGGAGCCGTCGGGCCCGTTCGGCAGGGGGAGCTGTACTCAGGGGGAAGGGAGACACAGACTTCCCGGGGACTCTCATGCACAGGATCTAAACGGAGACCAGTTTTGCAATGTCATCGGGGTCCTGTTTATAGAATCCAGATCAAAGTCGGCCCCGTGGCTGGCGTCCACCGTCACTACGCTCGGGTCCGTGGGTCCGTCTGCGATGCTGGCACGGGGACGCTTAGCCACCGGCAGAGCCCTCGCATTGGGCCCTTGACCCGTGGGGTCATTAGAGCAGGAAGGGCCAAGTGGGGGCCCGTGTAACTGCCCCCTTCCCACCAAGATAGTGAACACGATAGAAATAGGACTTTCCTGCAGGAAGCGCCGAGATGAGGAGCAGCATCACGGAATCGAGGGACCCATTTAAATAGAGCCAACTAACCTCTACAAAGGAGTAAAGACAGTCTTTTCAACCAAAGGTGGTGGAAAAACTGGTCATCCTCACGCAATTAAAAAAAAATGAATATAGACACACACCTCACACCCTTTACAAAAATTAACCCAAAACGGATCTCAGACCAGGGGCACGTGGCAGGCTCAGTCAGCGGAGCGTGCAATTCTTGATCTCGGGGTCGTGGGTTCGTGCCCCAAGCTGGCTGTACAGATGACTTAAAAACATAAAACTTTTTCATGTGCCTCGGTGGCTCGGTCGGTTAAGTGTCTGACTCTTGGCTGTGAGCTCAGGTCATGATCTCGGGGTCCTGGGATCCAGCCCGTCGTTGGGCTCCCTGCACAGAGCGAAGGCTGCTTGACAGTCTCTCCCTCTGCCCCTCCTCCCACCTTTGCACCTGCTCTGTCTCAAGTAAATAAATAAATCTTTCAAAAAAAAAAATAGATCACAGACCTAAATGTAAAATGCAAAACTATAAAGCTCCTAGAAGGCGACATAGGAGAAAACCTAGATGACCTTGGATGTCGTGATGATTCTTAGACACAACATCAAAGACACCATCTCTGAAAGAAATAGTAGATACGCTGGGCTTTTCTGTGAAAGACACTGCCGGGGTGAGAAGCTCCCCCACAGGGGGTTGAAAATGTCTGCAAAAGACACATGTGGTAAAGACGACTTATCCAGAATATGCAGAGCTCGTGACCCTCGACGGTGA
Source organism: Vulpes lagopus (assembly GCF_018345385.1). NCBI lineage: Eukaryota > Metazoa > Chordata > Mammalia > Carnivora > Canidae > Vulpes > Vulpes lagopus. The sequence continues at coordinate 925,201 of NC_054832.1, forward strand.
GGAAACAAGCAACGCCGTTTCAGAGTGGGCCAGAGACCCTGACGGACGCCTCAGCCAAGACGACACACAGATGGCGAAGACGCTCATGAACGATGCTCCGCATCCTGTGTCATCAGGGAAGTGCAAACGAAGACACGAGATCCCACGACACACCTGCGAGCAGAGCCAAACTCCGGAGGCGCCAGGCGCTGGTGCGGACCAGGGCCGGAGAGCAGAGGCGGCGGCGCCTCGCGGGACGGTTGGGAGATTTCTCGCAGAACTGAATGTGCTCTGACCACGTGATGCGGCACCTCGTCCCGGCGGTTACCCCGAAGCGGTGGAGACCCCATCCCCGCAGGACCCGAACGTGATGTGCGTAGCAGCTCTGTTCACGATCGCCGGGAAGCAGCCAGACGCCCGTGGGCCGGTGGACAGATGAACCGCGGGCCGACCCACGGCGCTCAGAGGACAGGAGCTCGCGCGGGGACCACGTGGGGGAGGCTCTGCACGCGTCAGGGGGTCACAGAAGCCGGCCTGTGTGACTCTGGGTCCGCGACGTTCTGGGGACGGCGACACCGTGGAGGCAGATGAGGGGTCGAGGGGCGGGGGGGGGGGCAGTCAGCGCGGAGGGTCCAGGGCCGCGAAGCCGTCTGTGTGACCCCCCAGTGCCAGGACACGTGCAGACCCACAGGGGCCCGGCCCCTGGGGGAGCCCTCGGCAAGTGGGGCGCCCGGCGGCGAGGAGGCCTCGTGGCCGTGGACCTGTAGGGTCATCGGCTGTAACGAATGCAGCGCTCTGGGGGGTTAACTGGGCCACGGGACGTGAGGAGGAAATCTCTGGATGTTCCCCTCAATTGAAGGAAACGTGAGACTACCCTGAAAAAAATAAAGCCTTAAAAAAAAAAGGCCAGGTTTGAGGAAAGTCAGAGCCGTGGTCCCCGTCATGTCTCCACGGGATCCCCGCCTTTGCAGAAAACCAGCGAGCGATGGCGGAAGAGGACGGAGCACGGAGACCTTGCACCGGTGGCACATTGGTCCGGTCGGCCGTGCGGAGCCGGTCAGCACGGGCCTGGCGCTGTGCCGTGTGACTGCCGGGGCGCGACCGCTCCCGTCCTGCGTCGCGGGGAGGACCCGGCAGGACACCTTCACTGTCAGCCCGAGACCACGGCTGCGCTCTGGCTCTCAGGGACCGGGGGACGGAGGAAGGGCCCCCAAAGGTGCCCACGTCCTGCTCCCGGAGCCTGTAGATGTGCCACGTTACCCCAGGACGGAATCAAGTTTGAAGACGGCACGGAGGCTGCTAACCGGGTGACCGCAAATAAATAAGGTGATCGTCCTGGATTGTGCGGGTAGATCCACCGTAATCACCGGGGTCCCTGCAAGTGGGAGAGCCCACAGGGAGCTGTGACGGGGAGGGTCGGACGGACGGCCTCCCGCAGGGCCAGGAGCCCGGGCCCGGGGCGCGTCCAGAAGGTGGAGAGGGACAGAGTTCCCCGCGGGAGCCTCCAGAAAGGACAGCGATTCCCAAGGCCTCTATTTTAAACCACTGGGGCCCGTGTCAGACAACGCACAGACGGCAGGACACTGGATTCGCTTTGCTGTAACGCGGCGCACGGGCACTGGTTGTTACAGCAGCTGCGGGAAGCTCACGCGGGGGCCTCGGCGGTCCAGGCGGTGGGAGGCAAAACCACAGGCGGGAGGAGCTCTCGGGGTGATGAATCCGGGCCTCCTCAGGACGTCCTACGGTGAAAAGTGGGTGGTGGTGTGTAGTAGCTCCTTGCTGAGCCGACGGGCCTGCTGGGACCTGGAGCTCGGCCCACCCCGGTGCTGACGGATCCCAGAGGCTAACGGTTCCCGCAGGCCCGGGGGCTGGGGCTGGGGCCACGCGAGCAGCAGGCCCCCCACGCTGGCTGCATCCGTGGGGAGAGGGGCGGCCGTGGAAGGTCCGGCAAGCCCCGGGGTGGGGGTGCCGCACGGACGCGGGTCCTACACCAGGCTGGGCCTCCCCCAGCGGAACAGCTCTGTCCCCCTCCAGGCCCTGCTGGAGACCGGGGGGCCAACCGCCGCAGCGGGGGACGCGCACCCAGAGGAGCCGGCCCGGCCCGCGGCCCCCGCTCCCGACTCCCGGCATCGCGTGATGGCCATGAAACGCCCAGAAGGCACGGGTCCCTCGCACGGCGCAGACGGCCGTGCCACCCCCTCCTCTCCGTACGAGGCCTCTCCTCAGCCGCAGCCACGGCGCCGCGGGGCAGGCGGGAGGGGGCCTCGGCGCGGACGCCAGACAGCTCGGCCTCGCGGCGGCCCCAGCTCACCTGCCCTGAGCCACTGCAGCTCCTCCATCGGGGCCCCGAAGGGCAGCGGTGCAGGCCACCTCCCGGGGCACCTGGCCACGTGTTCCCAGCCGAGGGGACAGGTGGAGCAGGCTGCAGGGCAAACTGCGCCCAGCGCTCTGGGGAAAGGCTTGGCGGCTTCATCGGAGCCAGAAATGAGCCAGACCAGGACAGCAGAGACACGGGAGGGGCCCACGGTGGGAGCAGGTGTAGCGGCCCCGGGCACGCGGGGCTGGCCCTGCATCTCCCTGTGGCGGCTCCAGAGGGGGCCCGCTGCAGAGGAGGCATCAGACACGGGGTGGACGTCACAACTGTCCCGTGGGAGGTGAAGGCCTGTGCACGGCGTGGCTGCGGTGACAGGGATGCTGGGGACACTCGGGCCCAGCGGCACGAGCCCCTCTCATCAAGGCCGACCCAGATCAGATACCGTCCTGCCCTACAGCCTTCTTGATACCAACTCCTATGCTCTGGCCGATGATTTGGACAGGTCACCAGGCACGGGGGTGGCGGCAGGGAGACCGGGAGAGAGCCCCTCTGCACGGACCTCTCAGAATAACCCAGAGCGTGCGAACAGTTAACCCGTGTGATGCCGACCAGGTGTCTCCACTGCAAAGAAGGCTCTGAGCTAGCAAATGGACACAAAGACTCGTTTCCAGGGCTCACAAGCGACTCGGCCACGGCAGCAGGGGGGCCCACGCACAGGCTCGTGCTTGGGGGGCGTGGCCTGCACGCAGCCGTCCCACTGGACACCCTCCCTGCGTCGGGGACACCACTGACTGTGGTTGACATGGGTTCCTACCGGCGTGGCTGCTCGCACTGCCACCTGCACAGACCTGCCAGCCCCTGGATGCTCAGTCCGAGCCCCAACCTGGCAGCAGCAGGAGGCCGGGCGGCGGGGCCCTAGAGAACCGGGGAGAGCCGCTGAGACTCGGGACTCCCGCCCTGCCGGTCAGGGGCCACTGGGGGAATTTGGTGGGAGCCCCCGGCCCACTAAAGAAACTGAAATAGGGGCAGCCCTGGTGGCGCAGCGGTTTGGGGCCGCCTGCGGCCTGGGGTGTGATCCTGGAGACCCGGGATCGAGTCCCACATCGGGCTCCCTGCAAGGAGCCTGCTTCTCCCTCTGCCTGTGTCTCTGCCTCTCTCTGTGTGTGTCTATGAATAAACAAATAAAATCTTTAAAAAAAAAAGAAAAGAAACTGAAGTAGGGGACAAACGTCTCTCTCTCCTTCCTGGCAGTGAGAGCGCGGCCTAAGTGTGGACAGCTCCCCTCCAGGAATCGGAGGCTTGAGCAAGTAACACCAGGCCAAGGGCACAAGTGCGTAGCTCTTGGGGGAGCACAGGCGCTGGCTTCCAGTGACACAGGGACATCCTACTCCGACTTCCATCCGCGGCGTGGCCTTGCCTGCGTCCTCCACTTTTACTTCGGCCTCTTTCCCAGACCAAATCACGGAATATCCTTCTAGGACATTCCATTTCAGTTTACATTGCATAGAATCTGTCCTACTGTGCATAACCCAGACCACGGTTAATACATCAGGCATATACAACTTTTGTAAGACCAGTAGGCAGGACTGTACAAACCTCGTGTGGTCCCAGCCTGTCCTCAGGACGAGGTCAGGCTCCTTGGTGTGTGGGTGGGGTGCCAACACCAGCCACACCAGACCACATGTGCCTGAGGGCTGAGACCACCCACTCTGTGGGGAACAGACCAGAAGGAAGGGGGGAGTTGAATAGACCAAGGCCAGGGCGGGAGGGGAGGGTGGGGGAAGACAGAGCACAAAGGACCATCTGTGGGCATGAGGGCTTGGGCACAGGGTCACCAGGGCGCAGTCCTGGGAGCCTGGATAGTGGACAGGAAGGGGATGAGGGCATGTGCTGGTGAGGACGCCCAGGAGAGAGCTGGGGGGTTGCAGCTCACTATGGATTCCGGGCACATGTCCGGCCTGGTGCTCTCCACTCTTCCTCTCTCTATCCCTCCCCTCTGCCCCACACCTCATAAATCAATTAATCTTGAAGAAAGAGGCCCCAGGCCCAGGCACCCAACAGTGTGCAGGAGAGGCCCAGTGGGACACTAAGGTGACGCCCTGCGCTGCCAGCCCCAGCCCCAGCAGGAGAGGCCGGCCCCCCACGACCACAGTGTCCAGGCAGGGCCTCCGGTGGAGGCCGCGCCCCAGGAGGCGGGTGCTAGGCCAACCCCACCCAGCCCTCGTGGGTCAGAGAGCAGGCCGCTGGCTCCACCAGCCCCGGGGAGGCCCACGCAGCCTCACGAGCCCCCGCGCACACTCACAGGCACACAGAGCACGCTCCCTCGGGGCAGCCCCCCTCCCGCCAGCGCGGGAGTCATGCCCATCCCCGTGGGCCCCGAGGCTCTCACCTGGGGGGGCCTCTGGGCGCTCGGGGGGCCGCGTGGCCGGCTGGCCTGCCTTCCTGGGTGGCTGGCAGGTCTGTCCTGGCTTCCCTGGGGGACAGTCAGTGCGGTGGGGGAGGCCTTCGTGGGCTACCAGGAAGGGCCCCCCGGGGCATGTGGGCCCCTGGGGTGCCAAGGGGGATGCTGGTGAGCGCGGCAGGTAGGACGCCTTGGCCCCGAAGCCGCGGCTCCCACGAGCCCAGGTGTAGTGAAGGCCCCTGGGCTCCCCCAGGACCTGCGGGCCGCTCTACCCGGTGCCCCTGTCCCTGCGTGTCCGCCGGGCGCCCCCGGTGGCGGCCTTCAGGGACCAGGGCTGAGTGGGAGGAGGACGGGGTGCCCAGGCCCGGCTGCGCTAGGCAAACCAGTCAAGCCAGTGTGGCAGCGGCGGCAGGGCCCGGGCCCTGGGCGTGGGTGTGAGTCAGCGGCCCCAGGCTGGGCAAACGCTGGGGAGGCCGCCTCCGAGGTCTCCCAGCAGGAAGCCCAGGGACGCCAGCACTGGGCCGGACTCGGCGCGGGGGTCCCAAGGCCCTTGCCTCTGGGGGCAGGACGGCGGCTCCCTGCCGCCCCATCTCAGGCCACGGGGTGCCGCGGGCCCGAGGCCGGGTCTCCCCCTCCAGCCCCCAGCAGGAGGCCGCCGGGCCGGGGGAACGGTTCTCTCATCCACAGGGCCCCCCAGGCAAGCCTGTGCCCCGGGGCTGCCGGGCCAGTTGGGGGGCAGCGCGGCCTGCTCCGGTGGTCAGTGGGGCCGGATGCAGCTCCTGGCCGCGGCCCCGGGGCCTCAGCTGCCCTGGACCCGGGGCGGGGCGGGGGTGGTGCAGGGGCCCGCCCAGGGCAGGACGGGACTCGTTGCTGCCGCAGCCGGGATCTGGCTGCCGGGAGTCGCTCCTCTAGGCTCTCGGTCTCCCTCCCCGTCTGGCCGACGAGGCCTGTGGCCCGTAAAGTCCTGCGCCCTGTGTCAGCACGTTAGTCAGCCCTCGCGCCCGGGTGAGCCACCACGCCGCCGAGTCCCTATAAACTCCCCGGCGTGGCCCAGCCCAACGAGTGGGGCCCAGAGCCGCGCACCAGGGCCCCAGGAAGGGGCAGGGCAGGAGCACGGGGCCCACCGCGGCCTCCCAGGGAGGCCCGCTGAGCCCGCCTGATCCAGGCCGGCCCGCGATGAGCCAGGGTCCCAGGGAGCAGACACTGGGTGACAGGCGCCGGCTCGGGGCCATGTCGGGGAAACGAAGTCGTGCTCGAAAACCCCGAGGCAGGAGGAGGGCGGGCAAGGCGCAGCAGGCCTCGGGTCAGCCTGGCCCTGAGGCGCAGCCCCCGCCCCCCGCCGCAGGGGGCCCCCAGGACACGGTGGGGGTGGCCCCTGTGGAGCACGTGACCAGCAACAAGCCAGCTGCCCGGGGACACCCCAGGGTGGCCAAGCCAGAGTGGCCACAAGCAGCCCAGGGGCCAGCACAGGCCAGTGCTCTGGGGTCCGAGCTGGCGTTAGCCGCCCCCGCGGACATGGAAGGCTGTGGGGCAGGGGGCCTCACCCTGGGCCTGGGGCCCGAGCTGCTGAGGCTCCACGAGGTCCAGCTGTGCCTGGCTCAGGAGCAACTGCTGCTGGAGGACCGGCGGCGGCAGGTCCAGCTGCAGATGCAGCTGTGGCAGGAGGAGCAGCTGTGGAGGGAGCAGCTGTGGCAGGAGGAGCAGCTGTGGCTGCAGCAGCTACAGGAGGAGCAGGCCTGGGTGCGCGTGGAGGGGCTGGAGCTGGCCATGGCCCTGGAACAACTCCGGAGCGAGGGCCTTGAGGTGCTGCAGACCCAAGGCCAGGTAAGGGGGCGGGGGGGGGGGGCTCCGACTGTGTGGGGGTGTGGTGACCGTGCAAGCAGGCGGCAGGTGCGGGCTGCACCGCTGTGGCAGGACGGCCAAGGGATAACCGTGGGCCCGCTTCACACTTGCAAGGGGAGGCCGGTGCCCGGCACACAGGGTGCCCTCCCAGGCGGGCTCAGGGCCTGGTAGGTAGGACTGCCCAGAGAGGACACTTGCTTGGGGAAACCGAGGCAGGCGTATTCCTACAGAGGACCCAGGCGTCGTGGCTGGGGGCGGGGGCCGGGGGCTGGAGCGGGCAGCTGCCGGAGCCCTCCGGGGCAGTGTTTGGGGCGCATGGGGTGAGGGCTGCGGCAAGGACGGAGGTCAGAAACGTGCCCCCTCCCCGCCCCCGGCCCGGCTTCCTGGCGGCCTCCGCTGTTTACTGCAGGCCCTGTTCCCGCGGCTTGAGATCACAGGGGAAGCGCGCGGCCCTGAGCCCATCATCCTCATTCCAGAAGGGCTGCTTCCTCAGACGCCGCTGGGGCTATTTTGGGAAACTAGGGTCTAACCCCGGCTTGGCATGGAAGAGGAGTCACCACCCCCAGCGGGGCGTGTGATCTGTGAGGCCCCTGGGCGCCAGGGACTTGGGGCAGCCCCCTCCAAGCAGACCCCAGTGCTGCCCTGGGTGCTGCAGGGACCCTGACAGTGTCGCAGAGAACTCACGAGTGCCACGACAGAAAAGAAATGGGACCCAGAGAAGAGAGGGACAACGGGTGGGGGTAGGTGTGAGAGGAGGCGCCCTTCTTGACCCACAGCGGGACCGAAGCAAGGGCACGCTGTCACCATTCGCCCCAGGAGTGGCTGCGGAGAGGGTGGTCTGAGACAGCAGCCGCAGGCAGGGAAAAGCAAGGGGATGGCCCAGGTGGAACAGAGGGTCAGAGTGGACCACACGCTTAGCCTGAGAATCCCCAACGTGAATTCTGAGCTCTGTCTCAGAACCTGTCCCCTGTCCCCATGGGCCTGCGTCCCATCTCCGTGTGTTCTCGTGCGGTGCCCCTCACCCCAGCCCAGGGCAGGGGCACGAGTCTCAGGGCCAGGGTCTGGAATGGACTTCTGCGCTCCGAATCCTCCGTCTACCGTACCCGAGCCCAGCTCAGAGATCCCCCGAAAGCCACTCTCCGAGGGAAGGGTCTCCTGAGCGCATCCCTGGTGGCTGCAGAGAGGGCGTCCCAAGTCCGTGCTGGAGCGGGGGTCAGACTCCCCAGCAGCGGCCCCCGGCTTGGCTCCGGGGAGGGATGTCAGCCACTTCCCTGATGCAGCTTTGGGACCTGCTTTCTTGCTGCTCATTTTCCTGGAGGCAGGTAGGAAAGGTCAAGGAGCGTGTGCTTAGAGGGGCAGAGGCAGTGGCAGTGCTCATTGCCCCCTCCCCGACCCCCAGGTTCCCGGCCCACCTGTGCCCAGCAGCTTCCGTGGGAATGCTTGGCAAGAACACCTGGCGGCAGCTCAGCCCCTTGCCCAGCTCAGCAGACCCAAGGTTCATCCATCCCTTGGCCCCAGCCCCTGACCGTGACCCCCAGGGCGGGGTGTCTGGTACCTCTGTCCCTGCTCCAAAAGACTGGGCTGCCACCTTGCCCTGCGGCGGCCTCCATGCTTCCCCACTGCCTGCAGCCCACCCAAGACCCTGACGCTTCTGTGCCCCCGGCCCCCCCTTGCTCCAGCCTTGACACAGTGGTTGTCAGGGCCGGGAAGCCATGCCTGTCTCCCTAGTCCAGGCAGCTGACCCCAAGGGTGCCTTCCCCTGGGAGGCCTCCCTTGGCCGGGGGGGGAGGGGCTGGCCGCCCCCACTGCACAGGTAAGTCCCTGCACACAGGTGTGACCCCATGCCGGTGTGCTGCCGCCTTCTGTGCTGGGGTGTCTCGGGGTGTCTGGAGAAGGAATTAATGAAACTGAGAGCAACCCTGGAAACCAAGAAAATGGGATCCTGTGGCAAGAGGGACGGGGAGGCCGATGGCCAGAGGCTGGCAGGAAGCGGTTCTGGCACCGACTGGGGCAGGAGGAGCCTCGGGCAGGGGACTTGGCTGGGACACACGGTTGACCCCAGGGCAGGCCTAAGGGGCATCTGGTGGGGAACGGGGGCTCTGAACAAGGGCCTGAAGTGTCTGGGGGACGAGGACTTCCTGGGGTCGGTGTGAGCCCGCGGGCCCTGCCATGTGGGCGTGGGCCTGTGGGGGTCCTGGTGCTGCGGCCCCGAGGGCGCCGGGGAATGGGGGCCCAGTCGGGGTGCGGGGCGGGAGCGTGGGGCGTCCGCGGGCGCGCGGGGTGTCCCGGGCGTGGCCGTGGGCTGTGCCTGGGCGGCGGGCGCAGGTCCTGGGGGCGGCGGCGCGCGAGGGGGAGGCGGGGCGGCCGCGGCGGCCGTCGTGGTGGGGGTGCCGGGGGGTGGGGGTGCCGGGGGGGCGGGGCCCGCCTCGCCGGCCCCACCTGCCCCACCTGCCTCACCTGCCCCCGCGCGGCCCGGCGGAGAGGCCCCGCCCCCCGTCGGGCTGGCCCGTTGCCTAGCGACGGAGCCGGAACTTCCGAGTCCCCCCACTTCCGGGGCGAGGGTCAGGGGTCAGGCGTAGGGACCCGGCGCTCGGCGGGCGGATGGGCGGCGGGGGCGGCGGGGGCGGCGGGGCCGGGGCCGGGCCGGGGGGCGGGGGGGCGCCCCGGGGGGGGCCCGGGGGGCGGCGGGGCCGGGCGGCGGGGGCGCGGGCGGCGGAATGCGGGCGCGCCGCGGGTGGGGCCGCCCCGCCCCCAGGTGCTGCCCGGGCAGGCCGGCGGCGGGAGCGGCGGGCGGGGCGGGGGCGGGCGCGTGAATCAGGCCGCGCGGCGGGCGGGCCGCGGCTGGGAGTGGCTGCCGGACCGCCCGGACCGCGAGGCCGCTGGGCGGCGGTCGGCTCCTGCTGCCCCAGTCCCGAGACCCCGCGCACCTGGCCAGGTAGGGCCCCCTCCCCGGCTCGGGCGGGGCGGGGCGGGGGCGCGGGACGGGAGGCCGCGGCCGGGCCCGGGGGGGGGGGGGGGAGACGCCGGCGCCCCTCGTGGCGGCCTCACCTGCGCGGCGCCCGCACCTGGGCCGGGCGGGCGGGGGCGCGGGGCCGCCGTGGACGCGAGCGCCCCCGCAGGACGCGGCGCGGGGGGCCGACGGGGAAGGGGCCCGGGGCCGGGGCCGGGGCCGGGCCGCCCGCCCGCGCCGAGCTGCGCGGCTTCCGCCCCCGCGGCCTAGTGGAGCCCGGGGGGGTGCGGGCCCGGCCTGGACGCCTGCCCTCCGCCCGGGGTCCGGGCTGCCTGGACCGCGGTGGCCGAGGCGCGGCCCGTGGCGCGGCGGAGCGGGAGGCCGCGGGCGGGCGCGGGGCGCGCCGAGGACCTGGGCTCCAGCCTCCAGCCTCCCCCCTCCCGGCCTCCCTGCGCCAACCTGCAGCACCTGTCCAGGGCAGGGCCGCCTCGCCTGGTGCTTGGCCCCGGGCCTTCCCTCCTCCCCGGCCCCTAGAAAGCCCCGTCCTAGGAGCCGGAAGGAGCCAAGCCTGAAGGTCCCGGGTTAGGGGCCCACTAGAGCCCCGAGGGCCCTGCGGGATTTGTCAGGGGTCAGAGGTCAGCAGCACAGGAGCAGATTCCTGCTGAGTCATTGGCCTGGGTGGGAGAAGTGCCCCTCCCTCCCTTGGGGCAGCCCTTTGGGAGGCAGGTGTGCGGAGGCGCTGTCCTTCCCGTCAGAGCTGGACCGTGGCCACTGCCCAGGTCACAGTGCAGGGCTGTGCCGTGGGTCCTGGGGGGCCACCTGCTCTGGGCTCTCAGGATGGGCACCCCCTTCCTGACGGGTCCGTCTGCTGAGGTGGCTCCTGGGCACCACGGCTGCCCCCCACCCCCACGGCCAGCAGCCGGGGCAGTTTTCATGGACTCCCCTTCCCAATGCCGAGCAGGGCACAGGGTCCCTTCTGCTGCAGTTCCCAACGTGGGAAGCGCTCAGTCCCAAACGCAGTGAGCAGGATCGGCCACTGACCCCACACAGCTGGGTTCCTTGCTGTCTCCCCCCCACCCCCATGACGACCGGGTGCCTGGGGAGGCCCCGCTGCAGCCAGACCTGCTCCGCGAACCCAGCGTGGCCCGCCCCCGAGAACAGCGGGGGCATCCAGTGTGTAACTGGAGGTGGGGCCCTGACGGAGGAGGAAGGGCGGAGCGGCTCTCCCTCAGCCTCTCCCACCTCCGCAGCCCGTCCAGTCACCCCCCAGGGGTAGTGGGCAGAAAGGTCCCTCAGCTCGCCAAACGCAAAGCCCCATCCAGTTCCCAGCTGCCCCTGACTGGCCAGTCTGCAGCAACCAGCTGCCCCTGCAGAGTGGGGCGCACCAGGGGCCTGGCAGGACCAAATTCAGGGAGCAGTGAGCTAGGCAGGGTGCAAATCCAGCTCAGTCCCAGACCCGAGGAGCGGGTGGGGTGGGGTGGGCAGTGCCTGGGGCTCTCCCAGGGCAGCAGCAGGCCAGGTATCCGGGCAGCTCAGGGACTGTAGGTGGATGCTCCCTGGGAATCCAAGAGGCCCCCATGCGGCCTTCCAGAGCTAATGGCAGCTCCTCCCAGCCGCTGGGAAGCAGGTGGACCAGGGTGGACCCAGCAGGGCTTCGGCATCAGCATGAAGTTGGGACAAGGGGAGAAGATGGGGAGGCACATTTGGAGCCCAGACTGAGGCCGGCAAAGGGTGCTGGCCTCCTCCCAAGTGCAGTGGGGACCAGGCCACAACCAGAGACTTGAGGACAGCACCACCGGCACAGGGCTGGGCTCAGCCGGGCAGCCGCTGCCCAGATCTGCCGGGGGGTGCGGCTCGGGGAGGTTTTATCTAAGGTGGCATGGCAGCGGCTAGGAAGGTGGAGGGATGGGCCAAGGGGAAGGGAGTGGTCCTGGTGCACAAGGACAAAGGGCAGGGATCAGGGTATGGAGGACTGTGAAGGCCATGCATGGGTTGTGGGGCTCTGTGTGACCCCATAGGACGAGCACAGGTATGGCCAGGGCTGTGGATTTAATGCTAAGTCCTGGGACAGAAGAAGTGACAAGTTTTGTAAGCCAAGCTCACGTGGGGCCATGTATGGTATCGGGCGAACCCTGACGGCTGCATTTTACAGTGGAGATAACGGGCCAGAGAGGGCCAGAGAGCGGCCCTGGGTCCCCCTCACCCCCCTGGACTGCCGACATGCACAGCCAGGGAGCCACCTGACTTGCTCAGTACACACAATTTCATTCTGGGTCCATAAAAATGCATTAATACCAAGATCAGAAGAAAGTAAATATAATAAAGAATCTCGCCTGGATTATATTTTCTTTATACCAATAATCTAAAAGAATTGGTTTTCTTCCTGTGAAGGAACAGGCCCACAAAGAAGTGCCTGGGTCGTGGGGGCCACATGGTGCCCCCGAGCAGGGGCTTCGTGCAGCCAGCACCCCTGCCTGGAAACCAGGGTGCAGGCACTGCTGAGGTCCCGGTGAGCGTAGGGGCCCAGCGGGCACAGTCTGCGTCCCCAGTACGGGCACCCCAGGGTCCAGGCATGGCCTGCACTCCCCCGCCCTTTCTACACTGTGTCTATACCCAGTGGAGGGGAAGGGGGGTGTGTCGGGAGTGGCCCCTGTGCCCTTCCCCAGTAATGTGTCTCCCTGCCTCTTCCCAGGCCCCTGGCCCCGACATGGCCCGCCGCTCCCAGAGCTCCTCGCAGGGGGACAACCCACTGGCACCTGGGTACCTGCCACCTCACTACAAAGAGTACTACCGCCTGGCGGTAGACGCCCTGGCCGAGGGAGGCCCGGAGGCCTACAGCCGCTTCCTGGCGTCCGAGGGGGCGCCTGCCTTCCTGTGCCCCGAGGAGGTGGAGCACGTGAGCCGCCACTTGCGGCCCCCGCAGCATGTTGCTCGCGAGCCGCCTGATGGCAGCCCTCCCAACGTGGACATGGATGGCTCCTCAGGCACCTACTGGCCCATGAACTCAGACCAGGCGGTGCCTGAGCTTGACCTAGGCTGGCCCCTGACCTTCGGCTTCCAGGGCACCGAGGTTACCACACTGGTGCAGCCACCACCGCCCGACAGCCCCAGCATCAAGGATGAGGCCCGGAGGATGATCCGCTCTGCCCAGCAGGTGTGCTGTCGCGGGCCGGGTGGACAGCGGGGGCAGCCCTCCGAGCAGGAGTGTGAGCAGGCGGGCGCAGGGAAAGAAAAATACCAGCACTTCCAGCTTGGGGGGCAGGGGTGAGCCCTGGGCCAGCTGGCCACGCGTCTCCAGCTTTCAAGCTACAGCGCAGGCTCCCTGGCAGCGCACTTTAGGGTCCCGGACTGTTTGGTGACTGCACGCTGCCCGGCTTTGCGTGCCCTTGGCTGTGGCCAGTGCCCAGAAGCCCCAGGACTCTGGGGTGGCTGGGCCCCCCTCCTGGTTGGGGTGTATTGTTCAGAGAATTCTCTCCAGTCTCCTTTGACCCAACTGAGGGCTTCCCCCCACCGAGCAGGTGGCAGACAGCGAAGGGAGGCTGAGGCAGCAGGTCCAGGAGCCAAAGACCCGCAACTGCCGCCTGCGCCCTCCGCAGCAGTCTCTCAGGGGCAGAGCTAGAGCTTTGGCTCAGCTACCTGTAGGCTGGGGCCTGGGCGCTGCTATCTGTAGGGCGACCTGGGGCCCGGCCTTGCCATCTGAGGGCAGGGCCGTGTGAGGTGTGTCGCAGGCGCTTCATTTGCCTTGTGCCTTGCCCGGCGGGAGGTAGGCCCTGTGCGTAGGGCTCCATCATGGGCCACCGGCCCGCCAGCAGCCCCACAGCCCCTCTGGAGGACTTTCCTCCAGACTCCCCCTTCCTGGCAGGGCCCCCTCTCCCCTGGGAGGGGCTAGAGGGTGATCTGCAGCGTTTGTGGGTGGTCCCGGGGCCTGTCCGGGCCATGCGGGTACAGCTAAGAATGGTGGGGACAGCAGAGGGGTCTGTCCTCTGTCCCTAACCCGCCCCCTGCAGGTGGTGGCCGTGGTGATGGACATGTTCACCGACGTGGACCTGCTGGGTGAAGTGCTGGAGGCAGCCGCCCGCCGAGTCCCGGTCTACATCCTCCTGGATGAGATGAACGCCCAGCACTTCCTGGACATGGCGGACAAGTGCCGCGTCAACCTGCACCACGTGGACGTGAGTGCCGGGCAGGGCGGGCAGGGGTGGAGGGCTGCCCCGCGGAGACCTCACGCCTCTGCCTCCCCAGTTCCTGCGCGTGCGCACTGTGGCAGGCCCCACGTACTACTGCCGGACGGGGAAGTCCTTCAAGGGCCACGTGAAGGAGAAGTTCCTGCTGGTGGACTGCGCGGTGGTGATGAGCGGGAGCTACAGGTGCGCCCCGCGCGGTGGCCCCGTGGCCCCTGCGGCTCCCCACCCGGGGTCCAGTGGCCCCGACACAGCACCCCCATCCCCACCCGGGTCCTTGCAGACTCGGCACTTCAGAACCCCAGGGCCCTTCCGCGGAGCCCCGTCCCCGCCTCGGCTCTGATCTTGACACTACCCGCCCCGCAGCTTCATGTGGTCCTTCGAGAAGATCCACCGGAGCCTGGCGCACGTGTTCCAGGGCGAGCTGGTCTCCAGCTTCGATGAGGAGTTCCGCATCCTGTTCGCGCAGTCCGAGCCTCTGGTGCCCTCGGCCGGGGCGCTGGCCCGCATGGACGCTTACGCCCTGGCCCCGTACTCGGGAGCGGGGCCCCTTATGGGCGCGCCGACCCCCTTCTCCTTCCCCAAACGGGCGCACCTCCTGTTCCCACCGCCCCGGGAGGAGGGCCTGGGCTTCCCCTCCTTCGTCGACCCCGACCGCCACTTCCTGTCCGCCTTCCGCCGGGAGGAGCCCATGCGGATGCCCGGCGGAGCCCTGGAGCCGCACGCGGGGCTGCGGCCTCTGGCGCGGCGGCTGGACGCCGAGGCGGGCGCGGGGGGCGAGCTGGCCGGCCCGCGGGCCTTCTTCCAGGCCCGGCACCTGGAGATGGACGCCTTCAAGCGGCACAGCTTCGCGGCCGCCGACGGCTCGGGCGCCGTGGAGAACTTCGCGGCCGCGCGGCAGGTGTCGCGGCAGACGTTCCTCAGCCACGGCGACGACCTGCGCTTCCAGACCAGCCACTTCCAGCGAGACCAGCTGTACCAGCAGCACTACCAGTGGGAGCCGCAGCTCGCGCCCGCGCGCCCGCAGGGCCTGTTCGAGAAGCTGCGCGCCGGCCGCCCGGGCTTCACCGAGCACGACGACCTGGCCCTGGGGCTCGGGCCGCGCTTCCCCGAGCTCGGCCCCGACGGGCACCAGCGGCTCGACTACGTGCCGTCCAGCGCCTCGCGCGAGGTGCGCCACGGCTCGGACCCCGCCCCGGGCCCCGCGCCCCGCGGCCTGGAGCCCAGCGGGGCCCTGCGCGCCAACCTGGGCCAGCGCTTCCCGTGCCAGGCGGCGGCGAGGCCGGGCCCCGAGGCGGCGCCCGACGCGGAGCAGGAGCGCAGGGGCGGGCCCGAGGGGCGGGCGGGGCTGCGGCACTGGCGTCTCGCCTCCTACCTGAGCGGCTGCCATGGCGACGACGCGGGCGACGAGGGCCTGCCCGCGCCCATGGACGCCGAGGCCTACGAGGACGACGTGCTGGGCTGCGCCGGCCGGCCGGGCCCCGGGGACCTGCTGCCCTCGGCCGCCCGCGTGCCCGCGGCCTTCCCGGCCAAGGGCCTGGCGCCCTGCCCCGGCCGCGGGGACAGCCCCGAGCGCGAGGCGCTGGAGGAGGCCGCGCCGGCCAAGCAGGACTCCTTCCGCTCGCGCCTGAACCCGCTGATCCAGCGCAGCTCGCGCCTGCGCTCCTCCCTGATCTTCAGCGCCTCGCAGGCCGAGGGCGCGGGTGGGGCTCCGGCCGCCGCCACCGAGAGGGCGCAGCTGCTGCACAAGGAGCAGGCGGTCAGCGAGACGCTGGGGCCCGGGGGCGAGGCCACGCGCTCCGCCACTTCCACCAAGGTGGCCGAGCTCCTGGAGAAGTACAAGGGCCCCGCGCGGGATGCGGGAGCGGCGGGGGCCGCGGTCGCGGTCGCCAGCCACAGCAAGGCTGTTGTGTCCCAGGCGTGGCGGGAGGAGGTGGTGGCGCCGGGCGGGGGAAGCGAGCGCCGCAGCCTGGAGAGCTGCCTGCTGGACCTGCGCGACTCCTTCGCCCAGCGGCTGCACCAGGAGGCCGAGCGGCAGCCGGGGGCCGCCACGCTGACTGCCACGCAGCTGCTGGACACGCTGGGCCGCGGCGGCACCGACCGGCTGCCCTCCCGCTTCCTCTCCGCCCAGGGCCGCCCCGGCTCCCCACAAGGGCGGGACAGCCCCCCGCTGGAGGGGCCGCGCCAGGCACCGCACCCTGAGCCCAGGGGGAGCCCCGCCTCTGCCTACCCCGAGCGGAAAGGGAGCCCCACCTCGGCCTTCCCCGAGCGCCGGGCCAGCCCGGTGCCCCCCGTGCCCGAGCGCCGGGCCAGCCCGGTGCCCCCCGTGCCCGAGCGCCGGGCCAGCCTCACCCTTTCCTTCGCCGAGGAGTCCGCCAAGACCGGCCCCGCGGAGGAGTCGGCGGGCGGCCCCATGGAGGTGCTGCGCAAGGGCTCCCTGCGCCTCCGCCAGCTGCTGAGCCCCAAGGGGGAGCGGCGCGCAGAGGAAGACGGCGGCTTCCCGGCGCCGCAGGAGAACGGGCAGCCCGAGAGCCCCCGGCGGCCGTCGCTGGGCCGGGCCGACAGCACCGAGGCTGCCGCCGCTGCGGACGAGCGGGGCCCGCGGGCGCGCACGGCCTCCGCCACAGCCAACGCCTTGTACAGCAGCAACCTGCGGGACGACACGAAAGCCATTCTGGAGCAGATCAGCGCCCACGGCCAGAAACACCGCGCGGCCCCGGCCCCCGCCCCGGGCCTGGCTCACAGCAGCCCCGAACTGGGCCGATCCCCCACCGCTGGCGGCCTGGCCCCTGACATGTCCGACAAGGACAAATGCTCTGCCATCTTCCGCTCGGACAGCCTGGGCACGCAGGGGAGGCTGAGCCGCACCCTGCCCGCCAGCGCCGAGGACCGCGACCGGCTGCTGCGCCGCATGGAGAGTATGCGCAAGGAGAAGCGCGTCTACAGCCGCTTCGAGGTCTTCTGCAAAAAGGAAGAGGCCGGAGGCCCGGGGGCAGGGGAGGGCCCAGCAGAGGACGACACCAGGGACAGCAAGGTGGGCAAGTTCATGCCCAAGATCCTGGGCACCTTCAAAAGCAAGAAGTGAGCCTCCTGGCCCCACAGCCCCGGCCCAGGTGCCTGCCTCACTGCCACCCACCGGGCGGGCACCTGCCCTCACACCAGGCAGCGGAACCGCTGAGCCAGCCAGCTCGGCTCCACCTGGGGCTCAGCCAGGGGCTGGCCTGCCCTTTGCCCCGGCCTCTCCCCGCGGGGGCCCCAGCACCTCACTGCCCCGCGCAGTACCCCTCCGGCTCCATCCCTCCCTGTGCCCTGAGCCTCCCCCTCCTGCACCTCTGCCTCCCCGTCGCTTCGGGTGTCAGGTCCCCTTTAGCCCTTCACTCACCTCAGGGCCCATCTTTGTGCCTTAGGCCCCGTCTGTGGGGCCCCATGTCTCAGGGCTTCCGTATCTCAGGGCTCTCCTCCGCTCACTGCCTCCTGCCTCACCGCTGCCTCTCCCGCGTCCTGGCAGCCCCAGCCTCCCTCCCTGGGCCTCTGCCTCTGCCTCCCGGCCCGGGTCTCCCCCTCCACCTCAGGTGCTCAGGCTCCCTTCCTGCCCCGCTGGCAGCCCTCCTCTCTGCCTCCGGCACCCCCCTTAGCGGCCCAGCCTGTCACTGTGGGGAGGCAGAGCTGCTCGCAGGCCATCCCGGACGGAGTTGGGTCAGACCCAAAGGTGGTTGGTCTCAGGAAGCGCTGTCCCCTGGGCTCCTGGCAGAGGGGTGGGGGCCCCCAAGACACTGCCCTGCCAGGAGAACTGGGGCAGACAGACCTGGCCGCTTCCTGCAGGGCGCCAGCAAGCGGTGAGCCGCCAGGTTTTGCAGCACAATAAAACCGGGTCTGGATGGATGCTGGGCCCCAGCCACGCCGGGGAAGGGCTGGACCGGACCGCTAGTACTTGAACAGGTGAGGGTGGGGTCGGGCGTGGTGGTGCCTGGGTCCTCTCCCACCTCGCTTCAGTGCCCAGCAGGCCCTGACTCCACCCTCTTCTGGATCCTTCCCTCTTTGTCACCAACCTGTGAGATCTAATTCCGCCCCCCACCTACCTTTCCTGTATCTGACACCTCTGGAGAGTGACTTTGATTTGGAATAACACAGTTTGACACCAAATGCTTAGGAAGGCCCCCATTCTAAGTGCTAGCATTATGAAATTAGTATTTCTGCCAGTTTTGGGTTTTTTTTTTTTTTTTTTTTTAAGTATCAAATTGCAGTCACTCAGGCTGGGAAGGGAAACAAGGCCACTGAGCAAAGGCAGCAGTTCTGACGACAGCTGGAGAAGGGAGTCAGGGAGGCTCGGGGATACTTTCATTCAGGTGGAAGGGCCACCGAGGAGCCAGATGTGCTGGAATGTTCCTTGGCCTCAATGTGCTTGCTGACCACTTTGCTTTTGTGTGGCTTGGTGCGGCCCCGTTGCCCTGGGGGGCCCTTGCAGCCTGTCGGCACCCTCCACGTGTGCTGAATAACACATCTCAAATGTGACCTCTGCACATTCTGGTGTTAACAATAAAACACAACAAGATACTCCAACACATTCCTAAACATATATATTAACCACCCTTCTTGTTAAGTCTTGTGATCTCCAATTTCCCTCCAGACAGCACCACGAATCCTCGTGGGCTCCCCTCACACACAGACACATCTGTCCTGCCAACTCCTCCAGCCAGTCTAACCCAGAGACTCCTTCCACCTCAGTCCCTTCCCACGACCAGCTCCCTTTCACAGCCCAACTGAGTTCACGACTCTCCACTGGCACCAGCCCTCTGTGTAGACACACCTGGTGTCTTGCCTGGGGGCTGCTGCTCACCAAGCCCAGCAGACAGCTCCCACCTTACCCGGCTCCTCCCCCACACAGGGGGCCCCTCCGCCCCTCCTGGCCCCGATTCCCAAGGGTGGCTTCTGGGGGGGGCCCTCCCTCCGCTTTGCTGGGCTGGGACATTCCTTCACACTCATCCGACGCCCTGTCCATCACCTGGCCCCCAGCAGCCCAGTTGTCTCCAAGCCAAGCCTGGGCCATATGGCCTGGCCTCCTTTCTTGGCCTCCCCGGAGTCCTGTTGTGCTTGTGGCCGCATGGTCCGGGCGCACCCTCTGGCCAGCTGTCCCTGCCCTTCCCACCTGTGCCTCCCGCAGCAGCTTTCACAGGTGAGCGGAGCTCCCAGCTGCCCAGCCCCCACCCTGGCACAGGCCACACCCTTTAAACGGTGACTCCTCCTGTGTTCCAGCCCCTGCCCCGGGTCAGGTGAGGTGGAAGCAGTCCTGGAACCAGGAGTCAGTTCGGTGAGCACTAGGCCCCTTGCATCTCTGGCTCCCGCCCCCTGGGCCCACCCCCTGGATAAACCAGCTGCCAGTCACTTGGTGACAGTGGAGCTCCGGGAAGAGCACAATGACCACGCTCAGGGGCTGTGCCCAAGGGCCCTGCCCCGTCATCTCTTCCACCCTTACTCTGGGCCAGGGATGCAAATACTGTCACGTGATGGCGTGCACCGAGGCAACAGGTGCACCCTGGGGACAGCCCTGTCCCTCTGATGGTGCTCTGGCACCAGGCCGACCTCTGGCATTTGTGCAAAGAGGACAGAAAGCTGGCCCCAAGGAGGACCCCAGGCCAGTCTCTGGTGCCGAGGGCTCAGAGGGAAAGTGCAGGGCATTGGGCAGGCAGGAACCACACAGCGGCAGCAGAAGGTGCCCCCGGAGCTTCTCATGGGCTCTGCACTGGACGGGGGTCCTCGGAAGGGGGTGGGCTCCAGGAAAGGGGCGGTGTGGCCTCAGAGCGAGTCCCTCACTGAGAAGAGAAGCTAGGCAGGCAGGCTGCGGATGGATCAGACTTTATTGGAGGGAGCGACTGGGGATGGGTGGGAAGCTCAACTCCCCCCCAGGAGGCCCGGACAAGCTCCAGGGATCCCAAGAATGCGGCCAGGCAAAAGGGGGGGCGGGGAGCACCGGGACCTAGGGGCAAATCCGGGGCTGCGCAGAAGAGCCGGGTGGGAGCTGGAGGGGCGGCCTAGGCGCGGGGCCCGGGGAGCAGGGGCAGGCGGCCCAGCGCCGAGCGGCAGACGGTGCCGTAGGCTTGAGAGTAGCCCCCGAGCGCCGCCCTGGCCGCGCCCTGAGCGCCCTGCGAGGCCGAGGCGCTGAACATCCTCCGGCCCGGCCGGGGCTCGCGCGGGGCATCCGCGGGGAGCGCGCGCGGGACCTGCGCACAGCGGGGGGGGGGGTCAGGGGCGGGGCCTGTGGTGGGGCGGGGCCGGGAGGGGGCGGGAGGGACGCCCCGGGGCGGAGGGGCGGGGGGCCGGGAGGGTGGGGGCGGGGCCGGGAGGGACGCCCGGGGCGGGGGCCGGGTCTGGCCGCGCTCACCCGCCGCGCGCCGGCCGCCCTCCCCCCGCGGCGCGGGTGCCAGTCGCTCCGGATCAGGGCCTGGACGGCCACCTGGGCGGCGGCCTGCGAGGCCAGGGAGGGCGCCGCCCCCTTCCCGCTGGGCTCCACCTGGGAAGGGGCGCGTCACGGGGGGGCCGCCAGCCCGCGGGCAGCACCGGGGACACCCTCCCGGCCGACCTACCCACGAGGGGGCCGCCGCCGCCCCCGCCGCCCCAGGGGGCCTGTCTCCTCTCCCGGGACCTCCTGGCGGCGGAGGCTGCAGCAGGGGGGCCGAGCTCTGCCGGGGAAGGTTCTTGGCTCCGCAGGCTTCGTCTGTGGGGCCGGAAGGTCAACCCCCGGGTTAGCCGGGCGCTGCGGTCGTTGGTGGCTCCACCCAGCAGGGCCAGGGGCCGTGAGGGGTCACACACCGAGGGCGCCCTGGCGACCCGGGCCGCTCTGAGGTCTGCGTCCCGGCTTCTGTGCAGGCGAGCCCGGAGACGGCTGACGGATGGCCCTGGGTTTGAGCAGGTGCGCCCGGGGCCCGCTGGGCTCTGCCCCCCGGGGGGTGCTCCCCAGGCCCTTCTCTCCGGGGACGCGGCCGTCACCCCTGCGCTCCAGGATCATCTGCGGGAAGGAAGGCGGTGCTCAGACGTGCACGGCGCGGTGTAGACGGTTCTGGGGTCGCCCCCAGGGTGGTCGGGGCCAGAGCACCTGATAGACGCGCCTGCGATACTCGGGGGCGGAGAGCTGAACTCCCTCGAGCACTGGGAGCCGCACGGCCGAGTCCAGTGTCCACTCACGGGCCGGGCAGTGGAACCTGCGGGGAGCAGGGGCGGCGGTCAGGCCGGGCCTCTCCACCTGCTCAGATCCGCCCCCAACACCTGGCCCCCGCGGGGGAGGAGCTGGCCCTCGGGACCCGCCCCCTCCCGCCCCTCCCGCCCCTACCTCCGCACGTAGGGGTGCTGCAGGGCCTGGGCTGCGCTCAGCCGCTTGTCGGGGGCAAACACCAGGAGCCTCCCGAGGAGATCCAAGGCCTCCGGGGGCGTGTCGGGCGGCAGGAGGGTGTCCAGCGAGTGCCGCGGCCTGCGGGCGCCCGCGTACTGTCCCCTCTCCACGTCGGGGCCCCTCCCCACATCTACAGCTGTGGCAGCTGCGCTTCCAACCCCCGCGCCACCGCCACCGCTTAACTGTCCTCCCTGCTCAACACCCCCAGGCAGCCTGGGACGGTGGGGAGACCCCTGCGCAGTGCCTGTGGGCCTCCCTGCCCCTCAGGCCTGCTGGCGACGCTGGGGACTCCTCATACCGCCCGCAACCCACTGGCTGAGGCTGAGACACCATCAGAAGACGGGGGCCCAGGTCTGGGCTGGCAGGCTGGCCAGAGCCAGGCCCCTAAGCAGCCCCACTCACCGGGCCCCCAGGCAGGGCAGGATGGAGGCGCTGTAGCTTGAGCCAAGAGCCAGCAGGTCTGCAGGTGGGAGGACAAGAGGTGGAGGTGAGCGGGAGGGCCTGGTCCCATGTGTGCGGCAGCTGGGGAGCTGTAGGGCCAGCGGTTTCCTGCCCCGTGGGGCGCCCGTATCCCTGCAGGGCTTCCGCTGTCTGCTCCAACCTCAAATATCCGTCCTCCTGCCCCATGCGTGCATGTGCGCACCTGCAGTGTGCCTGCCCTTGCACACCCCTTCACTCCCACACCTGCACTGCACCTCCTCCTCCATGGAAGAGCCCCTTGCCCTCCACCCAGGAAAGCAGAGACGTGGGCGGGGGACAACAGGGTTCCTCTCACCTGGTCCTTCCCCTCTCTTTGGCCCTGCTCCCTCCCACAGGGACTAGGAAGGACTCTGAGCCTACCGACCCCCACTGCTATCCTCCTCCATCCCTACCCCCAACCCCCCACCTCCCAGCAAAGGTGCTGGACCTGCCCCTGCCATCCCTCAGCTCTTGTCCTGCTCTTGTCCTGACCCAGCTGGACCCTTGGTGGACACAGCTTGGTCCTCGAGGACCGGTGGCCAGGCCCTCAAGGCTTGTAGCTCCTCCCTGGGCCTACCATGTGCAGGGCCTGCCCTTTCCATCCTCCTGAGGCTCTGGATCCTTCCCCTCCTCCTCTTCCCCAGCCTACTCCCTACCAGTCCTGACCTTTCAGGTGCTGTCCCCCTACAGTTGTGTGCTCTGAACCTCGGGCTCCCCATGCCGACCAGAGTCCTGCACACATCCTCACCCTCCTTGGATGGTGGAGGGATGGTTTCCAGGATCAGCTCCAGCTGGTGGAGTGTGGATGTGCCAGGGAACAGGGGCCTCCCCCGAAGCATCTCCCCCAGGATGCAGCCTAGACTCCACATGTCCACCCCAGGGGTATACCTGGGGCAGGAAGGGGTGGAGGCCTGGGCTGGGGGTGGGGGAGGGACCCAGGAGGCAGAGGCGGGGTGAGGAGGAGAGGCATTCAAGGGGGCAGGGTCTGGGGTGCAAGGAGGGAGCCAGTGAGGAGGGGGGGGCGGGGCTTGGCTGGACAAGAGGATATGGGGGGTGCTGGTGGGGGAGGTGAGGGCAGGGTTGGGGGAGGGTGATGCTGTTACCAGCTCGAGGACAGCAGCACCTCTGGAGCCCGGTACCAGCGCGTGGCCACATAATCTGTCAGGGCCTGGCCCGCAGGCTCCTCAGGGAGGCCGCTGAGGGGGCGCGCAAGCCCGAAGTCGCAGAGCTTCACCACGCAGCTGGAGTCCAGGAGGATGTTGGACGGCTGCGGGAGAGGAGGCGCCGAGGCTGTCAGGGGTGTGTGCACACAGTGGGAGGACAGGCCCCGCTAATGGAGCATGGATGGCACCTTCTGGTCCCGGTGGATGACGCGTCCCGAGTGGATGTACTTGGTGGCCCGCAGAAGCTGGTAGAAGATGTAGCGCTTGTGGACGTCCCTCAGCAGCCTGCCCTTACAGATGACGGCGTTCAGGTCAGTGTCTAGGGGAGCGGGCGGGTCAGTCTAGGGGGCCTGGGGAGCGTGGACAGGTCTGTCCCACTTTGGACCCTGGTAGGGGGGTCAGCCCTCCCACGGCTGCAGTCCCCAAGTCCCACTGGCTTGGCCACCCTCGAAGCCCTGTCCCTGGCCCCGTCCTGGGCACAGCCACTTCCCATGGTTCCAGCAGGCTTCTCGGGGCCTGCTCGCTGCCTTAGTTGGTACAACAATAACAGTCTGTGGGATTATTTTTAATGCTTTATTTCATGTTGCCATGTTTTATAAAATGGGTAGAAAAAGGGAAATACAGAGCCGCAAAAGGGGAGAAAGCAGGAGCCTGTGCAGGTGGGCTCAAGGTGGTCACTGGCAGGCCCAGGTGCAGATTCAGCCAGCTGCTTGTCCTTGTGCACTGAGAAACTGCCCTGGCTGAGAGCTGGACACTGGTGACCCGAGCGGCAGAGGGACATACAAAGAGAGACCGGCCACTGGAGGGTCCTGGACCAGACCGAGCAAGGCCTCACTCACCCATAGACTCAAACACCAGGTAAATGTCCCTGTCATTCTCCGCCCGGATCACGTCCAGGAGGCGGATGATGTTGGGATGGTCCCCAAGTTCCTAAGGAGAGAGCCAGGGGCTGTGTGCTTTGCTGGGCGAGGGTCTGGGCTTCCCCCCTTGTTTGGAGAAACCGCACCTGGGGAAACGGTCAGATGGCCCTGGCCACTCACCCGGAGCAGCGTGATTTCCCGGAACGTTCTCTGGAATGATATAGGAACATGAGTGTGGGTACGGACGAAGAAGGAAGTGCACTTCTTGAAAGGATCCCAAGGGACTCATGGTCATCACCCACACCAGACCTTAGGGTCAGAGGGCAGATGGTGCTCTGAGCAGAACCTGCTGTGAACGGGCTTCAAAATAATCCTGGAGCTTCCAGGCACCACGGGAGCAAGGAGTCACCCCCACACCCCTGCCCCTGTCCCTCCCACACCTCTTCCCCATTCACTTACCTGGGCATCCGTCTTGTCTCTAAAGGCATCGAAGATTTTCTTGATGGCCACGACCTCTCCAGTCCTCCTGTCCACCGCCTTCCACACAATGCCGTAGGCCTGCAAGGAGGGAGATCCGCTTGTCGGGCCAGGGGCAGCCTCCGGCCCGGCCTTCCCCTGCCCACCGGACTGCCCCTCCAGCCTGCTCTGGCTCCTGGGAGGGAATGAGGGCGTGGTGAGGGCCTGTGGCTCTGGGGAGGTCCCTGCAGCTGAAGACAACCCCGGTGTCTTCCCTGGTGGAGGAGGATGGTGGGAAGCAAGGTCACAGCTGGGAGATTCTGGGTGGGAGATAAAGCCTGTTCTGGGTACCTCTCCCTTCTCACATCCCCCATCCAGCCTGTCAGCAGATCCTGTTGGCTCCAGAATTTGTCAGAATCCAACCACTTGCCACCATCTCCACCTGGTCTGAGCCTCTACGGAGGAGGCAGGGTGAGTCTTGTAAAGTGGCATCAAAGGCTGCTACCACCCCTGTGTGCTGCCAAGTAAAAGCCCCTGCAGTTTCCCAAAACCGCAGGTGATCAGAGCCCTCCCCCGAGTCACTCCTATCCAGGTCACACCAACTCTGCTGTTTCCCCAGGGCCAGCAGGTCCTTGCCTCAGGGCCTTTGCACTTGCTGTCTGTGCTGTTTGGAACGTTCTTTCTCCCTCCCGCATTACACGCCCACACAGTCACACACCTTCTCATACACCCTTAGACACAATCCCACATGCTCTCACACGCGGTCTGGCTGTCACTGCATGCCCGTTTACCTGCCCAGGCTCTTCCTGGGCCAGGCTTAGGATCTACCCATCACCCTCAGCGACTGGACTGGGTGGGTCCGGCCTCCTTAGAGTGTCCTACAGGCACCAGGAGAGCCGGCTGGGAGTATGGGACCCTGGGTGAGGACTGGGGAGGGGATCTGTCCAGGGTCCCTCTGGCCTGAGACCGCTGTGGGCCCAGAGCCAGGCGAGGCTCCCTCGGAGTAGGCGAGTAGGCGTTGTTAGGACGCTGTTCCAGCAAACGGAGGCCCGAGGGGCTTGGTGGCTTGGCCAAGGCCACCGTCCAGTCCGTGGACCCCCGGCAGTGTCGGAACGAACAGACCTCGCACTGGACCTGCCCCCGCCCTGCAGGTGGCCGGGCTCACCCCCTTCCCCAGCCGCCGCTTGAGCAGGTATCGCTGGGCTACGTGGTCGTCCACTTCCGCGGCGCACATGCCGGGCCGGGCGCTGGGGCCTCCAGACGCCCGCAGCCCTGGAGCTGTTGAACCCGGTTGCCTTGGAGACTGCCCCCCTCCGTTGCGCTTGCGCGGTGCCGGGGTGGGGCGGAGGGTGCACCTCGAGCCCCACCCCCTCGCCCCGCCCCCGAGTGTCTCCCCTCCACCTCGCCCCAGTGGCGCCCCGCCCACTCGAACCTGGCCCCGCCCCCGGAGGAGCCCCGCCCAATTTAGCATGACCCCGCCCCCGGAGGAGCCCCGCCCACTCCAGCCTGGCCCCGCCCCCAGTGACACCCCGCCCACGCCTGCCGTGGCCCCGCCCACTCCTACCTTTCCCCCGCCCCTTGCCGCCCCTCCCCCGCTCGGCCGAGGTGGCGGCGGCGGTTAGCGCGGCGCTCGGAGCCTCCTAAGGCCCCGCGGTCTGGGGCGGGGGCTCCGCCGTCCTCCGCGCGGACGCCGGGGCTGGGGGATGCTGAGGCGCCCCGGGGGCTGGAGGCTGGGCTCCCAGGGCAGGCCGGAGGAGGCGGGAGTCTGCACACACGGTTGGTGAGAGTGTAAAGCACGTTCTTTGGAAGAAGTTGCGCAGTTTGTTGATCGTAGCTGCGCCCCGAGCCAGGCATTCTCACCTGGGGAGTTCCCCAAGAGAAAGGGGAACACAGGTCCGCTCAAAGAGTCATACGGGAACGCTCCTAGCAGCTTTGTCCCTAGCAGCCCCGAACTGGAAACCACCCAAATATTTCCTTTTTTTTTTTTTTTTTGGTAAGATTTTTATGGATTTATTCATGAGAGACACAGAGAGGCAGAGACACAGGCAGAGAGAGAAGCAGGCTCCATGCAGGGAGCCCGATGCGGGACTCGATCCCAGGACCCCGGGGTCAGGCGCTGAGCGGAAGGCAGATGCTCACCACTGAGCCTCCCGGGCGTCCCTGCTTCCAACATTTGAAACAGAGAAATGGATAAACAAAACGTGGCCTAGGAGTACCATGGCGCGTTGCTCAGCAGGAAAGGGAAAGAAACTACTGACACACACAACATGGGCTGCAGGACCATGGTGCTGGCTAAGTCAGACCCCTCCTCAAATCACCGGATGAATCCATCGGTGCTTCCTCTGGTTCAGTGATGGCCCCCGGCTCCCCGGGAGCTCAGGGAGAGACGGACTGTCCAGGGAACGTTGGGAGGTAACAGAAATGTTACACTGCAGTGATGCTTTCGAGGGTGGATACGTCTAAGTTGTTGAAATCATGCCATGTGGTTGTATCTCAATATAAAGTTGGAGGACGTGGAGAATGAACAAGGGAAAGAAACGAGGCGGGAGAGCGTGCTCTTCTGGTCCCCAGTGTCCAGTGCTGGACATGCCTTCCCCCAGTAAACAGCTGCAAAACGCGACAAAATATGTGAAACGAGTGTCTGTGAATTGGACAAGTAGTGCCAGCCCTGTGTCAGGGAAGAGTGGGAGAAAATTTCCACCATCTGAGACATGGAAACTCAAGGACTCCACAAAAATCTCCTTTTTGCTCCTTTTCCTGCTTCGATTCTTATGAGAACCGGCACTTCACAGACATTCTACACACGCCTCAGAATACAAGTAGCGTATGTGTTCCTTGTAAGGGCAGGGAGTGATTCCCCTGGAACAGATAGCGTCGAAGGAAGGCCCAGGGGAGGATGACCAGACCAGCCATCAAATGCGTATTGGAGACCACCAGCGCTGGACCCCTCCACGCCAAGGCCTGCTGGATCCGACGGATGACAGCTGGGCTCTCATCTTTGTCCTGACCAGTTCCCAGATGCCTGAGGGGGCAAGTACACCAGACCAGGCCACCATCCTCAATAAAAACCCCATTCCCCAAAGACTAGACTCATGCTTCCTTCCTTTCGGAGTCTCCCACTCTGTCTATATCTGCTCTCTCTGTATCCTCAGTAATCTCCGCTCTCACTTCCTGCTGGCTCATGTTTGATTTCTAGCCTGCAGGAAGCCAAGGAGCCTCCTGGCTGGTCCTCGGACCCAGCCTGCTGGCATGAAGTCCATGGAAAGAACAACTTGGTGGCAGGGGGTGGGGATGGTGTTGCTGAAAATTTTCCAAACTTCACTTCGGTAGGAAGGTCTTAGTGTGCCAAGCACCCAAACTGGACACCAGAGATTCAGGAGAGACTCCAGACATGTCACTTCTCAATAAAGTGACTAAGCCAGCTCTAGACCAAAGCCTACTCCACACCCGTCGTGAGTGTGGAGAACAAGCCTTAAAAGGAACAAGATGCTACAAATATAGCCTAACTGTTGGCCAAAAAACTTCACCACTCTTTAAAGGGAAACACCACAAACAGCACTCAATAACACAAAATTCAAAATCTTCAGCATCCAGGGATCCCTGGGTGGCGCAGCGGTTTGGCGCCTGCCTTTGGCCCAAGGCGCGATCCTGGAGACCCGGGATCGAATCCCACGTTGGGCTCCCGGTGCATGGAGCCTGCATCTCTCTCTGCCTGTGTCTCTGCCTCTCTCTCTCTCTATGTGTGTGACTATCATAAAAAAAAAAATCTTCAGCATCCAGAATGTAATAAAAAGTTACTAGTTTAGGGCACCTGAGTGACTCAGTAGGTTAAGCTTCCAATTCTTGATTTCAGCCCAATTCTTGATCTCAGGGTTGTGGAACCTGCTTAAAAAAAAAAAAAAAGTTACTAGATTTACCCAATTAAAAATATGGGCAAAGAATTTGAATAGATATAGCTCCAAAGAAGGTATACAGATGGTCAACAGCACATGAAGAGATGCACAACGTCATTAATCATCAGGGAAATGCAATAAAAAATACATGAGATACTGTGCGGTGACTCAATCAGGTGGAGGCTGGCGGTGTGGGCAGGGAAAGAATTCACCAAAGACAGAAGAAGGGAGATAGAAGTTTGTTGGATACACTGCAAGGCAGCAGCGGGCAGGACGGCAAAGGAGAGACTGCCAGGGGGCAGGGGGAGGGCAGTGACAGGCTTGGGGGGGCCTGTATTTATTGGAGGGGAGTGAGGACATATAGCAACATATAGAATTTTCCTTTTTGGTGCCTATGCCTGGTTGTCAGTGGCCCACTGGTCAGCTTGGGCCTATGGCTAACTTGAGGTTGGTCACCTAATGAGCCTGTTTGCATTCAGCTGCGTGGTTGCAGTGGGGCCTGTCACCTTACTCAGGTTTCTAATGAAACCTGTGGCCTAAAAGCAGCCTCTGCAGATACTACTGCACATTCACTCGGATGGCTGTAATAATAACAATAACAATAAGTCTTCACAAGGATGGAGAGAAATTGGAACTCTTGATTGCTCACGGGCATGTAGAATGATGCAGCTGCTGCAGAAGACAGTTTGGCAGTTCCTCCAACAGTTAAACATAGAATTAGCACACAACCCATCAATTCCATTCCCGGAATATACCCGAAAGAATAGAAAACAGGCATTTAAACAGATACTTGCACACAAGCGTTCACAGCATTCACAAAAGCCAAAAGCGGAAACAACCCAATGTCCACCAATTGATGAATGGAAAAACCAACTGTGGTCTCTCCATACAGTGGAATATAATTCAGCCATAGAAAGGACTAAAGTGCCTGCTACACGTGACAATGTGCTGAGCTTCAGAAACACTGTGCCCAGGCAGCCCGGGTGGCTCAGCAGTTTAGCGCCGCCTTCAGTCCAGGGCGAGATCCCGGAGTCCTGGAATCGAGTCCCACGTCGGGCTCCCTGCATGGGGCCTGCTTCCCCCTCTGCCTGTGTCTCTGCTTCTCTCTCTCTCTCTGTGTCTCTCATGAATAAATAAATAAAATCTTTTTTTTTTTTTTTAAGAAACACTGTGCCAGGTGAAAGAGGTCAGATACAAAAGACACGTATGTGATTCCACTTATATGAAATCCTCAGAGTAGGTAGGTCCATAGAGACAGAACACAGATTGATGGCTTCCAGTTCCAGCGTTGAAGGAAGGGGATGGGTCAGGACTGCTTAATGGGAACAGGGTTCCCTTTAGGGTGATGCAAATGTTTTGTAACTAGATAGAGGTAGTGGTTACATAACACTGTGAATGGACCAAATCCGCTGAGATGTATCCTCTAATGTAGTTAATTCTATGCGAATTTCACTTCAAATTCACCTTG
Organism: Vulpes lagopus; assembly: GCF_018345385.1. Taxonomy (NCBI): domain Eukaryota; kingdom Metazoa; phylum Chordata; class Mammalia; order Carnivora; family Canidae; genus Vulpes; species Vulpes lagopus. The sequence goes on from NC_054832.1 coordinate 954,551, forward strand.
TAAAAAAAGTTACAGGGCTTGTGAGGAAGCAGGAACACATGACCATATCCAGGAGACAAGTCAGTTGATAGAACTAGACTCATAGGGACGCCTGGGTGGCTGAGCGGTTAAGCGTCTGCCTTTGGCTCACCACGTGATCCCGGGGTCCTGGGATTGAGTCCCACGTCGGGCTCCCTGCATGGGGCCTGCTTCTCCCTCTGCCTATGTCTCTGCCTCTCTCTCTTTCTCTCTCTGTGTCTCTCATGAATAAATAAAATAAAATCTTTAAAAAAAAGTAGACCCATAAATGACAGAGATGATGTAATTGGCAATGACTTTAAGAAATAGCTGTTCTAAGTATGTTCATGGCTTTATTTTTTTTTAAGATTTTATTTTTTTATTCATGAGAGACAGACAGAGAGAGAGAGAGGCAGAGACACAGGCAGAGGGAGAAGCAGGCTCCATGCAGGGAGCCTGACATGGGACTCGATCCCGGGACTGCAGGATCATGCCCTGGGCTGAAAGCAGCTCTAAATTGCTGAGCCACCAGGGCTGCCCTGCTCATGACTTTAAAGAAAAACATGAATATGATGAGATGAGAAGTTATAAAAAAGAACCCTGTGGAATTTCTAAAGCTGAAAAATAAAATATCTGAAGTGCAAACTCATTGAATAGACTTAATGGCAGAAGAGATGGCAGTGAACATGATGACATACCAATAGGAACTATGCACATTGAAACAGGAAAAAACAAAAAACAAACAAACAAAAGAAACAAGAAAAAACAAAACTCAAGAACCTGTGGGAGAGTATCAACAAAAGAGAGCAATGAAGAGAGTATATTTGAGAGAGTAATGGCTGACGTTTTTGCAAATTTGAAGGAAAAGTAATACACTCACAAATCCAGGAATTTAAGTGAAACCTCAGGAGGAAAAACACGAAGGAAGCTATAATAAGCACATGATAACTAAATTGCTGAAAAAGTGATAAAAATAAAATTATCAAAAAAATTACAAACAGAGGAACAAAAATAACTACAACCACAGAATTCTTGTCAGAAAATAACTTCAAGCCAGAGGACAAAGCAAGGACATTATTAATGCATTAAAAACAAAAATATACAAATCAAAACAAAAACATTGCTAATCTAGAGTTATATACTCAGAGTATCATTCAAAAATGAAGACAAGGGACACCTGGGTGGCTCAGTGGTTGAGCGCCTGCCTTTGGCCCAGGGCATGATCCTGGAGTCCCGGGATCGAGTCCCACATCGGGCGACCTGCGTGGAGCCTGCTTCTCCCTCTGCCTGTGTCTCTGCCTCTCTCTGTGTCTCATAAATAAATAAAATCTTTTTTAAAAAATGAAGACAATACTTGTTCAGAGAAACAAAAGTTGAGAATATGTAACACCTGCAGACCTGCACTGCAAAAAAAAAATATTAATGAAAGTTTTCTGCGATGAAGAAAAGTGATTCTGAATGAAAATCTGGGTTGATAAAAAAATAAAAAATAAATAAATAAATAAATAAAATAAAAAAGAAAAAAAAAGAAAATCTGGGTTGACATAAAAAAAGGAAATAAAGAACTCTGGAAATGGGATATAATGGCTGAATATAAAAGACATTTATCTCATTCACTAAATTTCACTAAAAGATATGACTGCCCTAGGTCATAGGTAACCTGGTAACTCAATGATATGATCAAAAATCTATCTTAAATCCCATCATGACCATAATAAGATACCACCTCATGCCCATGAGGATGAAAACAAACGAACAAACAAACCCAAGACCCAAAACCAAAACCAAAAAAACTGAAAACAGGAAAATAAAAAGTATTGGTGAGAATGTGGGAAAATTGGAACCGTTGGACACTGTTGCCGGGATTGTAAACTGGTGTAGTCAATATGGAAAACAGTATGGTGGTTCCTAAAAAAAAATTAAAATTAGGGGATCCCTGGGTGGCGCAGCGGTTTGGCACCTACCTTTGGCCCAGGGCGCGATCCTGGAGACCCGGGATCGAATCCCACATCGGGCTCCCGGTGCATGGAGCCTGCTTCTCCCTCTGCCTGTGTCTCTGCCTCTCTCTATCTCTCTGTGACTATCATAAATAAATTAAAAAAATTTAAAAAATAAAAAAAATTAAAATTAGAATCACCATAATATCAGGGAGTGGGGCTTTAGGAGGTGCTCAGGTCATAAGAATAGATCCCCATACTAGAATGAATGATATTATAAAAGAGGCACCAGAGGGATCCCTGGGGGGCGCAGCGGTTTGGCGCCTGCCTTTGGCCCAGGGCGTGATCCTGGAGACCCGGGATCGAATCCCACGTCGGGCTCCCGGTGCATGGAGCCTGCTTCTCCCTCTGCCTGTGTTTCTGCCTCTCTCTCTGTGACTATCGTAAATAAATAAAAAAAAATAAAAATAAAAAATAAATAAATAAATAAATAAATAAATAAATAAATAAATAAAAGAGGCACCAGAGGGATCCCTGGGGGGCGCAGCGGTTTGGCGCCTGCCTTTGGCCCAGGGCGTGATCCTGGAGACCCGGGATCGAATCCCACGTCGGGCTCCCGGTGCATGGAGCCTGCTTCTCCCTCTGCCTATGTCTCTGCCTCTCTCTCTCTCTCTGTGTGTGTGACTATCGTAAATAAATAAATAAATAAATAAATAAATAAATAAATAAATAAAAAGAGGCACCAGAGAAATCCGTAACCCCTTCCACCACATGAGAACACAGAGAGGAGCTGGCTATGAGCCACAAAGAGGGCCTTCACTAGATTGCAAATATTCCCGCCCCTTGATCTTGAACTTTCATTTTAGAGTAAACTCCCCTTCCCCCCACATGGAGCTCAAACCCATGACCTTGAGATCAAAAGTTGCATGCTCCACTCACTGAGCCAGCCAGACACCTTGATCTTGGACTTCTCAGCCTCTAGAACATGAGAAATAAGTTTCTGTTGTTTATAAGCCACCCAGTCTGTGATATTTTGTTATAGGAGCCTGAATAGACTAAGACGGATAGGAAAAGATCTAACATGCAAATAGTTTTCAAAAGAAAGCTTTAGTGGCTATGTTAATACCCAACAAAGTAGACTGTAGGGCACAGACTATTACCAGGGAGAAAGAGGGACACTTCATTATGATACAAATATCAAGTCATCAAGCAGATATTCTAATCCTGGGAGTGCATGCACCTAATGGCAAATTCTCAAAATACATAAGGTAAAACCCGACAGAACTGAAAGAAGAAACCATCAAATCAGTTGGAGACACTCCTTTGTCAATAATGAGTACAACAAGCAAGTGGAAAAATAAAGATGCAGCTGTGTGACCTGAGCAGCACTGTTGTCCAGTTTGACCTAATTAACATTTATGGAACAATCCCCCACCGCCAATAGAATACACACTCTTTTCAAATGTGGAAATTTGAAGAATTTGAAGAATATGAAGGTAAATCATATTCTAGGTACCATAAAACAAAGATCAACAGATTTTTAAAGGACTGAAATATACAAAACACGTTCTCAGATCCCACAGAATTGAATTAGAATTAAATATCAGAAAGATATTTGGAAAACTCACCCCCCAAAAAAAACAAATTTGGAGATTAAACAACATATAAATAAACCAGTGGGTCAAAGAAGAAATTGCGAAGGAAATTAGAAACGATTTTGAGCTGGAAGGTCATGAAAACATGATGTGAAAACCTGCAGAGTGCAGCTAATGCAGCGGTTAGAGGGAAATTTATAGTTGCAAATGCTTATATTAGAAAAGACATGGGATCCCTGGGTGGCGCAGCGGTTTAGCGCCTGCCTTTGGCCCAGGGCGCGATCCTGGAGACCCGGGATCGAATCCCACGTCAGGCTCCCGGTGCATGGAGCCTGCTTCTCCCTCTGCCTGTGTCTCTGCCTCTCTCTCTCTCTCTCTCTGTGACTATCATAAATAAATGAAAATTAAAAAAAAATAGAAAAGACAAAAGATTTCAGTTTCCAACCTTAAATGCTAGAAAAAGAAGACAAAATTAAACCCAAAGTACATACAAGAATGAAGACTAGAGTAAAAATCATTGAAATGGCAAGTGTATAAACAGGAGGAAAAAATTCAATACAATTAAAAATTGATTCTTGGGGTGCCTGGGTGGCTCAGTTGGTTAAGCATCGACTTCAGCTCAGGTCATGATCTTAGGGTCCTGGATGTGAGCTCCACATCGAGCTGCCCGCTCAGTAAGGAGTTTGCTTCTCCCTCTCCCTCTGCCCCTCCTCTGGCTCCTGCTCTCTCTGTCTCTCTCTCAAATGAGGAAAATCCTTTTTTTTAAATATATTTTTTATTTATTTATTTATTTATTTTTAAAGATTTTATTTTTTTAATTTTTATTTATTTATGATAGTTACACAGAGAGAGAGGCAGAGACACAGGCAGAGGGAGAAGCAGGCTCCATGCACCAGGAGCCCGACGCGGGATTCGATCCTGGGTCTCCAGGATCGTGCCCTGGGCCAAAGGCAGGCACCAAACCGCTGCGCCACCCAGGGATCCCCCCTTTTTAAAAAAAAAAAAAAAGCTTTGATTCTTTGAATAAATGGGGTAAAATCGAAATAGACGATAAAACGAAGAAATTACCAGTGTCAGGAATGAAAGACAGCGCATTCCTACAGATTCTTCAAACATTAAAAAGATGACAAGAGTGTATTATGAACAACCTCACATCCGTCAATTTGATAACTTAGCTGAAATGGCCGATCTACAGAACATGTGGAGCATTCATTCCTCAAATATACTCAAGAAAAAATATAAATATGGACTGAAAAGCTATAGGGCCCCCGGGACACAGAGGAGAGGAGAAGGCGCGTGGATGGAGACGGAGGGAGGAGTGGTGGCTAGTTGGCCAGGCTGCAGGAAATGAGACCTGGGCCCACTGATGGGGAGCCCGAGGCCAGGAGGGGGCAGCAGGATCCTTGGTGACCTCGGGCAGCAAGAGCCCCTTCCCAGGAGACTGTGGAGCGGCCCAATGCACCTGCTGGGGACCGTGGGCTCCTAGAGCGCCCAAGATGTGTGACAGCCAGCAGGCCACCCCTCTTTTCCTTGCCTCCTCCCCCCAAGTTAGAGGGGGTCTTTTTTTAAATTTTTTATTTATTTATGATAGTCACACAGAGAGAGAGAGAGAGAGAGAGAGGCAGAGACACAGGCAGAGGGAGAAGCAGGTTCCATGCAGGGAGCCCGACGTGGGATTCGATCCCGGGTCTCCAGGATCGCGCCCTGGGCCAAAGGCAGGCGCCAAACTGCTGCGCCATCCAGGGATCCCTAGAGGGGGTCTTGATCCTGCCATTCTGCCACTGAGAATGGAGCAGATAAGCAAAATTATACCAGCATCAGTGAACTTCGGCAAAAAAGAACTCTGCAGAGTGAACTTCACTACATTTAATCAAGTCAATTTTTCGATGGGCGTTTGACTCATCCGTTAGTTGGTACTTTCAAAGCTGCTGTTAGGTGTTTTCTCTCGGGGCCATATGTCCATGCCGTCCAACTGTGCCCTGTCCAAATACCCTGCAGATATAAAGTTGGCCAAGAGGATTTCATTTTCTCATCAACCGTTAGCCAATAAATTTTGTTGTGAGTGATTATATCCCTCAGCTTCGTTTTGAGCACGTTATCAACAGGGGATATTTATTACACATTAGTTAAAAAGTGGACTGTGTGTTTCATTTTTAGCTGATACCTGGGGCAATCATGGTAGCTTGGGGAGGCCTTGTCCAGAAGACCCACAGTGGGTCCCACAGTGGCAGGGAGCGAGGGCAGGTGGGAGCTCCCAGGGTTAAGCGGGGCGGTCAGACCCTCCTGCTCCCTCCACGGCCAGCCTCCTTGTAACTCAGGAGACCACAGAGTCCCCAGCTCGCAGGCTGCAGACTGTCAGTCGTGTCATGGGCCCCGCCCCTTCCTGTGGGTCACAGTCCCTGGGGGGCCCCGCCCCACCGCTCGGGGTACAGGTCTGAGGACACGGCACGGTGCGCCCCACCAGCGCCTGGCGGCCTCGAGCAGAGCCTCTGCACCCCGCTGGAATGCACCTGCTACGCTCCTCCAGCGCCCGGACCTCCAAAGCCGGCCTCTCCCCTCTCCTGCTCCCGGCGGCGTGGGCTATGGACTCAGGTACTGTGGGTCTCCCAGGAAGGCACCGTGGGGGCGAGGATGCCGTCCTCTCGGAGATCACGAGGGGCCTGGAGGAGGTGTGCCCCGGGCCAGCGCCCCCTCATAGCTGTCTCTCAGGGGCACCTCTGAGCCACCCTGCAGAGGTGCGCGTGGCCATTGCCCTCGGGGCCTGCGGGGCGCTCTGGACACTGGGCATCCTTCTTTTTGTCATCCTCTTCCTCACAAACAGAGGTAGGTGAGCACCCCTGGAGACTGCGCCAGGAGGCTGACCTGCACCACGCCCCAAGCCCCAGCCTTCCTGGCTCGGCCCCCGTCAGGGAGGAGTAGGGAGCCAAGCCCACGGGCCCTGGCTCCAGCCAGGCCTGTCAAGGCTCCTGAGCCTGCCCTGATGTGGCGAAGCCTCGGGTCCCATGAAGCCCCACCTGGCCTTCCCGCGCTCCATGCACACCCCCAGGGGCTCCTGCTGGCTCCCGCCTGTCGGCCCCGAGCAGGAGCAGCGGTGGCAGCGCCGGGCCCTCACGGCACCGTGTGTCAGGGAGGGCGGAGCACTTCCTCCAGGGGCAGCCGTGGCTCTGGGAGCTGACGCACGTCGTGGCCTGGATCTGGGCATTCCACCTGGGGCTGACTGCGAACCTGGTGTGGGTCTGGCACCGGCTCCGAGGTACCTGGCCGTGAAGGGGAGGCCACTTGAGGAAGGGTCCTTGCCTACATGTCCAGCCTAGAACCGGCTCCCTGGTTTGGGGAAGTGGGGGGGGGGAGGTGGAGGCCTGCAGGCAGTACCCAACCTTGGACATAGGGGTATGGACAAGGGGACAGGTTTGGGTCCCAGCCAGGGCCCAGAGAACAGCCAGGCCTGGGCCCTCCAGGGCTTGACCCCAGCCAGAGGACACACTGGATAGACAGGCTCTCCTGGACTTCGCTCACGTTCCTGCCCATCGTCCCCTTTGCCGCGGTGGTCACCGTCAGCGCTGTGCTTCTGATCAAGGGACAAGGTACTGGGGTGGGGCTGGGCCACCCTACCACCCCCCAGGGGCCCTTCCTCCGCTCACTAGTCAGTATCTGGCTCCCGCCCAGGGCTGAGCTTCAAGAACAGGTCTTTGGTATCACCTGAACCCACCGATTCTATAGGTCCAGTTGGCCTGGCAGGTAGAAGGGTCATGGACACTAGCCATGTGCTGGCCTCGGCTGCTGTGGGGTGGGGGTTAGTAAAGGTGGCTGGCTCTGCCCCTTGCATCAGGGCACAGGGCAGAGATGGGGAAAAGACTGGGCAAGGGGTAGCAGTATACACGGGGACAGAGCCCACCAATGTCCAAGCCACAGCCCTAGGGCTTCCAGGGGTCCTTGGACAATCACCTTGTGCCTCAGTTTTTCCACCTGTGAAATGGGAGCAGAGGCTGCTAGAGGTACTCACCTGTGGGTCAAGCATAGCCTAACTCCACTGGCTACTCCTGAGGGAGGGGGCTCACCCCAAGTCTCAGGAGCTGAAGAGGGACGGCATGTGAGACAAGGGGCCAGAGAGTGGGCCCTTGGGAAGCCTGACTGGGGGTGGTGGTGTGTGTGTGGTGAGTACTCAGGAGCCTGAGGAGTAGTGTGAGCAACCGAGAACCCGTCTTGGGGGGTCCACGGCAAGAGCTGGGACAGTGCAGGGCCTCCACGGGGTGGGCGGGGGGCAGCCTTGGCAGGCTGAGCGCACTGCTCACCCCCTTCCTCCTAGTGTCTTTCCAGCTCCGCATTCGTGCGAAGAGGTGAAACAGGGTCCCCGCTTCCCCTGATCCATGCAGGTCACGATGGGGGTGGGGAGGCAGGGGGGCAGAGGCAGGCGGGGAGTGGATGGCGCGTTGGGCAGGGCTTCCCACGCAGCTGTCGCGTCTAGACTGCAGAACTGGGAAGATGCGAGTCCTGAGAAAACTGGGAGCAGAGGAGAACAAAGCGCTGGCTCAGACCTGTCCTGGGAGGAGGAATCCGGGGGCAGTAAAGCAGAGACAAGTGACCGAGAGATCCGGGAGGCTGGGAAGACTTAAAGGCCTCTCTCCACTGAGTCCCTCACTTCGCCCCAGAAATTAAAGGACGGGGCCAATCACAGCCCCGTTGTCTTGAGTGTACGTCATATTATTTTTATTTATAAGATAAATATTGTTTTACTAGGAAGAAAATGCCTCTTGTGTTCCTAATTTTAAGAGGCTCTGCCACCAGGCAGGTGTGGCGACCAGAGCGCGTCCAGAGGTGAGGGGATGCCCACAGCTCTGCAGTCGGCCTCCTAAGAGGTCCACACGAGCCTTCCTACTGATGCAGGCTTCCTTAAACCGTGTTCCTCCCAAACTGCCAGGTGCACAGTTCGTGCCTCTGCCCACGCGGCAGCAAACGTGGACACACCTGCACAGGAGAGGAACTATGTGATGACAGGCCCCACGCAGGTGTGGCTTCAAGCTGCAGGTCAAAGGCGGTAGAGACGCACGTCTTTGGGGCACCCAGCGAGGGGCGAGGGGAGGCCTGTCCGGCGCTGGCGCCCCTGGAAGCTGACCCGGGGCTGGTCAGTGGGATGAGACAGAAGGAGCTCACGTGTGGGCTCAGGAACCCAGAGGGAACCCCAGACAGAGAGGCAGTGGACAAGCGACGGCATCCGAATGGACGCGACCTTCCGGGGCCTCCAGGAGTGGAGAGAATCCCAGAGACGCGGGGTTGTGCGGCGCTCTGTCCTGGTAGGACGGGGGGGGGGGACCTTGGGGGGGGACCTTGGGGGGGGCTTGCTCACGGCTGCGGCCCAGGAACTGGGGCACACGGGGCCGACGAAAGGAGTGTCCCCTGGCGGCCAGACGGCGAGGCCAGGGCCGGCGCGAGGGGCGCGGGGCTGCTCCAGTGCGGCTGGCCCGTGGGCTCCGGGGCCGGTCCAGCGTCCTCCTCGGGAGCCACAATCCTGCGGGCCGGCGGGGCCCCCCGGGAGGGGGGAGGGGGGCGGCCGTTGCCCGGGGGATGCGCTGGCCGCGTGGCGGCGACCGAGTTCTGTCTCCACGGAGACCGTGAGCGAAGGTGAGCCCCCCCGCGACGCCGAGGCCTGGAGAGGGCCCGAGATTAAGGTGGTCGGACGGACGATGCCCTGGCCCCTGCCTGGCCCCACCCCCCGGGGGCCGCCTCCCCCCACCTCGCGGCCCGCAGGCCCCCGCCGCTAGAATATTGGGACATCCGGGCCGGGGCAAGGGGAGGCCCTCGGCGGGCCGCAGCCCATGGCGCCCAAGAAGCAGCGCGGGGCCAGCGTGGGGCGCCGGCCGGGCGCGGGCGGGGACGGGGCCGAGCCGCCGCTGTCGCTGTCGGAGCGCGCGCAGTACCTGCAGCGCGAGGACACGCGGCTCTCGGGGGAGCTGGGCGCCTGCCAGGCGCGCGTGGACCAGGTGCTGCGGGACAACGCCTCCCTGGACGCCGAGGCGCTGCGCCTGCGCGAGGAGAACCGGCTCCACGCCAGCTACGCGAGCGCGCGCGCCCGCCGCTGCCCCCGCGCCGTGGTGCGGCTGGACGAGCAGCACCGCGCGGACCTGGCGCAGCTCCAGGGGCAGCGGGCGGAGCTGGCGTCGCTCTTCCGCGGCCGCGAGGACGGGGTGCGCGCGCAGCTGCAGGAGAGGGAGGCGCGCGCGGCGCAGGTGGCGCGGCAGGTGCAGGCGCTGCAGCCCTACAAGGCCAGTGGCGCCGCCGCGGGCCCCGAGGGCGGGGTGGGCGCGCGCCGCCCCCGCTCTGACCCGCGCCCCCGCCCCCGCCCCGCCCCGCCGCAGGAGCTGCAGCTGGAGCAGGTGGCCCGCATCCGGGCGCTGGAGCGCGAGCTGCTGCACATGCGCGTGGAGCACACGCAGCTGCTTCGCCGCGTGAAAAGGCGTTTCCTGGAGGACAAGGCGGCCTTCGAGCGCGAGGCGCGTCAGCGGGTGCAGTCCCTGGCGCGACGCGCCGAGCGGGAGGCGGCCCGGGCGCTCATCGCGCACACGCAGGCCATCCGGGCGGACAACGGGCGCCTGCGGCAGGAGCTGCTGCGGCTGCTTCGCTGGGCCCAGGGGCTGCACCACACGCGGCGCCAGCTGCTGGAGCAGCGCGAGCAGCTGCGGCGCGAGCACCGGGACACTCGGGACCTGGTGCGCGTGCACGGCTGGCTGCGCCGGGGCCCCGACGGCCCTCCGCTGTGGCAGCCGCCGCCCGCCTCGCACCCCGTGTCCCGCGCCGCCTCCACGGCCCCGTCGCGCGCGGCCTCCCAGATCCTGTCGTCGCTCCCGTCGCGTGCGGACTCCTGGATCCCATCACGGGCCCCATCCCAGCCCTGCACGAACGCGGGCGCCCGGGTCCCGTCCCTGACCCTGTCCCTGACCCCGACCCGCCCGTGCTCCCTGACCCCGTCCCTGACCCCGTCCCTGACCCCGTCCCGCCCGGGCTCCCGGATCCTGTCCCTGGTCCCGTCCCTGACCCCGTCCCACAAGGGCTCCAGGGTCCCGTCCCCGACCCCGTCCCACCAGGGTGGCCGGGCCCCGTCCTTGCCCTCGTCGCGCCCGGGCTCCCAGGTCTCTTTGCGGGCCCCTTTAGCTGGGGCCTCACAGAGCAACACTCCTGCTAAGTCGGCCTCGGGATCAGGCTCCTCCTGTCCCCCAGTCCAAGGAGACCGCGGACACTGACCTGCAGCGGAAGCCGCCCGTGGAGCCGTGGAATCGCGCGGGCCGTGGGGGGCGTGTGAAGGTGAGGGCGCGAGCTCAGGTGTTCGGGCCGCAGCGTTAATAAAGGTGTGAGCCGCATGGCCCGCAGCAGGTCTGGAGGCTCGGCCCCCTCCTTCTCGCTTCGTTTCCAAACGGCAAAGCAGTCGGGTGCGCCGCTCGCCCCGCATGTCCCTGTACCCCACGACTGCCCCCAGCTGCTCCGCACGGGCAGAGGACATCGGCCACGCGGCGTGGTGCGAGCAGGGCAGGAGTCCGCTGGCGGGGGGCGCTGGGCCGGGAGGGCTAGGGTCGGGTGGGCTGCGGTCGGGAGGGCCGTGGCGTGGGGGTCCGAAGGTCATGGGAGGCTTTATGCTTAACTTGTTGGGGATTTGGGGGTAATTTTTAATTTAATATAATTTCCAGCTTGGAGAAAAGTTGCGGAGTACAGAGAACTCCCGCACGTGGTTTATCAAGAACCGCCGGCAGTGTGCGTTCTGCCCTGTGTCTGTGTCTGCATTTTGTTCCTGAGCCACTTGAGATTAGATTCAAGACCCCGGGCCCTTTTGCTTAAAGGACTTAACATCCTTTAGTGTTACTGAGCACGAGCATGTTCTCCTACTACCCCGGTACAATGACCCAAATCCAGAAGTGTGGTACAGAGAGGACAGTATTGGCTAAGCCACAGGTCACATGCCCCTGCTGTCAGCTGTCCCAACAGCGTCCTTGGTGGCTGGCTCTGCCTCTGGCAGGGCTGCACATTGCATTCAGCTATCAGTCCCAATGTGCCTAGGCTGGCCCCGACGATGTCCCGTGGTTGTGGTTTGTATTCACCCACAGCCATACCTAGGGAGGACCAGCAGCTGGGGGGGGGGGGCAGGGGGCGTAGGCCCTGCTGCTCTCATGCCCTCAATCCTGGCCCTAGGGCAGGGACTTCATCCCCAGCACAGAGGGAAGGTTCTTAAAAATTCTGGGTCTTTGGCTGCACATTGTCAGCCGGCGTCAGAGAGGCCCAAACAGGAGGTGGCCATGGCTAGAGTGGCTGGTGCCCTTCTGGAGGGAGGGTGCTCCCCAAAAACGGTGGCCTACGGACCAGGGGTCCAAGCAGCCAGTCCTGATGGCCGTTCACCTTAAAAATGAAAGGGCCAGTTATTTGACCAGCAGAAATGGGTTTGTTCAGGAACAGCAGGGAATTGCAGCCCCCAGGCAAGTCAGCTAGGGCAGGAGGCAGGTGAGCCCTGGGACAAAGAAGCTGTACAGGCTCGGGGCAGGGGGAGCTGGGAGGGGCGGCTGTAAAGAGAGCGTCCCTTGGCCTGAGCCGAGCTGGACCTGTAGCGGCTTCTCATTGGCTGGGCTGTTGGCGGGGAGGGAGGAAACCGTCCTTCCCCAGGGAGGAGACGGGGAGGGCTGCAGTGACTGGCCAGGCCCCAGCTGGCTCTGTGGGGACGGGATGCAGGGGCTGCGAGAGGTCCCCCTACTGGCTTCCCAGCAACCCCCCCCCCCCGCTCTCCTATTATTTTCACAGCTCCCGTGGAAGGGGATGGTCAGGGCAGGCGGAACCGGGACTGGCCCCGGGCGTGGTGGAGACAGGAGTTCAGATCACGGGTTTAAAATGGAGCTTTTAGTCATCAAGGGCAGTGCACACTGAGGGTGAGCCACCCCGGGGAAGTGGGCAGAAGCCCTGGCCTGCCTCACCTAGCGGTACTTGGGGTTCTGTATGCTTTGGCCACACCCCCCACCGTGAAACTTTGGTTTAAACGTTCTGGTCCTGGGTGGGCAGTGTTCCTAGGTCCCTCCCAGCAGTAAACACAAACACTCTTGGAGGAGTTCAGCATTTCCCTTTAAAAGGAACTAGGGCTCCTTTGAGATTTGGGGAAGGAAATAACACAAAATGTGTTTAGGACATCTTGTGCCAGAAAGCAAGGTTGATTCCAGAAAGAGACCTTTGCCAGAGGGACAAGGTGACAAAAGTGAAGGGCCCTGAGTGGCCAAAAAGCCAACAATTTCATCATCAAAAAGAATAATGTCTGTACTGAACAGAAACATACCAAATATATAAAATGCATAAGTTTAAAATATTATAAAAATCCATTCCATTAGCCATTTGAAAGTTGCTACTACAGTCATCCACTGTTGACAAAATTGGTAGTTGAAGAATCACATCCTTTGTGACTCTCCCCTATGAACTGCATTTCAGGACAAATTGGTGAAGGAAAGTTATGTGTAGAATTCCATCTAGTAAATGCAGAAGAAAGAGTTGGCAACGTCATAATGGCAGTAAAAGCCTATGGGTGGAAGACTGATGAAAATAATGGAAGATTCAGCTGAGCCTCTGGACCCATGAGTGACCCTAACTCTGCCAGGAGGGTATGAAGTGCCTCCTGGTATGAAGCCATGGAATCTTGCACAATGCAACCTACAGAGCTTTCCTGATGAGAAACAAACTGATCTAATCGAGCTTCTGAATGTAACTACGAGCATATACAAAATACAGGGGAAAGAGGAACATATTAAAAGATATAGTAGGGGGATCCCTGGGTGGCACAGTGGTTTGGCGCCTGCCTTTGGCCCAGGGTGCAATCCTGGAGACTCCGGATCGAATCCCACATCGGGCTCCCGGTGCATGGAGCCTGCTTCTCCCTCTGCCTGAGTCTCTGCCTCTCTCTCTCCGTGTGTGACTATCATAAATAAATTTTTTTTAAATTAAAAAAAATTAAAAGATATAGTAGGGATGTAGTTATTCAAATCTTCTATGGGGTAAATGACTTTTTTCCCCAAAAAATAAATGGGAAGGGATTTTTTAAAAAGAAGGAACAGAGTTCCTTTAGTTTTGTTATGGATTAGCAGACTTAAGATACATTTCCACTAAATGCAACATGTAGACCTTGTTCAAACCATTATTCTAATTTGAAGTGTTAAAAAAAATACTTTGAAGTGTTAAATCAGGATCCCTGGGTGGCTCAGCGGCTGAACACCTGTCTTTGGCCCAGGGTGTGATCCTGGGGTGTCTGGATAGAGTCCCACATTGGGCTCCCTGCATGGAGCCTGCTTCTCCCTCTGTCTGTGTCTCTGCCTCTCTGTGTCTCTCATGAATAAATAAAATCTTTAAAAAAATGAAGTGTTAAATCAAGATAAAGTTTACTGGGACTTATGAGGGTAATAAGCAGTAACATGTCTCACACTTTCTCTTCCCAGGTACTCCTCCTAGCAACTGATACTCTGATACTCTAGTCTTTCTTCTGCCCAGACACCCTCTGTCTTCAAGACCCTCTAGCTCATGGATTCCCATGAAATAGCTCCCTGAGAGACATCAGTCAGACTAGGCATTTGTCATTTCTCTCATTTTAGTTTTGTCATTTCTACTTTATGTATTTTAAAGCAATTATTAATTGCATATGGGTTTAGAACTCTTCCTGTAGTTTCTTCCTATAGTAAAGTCTAGCTCTCCCCTCTAAATTGAGCAGTGTTTTTCTTTTCTTTCTTTCTTTCTTCTTCTTTTTTTTTTTTTTTTTTTTTTTTTTTAGTGTTCTTCTTTATACCTCTGCCCACAGCCTGTTATTAATGTGGCTGCTTCAGCTTTCTTTTGGTTTGTCTTGCACACCCCTCTGTATGGGTGTCGATTTTATATTTTCAATGTGTCTCTAGAGGCAGTATAAGTGGTTCTTATTGTTTTAAATCCAGTCCAACAGGCGTGCCTAGTGGCTCAGTCAGTTAACCATTTGCCTTTGGCTCAAGTCATGATTCTGGGGTCCTGGGATCTAGCCACGAGACAGGCTCCCTGCTCAGTGAGGAGTCTGTTTGTCCCTCTCCCTCTGCACAACGTCCCCCCTACTGTGTGCTGTTGCTCTCTCAAGTAAATTTTAAAGATCTTTTGAATAAATGAACACAGCCCAACAATCTTTGTCCATTAACTTTCATCTCAACGTATTTGCAATATTGGTAGCAATATTTTTAAAATCAGTTTATTTTATGCTTTCTGTATTTTCTTCTTATTTCTCTTGAAGCCCTCCCCCCCCCCCCCCCCGTTTCATTTGTTTTCCTCCACTTGTGTGGGAATCTCACTCTTCTTCTCTTTCAGTGGTCACCTGAGACATGGAAACGGGGACATTTAAGTCCATCATTCATGAAGATATTAATATATTTACCCTTCTCCTAACCCTCACAGCGCTTTAAACTTCCCTACCTTTCTGGTTTAGAACCTAGCGATAACAAGATTACCCACAAATTACATTGCTACTTTCTTCCCGAAAATTCATCTGCCTGCATACTCATCACTTGAGATGTAGCGGTCTGTGTCTGTGCTTGAATACTGTTTACTTTAAAACTCCTGCTGGGGTAGCTCTGCTGCTCCCTTCCTCCTCGTACAGCTTTCTGGCTTCTCCGGCTAAACAGGCTGCTGCAACCCGGCCCTGGTCTGCCTGTCCAGCTGCGGCCCTGAAGGCACCGCGAGGATGGGGAGCGCGAGCCCCCAGGCCCCTGAGGCCTAGCCAGCGGGACACGCAGCAGCGGAGTGTCAGGATGGACCCCAGTGGGCACCTCCAGTCGGGCCTCCCTCGGATTGTAAACGGTCCCCCTGTGCCCCCTCAACACCTGCCCGGGGCCGGCGGGTCCTGCCCCGAGGCACCGCGGCTCGGCCGGCGGGGCCTACGGGGGCTCCCCCATCCCCACCTGGATCCCGTCCCCAGGACCTTCGGGCCAGTCCGGAGAGTGGGGCTTGCAGCTGTGCTCTCTGGGCCCCCGGGAAGAGTCAGTGACCCTGTTCAGCTTCCAAATGAAACAGAGAAAGGGGAGCCCCTTCAACGGGCTGCAGCGGGGGGGGCGCCGCGGCTTCCCGGGCGCGCAGCAGGGGCTTCCCGGGCTGCCGTGGGGCGCGGGGCGCGGAGGGCGGGCCCGGGGCGGCGCGTGGCCGGGTCAGGACGCGGACCCGGGGCGGGGACCCGCGGGGCCCGGGGGGCTGCCCGGAGCAGCGGTCGGCGGCCAGGGCGGGGCGCCACGCGGGGGGCTCGCGGTCCCGACCTCCGCGGCCCGGGCGCCTCCGGGGGAAGCGCTGCTCCCGCGGCCGGAGGCGGGAGGCGGGGCTCGGCGGGCGCTGGCTGGGCGCCCCTCCCCCTCCCCCCCGCGCCCTGGCTGCCCCCCCCCCCCCCCCCCCCCGGCCCTCCACGCCCTGAGACCTTCACGGTTCCTTATTGCCGGTTGTGGTAAAATGCACAAAACTCACTGTCCTCACCATTTTTTAAAAATATTTTATTTATTTATTCATGAGAGACCCAGAGAGAGGCGGAGACCCAGGCGGAGGGAGGAGCAGGCTCCCTGCAGGGAGCCCGACGCGGGACTCGATCCCGGCACCCCGGGGTCACGCGCTGAGCCCCCGGCCCCCCGCCCCCCCGGCAACCCCCTGCAGCGGCACACGGCACCGGCACTAGGTACGTTCACAGCGTTGGGCACTAAGCTCCAAACGTACGTTTCACACCAAACGTGGGGCTTGAACTCAGGACCCTGGGATCAAGAGTTGGACACCCGGGCGACTGAGCCACCCGGGCACCCCTAGGCGCCAAACTCTTGATCTTGCAAAAGAGGAACCCTGCACCCATGAAACAACCACTTCCCACCCCTGGGTCCCCGGCCACCACCGCTCCACTTCCGGTCTTTATAATTCAGTGCCTCCTAGTAAGTGGGCTCACGGGGTATTGGTCTCTGCGGCTGGCTTAGTGCACTGGGCTTTTTTTTTTTTTTTTTAAGATTTTATTTATTTATTCACGAGAAACACAGAGAGAGAGGCAGAGACACAGGCAGAGGGAGAAGCAGGCTCCATGCAGGGAGCCCGACGTGGGACTTGATCCCGGGTCTCCAGGATCACGCCCTGGACCAAAGGCAGCACTCAACGGCTGAGCCACCCGGGCTGCCCTTCATGTTTTATTAGATAAGTGATTTGCAAGTGTTTTCCTCCCATTCTGTGGATTGCCTTTTAATCTGTTGATAGTGTCTTTTGATGCAGTTTTTAATTTTTTTTTAAAGATTTATTTATTTATTTATTTATTTATTTATTTATTTATGAGAGAGAGAGAGAGAGAAAGAGGCAGAGACACAGGCAGAGGGAGAAGCAGGCTCCATGCGGGGAGCCCGACGCAGGACTCGGTCCTGGGACTCCAGGATCGCGCCCTGGGCCAAAGGCAGGCGCTAAACCGCTGAGCCACCCAAGGAGTTTTTAATTTTGATGAAGCACCATATCTATTTTTACTTCCGTTGCCTATACATTTGGTGTCATATCCAAGAAATCATCACCAGATCCAATGTCGTGAAGCTTTTCCCCTACATTGTCTCTTAGGAGTTTTCTGGCTTTAGCCCTTAAGCCTAGGTCTTTGATTCACGTTGAGTTAGTTTTTATATGTGGGGTTAGGTGAGCACCCAACGTTCTCTGGAACATGGGTGCCTGGCTTTCTCAGCACTATTTGTTGAAAACTATCCTTTCCCTACTGGATGGTCCTGGCACCCTTGGTAAAAATCATCTGACTGTATGAAAAAGAGTTTATTTCTGAGCTTTACCCTCTTCCAATGGTCTGTGTGTCTGTGTATGCTAGTACCTACTGCCAGCAGGTTTTATACCCTCGGAAGCTGGAGATACCTGGCTCAACAGATTGAGTCCATAATACTGTATGATTCCATTTATATAACATTGTTGATATGACAAAATTATAGAAGCACAGAGAACATGAATGGTTGCTAGCTGAGGAGGGCTGGAAGGTGAAGGGAAGTGAATATAAACGGGTGGTGAGAGCTCTTCTGGTGAGCGTATCTTCTGTATCTTGATGACGTCAGTGTCTCTCTCCTGTTGCAATGTTGTGCTGCAGTCTTCAAGGTGCTGCCAGTGGGGTAGGTGGGGTAAACAGAACACAGAAACTCTGTATGACATCTTACACATGGATGTAAATGTACAATTATCTCAAAAAGTTTAAGAATAGAAATGCGTTGGGGATCCCTGAGTGGCTCAGCGGTTCAGCGCCTGCCTTCGGCCCAGGGCGTGATCCTGGAGTCCCAGGATTGAGTTCAGTGCCGGGCTCCCGGCATGGAGCCTGCTTCTCCCTCTGCCTGTGCCTCTGCCTCTCTCTCTCTCTATGCCTATCATGAATAAATAAATAAAATCTTAAAAAAAAATAGAAATGTGACAGTGGAGGATGCCTGAACTAATTAAATCAGCCTGTGCTTCAGGAGGGCTACCCCAGGGGCTGTTAAAACTCTCCAGGTGATGCTGAACCATAGCCAGGGCCAATCTTGTTGCCCTTGGGGCCTCTTGTTTCCTCCGCCTAGAGCACAACTGTGGCCATCCTGGTACTTGTCAAACATTGAGGAGCTGGGGAGACCTAGCTCACTATGTGAACCCCTCCTAAAGACTGAGTGGGAGACCCCAAGAAGGATGACCTAGGGTGGACAGTGCTGACCCAGGAAGAGCAAGGAGGGTGTGTAGATCCCACACAGAAAGTCCAATGGACCTGGTTGACAGACGAGAACACCTTACTCAGGAGGGCACTGCTCAGGTACGTGGCTTTGGCTCATTCCAAACTTGGTGAGGGGCGGTGGCGTGGTGAGTAACGGATCCCAGCAGTCCGGTGCAGGGAGAGACCTCTTAGCCCAAGTCCTGATTAGATGTCCCTATAACCCTGGGCTCTGCAGACACCCAGCCCTGAGCCCTCTTGTCTCACCTGGGACTATGCTCCGCCCAACCTCCCTCTCCTGCTACTGCCCCAGCAACTCGGTCCAAAGCACATGTCCACCAATGCTACACACCGGGGCGCTCCCCTCACCCCGGGGCAGGACAAGACTTGGCCTTGGTACCACTCAGCCCCACCCACCACCATTCAGAAACTGTAATGGAGGGGTGCCTGGTGGGCTCAGTTGGAGGAGTGAGTGACATTTAATCTTGGGATTGTGAGTTTTAGCCCCACATTGGGGGGTAGAGATTACTTTAAAATTACATCTTTTGGGGACGTGGTTGGCTCTGTCAGCTAAGTGTCTGCCTTTGGCTCGGGGCATAATTCCAGGGTCCTCAGATTGAGCCCCACATATGGCTCCCTGCTCGGCAGGGAGCCTGCTTCTCCCTCTCCCGTTCCCCCAGCTCGTGCTGTCTCTCTCTGTGTCAAATAAAGTAAATAAAATCTTTTTTTAAATTATTTTTTTAAAAAGGGAGAAAAGAAACTGTAATGGAAAAGACTCCAAATTTGATGAAAACAATAAATCTAAAATCAATAAACAAATCCAAAATCAATAAATCAAAAAACAAACAAAATCAATAAATCCCGATCAGGATGAAATCAAAAACATATCAGGCACATCAACCAAATGGCTGAAAGGCACTGATAAAACTTTAGAAGCACCTAGAAGAGAAAAAGACATTATGAACAGGAGAACAAAGGCAGAGATGATTGCAAAATTTTCATCAGAAATAATGTGAGCCACAAGACAATGGAATATCTTCAAGGTAATGAAAGATAACCTGTTACCCTAAAACTTTATACCCAAGAAAAATATCCTTTGAAACTGAAGACAGGGGATCCCTGGGTGACGCAGCGGTTTGGCGCCTGCCTTTGGCCCAGGGCGCGATCCTGGAGACCCGGGATCGAATCCCACGTCGGGCTCCCGGTGCATGGAGCCTGCTTCTCCCTCTGCCTATGTCTCTGCCTCTCTCTCTCTCTCTCTGTGACTATTATAAATAAATAAAAATTAAAAAAAAAAAAGAAACTGAAGACAAAATACAGATATTTTCAGCAGACCAGATCTGAGAGAAACTGTCCTTGGTGTAACAGCAATAAAATAAATGATAAAGCACATCATTCAGGTTGCAGGAAACAAAAATGTAAACTTGGACCAGAAATAGTAATTGTGTGGGTAAACGTAAAAACCTGTAACGTTAAAATTTCATTAAAAGATAATTGTTTAGGGATACCTGGGTGGCTCAGTGGCTAAGGCTGAGTGTCTGCCTTCGGCTCAGGGCGTGACCCCCGGGGTCCTGGGATCAAGTCCCGCATTTGGCTCCCCGCATGGAGCCTGCTTCTCCCTCTGCCTGTATCTCTGCCTCTGTGTCTCCCATGAATAAATAGAAATTAAAAATAAAATAAGGGGATCCTGGGTGGCTCAGCGGTTTAGCGCCTGCCTTTGGCCCAGGGAGTGAACCTGGAGACCCGGGATCGAGTCCCGCGTCGGGCTCCCTGCATGGAGCCTGCTTCTCCCTCTGCCTGTGTCTCTGCTATGTGTCTCTCATGAATAAATAAATAAAATACCTTAAATAAAATAAAATAAACCATATCAATATTAAAAGTAAATACACTAGGGATGCCTGGGTGGCTCAGGGGTTGAGTGTCTGCCTTTGGCTCCGGTTGGTCACGATCCTGGGGTCCAGAGGTCGAGTCTCGAGTCCCACATTGGGTTCCCTGCTGGGAGCCTGCTTCTCCCTCTCTCTCTCTCTCTCTCTCTCTCGTGAACAAGAACTTAAAAAAAAAAAAAAAAAGACCTAACTGCATCTGTCTCCAAGAAATACACTTTAATTATACTGACATACATAGGTTAGGTAACAATTATATCCTGGAAGCACTAATCATAACTCCAAAACAAATGCATTAATATCAGACACAGCGGATTTCAGGTTTTCTAAAAAACACCAGAGGGGCAACTGGGTGGCTCAGTGACTGAGCGTCTGCCTTTGGCTCAGATCATGATCCTGGAATCCTGGGATCGAGTCCCACAACAGGCTCCCTGCATGGAGCCTGCTTCTCCCTCTGTCTTTGCCTCTGTGTAATTTAAAAATCTTTAAAAATGTATTTAAAAAACCCCAGAGATAGTCATTACAACACCAGCAATATGTACCCAAAACGAGAGCTGCAAAATGCATAAAAGTTGACATTAAAGGAGGAAAAACTCCATTTTTTAAAAAAAGATTTTATTTATTTATTCATGAAAGACACAGAGAGAGAGAGAGAGAGAGAGGCAGAGGGAGAAGCAGGCTCTGTGCAGGGAGCCCAAAGTGGGACTCAATCCTGGACAGTGAGATCACACCCTGAGCCAAAGGCAGAGAGGCTCAACCACTGAGCCACCCAGGGGCCCCTTAAACTCCACATTTATAATTGAGGAGTTCAACATTCTCTGTGATAGAAAAGTAGAAAGAAAATCAGGAAAGATACAGGAAACCTGAACAAAACCATCAGACAATGTGACCTAAGCGCCATGCATAGAATACTCACACCCAAACAACGGTGTAGCACAAAGGGAACATTTATCAAGATAAGCCACCATCTGGGCCATAAAACAAGTCCTGGATTTAAAAATGTTAGTATACAGAGTATGGTGTCCTATTATATAATGGAATTAAATTAGAAATCAGTAATAAAAATATCTGAAAATTGCCCCCAAGTATTTGGAAATTAAACAGACTTCTACATACATAATAGTCAAAGAAAACATCACAAGAAACCAGAAAATACTTTTTCAGGGGCACCTGAGTGGCTCAGTTGGTTACGTGTCTGACTCCTGTTTTCAGCTCAGGTCATGTAAAATGGTACAACCACTATGGAGAATATTTTGGCAATTTATTATAGGTTAAAATCACGCTTATAATCCAGAAATTTAATTCCTAGGCATTAACCCAAGAGAAATAAAGAGGCATGTCCAAATACATATTTTTACACAAATTCTCATAGCAGTTTTATTCATAAGAGCCAAATCTGGAAACCAATTTCTATCAACACAGTGGATGAATAACAAAGGTTTGTCCGTACAACAGAACACTACTCAGCAGAGATACCCAAACACATAACTACTTGGCTGAGTCTTTAAAACATGCCAAAGCAAAAGCCAAGACACACAGAATTACATACTGTATGGGTCCATTTATGTGAGGCCCTACAAGCGACTCTAATCTACACGGACCCAAAGAGGTTACTTGGGACTAGGGCGAGATTAACTGGGAAGGGGCAAAAGGGAATATTATTGGGTGATAAGAATGTTATTTTTCTTTATCCTAATGGTGGTTACACAGATAAATGGTTTCTCAAAATTCTGTACACTTCAAAAGGTGTGTTACTGTATGGAAACTAGATGTCACTGACGATCAAAATGGTCTGGTAATCTCTCTTCTGTATCATTTGAAGCATCTCTAGTAATGAGGAGTTTTCCAGATGTAGTACTGTATGCCCGTTTATCACTTACCCCCTGAAGGCTTCTAGTGTTGCTGCAATTTAAAAACTCAAAACATGCCCTCACAGGCCAAAAAAAAAAAAAAAAAACAACAAAAAAAAACTGGTACATGTCATTTCAAAACTGGTTGTTTTGGTTCATGTTCAGAGGAAAAAAAAAATCAGATGCAGCAACTCAAATTTGTGTAGATTGTTATCTACTGTGAACTACATCTAAAAAGGTGTATGCTGCACCTCCTGGTAGCTGCACCTCCTGGTATCTGCAGATTCCGCTCCCAGGTCATTCTCTTCTCTAGCTGCCACAGCTCTCTCTCAGTTCCAGTGTCACCTCTTCTGTGAAGCTGGCCCAGATCCTCCACACCAGATCAGTCCTGTTCTTACCTATGTTCCTATGCAATGTGGAACCTCTACTTCAGCACTTAACTCTGTGAGGTGATCTTTGTCTTCCCCATCAGACCCAATGATTCCATCTGTTTCTCACGGTTCAGCCCTGGTCCTTCCAGATCAATACATTTTCAGGTAAATGACAAAATGGGCCAGAAAACAGAGGAAGTGACCAGAAGAGATGAAGTCAATCACAGAACTGCTGAGACAGAAAACCTTGAGCGGCACACTGGGACTGGGTGCCCCTTAAGCGGCTTAGAATGATACACAAGCAACCAGGTGAAGACAACACTCCCCAAAAGCAAGTAGATGGTCATGGGTGAGTTGTGAAGGCATAAATATGAGGTGTGCTAGTCTTCCACTGGGTTACTCGTTACAACTTCTAAGTTACACATAAGCAGAAGACTACAGGGCTGCAAGAGAAGATATTTCCAGTAAACCATACTGTTACCAAACAACAAAATCCAAAAATTTAAATGATAGCAGTACAGAATGGACAAAGCAAAAGAGGTACCAATTACACATAGACTTGGGGTGTACTTTCTATTGCCTTGCACTGGATACCAGGGACACATAAACCAATCAGCTATGACCAGGTCCTTAAGAAATTAGTAGTGTAATAATGAAAGAGATAGTAGATAAAAACCTAATCTTTATATACCAAAGTAAGCACCGGAACAGAAGTGCTCACTAGCAACACAAGCACAGAGGAAGGGCAGCTGGCTGAGCCTGACATGATGCCTGAGATGGGTCCTGATTCATCATGAGGAGTTAACCAGGTGTGGAGCAGAGGGCATTCAAAGAAAGAGAAGGAGGCAGGTGCAACTTGGGTAAGTGGGAATGTCAAGCAGTTAGTGTTGCTGCAGCGCCAACCATGTGGCAGGTGGTTAAGCAGTGGGAGATGGAACTCCAGGAAGCAAAATGCCTTTGAGAGCAGGACTGGGAGCTGGGAAATTATCCTAAGGACAAGGGGAACCAATTTATAGTTTTAAATAACAAACATCTTTCTCCAACCTGCCTTTTTGATAGGTCAAAATTTACCATGTGACATTCTTAAGTACTAAGAATAGATACATAGTTCAGCTTTAAAAAGCATTTTTAACTGGGTGAATTGTAATTGTGCAATAACACGTAGAAACCTTTGAGACCTAGCCACCCACCCCCAGCATTGTTCCAGCTCAAAGTCAGCTGTCCAGTCACGTGGCTCTCCTGACTTCACACATTCCTCGTGGAGGACAGCAGCCCAGTGCTGCTGGACAGCAGTGACAGCCCACTCCGAAAGCAGCCCTGTCTAGGACGTTGGAAAACGCTGACACATCTCACTGACTTGGAGAATAATTATTTTATGTTATCTGTATGCTCCTCCTGACTTGCAGACTTCTCACCCAAATGTATGGGAGTCTTACTCAAGGGAAGTCCCTCTTGGTGAACACCTTGATTATTTTTAAAGTTTGGGGTTGAGGTGAAATCTTTCCCATACTGATTACATTCATAGAGTTTCTCTTCAGTATGGATTTTCTGGTGTTGAAGAAAGTTTGACCTCTGAATAAAGCCTTTCCCACAGTAACTACACACATAGGGCTTTTCTCCAGTATGAATAATCTGATGTAGTAGCAGCTTGGAGCTCTGAATGAAAGCTTTTCCACAGTCCTTACATTCAAAGGGCCGATCCCCAGTGTGGATTTTCTGATGTTCAGTGAGATGGGCTTTCTGGAGAAAAGCTTTCCCACATTCCTTACATTCATACACTCTCTCTCCAGTGTGGATTTTCTGGTGTCGAATAAGGTACGAACTCAGAAAGAAAGCTTTCCCACATTCATTACATTCATAGAGTTTCTCTCCAGTGTGAATTCTCTGATGCTGGGTAAAGTTTGATGTTTGGCTGAAGCGCTTCCCACACTCATTGCACACATAAGGCCTTTCCCCAGTATGGATCCTCTGATGTTGAATAAGCTTTGAGCTCCGAATAAAGGCTTTCCCACATTCGTTACATTCAAAGGGCCTCTCTCCAGTGTGAATCCTCTGATGTTCAATGAGGTCTGAGCGATGACGGAAGGCCTTCCCACACTCCTTACATTCATACTGTTTCACTTCTGTGTGGATCTGATAATGTCGAATAAGGCTTGAGCTCCTAATGAAGGATTTTCCACACTCGTTACACTCATAGGGTCTTTCTCCTGTGTGAATTCTCTGATGGCGAATAAGCAAAGAGCTCTGGCTGAAGCCTTTCCCACATTCCTTGCATTCAAAAGGCCTCTCCCGAGTGTGAACTCGCTGGTGCCGAACCAGGTCAGAGCTGTGATGGAAGGCTCTCCCACACTGCATGCATCGGAATGGCTTTCCTCCTGCATGTGCTCTCTGGTGCTCAGCGAGGTCTGCATAGTGAATGAAGTCCTTCCCACACATGTTGCACACATAGAGTCTTTCTCCAGTGTGAGCTCTCTGATGCTCAGCAAGATGGGAGCTCTGGCTGAAGCTTTTCCCACACTGCTCACATCTGTAATGTTTCTCCCCAGCATGAGAAATCTGATGTCTAACTAGATCGGAATTAAATGTGAAGCTTTTGCCACAAGTCTCACAATGGTGAGCTTCCCCTTCCACAAGATCTCTCTGGAGGAGGAGGAGGTTTGAGCTCAGAACGGGGCCTTCTCCTGATTTACTGCTCGCTCGAGCCGCATCTCCTGCTTGGATTTTCCAATGGGTAACAGTCACTCCCCTGAAACTGCCCTCCTGAGGGGAGCAGCTCCGCAGATTCTGCCTTTCTGGGTTTCCCAAAAGTCCCCCTAATCTGGGTTCAGGGAATGCCCCAGACTCAGAGGCAGGGGGCTCCATCATTGTGAGTGTTTCTGAAATGGTCTTAAGCGAATTTCCATCCTCAGAAATTCAGGCTCCAGAGTCACCTTCTTGTCACAAGTTCCTAGGTTAGAACCTGAAATAAAGGAGATTAAGATCATTTTTTTCCCTTCATCAACAGACACGAGTCTGCTGGAACAGGTTGGGGATAAAACACATCCAGAGTGTGGAGAGAGGAGTGTTTCCTCTGTCCACAGTCTTTACCCCAGTATGCATCTTAGCTACCTACCTCACCCACTTCAGAAGGCTTCTCTGAGGCTCCACCTCCAACACCCACATCCAGGGAAAGAGTGGCTTGGTGGCAGATGGAGAGGGATGTAGCTTGGACTCTATTATAAAATTAACACATATTTCCAAAGAAACACAAATGTACTGCTCTTGCCACCTCTTCATTGTCCTCCTTCCCTTTTACCCAGCTTAGATCCCACGTTCTATGGTACTATGTTTATTTCTGGTTATACATTATAACCATCCTAACTAACTCCAGCCCTTCCTGTATCATCCCTGCATTGGAAAACCCCAAGTTGGGGTAAATTTCACTTGCTTCTGATTCTGTTTCTGCATCCATGCCAACTGAGCTCTACACTTACAACCCCTTGACTAATGGGGCCCTGAGAACCACCAGCAATCTCTATACTTTCCTTATTCTTCTACATGACCACCCTGCTTGTCTTCTCTTTTCAAATGTCCAACACTCCCTCCTTCCTCTCAGCAGATGCTCTTGCTTATCTCAATGAGAAGACAGAAGCAATGAGATGAGAATGTCGGTTTTTTCCTACCCCATCTACCAAGCTATCTGTCCATAGCCAGGCCATGCCCTCCCTCCTTATACGGATTACACTGCCCTTGATCTAATCTAAGGTGAACATCACCTGGGCACTAACACTCACCTCTCTCATCCACTCAACAGCACCAAACCTCCCTTGAACAAGTCTAAAGCTGGAATGTTCATAGTAGCACTATTCATAACCACCAAAATAAACAATAGAGGGATGGGCATACTGAAGAGTACTTCTACCAAGGAGTAACACATAGCAATGAAGAACCGCAACACACAAAAGCAAAGATGAGTCTCGCAGATGTAGTATTCAGCAGGAGTTAGGCACAATAAGAGTTTATGTTGTATGATTCTGTTTACATCAAGTTAAAAAACAGACAAAAGCAATCCATCCATGGTGGAAGAACTGAAACACTGCTGTCCTTTAGGGAGAAGATAAGGACTGGTGGAGGGTGCAGGGTCACTAGGGTACTGGTTATCTACATGGCACTTTGAGCCACACTGGTGTGTCACTGTGGAAAAGCTTGTTTGGTCAGGGGTTATTTAACCTAACAACTGCTGGAGTGCTGGGCCCAGCTCTGCACTGCACTGGGAACCACCTGCAGGCAGGACTCTGCCTCCCCCGCAAGGTCATGCCCCTCCCCCTGACGGCCCACTCTTGGCAGGATGACACACCACAAACACAGCAGCAAAAAACAGCACATGTGTCATCTTACAGCCAAATGTGACTGGGACCCCTGTTCAGGGTCACAAAAGGTGTCAGCCAGGCTAAGGTCACATCTGGAAACCTGTTTCCAAACTCATTCAGATGTCAGTAGAAATCAGTTCCCTTCAACCATAAGACTGTCCCTGAGTCCTTGCCAGCTGTCAGTTAGAAGCTGCTCTTGGCTCCTAGGGACACTTCTAACACTAGAAACAATGCAGAGAACCCATCTCTGACTTTTCTTCTGCCACCAACTGCATAAGGCTGTTTTCCAAGGACATGCATGATTAGGTCAGCCCACCTGGAGAGCTTCACGCCACCTTATGTCAGCTGACTTGGGACCTTAATTACAGCTGCAAAATCCCTCCACAGAAGCTGGGAGGAAGTGTGTGTACCTGAGGGGCTAGGAATCTCAGAGGGCCATCTCAGATGCCTACCATGGATGCCTGGCCAATCAGGAATGCAGAGTGCCCTGAGGGGAACTCAAGTGTTATCCCGACCCCAGAGCTCCACTGGGATTGGTCACAGCCTCAGTTTTGGCCCCACAGACAAATAAGGCCTTCCTTACAGATGTATCACCTGAAAACTCTACACAGCTGAGTCTACTTCCAGGGAGCTCCATCCAAGATGACCTCAATCACTCCTTGCTCCAAATCTGCACCAGTAGGGAAGAGATCTTGCTGTGCAGCCCCATGAAGGGATGCCCTCCAGACTTGTTTCCAACGTGGCCATCAAGGAAAAGGATCTGCCTCTGAGGGCCTCTGAGGGCAAAGCTGGGGGCGAAGTGGAGCAGCAATTGGAGGAGAGGCAGAGGGAGTGACTGGGTAACACATGCTCTGTGGTCCCGGCAGGGCATCCTTTCAACATACTTTTATGTGAGACATAACTGGCATAAAGTGCACATATCTTGATAAACTTGTGACATCTGTTTAACCATCACAGGCCAACACAGAACATTTCTGTCGCCAAAAAGGGTCTCCTTCCAAGGGCAACCACCTCTTTTATTACAGATGAATTCTGCTCATTAAAAAAAAAATTCAATTAGAGGCGCCTTGCTAGCTCAGTCAGCAGAGTGTGTGGCTCTTGAGGTTGTGAATTCAAGCCCCACAATTAGGTGTAGAGCTTACTTAAGAAATTTTTAAATAAAAAATTTAATTTAAACGGAATTATACAGGTTTCTGTGTCTGCTTTTTATTTATCACCTACTCATTTTTACAAAAGATTTATTTATTTATTTGAGAGAAAAAGTGTGCATTGCACACACAGGAGGAGGAGCAGAGGGGGAAGGAGAAGGAGATTCCCAAACTCCATGTTGATCTCAGAACCCACCTGGGGCTTGATCTCACAACCCTGAGATCAGGACTTGAGCCAAAACCAAGTCAGAGGCTTAACCGACTAAGTAGCCCAGGTGCCCCAACGTGTACCTACTTTTTGTTGAATTATAACACATACCATAAAGTTCACCATCCTAAAGTGCTCAATCCAGCGTTTTTCCAAGTATTCCTAAGATTGCAAAACCATCATGACTATTTACTTCCAGAACATTTTCATCACTCCCCCAAATACATATCTGCTTAAACTCAGCATCCCACCTGTGAAAGTCCCCCATGCTGCAGGCACCAGCAGCTCATCCTTTTCGCTGATGCACAGCACACCACTGCATGAATACGTCATGATTTACTTTTCACGAACAACTAAGTTGTCTGTGGTTTGGGGTGTTGATTAAAGCTGCCTGAAACATTCCTGTACTTGTCTTTTGGTAGATGGGGGTCCTCGTTTCTGCTGGGTGTACACCTGCGAGTGACTGCCTTGCTTTAGCAGCCAGCTGGTGGGGATACTTTTGCAAATTCCACTGGGAACCAGTGCTGCTGTGGACAGTGATTCTTCCCCTTGAGTGCGTGTGTCCATACAGTCGTGCTGCTTTAGGTGAGTGTTGGAGACAGCGTCAGGGAGGCCAGGGCTTGTATGAGTTTAGAGTATGACTGTGTGAAACCGATGGGCACCTGGTGAAGAAAGCCACATCCCATCCTCGGGGCCACAGGATGTGGGGCGGAATGGCCAGTGGGGGAAACTGTGGCTGACTGAAGACTGCCCAGCATCTCTGCTCCCTCCGAGTGACAGAAACTCCACCTAACATTTGAGTGGGCACATGGCCACCTAGCCTAGAGCCCCCTGAATTTAGGTGTGACTCTGTGACTGGGATCCAGCCAATGAGACGGGAATGTAATGGATGCATGTGCAGGGCCCTTATCTCCACACCGCCTCTCCCTCCCCATGGTGACACGCTGACGAGGCAAAGCAGCCGGGCTCCCATATGGCCTTGAGGGCCAGAGCCAGCTAGTAGGCGAAGCAGACTGAGAAATCAAGTTTTTTGTCAGAAACGCTATTTTGAATCTCTGTTATAGCAATTTGAATAATGCTTAAGTAATGCTAACAGGCTGATTACTCAGGCCAATGCTCCCAGTGATGAGAAATAAACTGAACCCACACACCAGTAACGAGCAGTAAGGACGAGGAACTGAGCACAAGTGTACTGCAGGCATTTCTGACCGTATGAGATCTGCTTGCTAATTCATCTGCCAACACAACCCCCTGGAGCAGCGACACAGAACAGATAAGCCCTGCCTCCTGGCATTCACTAGGATGGGTTTTTTTGTTTTTGTTTTTGTTTTTTTTTTTTTTTTTGAGTTAAAGGCTCAATAACTTGATTTTTTTTTTAATCTTTCTCCTGCTTATAAATATTACCTTAGTTATTTTTATCAAGCTATAAGGTAAATTATGCCAATTGAGAAAACAGAGACAACAGTAAAACTGAAAAAAACAAAAATAAAATGATCTTTTCCTCCACCACTAAGATTATCGGTGAACATTTTCTTCTGGTATATTTCCTGCACTAGTATTTTTATGAAATCAGGACTATACCACTCAGTTTTGCATCCTGTGTTACTTTTTGTATCTAATGCTCAGCAATTACAAACATAACATGCCCAATGTAAAAATATTTCAAATAATAAAGAAGTATAGACAATATAGACAAAATTTAGACAATGAGAATCCCCACCAATTCAACAGATTACTACAGTTAGCTGTTTCCTCATACGTACTCATTTACACTTTGCTTGAACGAATACATTTATACACATACATTTACTTACATACACACAATTTTCAAAAACAAAAATGAAAGTACACTCATCCATCTGCAACCTTTCCCCCATTTATAATATATCCCGGCATTCCTCAAGTTTACCCACACAGATGTTACCTGGTTCTCTGGACGCCCTCCCCATATGTAGTCACTGACTCCCTATTCGGGTTAGACACTCGAAGGAACATCCCTGCGCCTCTGGTGTCACGAGGAGGAATGTTCCCTGAGGAATGTTCTCTGCCCATTTACCTGATCCTTCCTCCTCCCCAGGGACGGAAGGCGACACCAGAATGAAAAGTCTGGGCAAATCACAGGCAGACAGCACAGAGCCTCCTCAGAGGGGCACTCGCTCTGCCCATCTACACCCGCAGGCTCAGTGGGCAGGCCCCCGCGGGGCCACAGCAACGCGTGCTTCGTGTGGGCAGGCGCCGGAGCTGGTTTGAGGTTCTGACCCAGCTTCTGCCCAGAAGTGAGGCAGCAGTTGGCCTGTGCGCCTCACTGCTTCGAAGCTCAGGAGGAGAGGGGCGTGCTAGTTATTAAGGCCCCTCGAACCCCACCAGGCACCATGCTGAGCGACAGACCCCACCGTCTCTGGCACTCCTCTAAACCTCCTAAGGCGGGTGTTCACGCCATTACTTACTCTACAGACGAAACAGAGGCTAAGAGAGACAGTTCCCCATGGTCACTAGACTAGTGATTTGAACTAAGGTTCAAAGCCAGGTCTACCTCCAGTGCCCATTTCCCCATTGTGGAAGATTTTTTTTCCCTTTCCAAGTGTCACCTGTCACTTTTACAGGATCCTAGGGTAAGTATTATAAAATAAGCTGATAATTTAAGCCTTGTTTTTCGTAATTTAAAAGGGGGTGGGATGCTGGGTTTTGTTTCGGAAATAATATCTTCTGATTTTTATGTTTAAAGGGCTGTTGAGGGGCACCTGGGTGGCTCAGTGGTGAGCGTCCACCTTCGCCTCAGGATGTGATCCTGGGGTCCTGGGATCGAGTCCTGCATCGGGCTCCCTGAGGGAAGCCTGCATCTCCCTCTACCTGTGACTCTGCCTCTTTCTCTGCATCTCTCATGAATAAATAGATAAAATCTTAATAGTAATAAATAATAATAAAAGGACTGTTGTACTCCCTGCAAACAAGCTTGTGTGCGTCTACAAGAAAACAGCTTAAAAGTTATGTGTTTTGGGGCACCTGGTGGCTCAGTCAGTGAAGCGTTTGCCTTCGGCTCAGGTCACGATCCCAGTGTCCTGGGATTGAGCCCCACACTGGACTTCTTGCTCAGGGGGAGCCCGCTGCTCCATCTCTCTCTGACTGCTGCTCCCCCTGCTTATGTTTTCTCTGTCAAGTAAATAAAATAAAAAAATTTTTAAATATTTTATTTATTTATTCATGAGAGACACACAGAGAGGCAGAGACAAAGCAGAGGGAGAAGCAGGCTCCATGCAGGGAGCCTGATGCGGCACTTGATCCCGGGACTCAGGATCACGTCCTGGACAAAGGCAGGCGCCCAACCGCTGAGCCACCCAGGTGTCCCCTAAATAAAATCTTTAAAAAAAAACCCCACAATGATGTGTCTTTTAACGAGTTTTCATAATTTCCTAACTTTAGAGAGTTACAGCTTGCTTTGAATAACATTTATCTGAAAATCAGCCATCTGTCAGTTTCTGCTTAGCTGTTTTTTTTTTTTGTTGTTGTTTTTTGTTTTTTTTTTCTTTGATGAATTCAAGCAAAATTAAACTGATACCCTTTCATTTAAAGAAGCCTGAAGTGAACGAAAGGAAATAAAATATACCGTATTTGTGATCCCACAACATACTGAGCTACCATGGCCCACACCTTTCTCTTGTAACACCGAATTTGCTGGATGAGATATAACATGAAATTGTGTAAACACACAGTTGATGTTGAGAAAGTTGGGGCGATTCTTGATGCTGGAAATGAAGTGCGATCTTAACCTGGAGTGGAACCCTGTGAGCTTTGGGATGGCAAGTGGGGGGTGGGGGTGGGGAGCACTAAATGCAGGCACTAGGAGCTTTTTCTTATGTGCACTCGTAACGGGGTATACAGCCCAAGATGCACAGGTAGGTCCCGGTCACTGTCTGTGGCTTACGGCCTCGAAGAGAAGCAGCAGGAAGGTTTCTGAGCTTCACGCTTGGGAATAACCAGAGCGAGGGGCACCTGGGTGAGACACAACCCAGAGCTCCGGGGGAATCTGCACGTCTGCGCCCACCCTGCCTCCGTCTTCAACCTGCGCTCCTGCCACAGCTAGTGTGAAGGGAACCGAGAAGCTGGTGTGTGCCGGCCACTAGGCAGGGTATCTCATTTCCCATTTTCTCATGTTCTCACAGTTATCCCGGTTCAGGGAGGTGACCTGCTTAAAGTCAAACCAGCGGCTGGGTGCTTCTCTTCCTCCCTGTCCCACCCCATGGCACTTTGGTTCCTGCTCTCAGGGCTCTAAGGAACCGGACGGCCTTCTCCTCTCCTGGGAAGTCCAGTGTCACCTGCCGGGACCCGAGGCCACATGGACACGCCTGACCGCTCCCTGAACCGCTTCCATGGCACTGCCCTGTTGGGTCCGCTGTTCCCCGGACCACCCCTTCCTCTGGCTCATGAGGGCCTTCAGCTCTGGCCTCTGCCCACATCATCCCCAAAGCCCTTTCCAGGAGTCAGGAATCCATCGCCATCACTGCAGGAGAGGCTGGAGCGGGGTGTGCAGGCTTGTGAAAAACCACAGCGGGCGCTGCCCCTAAGTCCTCCGTCTCTGCCTCAAGGGAGCTACTGCGGTCACTGCTGGCGATCGCACACTGTGGGGATGCTACGTCTCTAACAGGGTCAAAGGTTCCATCTCTGCGGACAGGGCCAAGGTACCAGCTGAAGCCATCTCAGATCCTCGGTGGGCAAAAGACACGTCGCTGGTCGGGCCCGGGCTCCGGGGAAGAGACGCGCTGCAGGGCGGTGAGGAGCCCGCGGCCCGCCTCCAGCCAACAGCCAGGGGACCGCAGGCCCGGGCCCGACTGCGGCGGACGCAGCCCGGCAGGGCACGGGGGGGGGGGGGGGGGCGTCGGAAAGCGCCGGGCGGCGCAGCCCGAGGTCTGGAGGGAGAGCCATGCCTCTGGCTCCCGCACCGCGCCCGCACCGCGCCCGCACCGCACCCGCACGCGGACATCGGGCTGGCTCTGCCCCTGCGCCCGCGCCGCGGGCTCCAACCCGGCCCCTCGGCCCGCGCCGTCGGGAGCGCTCCCCGGCTGCCGAGCCAGGAGGCGGGCCCGCAGCGGCCGGGGCCCCCAGGGGAGGAGGTGCGGGCCGGGCCGCGCCCACGGCCCCCGCCCGCCCGGGCCCGACACCAGCCACTCACCCGCACGCCCGCGGCGAGGCCACCGCCGCCGACAAAGCCCGCACCGCCGCCCGCACGCCGCGGCCGGAAGTCGGCCGAGGCCCCGCCCCGAGCGCTTCCGGGGCCGCTCTAGGCGCCCGGCGCCGGCGGCCTCTCGGTGGTGCGGACTTCCGCCCGCGAGGCCCGCCCCGAGCGCCCGCGGCTCCGGTGCGGCTGGTCCCCGAGCGTCTGCGCGCGCGCGGGCTTCGGTCTCCGGGGCGCTGCGGCGCGGCCGGCGGGGACTCTCCGAGCGGCTCGCGGCCCCACGGCGCCGCGGAAGGGCCTGGACCGCGAGCTCGCGGAGGCGGCGACCGGCCGGGCGGCCCCCCGAGGCCACGCTGTCGCCCTGGCGCTGGGGCGCGTCCTGGGCGCAGGAGGGGCGCTCCCGCGTCCCGCCTGCAGGGGGCGCTCAGGGCCCTCCGGAGGCCCCGGAGCCCTGGTCGCGGGCGGAGATCTTTGGGCGGAGCCTGCGGGGCGCGGGGCGCGGGGAGCCGTGGGCAGCAGCGCTCGCGGGGCACGTGCGCCTGCCGTCTCCTGGCGCAGCTGGCGGGGTCCGGCCCCCCGCGTGACCTGGGACGCGCGGTCCGGTGCGTCTGCGCTGCTCTCTGCCCGCGGGGCCCGCGCCGCCTGGTTCGCAGCGTCCGGCGGCGGAGGGTGCGGGCGGCCTCCCCGGCCCCGGCGGCGATGCCCGGAGACGATGCCCGGAGACGGGATCTAACGTGCACGATGCGGTTTAGCACGTTGCCCGCCGTGACTTACGCTCCGTCTCCGCGGCTGATAGAATTGGCCTCCCCACCTCTTCGCCCACACCTAGAGCCTGACTTTCTGGATTTTGCCAATCCGAGGGGGGAGGCAGTAGCCTGGTCCTTACAAATTCAGGGAGACGCGATTTAGAAACAAGCGCAGTTGGTCTTCAATAAACACGTGTGACAAGTAGCTTTGCCCGATGTCCCCTCCTGGGTGAGCTCCCCAGTCCAGACGGAGCATCAGCGTCCTCCGCAGGCGGTGCCCTCCGGCTGCTCCACTGAGCGCGCTGCTTCCTAATCAGGCCAAACCTGCATGTTTATTAGTCACTTGCACTTCTTAAGTCGGCCTGAATGGCCTTGGCTCCCTTTCCCACTGGCTGGTTGTCTTTCCTTGTGGTCTGGTGGAGGTTTTTAGTCCGGATACAAATCGTTGCCAGTTACGTATGTTGCAAATGTCTTGCCTTTATCTGCTCACGAGTTACCCGCGCCCTCCGCTACTGCTGGGAATTCAGGCCTGACTCTCCCTTTGCGCCATGTGCCCGGTTCCTCCCTGCGTCTCAGGACCCTGACGATGCTGTCTTTTCCCAGAGAGGCTTAACATTTTTACTCTCAATGCTTATAGGTCTTGCAACCACCTGGAATATACCTCTGGACACATGAGATGTTGGAATCTGGGTACGATGAGCCAATATCTCCATGCAATGAGTTAAACAACTACCATTTCACACACCGCCTTGTCGTAGAAAAGTGTCTGGAGAAGCGCTGTGTTGAAAAGAAACGAGTGTTGCAGCCATAGTGAGTGGAGGTGTGTGGGGGTGAACTATGAAGTGCTGGGTGGTGATATATAGGGAGTTACACACAATGCGATTACACATATCAGGTGTGGTCCACAGGGGAGGACTGCAAAGAAACACCCACACATCCTTATTTAAGACTTAGGGGCAGCCTGGGTGGCTCAGTGGTTTAGCACCGCCTTCAGCCCAGGGCGTGATCTTGGAGACCCGGGATCGAGTCCTATGTCGGGTTCCCTGCATGGAGGCTGCTTCTCCCTCACCTGCATCTGTGCCTCTCAATCTCTCTGTGTGTCTCTCATGAATAAATAAAATCTTAAAAAAAAAAAAAAATACTTAGGCTCCTGGCTGGCATAGTCGGCAGAGTATGGGCCTTGATCTTGGTAATGAGTTCTAGCTCCACATTGGTGGTAGTGAGTATTTAAAATAAAAAAGCGGGGGGCGGGGGGGAGATCCCTGGGTGGCTCAGTGGTGAGTGTCTGCCTTCGGCCTAGGGCGTGATCCTGGAGCCCCGGGATCGAGTCTCACATCTGGCTCCCGACATGGAACCTGCGTCTCCCTCTGCCTGTGTCTCT
Organism: Vulpes lagopus; assembly: GCF_018345385.1. Taxonomy (NCBI): domain Eukaryota; kingdom Metazoa; phylum Chordata; class Mammalia; order Carnivora; family Canidae; genus Vulpes; species Vulpes lagopus. Next base: position 989,866 of record NC_054832.1, read on the forward strand.
GCCTCTCTCTCTGTGTGTCTCTCATGAATAAATAAATAAAATCTTTTAAAAAAAAGAAAGTCTTAGAAATAGGATGCTGTGAAACTAAGGAGTCAGAACAGAGCTGTACCTCTTCCAGCTGTTGGCACAGGCCTGGGGCTGCAGCCATAGAGCAGGGCTGCTCAGTGGGAGCCCGGGCTCCTGGCGGAGGACAGGGAGGCTGCCTGGCAAGGAGCAGAGGCATCAGATCTGCAGGCCTCAAGAGGTGCAGCGCCACCCAGCACGGGCCCCTGGCAATCTGCGTGTGCTTCATCTCAAGCCTACCAAAAAATTGCTGGGGTTGCCTGGTTTCTCTTACATGCCTGCCTCCTGGGAAGGACTCTGGAGAGGGTGCCCAGGGATCTGTCACTGTGGGAGGCCACCTGCCTTTACCCACCAGGCTCCTGCGGGAGTTAACACGGGAACCCCTGGAGACAGACTAGCTCTCTGATGCTTGAACTTGGTTGCAGAGAGCTGTTGCCATAAGAACTTAGTGCCAGATGACAAATGCAGCCCAGGGGGACCAGCTCTCTGAGAAGCACCCTCTGCTTCGCTGCTGGCTGTCTGCCCCCTCCCTGGATTGCACATTGGCCCTCAACCACACATCTGGGTTGTGATGACTATTAGCCCAGTCAGAGCAAGGACAAAATCTAACTGGAAGCAAAACAAAATCTAACTGGAGTTGAGGAAGGACAATATTCACAAGGGATGAGGTGCTGGCAGCGTGGGAGGACTCACAAGGAGCTGTTATAATCAGCTGTGTGAAAGGGGCCTTGGGGCCTGAGGATGAATTCCTCACCCTCAGCACTGCAGGGAAAGCTTCCTGGAGGAGGAGGCCTCTTACAGATTCCTGAGGGGAAGGAGGACTGCCTCTCTTAAAACATGGGCAAGATCTGTATGCTTCTAATTACAAAATGCTGATGAAAGATCTAAGAAGACCTAAATAAATGGAGACACATACCACGTTCATGGATTGGAAGATTCAGTAAAGTTCTCCCAAGCAAAATTAGAAGAGAGAGAGACACACACACACACACACACCAAGAAACAGACTCTTAATTATAGAGAACACAATGATGGTTACCAGTGGGGAAGTGAGTGGGGGGATGGGGAAAATAGGGGATGGGGATTAAGGAGTGCATTTATCCTGATGAAAAAGTCAATTCTCCCAAAATCAATCTAAAAGTTTAATGCAATTCATATCCAACTCCCAGAAGGAATTTTAGTGGACACAGATAAACTTACTCTTAAATTTATATGGACAGGACAGGCCCCAGAGTAGCTAAAAATAATACACACATACGTACATAATAAATAAATCTTGGAAAAAGAGAATGAGAGAGAGGATCATTGTACCTGATATTAAGACCTACTGTATTGCTACTGTAATCCAGACAGTGTGACACTGGTGAAGGGATAGATCCCTAGATCTGTGGAGCAGAATACGGAGCCCGTGTCTGACTGATTTTTGACAAAGCTACAGAAGTAATTCATTAGAGTTAATAATAATGATGTATTGATACTGGTTCAACATTTACAAAAAAGAAAAATAGCTAAGTTTGGATTTTTTTTGTTAGACTTTTATCAATATTATTGATAACCGACCTTCCATCTCAAATCTGTGGATAGTGCAAATTCAAGAGTAACTTCATTTTCCACTTAAGACCACGATTTCCTGTTTGAGAATCTTCCAATATCCAAATTAAATCTACTTTCCTCAAAGCACTTAGTTAGCATTCCCATCACGTGTCCAAGGCTGGTTTTAAGATCGATGTGATGTGTTTTTCCAAGATGTTTCATCTCTGGGCAGATCCAGAAAATACTGTATTTGATCTTTTATTTGTTTTAGAGAATGTCATCATGACCAGCACAATTGAAGTCAGGTCTCCCTGTGACATGATACGTAGCACAAAAAAATGCTTCTGAATTTTGGCCAAAACCTCTGGCTTGTTCACTTTTATCCTCTCCAAACTCCTCAGCACCAGTATCATCTTCTTGCCCTCAATAATACTTTAAATCAATGCCTAAAATTGTATGTTACTTTTTCCCAGTTCTTTCTGTAAGTCAAATGCATATTTCATCTAGACCTACAGATATACAAACCCAAGAGAATATGACTTAATATTGCAATATATTCCTCAGTTTCCATTGCAAATACTACATTAATTCCTGCGTACTCCCGGAATCGCAGATTGGAACAGGAAGAAAAGCAAGAAGGATCCGACCAATTAATTTATCTTTTTCCTAACCCAAGTGCCTCCACCACTCAACCTCCCCTTGCACAACCCACAGACTTGCGAGGTCTTTAAAAAGCTCTGTTAAGGGAATGAAAAGACAAGCTCCAGAAATAGCTCCCAGAAATGGGAGAAAAACTTGCAAATTACATATCCAACAAAATGTATATCCAGAATATATGAAAAATTCTCCAAACAAAGAAAACAGTTTATTTAGAACACAAACAAAAGATCTGAACAGACGTGTTACCAAAAATAGAGAAAGATGGCAAATAAGCACATGGAAAGATGCTCGCTGTTGTACTGCCGTTAGCCATGAGGAAAATGCAAATCACACCCACGATGAGGCCTCTCTCAGAATACACGTCCCAGAACGGCTAAAATAAAAAGCAGTGACAGCACCAAATGCTGCTGAGGAAGTGGGTCACTCCTACATTGCTGGAAAGGCAGGAGGCAGTTTCTTACTAAGTTAAACATATACTTGCCATCCAAAGCCCTGCAATTGCATTTCCTGGGTATTTATCCTACAGAAAGAAGAATATCTGGGACATCTGGGTGGCTCAGCGGTGGAGCGTCTGCCTTCGGCTTGGGGCGTGACCCCGGGGTCCTGGGATCGAGTCCCCGTCGGCTCCCTGCAGGGAGCCTGCTTCTCCCTCTGCCTGTGTCTCTGCCTCTCTCTCCCTGTCTCTCATGAATAAATAAAGTCTTTAAAAGGCCGGGGGGGGGGGGGGGGGGGGGGGGGGCAGCTCTGGTGGCCCAGCGGTTTAGCGCCGCCTTCAGCCCAGGGCGTGATCCTGGAGACCCAGAATCGAGTCCTGCGCCAGGCTCCGTGCAAGGGAGCCTCTGCCTGGTTCTCTGCCTCTCTCTCCCTCTGCCTGGGTCTCTGCCTCTCTCTCTCTCTCTCTCTCTCTCTCTCATGAATAGGTAAAATCTTTAAAAAAAAAAAAAAAAAAGTGGAGAAGCCAGAACGTAGGCTGGAAAACTAGATGTATTATTTGTGTCATTTGTTGAGCATTTCATCTGTGCCTGATTTTAGGCCTCGGGTGCCCTGACCAATCATGTTCCTTAAAACAACTCAAAATCACATGGTATGTTCCTTGATTTAGCCCAGAGATACAACATCTTGATGAAATATGGGTCAGTCTTGACCCTGAATGCCTCCCTGCCTAGGACACAGCCTGGGAACAGTGACTACACACTACAACAGGAACGAGGTTCATGGCAGATGTGGAAGCCCCACACGGAGAACGCAGACAGCAGGCGCTCACCAGCAGAACCCATGCTCTTTCCTAGAAGAGATCAGTTTTGGAGTGAGGGGGCCCCGGCTGTTTGAGATGAACTCTTAGTGGTCTTATATGATGTTTATAAAGCTTTCCAAACCCCAAAGAGAGCTAAGATGGATAATTCCATTTTCAAAGGGATTTTAAAATAGATTTATTTAATTTTACAGACAATGTTTTTCTAAACTGGCAGAAACAGCACGTGAATCACAAGAGTAACATTTCAATATGTGAGGTTGAAACAAGGAGTGACAAAATGTTTATGTGACCATGAAGAAGAAAATTCTCACAAAAATAAGCCCAAATGTACCCCTGCACCCCCAAAGTTTACAGCAGCAATGCCCACAAGCACCAAACTAGGCAAAGAGCCCAGATGTCCATCAACAGATGAATGGATAGAGAGGATGTGATCTATACATACAACAGAATATTACTCGGTTATTACAAAGAATGAGATTGGGGATCCCTGGGTGGCGCAGCGGTTTGGTGCCTGCCTTTGGCCCAGGGCGTGATCCTGGAGACCCGGGATCAAATCCCGCGTCAGGCTCCCGGCATGGAGCCTGCTTCTCCCATTGTCTGTGTCTCTGCCTCTCTCATGGGTCTCTCATGAATAAATAAATCTTTTTTTTTTTTAAATTTATTTATGATCCCACAGACGTGGGATTCGATCCCGGGTGCCCAAGATCGCGCCCTGGGCCAAAGGCAGGCGCCAAACCGCTGCGCCACCCAGGGATCCCGAATAAATAAATCTTAAAAAAAAACAAAAACAAAAAAAAAAACGAAGAATGAGATCTTAGCCATTTGCAAAGATGTGGATGGAACTAGAGGGTATTACGTTAAGCAAAATAAGTCAATCAGGGAAACAATTACATACGATCTCACATTGATATGTGGAAATTAAGAAACAAAACAGGTGGGGATCCCCAGGTGGCTCAGCGGTTTAGCGCCTGCCTTTGGCCCAGGGCTCAATCCTGGAGTCCCGGGATCCAGTCCCACGTCAGGCTCCCGGCATGGAGCCTGCTTCTCCCTCTGCCTGTGTCTCTGCCTCTCTCTCTATGTCTATCATAAATAAATAAATAATAAATAATAAATAATAAATAAATAAATAAATAAATCTTAAGAAAAAAAAAGAAAACAGGGCATCATGGGAGAAAGGAGGAAAAAATAAAACAAGACGATGTCAGAAAGAGAGACAAACCGCAAGAGACACTGAATCCTGGGGAACTGAGGGTTTCTGGAGGGGATGGCGGGACGGGGTGAGGGGGTGACGGGCACTAAGGAGGGCACGTGATCGGATGAGCACTGGGTGCTGTGTGCAGCTCATGAATCACTGACCTCCACCTCTGAAACTAATGATACATTACATGTTAACTAATTGAATTTAAATTTTAAAGCCCAAATGTCAGGCAGCCCCGGTGGCGCAGCAGTTTGGCGCTGCCTGCAGTCTGGGGTGTGATCCTGGAGACCCAGGATCGAGTCCCGTGTCGGGCTCCCTGCGTGGAGCCTGCTTCTCCCTCTGCCTCTCTCTCTCTCTATAGATAAACAAATAAAATCTAAAAAAAAAAAAGCCCAAATGTCATTTGCATTAAATTATCTTCTGGGGACGACTGGGTGGCTCAGGGGTTGAGCGTGTGCCTTCGGCCCAGGGCGTGATCCCGGGGTCCTGGGATCGAGTCCCACGTCGGGCTCCCTGCATGGAGCCTCCTCCTCCCTCTGCCTGTGTCTCTGCCTCTCTCTGTGTGTGTCTCTCATGAATAAATAAATAAAATAAAATAAACTTAAAAAATAAAATTAAAATAAAATAAAAAATGGTTTGCGGAGCATCAGATTAAAAAAAAATCCACGGTTGCGTTTATTTCGAGGGCTGGCCGGTCACCAGGGGGCGCCCGAGGGACAGGGCAGGGCTGTCACCGGGGCGCCAGGAGCACCCTGGGTCGGGGGCGCCGGCTGCGGCCACCCCTCGGTCCCAGCTCTCCTGCCGCTCCCCCGTCCTGAGGCTGCGTGAGCCCCAGCGCCGCGCGGTCTCCCCTCTGCCACCGCCCCGCCCACCGCCCACCGTCCCCCGCCGAGAGAACCAGGTCTCCGCCCCGCACCTCCCGCAGCGGCCGCGGGACCCGCCCGGCGGAGGCGGAGGCGGAGCCGCGAGAACTACATTTCCCAGGGTGCTGCGCGCTCCCGGACTCCACTTCCCAGCAGCGCCCGGGACGCCCCCGAGGACTGCATTTCCCAGAGTGCCGAGGGCGGGCCCGCGGGGCCCTCCGGGTTCCGCCCCCTCCACCTGGCACCCGCGCGCGGCTGGGGAGTCCGTCCCCTGCCGGAAGCCGCTCCCGGCGACGGGCAGGTGGGGCAGGTGGCGCAGGTGAGGCGGCGCGGGGCGCCTTGGGTCCCCAGGGGAGCCCGGGCCCCGGCCGTTCCGCGGCAGCCGGGGCGTCCTGAGGGTGTGGGGCTCCGAGGGCGTGGAGGGCGGGGCGGGCAGGGAAGCGCCGTGGGTGCCCGAGCTCCGCGGTGCTTCCTCGCCCCCGGCTGCTGGGCTGCTGGCGTGGGGCCTGCCCCCCGGTCAGCGCCAGCCCGCGGGCCCAGCACATCCTCAGCCCGGGGATGCGGGCCGCGAGGGGTGGCCCCTGAGGCCTGTCCAGTTCGAGCCCGAAGCGCCACCTGCCCTGCAGGAGCTCGGCCGGTGAAGGCTCCCCTGGACCAGCTGGCGGCGGCGGCCCCTGGGCGCTGCCCCTTCCTGGCCTGTGGAGCGTGAGCTTTGGCTGGGGCCATGACCAAAACCTCATGACGGGGGCCAGGAGCCCCCAGCCCAAGACTGTCTGCCTCCCTGCCTGTCAGCCCCAGTGTGCTGACTGCCCCCCTCCTTGGGCCAGTGTGGGGCCCAGCTGGCACCAGGCTCCCTTGGCTGGGTGGGAGCCGCATGGCCCCTGTGCAGATCCAGGCAGAGGGCTCCCTAGGGAATGGGACCGGGAGGGGGAGCCTCAGCCCAGCTGGGTCTCTGTGGCCCCCAGCAGGCTCTCTCTCCTCCCTGGGGGTCTCATCCTGTTTCACTTGCCACAGGGAACCCTGAGCGAGGCCTTGGACAGTTGCTGTGGCGTCCAGTGCTAAGGGCAGTGACCCCAAGGAGGGGCATCTTCAGGGAGTGGGGTTCCGTCTGCCTCCCACCATTTGTCCCCGCAGGTGCAGCCAACATGAGTGAGCCTGGGGGGTCAGTACGAATCCTAGTGACCGGCGGATCTGGTCTGGTGGGCAGAGCCATCCAAAAGGTGGTAGCAGACGGAGCTGGGCTGCCTGGAGAGGACTGGGTGTTCGTCTCCTCCAAGGACGCTGATCTCACGTGAGTGGACCCATCCCTGGAGACGCAGAGCTCAAGGCCAGGCCTGTCCCTGAGGCTAGTAGCCTCCTGTCTGGGTCCTCCCCGCCAGGTGGCTGCCCTGGCGTGGGTGTGTGCAGTTCTGCTTCTAGGTAAACATCCTCACATCTCTTCCTGGAAGCCCACGGCTTTGTAACAGCCAGTGCCTGAACTGGCCACTTTCCTTTTTGGCAGTTCTGCCTGCCATCAGCCCTGCCACCAATACCCCACCCCCAGGGTGCTAGTTCCTTCCCTCAGGCCTCCTGCGGCCTCTGAGAGCCTGGCTCCTCCCAGGGACGCTGCACAGACCCGAGCCCTGTTTGAAAAGGTGCGGCCCACACACGTCATCCACCTTGCTGCAATGGTGGGGGGCCTGTTCCGGAATATCAAGTACAACCTGGACTTCTGGGTGAGTGAGGGCCCCATGGAGCCCTGGGGACTTTTTCCTCGGCTTCCTATGCTTATGTTTTGACCCCAGGAAGTCCCTGAGGGTCCGGCTTGGCACAGCCTGGTGGGGACAGCCCCTGTGGAGCCCCTAATAATCCACGCTTGCTTTGTAGGTAGATGGGCCTAGAGGAGGGCCTGGGGGCATTGGCCCAATAGGAAAAGCCGAGGTGGGTTGGGGGAGCTGGGAGAAACCAGTATTTGCTGTTTGACCTAGGTAGGGTAGGTTCCTATCCCCTGCGCCCTCTGGGCCTTGAGACCTTCCTGCTCCCCAGACCTCTCTGGTCTGGCTGCATTGAACCAGGCTCACCACGCATTCTGGGGTGCAGAGACGTGAGCTGGGTTCTGGGCCCGAGGCATCTGGCCTAGGGGCGTGGGGTATGGTGGAAGGGGCAGGAGAGCAGGGCTCTGCCTGTGGCCCCTCCTGCCAGGCCGTGCCCCTGAGGGCTGCCTCGCCATCTCTGGGCATCCGGTCTTGGTGTGGTTCAGCCTTGCAGCAGGCACAGGGATGGCAGAGGCTCAGGTCAGATTCTGCCCAAGGCCCCTGTCACCCCAGGGCTCTCCTTGTCTCAGTAGCAGTCTTCCCAGAAGCCTGCCTAGTCCTCATCTCTCCCTCTGCTCAGAGCGGTGCAAATGCCCAGTGTCCTCCCAGGGACCAGGGAAAAGGAGGGGTGGGACTGACCAAGGCCTGTCTGCTACTAGGTGCTGGGTAGGCTCCTCCGGGGTGGAGGAGTGGAGGGCCCCTTCTCCCCATCCCTGCTAGGGCCCGATTGGGCCTGCCCTTAGCAACCTGTGTGGGTGAGGTCCAGCTCTGAGCTAGGGGGTGTGGGCCTCTCCTCCAGCCCCCCTCCCAGAGCCCCAGGGAGGGGGAGGGGGAGGGGGGAAGACAACTGCCTCTAAGGACGTAAGAGGCTTGAGGGGGCCGTGGTTTCTGGAAGGTCTGTGCTGGGAGGTTTCGCCTTGTCCCAGGAAGCAGTTAGGATAAACTGGCTCAGGTGCTGCCTGAGCCAGTGGGAGCCAAGTGTGTCCTGCTTCAGTCTTTGGAGGAGCAGGTAAGGGCTGGGGTCCTGCCTGGAGGGGCCTGAACCGCCCTGCCCGCCCTTCCCCTCCTGTGCCAGAGGAAAAACGTGCACATCAACGACAACGTCCTGCACTCGGCCTTCGAGGTGGGCGTGCGTAAGGTGGTCTCCTGCCTGTCTACCTGCATCTTCCCGGACAAGACCACCTACCCCATCGATGAGACTATGGTGAGGGGCCTGGCCGGGCGGGATCGAGGAGGGGCCGGTGGGTCCTGGCAGGGCGGGGCCAGGAAAGCCAAGGCCTCCTGCTCCCCTAGATCCACAATGGGCCACCGCACAACAGCAATTTTGGCTACTCCTACGCCAAGAGGATGATCGACGTGCAGAACAGGTCCTCCGCCCGCGCCCCAGCCGAGACCCAACAGGAAAAGGGAGGAAGCCCAGTGGGTTCCCCTGGCAGAGGGAATGCCCCCTCTTTGTGGGCCTCCGGTTTTTCCATCCAGGCGAAGCCGGGGCGGGTGCGGTGGGTCAGTGGTCCCAGGGCAAGGGCCGGAAGAGACGCTGTGATTCCACAGGGCCTACTTCCAGCAGCATGGCTGCACTTTCACCGCCGTCATCCCCACTAACGTCTTTGGGCCCCACGACAACTTCAACATCGAGGATGGCCACGTGCTGCCCGGCCTCATCCACAAGGTGCACCTGGCCAAGAGTGAGTGCCCGCTCGGTGGGGCCCCAGGGCCTCGGCAGGGAGGGGGCTGGTGGCTGGCACATCCCGTCCTGACACCGCCCCCTCGCTGATTCTGCAGGCAGCGGCTCTGCCCTGACGGTGTGGGGCACTGGAAAGCCACGGAGGCAGTTCATCTACTCACTGGTTTGTGCAGACGGTGCCTCGCTGTCCACCCAAATGTTTCCTGGCCTGCCATGCTGGCTGTGGCAGGGCCATAGCGTGAGGGAGCCTGGTAACGGAGTGGGGGTCCAGGCTGAGCCCCTGGAGGAGCCATCACTGGTCCTCGCTGGGGCCCTATAGGCAGTGGCCAGGTGCAGCACTGAGCAGGGTGTTGGGCTGAGCTGGCTAGGAGCTGCCCAAAGGGAGAAACCTCCAGCCCCAGTGAAGCCCAGGCTGCACCCTCACTGAGCAGGGGCATGTAGGAGGGGTGGCATATGGCCCCATGTGGCCATAACTTGTGGCCTTTGACCCTATTTGACTTCTAGGACCTGGCCCGGCTCTTCATCTGGGTCCTACGGGAGTACAATGAAGTGGAGCCCATCATCCTGTCAGGTGGGCACCCCGTGGCTCCCTGGCCGCTGCCGCAGGGCAAAACCCATCGGTCCTGAGAGCAGCCAGGGTCGGGAGAGAATGTCGTGGGGGCTGGGTGACGACAAGGCCAGGTGGGGGAGGCCTGACCTGGCTGCTGGCCCCCCCGCTCCCTGCAGTGGGCGAGGAGGATGAGGTCTCTATCCAGGAGGCGGCCGAAGCCGTGGTGGAGGCCATGGACTTCCATGGGGAGGTCACTGTATCCTTTGGCTCTGGGGCGGGGCACTGTGGGTCTGACGTGTCCAAAATGGGTCTCTCCCTGGTAACTGGAGAGAGGGGTGGTGCTCTGACCCCACGGCCCCCCAGGGAAAGGCAGCGGAAGTTCGAGGGCAGGCTGGGGTGGGGCGGGGCGCCCCTCCTGCTGTGGCCTTGACTGGGCACCTAGTTTGATACCACCAAGTCAGATGGACAGTTTAAGAAAACGGCCAGTAACGGCAAGCTTCGGACCTACCTGCCTGACTTCCGGTTCACACCCTTCAAGCAGGGTGAGCCCCCTGTCCTCCCGTGGCTCTCCCACCCCGTCCCTCAGGACCTCCCAGCCCCTCCTTGGCTTTGGGCCGACCTTGCTTTCCCTACTGGAGCTGGGGACGCCCTGTAGGTTTGGTGTCCAAACCCTTACCGGGGAGGCAGGACACAGAAGAGGTGATTGCGGGTGTCGCTGGGGCCCCTGCCCTCCCCTTCTCCCCCAGGGGAGATCAGGGCAGCCTCAGCCCTCACCTGCCACCACCTGTCACCTGCCTACCTCTGCACCTCTGCAGCTGTGAAGGAGACCTGTGCCTGGTTCACCCACAACTACGAACAGGCCCGGAAGTGAGGCAGTGTGGGAGCAGGCACCGGCTGCTCCCCGAGGCCCCGGAGGCAGCACCCTCAGACTGCGGGAGTGGAGGGCACTGCCTGGCAACCTGGGCCCATGTTCTACTCCTTGGCCAGGGCGGCTCTGGGCATCTGTGCACTGGGCCCACCGTTCATGTCTGTCCTCAGGGAAACCAAGGCCTGGCCAGGCCCAGCACCTTGCTCCCCAAACCAGTCCCGGGGTCCTGAGTGTGGCCCCTCCTGATCCTGTTCTCCCATTCCTTGGGATCTAATAAAGTCCAACTTTCCCAGGCCTGGCCCCAGCAGCTCTGTGCCCCCCCCCCCCCCCCGTCCCGCAACACACACATAGGCACTGTCCCCCCTGAGCCTGGTTAGCCCCAGGACCCACCATTCACCTGCTGACTGCTGGGCGAGGGTGGCGGGCTGGCCCTGGAGGAGAAGGGCAGCTGCAGCTGGCAAAGCAGGTGTGCGGGCGAGAGGCAGGCAGGCTGCCGGGTAGAGGCGGTGGACAGTCAGCCGGTGGGGGTGCGGGGCAGGGTACCTGGAGCAGTCTCAGCTGCCACTGTGGCCACAGCTTAGCCTTATCACGTGAGGTCCCATGCAGGCCTGGTGACCTGAGCTCCCTGGGCCTACCTGTCAGCACCAGGCCTTTGGGGGACAAAGCTGGTTCTGGATTTGGACCTGCTGAGTAGGCATGTGGATGGATCTCGGGAGGGTGGTGAGCGGGACCCCAGGAGAGAGCTGTACTGGGCCCCTCATCTCCCTAGCCCTCAGGTGGCAGCTTGTGGTGGGCCTGGCCTGCCCTCTCGCCTGGGCGGTAACAGGTGTCACAGAGGAGGGCCTGCTGGGAAGGGGTGCGCAGCAGACTTTCACATTCTCAGCAGGAATCCAGCCAAGTCCCTGGTGCAGCCGGTCAGTGCTGGGGGGTGTGCGCATCGAGGAGCAACCAACTCCAAAGCCCTCAGACACCTTCCCAGGCTCCAGGCCCACCCTTGGGGCCGCTTCCTCTCAGGTCCCCTGCCTCCTGGTCGCCCTCTGTCTTCCTCATGATGGTGGCTCTCAGCTCTTTTCTGACCCCAGATGTGCCCGTCGTGTGAACTCTCTCAGGCAGTATGCCAGGCACACGCTTCCCACCCCCACCCGTCCCTGTGCCCGGCTGGCCTCTCTCGGCACTTGTCTCCACCCTTTCTCCAGCCAGCTGCAGTGTTTATGCCCCGGGGCTCCCTGGTCGTGCCTCCCCACCTTTGAGACCTGGAGCAAAATGTTGGTTTCTTGGGAGTGCCCACCCTGCCGTGGAGTCCCGTGTGCTTGCCCGGGGGTGCCCGGGAGCCTCTTCCTGGCCCTGGACGCGGAGCTGTCGGACCTGGTCAGCCGCCCTGTGTTCCCTGGTCTCCAGCCCCAGGGAGTGGAGGCTCTGCTGTGGGGTTCGGGGAAGGGGGTGGTGCCTGAGCTGGAGCTTGAGTCAGCCACGTGGGAATATTCAGAGGGAGGCCCAGTGTGGCGGAGAGGCCCGGACACACCTGGCAGGACAGAAACTGGCCATGTGTCCTGCAGTGTGTGTTTGTTGCAGGGGGCTGTGTCCCCAGCCAGAATGCAGGTCCCCCAAGTGCGGGCTCAGCTGCCTATAGTCTGCTGCTGTATGGCCTTCATCCCCTGCCCACAGCGGGCTGACCCACCGCCAGGGTAGTATTGAATGAATGAGATTTGATTGTTGAAGAGCTAAGAATGTGTCAAAGTAGCATTTAGAATAACAAAATATTTTTTTAAAAGATTTTATTTGTTCAGGAGAGGCAGAGACACAGGCAGAGGGAGAAACAGGCTCCCTGCAGGGAGCCAGACGCAGGACTCGATCCCAGGACCCTTGGGGTCACGCCCTGGGCCAAAGGCAGACACTCAACTGCTGAGCCACCCAGGCGTCTCCAGAATAACAAAACATTTTCAGATGCAATCGTAAAGAATACCCTGCAGTGTCAGATCTTCAAACCTCATTGTTCCCGTGTCAATTAAAAATTACAAGTACAGGCAGCCCCGGTGGCGCAGCGGTTTAGCGCCGCCTGCAGCCCAGGGTGTGATCCAGGAGGTGCGGGATTGAGTCCCACGTCGGGCTCCGGGCACGGAGCCTGCTTCTCCCTCTGCCTGTGTCTCTGCCTCTCTCTCTCTCTCTCTCTCTCTCTGAATTAATAAAAAATCTTAAAAAAAAAAAAATCACAAGTCCTCCCACCCCTACCCCTACCCTCTGGTCAGTTGCAAACGGGCCCCTGCGCGGCCGAGCACTCCATCAGCGCCCCCACCCCAGGACCGACGAGGTCTCCGCTGGGGACCCGGGCCTCAGGAAGGCCCCTCCTGCCTTCTCGCGGGATCCAGGCTGGCTGGAGAACTTCGGTGCAGAGAAGCGACAGGCCGGCTCACGATTCAGGGCCTGGAGCCGCTGCAGCTCGCCAGCCCGCCCGGCCCCGCGGCCCTCGCTCCGCAGCTGCGCCCGCCGTCAGGCTCCAGGGCCCAGGGCGCCCCGAGGGCGCGGCTCCCGCCGGAGAACCCGGCCCAGGCCGGCGCGCTGCACTCACTCCCCAGCTCCCCAGGCGCCGGCCTGGCGTGCCCGGGTCTTTCACCGGAATCGGGGCGGATGCTCCTCCGCGGGAGCTCAGCTGCGCAGCGGCCGGCCGCCGGGGCTTTCCGGGACTCCGCCGCGCCCCCGCGGGGACCTCGCCCTTTCCGGCCCTTCGTTGAACGGAGCCTCTCGAGCTGCCCCTGGGAAAGCAGGGTCCGCCCGGCTCCACGCGGCCCGACCCCACCACCGCCGCTCTCGCCCTCCGCCGGGGGCCGCGCCTTCCGCGGAGCGCCAGGCCACGCCCACTTCCTCGCGGCGCCCCGCCCCCAGCCTGCGGCACCAGGACCAATGAGCGCCCGGGGGAGGGGCTCGCCGCGGAGCCCGGAAGGGGGTGGGCGGGGCGTGAGGTCCCGGCAGCCAATCGACGGGCGGGGGGGGCGCGGCGGCGACATGGGCGGGGCCAGGTCAGGCCGCGGTGACGAGATGGCGGCGGCGGCAGCGCTTGGCCCGGGTCCGCTCCGTGTGGGCTTTGTGGGCGCGGGACGTATGGCCGAGGCCATCGCGCAGGGCTTCATCCGAGCAGGTGGGGCGCCGCGGGCGTGGGGCGCGTGGGTCCCCGGGCCTGGGAGCCAGCGGGCGTCCCACGCCGGCCGGGTGTGCGCGGGAAGGGCTCACCTGCCGGGAGCTCACCTGCCCGGAGCTCACCTCCTGGAGCTCACCTGCCCGGAGCTCACCTGCCCGGAGCTCACCTGCCCGAAGCTCTTCTGCCGGGAGCTCACCTCCCGGAGCTCACTTGCTTGGAGCTCACGTCCCAGAGCTCACCTCCTGGAGCTCACCTCCTGGAGCTCTTATGCCGGGAGTTCACCTGCCCGGAGCTCACCTCCTGGAGCTCACTTGCTTGGAGCTCACGTCCCGGAGCTCACCTCCTGGAGCTCACCTCCTGGAGCTCTTATGCCGGGAGTTCACCTGCCCGGAGCTCACCTCCTGGAGCTCACTTGCTTGGAGCTCACGTCCCGGAGCTCACCTCCTGGAGCTCACCTGCCCGGAGCTCACCTGCTCGGAGCTCACGTCCTGGAGCGACGCGTCCCGCGGAGGCTCTGGGCGGGGGTCACCAGGGAGCCCTCCGCGGGGGGTGGTAAGGGCGCCGCAGGACCACCTCTCCTTCGCTGGGCACGGCAGCAGGGTGCGCGTGGGGCGCCAGGGCTGCTTGTCCCGGTGAGCCTCGTGCCCACCGCCAGCGCTTGCGACGTGGGTGGTCCGAGTCTAGGGGGCTGCGAGTTTGTAGAATAAGATTTTGAGTTTGGAAGATTTACGAGAACGTAACATATTTTAGTAATTTTTTTTAAATTTTTATTTATTTATGATAGTCACAGAGAGAGAGAGAGAGGCAGAGACACAGGCGGAGGGAGAAGCAGGCTCCATGCACCGGGAGCCCGACGTGGGATTCGATCCCGGGTCTCCAGGATCGCGCCCTGGGCCAAAGGCAGGCGCCAAACCGCTGCGCCACCCAGGGATCCCCTATTTTAGTAATTTTTAATGCTGATTAAAACCGATATTTGGAAGGATAGTATTTTGTTTACATGGGGTTAAATAAAATATATATATATTTTTAAATTTTTTTTAAATTTTTATTTATTTATGATAGTCACACAGAGAGAGAGAGAGAGAGAGGCAGAGACATAGGCAGAGGGAGAAGCAGGCTCCATGCACCGGGAGCCTGACGTGGGATTCGATCCAGGGTCTCCAGGATCACGCCCTGGGCCAAAGGCAGGGGCTAAGCCGCTGCGCCACCCAGGGATCCCTAAATAAAATATATTACAATTAACTTTACCTTTTTTTTCTTACTTGCTTTTAACATGGCAACTAGAAAGTGTGAAGCTGGGTCTTTGGTCCCAGTAGTATTGTTCTTGGACGGTGCTACCTTTGCCACCGGGATCTCCCACCAACTTCTGGTTTCCTTCCGGCCTTGGGTGGTTTGACCTTTGAGACTCTGATTCTGTTTCCGACGTGATGTGTGCGGCAGCTGCACCCCGTGGCGGGCTGCAGGCCTGGTCCACCTCCTGATGGGCATGGAGGCGGTGTGTGGTTCTTCATCCTTCACACCGTAGGGTGTCGAGCTGCCTTCCTGGTCTGTCCCCCTAGATGTTGGTAGCACCCCCCAGTTAGGACAGCCGGAACTGTCTCGAGGTTGCACACGTGCCCTGGGGCCTGGAGGCCAGGACCTCCCTGGGGGAGAACGGTTGGTTCACAGGAGGCCTGACAGTGCCGTCCTAGTCTTACTCCAGGGGATTTGGAAACCGTTATGTGTAGATTCCGGGCTGGCTTTCTGCCCTCCACCACAGTCACGGTCCAGAAGGGTGAAAATCATCAGAAAATAGTTTATGGCAAGTCTCAGGTGCTTTACGTGTACAACTCTGCAGTATCACCTTCCTCCCAGGGCTGTGCAGGTTCACCGTACTCCGCGTAGGCACGCGTGGAGGTGGTCGCTGTCACGACTCACTGGCTCGGTGTTCGGGTTGTGGGGTGCACTTCTGCCTTCCTGGTAGACCTTACAGAAGTGTAATCTCCCCAGCCCTGCACCCCACAAATGCAGATAATTTCTACCAATTGGGGATTTAGCCCCTGCTTGGACATCCCAGCACAGACACACACCCCACTCCCAGGGAAGCTCAGCACCTACTGGGCCTCCCTCCCCACCCTGCCCCAGCTCTGTCCCCGCCTTCCTGTCCCCAGAGGCACAGACCCCTGAGATGGAGTCCTCATGAGACTAGGCAAGCTCTGGGCCCCTGTGTCTAGCAGAGCCTCTGGACTCGGCAGTAGCAGAGAATGGAGCGAGTGCCTGGTCCTGGCTGCACGCAGCACCCCTGCCAATCACTTGGGTTCTTACAGAGCATCAGGCCAGCTGCGGCCAGGATGGCCCGGGCATGGCTGAGCAGGAGAAGCCAGTAAGGGGCAGGCCAGGCTGGTTCCTGCTCTTCTTTCCTTCCACTCCACGTCCTCACCGACCCTTCTGCTTTTGCCTTTCTCTCCAGGAAAAGTAGAAGCTCAGCACATACTGGCCAGTGCACCGAGTGACAGGAACCTCTGCCACTTCCAGGTGGGCTGGGCCCCAGCTCTTCTGCGTTGAGGCTGTCCTGGGGGGTTCATGGGGGCTCTTGACTCCTGAGACAGTTCTTGGGTCCAGGGAAGTGCTGCTTGTTTAGGTAAACTTTTGAGACTGGCTGGGCTGGGCTGGGAAAGAGGAGGTCAGGTCAAAGACCAGAAGGAAAAAAAAAAAAAAAAGACCAGAAGGAAAGTTGAGGTTGTGGGGGATGCTAGGACAGAGTAAAGGGGGTATGTGTGCATGTGCATACATGTGTGCACACATACACACACGTGTACCCATGCATTGGGTTGGGCAGAGATGGTTGTGGGCACTAAATGGGGTCAGAGGGCGTGAGGAAGTGCTGACGTCAGGGGTCAGGGGTCCTGAGCCAGACGGATGGTCTGGGTGAGTCTTGGGCAGTGGGAGTGGGGGTGGTGCAGGCATTCGCAATGGGAGAGACCCACGGGGAGCCCTGGGGCTGCAGGGTGGGCTCCCACGGGAAGTGCCACAGTCTGGGAGGCCGTCCCACTTACCCCAGCCCTGATCCCACTGTCCCCGTTGCAGGCCCTGGGCTGCCAGACCACCCACTCCAACCAGGAGGTTCTGCAGAGCTGCTTGCTGGTCTTCTTTGCTACCAAGCCCCATGTCCTGCCAGCTGTCCTGGCAGAGGTGGCCTCTGTGGTAACCACTGAGCACATCTTGGTGTCTGTGGCTGCTGGGGTGTCTCTGAGCACCCTGGAGGAGGTGAGTGGCCTGTGGGGTTGTGTGGGAGCTGGGGCTCTGAGCCCAGAGTCCGTTCTGCTGGCCAGACTCTGCTTCCCACCCCTTGCCATCCCACACTGGTGCCCTTGAGGAAGGTGGGATGGGTGAAGCATGTGACGGCCTCCCGGACAACCTAGAGAGGTGGCCAGTGGCCCAGGGGGCTGGGCTTCCCTATCCTGCTGGTACCACACCCAGGACACAGAGGAGGGAGCCCGCAGCTGGCTGAGGCCTGGGCCTGCCTGGGGGGCCGCTTGCACATGTCCCCTGACCCCTGCTTCTCTCTGACCAGCTGCTGCCGCCGACCACACGGGTGCTACGAGTCTCACCCAACCTGCCCTGCTTGGTTCAGGAGGGGAGTGTGGTGATGGCGCGGGGCCGCCACGCTGGAAGCAGCGAGGCCAAGCTTCTGCAGACCCTGCTGGAGGCCTGCGGGCAGTGCGAGGAGGTGCCTGAGGCCCACATGGACATCCACACCGGCCTCAGTGGCAGCGGTGTGGCCTTTGTGAGTGTTATCTCATCCCCTACCCCCCAGGCCAGCCCTTGGCGAAGTTTCCAACTCTGCTGGCCTTTGGGATTCGAGGACTCGGCTCCGGGGCTGCCTGTGAGCTCTCCCCTCTGCTACATCACTGCCTTCCTGGGATGCTCCAGGCAGACCCCGGGGCTCGAGCCTCCGCCGTCGTTCCTGCACTGGTGGCCAGTGCTCTGGGCCGGGTTCCTGGGGGTTCCAGGCTTTCTGCAGACTGGGTGCTTTGTCCAGGGGAGTGCTGGCTCTGACAGTCCTACCCCCCACTGGAACAGGTGTGTACCTTCTCCGAAGCCCTGGCCGAAGGTGCCATCAAGATGGGCATGCCCAGTGGCCTGGCCCACCGCATTGTTGCTCAGACCCTGCTGGTGAGTGAGGGCAGCCCCAGCCGGGTCGTGTGAAAAGGGACGGGCTGGCACGTCTCCCGGGAGCAGCGGGAAGGGAGACAGCAGGCCCAGGAAGCCCGCATCAAGATCTGGGATGGGGGCAGTGGACACATGATGAAGCAGGCTACACAGTGGGGCTGAGCTGGAGAGGGAGCTGCCCGGGTCCCTGCAGTCACCCCTGGTGCCCCTCTCCCCAGGGGACAGCCAAGATGTTGCAGCAGAAGGAACAGCACCCGGCTCAGCTGCGGACAGACGTATGCACGCCGGGCGGCACCACCATCTACGGGCTCCACGCCCTGGAGCAGGGGGGATTGCGGGCAGCCACCATGAGCGCCGTGGAGGCTGCCACGTGCCGGGCCAGGGAGCTCAGCAGGAAGTAGGGAGAGGCCCTGGACGTGGGCTGCCCCGGCCCCTCCTCCCTGCCCCTTCCCGAGGACTGCAGCCCTCCCACCATGCAGGGGCTTCTTGCCTGTCCCCCTCCCGAGCTCCACACGAGGAAGTGAGAAGGGACAGGACTGGAGGGGCTCGCAGGTAGTGGCCCACCATCATGGGTGACTCGGGGGTCGAGGGCCTGAGCGTGAGCACTGCTGGCGGCTGGGGGGCAGGAGCAGGGCAGCTGCTGGGGCATCGGTAGCCTTTCCAACAGCTACCTAACTGCAGCCAGCTCAGGGGGTGGGGGACGTGGAGACTGCAGGAGACTGGCTCCTCCTCAGTGAAGCCGGGGGGGGGGGGGGGGGGGGGGGGGGGGGGGGGGGGGGGGGGGGGGGGGGTCTTGCCCCCGGGTTGACCTGCCATGGGGCGGGGCCACCCACGGGGAGCTGGGCCCCAACCCCGCCAGCCTCTGAGAAGAAAACAGGGCTGGCCACTCTTTCCCTGGCTGAGGAGCTGAGGGTCCTTCCCTTGGGGAGCCCACCCCAACAGAGGCCCGGGCCCAGGGTCTGCACAGCGCTGGTCCGCAGCAGGTCCCCGAAGGGCCCCGCTGGCTGCAGAGTGAGGACTTGGCTTCGGCTGGGTGTGGGCCCCCTCCCCCAGCTAAGCTCCAGACAAGTGGCAGGTGGAGCTGGCCGTGATGACCCTTCCCTGGGTCGTCCTGGCGGGTCTCCTGGCCTGGCCTCGGACTACAGGACATGGCTCTTCAGCACGTCCCTGAATGGAGCAACCGGCCGGGAAAGCCAGGAACTCAGGTCCCCAACCCAAGGCACGGTCTCCCCGCCCACCCTGCCCCCGAGGTTCACCGGAGCCTCCCCACCCTACAGAGGCCCTGGAGTGCCGGACTCGCCTCGCTCCCACCCAGCGGTCTGCTGAGACGAGGCCAGCCACGCGAGAACCAGGCTGCCCCCAGTGGACCAGCTGAGACGTGAAGCCAGTCCGTCGTCTGTAGCTGGCTGATGGCACCCCCGCTGCAGTGCTCCCGTGTGCAGGCCCCTGCCCCCATCCCGAGCCTCCAGCCCGTCCTCCCCCTTCCATCCTTCGTTAGCCAGCTGGCCCTTCCACCTGTTAGGCCAGCCTGAGGCCACGTCCACACCTGATGTGTCCGTGAGATGGGAATAAAGACACTGTCCAGTAGCACCGAGTGACCGAGATTTGGGCTGATAAAGGGCCTGGAAGCACATGTCAGCTGGGGCTCAGGCGGACCTGGGAGCTGGTAGGAGCCGGGGGCGGGGCGAGGTTGTCCTGGCTGCGCAGCGCCATCAGCTCTGGGACGGTGGGCGGCTTCCTCCCGACGCCAACGCCACCTTCCACGGTGTTGGGTGCAGCACTGCCTCCTCCCGTACGGTCCCTGGGAGCCCGGTGGGTGGGCGTGAGGGGCAGGTGCGCACGGGCAGGCCTCTTGCGAGTAGAGGCGCCTCCGTGAGCCCCGGCCCAGCTGGAAGGGCGCTGTGCCCCTGGTGGCGGTGGCCCCGGAATGCGCAGGGGCCAGGACAGTGGCTTTGGGGGCCAGGGTTGCAGCCTGACCACGGGCTGGCCACAGCGCTAAAATTACTTTTTCAGGAGGCCGGTGGATATAATTTCTCCTCATCAATTTATGTTTTCCTGACTTTTTCAAATTCTGAGGTTCTAGGCATTGGATCAAATGTTACAAAGATAAGACTCTAGGGGTACCTGGTTGGCTGAGGCAGCAGAGCATGAAACTCTTGATCCTCAGGGTCATGAGTTCGGCCCATTTGGTGTAGAGGTTATTGAAATAATAAGCCGAAACTCAAAAAATATATTAAGATAAGACTTTAGGAAAAGGATGCATGTGACGTTGACATGAACCTTTATTATAAAGCACGTGGGGCCCACCTGATTGGGCCACCCCCCTACCAGCAAGGGTGGGTGTGAAAAGGCCCTGAGCCGAGCATGCACCCTCAAAGCCCACGGTCCTCTCAAGGACACGCCCCTGGGTCAGCCTCACCTGTGGGCACCCTTATCTGGGGACCAAGAGCGCCTGACCCCGGCCCTGGGCTCCTCGCGGCAATCCTGGCGTGTGGGCTGGGGGACCCCGCAGGGTGTGCTCTTCCCCTCAGCTCGTGCGGACATTGCACCTGCCGCCCGAGGGATGTCTGGGTCGCTTCCCAGGCATGCACCCCCCTGGGCAAGGCCACGGGTCTCAGACCGGCTCCCTCCTGGTTGCAGCGTGGTCTCATCCCCCCGAAACATGCAGGTCAAGGGGGGGTTAGCAGAAGCCTGTACGCCCACCGGGCCTCCATTCCCAGGCCCCTGCCAAGCCCACTGGAGGCCCTAACCACGACCCTGACCAAGAGCAGATCTTTGCTGCTTTGAATATTCAGCCATTCCACGGAGATACACTCGGGGGCGCCAGATGCCCCTGCCTAGCGCCCCTGGGGCCTGGGGGCTGCTCTCCAGTGGGCAGGCCCGGCGGGTCGGAGGCCGGGGCCCCAGGCCTAGGGCCCTGAGCTGCCACCAGGTGGTAGGAGATGTGAGACGGGCTGAAGCCCTGAGCCAGCCGCAGACGCCCGGAGCTCCTCCAGGGGTGCAGGCTCCACACAGCTGGCGAGTGGACGGGCCGGCTGGGGGCTGCTGCCCTGGCCTTGCTTCCCCTGCTCCCAAATTCTTCACACCCTCCCTCAGCTTTCAGATTTGAGCCGTATGTACGGCGCGCGCGCGCGCGCACACACACACACACACACACACACACACACACACACACGCTCGCTTTTTGACTAGGGACGGTTCCCAGGAACAGTTTGCTCTCAGACTCGTGGGGAAGTTGCTCTGGGGGCTCCCTCCAGCTGCCTCGCGGGTGCATCGCAGAGCAGCAGCAGGACTCCGAACCCCCCGCTGGGCAGCAACACATGGACACCTCCCTCCTCCTCTCAACCTGAGCCACCCAAAGCCCAACTGCCGGAGGCTCTGGGAACAGCTCCTGAGCCACACGCTCGGCAGTGCCAGCAGAGGTGGGGCAGCGGTGGAGGGGAACTAAGGCACTGGAGGTCGTCCCGGTGTGGCTGGCAGGACCCCAGGCCCGCTCCGGGGAGACGGCACGGCTCTGGGCCCTGGGCTGCACCGAGTGCGCTGAGGCTGCCCCAGGGAGCTCGCTCTGTCATTGGTCAAGTCACCCGGACCCGAGGGTACAAGGTTGCTAACCCCATTGAATAAGAGGTTTGGAATGCAATTTTCTTAAGGAAAACTAACAATCCCAGGGGAACAGAAATCTATGCTCCCAGCTGCATCCAGAACCTCCCGCTCCCCACTTGCTGGCTGCCATCGTCCCTTCCCAGTCCCTACAGAGCCAACCTCCAAGGCCAGCCTCAGGCTGCGGAGAGATACCACCGTGGCTCCCAGGAAGGAGATCTGTAAAAACGGGCTTAATGTGCTAAAAACCCAACTGGAGATGCGTGCTTCCGCATGGAGAGGGCTGCAGGGCTGTAGCACACGGACCGTGAGATAGCACGGCTCAACTTACGGGAGTGCTGGGCCCTTGTCCAGTGCACAGGATGGGCCACCGGGAGGATGGCAGGAGGTACAGAAAGGTGCACAAGGGCCAGGGCGGGAACACGGAAACTGCTCCGGTAAGTGCGCTACGACGTGTGCGTGGCAGGTGGGTGTGGCAAGGGACCCTGGCTAAAACCCCAGACCCTACGAGTGTGCTTGCCCAGGGAGGACGGAGGACGTGTGTGAGCCCGGGACCCCTCTGCTAGGTCCCCCTCCAGAGAACGGGGACGAGTGGAGCGGGATGACCCTTCACCAACGGGGCCCCTACAAGCCAGCCTGGGGACCGGGATCCCTATAGCCCCGAGCCATGGGGTGGGCCATCTCAGGGTAGGAAAGAGGGGAAATGGAAGACTGTGCGTGTCCCCTCCCTCCAAGTGCAGCAGGAGAACAGCCACCAGGGGGCCACTCAGGCAGGCCTGGTCACACCCCATCCTCGGGGACTGCAGGAGAGGGACTGATGCCCCCCAGCCTCCGAGCCATGCTGATCAGTGATCGCAGCTGCACCAGCTTTGGCGGCCCCACCTCCCGAGGGTCCTGATTCTCCAGCCACCGAAGAGCTGTCTCCAGACCCCGGACAGCCTCCCCGGCCGTGGGCACGGCAGCCTCCTCCTCCTCCTCTGCACCCCCCATGACAGAGGGTAGGCTGGCCGGGGGTGGAGGGGCGGCAGGGGCCAGCACAGGGGGCCGGCCAGGGCCCGCCTCCTCCCTGCAGCTGTCGGGCAGCCCCCCGTCATCGTCCAGATGCAGCCACTTGGCCACCTCCTCAGGCGCCAGGCGCTTGTAGGCCAGGGCCGCCAGGTGCGTGAGGTCGCTGAGCACCCGGCTGTGCTCCGCAGCCTCCTCGGCCTGGCCGGCCGGCTGCCCCCCAACAGACTCCCCGGCCGGCCGGGGCTCGAAGGCCGCCCGCAGGCCCAGCAGCCAGCACCGCTCAATGCTGCCTGCCTGCACCAGGTCCCAGGAGAGGCCGGCCAGGTAGAGCATGTCCTTGAGCATGAAGCCGCGCATGAAGTCCAGCGGGGAGCCGCCGGCGCAGGACACGGCTAGGCGCAGCAGCTCCCGCTTGTACAGCTGCTTGAAGGCAGCCACGACGCCCTGCTCCAGCGGGGCAGGGATGTGAGCCCGGCTGCTGCCCTTGGACAGGAACAGCACCCGCACGGCGCCATCCGGGGTCTGCAGCTCCTCCGGGGGGCTGAGGGGCTCAGGCCGACAGCGCCGGAGGGCGTCCTCGCTCTCCTCCAGGGCGGGCATCCTGGCCGCTGGGCTCGGGCAGGGCGGGTGGGCGACCAGCAGGACGGCCTTCTGCTGCAGGCAGCTGCGGCGCAGGTAGCGCCGGACCCCGGGCACGAACTCCTCGAAGAACCAGCCGCGCAGCAGCGGGCGGCTGAGCCAGGCGTCGGGGCTGTAGCGGTAGGAGGCCGGGAACTTGTCCTGGTTGTGGTGGCGCAGGCTCGGCGGGTCTGGCAGCTGCCCGATGACCAGCGGCTTCAGCTTGTGGCTGCCCGTCAGGTTGGCGGCCAGCAGCACGGTCACCCGGTCGCCGCGCCCGCGCCGCCCGCAGCCGCCCGCGCCCGGGTCCCCTGCGCCCAGGGGCGCCGCCTGCTCGGGAAGCAGCTTCCAGTAGAGGCCGGTGACGTTGGCGTTGTAGATCTGCTCGTCGCCGTAGCCGCCCTCGGCGGGGGGCGGCGGGGCGGGGGCCCGGGCGGCCGCGGAGCCGGGGCCGGGGCCGGGGCCCGGGCCCGGGCCCGGGGGCGGCGCGGGCTCCTGCTTGACGGGCGGGCCGGGCGCGGGGCCGGCGGCCGGGGGCTCGGCCTCGCCGTAGATGCGCTGGCTGGAGATGCCGTGGCGCTTCTGCCAGCGCCAGAACCAGCCGTGGCTGGCCTTGAAGGTGCACTCGGGCCCGTAGATCTGGCGCGCGAAGGCCTCGGCCTGCGCCTGGATGAGCGGCCCCGACAGCGGCACCCCGTGCTGGCGCAGCGCCACGAACCACGCGTAGACGGCGCGGTCGATCTCCTCCTCGTTGGCCAGACGCATCTTCTTGCGCTGCGTGCCCACCTCGCCGCCCAGCTGCTGCAGGAACCAGCGCAGCTTGGGCTCGTCCTTGAGCCAGCCGCGCAGCGTGCCGCCCGGCACCCCGAAGTCCCGGCACACGCTGGCCTGGCGCTCGCCGCCCTTGACGCGCTCGATGGCCCGCAGCTTGTCCTTGATGGAGTAGGCCTTGCGGAAGGCCATCTTCACGGCCACGCGGGGCCGCGGCGCGGGCGCTGGGGGCGGCGGCCGCGCGGCGGGGGCCGGGGCGGGCGCGGGGAGCCGCGGCGGCTGCGCGGGGCGCCCGGGCGGGGCGTGGCGGCCGCGGCGCGGAGCGGGGCCGGCCGGGGGGCCCGCGGGGTACATGGCGGCGGCGGCGGCGGGGGCGGGGGCGGGGGCGCGGGGGCCACACGCCGGCCCGGCCGGCCGCGCGGGGGGGGGCGGGGCGCTGGGGGCGGGGCCGGCCGGGCCCTCCCCTTTGTCTCGCCAGCTCCGGGGGCGCAGGCGCGGAGGCCCCGCCGCCCGGCCCCGCCCCGCGCCTTCGGCCCCGCCCCGCTCGCCCTCGGCCCCGCCCCGCGCCCTCGGCCCCGCCCCGCGCAGCGCGTCCCCCGGCGCGTGCGGGCTCTTCCGCCCCGCCCCGCCGGACCAGCCCACTGCGCCGGCGGCGGAGGGGGGCGGCTGAGCTGCCGCCGTGTGCCCGGCCGCCCGCTCCGGCTCCGCGGGGCCGGCGCGAGCGCCGAGTTGGTCTCCCACGGCTTCCGGCTGGCGGCCGCGGGCAGGGCCGGGCGCGGGGGGCTGCGGCGGCCAGGTGGACGGGGCGCGGGCGCCGCCTCCCCTGCGCGCGCGGCCGGCGGCGGTGGTACGTCCCGCCGCTTCATTTCCCGTGCGCGGCGCGGCCGGCGCTCCCTTTCCCCAGCCGACCCGCGCCGCGAGCCTGCCTCCTTGGTCGCCGCGTCCTTGGCAGGCGTGAGTACAGCGCCCCGCGCCGCGAGCAGCTGCGCGCGCCGCCGAGGCCCCCGGGGCCGGGGGAGGGGGCGGCGGCCGGGGGAGGGGGCGGGGGGCGCGCAGGGGCGGGGCGCGCGGGCCACGTGGCCGGCCGGACCCCGCCGCAGCCCGGGCGGGAGGGCGGCCGGCTCGGTCGGGGCCCGCGGCCCTCCCGGTGTCCTGCGCGCGCCGGCCCGACCTGGGGCAGCCCCGACGGCTCGTGGGGTGAGCCAGGGGGGCGCGGGGCTGCGAGCGCGCGGGTCCCGGCGAGGGCAGTGCGGGGCCGACGGCGCCGGGAGGCCGGTCTGAGGGGTGTGCGCGGTGCCTCCGCGCGACGTGGAAGGGCTCCCGGAGCCGCGGGGGCTGTACGGGGCGCTGGGCGTCGGGGACCCGGGCGTGAAGGGCCCCTGCGGCGGGAGAGACCGTGGGCGAGATCGGGGAGGCCTGGCCCGAGGGCGAGCACGTCCCCCGGGGGAGGCGGGGAAGGACGCGCGAGGGGGCTCCCGCGGGGGCGGCCCGGGGCACCCCGAGAGGGCGTCGCCCTGCGCAGGGACGGGCGCAGGAACCTGCCACCTCCTCGGGCCGCCCTCCAGCTGGGCCCCTGCCAGTGCCGGGGAGAGCCCTTGATGGCCCGACAGCTGCCGTCTGCAGGATCCTGGTGCGGGGTCAGGCTGCCCGGGGTCAGCGCAGGTCCGCAAATGTGCTGACCCGTGCTTTGGTGAAAACAGCTTTCTCCAAGGCCTTTTTCCTTTTCCTTCTTTATTTTTTTTTTTTTAAGATTAACCAAAAAATTGTCCGTGGCGTGTTGCGCAGGGGTGTGTTTCAGGGGCCGCAGGCGGAAAATTACAGGCAAGAATATGTGTTGATCCCTGGCCCTGGGCTGACGCTTTAGGATCACATGTGCTCGAAGTGGGTGGCAACTTTTTGTCCACGCGGAGTAGAGGGTGGTCCCCAGCCCTTCCCTCACCGACCAGCGCCTTCCCTTCCCCACGCCAGCCGTCCCGCTCTGTAGGGCCTGGAGATGCTCAGAGAGTCCAGTGTGCATAGGAGGGTTGAGGGAGCGTGTGCAGTACTGGGGTCGCCCTGAGGGAAGGGGCCCAGGGGCCAGGCTGGTTAGGTTAGACCCGGGCTCTGGCGGCTGGCACAGGCTGTGGTGGGGACATTGTTGTGCCTGCCTGGGGTGACATGGGCAGCTGCAGCGTGACCGCTGAAGGTGACCGCATAGGGGCCCCGTTTTTGCCAGCAGGACAGGTTGATATTTCGAACTGGAGCTGGAGCTCCCCCTGCAAGAGGCAGGCGGCCTCACTCCCAGGGCAGCCACCCTCTGGCTACTCTCATTCACCCAAACAGCCCCAGCGTGTGTTACTGCTGCCTCAGGCCCTCGGCTACGGAGAGCTCTGTTACGAAGCACGGGGTCCAACTCTGGGGGCCGAGAGGAAACAGAGTCTGCGGGCCCCCCAGTTCCCACTTCTCATGGAAGGTGGGCGGAGATGTTCCCTGGGTGGACATTTGTGTGTGTGACTGTGGTGGGGTGGTGTCGGAGGATGGGGCAGTAGTACGGAGGGCAGAGCCTGGGGAGGGGCCGGCCCTTCCCAGAAACCTTCCCCATTCACCCAGGCGCACAGAGACTCAGAGGCCCCGGCACCTGGCTGGGCACAGCTCCGGCCAGCCACACCCTCCCCTTCCTTCAAGGCCCTCCAGCCACGAGTGTCCTTTTGGGGGCTGCTGCCCCCCGCCCCCCGCTCTAAGAGCTCTGCACACGCTTTGGAGCACATAGCACTTCCAACTGCTGGTGATGCAGACTGCCAGGCTCAGAGGGTTGCAGAGGAGCGGCCGTTGGTGGCCAGAAGCAATGCAGGCTGCCTTCACCACAGTCCCCGGGGGTGGGGGGGAGGTGATCTCTCTGGGGTGTCCCAGACTTTGGGCCCTCCAGACCCCTGGGCAGCTCAGCAGGACCATGCCCCCTCTTGCAGGAAGGGTCCACATGTGCCTGGGGCCCTGGGCCTTCGGGGTGCGAGGCACAGCTTCATGGCTGCACAGGGGAGCGAGCCAGTAGATGCCAGCAGTCGTCTGGTCTCAGGAGCAGGGCCCCGGGGACACCTGAGGCCCCTTCCTCGAGGGTCTAAGGGGACTGCTCAAACTCAGACTTGCTTTTCTACTGGAAGACGTGGGTTTTCGGTTCAACTGTCTTCGTGGAACAGGATGAGGGAGACGGAGGCCGTGGAAGGGGGTCCCCTGCCGGGTGTCCTGGGAGGTGCAGTGGCAGGGCAGGGGAAGCCGGGAGCCCCCTGCTGCCTGGTCCTCCGTGTCCCTGTGTGTGCTCTTGGCCTCTACACTGGCCTTGCTGCTAGCAGGAGTGGCTCGCTGCCATGTCTGCGGGTAGCTTGCCCAGGACCCTTCGTGTGCTCCTGTGGGGCAGCTGCGTCCCTTTGGTACCGGCGTCCTTGTGTCTGCCACACACCCCAGGGGACCGTGGACGTCCCTGTCTGTGACTTGATGCTGGTGCTCTCGTGCTGGCTGCAGCGTGGGGTAGACGTAGGAGGGCAGCAGCCTGGAGGGCAGAGCTCCTATTACAGGAGGGCTCTGGGGCCTGAGCGGCTGGGGGGTCCTGCCTGCTGGACCCCGAAGGCTCTTTGAGTCGGCTGTTGCATCTGGGCAGGGGCATTTCATTGTTTCTGGCCTGGTTATCACCTGTGATCGGGCTCAAGCCCTGTCCCTTTGTTCACTGGGAAGACCCTGACTTTGAGCCTGGAGTGACATGGGGGTGGGGGCTGCAGAGGCCGGTAGAGCGGTTGTGGTGGTCTGTGCCTTGTCCAGCAGCCTGGATCTAGTGGCAGCAGGACCGTGGGGCAGGGTAGGGATCTCCTGGACAGCTCCAGGTGGCCGGCAAGGGCACTGGGGTGCTGGCTGACCTCTCCCCAGGTTGGGACAGGTGGGAGGGTGCTCAGCTGGTGCTCCCCAGGGCCCACCTGGGCTCCAGATAACAAGAGCTCTAGGAGCTGCTCCTTTCAAGTGTCAGCAGAGTGGTGCTGCCCTGAGTGGGTGGCCTTTGGCGGTGGGTCTGTTGGGTGCTCATCACCCGTGTGCTCCAGCACGCACCTCCGCGCCACCTTCCCAAGCACCTTCTGCAGAGGCCTCCCAGCCTGCCTGCGCTGTCCTTTCTGACCACCTCTAACCTTGCTGCTTTCTCTTCATGCCGTCCTAGGACACCAAAGTGAAAGTAAGTACCTGCCCATCCTGGGCCGAGGCGTTCCCTTCGCCTCAGCCAGGGAGCCCCCTGTCGGGCTGTCCCAGCATGAGGGGCCTGGCAGTCGGGCCTCTGTTTCTTTGTCTGCCACGCAGAGGGTTGGATTTGTTGGGCTTTGCTCTGTGGAGCAGGGCAGCGGCCTTTAGGGGTGTCTCGGTGCTTCCCTGGCCTGAGCCGGTGTCTGCCTCTGGTGGGAGCGCCCCCTGAGCAGGCCAGGATGGGCCTGCACCCCAGCTAGCCTCTCACCCAAGCCCCGTCCCTCATTGTTCTGAGACATCTTACGAAGCGGCTTGGCCTTCCCTGAGGTGTGGCCGCAGAGCCTGGTGTGATGCCAGGAGACCAGGACAGGCCGATGCGGTCTGGCAGGGCTTTACCACTCGGGGGTCAGCCCTTGAAGGGGCCCAAGCAACCCAGCCCTGGGCTGCGCTGAGGGTCTGCCGGGGGCTTGGTGCCAAAAGGCTTGAAGGGCCGACAAGCCCTGCTCAATTGGCCTGCAGTCCCTTTGGGGACAGTGGGTGATGTCACAATGCCTTGCCTCCTGGGCACATGCCCCCGCCTCCCACCACTGCCTCTGCTGTCAGCCTGGCCTTGGTAAGTACTGCTGCCGGCCTGGGGAGGAAGGCACAAGGGCACAGCCCAGGGGTTTCCGAGTCTGGGGCTTCTATCCTGTGGCCCGTGCCCGTAGAGGCCTCCAACATGTCCCTTCACAGTACACGAGAGAATCTGCCCCCGATCCTCGGTGGTGTGGGGCCTAGACAGCTGACGTGTCCCACTGGGTAATTAGAATCAGGTTTCAGTTTTGTTTGGGGTGTTAGGGAAGGGATGTCGATCCTGCCACAGGTGGTGGGGGAGGTTCGCTGTCCTCCTCTGGAAACCTTGTCTCCTGGGGATGAGGGCCCAGCAGGTGGGTGTCCTCGCACAGGCTCCATGCACGACCCCACAGAAGCGGGGGGACAGCAAGGATGACCTGAGGGGAAGCTGGCAAGTTAGCTCCTGGGTGTTGGTGTGTCGGCACCGGCACTTCTCTGGGATCAGAGAACCCTATCTGTGCGGGTTACAGTCCTTCCTCTCAGAGCCAGCTGAGTGAGCTCGACCTCCAGGTACATCCTGAGAGCACACTGGCTTCTGGGGCTTCCTGGGCTTGAGCTGCTCCTGGCCAGAAGGTGCGGCGGTGGCGGTGTCCCCCCTCCTTCAGATGACCGTGGTCTCCCAGCTGGAGGGAACAGCACCTCTAGCCCAGAAGCTGAGGCTTTGGGCCAATAGCTTGTCCACTGTAGCAGATGGGACACAGAGCCCCCAGCCTGCCTCCCACCATCCTGTGGGTGGGCCCTGACATCAAACGGCACTGAAAGGAGGGGAGGGCTCCTCACATCGTCTGGGGCCCGGATTCTCAGGTGGCCTCATTTAGCTGTAGGTACACACAGCTGTGAGCTGATGACCCCCAGGCCAGAGGTGGCTGCAGCTGACCAGGGAGACTGGTTCTTGATGCCTGAGCCACTGGGCTCCTTCTCTTTTACTTGCTTATTTTTAACTTACTTATATTTTTTTAAGATTCTATTTATTCATGGGAGCCGCACAGGCAGAGGGAGAAGCAGGCTCCATGCAGGGAGCCCTATGTGGGACTCGATCCCAGGACCCCGGGGTTACGCCCTGAGCTGAAGGCAGACCATCAACCACTGAGCCACGCACACATCCCAAGCTCCTTGTCTTTTATTTTATTTATTTATTTTTAGAGATTTATTTATTTATGATAGAGAGGGAGAGAGAGAGACACAGGAAGAGGGAGAAGCAGGCCCCATGCCGGGAGCCCAGCGTGGGACTTGATCCGGGGATTCCAGGATCGCCCTGGGCCAAAGGCAGGCACTAAACCACTGAGCCACCCAGGGATCCCCCAAGCTCCTTGTCTTTTAGATAAACATTAGCGTCCTGCCGGGTGTCTTCCCCCCCCCCCCCCCCCCGTGGCCCTGCAGGGACCGGCTCTCCATCTCTGCTCCCAGCTGCCCCCCCTCGCCCTCCAGAGGCTGTCGTTCGTCTAAGGCCCTTGGCAGCTCCCCTTGAAGCATGTGCTGCTTTGGATGGTGGTGTGGCCCGTGGCGGGTGTACAGCCCCACAGGGCGGGTGGCCCATCCTCAGAGATGCCAAGTGTGTTTCTGTAAAGCGGGAGCCCCAGTGCCTCGGGCACGGTGGCCAAATGTAGCAAAGTCAGGGGACGTTCAGTTAAAATTTTAGATGAACGAGGAACAATCCTTCAGCATAAATGTCTTTATTTCATGGAACATATTTATTTTAAGAATTATTTTCTGCTTATGAAAGTCCGAGTGTGCCCTGTGTCTTCTCTAGCGACCCTCCGGAGGTTCTGTGAGAAGCCATCTGTGGCTGGGTTTGGGAACTGTTCTCTAGACCCCTTTGCAGAGCTGGGGCCTTAGGAAAGATTAGTTTTACGGTGAAAAGGACACACTCACGCACACGCATGCACGTAATTGTATTTTGGTTTGCTGGGTTTCCGGGACTTGCCTCCGGGCCCTGGCTGCCTGGGCCCACGGCACCCCCATCCGGGAGGCTGAGGAGGGGTGGGGGCGCCGTCCTCCCGCGGCCCGCTGTGTTGCAACTGCCTTCTTGTGCTTGCTTTTTAACGCTGCGCGGAAGATGAGGAGCGGGCGAGCCTCCTGTGCCCTGGAGACTGTCTGGGAGGACAAGCAGAAGCATGGGGAAGCCGAGCGGCGTTTCTGCGAGCAGGAGGCCCCCCGAGCCGCCGCCACGCAGCAGCTCCTGGCTGAGGTGCCCGCCGTGAACGGGCCCGGGCAGGAGGAGGCCCAGGACGCCGAGGAGGCCGATGCCCGCGACAGCAGCAGCAGGAGCGACCCCGGGAAGAGCCACGACGGCAGGAAGCCTCTGCAGAAGAAGAGGAAGCGCTCCCCGAAGGGCTGGCTCGGCGCGGCAGACCTGGCCCTCGTGGGCCTCGCGGCCGACCGCGTGTGGCTGGACAAGCCGCTCTTCGACCAGGCCGAGAGCTCCTACCGCCGGAGGCTGGCCGACGCGGCCGCGCTGGCGCCCCGGGGCCCCTGCACGCACGGGAGCCAGGTGGCCTGCCACCACGTGACCTGGGGCGTCTGGGTCAACAAGTCTTCCTTCGACCAGGCCGAGCGGGCGTTTGTGGAGTGGTCTCAGGCCCTGCTCTTGGCCGCAGAGGGCAGCGGCAGGCGGGCGGCCGGCCCCGACCTGGCCGGCCCCGCGCCCAGCCCGCCGGCCAGCAGCCAGTCCCCGCTGGGCGGCCTGCAGGCGCTGGTGCGGGAGGTGTGGCTGGAGAAGCCGCAGTACGACGCGGCCGAGCGGGGCTTCTACGAGGCCATGTTTGACGGGCACCCGCCCGGGAAGGTGCGGCTGCAGGAGCGGGCCGGGCCCGAGGGCGCCCGGCGGGGCCGCAGAGACCGGCGGGGCCGCGCGGCCGCGGCCGTGGGAAGCAGGCGGGTCGGGCCGCGGCGGCTGGACGGGGACGCCTCCTGTGCCCTGCCCTACTGGTACTTCCTGCACAAGGACGCCGAGGCCCCCTGGCT
Source organism: Vulpes lagopus (assembly GCF_018345385.1). NCBI lineage: Eukaryota > Metazoa > Chordata > Mammalia > Carnivora > Canidae > Vulpes > Vulpes lagopus. Next base: position 1,021,388 of record NC_054832.1, read on the forward strand.
CAGCAAGCCCGCCTACGACAGCGCCGAGTGCCGCCACCACGCTGCCGAGGCCCTCCGCATGGCCTGGCGCCTCGAGGCCGCGTCCCTGCCTCACCGACCCGGTGCCCGGTCTGGCCTGTCCGTGTCCGGCCTGAGACCCAAGTAGGAGAACCTGCCGCGCGGGTGCCTGGCCCGGCCCCCCCACCCCCACCCCCGGCTGGGGCCCTGGCGCTCTCCTCCCCGCCCCTGCCCCGCGCGGCTCTCCCGACACCCCTGGACCCGGCTGAGTTGGCTGCAGGAGTGGGGTGGGCAGAGGGGCTTCCGGGGCGGCGCGGCAGGAGCCTCCCAAGGTTTGGGGCCGGGGGGCGGCTTTGCCTTCCGACTGGGCGGCCCCCAGGGTCCCCTCTGGCTGTCCAGGGCCGGGTGGGGAGGATGTGGGGGCCGGTGTGTCCTCCTGCCTCCCTTGCCCGCAGCCACCCCTAAGGTGAGGCGGTGTCCTCGGGACACCATGCTGGCAGGAGGGCACCCTGTGTCTGAAGGGCACCTGCAGGGGGCTGGGGCGGCAGCAGGGCAGAGATCTGCACGTGCAAAGGGGGGGTTGTGGGCAGTCTGATGGGCCAGGCTCCTGGGGAAGCAGCGCCACCCTGGCTCCACGTTCCCACCAGCAGCCCCGCATCTCCTGGGCGGGGGGTGGATTTGTTGGTTTGAACGCTTACTGGTGTGAGGGACGAGGTGGGTGGCTTGTGCAGGGGTGTCCCCGTCGGTGTGCGGGCAGCACGGAGCCGAAACTGCATCGTGGCCTGGCTACTCCTGACGGGGGTCCAGGCGTGCGTGGATGACAATCCTGGGACCCAGCCCCCGTTTTGCCATCAAGGGTGAGGTGCAGTGATGGCCTGGGGCCCTCGGCACAGCCAATCGGTGAGATCGGGTCCATTTCTGTCGCCCTCGGCCAGGAACGGGCTGTGCTCAGTGGTGGGGCGGTGGCGGCAGGCCCAGCGTGACTCCTGGTGTAGAGCAGCTGTTCTCAAACTTAACTAGTCTCTGGAGCCCAAGGAGCTTCTCTTGGATCTCCTTTTGCCATGTTTGCATTTAAAACAGAAAGGGTGGAAGTAGTTTATTTGTTGAAAAATAAATTTGTTGTTTGTTAACGTTGGCGACTTGATAGGAGTAGTTTTCCCGTAACGATTTACCGAGCAGAGTGGCCTTACACGTTTTCTTCAAATCTCTTCAGTGTCTTGGCTAACGGGCGGCAGCTGGATTCTCATGCTTCTGCGCTGTCTGTTGGTGTGAATTGTTTGTTGGACATAGATGGAGCCTTGTGCAGATGTGTGGTTGGAAAGGGAGAGTCCTGGGGACCCCCAGAAGCTCCTCGCCCCACTTCGAGAGCCACTGGGGAAAGCCTTGGGAATGCTGACCCGAGAAGCACAGGGGTGGGAGCAGGGAATGGTGTGGAGGGTGTTACAGACTTGGTTCAGCCGTGCTGAGACCCCTGGTGCCTGGGCCGTCGGTGGGGCGCTCGTGCAGGCCAGGCCTGGCGCCTTCGGGGGTGCACCTTTTCCTTCCAGCCACACAGTCTTAGTGTCTCATCCCCTTCCCAGCAGGAAAATGGCCACAAACTTCTTAGTACATGAGAAGATCTGGTTTGACAAGTTCAAATACGATGAAGCAGAAAGGAAATTCTACGAGCAGATGAACGGGCCTGTGGCTGGCTCCTCACGCCAGGTAGGGATTGTACGCAGATCATTGGGTGTCTGTGTCCGCGCTGGCTGGGGTGGGGCATGTGGAGGTGTGGCCGCCCTGGAGGGCTGCTAGGGTTCCGGATCTGCTCGGGTGCCCGCCTGGGACGGACAGTCCCCCCCACTGTCTCAGACCAGCGGGTTGGGCTTGCAGACTGGGTGCGCTCGGGCCCTGCTGTCACAGCTACGAGACTGGCGCCTTGCGCTCCTTGCCACCCTGCTGAGCTTTCATTCTGCAGAGCTCTTGCTTGCTCTCCGTATCAGGATTCTTCTTCTTTTTTTTTTTTTCTTTTTTCCTCCCCATTAAAATCGTTTTAATTGGGGTGGGGGGAAAGACTGGTTCTTTCTGCACTGTCTACAGGAGAATGGCGCCAGTGTGATCCTCCGTGACATTGCAAGAGCCAGAGAAAACATCCAGAAATCCCTGGCCGGAGTGAGTACCTGCAGGCTCGTGCTGGCTGTGCTGCCCACCACGCAGCACGTCTGACCTTGCCCCCTAGTCCTGCTGCCCTTCGGAGCAGAGTTAGGGTGAGGTGTATGGTGCCGTGTTCCTGCTGGGGCAGGAGCCTTCCCTCCTCTGCCTCTGGCCGGCCCAGGTCACCAGGACTCCCTTCGGCCCTTGCCCTGGCTGCCACTCGGTGCCATCCCTGCGCCAACACCATCGTCCTCCGCAGGCCTCCCGCTTGCATAGCGCCCTGCTGGAGAGGAGTGTGAGCGGCGGCGTCTGCTTCCCCTTCCCCCTGCTCCCCGGGTCCCGCGTCCCCAGAGAGAGGAGTTCACAGGGTTTGTGGAGTCCAAGCGGTAGATTAGAGGCCCGGTTCAGCCTCCAGGTCCCAGATGGGATCCAGAGAGGAGGGCAGGGCCGTGTCCAGCTCTGTCCCCAGCCTGGCTGAGCAGCTGTGTCCCCAGGAGGAGACAGACCTGCAGCCCTGCCTTCCTGGCCAGTGGAGTCAGGGCCGCGTTCTCCCTCTGGGCACGTGCTGTGCTGTCCTTGGAGGCCAAGCATCATCAGCGTCGTATTCCTCCGGGAGACTTGAGGAAGGACTCTCTTTTTGTTGCCTTTTCCGACTGAGAAGCTGCCCGCATCCTGTGGCTTCCAGCCAGCTGCGTCACGACTCCAGCATTTCTCTTCTGCCTCTCACGGACGTGGGGCCTGACAGTGACCTGGGGCCTGCCCACATAACCCTGGATAATTTCTTTATCTCCAGAGCCTCTGCTCCGTCCTATATGCAAAGTCCCTTTTGTCAGCTGAGGTCATCTTTTTATAGGCTTTGGGGATTAGTGCATGGGCAAGTTTGGGAGCCTCTGCCTGGCACCGCCGGTTTGGATGTACTGGCTCCTGGGCCGTAGGCTGGACAGCTCTCCACAAACTCCAGGGGCTGTTGCCTTGAACCCAGGCCAGGTGTGTGGGATCCTGGCCCCCAGAAGGCCAGGGCCAGGGTAGCTAAGCAGCTCTGAATTCAGCAGCCATGGGGGTTCTTGGGCTACAGGAACTCTTGCTCTGGCCTTGTTTGCGGTTGACTGCTGGGTCCTGGTCTTGAGGAAAGCACGTGGGCGTCCTGCTAGGCCTGGGGGCTGGTTTACTGGGGTCGCTGTAACAAAGCACCGCAGACCAAGGCCTTAGTGCACTTTGTCTGTAAGCTGGAAGTCCCAGGCCGAGGTATGGGCAGGTTCCGAGTCCTTTCCTAGGCATGAGGATGTCCCTTGTTTTGTGTCTTCACATCGTATTCCCTCCATGTGTCTATTTCCTTTTATAAGGACACCAGAGTTAGGGCCACCCTAATGACCTCATGACTGGATTACCACTGTAAGGACCCAGTCTGCAGACAGGCACCTCTCCTGAGAAAGCAGCGTGAAGCTGACAGCAGTATCATTCGACGGCTAATGGCCTAGGAAGGACGTTGCTAGACCAGCCCCAGGCTTGGATAGAGCTCAGCAGACTCTGGGAATAGTGGATGGTGCCAGGGGCAAGGTTGGAGGTGGGGATGGGGAAACCCTGGATGTGGCACTACGCCGTGGCCTGCTGTTGTAGGCTCAGACTAGACGGGGTAGCCTAGGGCCGCCTGGGTCAGGGTCGGGGTGAGTGAGGTCGTCCCAGGCCATAGACTTCAGTAGGGGGCCTGGTGGCATGCAGGCTGCCAGCACCCTGGTCTCAGGCCGCCAGCACCCTGGTCTCTGCCCACCACTTCCTGGGGCACCCTTGGGACCTGTCAGCAGGCAGTCCCCATTCCATGGTCACCAGGGCAAAAGCTTGAGACACCAGCCTGCTGCCAGGGCCTCAGGGGAACAGGAGGCTCCCTGTGTGATGGAAACTTGGAAAATTCTAGTGAGGATGGCATTGGGAGCTGAGTGCTGGGGAAACAGGCTGGAGAGGAGGCCACAAGCCAGGTGGTGGCAGCCAAGATTTGAGGGAATCCAGCCCAGCTTCCCATTGGGGCAAGGAGTTTCGCTGAAAGGAGGGGAGTGCTGTGAGCAGAGCCCACCCTGGTGCCCATGCTCCTGCCCCAGCCACACGGTGCCCTGTGCACCTTTGGCCGGCTCTTCTAGGAGCCAGGTAGGGAGCTGGGGATCACGGGTTAGCGTGTGCCTGGCATTGCTCACCCATCCCCTGGCAGGGGTGGGCACACCCATCAGCCTCTTTTCTGGGCCTTCACCTTGTCTGTGACTTGGGGGTACGTAGAGCACAGGGGGCCTTGGGGCTTGCTCTGTTGCTGGTGGCAGTGGGCCCTAGGCCCAGGGTCTTTGTCATAATTGGACATGGGGCTGGGGGAATGACAACAGCCCTCGGGAAAGGACCAGGTCCACTCCGTCCTCCCAAGCCATGCCATTGGGGTGTGCGTGTGGGCCCCGGGGTGTAACTCGGGCTTGGACTGTGGTGCCGGGCCGAAGGGCTCCCTGGGGAGCACGGCTTGAGTCACATGATGTGCTCCCAGTTTGGGGGGGCGGGGAACCAGAGGGAGGCTGGCAGGTAGGTGCCTGGCCTGGGGGAGGCAAGGTGCTATGGAGTGGCCGTCCCCTGCACGGGAAGGTTCGTTTGTCCTGTCCTCACTGGCCCCTCAGCTGCTCTTCTGTCCTGTGTCCAGTTCTGAGTCGGGCTGCCTGGCCCCATGGTGGCTGAGGCTGCCCCAGGGCTGTGTGCTGTCTGTGGCCGTGAGTGGGGGGGACCCTGGGAGCAGACTGGGTGCCTCGTCTTCACCTTCGCCCTGCCTTACAGAGCTCAGGCCCTGGGGCCTCCGGCGGGCCCAGCGGGGATCACAGTGAGCTCGCCATCCGGATCGCCAGCCTGGAAGTGGAAAATCAGAGCTTGCGAGGTGGTGAGTCCCTGGGCCTAACAGGTGGGATGGCCCCCCTCCTCTGGCCCCTCTGCCCTCTGACCAGCATCCCCTCTGCTCCTGCAGTCGTGCAGGATCTGCAGCAGGCGGTTTCCAAGCTGGAGGCCCGGCTAAGCGTGCTGGAGAAGAGCTCACCCACCCACCGGGCTGCGGCCCCTCAGACCCAGGTGAGTACCCTCGCAGGCCAGGGGCCCTCGGCTGCCCTGGGGGCTGGCATCCTCAAGGGCCCCAGCTGGGATGCGTACCTGCGGCCCCGGCGGCACAGGCCTCAGCCTCTCTCCCCATGGCAGCACGTGTCCCCTATGCGCCAAGCGGAGCCCCCTCCCAGGAAGGCGGCCACTGCTGCAGAGGACGATGAGGACGATGCCATCGACCTGTTTGGCAGCGATGAGGAGGAGGACAAGGAGGCGGCACGGCTGCGGGAGGAGCGGCTGCGGCAGTATGCTGAGAAGAAGGCCAAGAAGCCAGCGCTGGTGGCCAAGTCCTCCATCCTCCTGGACGTCAAGCCTGTGAGTGGTGTGCCTCTGCCCCCGCCCGCCCGCCCGCCCGCCCTGCCCCCTGTCCCAGTGGGCCGCGCGCTGCTGGCCCAGACTGTGCTTGGGGCCCTGGAGGGGCTGCTTGCTCCGTGGTGCTCTGGGTGAAGCAGGGGACACTCGCTGGTGTCTGCAGGCTCCTGACACAGCCTCCACCCCTTTACTTGCCAGTGGGACGATGAGACAGACATGGCCCAGCTGGAGGCCTGCGTGCGCTCCATCCAGTTAGACGGGCTGACCTGGGGGGGCTCCAAGCTGGTGCCGGTGGGCTATGGCATCCGCAAGCTGCAGATCCAGTGTGTGGTGGAGGACGACAAGGTGGGGACAGACCTGCTGGAGGAGGAGATCACCAAGTTCGAGGAGCACGTAAGTGTCTCAAGGAAACCCCTGGCCTGGCAGGTGGCCAGAGCGGGTGGGTGTTCGGGAAATGGGGCCCCACGTGACCGCTGGCCTCCCTCCTCTTCAGGTGCAGAGTGTGGACATTGCTGCTTTCAACAAGATCTGAGCCCCAGCACCGGGCCTGGGTGTGCGAGGCCCCGCAGCCATTAAAGACTGAGATTGCACACTCTGAGTCCTGTCCTGGTGTGGGCCCAGGGGGCGGGCACCGTCGGGGCCGTCGTGCCACACTCCAGGCCTCCGACTTGGCCTCCACCCCATCCGTGTCCAACCTGGACCCCCGCCTGTCCTGCCCCCCCTACAGCAGGGATCCCAGGGGCTGTGCCCCCTCCTCTCTCCCGGTCTCTCCACGGTGTTTGGTTGACTGGATGACCTCACTCCCTTCTCTGTCTGTTGGCTGCCAGCCTGACTTCACCCTACCCCCACCCCCGTTACAACGGTCACGTCCAGTTCAAGCTGTTGAAGCCAGAACCAGAGCGTGCCTTCGTCCTCCGTAGGGCTAGGGTCCCTCTCTGGGTTCCATTCCCTGCTGAGCTGCCCCCATGGGAGCAAAGGTGTCAGCCTGAAGCTGTCCAGGGAACAAAGGTTCCAGTGGCTGTCCTGGCCCTGCTGCTGTGGCTAGTCACAGTCCCCCGGGGGTTCCCCAGGCTGACCTGTGCAGAGCCCTGCTGACCTCCCACCGTGTGGGGCGGGGCTCCTGCCTTAGCTGAGCAGCCTTCACATCCCCGGCCTGTGCTGTGACCCCCGGTCCCTGGACCTGGACGGGCCGTGCGGAGTCCCGTGGGGGCGCACCCATGGCCCTGCCACTACTAAGGTCCCTAGCAGCTCCTCCCCTGGGCTACTGGCCGACCTGGCTGGTGAGACGGCCACTTGCAAGCTGGGGAAGGGCTGCGGACTGTGGTTCTGGTCAGAGCTGGTGTCCTCCAGGGACCCGAGCCACAGGGGCATGGACTGCTGTCCCCACCCCCGTCAGGGCCCTGCCCACCACTACAGCGTTCCTGGGGGGTGCAAGAGTCTGGGCGCCCGCGAAGGGTGGACAAGCGCCCCCTTGCCCTTCGTCAGCACACACCCTGAGCTGTACATAGTGTGGCGCCACCTAGATGCCCACCTGGGGCAGGTTCGCGGCCCCTCCCCGGGCCTGCCCCTCCCCACCCGCCCTGCAGCGCCCGGGCCCTGTCCCGGCTGGAGGGGGGCGGGGCGCGTCGGAGCCCGGGGGGCGGGGCCGGAGCCCGGGGGCGGGGCGGTCAGAGGCCGCGGGGCGGGGCCGGAGCGCGTCGGAGCCCGGGGGCGGGGCGGGGTCAGAGGCCGCGGGGCGGGGCCGGAGCCCGGGGGCGGAGCGGGGGTCAGAGGCCGCGGGCGGGGGTCGGAGTCCGGGGGGCGGGGCGCGGGTTCGAGTCCCGGGCGGGGTCGCGATGGCGGCGGAGCAGGACCCCGAGGCGCGCGCGGCGGCCCGGCCGCTGCTCACCGACCTGTACCAGGCCACCATGGCGCTGGGCTACTGGCGCGCGGGCCGGGCGCGGGAGCAGGCCGAGTTCGAGCTCTTCTTCCGCGGCTGCCCGTTCGGCGGCGCCTTCGCCCTGGCGGCCGGGCTCCGCGACTGCGTGCGCTTCCTGCGCGCCTTCCGCCTTCGGGACGCAGGTAGCCCGGCCCCGGCCCCCCCCCGCCGCCCCCTAGATGAGCCGCCCCCCGCCCCCGGCCCCCCGCCCCCTAGATGAGCCGCCCCCGCCCCCCCCCGCCCCCTAGATGAGCCGCCCCCGCCCCCGCCCCCGCCCCCGCCCCCTAGACGAGCCGCCCCCCGCCCCCGCCCCCCCGCCCCCTAGATGAGCCGCCCCCCGCCCCCGCCCCCCGCCCCCTAGATGAGCCGCCCCCCGCCCCCCCCCGCCCCGCCCCCTAGATGAGCCGCCCCCGCCCCCGCCCCCGCCCCCTAGACGAGCCGCCCCCCGCCCCGCCCCCCGCCCCCTAGATGAGCCGCCCCCGCCCCCCCCCCGCCCCCTAGATGAGCCGCCCCCCGCCCCCGCCCCCGCCCCCGCCCCCTAGATGAGCCGCCCCCCGCCCCCGGCCCCCCGCCCCCTAGATGAGGCGCCCCCCGCCCCGGCCCCCCGCCCCCTAGATGAGCCGCCCCCGCCCCCCCCCCGCCCCCTAGATGAGCCGCCCCCCCGCCCCCGCCCCCGCCCCCGCCCCCTAGATGAGCCGCCCCCCGCCCCCGGCCCCCCGCCCCCTAGATGAGGCGCCCCCCGCCCCGGCCCCCCGCCCCCGCCCCCTAGATGAGCCGCCCCCCGCCCCGGCCCCCCGCCCCCTAGATGAGCCGCCCCCCGCCCCGGCCCCCCGCCGCCCGCCCAGCCGGGCCGAGCCTCCCGTGAGCCCGAGGCCTCCGGCTCCGGCCCCGACGCGTCCTGCGCTGGCTCCAGCGCTGAGGGCCTCTGTCCCCCCAGACGTGCAGTTTCTGGCCTCGGTGCTGCCCCCCGACACGGACCCCGCGTTCTTCGAGCACCTTCGCGCCCTCGACTGCTCGGATGTGACGGTGCGGGCCCTGCCCGAGGGCTCCCTCGCCTTCCCCAGCGTGAGTGTGGGGTGAGCGGGGCGCACAGGGCGCGGGCCCGCCCGGCATCGCCCAGCCGACACCCCTCCGCCCGCCCCCGCCCCCGCAGGTGCCGTTGTTGCAGGTGTCGGGGCCGCTCCTGGTGGTGCAGCTGCTGGAGACGCCCCTCCTCTGCCTGGTCAGCTACGCCAGGTGGGGTCCCCGGAGGAGCGGGGGGCGGGGCTGTGGGGGCGGGGCCTGGGCCCGGGAGAGGGGCCCCCCACGGTGACCTCCCGACCCCCGCGCGGCCGGCTCCTTGCCCCCACAGCCTCATCGCCACCAACGCTGCACGCCTTCGCCTGATCGCGGGCCCCGAGAAGCGGCTGTTGGAGATGGGGCTGCGGCGAGCCCAGGGCCCCGATGGGGGTCTCACGGCCTCCACCTACAGCTACCTGGGCGGTGAGAGCCGGAGGAGGAAGGCGGGGCGGGGGGAAGAAGACCTGCCCGAAGCCCTCCAGCCCCGCCTGACCCCATGCCTGACCCCCCGCCCAGGTTTCGATGGCAGCAGCAATGTGCTTGCAGGACAGCTGCGGGGTGTGCCCCTGGCGGGAACCCTTGCCCACTCTTTCGTCACCTCCTTTTCGGGCACTGAGGTGCCCCCAGACCCGGTCAGTACCTCTCATCCCTGTTGCACTCCAGACAGCAGACCCCAAAGCCAGTCCTTGCTCAGGGGAGGGTGGTCCAGCTGCCACTTAGGCCATGCGTGGCCCACCTGAGCCACCCCGGCAGGTAGCCCCGGTGGTGGCACTGCCCCCAATCAGACCTTCCCCTGCACGAGGGACTGCCCAGCCTTCACTGAGCCCTCTCCATAGATGTTGGCTCCAGCCGCCAGTCCAGGACCTAGGGTGGACCTGACTGCTCGTGTGGAGGCATGGCTGGATCGCGTGTGTGCCCATCTGGGGCTGGGGGTGCAGGAGCCCCACCGGGGGGAGCGGGCAGCCTTTGTGGCCTATGCCCTGGCTTTTCCCCAGGCCTTCCAGGGCCTGCTGGACACCTACAGCGTGCAAAGGTGAGGCCCAGGTGCTCCCCTGGGTGGGCTCTGCAGAGCAGCCACGGCCCCTCACGCACCCTTCTTGTACCCGCCGCAGGAGCGGTCTTCCTAACTTCCTGGCAGTAGCCCTGGCCCTGGGGGAGCTGGGCTACCGCGCAGTAGGCATACGATTGGACAGCGGTGACTTGCTTCAGCAGGCCCAGGAGATCCGCGGGGTCTTCAGGACCATCTCGGCCCGGTGAGTCCCCCGGACAGTTATGCCTGCGGAGAGATCCCAACCAGGGGCAGGAATGTTGGGATGGGGCAGAGGGAGGAAGCAGTTTGCCCCTCCCAAACTGAGGAGCTCTGATCCAGTTGCTACCTCAGTGGAGACACTGGACCCTTGGTGGGCAAATTGGGTGGGTTCACCCAGGGGCTGAAGCAAAAGGCCAAAGCCTGCGCGGCTGAAGACAGACCCTCGGCTGGTGTTGGTGGCCTGGCGGGGGGGGGCATCACTGGGGGGTGCATGTGACCAGGTACATCGGGGAACATTGGAGGGGTTACCCCCATCACAGGTTCCAGATGCCCTGGCTGGAATCCATCTCCATCGCTGTCAGCAACAACATTGATGAGAAGGAGCTGGCCCGGCTGGCCCAGGAGGTGAGGTGGGGCGGGGCAGGGCAGGGTGCGGGCAAGCCAGAGGGTGGCTAGGAGGGCTCTGGGCCTGCAGATGTTAAGAAGGCCAGTGCCACCCTCTTCTCCTCCAGGGCAGTGAGGTGAACGTCATAGGCATTGGCACCAATGTGGTCACGTGTCCCCGCCAGCCTTCCCTGGGCTGCGTCTATAAGGTAGCGGATCGGGGGACCCGGTGGAGCAGGCCAGAGGGATCTTGGGTTGGGGAGGAGCCCAACGATCCCAGCACATGTTTCTGCAGCTGGTGTCTGTGGGAGGCCAACCACGAATGAAGCTGACTGAGGACCCCGAGAAACAGACGCTGCCTGGGAGCAAGGCTGCCTTCCGGCTCCTGGGCCCTGAAGGTGAGCCCCTCCCAGCCCTCTGAGGCCCTTCTCAAGTCCCTGGGCCCGCCCCCCCTTCATTCTTGACGCACACACAGGGTCCCTGCTGTTGGATGTGTTGCAGCTGGCAGAGGAGCCACCACCCCAGGCTGGCCAGGAGCTGCGGGTCTGGCCTCACGGGGCCCGGGAAGCCTGTACTGTGAGGCCTGCCGGCGTGGAGCCCCTGCTGAGGCTCTGGGTCCAGCAGGGACAGGTGGGCGCCTCCAGCTCCTCCCGTAGTCTGCACCTTCAGCCGGAGTTGAGCCCTGGCTCTGGCCCCTGACCCAGCCCCTTCTTTCTGTCTTCCCCCCCAGCTGTGCGAGCCGCTCCCATCTCTGGCCGAATCTAGAGCCTTCGCCCAGCTGTCCCTGAGCCGTCTGAGCCCTGAGCACAAGTGGCTGGAGCGGCCCGCGCTCTACCAGGTTGGTGCACGGCCACATCCTCAGCTGGCCCTGGGACCCTTTGTCCCGACGGCTCCCGTCAGCCTCTCTTCTTCCCACAGGTTGCGTTGTCTGATAAGCTCCGGGCCCTGGTGGACAGACTGGGTGCGGGAGGATCCTCGTGAGAACCATAACGGGGGGGGGGGGGGGGGCAGCCCGGGGGGCTCGGTAGTTTAGCGCTGCCTTCGGCCCAGGGCCTGATCCTGGAGTCCCGGGATCGAGTTCCACATCGGGCTCCCTGCCTGGAGCCTGCTTCTCCCTCTGCCTGTCTCTCTCTCTCATGAATAAATAAAATCTTTTAAAAAAGAAAATCTTAAAAAAAAAAAAAAAAAGCTGGGGTTTGCCTGAAGTCAACACGTCACTCGCTGTCCTGCACAACTTGTCCTGTGTCATTTTTTTCACCCAGCCCGCTGCTCCCTAGACCCCCTGGGGCCCCCAGGGGTGGGCTGGAGTCTGGGATTGGAGTGTGGGTCCAGCTCCCAGGGGAGGCCAAGGCTGGGAGTGCCTGAGACTCATGGAGCTGGACTCGAGGGGCAAATCAGAGGCTGGAGAGCCCAGGGCTGTGGGGAGACGGGGGCTTCTAGTGCCTATCTAGGATTTGGGGGAGTTGTTGCAGGAGCCTGGGGGCGGGGAGCCATGGGGTGGGGATGAGGTGCCAGAAAGAGGGCCTGGGGGACTTCCTGCATCCGGGCATGGCTGCAGACTGCACACCAACCATGGGCACTTCAAGCCTCCTGAGCCAAAGAGCAGCCCAGGTGTCCCTGGCCACTGCTGCTGCCAACCCTGCCGGACTGCCACGGGGACACTGTGCTCATGGGCTCCACCCTACTGGCTTGGCATCTGTCATGGGGTCACCAGGCCTGGACCTTAGAGGGAGCCAGCTCCTGACCCAGCAGCCTCCCAAAAGGAGGGGAGCCAGGGAGGAGATGAGCTGTGCTGGGCCTGCCTCTGCACAGGGAGCGACTCAGCTTCCAGAGAACCACTTGGGGGAGATGTTCTCGTGCTGTGGGCCACAGGGGGCAGGGGCTCTCGGATGCAGGCGGCACAAGGGCGGCAAAGGCAGACAGGGCAAGGGTGTGGAGAGGTGCTGGCTTCCTGGGGCCCTTCCTACAACACTTCCGCCTCTTCAGGTATCTGACCAGACTGGCTCTTCTGGGTCCTAAGGCTGGGTTAGGTTGGGCAGTGCCCTTTGTCACCGGGGGAGCGTGCCAGGATCTGGGACAGAGGCCTGATCAGGCCAGCCCTGGGGGGCATGAGGCTCGGAGGGGTACAGGATTCACCAGGCCCTAGGGACCCACAGGTCACCACGTCCTCTGCACGAGGCCCAGGGGTCCTGACCACTGACCAGGATGCAGAAGGCCCACCCCAACAACAGCAGTCCCAGCAAGGGCGCCCGAGTGGCCACAGGCACACTCCTCTCCCCCCTGCTCCACCCCTGCCCTGCCTGAGCTCAGAGGCGGGGACAGCTCTCTCGACCCCCCTCAGCTCCAGGACACCTGGCTAGGTCAGAATGCGGTGGGGACAGCCCAGCTCCAGGCCCCGCCGGCTCCTCTAGGGCTGAACCAGGCAAGGCCTTAGCTCAGGGCGGGCCCGGACTTCCGGACCCTGCTGGGGCCGGCTGAGGGCTGTCCACACCTGCCTGGGGTCTCCCCACCCAGGGGGATGGATGTCGGGGTGCAGGTCCACCATCCCAGGGATCCCATCCCTTCCACAGGGCCCTGGCGGGCACAGCCAGAGCCCACACACTCGAGCTCCAGGCTGGCTACTCACTGCGAGGGCGGGAGGGCCCTTCACAAGCCACTGATGCCTACACCCGGGGGTGTCTGTGAAATGCCCCAACCCCCACACACAACGCTCTCACGCATGCGCCACCACGCCTGTCACCGGTCCTACCTGCCCAGGGCCAGCTTCTAGGTCAGGCCCGGGCACGACTTCCCGGGAGAACCAGCACAGGTGCTGCAGGCCGGGCTCAGCTGCGCAGCTTGGGGTGTGCGGTGGCCATGGCCTGGGGACTGTGGGGCAGGGCCCGAGGGGGCCCTGTGGGGGCTCTAACCCTGTCGGCTCTGGCTGAAGGCATCCAAGCCAACCAGGGACAGACCTCGGGTCGCTCTTCTGCTGGCCCTCAGCCTGAACGTGCGCTTGAACCTGAGGTGGAGCCTTGGAGTGCAAGTGCCATCCCCCCAGCTGGTAGGGAGCCCTGCCCCTCGCCCAGCGGGCAAGGTCCCGCCCCTGAGGGACCCCACCAGGTGAGTGTGGAGGGAAGGGAGGCCGAGGGGACCCCAGGAAGGAGGTTGGGGGGCACTGGGGAACAGAATCAGGTGAGGCAAGACTGTACTTCCCGCCCACCCTGTCCTAGGAACCCCAGAGTTCCTGGGAAGAGGGGGCGCTCGCTGACCTGGCCTTGTACACGGCTGCCTGCCTGGAAGAGGCTGGCGTTGCAGGGACCCAGGCAACAGCGCTCATGCTGTCCTCCGCTCTGGAGGCCCGGGGGGAGCATCTGGAGGACAACGTAAGCCACCCCCCCGGGGCCCCCGACACTCCTGCTGCTGAGTTCCAAGGTGGGGGGGACAAGCAAGTGGCCCGACCAGCACACAGGCTGTGGGCTGCACCTGCCCTCTGGGGGCGCAGAGAGCGGCGGAGCCCTGATGCCCGCTCCCCTGTACAGGTGTATGCCCTGGTGCGAGGGCTGCTGGCACAGGTGCCCAGCTTGGCCCAAGGGAGGCCCCGGCAGGCGGCCCTGCGGGTGCTGAGCGCGCTGGCCCTGGAGCACGCGCGGGAAGTGGTGTGTGCGCTGCTGCCAAGCTCGCTGCCCCCCCACCGGTAACCTGCCGCACCCAGGCCGCAGCCACATCCCGGAGCCTCCTTCCCCATGCAGCTTCCTTCCCCTTCCTGAGCCTTCCTGATTGGCGGTGGAGTTTAGCCCCGGTGGGGTGGGGGGGACAGAGGGGGGCAGAGCCTCTGAATTCCCTCCACCACCTATTGCCCTGCCCTCGCACCTGGGGGGCCCAGCTCGGGGCCCTGCCATCGCCCCCCAGGTCATGCTGGGAGCCCAGCCCAGGGCTCCAGGGTGGGATGAGCAAGCCAGCTGGCTTCTTGGCCCCAAGGCCCCTGGCTCCTCGGTTAACCTGCCCGGAAGACGTTTTCTTTGGTTTCATCCTCTGCAGTGACCACGTGCAATCCAGCTTCGTTTCCCTGCTGCTGGCTCCACGCGGGGTTTGGGGTAGTCTACACAGACGCCATTCATTCTGGTTCATTCTGGTTCTCCGGGGCTTGCGGGGTGAGGGGGACTCCCCGTCTCAGGTGCTCCGTTCCCCCAGGGCAGCCGCCGAGCTGTGGCGCAGCCTGAGCCGGAACCAGCGCGTAAATGGGCAGGTGCTGGTCCAGCTGCTGTGGGCGTTGAGGAACGAAGCTGGGCCTGAGCTCGAGGCGCTGGCGGTAGGAGCCTCCCCAGGGCCCAGGGGCAGGAGCGGGGGCGGCAGCTCCTCCTCAGTCTGGTCCTCAGGTGTCCGCGGCTTTGTCCGCGAGCTCTCGGTGTGCGAGGCACCAGGGCCTGAGCCCGGCACCAGGGCCTGAGCCTGGCTCCTTGTTCTGCAGGCCACTCGGGCCCTCGGGGAGATGCTGGCTGTGTCTGGCTGCGTGGGTGCCACTCGGGGCTTCTACCCACACCTCCTGCTCGTGCTGGTCACGCAGCTACACCGGCTGGCGCGGTGTGTGCGCTCCCCAGACACCCCTAAGGTGCAGGCCCCATGGCACCGAGGGCCCCCGCACAGCCACGCCAGGTGAGGGGCACGCGCCAGGGAGAAGCAGGGGCTGGGCCAGCGCCCTCCGCACCCTGACCCCCTGCCGCCCGCCCCGCAGCTGTGCTGTGGAAGCCTTGAAGGCTCTGCTCACCGGGGATGGAGGCCGCATGGTGGTCACGTGCATGGAGCAGGCCGGGGGCTGGAGGAGGCTGGTGGGAGCCCACACCCACCTAGAAGGCGTCCTGCTGCTGGCCAGGTGCTGGGGGCAGGGGGCGGGGGTGGCGGTTAGGGGGAGCCCGGCAGCAGCAGCAGGACAGAGAACGCCCGTTTCCGCCCCACCCCAGTGCCATGGTGGCCCACGCTGACCACCACCTGCGGGGCCTTTTTGGGAACGTGCTGCCCCAGCTGCGCAGCCCCGACGACACGCAGCGCCTCACGGCCATGGCCTTCTTCACGGGGGTGAGCCTGCTTCCCCGCGGCGGTGCGGCGGTGAGGGGTGAGGGGCGGGCCCGAGTGCTGACCCGCCGCCCCCTCAGCTGTTGCAGAGCCGGCCCACAGCAGGCCTCCTGAGGGAGGAGAGCATCCTGGAGCGGCTCTGCGCCTGGCAGGGCGACCGCGAGCCCACTGTGCGCTGGCTGGGCCTGCTGGGCCTGGGCCACCTGGCGCTGAACCGCGGCAAGGTGGGGGCCGGGGGAGGGGAGGGGGGGGGGGGTAGGGAGGGAGAGGGGAGGGCACCCCGACAAGGTGGGGGCGGGGGGAGGGGGAGAGCGAGGGAGAAGGGGGGCGCACCGGCAAGGTGGGGGCGGGGGGAGGGGGAGAGGGAGGGGGAGGGGGAGAGGGAGGGAGAGGGGGGGCGCACCGGCAAGGTGGGGGCGGGGGGAGGGGGAGAGGGAGGGAGAGGGGAGGGCACCCCGACAAGGTGGGGGCGGGGGGAGGGGGAGAGGGAGGGAGAGGGGAGGGCACCCCGACAAGGTGGGGGCGGGGGGAGGGGGAGAGCGAGGGAGAAGGGGGGCGCACCGGCAAGGTGGGGGCGGGGGGAGGGGGAGAGGGAGGGGGAGGGGGAGGGGGAGGGGGAGAGGGAGGGAGAGGGGGGGCGCACCGGCAAGGTGGGGGCGGGGGGAGGGGGAGAGGGAGGGAGAGGGGAGGGCACCGCGGCAAGGTGGGGGCCGGGGGAGGGGGCGCACCGGCAAGGTGGGGGAGGGGGCACCGGGGCGGGGGCGAACGGCAGCCCACGAGAGCCCCTGCCCCGCAGGTGCGGCACGTGAGCAGGGTGCTGCCCGCACTGCTGGGCGCGCTGGGCGAGGGCGACGCGAGGCTCGTGGACGCCGCGCTGGGCGCCCTGCGGAGGCTCCTGCTGCGGCCCCGGGCTCCCGTGCGGCTGCTGAGCGCCGAGCTGGGGCCCCGCCTCCCGCCGCTGCTGGACGACGTAAGCCCCGCCCCCGCCCCTCCGGGCCCCGCCCCCGCCCCTCCGGGCCCCGCCCCCGCCCCACCTTGCCCTCTCCCCTCCCGCCCGCCCTGCCCCTCCCCCGCAGGGCCCCTCCCCTCCCCTCCCCGCAGGGCCCCGCCCCCCAGCCCCCACCTTGCCGCGGTGCCCTCTCCCCCCTCCCGCCCCCGTCCCTCCCCCCTCCCGCCCCCCGTCCCTCCCCCTCCCCATCCCCACCCGGACGCCGCCCTCCCCGGGCTCTCCGGGTCCTGGGTCTGCCCCGAGCGCGTCCTCCCACGCAGGCCCGGGACTCGGTGCGCGCCTCGGCCGTCGGGCTTCTGGGGACGCTGGTGCGGCGGGGCCGGGGCGGGCTCCGGGTGGGGCTCCGCGGCCCCCTGCGGAAGCTGGTGCTCCGGAGCCTCGTCCCTCTGCTGTTGCGCCTGCAAGATCCCAGCCGGGACGCTGCTGAGGTCAGCCGCCCCCAAGACCGTCCCACTGCTGTCCCCATCCGGCCCTCCCCATCCCCCCCGCGCATCTGTGAAGTCTGAGGTCAGGGACTCCTCCAGGGACCCCACGTCGGGGGCTCCCGGGTGCCTGGCCTTTCCTGGGCGGCTTACCCTGGGCTGCTCCGGCCCTCGTCCTGGCCCCCCAGCCCCCCCGCCCCCCCATCCTTCTTGTCACTTTCTGGACCTAACCCTGACCCCGTCCTCGGTCCTAGAGTTCAGAATGGACCCTGGCCCGCTGTGACCAGGCCTTGCGTTGGGGCCTGCTGGAGGACATGGTCACCGTGGCGCACTACGACAGCCCTGAGGCCCTAAGCCGCATCTGCCACTGCCTGGTCAGTAGGGGAGGACAGTGCCTGGGACGGGGTATGGTCGGCCACCCATGGGCTGCAGTGGACACCAGGTCCCCCAGACTGAGTCTCCTCACTCCCCCAGCCAAGGTGGGGGCAGGCCTAAGACCTCAGGGCCTGCTGCCTTGCCCTGGGGGCTCCCCAGGGGACCCCAGCTTGGGGGCTTGCCTCGGCCACCTCTTCCCTGTGTGGGATTCACGGGCTGCCATGAGCCCATCGCTCCCAGGTGCAGCAGTACCCGAGCCACGTACCCAGCTTCCTGAGCCAGACCCAGGGCTACCTGCGGAGCCCACAGGACCCCTTGCGCTGGGCAGCGGCCGTGCTCCTAGGTGAGGTGGTCCCACTGTCACTCAGGGCTCTGGGAGCTGGACGGGCCCCTCCCTGTTGGGGTCTGGGGCCAGTGCTCACAGGTGTGCCTCGGTCCAGGCTTCCTCGTCCACCACACGTGCCCGGGCTGCGTCAGCCAGGACCTGCTGGACTCCCTGTCGCAGGGTAGGGCCCAGCTTGCTCGCCGGGGTGTGGGGTCCTGGAGAGGCCGTAGGCGCAAGGCCGGGGTGGGTGGGAATGGATGGCTGGAGGGCCAGGGCCTGGGGTACGCCGTGGCCCTGAGAGCCCGAGCCGCCCTGTGCCTGCAGACCTGGGGCAGCTGCAGAGTGACCCGGAGCCCGCCGTGGTGGCCGCCGCCCACGTGTCCGCCCAACAGGTGGCGCTGCTGACCCACGCACAGGCCCGGCCCCCCAGCCTGCGACTCCTCCTCCGGGCAGGCCTCTGGCCCCAGCCCTGCACCCGCCGGCCCCCGCCGGCCTTCGCCGACAGCCCGTTCCAGCCCCGCAGCTTCATAGGTCGCTGGGGCTGCGTGGGACCTGGCTGAGCCCAAACGGAGCCAGCCCGGAGGGTGCCTGGGGCCAAGTCAGGCTCTGGCCAGTCCCGGACAGGGCGGGTCTGCAGAGGAGGCCCACGGGTGCGGGTGGGCAGCCTGGGCCTGGGCCTGGGTGCACACACACCCTCCCCGTCCAGGAGCGCTCCACCCGGCAGCCTCGGGGCCTAGGACAGCGGTGCCTCCTGTCCCAGCACCAGCTTGTCCTCAGCCTCCTGTGCCTCTTGCACCCTGGACGGCACCCGGCCTCGCGAGCTGGGGTCTGGTGGGGACATCGTGAAACTGGCCGGACCCTGGGAGCCGGTGCCACCATAGGCTGCCTGCTTTCTGGGCCTGCGCAAAGCCTCCCCGGCCCGTCTGGGCTCTCCTCCCCAGCAGCCCCTCGACCCCCGTCCCCCGTCCCGTGTCCCAGTCCTCACTGGCCTGTCTCCATGCCCCACCCCATTCCTGCTCATCGTGTCACACCACCTGAGCCTTCTCCTGGTTTCCCCTGACGTCCCCGCTGGAGGCTTGGGACGACACCTGTGGCTTCAGGTGTGAGGTACCTCCGTCAGCACCCCACCAGGCCGGGCCCTCACACCGGCTCTCCAGCGCCCTGCGTGGGCTTGGACGAGGACAGCACTGGACACGCAGGGAGGAAGGCCGTCTGGAAGCCGGCTCCTCCAGAACGCCTACCTTGAGCTATTCTCTCTCCCGCCTCAGAGAGGCCTTGGCTCACAGCCTCTTGGGGGGCTGGGAGCAGTCTTCCCAGTCTGGAGACCCCTTGGGGTCCTGTGGGAAGTGTTTAAAATAAACACAGGTGGATGAAAGGGCTGTGGCGTGTGTCTGGGACGGGGTCTGTGCCCAGGATGGATTCTGATGACCTCGGCCTGGTCCAGCGTGTGGCTGAGGATCACACGTGAGGCAGTGTAGCCGGGAACAAGGATCCGCCCGGTGGCGGGGTGAGAGTCAGGCTGGTTCAGAGTCCAGGTCTGTGGCCAGGGTCAGGCGGGGCTCAGCCCGAGATAAGGAAGAGAAAGCTCAGGAGCTCAGGCAGGAGGGAGGTGAGGTGTCTCTGGGGCCAGGCAGGGTCAGGCTGAGGGCGCGGGTCTGCGGGGAGCCAGGCAGGGCTTGGGTGTTAATTCACAGCCTCCAGAGCAGATGCCAAACAAGATTAAGCCCTAAGAAACGTAGGGAGGACGCAGGACAGGCCAGGAGGTCCTCAGACTCCAGGGGAGGGAGGGCGGGAGCGGAAGCAAAGGTTGGTGGGAGCGTCCCGGGAGGCCGTGCTGGCCTGGGTGCCCTCGGGCTCCCAAGACGGGTGCTGCGCAGGGCTGGGTCTCCCTCCTCAGTTTCCCTGGAGGCAGCCGGTGTGGGGGGAGCATCCTCAGGGCTCTGACTCCATCGGGGCCCTAAGCCAGGCCCAGCAGGAGCCTCAGGCTGCCCTTGGTGGCGGCCCCTGAGGCCGGAAGCCAGCCTGGCCTCCCCACAGCTGCAGCCCGGGAGCCAGGCCTCAGGGGCCCGCTTCTCATCAAGGGGAGCCGGTGGCACGGAGGCCTTCTCCAGAGGAGGCCCCAGCCCCCATGGGAGCTCGTGCGGGCCGTGCTGCCCTTCCCACCCCTTAGCAGGGGCGCAGGCTGTCTCTTGCACGACGCATCAGCCTGCTGGCAGCCCTGTGCCCATCCCCGTTCCTTGGCCCCCACCCAGGACCACTGGACCAGCCGCCCTCCCGGTGTGGGGTCCATGTGATGTCCATGTGGCCCAAAGGCCCAGGCGGTGGCTGGGCCCTGGGAGTGTGGCTGTCCCACCCCGTGGCGCTGCTCAGCCGTGTGCCAGGTGAGCGTTTCCAGCCCGGGGAGGGGTCTAGGCTGACTGGCTCTACCGGGCCTGCCCGCAGAGGGGCCGCAGGTGCTCCTGCCTCTGGAACACTTCCCGAGACCTGGCCTAGTCCGGTCCCGCTCACGCACCGTGGTTTCCTTGGCAGCGCCCCGGACCAGGGCTCCCAAAAGAGAAGCGTGGGTCCTGGAGAAGCCCAACAGGCCTGGCACTGCCTGCCTCCCTCCGTGTGTGGGAGGCGCACCTAGAGGGTTCCTGGCACCGGGATCTGGGATCTGGGACGTTTCCGGGGCGGTCCACCTTTGTTCTGATGATACTCATTCCGCTGTTGGGTTTGGATGCCACATGTCCTCCCGAGCTCTTGTCCTGGCAATGGCTGGACTCACGAGCCCTGGTCCGGGGTGGGGAGTCCCCGAAGCTGTGTCAGCAGCGGGCTGTGACAGTAGGACAGCGCAGCTTCCTCCACCCTCCCACATGACTGCGCCTCCCACCGGGAGAGGGACCTGTCTCCCGGCTGAGCACGTTCCTGGAGATGGGGAAGGACACCACCTGTCCCTACCCCCGGGGCGCTCCCACCATGGGAGGCTGAATGCCCAGGGATCTGCCTCTGGGGCAAGGAGGGATTTCACTGCGTGTCCAGAGCCCCATGAGCCCCAGGAAGACAGGGAGCCCCGCAGTGTCACAGGATCCAGGGTGGAGACCACGGAGGAAACCCCCCTGCTTGGGCCCCATGTCTCTCCCCACCTCGAGTGGGCACGGGAAGCCAAACAAGAGATGGTCCCTGCTCCCTACCCGGATCGAGGGCCCCTCAAAAACTCGGTGACCCATCTTTCCTTTGTATATCACATTTACTGACTTTCCCCAGCTCCCCGCCCCAGGATGCACTGGCCGCACGGCTGGGTGGGGCTCTCGCCTTCCCGGTGCGGGCAGCCAGGTGGGCATGAGCCCCACGCCGTCTGGAGAGCTGCCCAGCACGCCGGCGGGCAGAGCCGGTCAGCCCTAACAGGGGTCCTCGCTCAGGCATAACAGCAGTGCCAGACAGGCGTAGAGTGTACAGGTGTGGTCCCGGGCCCCTGGCTCCCAGCACACCTGGGGGTCGTCCACCTGCAGCTCGAGGCCGCACTCCTCCAGCAAGAGCCAGGCAGGTGCCTCTGCGTCCCAGCTGCCGTCCAGGAGCCCCTGTGGCAGGGACACAGCCCTGCGCTCCTGCCAGGGGGTGCTCTGCTCCAAAATGCTCTGCACCTGGTAGGACAGGGTGGGGGCTTGTCCGTGAGCAGCTCTTCCCCCGCTGCCCCAGCATCCAGCACCCGCCCGCAGCACTCCATCCTAGAACACCTGGGGCCCCTCAGCACAGCGGCCCCTTCTCCCTGCCATCTGTGCTCTCTTACCAGCTTGAAGGGCCGGGACAGCTCTCTTGTCTCCAGGACTTTTGTGAGCAGCTTGAGCTGGGTTTCATTCAGCCCTGGGAGGAGACTTGAGGTAAGAAGGGTGCAGAAAGGCCAGCTGGAGAAGCCCGCATCTCTGCCCCGACCTGCCCCGCCCCAGCAGCGGCTCACCAGTCAGCAAGTCCACCAGGTAGAGAACGGGTCTGGCAAGTTGCTCTTCTAGCGCTCTGGAGGTATGCACCAGGCACTCGAGGACGGCGCCCACCGGACCTTCCAGGGGTGCCACCCACCCACAGAACAGGCCCTGTTCCAGCTGCGGACACAGGGAGGGGCCGTGAGCCCGATGGGCCGGGCGCACCCCCCCCCCCCGCACCCACTCCAGCAGGCCCACTCACCGCCTCCTCCAGGGTTTGCAGGGCTGACTCCTCCTGCAGCACCCGCACCAGGCCTGCCAGCAGCTGGTCACACAGGCCCCTGGACAAGCCCCGCAGGCGCTCGGCCTGGGTCCCCACCTCTGCCAGCAGGCCCTGGAAGTCTTCTGTGACTGCCACCGAGTCCTCGCCAAACCCGTCTGCGGCAGAAGGCTGGAACTGCCCAGCTGCCCACAGGCCCCAGGAGAGCCCTGGTCGGGAAGGGCAGACTCCCAGGGGCAGAAAGGAGGTCCCCAAGGGTTCCAGGGTTGTCAAGAAGGTACTGACCCGACTGTATTTTGGAGCTTGCGCTGCTCATGGGCTTGCGATCTGGAAGGGACAGAGTTCGGATGGTGTGCAAGCCCCTGGGCCCTCACAACCCATCGCCGCTACCCCAACACTGGCAGCCCGGGCGGGTGTGAGGCTGTGCCAGGCGGGTGTCAGCGCTGCCTTGTAGCTGCCCCGCCCAGGCTGTGTGTGCACGTGTGTGTCCATGCATGTGCGTGCACATGTCTGTATATGTGTGTCCGTGCATGCCTGCACATGTGTGTCTGTACATGTGTGTGTGGATGTGTCCGTGTGTGTGCATGTGTCCATGCATGTGTATGCCTGTCCATGCACGTGTGTGCATGTGTGCCTGTGTGTGTCTGTACATGTGTGTGTGCACACGTGTGCATGTCCATACATGCATGTGCATGTGTCCATGCATGTGTGCATGTGTCCATGTGTGGGTGTCTGTGCACGTGTATGTGTGTCCGTGTGTGTGCGTGTCTGTGCACGTGTATGCATGTGTCTGTGCATGTGTGCATGTCTGCATGTATATATGTGTGCATGCATGTGCGCATGTGTCTATGCATGTGTGTGCGTGTGTATGTGTCTACTCCCACGCCTGGTCCTCAGGAGCCTCTCTGCTGAGCTGAGCTGTGCAGAGGCCCCGTCTGGGGGCGCCCACAGGTCTCACCTTTCTTGGACTGCTTGAAGGTCCTCTGCTTCTTGTTCGGGAAGAAGAGGACATCTGGCAGCCAGAGCAGAGATGGGGGACAGGTTGGCCGGTGACCCAAGCCTCCCCTCACCCACTGGGGCCACCCTGCACCGTTGGCCCCGCGTGTCCCAACCTCCCACTTCCCAGAGCATGGGCTCCTGGGCTCCTGGGCTCCTGGGCCCCCTCGGCCCCCCCGGCCCCCTCGGCCCCCTCGGCCTGGGAAGCAGTCCAACCAGGTGCTTGCAGCACCCCAGCCAACTGGCAGGTCATCCCCTGCTTCCCTGCCTATCTGTCCTGGAGCCTGGGCCCCAGAAGTCACCCCAGCCCCAGCTCACCCCAGTCAGGGCCGATAACCAGCTGGGCCACCTCGAACGCGAGGATGCTGCCTGAGGGGATGGTGACTGTCTTCTTCCGCCTCAGATGGCCCTGGCCCTGCGGGGTGGATGTGGGCTCAGGACGGGGCTCTGGGTTGTGGGGCTGGGTAGGCTGGGTGCTGGGGCTGGGGGTCTGCCTGGGGGCACCTCCTCCTGCCTCCCCAGCCCATACCACACACCTGGAGGGACAGGGCTCCAGGCAGGGAAAACTGGCCGGAGCCCTCCTGCTTATAGATCCAGGTGACCGTCACCTCCTTCTGTGTCTGCAGCACCTCTGTCACCACGAATATGTCGTTGCCACAGTTCCGCAGCTGCTCTAGGATTTTGTGCTGGGGCTGCCGCAGGCGCCTGTAGCAAGTGGTTGGTCTGGAAGCTGCAGGGGTGTGTCGGGCCCTCCCCACCCCCGGGTCATGGGACCAGCTTCCCTCCTGGGACCTCAGCCTTTGTGCCAGCCCCAGGGTGGCCAGGAGCTCTGTGGGTGCCCAGAGACAGGGTTCCCATCCTTCCCTCCCTGGGGGCTCCCAACGGTATTTGTGGGAGGGGTAGCCTGTGGGGAGAGGGGGCACAAGACCCAGGTGTGCCAAGTGGACATCCGCAGAACCTCCAGATGCAGCCAGAGCAGAGATGGGGGGCCCGGCACAGACGCCCTGGGACTCCTGACGCCCCAGGCTGTGACCCGGTGGCTGCCTGGGGTTGGCAGGTCCCCCCCGGGGCTCACCTCTCTTGGCGCATGGTATCCCAGGTGTTGGGGACCACTCGCAGCGTACACACGTTCATCGAGGTGCTGAGGTTGTCAGCCACTGTCGCCTCCCCTGCCAGCTGCACCTGTCCTGGGGGTGCCAGCTCCACAGAGCCCTGCAGCTGCCCGTCCACGAAGTCGCACACATGGAAGGGGCCGTCACATTTCACAGCTAGAGCCAGACCAGAGCTGAGGCCCCTGTCCTCCCACCTGCCACCCATCCCACCTGGGCAGACGGCCTGGAAGGCAGGAAGCCCGAGGCCCAGCGCGGGCAGCAGGCCGGCCAGCTGACGCCCTTCCCACCAGGCTGGGTACCTGGTTCTGGGTCATTAGGCTCCAGAATGTCCCTGATGGACAGGTTGATGCACTTGTAGCGGGGTTTCCAGAACCACAGTCTTGAGAGCTTCCTGGCCAGCAAGCAGTAGGGCTGGAAGCTGGTGGAGCTCCGCAGACTGTCCACGGGGATGAGCTTGCCTCTGTGGTCCAGCTCCCGGATCACGCTCTTGATCACTCCCTCAAA
The DNA here is from genome assembly GCF_018345385.1 of Vulpes lagopus. Taxonomy (NCBI): domain Eukaryota; kingdom Metazoa; phylum Chordata; class Mammalia; order Carnivora; family Canidae; genus Vulpes; species Vulpes lagopus. Next base: position 1,045,525 of record NC_054832.1, read on the forward strand.
GGCAGATCCCATTGCTCCTGAGGAGGACAGGGGGCTCAGCTGTTCTGCCCTCGGGGCTGGAAGAGGGGGCGGGACACCTTTGGTCCTGGATGCCCTGACGGGCAGCGTCTACCCTGCCAGGCACTCGACTGTCTCCCCGCGGGGCTGGTGGGCACCTCTAGGCGGGATGGCATTCGCAGCCCTCGGCAGGGCTCAGGCCATTCACACCATCTGTACCGTAGCCAGAGGGCCCGGGGGGGGGGGCGGCGTGCCCAGGAGAGCACTGGGGCTCTCAGTGCTTGGGGGGGCGGGGGGCGGGGGGCGGCCGTCAGCCACCCACAGAGACCTTTGTCACTTTGTCCACCCAACGTGGCTTAGAGCCACTCACTAAAAGCAGCCACAGAGGGAGGGAAGGGCAAAGCAGGAGAGTGACGCCAGGACAGTGCTCTACAGTAGCCCGGTCCCCGGCTGAAGCATCCCGAGGGCAGGGGAAGAAATGGGAAGCACCGAGCTTCTGGACACTGGGCACAGGGGCCCGCAGCCTGGCGCAGCCACAGCGTCCCCCGCTTCCCAGGACGTCCTCGGGGCTTTCTCTGTGCCCAGAGTTCCATGAGCCGCCCGTCCAAGGCTGAGGCCTCAGGGACCAGAGGCCAAAGCAGGCCTGACCCCGGGACACGGGAGGCCTGGACCCCAGGCCGGGGAGCCGGACGGCCCCAGCCACTGCGGTGGGTCAGTGCTGGTCCGTGTGTGGAGGAGGCCGGGGTGCCTGGGAGGCCCCCCCCAGAGTCAAGCCCAAACCCAGATGGGCTTCCGAGAGGACTCAGACTTCCCCAACGGGTCTGGGTCTACAGGGAGCCGGGGGAGGGGCCGTGAGCAGGTGGTGCCCCAAAGAGCAGGCATCGCCGCTGCTCAGCGGGAGCCACCGCCCCACCCCACCCCCACCAGGTAGAGGGAACGCACTGGGCACGGGGAGCAGCTCACCGTGACTGTCACCCCCGGCTCCAGACCCCCGGCTCTAGGCCCGCGACAGGAAGCAAATCCGCCCCTAGACCAGGGCGGTGCTGCTCTGCTGGGGAGCCTCCGAGCAAGCGTAGCCGCGCCCGGACCCAAAAGTGAAACTTTGGCCTCGTGACGCCAGCAGCCACTCCCGGAAACACCCCAGCCCGCAACTGGGGGGCCCCCCCCACCCGCCCAGCCCCGCGGCCTCGCCTCCAGCCGCAGCGCTTCTGAGGTTTCCTTCCTACGCTTGGTCTGTCGACGTTTCTGCAGAGAAAATGTCCAGAGGGTCATTCAGAGGGTCAGCGAGCGCGGCCCGGGCGGGGGGGGGGGGGGGCCGGGGGGGGGGTGCACAGCAGGGCGCAGGGGGCCGCGGGGCCGGACCCGACGCCACAGGGGCGCTCGCTCAGCATCGTTGGCAAAACCTAAACGGAGAAGCAGCCACAGGTCGTGAGCCCGGGAAGCGGCTGGGCGCGGGGCTGGGGGACAGCCCGTAGGTACCCCGTTTCTTTGGAGGAGACGAAAGGCTCTGAGGTCGGCCGTGGCGCTGCTGTCACGACTCCAGACGCGCTGAAGTGAGTCGTATGCCGCGTGGACCGCTCGTCCATACAGCTGTTGCTGAGAAAACCTGCAGTCAGGAGTTTTTTTTTTTCTTTAAGATTTTATTTATTTATGTGTGTGTGTGTGTGTGTGTGTGTGAGAGAGAGAGAGAGAGAGAAAGAGAGAGAGAGAGAGAGAGAGGCAGAGACCCAGGCAGAGGGAGAAGCAGCCTCCTCGTGGGGAGCCCGACGTGGGACTCGATCCGGGACCCCAGGATCATGCCCCCGGCTGATGGGGGCGCTAAACCCCTGAGCCCCCTGGGCCGCCCGGGCCGCCCTGGAGTCAGGTTTTCAACATCCAGGCCGTCGTCCCGCTCGTGCTGGGCAGCGACAGTCACGGCCAGGGCAGGACAGCCAGAGGGAGCCCCGCGGACTCCCCCTCCCGCGCTCCCAGCCCTGACACCCTGGAGGCCACTGCCGCGGGGAGCAGGAGGCTCCAAGAGCCTGAGCGGGGCCCGCGTGTGCGCTATTTGCGCTTGCACACGTGCGTGCCTGTACGCATGTGTCGTGTGCATACCTGTGTGGGGGCCGCGGCTGCTGATGCTGGGACGCCGTCCCGCCTGGGGCCTGTCTCCTCCAGCACAGTCTGCTGCTTCCCCTGCTCCGGCGCGGCCGCCCCCGGGGCCCTGGGTCCGAGGCGGAGGAGCCGGCGGGGCGTCCGTGGGCAGGCTGCCGTGCACGCGTGTGCCACGGCCCTGATGGGGGGAGGGCGGGGGCCGGGGCAGGGCTGCCGCGATTCCTCTTTCGGTTTCAGTTTCTGCCAATAACCAAAATACGAGGCACTGGCCAAGCCCAGCCCACTGCGTGTCTATCTCCCAGGCTCCTGGCTTCCGGCGAGGACAGAGGTCAGCCCTGGCACGGCCTGTGGGGACGAGAGATGGGAGGGGCTGCCTCTGTGTCCTGTCCCCTCCCTGGCTCCCATTCAAGAGGGGAAGGGTGGCCAGCTGGACACTTTGAGGGCCAGGAACTTCAGGGCGACACTATGTCCTCCTCAAGCCCACCCTATGTCACATGGTCACAGGTGAGGCTGCCCTGGCCAAGGCCCTGGGGATGGCAGGTTGTGACCCCAGACGGGGAGGCCACGGGCACCTCGGGCTGTGTGCGGGGCCTGGGGGTAACCCAGAGCACTGGGTGGAGGGGACCGCCCCAGGTGCACCCTGGCCCGGGCGTTGGGGGCACACAGGGCAGGCCCCAGCACCCCCAGCACAAGCAGCCCAGGGCCGGCTGCAGCCGGTGGCGACCGTTACAGGGGCGTACCTGGAAGTCCGCGCCCACGCCTTCCGCAGCCTCCCCACCAGCCCCCATCACTGCTTCTGCCCTGTGCCCACGTCTCTGTCCAGCCCCCTGGGCCACTGGGGTCCCTCGCTCCAAAAATCGGTCAGGATTAGAGACTTCCCTGTGGCGGCAGCCCAGGGCCAAGAGAGTGCTGAGTGCAGATGAAGTCCCAGAAGTCTTCTGAGAATTAAGTCCCCCCTCACCCTGGCATCCCTCCCGCTCCATCCCCACGGCCACCCGGGGGGTCAGTAGCTATGGGCCTTGGGGCACAACTGCAATGACCTGGCCAGCAGTCGCTCAGTCAACGTTGTGCGGATCTCAGGGCAGTGGGGTCAGCTGCAGAGCAGGGCGGGCTGGGCTCAGGGGTGGCTCAGGGGCACCCAGGGGTCTGGGGGCAAGGGCAGCAGGAAGGCCCCTGCACTGGGCCCTGCAGTGATCTGTCTGGTTTGCTGGGCTTTCTGCCTGCCACAGTGGGGGCCGCAGGACCCTATCCCGCCCCGGCGGGACCTCTGCAGGAGGAAGCAGCCCCCTTGCTCACACTCCTGGTTTTCTGGGCCTTACTTCACTGCCCCAGCTGGGAGGAGCACTCACTGCCCGAATCCAGGCATCGCTGGGGCAGGAGGGGAGTAGTTACTGGCAGGCCCCGCTTGAGGTTTGCTTAGGTCCAGATATGTGGGTTGTCCCCGAGCATATTTTTTTTAATTTTTTTAATTTTTATTTATTTATGATAGTCACAGAGAGAGAGAGAGAGAGAGAGAGAGAGAGAGAGAGAGGCAGAGACATGGGCAGAGGGAGAAGCAGGCTCCATGCACCGGGAGCCCGACGTGGGATTCGATCCCGGGTCTCCAGGATTGCACCCTGGGCCAAAGGCAGGCGCCAAACCGCTGCGCCACCCAGGGATCCCTGTCCCCAAGCATATTGTGGAAACGCCGTGGTTTAGGGCACAGTAGACCCCAATACCTTTCTTCCATACTGGACCTGGCTAAGAGTCTGAGGGTCATGCGTTTTAGCGAGGGTTAGGTGTGGGAGGTGATGCTGGGGTGACACAGGGATCCCCAGGTCCTTGGGGGCAGCCGTCTCCCGTAGGGACACCTGCTCCCTTCCCTCTGGGATGAAAGGTGAGGGGGCGTCCATGGGGTCGCGGTCCCAGCCTGCCAAGTGCCTGTTCCCCCCCCCCCCCCCCCCCCGCCCCCAAGGCCTGGCAAGCCTGGCTCCCACCTGCGCGCAGCTCCAGAGGGAAGGAGTTGGCAGGAGGGGTGGGAGTGCCGGGGAGGGTGGAAGGAGGCGGGTAGCAGGACGGATGTGACACCTTGACGTTCCCTGAGAACGCGTCTGGTATGGCAGCTTTGTGCTGGCAGCTTTGTGCTGTGGCCGAAGCAGCAGCGCAGGAGAGTGGCAGCTGGGCGTGGGGAAGGTGGGGAGCAGCAGGCCTCACTCCAGGGCGGTGGAGACCGCGGGCCGCCCCTGCCCGCCCCCTGCAGCCCTCTGGGAGGGTGCGGCTCAGGTCAGGGCTGGGGGGGGCGGCGAGAAAGGCTGCGGGAGGGGGGTGGTCAGCAGGAAGCAAGCACTGCAGGAGACGGCAGCTGGCCGGGACACGGGGCTCAGGAGGGCCCAGGACGGACACCTGCCTCCAGAAGTGACCCCTGAAGAACTGGCTGTGCTGATGTCCTGACACCAGAGCGGCGCCTGGCCTGCTGGGAAGGGCTACAGTGTGCTCGGTGTGTGATCATAGAGAACGCGCCACGTCTCGGGGCCTGGGGGCTGTCAGTGAAGCCTCTGCCTTGGGCTCAGGTCAGGATCTCGGGTCCTGGGATCGAGCCCCACGTCGGGCTCCCTGCTCAGCACAGAGTCTGCTTCTCCTTCTCCCACTCCCCCTGCTTGCTCTTTCTCTCTCTCAAATAAAAAAAAATGTCCTGTTGCATTTTTAGAAAAGATTTTATTCATAGAGACACACACAGAACGAGAGAGAGGCAAAGACCCAGGCAGAGGGGGAAGCAGGCTCTATGCAGGGAGCCCGATGCGGGACTCGATCCCGGGACCCCGGGGTCATGCCCTGGACTGACGGCAGCGCTAAACCGCTGGGCCACCGGGGCTGCCCTGTCCTGTTGCATTTTGAGGAGAGTTCCTAAAAACGAAATTACTCGAAAAACCCTCAGGGCCTTGGCGCACATTTCAAGTCGCCTTTCGTTAAGGCTTTGCCGATGTCCGGAGCAGTGTGCGTTTCTGTGCCCCCCACAGCCCGTGCCAACACTGACCCCAGTGTTTCCATTTTTGCCAGTTTGAGGAGCGTCAACGAGTTTTGAGCGTAACTGTTAGGCTCAGTTTTGGTGAGTTAGCTGGGGCAGCAGGACGTCCTCGCTAGTTTCTCACCCCGGGACAATCCCCAAGGCTGTGCCCTCTGGGGGTGGCTGGGCTCTCCTCTCCGCCACCGCAGGACTGGACCACTCGTCCCTTAACAGAAGAGAACAGGCTTAGGGCCAGACTCGCGAATCTCAGGAAATACCCCCACCTCAGTGGCGTGACCGACACCCACTGAGTCAAGCATAAACGTGGGAGTCGTCCTGAATTACGCCATCTAGGCTGGACACAGCGGAAGTGGGCCGCCCCTGCCCCCGGGCATCGGTGGGTTCACGGCTTTGCAGCCGCTGGCTACCAGTCCTGTCACGTGTTTGGCAGGTGGCTGACGGCGAGAGCGCTGGCCCTGGCAGAGCTGCGCGGTTCTGTCCTCCACCGGGCCAGGGCCACCGCCGCCTTCACGGGGTGATGGTTGTAGGAATCTCAAGGGAAGCAACGCAGGACGAGCCAAAGGACCCAAGGGAGTGCTTCTCAGGAGCCCTGTGTCCACTCCCTCCCCTGCCCTCAGGGTTTTGGCAAGTGCGCAGGGCACCCTGGGCCGGTCCGGGCAGCCTCCCTCCTAGGGCGCCTAGGCTGCCTGTGGGGGAGGAGGGCAGGGGGTGGGACAGAGCATGGACAGGCCGGGTGGTGCCTGCAGAGGGACCAGAAAGGGCGCAGGAAGCAAAGATGGTTCCAGATAGATCCCACTCCTCAAAGGCCTCTGGGCTGGGAGGGACGCCCGGCTGCGGTTCCACCCGCCGCTTCTCAGCCTGGCACAAGCCCCCCGAGAGGCTGCGAGTGTCCACCGCTGTGGCTGTCTGCGGAGCGAGGGGGGGCTCAGCGGGGGCTCAGCGGGGGCTCAGCGGGGGCTCAGCGGGGGAGCACCCGCCTCGGCCCAGCGCGTGACCCCGGGGTCCCGGATCGAGTCCCGCGTCGGGCTCCGTGCAGGGAGCCTGCTCCTCCCTCTGCCCGGGTCTCCGCCTCTCTCTGTCATTCATAAATAGGTAAAATCTTAAAAAAATAACCGTACTGCGTGGTGCTGCGGGGCCAGCGCCGTGGGCCACGCTTTTCCTGCTCCTGCGGTCGCTCTTCCTCCCGCAGGCGGCCCCGCCCCGGCCGGCTTCCCCCGTCCTCGGCCCCCGCCGCCGCCCCGGCCCCGCCGCCGGCCCCCGCGCGGCCTCTAGGTTCGGCTGCTGAGCGTCCGGCCCCACCGTGCCTTCTCCGCCGCCCTCCCGGGCTCGCCCTCCGCGGCTCGCGGGTCGTGCGAGGTCGGGCCACGCGGCGGCGCCGCTTCCCGACGCGACCTCGGGGCGCCGCGGGGCTGCTCCGCCGCCCACCACGCCCCCTCCCTCCCGGCTCGCGGCCCCGCGACCAGGCTGCGAGCCTGCGTTCGCCCGTTTCCGCCGACACACCGAGGCTCTCCCGCTGTCGGCGGCTGCTCCTCCCGCCCCGACCCACGGAGCAGCGTTAGCAGCCCCACCGGCCGGCCCCGCGGAGCCCGCACAGCCCCACCGGACGGCAGCGGGGGGCGCGGGGACCCCAGGCCCTCCGCGGCCCCGCCCCTCCGCGGCCCCGCCCCTCCGCGGCCCCGCCCCTCCGCGGCCCCGCCCCCTCGCGGCCCCGCCCCGGGAGCTAGCGCCGCTCGCCGGCGCTCCCTACTGACGTCACCCGCCCCTCGCTCTGCGCAGGCGCGGCCCCGCCTTTCCGCGGGCGTCGCCAGGACAACGGCGCGTCCCCCGAGGCCCCGCCAACGCCCCGGCCTGGCTGGCAGTGCGCAGTCTCCGCGCTCCCGCGGGCCCCGCCCCGCTCCCGCCCCGCTCCCGCCCCGGCCCGCCCCGGCCCGGCCCGACTCCGCCCCGCCCCGCCCCGCCCGCGGGGGGAAAAACAGTCGCGCGGCGATGACGTGGCGGGGGCCTGGCCGGGCGTCGCGGACTCCGGAGATGGAGGAAAAGGAGCAATTGCGGCGACAGATCCGCCTGCTGCAGGGTGGGTCGGGCCGGCCCGGGCCCCGCGTCCTTCCCTGTGCCCTTGCTGCGCGGCGAGCCCTGCCCGCCCCCGGAGGGCGTCGCTCCCCGCCTGCGCTGCCGGCGGCGGGTCGGGCGGGCGGGGGGGCCCGGGGGGGCGGCCGGGGTCGGTCGGCGCCCGGGTTTCGGCGGACGGTTAGTGCGGGTCCCGGCGGCGGCGGGCGGTCGCCTAGTAACCGCGGGGGGCGTCCGCCAGCCCCTCGCCCGGCGCCCCTCGGCCGGGCCGGGACCTGTGCCTCGGCTCCTGCCCTGCGTGGCCCGGCCCGGCCCCGGCTTCCGCTTCCCAACGCGCTTCCCGATCCCCGTCTGCGGGGATCGTCCTCAAGACTCCGGCCTTGGAAGGCGGCCGTGGGAGGGGCCGGGCGGGGTCCAGCTGCCCGGGCTTCGTGGGCTCCTGGCCTGCGTGCGCGGGCGCCACCGGGCCTGCGCCGGGGAGGACCTGATGGGGGGGCAGGACCTGTGGCGGGGGGTGGGGGGGGACAGGACCTGTGACGGGGGGTGTCAGGGCGGGGACAGGACCTGTGATGGGGGGTGAGGGGACGGGACTTGTGATGGGGGGTTGTCGGGGGGCCCACTGCCAGCCTGCACCCCCCTGCACCAGGAGCTTCCTAGGATATATTGAGTGACACCCCACCTTAGAGGACGGTTGAACCCATTTCATATTCCAAAAATTAGGGGTGATATGGGTGCATCTTCAGGATGAAAAACCAGAAATAGGACTGGAGTAGAACGCGTGGGAAAAGGCTCACGGAAAACAGAGGAGGGAGTTTGGGCTGAACTGTCCTCGGTTCTCAGGCACGAGGGGCTGCCTATCCTTGCTGGGGACCCACAGGCCCAGGAGTGAGGGGGTCTGTGTGGTGTCCGGTCAGCTGTGCGCTGCCAGAGGACTGTTGTGATTTTACTTTCACCCCCTGCCTAATCGAGCCTGTGATTCCGCCTTCTCAGGTCTGATCGATGACTACAAAAACCTCCATGGCAATGCCTCTGCTCCGGGCACCGCAGCTGCTTCCCGGTGGCAACCACCTGCTTACAACAGCAGCAGGTCCTTCAGTGCCTGCTACCCTCGTCCAAGCCGGAGGGGCTTCCCCCTGAACCACGGGCCCGCGTGGCGCAAGAAGTACTCGCTTGTGAATCGGCCCCCGGGATCTTCAGACCCACCCGGTGACTGTGCTGTGCAGCCGCCCCTCAGGGCCGAGGGCAGCCAGGGTCCTGACCCCCAGCAGTATGTCCTGGAGAGGCAGGTGCAGCTTAGTCCAGATCAGAACATGGTTATCAAGATCAAACCGCCATCGAAACCGGGCTCGGCTAGCACTGCAGGGGTCCCCCGGGCCTCCTTGGAAGAATATGAGAACCCCCCCTGGAACGACCACAGGCCTCAGGAGGGGGCAGGCGAGCCCCCTGGTGGGCAGCGGCAACCCTCAAAGCCAGGAAGAGTCAAGGGGAGCTGCAGTGCAGAGGACCCCCTTCTGGTCTGCCAGAAGGAGCCCGGCAAGCCCCGGGTGGTAAAGTCTGTGAGCAGCATGAGCGACAGCCCCTCCGAGCCCCGGCGGACTGTCAGTGAGAGTGCTGTTGCCGTCAAGGCTCGCCTCGTGTCCTCCGGTGTGCCCCAGCGCAGTGGCATGGCTGTGGGACGGAAGGTGGCCTCACACTCTGTGGCCAGCTGTGTCGCACAGCTCTTTGGAGACGGGAGAGTGAACGCTGGCCATCCAGATCAGCCGGCTTCCTCTGGCTTGGTGGCAGGCCCTGCTAGACCAGCTTCTGGACCCAGGCAGGCCCGAGAGTCCTCTCTGCTTGCGTCCTGTCGAACCACCAAGTTCCGAAAAAACAACTACAAGTGGGTGGCTGCTTCAGCGAAGAGCCCCCGGGCCACTCGGAGGGCCCTCAGCCCCAGAGCAGCCTCAGAGAACGTGTGCAAGGCCCCCTTTGGCACAGAGGAACAGGTGGAGAAGCCACAGCTCCGAGCTGACCCGGATGCTAAGCCCAGGAGGGCGGCTGTGTCCTCCACGCCCGGGGCCTCCCCCAGCAAGTACAAGTGGAAGGCCTCCAGCCCCTCGGTCTCCTCGTGCTCCTCCTTCCGTTGGCAGTCGGAAGCTGGCAGCAAGGACCATGCCTCCCAGCTCTCTCCAGTCCCATCTCGGTCCCCCCCGGGGGACAGACCAGCAGTAGGATCCAGCAGTTTGAAGCCCCTCTTCAGTGAGACCCCACTGTCAGCTTACAAAGTGAAGAGCCGCACCAAGATCGTCCGGAGGCGGGGTGGTGCTAGGTAGGTGCCCCTGCCGCCACCCTAGGGTTCTGTCCGGGCAGGCAGGGGACAGGCCTGGGCCTCGCGAGCTGCCTGCTTGGTGTGCAGAGCTGTGGGAGGGCCCACCTGCAGGAGTGGGGGAGGAGGGAAAGGAGCACCACCTGCTTACTGGGCCAGCCTGGGTGTGTGTGGTGGCGTTCACATACCCAGTGCGAAGGAGGCTGGGTGCTCTCCCTTAGAGCTGAGTGACGGGGGCTCGGCCAGTGAGGATGGGGGCAGGGCGCCAACAAGCCCGCCCTCTCCTGCTGGTGACAGACCAGAGGCCGCCGGAGCAGCTTTGGTTCTGGGTGCGCAGGGTTTGTGGATGATCGCTTTATACCCAGGCCAGACACGGGGTGAGAAACCGGGGGGCACCAGGGGGAAGTCTGCCCTCTTGGCGGCCAAGTGACCAGGTGAGTCACTGTCTCGCTGAGCACGTGTCACCTCCTTGCTCCTCCACCGTCAAGGACTGTGAGGAGGCCGAAAAGTGGCATCGTGGCTCAGCGCTTGGTCTGGGGTCAGGGCCTCAGTCACGGTAGCCGTTAACACCGTGAGGTGTGTCTCCCGCCCAGGTCTTTCCCGCTGCCTGACTTTGGTCTTTGGCAGCTGCCTGGGGAGGCTGGGGGCCGCTTCTCCTCTGCTGTGGCTCCTCAGGGCCTCCCCCAGCCCCACGGGGAGTTCATTTGCCCTGGGGAGCCACAGGAGACCTGGTGCAGATGCCCCCTGAGGGTATCAAGGTTGGGGCTGCTCCCCGTGGCCCTCACTCCCGGCTCTGAAGGGGAGGAGGAGGGCGACAGCTGTCAGCTGCTGCCGGTTACGTGGGAAGGCTGGGACCACTGGGGCTGGTTGCCTCCTGGGGTGGATCCCGTGCTGCTGGGGCCTGGGTGGGCAAGGGTGAGTGGGGACAGCTCCCACACTGGGGGAGCCCATTGGAAGCTGCCTACTTTTTGTCTCTGCAGCCTTCCTGGGGAGAAGAAGAGCAGCCCCCCACCTGCTGCCACTGCTAAGACCCAGTTCAGCCTGCGGCGGAGGCAGGTCCTCCGGGGAAAGAGCAGCCCCGTTCTCAAGAAGACCCCCAGCAAGGGCCTGATGCAGGTCACCAGGCACCGGCTGTGCTGCCTGCCTCCAGGCCGGGCCCACCTCCCCACCAAAGAAGGTATGACCAGGCGTTGGGGTTCTGGAAAGCTTGCTCAGCCAGGTCTGTGAGCCCTGACCTCACCAGCTACCTTGCTCTGTCGGTGCCCCAGCCCGATCGCAGTCAGCCTGCTGGGCAGTGGCTGGCTTGGGCTGGAGAGCGGGGCAAAGGCTGGACCGTTGTACCCTGCTCTGCTGTGGCCAGGTGTGTGGTGGCCTTTGTAGCGTGTCTCTCCTGTACACCTGGTCCTGTCCCTCTTGGTGGAAGGAGCCAGAAAGCGGACAAGAGGTTGGCAGCCATGCACCCTGTGGGGAGGGGAGCTGTGGTTTATACTGCGCAGGGCTCCTGTGCCCTAGGCCTCTGCCACCTGTCCTGGGCCGACAGGCCGGTGGGGCCTCTCCGTTGGTCGCTGCCTCTTTCTCAGGAACCCTGCGCTGGCCTGGGAGGGGTTGGCTTTGCCCACTTCCTGAGTTGCTGTGAGGGTGACTGGGATTTGGTGAAGGGTGCAGGGGAGGAAGAGCCTTGGGGTCATGGTTCCCTTAAGAAGGACAGCCCCCCGCTGTGAGCTGCTGGCCGCACACTGAGGAGCTGGCAGGTGCTGGCCATCTGGGTGGGGGTCTCTGGCCGTGGGGAGTGGGGAAGGGCGAGGTGATCACCTGTGACGCGGTGTCCTGGCAAGCCTGGGGTTCCTCTGGGCAGACCTGGTCCTGTGGCATCCCTGCGTGGCGGCGGCTCCGCAGGCTGATGCGTGTGGGGTCTGGAGGTGATGGGGTTCGGGCCCTGTGCCGTCGGACTTGGAACTTGCGCCCTGGTGGCTCTTTTGCAGCAGGCATTTGGGGGGTCCATAGAGGGGCCAGCAGGGCTTTGGACACGGCTGTGAGAGGAGGCGGTGCCTGGGCAGAGCCGAGCGCCTGCGTGAGAGCTGGCCACGGGAGAGTGGAGCTTAGGGGCTCAGGCACAGGGCCGACTGGGGCCGTGAGAAGGGGTGGGGAAGCGGGGCGGGGGGTGCTGGCTACCCACCTGACCTTTGGCTGCCACGGGGAGTGTGGACCTCATCCCTGGTGGCCGCAGCGAGGGGCCGGATTGAGGGTTGGGCTTTGGCTTGGGTGGACCAATGGCCAGGCTGTGCCAGGCGTGCCGCGAACGTCCCTCGCTTTGGGAGGCTGGCAGGGGGTGGCCGAGCCCCCAGGAGGTTGGGGCAGCCTGGAGACACGTCAGAAAGTGATGTCCGGGGGCATCCATCCGGGCCTTTGCAGGGATTCCTGACTCTGCCTCTGCTCCTCGGTCACAGTGTTGTCACAGCTGGCAGAGCGGTCCTGCTGAATGAGGGAGGTCTGTCCCCACAGATGAGCCGTCACACGGGGACGGCCGCTTGTGGGCATGATGGGGCTCACGCCTGGCTGTGGCAGGTGCATGTGTCCCCAGGCCTCTCTGCATCCTGCTCCAGGTGCACATCAGGCAGGAGCCGGGAGTGTCCTTCTGCCCTCCTACGCCCTAGCCCACGAGGCACTGGGACGCTTCTGTATTGACTTGCTGCGGGGAGAGTGGATTGGGGCAAATGGAGTCGGGTGGCCAGGCCGGTGCCCCCGGATGGCAGTACTTCAGTAAGACTCGAAGCACGGGGACGTGGTGTGCGGATGGTGGCATGAGGTGGCTTGGGGAAGGGGTGTTCCGGTCAGAGGCAGCCTGTCCTGGCGCCAGGGCGCCCTGGAGGGCTGGATTCCAGGAGTGCCAGTGGGCATCTGCTGGGAGTCTGCCCTCCTCGTTGGGCCTGGAAGCAAGTGCTTGAGGAGCAAGTGCCGAGCTAGGTGTTGAGTGGGGCAGGGTAAGAGCAGCCAGGGCCTGGGCTTCCTGTCACCCTCCGTGTCTGCCAGGGCTCCCTGTCCTAATGCTGGGACGGGCACTGAGGGGCTTGTGGGGCATCCTGGTGGGCACGCTTTGACCTCTTCAGCCCATGCTCTTGGGGTACATTTGCCGCTCTCCCCAGAGTTGAGCAGAGCTGGCCTTGATGGGGGCCTGGCCAGGCCTGGGCTGTCTCTGCCACCGAGGAACCTGGTTTGGAGGCAGACAGGCCTGAGCCAGACCACAGCCATCCCCTGTAGCAGGCACCCCTGAGGAAGGAGCGCCATTCGGTTGAAGAACGCCTGTCTTGTGCGCTGAGGGCCTGCAGCTGAGGACCTCTCTCCAGATGGGGCCAGAGGGAGTCGACACCGGGGACCCTCCACACACACTGAGCTTTCCCTCCAGGCAGGTGGCCTGATGTGCTCTTACCAGCTCCCGGCAGGAGTGCCTGGTGTGCCTGGGGGCTGGGACGAGGGCTGGGACGGGGGCTGGGCGGGGGCTGGAACGGGGGCTGTCCGAGGCCGGGAACAGCCCAGCTGTGCACAGGCTTTTGACAGGAGCTGCTGGCTGAGTGCCACTGGGAGAGCAGGGCAACGGCTGCAGGGGCAGCATCCTGGGGCCATGGGCTGGAGCTGGCATCCTCACATAGTGACACAGGCCAGGATGTTCGAGGATTCTCACTGCCTGCCAGGGGGACCATGGCCTGGAGGGTTAAGGAGAGGGGGATGCTGGGTCTGCAGGCTCAGGCCGTGCTTGCCCTATCTCATGCTTGTCGGCCTGGGACCACCGGTTTTCTCGTTGGGCCTAGAGCAGTCCCAGGTGCAGCCCAGTAGGGAGACTGCCTCCTGCCCCTACGGTGGGTGTGGTGCTATTGCAAGAGGAGGAGAAAGCTTGGGGCCAGGCAAGATGGGGGTGGGGGTGGGGTGGGGGCTGACAGGGTCCCTGCCTTCATACTTCTCTCCACTAGGAGGTGAACGGGTCAGCTTGCTGTTGTAGATGGATGTGCTGACGTGGTGCAGAAGACCCTGGGAGGGATGGGGAGGGATGGGGAGGGTCCTGCCAGGGGAAGAGCCTGGAGAAGGCTGCCACTCACTCATCCACCCACCCACCCACCCATCCACCCACCCTCCATGCACTGTTCATTGTCTGTACATCCACCTGTTTATCACTTACGTGTTCTCCCGTCTGTCCTCCCCTCATCTGTTCTGTCGTGCGTCTATCTTCCATTCATGCTCTGTCCATCTGTGCTTTCTACCCTGCAGCCAGCCACCCCCCGCCCCACCTAGCAACAAGCATGCAGTGAGTACATCTGGTGCGGGGAAGTGTGCTGGCTCCCGTGGGCGCTGTGGGTGCTGCAGCTGTGTTACAGCTGTGAGGACAAGCAGCTACCTGGGTCCTCGTAAATAACCTGGAAAGGTACTCTGAGGTGGAGAAAGTGCGCAGAGGAGAGGGAAGTGGGGTAGTGTAGTGGAGAGCTGTGGGGAGGGTGGTCAGCCCGAGCCAGGCAGCTGGCATCTCCAAGGAGGTGACCTGTACACCGAGTTCCGCGTGAGGAGGAGAGAGGAGGGAAGTGCACCTCTGCAGGCGAAGGGGGTGGGAATGAGCTCTGCCTGGGGGGCGCCGGGGCGCAGGAGCAGAGAGGTCCTGTGTGGCAGGCATCCGGGAGGGCGGGACCAGGTGATGGGAGGGAGAGCCCAGTAGGGCCACAGGGAGGGGAAGGGGTGGTTCTGGCTGCCTGAGAGGAGGGACCTCGGACCTGCATGAATGTGCTCAGGGATGGGGCCAGGTGGGGCAGGGCTGTGTTGGGGGCCCCAGCGGTGTCCAGCAGGCCTGTAGGGGGCAGTAAGCCAGGAAGAGCTCGCAGTAAGGTCTTGAATGTGGGGTCAAGGAGTGGGGTCCTCATTCTCAGAGGTGGGCAGGGAACTCCTGGAAGATGCTTGTGCACAGGCCTGAAATGCGGACGGGCAGGTCCAGACACCACCCTGAGAGCCTGAGCCTGGCAGAGGTGGTGGTGGCGGGGACAGGGGTGAGGACGAGCGTTTCCCAGGCTGAGGGCCACTAAGGAGTCAGTGGGAAGTCCCCAGGCCCCTTTCTGCTTCCGTCTCCTGTCTCCCTCTTTCCCTGCTCCATCTTCCTGGCCCCAGGCCCTGGGCTAGGGGCTCCTGGGCAAGCCCCAGCCAACTGCCGGCTGCGGGCCACGCAAGCTTTCGTGAGTGCTGTGCGCTTGTGGGGTGCAGACCAGGGGCTGCGGGGCTCAGGCGGGGGGGCAGTGCCTCCCTGCAGCGGACAGGCGGCTTCCCGCCCAGACCACTGGCCCAGGTGGGGGCTGGCCCCGAGCCTGTAGGGGAGGGAGCTGACACGGTGGGCGCTGGCCGGGGAGGAGGGGTGGGGGGACGACGACAGAGACCCCGACTGGCCCAGGCGGTCCCTTGTCACCCCGCCGGCCGCCGCTGGCCAGCAGAGGGCGCACTCGCCCCTCTTATCTCTCCGTCCACCTCTTTCTGGTAATTGATTGCCTAATTTCCTCTTTATGTGAAAGAAAGCAGATATCAAGTAATTTGCAGCAATAACCTGCTAATGCTAGGCCAGTATCGAAACTCCCCTGTTCATTTCAAGTGGCAGATAAAACACTAATACATAATTATCCTTGCAAATTGGATTGTTTTAAATAACCAAAAGGCTGTGGCCAGGAGAGAGCGATCCCATCTCCCTGGAGTTCCTGTTCCCGTGTAATTGCCGCGCTCAATCAATTTCCCTGGCATTAGAAATTCCATCACAATCAACATTAAGCTTTATTCATTGTGATGGCTAAGAGCCGGGCCATTTCTCCTCTTTTTCTTAACTGGCAAAATTAATCAGGGAAAAGATTTTAAACATTTACCCGCGCGAAAGAGGTCAGCTCTGCCACTATATTGCTCAGCAGATAAGGGGGCTAATAAAAAGAAAATTGAATTACTAATGATCACCAGGAACAGAGTATATAAAACCTGGCAATCGCCGGTTCAGGAAAAGGGAGAATCAATTTTCTTGGGACAAGGTGCGCTCATTTTTTATTTTGGCGCATATTATCAGCAATTTAATTTGAGAGCGCATAAACAGGAGGAAACAGTTAGGGAATAATGAGCCCGGAGGTGTAAAGTGCCGCAGGATATATGCTGTACACAATTTATTTGGCACAACAGATAATCGCTTTAATTGAATTCAAAACTGCATTGTTCAGCAGCCGTGTGGCCGCTGGTGCCTTGCGCCTTGGGGACCGAGCATTATGAAGATCCAGCCTGACTCCTCCTCCTGCTTTCCCGCCTCTGCCTCCCCTCCCCAGCTCCCCTGCTCGCAGACCCTCCTGCCCAGCTCACCTACAGTCAGACTTTGGTTGGGGGGTGAGGCAGCTGGCCTCATCACTACCCCCCCTCCCCGCCTCTGCCTCTAGCCTGCCTCCCTTCGCTTTATCTCCTGGTGATGAGTCTGTTGGCAGCCGGGGGGATTGAGGGATGATACCCAAGAAAGGGCCCAGTGGAGCCTCGTTTGCTGAGGACTGTTGGGGGGTCTATCACATTTTGGCAGCACGGCACAGAGACCCTGCTTGACCTGTCGCAGGATGGACAGACACTGCAGAAAGCAGAGAGAAGAAAACCGTTTACAGACCTCAGGAATGGTTTCCGATTTCCCACCCATGTAATTGTGGCAATTAGCGATCCCAGCTTTGGTGTTTACAGCACACAGGGCTCACGTGGGCTCTTGCTCCACCATGGGGCCAGCTCGGCTTGTCTCTGTCCACGCTGGGCCCAGTGCCATGACTCGGGCCACCTGAGGCGGCAGGCTTGATGCGTGCCACCGAGCGTGGCTTCAGAGTGGGTACTTCCTGGCCCACACACACCTGTGCCCTAGGCCAGTATGCTCCAGAGTGGCCACAGGTCACGAGGTTCCCTCCAACCACCTGGCAATGTTGGCTTTTGTGTGCCACGGAGAAGCCATGGGTGGGCAGGTGTCACCTCCCAGAAGTCCCTTAGGTAGGAGGGTCCCTCTGGCTCACTTGCCCAGCACGGTGGGAGCCCTCCTTCCTCCCCTTGGGTCTGGGTCCTTGCGCAGAAGAGCGGCTAGTGTGGTGGGGGAGAGCGTGGGCCTGGGTGGTTGCTCAGGGCTGCAGGGGCAAGACCACAGGTGATGGGAAGAGCCCAGTTCTCAGTGGCCTCGGGCACATCGAGGGTTACCGAGGCTTTCACAGGAGCCAGGCCTTGCACCACCACTTTACCTTGGGTGAGCTTGCCACCCATCCCTCAGGCCCCCATCTTGGCCATGTGGTCTTGAGAAACTGCTGTCACCAATGTGCAGACCAGAAGTGGAGTGTCCACTCCCCCAAAAGGCAGCTGTGGTCTAAGACCCTTCTCTGGATCTTGCCAGGTCTTCACCATGCAGCCCCCACTGACAGTCCCCGTCCCCTGGTGGTGGCGTCCAGCGGGAAGCACCTCTGGCTGGGATGGCCCAGTGTTGGGCGGGCCACCTGCCACTCCAGCCAGAAGTGGGACCCCTAAGGGGCACCTGGGTGGCTCGGTTAAACGTCCGACTCTTGATTTCGGCTCAGGTCATGATCTTGGGGTCATGGGATTGAGCCCCACATTGGGCCATGAACTTAGTACTATGTCTGCCTGGGATTCTCTCTCTCTCTGCTTCTCCCCCCAGCGCCTGTATGCACCTGCTCATTTTCTCTTCTTTGAAATAATTCTTTTAAAGGTTTTATTTGTTTGAGACAGACAGAGAGCGCACAAGCAGGGGAAGGAGGCTGAGGGCGAGAGAGAAGCAGACTCCCAGCTGACTCCCTGCTGACTCGGGGCTTGATCCCAGGACCCCAAGGTTGTGACCTGAGCCGCAGGCAGACGCTTCAACTGAGCCACCCAGGAGCCCCTAAATAAAATTTTTTTTTTTTAATTTTTATTTATCTATGATAGTCACAGAGAGAGAGAGAGAGGCAGAGACATAGGCAGAGGGAGAAGCAGGCTCCATGCACCGGGAGCCCGACGTGGGATTCGATCCCGGGTCTCCAGGATCGCGCCCTGGGCCAAAGGCAGGCGCCAAACCGCTGCGCCACCCAGGGATCCCTAAATAAAATATTTTTAAAAAAGAAGTGGGACACGCATTTCCTGTGTCCCAAGTTTGTACAAGGAAGTGCTCAGGGAGTTGTCCCCATGAGAGCTCCCAAGGGCCCTCCCGGCCCCTCCCCTAGCACTCACGAAGCCCCTTGGGTGGCCCTTGTACCTTCCCCCTCACCGCAGAGGGGGCCACAGGGCTTGCTCAGCGGTGGATCTCTCCATCTCCCCGGGTCCCCATGGGCTGTCTTGCTCCTTGCCCACCCCCTCCTGGCTCCTTGGGGGCTGAGTGTCCCTGGCCCACTGTCCGGGGCTTGAAGGGCCTGCCTTGGGGCTGTGCCCGTGCTTCTGGAGAGGTCAGCGCGGGCCTTGTCAGACTCCTGGGCATCAGACATCCAGATGGGCTCACTTTGTGTGGGGCACTTGTGGGGTTCTTGTGGAGCAGGTGGCAGCTTGGAGGGCTCAGGCCACACCCACTGCTGCTTCTCTCCTCAAACAGCTGCCAGGGGAGCCTTCCTCCTCTGAAGGCTCTGGTGCCTGGAAGGGTCCAGCTCTCCCCACCTGCTGGGCCCTACCCCCTCCGGCCAGGGCGCCCAGTGACGGGGCAGGGGGTGAGCCAGGCAGCAGCATGGCAGCAGTACCCCTGCTTGGGCCGGGCTGTGTGGCCGCTGCTGGCCTCAAGGCTGCGGGCAGGCCGGGGGGCACGGGGAGCAGAGCCTCCTTACCCTGAGCCTCCATGGGAGGGAGGCACGTTCTCACCCCTGGTGCCCACGGGGTGCGTTGGGGTGATTGGCAGCAGAGGGGTCGCCGGCTTAGGGTGGCTGCACCCCCACCCTGCAGTGCAGCCGGGAGCTGGCTGGACCCTCTGAGCTGACCCTCACGGAGTGCAGGCTGGCGGGTGGCACTCAGACTCGAGCACCCGGAGCAAAGAAGCCTGGGGGGGAGGGGCACTGTGTGTCCAGGGCCAGCCTCTGGGGCGTGACACGGTGCTGGCCTCTTGGACCTTCTGTGGTGCTGGCTAGCTCTCCTCTACCGAGTTAGCCCGAGGCCACCCGTTCTAGCCTCGTGGGACCGGTGGGGGGGGGGACCTGTTGACATCAGGGATGCCTCTCAGGCCCTATGTGACAGGTGGGGATGCTTGGCAGTTCTGGCCAAGCCCCAGGAGGGCCCTGACTCCCACCCCATCGCCGAGAGGAGGATGCAGACAGGCTCCCTGTGTCATGGCATGGGGCCGGGGGGCCGGGGGAGGCCAGGGAGGGCCGGGGCTAGGTGGCTTCTGTCCCACTGAGTGCTGGGAAGCCAGCGAGCGTGTTGGGATCTTGCTGAGGGGCCCAGGTGAGGAGCCTCGCTGGCTTCCCGTTTCCACATGTGTAGTGGGGCCGAGGGCCGTTCAGGGGGCCACTGTGCTGGCCGCAGGAGCCGGGTGCTCAGGGCCTTGGGGCGGCCACGGAGGGACCCGCATGCGTGGGGTGACTCGCTGCCCCGCGGGGGGGTGGCTCGGTCTCACCGGGGCAAATGCAAAGAGCAGTTAAATCCGCGGTCCTGCTTTCATAGGGGAAGAGAAAGTGCTGAACTAGGCGCCGCGGAGTGGGCCACAGGGATCCCCGAGCCTCGTGGGAATCAGCAGCCGCGTCTGAGGCCTGGACTGGGCTTGTCGTGGCTGCGGGAATTCATTAGTTCCCGGGAGCCGGTGAGCATGTGGCCTGCGCGGGGCCCCCCAGGCAGTTTCGGAGCCTCTAGGGAGGTCATGACCCCCCCAGAGCTGGGACTCCCCGATGGGGCCATGGAGCTGAAGCCTGCCTGGCTGGGGAAGGGGGGTGTGTCCTCGGGACGGCTGGAGCTCGTGTCCCGGGGGAGCGGGAACCCCCGCCGGTGGGCCTGGGTCTCTGGGTTGGGGCCAGCTAGGGCTGCTCCTGCTGTCTGATGACCGGGATGTGCTGAGGCTGGTCTGCCCCTAAGTCCCGGCCTCCTTGCTTGCTGAGCCCAGCCTGGTTTGAGAATCCCTCTCAGCCTGGGGGGCACCCCGGGGCCTGCCTGTCAGCGGGCGCTGGGCTGCAGGACGGTGGCTCTGCCCTACTGTCCCAGGCCCCCAGCTGCCACCCCAAGGCTCAGCCGTTCCTCCCGGTCCCGGTGCTCTTCTTGCCTGCCCTTTAGGTGGTCTGTCCTGCCAGCTTCCCTGGGTCTAACCCCTCCCACCTCTGGGGAAGGGAGCCAGCCTCAGAGCCATCCGGTGAGAGGGCCTGGGTTCGCCTACCTCCTAGAGGTGGGGGTACAGCCTTTTAGGTCTCCGGAGGGTTGGCACCTTCTCTCCACAGTGGTCACAGTGGTGCTGGGCACCCTCTCCAGGCCCTGGGGTCCATTCCTCCTCCTGGGCCCCTACCTCCTCCATCCCCCCTTGCCGGGGCACCTGCAGTGGCTCCGGGCCCTCCGTGTGCTCTGTGCTGGGGGATCCACGCAGGGCAGGGCCCCACGTGGATGTGCGTCCCCATCAGGGGGCCCCCGTGTTCCCACCTGACCTCAGGTTCCCAGCTTCCCGTGCTGGGCGTCTGCTGGCATGCTGGGGCGAGGCCCTAGCGGGAAGGAGGTGCTGGTTCCCTTCGGTGTCTCCTGCTGAGTGCTGGGCTGGCGGGACAGGAGCAGGGGCGGGGCAGGGAAGGGAAGGCCTGTGGGAGGGCACACAGCTCAGCCAGTGCCTCCTGACCGCCGTGGGGCCGTTGTCCTCCTGCTGCTTGTTCCTCTCTGTGCCGTGTCTGCCCCCAGCAAATGAATGTCCCTGTCACCGGGCCCTAAGCACTGCTAGGCACGTGGCCCGGTAAGGCCCCAGCAGCATGGGGTAAAAAGGAGTGACGACAGCCCAGATGGGACTCTGGCCGAGAGAAGACGGAGGGACTGGCCAGCTGGTAGGGAGCCTGGGAGGGGGCACCTGGCTGGGCAGGGCTTCCCGAGGGCTAGAGGTGAGAGGAGCCCGGGGCACCGGGGGCACTCTGTGCAGAGGGCATGGTGCGTGCCCAGGGCAGGGGGCAGAGCTGTCGCATGCTGCTGCCCCCCCCCCCCAGCCCTGGGAAGGCTGGCTTCAAGGCGTTAGTCCCTTGGGCTTCGTCAGCCCTGTTAGCGATTTTCTGCTCTGCCTCTGCCATCAGGCTGCCAGGCCCCTTTTACGTGGGTGGCTGTGCCCAGCACAGACTGGAGCTGTCCTGGGCACGGGGCTCGCGGGGAGGCTCCCCAGGGAGGGGAAAAGAGCCGAGAGAAGTTTGCTGGGTGACTGCTGTCTACGGTGAGCCCCGGGTGACCCAACTCCCAGAGGCAGAAAGTGAGGCTGGGGAGACACTGGGCCCCCCTCTGCGGGCAGCGGTCTGCATCAGTCTGTGCCCCACTCTGTGGCCTGCAAGCCACACCCCCAGGATGGGCCAACCCTCTGGGCTCCATGCCAGCTGCGGAGAGAACGCTGGGCAGCCCCACCAAGGCAGGCCAGGCCGGAGGAGGCCAGCAGTCCCAGGTGGGGATGGAGGCCCAGGGCTGCTGCACCCAGCTGAGTCCAGCCAGGCGAGGAGGTGGGCTGGGAGACGGGGTGGGGGACGGCCCCCCAGCCCCGCTCTTGTCTGCTGGCCCCACCTTGGGTCCTTGGTAAGAATCTGGTGCAGGCAGATGGCCAGGCTGCCGCCGTGCCTGTGTCCCGAGTGCTGGAATCCCAGTGCAGTGTCCAGGACACAGCGGGCACGCTGCTTGGTGCGGGCAGAGGCTCTCGGGCTGGGTGGCACCGGTGGGGCCTGGGCACCTCCCAGTGCCTCCTTTGTCCTGTGCTCATAGGGGCCGATGGCAGACCCCTGGCTCTGGGACTGAGGTGCCAGAGGAGCACTGTCCCCTCGGGGCTGATGAGGTCCACAAGAGCTGCCTGGGAGCGGGGGGCTCCTGAGGCCTGAGCGTTGGGGGTGGAATGCTTTCCTGCTGAAGACAGCTGGGTGAAGGAGAGGACACACGGAGGGACACGCTGTCCCCAGGCGGGGCCCTTGGTCCAGGCCTCTGGAGAGGGACTGGAGCTGAGCGCGGTAGGACACAGTGGCCCTGTGGTCTGTCCCTCTTCTGTGGGCTCTGCAGCCAGAGGGTTGTGTCTTTGGGGCCTGGCTCCATGGGAGAGGCAAGGCGAGGGGGCGGTTGCTCCCAGGGACCTGCTCGGACAGCCCTCTCCCCTGCACACCTCGGCCGGGACCTGTGTGCCCCTGGCAGCGAGTGACACGCTGGACTCTACCTGTGAGACTCTGAGAGCCAGTGGTGTGGCCCCGGGTCAGGCCCGAGGGCCCTCCGCGGTTCCTCTGCTTGGCGCGGGGGGGGCTCGGAGCGGCCAAGGTGGGCGTCTGGCAAGGGAGGTCTGGAGACGTGTCTCTCCTTTGGAGTTCTCTGTCCCGGACTCTCCTGGGCCCTCGTGTTGTAGAGGGGAAGGTGCCGCGCGGGGCTGTCGTCGGGACCGGCCGGGCTGCGTCCCCATGCCTCTTGTCCCCTGGGCTGTGAGGGGCGGGGGGGGGCAGCGGCCGCAGAGCCCCCCCACCCCGCTGGCTGCGGGGCGCTGGGCCTGGCTGGGTGAATGCCCTCCCCCGGGCGCCCTGAGAGCGAGCCCCGAGGGCCGGCGGTGGGGAGCAGAGGCTGGGGCGAAGGCCCCAGGTTCCTTGGGGGCGGGCCGTGCTAGGCTGCGTTCTCCTAGGCAGCCTTGTCCCGCCAGTGAATTATTCGTGTTTTCCTCCGCATTTTTCCTCTGTTGTGACCCTGGGTTTTGTAGAAGGGCCTTGCGCTTCTGACCCGTGAGGCCTTGGAAGTGCTTCGTAGGCGCTGCCGGCCAGCTTCACGCGCCCCGTGCCGCGTGTGGGATTCGGCGGTGCAGCTGCCCTGCGGGGCTCCCCGGGGCTCCCGGCGCTCAGGCCGGCAGCAGGGGCCTTCCCGGAGCCGGGGGAGCCGGGGGGAGCCGGGGGGAGCCGGGCAGCCGCGTGCACGCCTTCCTCCGCGCCGGCCCGCCGGGCCTCTAGCGGTCAGTTCTGCGTTAAATGTTTTGAGGCCACTTAACTGAGGGCAGCCGGTTCAGAACTGTGGTATCTCCCGGTGGATGGAATCTTTTAAGGTCATGAAATGTTCTTTTTTATGTCCGGTGCTGCTTCTCGCCCTTACAGGGCTATTTTCTCCGATGCAAGTCTAGCCACAGCGGCTTTGCTGGAGCCAGTGGTGTAAAACGTGTGCGAACACAGCCGCGCGTGTGTGTGACACGCGTGCTCCTGAGTGTTGTATGTGCAGTTGCGTGTTTACTTCAGCTTCTCTATTATGTTTAGGTGTTTTTTGTGTGCAGCAAATAGTTTTAATTGCAGTCTGAAATTGTTGTAAAGAAAGATTTAGTGCGCTCACGCTCGCCATAATCCCCTACTTTGGTTTAAACGTCCTGTCTTCCTATAGGCTTTTTCTTTGTTCCACTCTTGTGCTCTTTTCTCTATTTCTTCTTGTTCTTTTTTTTTTTTTTTTTAAGATTTAAAAAAATCTTATTTGTTTTTTAAGATTTTATTTATTTATTCATGAGAGACACACACAGAGAGAGAGGCAGAGACACAGGCAGAGGGAGAAGCAGGCTCCATGCAGGAAGCCCGACGTGGGACTCGATCCCGGGACTCCAGGATCACGCCCTGGGCTGAAGCCAGGCGCTCAACTGCTGAGCCACCAAGGGATCCCCTTCTTCTGTTTTTTTTTTTTTTTTTTTTTTAAGCAGGCCCCACCGCTAGCGAGGGTGAGGCCACCTCACAGTGCTGAGATGGAGACCTGAGCTGAGATCAAGAGCTGCGCACTTAACGGCCTGAGACACCCAGGAGCCCCTCTGTCGTTGTTCCTTTAGGTGCCTTTTTTTTTTTTTTAGGTGCCTTTTTTAAATTCCGTTTTCCCCTCAGCTGGCTTACTATATGTTCTTTTATTCTTTTCTCAGTGGTCTCCCCAGAGGTTATAATGTGCGTTTTGTACTTACCGTTCTTGATACGGAGAGAGTTACCCTGTGGTTGCTGCCCAGGTAGCATGAGCTGCTTGGAGCACTGAGCTCTGTCCCCCCTCCCGCGTTCTGTGCTGTACCTGTCGTGGTCCTAATTCTCCCTCTGCCGCAGACTCCATGAGACAGTTCACACAGTCAGCATTTGCTCACATTTACCTGTGCATCTTTTCTGCCTTTTCTCTTTTTTTTTTTCTGATTAAAGAACACCTCTTAACGTTTTCTTAAAAATTGCAGGTCTGCTGAGGACCTTTTCTCATCATAGGTGTTGGTCTGAACAGTCCTGGTTTTTGCCTTCATCCCCGAATGGTTTTCATGGGTGGAAAGCCTCGGGGCTGGCGGGTTCCCTTGCAGGCGGCCCAGGTGGGCGGGCCTCCCTTCGCCCGTGGCGCGGCGCTTCCCCTCTGGCTGTGCCGGCGCCTGCTGCGCCGTGCTCGGTGCTCTTGTTAGGGCCCCGCTTGGGCTTTGTGGTATTTCTTGAATCTGTGGCCTGATGCTTTTCATCAGTTTGGGAAAGCTCAACCATCATTCCTTCAGTACTGCTTTGACTCCATTCTTGCTTTCTGGGGCCTCAGCGACCATTCTGTTAAACCTCTTCACTGTGTTCTGTGTTTCCTACGTTCTTTTCTGTATCTGTCATGGTTTTTTTCTGTCCACACATTAATCTCCATGGTTTCTTCTCACTCATTTTCTAGGTTGCTAGTTGTCCATTCAGCTTTGTGTCATCTGCTGTTAAATCCATCTGTCGAGGATTGTTTGGTTTCAGTTATTTGTAAATTCTAAAGTTTCCATTTGTTTTATTTATTTATCTCATTTAACTTAATTATTCTTTTTAAAGATTTTATTTATTCATTTGACACAGGGAGAGAGCACAAGCAGGGGAGAAGCAGGCTGCCCCACTGAGCAGGGGGCCTGGTGCAGGGCTCCATCCCAGGACCCTGAGATCATGAAGGCAGACGCTTCACCGACGCTTCACCCAGGCACCCCTCCATTTGTCTTTTTTATTTTATTTTTTTTATTTTTATTTTTTTAATTTTTTATTTATTTATGTATGATAGTCACAGAGAGAGAGAGAGGCAGAGACACAGGCAGAGGGAGAAACAGGCTCCATGCACCGGGAGCCCGATGTGGGACCCGATCCCAGGTCTCCAGGATCGCGCCCTGGGCCAAAGGCAGGCGCCAAACCGCGGCGCCACCCAGGGATCCCTCCATTTGTCTTTTTTAAATTGTATCTAGGTCTCTGCCAAAATTTGCAATCTTGTTCTCAAGCCCTGGAACATATTAATCATATTTAAAGGCCATTTTTGTTTGTTTGTTTGTTTGTTCTTCTTTTAAGTGAACACTACACCCAATGTGGGGCTCAAGCTCATGACCCCAAGATTAAGAGTCATGTGCTCCACCGACTGAGCCTGCCGGGCGCCCCGGTCTGGTAATTTTGTATTGAGTGGTAGGATTGTGTGTGGAGTTGTGAGATAATTCAAGGATGGATGATGTTATCTTTCCCCAGACAAGATGTGGGGCCCTGCAGGGTGGTAGACGTGCAGAGTTCTGGGTGGTGTGGGGAGTGCATGTCCAGGAGTGAGAACAGGCTGCCTGCCAGTGGGCTGTGTCCTGCCTGGGGAGGGGCTATGTGCTGGGCCTGGGGCAGGCGTGTGGGTCCCTCGGCGGGGGGCTGCTGGCCCCAGCTCCCTTTGGACAGCACTGCCTGGGCTGCTTACTCTGCCAGCGGGAGGAGGGGTGCAGGGGGGGCATTGGGAGCCCACTTTCCCAGCTGCAGGATGAGTGCACTGGGCTGCCCTTCCCGTGGCCAGTGTGTGATTGGCTGGGAGGAAGGATGACTGTCATCTTCCTGGTGACCTGCATACTGGGGACCGCAGTGGTTCACTCACCTGTGGCCCCTGAGAAGTCTGGGGGTAGTGTGGACAGGGCAGCCTGTGGTCCTCCTGGATGGTGGCCTCCCTCTGGTAGGCTTCTCCTGGCCCCAGCTCCAATAGCCTTGCCCTGTGAGGATTGGAGCCTGTGTGGCGGAGGCGGGCATGCCTGGTATACAGCGCGGGCCATGGGGGCCAGGTGAGGAGCCTGAGGGCACACGCTGCCCAGGGTGGGCACTGAGTGGCTGAGTGGGCTTGAGTGACAGCTGGGGGGGTGCTTGTGCCAGCAGGCCCCGGGGGACAGTCCAGGAGTGTCTTGGGCCTCTCAGAGCGGCTCTGGGGCAGGGGGCCTCTGGCTCCCTCCCAGGACCTGACCTGAGCTGACTCCTTTTTGCCTGACCGACCTGACTCCTCTTTGCCTGGGAGGGGTGCTCTGTGGGAACGGGAGGGCCAGAAGGGTGGAGGGCTTCTCCCTGTGGGGGTGGGGGGCTAGGGTGGGCCTCAGATTTTCTGAGCAGCTGGCCCTGCTCTCATAGCCCTCAGTGGCCAGAGCTGCTGGTGGCTGGGAGAGCGGGGGTCTGGGGACACTATACCTCTGCACCGGGGGCCCCACTTCTTGTGGGGAGCTCTGGGACACCAAGGCGGGAAAGGCACTTTGCCAGGGGCTGGCGGGTAGGTTGGCAGGTGCTGGTGCTCTCCTTGGAGACACCAGGGCGCTGTCCCTGCAGTTGGCCCCACTGCCCGTGTCCTCACAGGACTGTGTTGACACAGGTGGAGACCCTCATGATGGGCATGAGGCTAGGCCTCCCTTCCCCCGGGGCCTGAGCTGAGATCTCTTGTTTCTGTCCAGCTGGGTCCTGCAGGTGGCTATGCTGAGGGAGGGAGACCTGGGGTGTCAGGGCGAGGTCGTGTGTCCTCCTTCAGCTGTCAGAGCTTCTAGACAGATCGTGTGACCCTGGAAACAGTGCCTGTGTCCACGGGGCCCCCTTTCCTTGTGGCCTTCCTGCTTTCTCATCCCCATTCTTGGGTCCTTGGGAGGTGACAGCAGCTTCCCCCAAGACCCGTTGACAGCGACCCGGTCACGGGTAGGGGCCGCTGCTCGCGGCTGCCGGCACCCCTGGGGGCGGTGGCGGGCAGGGTGTTTTCCAGGTGGAGCCCGGGCTGGAGGGGGCAGGCCGCGGGGGCCTCTCTGGAGCCGCCAGGGGTCACCCTTGTGGCCTGGGGCTCTTCGAGCTCACACAGGTAGCTTTTGAGTGACAAGCTTTGGTGTGACTGCACAGAATGAATGGAATTTGCAAAGGAAACGTCTCGCCGTGCGCGGCGACCGTAAATCCCGCGGCCTCTCGTCGTTAAGTGCCCGGTTATTTGTTGGTTTGCCTGAGCGTCTCCCGGGCCTGGCGGGTAGGAGTCCTGGCCTCGGGGAAACCCCGGGCTCTGGGCCCTTCTGGGGTCCCTGGCACACTCGCCCCCTCCCAGCTCATCCAGGTTCTGGGGTGTGGAAGGGATGGAAGAGGGGTGCCGGCCCTTCTGCGTGCCCTGCCCGTCTGCGCACGGGGAGCGGCCGAGCGCCCCGCGCCCCAGCTCTCACGGGCCGTTTGTTGTCATTCTGCGGGGCTCTGCACTTTCTAAATTAATTCTGGAGCTGTTGTGCTTCCTTCTCGCTGCGTCTTCTGAGCCGCGCGGATCCGTGATGGGCTCTGGCAGCTTCTCTCCTAATTGCCCTTTCCGCATCAGCGGTGGAGCGAGGCGGCGGGGAGCGCGTCTCAGTGGTGCGAGCTGTCCCAGGGCCACCACCCTGCGCCGGGCCTGGATGCGGTGACCGCGCGACAGCAAAGGGCCTGCTTGGGCTGGGCAGGGCCGTGGCTCCCCCCACCCCGCCTCTGGGGCCCCGTGCGCCACGGGACGCGAACCACCATCCACGCAGGGCTTTGGGGCCCGCGGGAGCCTTTTGGGCCAAGACCTCTGGGAGGGCGGAGGAGGCCGCTTTCAGGTGCCGCCGCCGCTACGCTGGCAGGCTGCCTGAGGGCTCCCGTGTGCCTGCCAGGCCCCGGACTGTCGTGGGCAGGGGCAGTGCGCCAGATGGGTTGCGGGGCCGGGCCCAGGACACCAAGTCACCCTTGGCTTTGCCTGCCAGCACCGGGGCTGCTGAGTGGCCCGTGGGCAGCAGTGGGAAATGCCAGAGTGACCAGGTGACCCGATTTTGGTCCCCAGTCCCTTCTGCAGGGCCGTGCCCCCGCCTGGCTCCGGGGAGCAGAGGCCTGGTCCTAGGTCACCTCTGGCCAGGGCACAAGCCTGCTGCCAGGCCTGCCCCCCACAGTGTTTGGAATAGAAGGGACTACGGTTCCTGCCTTGGTGCCATCTGCCTGCACCGTGTGGCCGTTGTCCCTAGAGACTCAGGAGCAGTGGACAAGACGATGCTGGCCTGGGCTGGGCGTTCGCTCAGTGACCAAAGGGCAGTAAGTTAGCAGTGAGCCAGAGGAGGTAGGACTTTAGTCAGAGAGAGGCTCCTGTGGGCGCCCGTGAGGCGCGGTGTGCCGCGTCTGTAAGGGACGGGGCGCTGTGAGCCCTAGAGACTCTGCAGGGCTTTGGGCTCTGCTGAGACCGAGCTCATTAAGTTTTATTTCAGGTTTTATATGTCCCTCTGCCCTGCCCCGCCCCGGGAAGGCTGGCCGGGGAGCGGTGGGCAGGGGCATGTGGTTGTGCCCCAGGGCGGGTTCTCTCCAGGCCAACCCTCTCCTCGGGTCCCTCCACCCGGGACCTGCGACCGCAGCTCAGAACTGCAGGGCCGTGGCTGCCACTGGTCAGTGTGCTGTGGCTGCGCACCTGCTGCCCTCCCCTCCTCCCAGGCCAGCTGTTTGCCGCTGAAGCTGAGAGCCTGCCCCTCCCTCGTGGGACTGTGGCTGGGGGTAGGGGCAGTGTGGTCGTAGGCCTGGTGGCTGGGCAGCCGCTTCCTCTCGGGTGGGGGGCATCCGGAGGAGATCGCAGGATAGGAGGATGGGACAGGGAGTGTGAGGCGACGGGGGAGCAGGCCCCGGCTCCACCCAGGGATGCCCACCCGCACGAGGCAGCAGGCCCACCCGATCCAGCTGGGGCTCTGCACCTGCTGCCTCCCCTCCCCATCCCAGGGGGTGTGGTGCTGGCCAGCAGGGCCTGGGGTGTCTGGGGGACGGGGCTTACCTCACTGTGTGAGGAAACGTGGAAGGACAGGCTTGGGGCATCGGAAAACCCCCACTCTCCAGACCGCGGAAGACTGAGTGAGGGACGCTTGCTGTGTGTCTGTGCATCACGTGGGGGGCAGGGACAGGCCCTGGGCCCTTCCAGCGCCCCGTAGGTCTGGGGCAGTTCAGAAGAGCGCTCATGTCCCGGCTGTCCCGTCACTGCTCCGTGTGCGCCCTCGTGGGCGTCTGGAATGTTGGCAGGGGTGTGGGCCGGACCGCACAGGGGTGGGGCCCCGGGGACTGATCCACACCGGCGTATCCACACCGGCGTGCCAGCGCGGCACGGTGGGCTGCGGCGCGGGGACTGTCCTGCTGCCGTCTCCCGGTTCTGGGGCTGGCTGCTCCTGGCTGCCTGGTCCACAGCCTGGCCGCGGGTGTGTGCCCACCTGTGTGCGAGTGCAGGAGGCCGTGGGGACCCTTAGGGGGCCTGTTTGGGGGGCAGTGTGTGGTGGGGCTTCCTGTGAGGTGGTCTGAGAGCAGCCCCTGAGGGCCGATGGGCCTTGGCCGCTGCCTGCCCTGCCACCCACCCTGCCCTGGTGGGCCCTGCGCCCTCGGCCCCTCCTCCGCCCTCCCCCGTCCTTCCCTCTTCTGGCCCCCTTCCCCTTCCTGCTCCCCCCTCCTTCCCACCCACAGAGGGCTGAGGCCTCTGTCTTTAGGGGGAACCTCCTCAAGCTGCCCCGGCCCTTACGTTGGCTCTTCACGGCCTCTGCTGGCCGTGTGCTCGGGGGCATCACTGAGACAGGTGCTGCTGATGGCTCGGGGGCTTTCTGCCCTGTGCTGTGGCCTGAGGGCCCCCGGGAGAGGGGGGCCACCTGCCAGGCTGGTAGCACCAGCGCCGGTCCCACTCAGACCAGCTGTGTCCCCAGCTCCGCCCCTGTGGTCCCGTCCTGGCCAGGTCCCCGTCACCCCTGCTGTCCCCACCCTGCTGGGCAGTCCCTCTGTGCACGTGGAAGCATGAGCCAGCTCGTACATGCCTCCCTGAAGCTATGACGGAGCTAGAGCCCTGTGGGAGGTGTGTGTCCCACACTGCTGTCCCCGCTGCCTCGGCAGGCTGTCTCTGCCCTGTGGCAGCCACGACCGACTCCCAAGGAGCACGCAGCATGAGGGAGGCCGGGGCCCACCCAGGGTCTGGACGCTCCTCCCCGTGGCCCACACGCTGCTCCTGCCATAGCCCGACCCTGTGGCCACCAGAAAGGCAGTGTCCCAGCGGGAAACCAGCGGTCGCCAGGAGAGAGTCCTGGGTTTTGTGAGGGGGACACATGGTTTTCTGTGACGACTGCTGCTTTTTATAGAGGGGTTATTTCCAGGCTCCCTGGCAAGCATCCCTCTTCAGCCCTGACTCGGAGGAAGCAGTGGGCAGGGACCCAGGGAAGGCCTGGCTGTGGTGAGCGGGGCGCTGTGCCCTTGCAAGAGGCCGTGGGCTACCTTGGGAGCTGGGACCACAGGCCACAGCAGCTGCCCAGCTCCCGGGGACTCTGGCCAGGCCTCGCCCAGGTGAAGGCAGGCTGCGTGGTGGCCGTCACAAGCTGCAGGTCTCTGGGACAGCCGAAGCCAAGTGCCTGTCGTAACCCGTGGGGCCCTACTGCCCACCCCGGGGGAGCTTCCCTTCTGTGTGCTCCCATCCCTGTGAGAACAGGGTGTCAGCAGGGAGGAGGCAGGGCCGTGTGGGCCCTCTATCCCGTGGGCAGTGTGGCTCCACTGCCTCGCTGTCGGCCTCAGGGTCCGCTCCCACGGGGAGGACGGGGTGTGGTCCATGCCCTGCCTGCCCCCTGAGCCAGCATCGGTGTCAAGCCTGCACCTGGGACAGGGAACTGGCCTGTTCCACATGTGTCACGGCTCAGGCGGTGGGCTTGTCTGTTTGGGAGTGGTGGGCCCTTCGCTGATGTCCCCGGGCAGCAGCCACCAGGACCGGGTAGGTGGGCCTCTGTTTCGTGGGCCAGGCTCTGTCCCCTTGGCTGGTCCAGCCCAGCTCAAGTGCTGGCCCTGGTGCTCTTGGTGAGAGTCTCCCTGAGGGACTTGGGAGCCCCCAAGTGGCTCCCCAGAGCCTCAGGTCTCCTGGGGTCTCAGCCTGGCTGAGCATTCCTGGCCCTGGGTGGCCAGACCCGGAAATAGAAGGGGGTGCACAGATGACAGAGGACTGGCATCCCTGGCAAGGGATGTGTGAGGGCAGAGAGCACACACTAGCAGGCCCAGCTTGGGGTTAGGTGTTGGCCGACACCTGGTCCCACCTTGGCAGGGCTGTGGCCTTGGGCCGCTGCACTGGGCACGTGGGCCCCAGCCATGGCATAGGCAGGAGGCCTGGGGGTGATACCTGGGCCTGCTCCAGGGCCTCTGCTGCTGGGCTGGCTCCGAGTCCTGTCCCTGGGCAGGTGTAGGGAACCTGGCTGAGTGAAGCCTGTGGGGAGCGTGCCGGGGCCACCTCTGTGTTTACCTGCACAAGGGTCCTCGCGGGCAGCCCCCAGCTCTGTGCTTGGTCCCACCTGGGTCACCGGGAGGACAGGCCACCAGCACTGGGCTGGCCAGGTGGGGAGACCTGCAGTGGGCTGGAGGGAGAACTCCAGCATCAGGCTGGCATCAGGCTGGGCTACAGGTACTGCCACTGCCCCTTCTGATGTGTGTCCTGGGGGCCCCTCCTGTCCTGGCCACTTGATCCATGTGGCTAGTACATGGACCTCAGGCCGCAGAGGCAGGGGCTGTGGGGTGAGCTGGCCTGGCTCAGCGTCTGGCTGTGGGTGACTGGCCCTGCATTTCCTGGGCAGAAGCGAATCCAGTGAGCGGGCCAGTGGCTCCGGGGGCTCCGTGGTGCTGGACCTGGAGGCTACACGCAGCCGGAGCAGTGGGCTGGCCTCAGGAGGGTTTGAGGGGTCCCCAGGGCCACTGAGGTCAGGGCTGGGCTCTGAGCATGGGAGGGCGCAGGCCTGTCCTGGCCCCGAGGGCTGAGGGGAGGAGGGGCACAGGGGGCCCTGGTGATGAACTCTGCCTTTGTGAGGTTGGAACCGAGCCCCAGGACCCAGCATGCACTGTGGCGGGTTCTTGAGCTCCGATGGGTGCTGCTGCTCCCTGACGCGCGTATGCTTGCCGCCACGTGTGGAGCCCTGAGGTGCTTGTGTTGACGCGTCTGCACACTCCCCACATGGGGGCTTGGGGCCTGGGGGCCTGCCGAGCCCGAGAGGGGCCTGCCCTTGGTCCTATGCAGGAGGTGGATTCGAAGTGCTGGAGAGAGTGACGGTGGACAGGTGAAGGGATACCCAGTCCCAGGACGTCCTGTCCTTGCTGTTCTGGCCAAGGTCAGATGGGGCGCTGCGGGGACGGAGGAACGTGGCCCCGAGCTGCCTGGGTCCGTGCCAGGGCGGGTACCGCTCCCCAGCCGTGCTCCTCTGTGGAGGAGGGTCCTAGGGCGGGTGAGCCGTCTCCGTGGCGCAGAGCCACCACCCTCACTTGGGGTGCCCCACCCGATCCTCTCTCCTTGCCTGGAGTCCCCGGGCTGCTGGCCACATTGCCACCTGGAGCTTCCCGGTGTGGGGGAGGGGCGCTTCCTGACTCTCCCCGGGGTGTGGGGGCTTCTTGCACCCCATGTCGGTGGGCGGGCTGGGTGGTAAGAGGTGCCCACGTCCCCTCCTCTTGGAGCACCGTGGTTAAAAGGGGAGGGACGACCCACCCCTATAATCTATAGCGACTGTCACGGAGCAAACTACTCCCATTTCGTACAGACGGGTCAGGTGTCGGCACGATCGATGGCTTGCGCACAATAATTATAGGAACTAGCGGCTTGTGTTGCTTGAGTGAGTTTAAGAAGAGTAGGGTCTCAATCTTTCCTCTAATAGGGCCCTGACAGTCCGTGGCGGCGTTGGCGCCGCGTCTTGGGCTGACAGTGTCGTCATTAAACACCAGGTAGTGTGGGACAACAGCGAGTGCGGCCCGCTGGGGGACAGGCGGCTGACAGCAGTGGTTTGTCATCAGCGAGCTGTCCGGGCTCTCAGGCTGCGGTGCCGCCGGCTGCTCGGTGACGTACGGCCTATCGGGCTGCCTCTGTGATTTGATAATCGGTAACTGTTTGTCAGCGGCCGGGCCTCGGCTCGGAGGCGACAGTGCTGCAGACGCAGGTCAGGCCCCCGCAGGCCGCGGGGTACAGGTGGGACACCGCCAGGGCCGGGCCGCCTGCTGCCCGTCAGAGCCCCTTCCGCAGGTTCGACCCAGAGGTGTGCGTGCTGGGGTCCGCACGGCCTCCTGATGCCACCCCGTGCTGCTCGGGCTGGGGCGCGCTGCCCGAGGGGTCCTGGCAGCGCGTCTCCGTGGGCCGGCCTCTGAGCAGGGGGGAGGCAGAGCCTGCCGAGGAGCCCGTGGGAGTCTGGGCCTCCCCTGTCCTCGGGGTGCAGAGCAGGGGCCATTCTGCGTGCCTGGGAGGGTCTCCAGCTGTTCCGTCCCCTTGCCTGTGGCTGCCGCTGGGACAGGGCCCGGACTGTCCCCTTGCAGCCGGGCTTTTCCAGCATTCCAAGTGCTGGGAACCATCACACACAGGAAAAGTGGAGTGATTTATTAGACTCATAAAAATTCATACTTGTGATTCCAGCCATCCCGCTACTGAGGCTTGTTAGAGCTCCGCGCCTGGCAGCTCCTGCCGGGAGAGCGCGGGGCGGGGCCTCTGCGTGGCTGCTGTCACGCCTCATTTGGAGAAACGGACGGGCCCCCGCGAGCACATGAATAACTGTTGACAAGGCGGGGGCTTTGTTATGTTGCGGCGGTGTTCGCACGTGTGGGGGCCAGGCCCTGTCACCCGTGTGCTCCCTGCACCTGTGGGGCGAGCTGGGGCCACCCAGGGCCAGGTGGACGCCGGGCCTGCCAGGCGAACGGCGCACGTGAGAGAGGGCAGGTGGAGGTCTTCGAGGGGTGGAGACGTGTGCCTGCCGGCGGCTGGTGCCTGGCTGGGGTCCGTAGGAGTCGGGCCCTGTTCTCTCCTTCCTGTGGGACCCTGGGCAAAGGCCCCGTGGCCTGGAGCCGCCCTGACCCAGCCCGCGCCGCTTCCTGCATCTGTGCCCGAGGGGCCGACGTGCCCCATCGCTCTGCCCTGCCGTGCTCTGGGCATCGTGTGTTCCTGTGGCGGGGCAAGGGGACGGAGGCTCCCCCCTCTGACGAGGCTGTGCCACGGCCAACCCTGCCTAGGGAGCCCCTGCCAACAGCAGAGGGGCCTGGAGGGCCGGGCCTGAGCCTCTGTGGAAAGTACGTCCCCCTGCTTCCGCACAGGCCGCGATGGGGTCCCCGTCGCCTCCCGGCTGTGTGGCCACCTGCAGGCAGCTGGCTTCACGCTTGATGGGTGGGAAGTGGTGCTCATCAGCACTAATCTCCCGCGTCCCCTCGCTGCGCCCTGCGGGCTGTGCAGCGACCCTCGCTGACTGCGGTGAAGGCGGCAGGGAGGCAGCGCCAGCTCTGGGAGCAGCGTGCCGCGCGGGTGCTGGGCGGGCCTGGGGGCGCTCTCTGAGCTGCTGCGGTGGGGAGGCGGGCAGAGGAGGTTCCCTGAGCACCCCCGAGTCCGGGCAAGGGGGGTGCGTTTGTGGGGTGCTGTGGCAGGCACCATGGCTGAGCCGGCTGCCCCTGGCCTGACAGAGGGACGGGGATGATGGAAGAGGTCAGGGGTGCTGACCAGGACAGGTGGAGGAGCCTCCGTGCTTCTTGCCCCATGACAGCAGCGTGCACACGGGCCTGGGGGGCGGGAGGCCCAGGCACCACCCGGTAGGCCCCGGGCAGCACTGAGAGCGCCGCGGACGGCTCTCGCAAGCTGTGCACGCAGGCGTCCTACTCCCTGTGCTCAGTGCCCTGAACTCCTGGCTCAGTCAGGCCGAGATCATCACTAGAGAGAACTAAACCCGACGTAGGCTGCTCTTGGACATTGGGCCCAGGCAAGGTGGGGAGTACACTAAAGGACCGTGTGTAGGCCGGGACCCCTGCGGGGACAGAGAAGGCCTTCAACGTGCTCCCGGGTGGGTGCCGTCCCCATGTCCCCCGTGCCCTGGGGGTGCTGGTGCATCTCAGCTCTGGGGCAGAGAGATGTGTGCTGGGGCTGGCATGGGTGCTGCTGTCACCTGTCCACTGGCCTCCTGGGGACCCGGACAAGGCTTGGACCCTCAGGGCCGGACGCCTTCCCTGGCTGCTGCCCGCCCAGCTAAGTCCTCCAGGGAGCTTCCCTCGGGAGTTGCTCTGCGTGCTTGGCCTCCTTAGCACACGTCTTCCTCGGGAGCGGGCCACACATCCGGGGCCGGGTGGGCCCAGGCCAGGCCAGGCAGAGAGCCGTGTGTGGGCACGGGCTGTTTGTCTTTGTTCTAGAAGGTGGGCTGCCCAGCGGGCTGAAGAGGCAACAGGCCCGAGGGGCTGGGCCTCGGGTGTGACGCAGCGGAGCTCCTTCCTCTCCTCTGGCCGCCGGAGCCTGCCTGCGCTGTGGTATCCATGACTGTGTGGCGGGACCCGGGCTGGGGTTGTGCGTGTGGCACAACCTGCAAGGGGAGCCCCGCAGGCGTCCTGGGGTGGAGCGGGCCCCCAGTTGCCCGGGGCCCTTTGCTGGATCTTTGCCCTGCGATAGGGCCAGGGGCCAGGGAGGGAGGGGGCGGTCCAGCCCAGTGGGGACGGATGGCCAGGGTGTCCCTCGGTGTCTGGCGGAAGCCTGTGGCTCGGCCCGAGCCAGGGGGCGGGTGGTGTAGCTGAGCCCTCGCCTCAGCAGCGTCAGTGGAAGCCGGGCTGTGGGCGTCCTCCCCAGGGCCCAGGGCTGGACCCCGATCCGGCTGCCCAGCTCCAGCAGCGTGCACACAGGGCACGCTGGGAGCCCCAGCCCTCCACCGGACGCACCCCTCCTGGCTAAGCGTGGAGCAGAAGGGCCGGGGACCGGGGTGTGAAAGCCCCCGCTTGTCTGCGGGGCACTGGGTGCCAGGCTGTGAGCGGGAAACGCCGTCCCAGGTGCGGTCGTGGGCAACAGGGTGGGCGCCGTGGCGCAGCCGCGGTCGGGGAGCGGGGCGCAGCGTTGCTGGGGCAGCCTCCAGGCCAGCTGTCCCTTGGCAGCTCTTCCCGAGAGGAGCCGGTCTGAGCCTCCGGGGGGCCGCGGAGTGGGAGGGTGCTGCTGGGAACCCCTCCCCGCCGCCTGAGGACCAGAGCCTGTCACCACAGGTTCTTTCTTCCGCCTCCTGTAAGTGGCACGCATCCATGGAGTCTTTCCTGGTGGCCTCTGGGGCCTGCCCGCCCCTCCCAGTGCAGCCCGGCTGTCACCGTGTCCAGGACCATGAGGGTCACCAAGGGGACAGCTCAGATGAGGTTGGTTTTCAGAAACGCCCTGGTGGAGGGGCCATGTCTGGAGAGGGCAGGCGCACCTCACTGCTCTGAGATGGAATAGGGTGTGGGGCCCGCTCCCAGCCCTCCCCCGGGCCAGGCCTCACCCGCTGTGGCTGCGCGGGCTGCCGTGCCTTCCAGGGGGTGCTCTGGCTCCTGGCCCTCGGCCGGGAGGTGCAGGCATCTGGGCTCCTGCTGGCAGCGCCTGCCCACCCCAGTGGAGAGAACGTCCTGCCGACGTGGGCTGTGGCCCTGGCAGTGGGCACGGGCGTCCCGCCAGGCTCAAGGCTCTGCGGACAGCTCGGATGCATGGCAGGGTTTCAGATGTGGGGATAGCACTACCTGTTGAAGGCTTTTCCAGAGTGTGTGCTTGTTCTTCTGCTTGGTGTCTGTGGCCGTGTCCCCAAGAGTGCAGGGGAGCGTTGTTGGGGAGAAGCTGCTGGCACAGCCCCTCCCCCGGGATCCTGCACGTGCTCTGGCACACGGCCTTGTGTCCCTCGGGCCGCCTAGCCGCGGCCAGGGGGAGCGAGAGCCCGATGGCACCTCCTGCTGCACAGACTGGGGGGCTCTGGGCTGGCCTGTGCCTCCCTGGGCCTGCCTGCCCCTCGAGGGGCTGGCGGTCCTGTCAGGGTGGGAAGGTTAGGGCCTGGAGGGCCACGTGACTCATCTCGAGCCGGGTGCCAGCAGTCTGCCTGCGTTCAGTCCTCCCATTGGCTCTCTGGGGACCCTTCCCCAGCTCAGGTTTTGTGGACTCCTTGCTGCCTTCCCACTGTCTGGACCCACCTGTCCTGCTTGGCCCAGCTTGGCCCCAAGTCCGCCCCTGTCACTGTCCCTGGGGTCCTGCAGAGTCTGGGAGCACGGCGAGGCCCTGGTCGCAGGTGCGAGCCTTTTGCCAACCTGAAGGGAGTGTGGGGCACGCCGAGACCCTGTGCCAGCTAGCTCCTCCCCAGGCTTCCTGTAGCCCCCTAGTCCACCTCCCCAATTCTGCTGGGAGAAGCCAGAGCATTGCCTGCCTAGAGCTGTGCCCTGCTTCTCATTGTCTGGGGCCTGTGGCCACACTGTCCCCTCCCTTTGGGCCCACTCAGGCTAATTCTGCTCCTTCTGAGCTGGTGATGTCCCTGCCGGGAGGTGCTTCCCGTGGGTCCCGCCGTGGTGTGCCCCTCTTTGCATCACCATCCAGTATAGTCACAACTGTAAGCAGCCTCTTAGGATCTGAGAGTCTTGCTGTCACTGGAGAACAGGATCGTGTGCAGGGCCCACCCTGAAGGCTGTGGGAGCTCAGGGACAGTGCCCAGGGAAGAGGCCTTGCAGGGGAGGGATCTGTGGGTGTGCCCCTACCCCACCAGCTTACGGGTCCCCAGGCACTCACCATGGCCTCCTGCCCTCTCTCTGGGGTGCACCAACAGCACCCCTGCCCGGTGCTGTCCCACATCTTTGCCAAGGAGGGGAGCGGGCTGGTTCCCATGGCCCGACACCTTGCCTGCAGTGTCCCCTCTCATCTGCCTTATGCCAGGGTCGAGGACACCAGGGCCAGATCCTGGGCCGGGCCGAAGTTGGCACCTCATCAAAGACTGCCATGGAAGAAAAGACCTTTCAGACCACGGAAGGGCGAGTTTGGGGGTGTGTTAGTTGCTTGTAATTGGCACCCACAGGCCCCGGTCAGGTAGGGACCCCACGCCCATCCCAGTGAAGGGCTGTGGGCGGCCTGAGGGCAGCAGGTGGGGGCACTATCTGCCGACGGCTTGACCACAGGCCAGCTGTGACCTGAGCCGACTGGGAGTGGGGAGTGGTTTCTGGGGGAGAAGAGCGGAAGTCAGCGTGGCTTCTGAAATGCTGAGCCACGACACGGCATTTTAGAACAGTCTTCAGCCAGTGAGGGGTGTGGGCACTTCGGAGGTGCCGAGGTGTCAGCGTCGCCGTTGGTGGGAAGCACAGCTGGCAGTTTGCACAGGGCGGGGATCTCAGCCAGTGTGCGCTGGGGAGCTGGGCCCGGGAGAGGGCCTCCACGCACGGCCCCCCAACAGCCTGGCTCCCCACCCTCAGCCAGGGGGTCTCTCCCCCATCATGCTGCAGTGGCCCAGGGGGACAGGGGTCTGGGGCCCCTCCTTCAGGAGCATAGCTTGGTTTCCAGGCACATTGGATCGTCTGTGTTCAGGCTCCATTCAGTCCTGCGCCATTGGCACAGGTGTCTTGTGTGGCTGATTCTGGTGAATTCTGTGCTCAGGTGCTGGTCACTCAGCACATCCCCTGGCTGAGAGGAAGGGCTGGAGGCAGCGTGCCCTTGGGTTGTGCCTCTACCCGTAGCACCCCAGCTGCCTCCTCATGCTGCCTAGCCCCTGGAGGCTCAGGGAAGAGGCTTCTGGAACAGGGGGCGGGAAACCCAGCTGTGGACTGAGCCGCTGCCTTCTTTGGGTGCCCTCAGCCTGTTGTTCAGCTGGCCTGTTTCTGGAGGCTCCAGTGTCCCCATCCATGGCCCATTGCTAGGCAAGCCCAGAGGCTGGGGGACAGGGGGCTACGGGGTATGGGGCCTGGGACACGGGGTCCCGGGGGAGCACACATGGACAGCTGGGGCCTGCAGGGAACACTCTCGTGGCCCTGGCTTTGCCAGGCCTGTTTCGGACGCAGCCGCCCCTGCTGGTCCCGTCTTCAGGCAGGTCTTAGCACAAAGCCTTCATCTTCTTCTTATTCATTAAACAATTGTGAAATTAGCAACTCATTTTCTACCTAGTTATTGCCCTTTGAAGTTCCATAAAAATCTGAACTCCATCTCAACTCCTGCGCTGCACTACATCAGAGAGAGCGAGCCGTGACCTCCGTCTGATGGGCTGTGCCATCTGGGTGGCTTGTCTGGGGAGCTGGGGAGCTGGGCCTGGGGTTTGCGGCAGACGAGCCTGGATGGCCCCCAGCCCTCCCTTCTCTGCCATCCACCCCGTGCCCGGCGGCCCTGGGAGGTGCAGGCCAGGGGCTGGCGTGCTCCGGGCTTCCGCAGCAGGCTCACAGAGGGCCGTGCCCTGTGCTCCACCCCGGACGGGTCCCCGGCTCTCTGGGCCTCGGTGGCCCCCGTCCCTGGCAGCACGCCTGCCTATGCCTGCAGCACCTGTGCCTGGAGCCCAGGAGGGCCCCTGGTGGTGGCGTCTCCCGCCCCCCCGCCCCCCCTGCGCAGGGCCCCCGGGCATGGGAACGTCGGGGGCCAGGCCCTGGGCCTGCTGCGGGCGTGCGGGCTCTGCTGATAGATGGGCTCATATCCCACTCAAATATGATGCCAGCAGTTTTTTTGTAGTTTGTCTTCCATTGCGGTAGTAAAGTTTTTAATTAGGAAAGCTAATGAGATCGATTAGTCATTAGAAGTGACCTCTGCACGGCAGGGCGGAGAGGGCTGTGTGTGTGGGCCTGATAACGCGGCGCCCGGGCCTCGTTGGCAATAAAGGCGCGGAGGGTTTGATTTGAGTGAAATGTGCCACAGGGAATACATCATGCGGAGAAAAAAAATTACAACCCTGGGAGTCTGTAATGAAGGGAATTAAACCCACATCCTATCTAAATAACATGATTATCTACACAAACCCTCCGCCAGCCGGGAGGAACGGCAGGCTGCTGCTGGGCCGGCCTTCCCGGGCGCCGTGCCGTGGCCTCGGGGCCTCGGGGCCTCTCGGCCTGCCCGCACTGGCCACTCTGCCTTTGCTCCCTGTACCCCAGCGTTGTGATCCCCGTGGCCCATCTCTGTGCCCTGTGCACAGACGCCCCGGGCAGCTCTGTCCGCGGACACTGTCACGAGCCCTTCCGCTGTCTGTGTCCACACCGCCTGACCAGGAGTGGCCTGCAGGGGGCAGGGTGCTGGCTGCTGGGGGGTGGGGTGCGGGCCTAACTGATGCCGCCCTGAGGGCACTGACACCCATTGGCCTCTTAAGAGAAGGTCCGCTCTGTCCCTTTGTCTTCTCCTAGAAACTATGGTTATCGGACACTGATTAGTGAAAACCTGACTTGAGGACAGGCCTGCAGTGTGCAGGGGCGTGTTACAGATCGTGCTGCCCGTCACCCTGAGCGCAGAGCCCGAGCCTTTGGGCATGGGGGCCGGGGGCTTCCTGGAGGAGGTGGCAGTGTGGTGCGTTCCAAAGAGGGGAGCAGAGTGTGCTTAGGAGGAAGGGGAAGAGGCTGGTGAGGCCCAGTGCCCCCAAGCAGGGATCCGGCTGCAGAGCCAGGGCTGTGTGGCTCTGGTGGGTGGGGGCAGCCCTTGAGCAGGGGCCATGGGCTACAGGCAGGGGTGCTGTTCAGGTGCAGGGGCTGCAGAGCTGGGAGGTCGCGGTGGTCGGAGGCGGTGGGGGTAGCTAGGGTCTGGGACGACCTAAGGAATCTCTTAGTTGGAACGAGGTATTATTGATTTTCTTTGGTCTATCTTTGCTTGTAAGACCTTGAAAATTCAATTCAGCAAACATTTGTCTACCGATGCCCACTGCATGCTGGGCTCTCCCCTGCGTCCCAAGTGTGTGTGGGGTGCCCAGAGTGAACGATCTGCTCACTTTGGTTGCTCAGCAAGACCAGGTGTCCCTGGTGACGCCATGGCGCCCTTTGCTTTTGCTGAGTTTCTTTTTTCTCCCTGACTCCCCAGAGCTGCTGCTTGTGGAGGGAGGGAGAATGAAGGGGAGACAGGGAGAGCCAGAGAGAAGTGGGGGAGGGGGCCTGTCCTGTGCGGGGGTGTCTGGTCCGGTCTCAACCTGCACGTGTCGTGACCCCGTTGGTGGCCTGTGGCTGTGGGTCCCTGCCGCACGTCGGTGACCAGAGCCGTGTCCTGCCCTAGCACTCTTTGGGCCACGAGGCCCCATGTTGACCCCCTGACGGGTGTGAGGGGCCTACACATCCCCCTTGGTCTGGCAGCAGGGGTAGGTGCTCTGGTCTGGGGGCACTTGGGAGGGCTCTGAACCTCGCCGTGTCCTGGCCTTGCCTCGTGGGTGGACGGGAGCCCTGGCAGAGGGTGGGGGGACACCTGGAGGAGGGGCTCTTTTGGCATCTGCACAAGGAAGCACAGTGCCACTTACCAGCCAGTTAGTTACTGGCTCTGTGGGTGCAGTGGTGCCCATGGGGTAGGCTTGTCCTTGCTTCAGGCCAGGAGGCGTCCCCCACGGTACACTGAGTTCTGGGGGGCTGGGCAAGCCTGGAGAGGAGGTTTGTGGGCCAAGGTGCTGATTCGGGGGCCTGGTGGTGGGCAAGAGGTGTCTTGGGTCTAGGGCTGTGGAAGATGATTTTTAGATGCTGTCCATAGACCTGTAACAGCTCCTCCCTGTGGGCAGGTAACAGGGAGGACCCCAGTCTGGACCAGTTTGTGGGTGCTGGGAGGGTGCATCCTTGGGGTCCTGGGGGGCAGGTAGAGGTCACGGAGATCTCAGGTCTGTGCTGTCACGGGAGTGGAGTGCCTGGCACTGGGCAGTTAGCATGGGGTCTGTGGGTCTGGTGCCGCCGTGTGCCTGCCCTGGTCCTGCCCTGCTCCTGCCCTGCTCCTGCCCTGCTCCCTCTCCTGGGCCATCCTACACTCCGGGCGGGCTCATCCGAAGGGTCAGGGGCCCACTCTGGTGCTGATGCACCACGTGCCTTGTGCTGGGGGCCTCGCCTGGCTCCCTTCCTGCCACCTGGCTGCCTGGCCGTGCCGCCCGGCGTGATGTCCGGGTCAGCTCCTGGTGCGGGTCTCTGGGACCGGGAGCCGCAGGCAAGCACGCGCTGCCGGGGCCCTAGCCCAGCTCCCGGTTGCCGCGCAGGCAGGTTGGACGGAGGAGCGCCTGCCCGAGAGGGGAGCTTCCTGGGAGGCTGCCGGCCGAGCGTGGGTCAGGGGAGGCTTCGGCGCCCGCGGCCGCGCCGCGTTCGCTTTAATTATCTGGGCAGTTAGAGCTGTATATTACGGGAGCCGGGCAATTAGGTCCATCCCTCGAAGCTCTGGAGAAATTGCCGGCGATCAGGCGGAGGGGAACTGGGGCAAAACAGATCCCTGTTAATTGCATGAAACATTCAGCAAGAAGAAAAGCTGTGGCGTTCATCACCCCGCAAGATGTTATGAAAACTGGTGATTAAATACATAAATCCGCGTGAGCATGTGGCGGGCGGTGCCCGGGGAGGGAGGTGAGCACTCTGCACCCCTGGCCCCCCGGGCCTGCCCGCGGTCCCCTCCTTGCTGCTCGCTGGAAGCTCTGGGCAGTGGGGCCAGCCCTGAGGCTGGGCGCTTAGGTCCCGCCTGCTGAGGGGCACCAGCCCGGGATGCTGCCCTCGTCGGCTGTTTCCGGGAGACTGGGCGGCCCGTTTCCCTGCCCGAGTCACTGCGTGTCCCTGATGTCTTGCATCTCAGGGCTCCAGGCCTAGGCCCAGCTCTCCTGCAGCCCTGGGCCACTGGGTGCCCTGGGGCCACGTGTGTGCTGTGGGGCGGGAGTGGGAGCTGCTGACCTCCACTGATCCCCTCTGTGTGGGTTTTCTCTTCAGCATCCAGCCTGCACACCCTGCGGACCCCTCCCACCAGCAAAGTGATCAAGACCCGCTACCGCATCGTTAAGAAGACCCCAGTGTCTCCTCTCAACGCCCCCCAGTTTCCTCTGGCCCTGCCCTCCTGGCGGGCACGGCGGCTCTCCCTGTCCAGGTAGGAGGCCCTCGTCCAGGCATTGCGGCCACGCCAGGAGCTGTGCCTGGGCGTCCTACAGGGAGGGACTTGCGGTCAGAGTCTGGGCCCTGAGCAGCCCTCTGGAGGCCATGGTCCCGCCTTTGCATTGACATACTGATTATTGGAGGCAGGAGATGAGGCTGAGGCCCTCTCTGTGCTGCCCCCACACAGGTGCTCCATGCTGGCAGCTTGCAGGGTGGGGGCAGTTCCCCCTTCTTTTCTGGGTGCCCCAGGCCCAGAAGTCAGAGGGCTAGCTGGGACAAGGAGCACTGGGGGCAGAAGTTGGGGGTCTCACTCATGAGCCTGCTCAGCCCTGGGGCCTCAGGAGAGACCCAGCATGAGGTGTGGCCCCTTCCTTTGATGAGGTGGGGGAGGGGTGACAGCTCTGGCGGGTAGGTGGGAAGACCCTCGCCCTCTGTCCTGTACCCCCTCCTTCCTGGGGGAGCTCCTGCATCCCGTAGGCTTCCACCTGGCTGCAGTGGGCGCTCTAGGGCATGTAACTTCGGCTGGAGGCTGTGGGGCAAGGGATCGTTGTACTCCCAGGGGCTGGACCACCTGGAGGCCTGGGCAGATGCTAGCCTACCATGAGCCCCCTGCCTACAGCGGCTGCCAGGCTCGGGGCCATGAAAGCAAGTGCCTCCTTCCCGCCCCTGGCAGGTGTACTGGGCGACCAGCCCTCGCAGGCAGGCGGCAGCATCCACTGCCCTCCTCCCTTACCACGAGGCTGCACTAAACTTGGCCCTGCTGCCGATTTTTCTGGAGGCAATAGCTGGAAGTATATTTTAAATTAATTTTACTGCACTTTTTGTAATATTTTTGTTTTAAATAGATTTATAAGTATCTTGGGGGCTATTTCTACAAATTTATGAAGATAATTTTCACTCTCTCGATAAGGTTAAATTTACACCTGCTATTTCCATATTAATTCACAGTGCTAAGTGGGTCTAATTTTCTTCCGTTCTCCTATCTAGTGAGCATGGCCTTTCCTAATGCAATTTCCCCCTCACTAAATCACTGTGATCGGGAGTCATGATCGAGCTAAATTAACTTAAATTAATTTACTTAATAAGAGCCCCAGATCATCGTGAATGAGGTTCAGATTTATTGATTCTTGCTCCTGCCTCCCCTCCTGCAGTCCGCATTCCAGCCTGCATCCAGCCCTGGCCCGGCCTGCCTCTCCCTGGGCATGTGGCAGGGGCTGGGGTTAGCTTTTGTCTCTGAGTGCCAAGGAGCCCCCG
This sequence comes from Vulpes lagopus, assembly GCF_018345385.1. NCBI lineage: Eukaryota > Metazoa > Chordata > Mammalia > Carnivora > Canidae > Vulpes > Vulpes lagopus. The sequence goes on from NC_054832.1 coordinate 1,089,350, forward strand.
GGTTTGGGTTCAGCTGGGCCAGTTCTGAGCATGCTGGGCCTGCAGGGGCCACCGAGCAGAAACGGGTGCCAGGCCTTGTGGGGTGAGGGCTCCTGGGGAAGAGGGGTGCTGAGGGCGCCCCCTAAACAGTAGCCACCTTGTAACCAGTCAGAATGTCAAGCCCATAAGGTGGAGAACAGCCCAGGGGGCGGCAGGATAGGGAATATGCCTTCTCAGTTTCAGAGGTGAGGAGCAGGTGGGAACTGAGAGAGCCACGTGGGCAGGTATGGGTCAGGTAGATGGGTGGGCTGTGAGGGGAGGCAGCCTGATGCTGTGGGTGCTATAGGCAAGGCTGAGAATGGACAGGCCATCCCCGCATGGCCACTGCTCCTCACAAGTTCCTCATCCTAGCGGAGATGGGGCCGGCCAGCTGCCTCACAGGGAGGGCTGTGGTTGCCTGGGTGGCCCGGCCCGGGGGCCCAATTGTCTCTCTGCTGGGTGGGAGCAGCTAGGGGGTCCCTGCCCAGGATGGCTCTATGCAGAGCCCAGAGGCCCGCCTCTCCCAGGCCATGCTGGGTGCCAGACGGCTCACGTCCTGTAGTCCCGGCTTGTGCATGGTGGCTGCGGCTCAGGGCAGGTCCCCAGGTGCCCTGGCCTTAGAGCCCTCCCCGGGCATGCCTGTGTGGCTGAGTTCACCCTCAGGATGGCTGCACGGTAACAGGCCACATGTGGAGGCTTTTCTCACTGGGGTCTCTGTCTGCCCTGACCATTTTGCCGCAGGCATCCAGGACATATCCTGAGCACAGAGCCCTGGATTCTTGGGGAGCTAGGCCTTGGGCTTGGTGGGCCTGCAGTGGTGGGTGCTGAGGGCTGAGTGGCTTGGGTCCTGGGAAATGTGTCTGCCCGTGGGCCAGGCTTCCTTTGCCCAAGGTCACCTGGACCGTCAGGAGTGGCCACCTGCCAGCTGCCTGGCCTCACTGTTGGCTGCATACACCTGGGCCTGGCTTGTCGAGGCAGCAGAAAGGGCCTGTCTCCGGGCCCAACAGCCAGTCTGGTGCCCACCTCCCTGCCACCTTCAGCTCCATCAGAGCTGTTGGCTGCCTGTGTGTGGTCAGCGGGCCTCAGGGAGGCTCTGGCTGACTGGCCTTGGATGTGGCCTTGATCTCTGCGCCGTGCATCTGCAGGCTCTTTAGCTTTTCCCTGGGCAGAAGGAGGGATTGGGCTGGTGGCTGGGCCCAGGCGCCAGGGATCAGGGCCGCAGTGGTGAGAAAGCAGGACTTCCTGCCAGGTAACCAGCCTGAGCCCAGGGGCCCTGAGCTCTCCTTGGGCCTCCTGATCTGCACCCACCCCAGAGGGGAACACCCATAGGGGGAGCAGCAGGCAAACCCCAACAGTCCTAGAAGTTTCAGTCGGCAGTGTTGGGGGCTGGTACACACAGGTGGGAAGTAAGGCAGGTGACCCAGTGGCCAGGAGTGCCCCCGCTGCCATGGGGTGGCCCTGGATCCCACCCTCCCGCACACACTCACTGCAGAGAGGAAGCTGTTTGTGCGTGGAGCTGCTGCATCCCTGGGGAGCCTGGGGAGCACTGGTGAGTAGCCCGCGCTGTGGCCTGGGCAGGCAGGAAGGCCAGGGGACAAGGCTCTCAGCCCGGAGGAGCCAGGCGTGCTGAGCAGGGCCCTACAGCTAATGGCCAGTGGCCTTGGCAAGCCCCTGCCCTCCCTGTTCTGAGGGATGACACCTCTCATTGTGGTGGGGGGCTTGCCACACTCGATCCTGCGCCACAAGGGACCTGGCATTAGAATGACTGGAGGCGGCAAGCTCCTCCTGGGAAGGACACTTAACTGTGTGTGTGTGGGGGGGGTTGTCTGTGGTACCAACTACCACCCCCTGGCCAGCAGGCTCCTGGCCTCGGGCCACCTGGATGCAGGGCCAGCGCTTGCTGGCCTCAGAGGCTGTGGGCTGGATCGGTTTGGGACCCCCAGGGGGCTGGGCTGGGCCCCTGGGATCCCGTACCACTGCCGCCCAGCACAGCCCTGGGGGGCCGCAGAGGGTCCCACAAGCGCACCGGAGGGCTGAGGCTCACACTGAGCCAGGATTTAATGTTTTTGTTCTCAGATTTGTGGATTTGCCTGTGCCCTCGGCGGTTTCCAGCAAGTTCATTAATCTGAACTGAAGCTGAAATGTGACTTATATCCCTAAACTGCCTGTCACTTTTTTTCTCTTTCCAAATTCATTTGACGTGAAAGCGCGGAGTACACAGGAGCTGCTGTGCTTAAGCAGATGAGTCTGGAGGCCGCTCTGTCCCGACTACAAATGGTGCTGTCACAGGGGCTGCTGCGCGCAGGGCTGCTGTGCTTTATTTTATTTTATTTTTGTGTCTGTGCGGTAAATCTTAAGTAATCTCCGGGTGGTTTGACGAGGTTTGGGCTGCGATTTTGAAGGCTCTGAAATGCTTCTCCGTGGTGACATCTCATTAAAGAGGAATTCAGCCTGAGGATGGGCCGCATCCCCTTGAGGGTGGCCGTGGGGTCCTCTGTGCTCCCCTCAGCACCCCTGTCTGCCTGCCCCAGCTCTCGGGGTGTCATGGCACAGCTCCGAAGCCTGGCCCACCTAAGCAGCGGACGTGTGTTGTCTCTGTTCTGGAGCTGGACCCGTGAGGTCAGGGTGCTGGCACGGCGGGCTCCTGTCCAGGCTGCACGGAGCCTTCTCGCCGTGTCCTCCCTCGGCGCACACAGTCCTCGGGTGTCTCTCCTCCTTTTGTAAGGGCACCAGTACCATTGTGGGGGCCTCGTCCTGTTGACCGTCAAACCCTGAACACTTCTCAAAGGCCCACCTCCAGACACCATGCCTCTGCGGTTAAGGTTCCAGGAGGACTTTGGAGGGCACATTTGGTCCATCTGGGGAATGCCTGCTCCTCCCCAGACCTGCCCTGACCAGGCTAGTGGAACTGGGGCTCCCACAGCCTCCTGACCTATGGCAGTGAGAGGAGCTCTGGGTGAGCCTGCCCAGGAAGGTCCCTGCATTTCATGGCCAGCACCCCAGGCCCTGCTCTGTGCCTGGTGAGGGCCCCGCTTGGCGGTGTGCACGTGGGCCCCTCTTGCTCAGCCCAGGTCGGGACCTGTTACAGGGCTAGAGAGCGCCTGGTGCTAGGCGGCAGGGCTTCCCCACCTGTGCCAGGTGCCCACTCTGCCCACAGTGCTCTCCTCCCAGCAGGAGGCAAGCAGATGAGTGAAGCATGTACGTCCATGGGGTGCTCAGTGCTGGGAAGTGCTGAAATCTACCCAGGCTGTATGGGTGCTCAGGGATGCCCAGAGAAGGCCGCTCTCGGGGTGGGGCAGGTGTGGTCTGTGTGGCCATGTTTCCAGGGCCTTCCAAGGGGGCCTGGGGAAGGAGCCTGGAATGTCTTGCTCAGAGGGCAGGGGCCACTTAGAGGTGGTATTGAAGTTGGGGCCTGGAGCCCTGCTGCTGGGCTGGCAGGGGTGGGGGGGGGTGCATCAAGGGGCTGCAGCCTTTCCTCCCGGCAAACCCCTTCCCAGGCTGTAACTGCTGTTTAGGCCCAGGGCAGTGGCCAACCTTGATCTTGACCTGCCTGCATGTTCCTGGGGGTGCCCGCCTGCACCCTGCCTTCCCTCTGATGCGGAGCCCAGGAAGTCATTCACGGTGCCCGGCTACATCGAGGCCCCCAGCTGCCCCATGATGACTCTGCCGGGCGCAGCCTTTACCAACAGCCTGAGAAGCGTGCCAGGCCAGGCATGGCTCCCGCTGCCCATGAGCGTGCTGAGCGGCATGGCCAATGCAGCAGGATTTTGTTTTGTTTTTGTTTTTGTTTTTTAATTTTTATTTATTTATGATAGTCACAGAGAGAGAGAGAGGCAGAGACACAGGCAGAGGGAGAAGCAGGCTCCATGCACCGGGAGCCTGACATGGGATTCGATCCCGGGTCTCCAGGATCGTGCCCTGGGCCAAAGGCAGGCGCCAAACCGCTGCGCCACCCAGGGATCCCTGCAGCAGGATTTTGAATTGGTTCTTTTTTTTTTTTTTTAATGAAGTAGATTTTATTTATTTATTTATTTATTTATTTACTTACTTACTTACTTACTTACTTACTTACTTATTTATTCGTGTTTATTCATGATAGAGAGAGAGAGAGAGGCAGGAGACACAGCCAGAGGGAGAAGCAGGCTCCATGCAGGGAGCCCGACACGGGACTCGATCCCAGGACTCCAGGATTGCACCCTGGGCCAAAGGCAGGCGCCAAACCGCTGAGCCACCCAGGGATCCCCTTGAATTGGTTCTGACAGACGTGTCCACTTCGAGCTGAGAGAGCTGTCTGGCTGCTTCCACACGGGTGCTGGGGTCTGGGTGTGGGAGACCCACTCCGGCGCCGGCCTACTCCGTGCGGCAGGCAGTCGGGCCGTCCTGGTTTTCTGTCAGACACAGGGAAGGCCTGGCTTGGATGCATGTGGGGCTCCATCTGCCTGGGTATGCCCGTGGAAGAGAGGGCGCTATCTCCGTAGGGCGAGAGCGGTCGGGAGGAATGCCCAATGTGCGCTGCGGGGACTGCTCTCTGCCCCCCACGGGGCTTTCCTTGCTGGAGTCGGTGGTGGTATGTGCCTGTGTGGACGACCCTCAGGAACGGCCTGTCCTGTGGGCCCTGGGGAAAGCCTGCTGCCCACTCTTCTGCTCGGTGGGGACCAGAGAGCCCACGGGCCCCTGACCCTCTCCAGCCACGGAGGACTGGGTGGGGGCATCACCATCCACACTTGGGGTTTCTAGAACTGACTGGGATGGCCAGACCTGTGTGAGGTGAGGACCTACTGCCAGGGGCCACGGGGGGTGCCTGGGGCCGGGGCTGGCGGGGTGACCTGAGCCACACTAGCCCCCCGGCCCCTGTGGCTTACCTCCGTGTCCCCTCCGAGGGCAGTAGGGAAAGAGGGGAGCCACCCATCTGGTGTGGACCATGCAGTTTGGTTGTTGACATCCAGGTCATGAGCTCTGATGACACAGTGACACTCAGTGCAGGGGGCTCCTGAACACACTAATGGGGACTTCTAGGCTCTGCATGCTGTGGGAGATGGCCTTTGACCCTGGCTCGAATTCGGGGGTAGTGTGGTCGTGGCTCTTCACTGGGTGGTCCTTGAGCCATCTCTCCCTGTTCTGGGCTGTTGAAGTGCAGGTCAGTCCCTGGCAGGACGGGGAGGCCCCCAGGTGGTGGCACTAGTGGCTCCTACCTGCCCTTTCCCTTCTCTGGCCACAGCTTAAGGTGTGTGGAGGATGCCTGTGTGGAAGCTGTGGCCCAGGAGGGGACAGACCCCGAGGAGGCAGCTGCTCACCTGTCCCCGGGCAGCAGGCCTGGGAGCTGTGTCCAGCCGGGCCTCTCTAGCTGTGGATCTCGCCCAGGCCTGGCGCTGGTGAATGGGGAGGTGGCCGCGCATGGCGGGGTCTCCTGGCAGAGGAAATGGCATGCACAGCGCAAAGCCGGAGGGGTGGGGTGAGCAGGCTCAAGTGCAGAGGCTGGACTAGCCTGGGCGATGCGCGATACCCCGGAGCCCATTGGGGAGCCTTGGCTCGGCAGTGCTGGGCAGGTGGTGAGTGACCCTGGCCCAGCTTCCTCCGCAGGGCGTCCGGCCACGCAGGACCTTGCAGACCACGATACTACATCTGTCCCTGGCCGGCCTGGCAGACGGTCGTGGGGTGTCTTGCCTTTAAGTTCATCCCGATACCCTTTTGTACTTATGGGAAAGTTCAAAAAACTGTATTCTTCGCCTGAGTTCTCTGGCTGCTTGTACTTTGCCTCTGTGCTGTATCATTTTCTCCCCATCTATTCCTGTACAACCATTTGTGTGGAAATTGGAGACTCGGTGCCCCCTGACCGGCCGCTGCGTGTGGTCCCCCAGGGAGACCAGGGAGTGCTGCCTGGAGGCGGAGCTGGCTGTGCGCCCCCTTGGCCTCTGGGCTCTGCGTCTGTTCGGAGGCCGGGAGCCTGGAGCCGGCCCTCAGCCTTGCTCCGACTTTGCCGCCCCTGAGTTTTGGAGAATGGGGGCCAGGCGCTTCGTGCAGCGTCCATGGCCAGGAGGCCTGCGCGCCAGGAGACTCAGTCGGCCGGTAGCAGGGCTGCCGTGGGAGCGCGGACGGCCCCTCCCTGCGGCCTGCGGGCCTGGCGTCTGGCCGGAGAGGCCTGTCCACCCTGCGCGGGGCGCTCTTCCTCGCTTGGCTGCCCCCGCACCTTCTAGACCCTTCATGATTTCCGACCCTCACCTGCCAGGATCCACTGTCCCTCATCCCCCACCACATTGTACATTCCTTGACTTATTTCTGGCAGCGTGGAGTTCAGGGGTTTCTGTTTTATTTTATCCTACAGCCTGTAGTCTGTTACTGTGATTCATCTGGATCCTCACTTTGGGCCGCCCCCGGCCTGTGGAAGCCCCTTTGGGTGGCCTGGGTCCTTTGCACGTGGCTCCCTGTGGCTTCCAGGCTCACCTGGAACTCTCTGTCCTTAGCTTGGAACTAGCCCACTGCCTGCAGAACCCGGCTCTTGGCTCCACCGTGTCCCCCACAGCCGAGGCTCTCGTGGCCCTGGGGTGACGGGGGGTGCATGCGGGGGGGTCCTGGTTGGGGCTGTGCATCTCTGCTTCCAGGCACCCTTGAGGCAGTCTTTGCACACGCGGCTCTCTCTGGATTGCAGAGCTGGCGTGCTCGCTGATACCGTCGGTTCCGGTTCTGCGCTGCTGCTTCCTTCCTGCGGGGGTGTGGCTCCTCCCCGTCGGGGGACACCTGGTCCCTCACCCTTGGCGTGTGCACTTGCTGGAGCCCCACATTCGTTTACATCTAGTGACATGCTGGATCCGAGTGTGTGGCTCAGCCTCGGTCGTGGTTGAGACGTTCTGTTGCCGAGTGTCCTCATGCTCGCCCCGTTGCCAGCCCATAGCCAGCATGTCCGTGCTGAGGGTCTGCCCTGAGGATTTGTTGGGCTTGATCTGGGGCGTCACATGCGTGCAGCTGCCCCCCCCCCCCCCCCCCGCGCCAGCACTTCACTTTTTATTGCCGAGTGGCTTCCGTGGTTTGCCCACACACGTTTATTAGCTCTCTCCTCGATGGACGCATGAGTTATTCCACTTTGGATCACCGTGGAAGACGGCAGCTCACTGTTCCTGCCCGGCCCCTGGAGACCAGCATCCTCTCCATGGTGCGTCCCCAGGAGGGGGGGTGCGGGGACACCAGAGGTGCGTGTCTGACTTCCCAGAGCAGAGATGCCCCTCTGTCCCCATCACGGCGCTTGGTGTTCTGGTTTCTCTGATTTTCACACTTTGCCTGTGGCGGCACCTCGTCGTGATTTCGTCTTCGTTTCCCTGACTGCCTGTGGGGTGGAGCACACACTCGGGGGCCGAACCTGGAGCTCCTGAGGGAAAGCCTGGCCTTTCTAGGCCACTGTGGTCCTGTCCGGGGGGGTTCAGGCTCCTGTTTGGGGCTTTCTGACAGGGCACAGCAGCTGGACCCATCCTCCGCCTTCACTCACTCATGTCCCTCGCTGGCCTGGGGCCCTGGCCTGGCCAGAGAACAGCTTTTCCTCTGGACGTGGGGAGCACCCATCGGCCAGCACCTGTCCTGTCCCCTCGCTAGGTGAAGAGGTGAGAGCAGGAAGTTGGGCCTGGGGGTGGCAGAGAGCGCGGGCGCTGACTTGGTGCCGAGGCTCTGGGCCTCCGAGCTGCTGGGCCCTGGGCAGGTCCTGGGAGAGAGCCCGTGGGGGTGACCCGGGCCCCGCCCGCTTCCCCGTGCAGTGCTGAAGCAGGTCTCCTCCGGCAGGTTTTTTAGAATTTTATTTTATGAGAACAGGCGGTTACGGCTCCCCAAGTGCTGTAAAAGTTAATGTGATGGCCTCCCTGCGCCTGTGCTCATTTTTATAATTTTTTATTTTATGAAACAGGACAGGGAGCTTAGTGACTTATTACTATTCATTTCGTTTCAATGCAGTAAATATTGATTCAGTTGGGGGTTTTCAATTTAAACCACTCGGCGATTATATAAAATATTACTGGCCTCTGAAATTATGCTTACCGATCCCTTCGGCTGCTCATTAAGGAAGGAGTGCAATTGTAGGTCCCTTTGCCTTCATCATTCTAATAAATGGGCTGAGGTGCGTTTCTGCTCGGGAGGTGCCACAGAAACTGCTGGCGGGGGCCTGACAGCAAGGATGCAACTCTTAATTTGGAAGTCGGTTCAAAGCGCGTCTGCCTTATTTATTTATTTCTGTGTCTGTTTGAAGCAAACGGGCCTTTCAGCTGTCAGCAGCCCCGTGGCAGCAGGGCTGAGCGGGTCCTCCTGAGGCCCGAACACCTGCCCGTGCTCCTTGGCAGAGTGTGGGGAGGGGCCAGGGCTTGGTGGGAACACGAGGCCCTGACCCCTCACCCCCTCAGTGGAAGGGAAGGGAGGAGGACCAACCTCGCCGTGGCCCCGTCGGTCCCGATGGGTGCCGAGGCCAGGACACGGTCAGAGACACCTGCTGTCACTGGAACCTCATCCGGAAGATAGGGACCTTTTCCAGGTGGTAGCACCCAGCCTACCTGGCAGAGCTGGCAGAGCTGGGCCTGGGATGCAGGACCCTGTGGAGTGAGGAGAGACCCCTGAGTGCCAGGATCTGGCTGCTATACTGGCCGAGAGGGGCCCTGCTGCCTCCCTGCGGTCTGTGTTCACAGTCAAACACACCTGCCCAGTGTCAGGTGGCACATTGAAGCCTCTCCCAGAGCCCCTCTGGCATCAGGCCCTCGGGACCCTAGCAACAGGCCAGCTAGTCCCTCTGGGTCCGGAGTCTGTTCACACCTTCGGTCCCTGTCCCCGCCTGTGTGGACACCTCTGGGATGGCTCCGTGTAATGATGGAGGGCAGCGAGGGGGTCAGGAGTGAGGGCGAGGAGCCCCTATGGCCATCGGGCCCTTGGCTGTGGCGGGGGCCAGGATGGAGCTGACCTAACATCTCCTGTCAGCCTGAGCCCCTGGCCCGTCCTCCTTGGTGATCATGTGGCCCCGTGACCATTGCCCCCCCCCCCCGATACTGTTTATGTCACTGCCTCCCTGCTGGCCATGGGGACTGCAGGCATCTGGCCTGGGGTCATAGGCATCACAGCCACAGCCTGTGTAGTGAGAGCATGTTGGGGTAGCACCCAGGCTCCGTCTGTGAATGGCATGGGAGGGGAGGGGCCCTGGGATGGGTGATGCCCTCGTGGGAAGGGAGGGGACAGACACCTGCTCGTGCCACCTCAGGCTGGGCCTGTGCATCAGGTAGGGATGCTCACCTCCCTCTGGGGGCTCCTGGTGTCTGTCCCAGAGCCCATGCTGGTAGGGAGGAGGCCCTGGGGGGGTGGAGCCACGACTGGGCCCAGCAGCCCCTGGGAAGGCCAGCATGCTGTGCCGTGCATCCCCTCTGGGACAGTCTCCGTCACCGGCCAGCCCCCTGGCCTTGCGGGGCTCACGTCTGTGACTGTGTCTCTGACCCTCGAGCCTTTGGCTGCCCCGTCCTTGGTCTGTGCCTTGCTGCTTCTGTCACCGCCGCCATGTGTCTGGGTTTCTCGTTTCTGCTCTCTCTGTCCCTGGCTCTGCACAGACACGTGTGTCCTCCTGTCCTGCTCCTGTTGCCTGGCACTCTGTCCGTTAGCGGAGCTGCCGTGTGTGGAGCCCCCGCATGCTGGCTCCTCGGGCATGCTGCGGGTTCCAGGAACAGGGTTCCCTCCTTCACTGGGAAGCCGGGAGAAGCGGGTATCGGGGCTCTAGGGCCTGTGTGCACACAGGCCTCAGCAGTGGCCCAGGGCAGGTTCCAGCCCCCTCTGGCAGCCATCCTGCTTCCCGAGCCACGTCCCGTCCCTGACGTGCATGGGCCTTGGGCCATCTGCCCCTGGGCGGCCGTGCTGGCAAGCTTGTGTCCCCTTGCCTGGGCCAGCCTGTCTCGCCTGCCGTAGCACGCTGTGTCTTGATCCATGTGACGTACAGACGACTTCTTTGTCCTTTGGGAGTTGGATTGAGTGGCTGAGGCCTGCCAGGCAGCTTTCAGGCCAGCCCGTTGGGGGAAGCAGTGGGAAAGGGGCCAGGCAGGCAGGTGCCTCGCCCAGGCCTCATCCTTGGGGGCAAATCCCAGGGGGGACAGGACCTTGTAAGAGCTGCCACTGCCACGGCTAAACCACAAGCCATGGTGTGGCCTCCTGTGGGCCAGTGGCTCACGGAGGAAGAGATCCATCGGCCAGGGGTAGGTGTTTCATGACAAAGTGAGAGAGAGCACATGTGTCCCTTTGGTTTGCCAGAGGGAAGCTTCTTCTAGAAGCTAGCAGGACTATTGTGAAGGAAGCCTCAGGTTTTGTTAAGTTTCTCCCTGTGGAGGGAGCACCCGGGTGGCTCAGTGGTGGAGCGTCTGCCTTTCGCTCAGGGCATGACCCCAGGGTCCTGGGATCGAGTCCCACATGGGGCTCCCTGCATGGAGCCGGCTTCTCCCTCTGCCTGTGTCTCTGCCTCTCTCTGTGTGTCTCTCATGAATAAATAAATAAATAAATCTTTAAAAAAATAGAGTTTCTCCCTGTGGAACTCTGGGGAGATTGCCCTCAGGTTGTGCCTGGGCCCCCTGGCCACAGCTGGCCAGCACTGTGGGCCCTCCTGTGCCAACACTGGTGACCCCAGATGTCCCTGGAGATGAGGAGCAGAGGAAGCTGAAAATATTGCCTCTGACAGGAAGAAATAAAATGTCCTTGTCGCCCAGTAGTACCTGGGTGCCTTACACAATCAAACAGCGTTTTAAATACCACTTTTATCCTGGTTTTAGAGGGAGTAGTAAAGCATCGCTCAGATAATCAATATCGTATTTAACTCTTTGCATATATCAACCCTTTAGGCTGCTCTTACCCCAAAACATGATTCTCCTCTCAGGCTGGGCCAGGGCCTCTGAAGGCGGGTGCAGGAGACGTTACTCCAGGGTTGGGGAGCCTCCCAGCTGCTGAGGACCGTGCCGGAAGGGCCCCTGGCTGCCTCCTCCAGCATGCGCCCTGCCCTGTGTCACCTGCAGGTTCTCTGGGCGGTTCCAGAGGTGCTGGGCCTTGGCGCTGGTGTCCTTCCCTGTCTGGTCCTGGTCGTGGCGCTGCCTACCTTCCTCTGTACCCACCTCCCCACCCCTCCCGAGGGTGGTGCGTGGCCTCAGGGATGGCTGGGTGAGCCCCGCCTCCACCGGCTCTCCTCCCTGGGGCCTTGGCTCACCCTCATGGGCTCCGCCCCGGTGGGAGCTGCGGAGCCGGCTGCGGGCTGTCCATTCTGAGGCTGAGGCTGCGGGGCGGCCAGGGGATGGTGGGGCTGTCTGAGAGGTGCCTTGTTTTCGGTGTTACGTCTTGGGTTGGGGAAGGCCGGCGGACCCCTGCCTGCCCTCCCACAGCCCCCCCGTCGCTGGCCTGGCCCCACGGCCCCACGGCCCCACGGCCCCACGGGCCTGCAGCGCCGGCCCCAGGAGGGAGTGCTCTGGCTCTCCTGTGACTTTCCTGCAAGTCAGCAAGGTTTCCCCGGCTGCCCCGCCCACTCCCCGGAGCGAGGAGCCCCGGTTTAATTTGCGGTTAGATGTCTGTTAAGATTGCGTCCACTTCCCAAGTCAGCACTTAATTGGCAAGCACTTGATTTAACAGCGTGGGAGCCTCCACCGGAAAAATGGCCTGAATAAATCACCGCCTGACGCCAGAAAATAGATATAATCTCAGCATTAACTACATTAATAGTAGCAGGAGCCGAATTAAGAAAGCCATAAAGCATAGGCGGGGGAGCATAAATTACGGGAGCGGGTCCCCTAGGCGGGCCTGGCCGGGGGCGGGGCAGGCGGCAGGAGGAGGTCGGCCGGGCCCCGCCCGCGCCCCGCCCGCGCCCCGCCCGCGCCCCGCCCCGCTCGCCCCAGCCCCGCCTCCTGCCTCCTGCCGGGGGAGCCACCTGGTGCGGGCAGGGCCTCGGGTGCGCGTCAACGCCCTGAGTCCGGGGGAGTGGACCCCGCGGGCTGGTGCCAGACTCAGCCGCCACCCGCACCCTGCTCTGCAGACTGGAAGGCTTCTTGGAGGAGGTGACGTGCCAGCTGGGCAGACACAGCCTGATGTCCCGGTGGGACCCTCGGGCCCTGGCAGTTGAAGCTGTGCCTCTCCATCATCGTTTTGTTCAGCCCCCTTCTGGGTGTTGGGGCAGGGCCCAGCGGTCACCCCCGCAGCCCTCCCAGCCCTCGCAGCGGCCACTGCCAAAAACTTTGCCACAGCTTCGTGGAGGAGAATGCTATCCAGTTTTGATTTATTTTCATTCATATTCTTTGTCAAGTTCAACATTTTTTATGTTTACTGTTCGTTTGCCTTCGGCCTGTTTCTTACAAGTTCGCAAGACCCTTGAGTATTCAGGGTGTCACCCTTTGTTTTATCAGAGACGATCCATTGTTTCTCAGCTTGAATTTTGCCTTCCAGTTTTGTGTATGAGGATTCTCAGCGGACCTCTTTGCTTTTCTGCGTACTCCAGTCCGTCAGTCTTTTAAGACTTAGTCTATTGATTGTTTAGAACAGCCTTCCCCACCCCAAGGTTATAGGAGCTCAGTTATATTTTCTTCTAGTGCTAAGGTTTTGAGTTTTGCATTTAAAACTTTAATCTACCTGGAATTTATTTGGGGATGTGGTATAAGATTAAAGTTCAAATTTAATTTTGTTTGATAGTTATTTGGTTGTCTCAAGGCTTTTTCCATTATTTGCAAATGTCACCTTTCTTGCGTGCAAGTGCTCGTCCCGTACCCTGCTTTCTGCACAGATCTTCCCCTTTGATTTTCCTTTTGCAAAACAATCACAGTTTGTATCTTCAGTGATCATTCTATGGATTTTTTCTTTTGTCAGCCCCCCCACCCCCCGTCAGGCAGGGGGTTTCAGGCAGATCCAGCCCTGCCCCCGAGTCTCCCTCGGGTGCCCCCCAGCACCCCACCACCCCACCTCATCCCACAGATGACCACTGCTCTGGCCTTTGTTGGTGTAGACCGGCTCAGCCTCGGGTCCTTGAGCTTCAGTGAATGGAATCGTACAGTTGATCCCGTCTGGTGTCTAACCTCATTTACTCACCATTTGTTAGACCGAATGGTCTAATGTTCGCCCTGCCCCCCGTGGGGCTGTGTGTGGAGATGGGGCCTTCCCAGATGTAAGCAAGGTTAAATGAGGTCTCTGGAATGGGGCCCTGATCTGATAGGGTTGGAGTCCTAGGAGCAGAGGAAGAGACCCTGAGCTCTCTCTGCAGGCGTACAGAAGGAGCCCCTCGTGAGGACATGCACGGGGTGGTACCTGCCCGGCAGGAAGGAGAGGCCTTGTCAGCAAGCAGCTGTGCTGGCTGCGTCTGGGGTGCTGTCCAGCAGCGCGAGCTGGCCGAGACCCCGAGATTGCCCAGGTCCAAGGGGGTCACTGTGGGTAGCAGTAGCCTGTACTTTGCCCTCGAGGTGTGGGCAGTTCAGTCGCTGTGCTAAATGACACATTGATGGGAGTATTTCTAGTCTTTGCCGCTCCCTTGTCTTGTGGGGCATCTCGCCCACTGACTTGGAGCCCTCGTTGCTGTGGACCTGCTCCATCGGAGGGTGGGGGGTGCTGCACCGCAGCAGTGAGGCTGGCGCCCACCGTGACTGTCCTCAGACGCACGTCCTCAGCAGGAGAGCGCTCTGGCCTCCCGTGGCCTCACCGGCACCTGCTGCTCCCTGGCTGTAACCATGCTGCGGGAGTGTGGTTTGTTTTGTTTTTTATAGAGGGGAGCAGGGTGTGGGGATGGGCAGGGGGGTGGAGAATCTCCAGCAGACTCCACGCCCGGTGTGGAACCTGACGTGCGGCTGTGTCTCACGACCCTGAGATCACGACCTGAGCTGAAGCCAACAGTGGGACGCTTGACCAACTCACTGCCCACGCACCCCAGAGACGTGCTTATTGACATGAGTGCTCGCCCTGCTAGCGTCCAGGGGACTGGAGACAGTGCTGTTCCTGGACCCCAGGTCCTTACCCCTGGCCTGTCTTGTCTTCATTGCTTCTGAACATTTGTTTTTCCAGGTGAACGTTAGAAACGTTGGCTCAGTTTCTCAGCCTTCCCCAGCCGATCAGCCTCCAAACCGGCCGAATTGCATTTTATTTTCTCTCCCCCCGGCTGCGCAGGGACCTGCCAGCCCGTGGCTTCTGCACGGCCGCTGGGTGCGCCGACCACGGGCTTCCGTCAGGGTGAGTCGGTGCTGCTGTTCTTTGGATGTCGCGGCCGGGTCTTGCCGGGTCCCGGAAGGGTGCTGACTCTGCGGGGTTCTCACCGCGAGCTGGGCTGTTCACCTTCGGACTCTCGGGACCTTTGAGTGCTGAGCCCGTGCCTTTTCCTGCTGTCTGTGCCAGCTGCGTGGCTCACTGGGGACACCAGTCCCTTTCTGGGGGAGCCGGGCCACACGTGCTATGTGGTCCACTCTGCAAGGTGGTGACGGGGTGGGGGCCCCTGGCTCTTCCATCCCCTTGCTTGGTCGTCTCCTTAGCATGATGAGCGCCAGGACTCATGCGTTCTGTGTGGCTCTTGTTACATTTTCACTTTGTCACATGCCTCTGGTGTGAGCCGCCCTCCTGCGCCCCTCAGCTCGACTCTGCAGATGCTAGGGCCCCTTCATGACTGGGCAAGCGTGCGTGTCCTAGGGCGTCTCCAGAGGGGCAGGCGTAACTCGTGTGAGAGTTGGGGGTGAGGAGGGTGTGCTGTGGCCACGGGAGGGGGGCTGTGGTGCTGGGAATGATGGAGCTGGATGGTAGGGGGTGAGGCAGCTAGGGCCCCCTGCCTGGAACAGTGGAGTGGGCACCGGGGACCAGAGAGGGAGGGCGGAGCGGCTGTGTCTGGAGGGGCCAGGCCCCGCAGACATCCTGGTTGAGAGCACAGGTGTGAGGGCAGGAGCCTCCACGCAAGCAAGAGGAGGCCTTTTGAAGGAGGCCAGGACACCGGGCTGCTCACTGGGGCCTTGAGAAGACCTGTCCCGAGGGGAGGATGGCAGACATTGGCTGCCAGAGCTCAGCAAGGGCCCCCTCTGGCCTAGGTCTCAGGGGCCCCCACAGGGAGGGCACAGGAAAGGGGTCGCTGTGTGGACAGTGTACAGGCAGCAGGGGGTGTGAGGAGGCCTAGCCCAGCTCTCACCAGGGACACAGGCTGGAGGTGGAGACTACCTTGGCAGGTCCAGCTTTGAGGAGGGAGCCTTGGGGAAGTGTCCCCAGGGCTCAGAGGTACAGAGCTCGGGGTCTGGAGGCTGGGGGTGGGGGCTGTGGAGAGAGGGTTGAGGTTCAGCGTGTTTTGAATGTCCCTGGGGGTGACCTTGTTCCTGGGCTGTTGTCGGGAGGGTGGTGGACAGGGTGGGCCAGGCGGCTCACACAGGGCTCCCTTGGGGACTGTCAACCAAGGAGCCAGAAGCCAGCTGGGGTCATGACCTGCCAGGTCTTCCCAGAGAGTCGTGGGAGGAGCTGAGTTCTGCTCCTCCGTGGGCTCGTCCCTAGTCCCTAACATGTAGCCTGTGCCAGATGCAGTTGTGGGGACAAGGGCCACTTCAGGGCTGGAGGAATGGTCAGTGGGGACTCGCTGTGCACAGTGAATAGGGGTGAGGGGGGCAGGGGGGTGCTGTCCGAAGAGAGAGAGGGAGAGACATTGGGGGTGGGCAAGGGAGCAGAGGTGGGGCCAGCCCTGCCCCTCAGTAGCTGCCTTGGCGCCAAGGCTGAGAGCCCAGCCCGGAGGGTGATGCCCAGGTGCAGGGGATAGAGGGCCCTGTCCCGAGCGGCCCAGCCCGGGCGCCTGCCCTCTGCCCCGACAGCTGAACCCTGCACCGTGGGGCCGCTGAGGCCCAGTAATACGTGGTGTTTGCAGCTAACGTACAGAACACCAGTAGCTGCAGCTGAAATGGATTTTTAAAAGTGTCATTTTATGGAGAATTTTACTTTCCATCTTGTTGTTTATTAGGCTCTTAAAGGGAAAGCTTGTAATGCATCCATTGATCGAAATACCAATTGAATAGATGTGAGCACATAAAACAGTCCCAGCCCCTCATAATGGAGCCGCGGCATTTGTAATGGGGGCACAGCACAATTAGTGTTGCCCGCCAGCGTGCTGGCTGGCCAGGGACGTCCTGAATCACTTCTGCTAGTACCTGGGGAGCCATGGGACGGGGGGGCGGGGGTCCCTCGGGATGGAGCGGCAGCCTCAGTGCTGAAGCCTTCGGGTGGCCCTCCAGGTTAGACCCCACCCCCACCCACCCTCCAGGGCCACTATTAGGTGCTTGGCCTCCACTGTGGGCATGTCCTGGCCCAATGGCAAGCCCACCCCCAGGTCACCCAGCCCCCGAGGCCTCAGCTCCCACCCAGGCCCATAGTCTCCTGTGAGATGTGCCCAGGAGGCCGAGCACTCAGCTCGCCCCTGCACCAAGGTGGCCCGAGTCCAGGTGGGAGGTCAATACCTATAGCCAGCTGCAGGGTGATGGCCACAGCCGGGCGTGAGCCCCAGCCCTGACTCAGCAGGAGCGGCGGGGCGGTCCCCTGGAGCTGGCTGTGGGCCACACCTGGAGGAGCCAGTTGTGGGGGTGGAGGAGAGTCTTAGGAGAGCAGGTGGCCCTGGTCGTCCTGAGGCCTGTGCCTCGTGTGGGGTCCCCGACCACTGAGCCCTGTTTCTGAGACTCTTCCATTAGGCCTGCACTTTGGCTGTCCTCTCCCCTCCCACCCTGCTGGTCCTGCGTGGGCCCCCCTCCCTGCAGACCGCCCCGCGTCGCCAGGCCCCTGCCCCTGCACCGGGCATGGGCTGCGGGCTGACCCCCGGCAGCACATGAGGGTGCACACCCACGGCCTCCGAGCTGAGCTGAGGTGGCGCCCGTCAGCGTTTCCGTGGAAAGCCCACTTAAGCACTTTGCAGCCTGTCACGGTGGCGGCTGAGCCTGACCTACTTGGGATTCGCTGTGCAGAGCCGCCTCCCCCGGGCACTCCGCTTCTGCTGACGGCGCACTCCCCGCTCGCCTCGAAGCTTCGCAGAACCGTGCTCCATTTCCTGAAAAATGCTTCCCCGGTTGTTTTCTCTGCTCCCCAGCCAGCCTGCCCACCTCCTGCACGGTCACCACGGCTTGCATGGCCTGACCTAGAGGCTGCTGGGTCCTTGGCCACGCACTGACCCTGCCCAGCCAATGGGGGTTGGAGGTCAAGCTCTGGCCAGGAGCCCGGCCGAGCCCCTCTGCTAGCAACTGCACCCGCGGCCTTGGGTCTTGTCACCCACAACCTGTGCTCCCGCAGCCCTGGACAGTGGCCGTAGCCTCCCAGCTTTGGTCTACCCACCCACTGCGTTCATGCCCCAGGGTCTTTCCAGGGGTCCAGGCTCCATGTGCATCCTCCAGCAGTGTGTTCAGGCCGCTCTGTTCCCGGAGCCCCTCCTGCCCCTTCTGCCTGCCCTGGCACATGTGTCCTCTCTGCGTCTCTCACCTGACGTGAGCCCCAAGAGGACCCCATGCAGCACCTGGCTCAGGCCAACAGAGCCCCCATACACCAGCATGGCCTTGGGTCAGGGGCACCGCAGTAAACTGCCCCAGCTGCTCCAGGGTGCCTTAGTGCCCTGTGCCAGGGCTGGGGGCCTGTGACAACGAGCTGCGGGGGGCGGGCATAGGGGAAGGCGTCCTGAGGACCTGACGTCTGAGCCTAATCTTGGGATGACCCCCATAGTAGGCATAGGGTCTGCACGTGCAGAGGCCCCTGCAAGGAGGCACCACAGCACTTCCTGGGAAGCAGAGCTGTCCAGTGTGGCGCTGGAGTCCTGGCCTCCGGAGGGCGCGTGGGGACAGTGGCCCAGGAGGGCCTGACAGCCCAGCCTGCGGGGTCTCCTCACAGACCTCCCCTCGAGGGGTGTGGGGGCTGCTGCAGAGTGCGAGTGGAATGTGGACAGAACTGGATCCCACGTGCTGTTCAAATCAGCCAGTGGGACAGGGAGGTGCAGACCCCTCTCCAGGGAGCTGTGAAGCAGGGTGGGCCCCCAGCCTGCCTTGGGAGCGAGAGCTTCGGTGTGGTAGGTTCCGTCGGTGACTGCAGTCGCTGGCTGGGTGGGGGTCCCCAGGGAGGGGAGGGGACAGGAGGGGTCTGTGTGGAACGCAGGAAGCAGACAGTGTGGACATGCAGGGTCCAGGAGCTGTCCCGGAGGGGCTGGGAGGGACCCCCCGCAGACCACCTGTATGCCTGATGGTTCACTGTGGCCACCGAGTCCCGCTGGTCCTGCCTGTAGGTCTGTCCCGGTCTCTCCAGGTCCACATGGCCTGTGATGGGAGCCTTGGGACCGGGTACCCTGTGCTGTGTCCTCAGGACGAGCTAGTGGGGGCTGCTGTGCAGGGCGGCCTGCGTGGGGTTTGTGTAGAGGTGCCATCGCCGACGCCCATGAGGAGGCCTGGGCATCCAGGCCAGCTTCCAGTTTGGGACTCCCCTACCCAGGGCCCCCTAGGGACTGGGGCCACCTCCCTTGCCCCCCGCCCACTTGCACCCGCGTGTGCCCTTGGCCAGGAGCGAACCTCTCCCCGGAGTTGACCCGAGGTGGCCCAGGGGGCTGGCTGGCCTCAGCCCCGGGTCGGGGGAGCAGAGCGCGGCACCTGCTGTGGGGTGTCGGGAGGGGAGGGGCTGCTGATTGGCAGGTCCCGCTCCCAGGCTGGGCAGGGCGCCGGTGCTGCTGGTGCAGCTGGCACAGCTGGCACAGCTGGGTTTGGGAGCGGTGGAGCCTGGGGCGCCTCGGGGCCCGCTCACCCTGCCGCGGAGGAAGGTGTGTGAGGGTGCGGGTCGGCCCTCGGGGCCCCGGCTCTCTGGGTGAGCAGGCCCGCGCCGTGCCCACCCGACTGGCCCAGGCCCCGACGTCGTCCCGCCCTCCTGGGCGCCCTTGCCTGGCACCCGCAGCACCTCACGGCCACGGGCCGGACTTGCCGGCTGCCGCCCGGGCCCTGGCCACGTGGATGGCTTTTCCTGTTAAACCTACTTTTGTGGTGTGTGTGTCTGTCTCCCCATTACCACTGCTATTCATTTAAAATGTTATCTCCCCCCACCCGTTCCTCGTGCCCCCCGGGGGGGTGAGGGGGCCCAGCCCTCACCCTGGTGTAGTCAAGGTTATGGTGATAAATCCTGGGGCATTGTCACTTCTATTCGGAGTAAATTGGCTGGCCGCTTTCGGGCTGAAGGAAAGATAATTTGCTGTAGTATTTCAAATGGATTAGAAATGGATTTGAAGGGAAAGTTCATGCCTCCCATTACAAAGGCGAGAAAGAGGACTATCTTAAGGCACGGTTCCCTCCCTGGCCTTCATTATCCACGCTTAATACCTTTCCTATTTTCCAGCGTTAATGAAATTTCCTGGCGGCGTGGGCCTGCCGGACGGATGGGAGAAGCCTTTAGATCTGAGGCTCCTGTTGTAGAAAAGGAATTACAGGGCCCTCGCGGCGAGGGCAGGAGCGTTCTCCGGGTCCTTGGCCCGGCTATTATCTCATTAATTTTATCCCCTCTTCTCAATACAGTTGGTTTCCAAAGCCTGTCCTCTCCATTAGGGTAACAATTTACCGGAGTGCTGTGACACCCACGGCAATGAAAGGCTACAAGGCAGCCCCCTGCCCGCTCGGCGCCCGCCTGGCCACAGGTCCCGAGTCAGCGAGCCGGCCTGGCAGGGGTGAGGGAAGGGCAGAGGTGGTCTGCGCGGCTGCAGGCGGGGCTCATTTGCCGTGGGCAGGTGGGCCCCTCTGCAGTCCTGGCCAGCCCCCCCCCCCCGAGTTCCGTGGGTGCATCCACATCCTCTGAGTAGCCCCTGCGGCTCCACTGGGCTCCTGGCTGTGCCCCTGGAGGCTGCGGGCCCCGCGGCTGTTCCCGGGGTCCCTCGGGTAGGTGCATGTGCATAGACCGTAAACACTGGGCCAGGACAGAACAGAAGAGCTGCTGGGCCTCCCCCCGCCGCCCCCTGTAGTCTACGATCATCCTGTAATTGCCTTAAGACCCAGGGGCATGGTTTTTGGTGGGAGTAGGAGACAGATCTATTAGTCACATTCATCTATAAAAATAACTGTGGGAATAATCAACAATGTCCGGGAGAGAAGTGTCACCTGAGATAAGCCTTTTAGCCAAAACAAATCATGAAGGGTACTTCTCCAGAGGTGCGTTGGCGACGTGTGGCCCCAGTCCCTGGCCTGGGAGTCAGGAGGGCGTCCCTGGAGCCCGTTCTTTGGGGTGAGCTATTACCAGCCCCAGACTGAGGTTCCTGTATGTCAGAGCTGTGGGGTGGGCCTGGATGGGACCACCCTTGGGGCCAGAACATAATATGTCCTGAAGCTTCTAGTTCCTTCTGAACCAAGGTCCTGCCGGCCTCCATCTCCACAGGTCCCTGTCTGGCCTCAGCCAGGGGCACCCGCCCACGGGTGAGCTTCCTCACCCCTTGAAGGGCTAGGTTTCTGGGGCATGTGGGGTCCTGAGATGCTGTGCCCAGGTGGCTAGGTGGGGTACAGGCCTGTCCTCATGCTCTGTGGCATCCTCTGGTGCACATAGGGGGTGGGTAGGGGCCCAGGAGAGGAGGGTCCGTGCCCCAAGGGCAGAAGCAGCTAAGAGTGGTGTCCTTGTTCCTGTAAGCGGCTGCTGCATCCTCTGGCTGCAGGGCCTGTCGGGAGGTCTGGAGTCTGGCCCTGACAGATGCATGTGTTGTGTGCACGGGCTGGGCTTGCTGCCGCTGCGCTCAGCCTCCAGGACTGCTGGAGTGGAGGCTTCCCGGTGCTGCCCCTGGCCCGTGTGGCATATGAAGGAGCAGCTGCCTCGTCGGTGGTGAGACCCCTGAGGGCTCTGGACACATGGGGCTGGGGGCCGGGGCTGTAGGGGGCTTGTTGCCCTCTGGCTAAGCGAGCTCTGGTGGCCCCTGGCCCTAGGCTCAGCTCTCAGTTGGCCAAGCCCTGCCCTGTGGACAGTGACCACAGCTCGTGCAGCGGCTCCAGAGCCCCTACTGAGCCCCCAGGGCTCACCACAGGGTTTGCAGCGGGGGCTGGCACAGATGATGACCCTGTCTGGCCTCACCCTCCTCGTACCTTGGCCTGGCCTCTGAGCGAGCCAAAGGACTGAGGCAGGTCCTCACCGGACACGCAGATACTCTGGGACCTAGGTGGGCAGAGCTGGGGTCCCAGGGTCTGAGGAAAATCTGAAAGCCTGTCTGCCTCCCCCAGGGGATGCCCACCCACCCCACCTCACCTCTTCCTGCCGAGACGTGCCCTATGTGGGGACAGCTGGAGCCTGTTGGGCATGGACAACACGAGTTAGGCCAGCCGGGGGTCCCTTGGCAGGACTTTTCCCCAAGATTGGTGTTTGTGAACTTGAATTTTAATTAAGGGAAGCTGGGTTAAGTGCCGTACAGCTGCGGTGTCCGTCTCTGCCTGCACTTTGTCCTTACACTGCAGCTTTGGGCCTCCCCAGTGCCCAGCTCACTTGCGCAGGGTTTGTCTAACATGCCCTCAGAGGCTTTGGGCTGGCAGCCATCACCCCCAACTTGCAGAGAGACCAAGGCCCAGGGGGCCATGGGGCCACAGGGTCGGGGTGGCAGCTGCGCCCAAGAGCAGGGCTGCTCCACCTCCAGTACCTTATTGCTGGGTGAGTCTGTCACTGGGGGTGTGCTGCAGCACCAGCCTGTGTGCCCAGGTGCCCCGAGGCCTGTCCTGTCCCTCCTGCACTCATCAGATCGTGTATGGAGGCACTCCTCCCCATCCCTGGGTGCCCGGGAAAGGGTCTGCTACTGCCCCAGATGGGGATTTGGGGGTGTCTGTGCTCTCATCAGGCCTGCGACATGAGGACAGTCAGAGAGCCCAGAAGGTTAGGTGCGTGACGCTTGCACTGGACCTGACCACCCTCCTGCTTCGGCCGGGTCCCCTCCGGGTCCCACTAGTGGTGGTGGCTATGGTGAGGACTGCTCTCATCACGCCCTGCCCCTCCCGCTGCTTAGAGGCCCCAGCACGCACAGGCCCAGGTTTGCCGGTGGGGTGCAGCGTGTACACTCGGTAGTAATAACATTATGAGCAAATCTGAACTAATATGGAATTAAGGTCAATTTGCATAAACAAATTATCGCTGAAATACGTCCTGAGGGGAAGGCCTCACGCCTCTCTGGAGTTATGAAGCTGGCTGGTCTCCACGCCAGGCACCCGAGTGGGACGGCCTTGTCACCTCACTGCAGTGGCAGCCTGCCCGTGTGACAGCTGTGGGGAGGGGGTCAGCCAGGACAGCTGCACGCCCATGGTTGGTGCTGTCTGGGCACACCCACTGGCCACTGCAGCCGTGCTGTCTGTATGGGGCATCTGAGCATGGACATCTGGGGCCTCCTCCCAACCCCCCTGCTCTTGGCTTCCTGGCAAAGAGAGGGAGTGCAGGTGTCTGGCAGGATAGGGCCCAGGACCCTGCTGGAGGAGAATTTGGAGGGAGGCAGAGGGCAGATGACCACCTGGGTTACCCACTGAGCTAATCCCAAAGGCTGTGCCAGGCCTCCTCCAGCCCGTGATGCTAAGGCACCTCGCCTTTACCCCAGACAGCTTGCCTGGGTGGGAGTCTGTGAGGCTGTCCCCTCCCACTCGATGCTGGGCTCCCGTATGGTGGACGGAGGGGCAGGCAGTAGAGCCTGCTGACGCCAGAGCATCCGCTGTCCCAAAGGCCAGGGTGGTGTGTGCTGGGGCAGCATCTGGGGGCAGGTGGGGCAGGTGGGCAGTGGTGAGGAACACCAGCCTCTGTGCGGAGCCTTCTCAAGAGGCCCTGTCGGAAGGGATGTACCAGGGGTGTATGTGCTGGGGGGGTGGGGAGCCTGTGCCCTACCTGTGCCCTTTCCACCCACAACGGGGTCTCCCTGTCTCCACAGGTCTCTGGTGCTGAACCGCCTGCGCCCCGCTGCTGCGGGTGGGAAGGCCCAGCCCGGCTCTCCTCGGTGGCGGAACAGAGGCTACCGCTGCATTGGAGGGGTCCTGTACAAGGTGTCGGCCAACAAGCTCTCCAAGACCTACAGCCGGCCCAGTGGGGACGGTAGCAGGCCCCTCCTGCGCACAGGTGAGGCTGCTCAAGGTGGGGGCCCACTCCCCACCTCCCCGCTCCCCGCCCCCACCCCCACCCTGCGTCATGGATGTCATGGATCGGGCAGCGGCGGCTTGACCATGACCTGAGGCAGGCGGGCCTAGGGCTCTCCGGGGGCTGACGCGGGAAACTGCTCCCCGCAAGGGCCCCGGGCCAGGCGGGAGGTCCCCTGTGGCTGTCCCTGCCAGAGCTGATGGGGCAGCTGGAGCAGGCGGGACGCATGGGGAGGCCTCTCGGCCTCTGCGTCCCCTGGGGAGCCCCCCCCAGCGTGCCGCCTCTCGCTTGGCTGAGCAGGCCGAGATTTTCCATGTTTTGCTCCTGGACAAAGGAGATGAGCCAGGTATCGTAAACACGGCCCTGGCGAGGGAACACCTGGGGCCGCGGCGCCCCCTAATCTCATTGGCAATGCCTCCCAACTGTGTCTGGAGGCAGCCACCGCCACCGCGCGTGCCCCCGCGGCCTGGGGAAACAGGCCGAGGAGAAGGAAATGCTTTGGATTCACTTATTATACAAATTAACTAGAAAATATTTTGGTTTCAGTCCAATTTTATCCCTATCCTTTTCTGTCAAGAAAAAAAGGGTGAGGTTGCAGGCAGTATGGGGCCTGCAGAGGCCCGGCTGCCCCTGTCCTCTGCCCCACCCAGCGGGAGGGAGAGGAGGCCTGGCCCAGGGCAGAGGTGGGGCACTGGGGCCAGCTGCAGGCTGGGGTCCTGTTCTGAAAGCCCTCGCCCGGCTGTGTCCCCGGGGCCTCTGTGGCACTGGGAGGAGGGAGGGAGGCTTGGGGGCGCCGGGCTCCCCTGGAAGGCACTGGGGGCCCAAAAGGCCATGGCTCTGCTCCATCTCCGTGCCTCCATTTCTCCGTCCCATTCTCAAGGGATTGGGCTGTGTCATCTAAGGGCCCTTCCACCTTGGCTTCAGCTAGGTCCCCCGGTGGAGGAGCAGGTGCAGAGCGTTGCCTGCGCTTCCTCGCGGGGCCTTCATGAGACTCAGCCCCAAGGTCAGCAGACTGCCCCCTCCTCTCAGCAGGCCCCACTCTGAGCCTCTGACCCTAGAGCTCAGCAGGCCCATGGCATCGGTGTTCGTGGTCTGTGAGGCCCCACACGCTGCTGTTGGTCCTTCACAGAGCGTCCCTAGCCAGGCTGGTGTGTGGACTTGATGGAGCCAGAGAGGGCTTCTGGGCCGCCTCTCTGCAGGGTGTTTCTGGGTGGCCCCAGCTGATGGGGCTTCTCTATAGGTTGCACCGACTCACCCCAGCCTCCCCCTGGGCCTCCTTAGTGAAAGACGAGCTGGCCTTTCCCAGTCGTCATTCTGTCTGCCCCCACCTGCCACCCCTGACCCCACAGCCAGCCCAGCAGGCAGGACCCAGGCTCTGTCCCTGCTGTCCTTGTGTGGGGACTGGATGGAGCTTACTGGGGATGCCCATTCTGCTGACATTTCCTCAGCCCAGCACGTCACAGGCCACAGCAGCCCCTCCAGCACCCTTCCCTCCTGTCCGCCCCAGTGATGAGGTCTGCGGGACTCCTCCCTGGGGTTCACACTGTACATGCAGGGACCCAGAGGTGGATTATGGTTTGGGGCCGCCATGGCCCGTTGCCAGGGCCCCGCTGCCCATGTGCCCTGGGCTGTGTGTGGGTCTCTCCACATGGACTCTGATCTCCAGGGGGCTGGATAGGCCTTTGGGGTGGGGCTGTACCCCGCCTGGCCACTTAGGTCTGCGGTGGGAGGAGAGGCACCTGGAGACAGAGGAGGAGGCCCATGTGAACCACTTGGCAGCCGCTTGAGAGGAGGGTACAAGGGAGGAGAGCCAGGGCTGGGGGAGCCCAGGCCGATGCTGCTGTCGCCGCCTCAGGTTAGAGAGCAGGTGGGCCAGCATCGGGGTCGTGGAGCGCTCCGTCCTTCTCTCCCAGCACAAGCCTGTGGGGGCCTGGCTGCCAAGCCCCCTCCCCCACAACGCTGACCTCCCCTTACAGCACAGCACTGTGTCCTGGCCTCCAGCCCCTCCTGAGCACCCAGGCCACAGGAGCAGGTGGGTTCCCAGGAGGCCCCTGCAGGTGGCAGCTGTCTGCCCTGCTGACCAGCCTTCTTGGCTGCTGGGGGCCAGTCCCGGGGCTCAGCCCTCCCAACTTCAGGGCAGGCAGGGGCAGGGAGGTGGGATTGGGAACACAGACCAGGGGGTGGCCTGTCCCCAGTGTGAGCCAGAGCCCAAGAGACACCCCACCACCTCTGGCCTCCAGCCGCCCAGACCCCCACATGGGTGGCTGGCTCCTTGCTGTGGGTGCTTCCCAGCTGCGGGAGTGCCCACTGACCCAGCGGCTTGCTTAGACGAATAATAATTAAAGGAATAAATTTTCTTCTCTGGTGTCAGCAGAACTCTGACTTGGGGAAGGAAGCACAGCCCTTCTTGGAAGGTCAGGGGCTCCACCTCTGCTCCTCCTGACTTGTCCTCCTGGCTCCTCCTGGCTGCTGGGCTTCCCTGGGACAGTGCCCGCCCCTGGTGGGGTACCTGAGCCATGCGGGCGGGCTGGCAGGAAGGGAGGTGCAGAGCCTTGCCCCCCACCCCTAGCCCTGTGAACAAGGGTCGCTCTGGGTCCAAGACCTTCCCAACCAGAGGGCCTGACCAGGGTGCCCCTCCCTTGTGCACCAGCATGTGGGCTGCAATGCCTGCTCCCCTGGGCCTGGTGTGCGTCGCGGCCCCAAGAGCCCACTGGTCCCCACAGTGGAGCAGCAGCCCCGGGCTCGTCGTGAGCCCCCAGGCCCCAGAGGGACGCAGGTTTGTGGTGAGCTCCCTGCTACTCGCTGGCCACCACACAGCCCTGGCAGGTCATGGGTCCCTGTGCTTCGTGTCCTCATCTGTGACCTGCCGACCTGCCCTGTGTGTTGAGAGGTCACTCAGCCTGGCATGAGAGGGCACAGGAGCCCCCCCCCCCGCCTCCTCCCTTCCAGGTCCTCTTCCCCGGACTCCGTCTGCCTGGGACGGGTGAGTGGAGCCGGGGCACCCTGGGGCTGCAGACCTGCCCGCTGCTCCCCCGCACCCCAGAGCCCCGACTCTCCGGGCCTGGGAAGGGCAAGGCGCTGCGGGGCGGGGACTGGCAGGGTTGGGGGCGGGGCGAGGGTGTCTATTTTGGGAAGATCCCCGGGCGGCGCAGGCTCTCCAGAGCAGCAGCTGAACCCTGTAGCACCCCCAGCACCTCGCGGCCTCTTTTCCAGCCAGCTACTTTATGTGCATTTTTTAACACCGCACAGCAGTTGAACGCTGCCTCCCACTGTGAGCCCCACACTGGCATTTTTTAAGAGCAAACTGGCAGCGAGGGAGTAAACCTGCCCCTGCCCCACCCCCTCAGAGGCCAGGCCTGGGGGCCCAAGTCTGACAGGCAGACACATGTTGACAGCGGTCCCTGGCGGGAGCAGATGGCGCCACAGCGGCACCGGCAGCCTGGGTGACAGCCCGGGAGCCGCGCTCGCCGGCAGCTATCAGATTACACTGCGTCGAGCCGGGCTGGCAGGTGTGCGGCACCACGTGCCACCTGGATGGCCTCCCGTGTGAACCCCCGGTCGGTGTCCCCGGCTCGGCTCGGGAACCCGGACCACACGGTGGCCTGGGGCTGCCCCGCTCCTCCCCGCATCGGGGTCTCACTGCTCAGCCCTGGAGCTACGTCCTCTCGGCTGGAGGACACTGAGGCTCAGAGAGGGGCAGACAGCGGCCCGAGGGCACGGCCCAGAGGGCACTGGGCAGCGGCTAGATGTGGGAGGGAGTGCCTGGCGGTCCGGCCTGGGGGTCGCGGGGGAGTTTGGGCATGGACAGGCCTGGAGCTCAGAAGAGGACACTGAGCTGCTTGGGCCCTGGCAGAGGTCGTCTTGGGGAGGTCAAGGGAGGGGCCTCCGTGCACTTCCGATGGGGGCGGCTCAGGGCCAGGCAGCTTGGGGACATCCCTTTTGAAGCCCGGGATGCTTTGTCATTGCCTCAGGTCCCTAGAATTTCTGAGTGATGTCACTTCTGCCTCTTACCACCAGATCCATTTCAGCAGCTGCCTGTGGGAAATTGGATCTGGTCTGAGAAGGTTCACGCGTGTATGGGGCGGGGGGGACCGCGGGCCTCCATGACCATCTGAGCAGGCTCTGGCCCCGACCTGCCCACCTTGGCCCTGGGGCGCAGAGACATCAGGCCTAAGACGGGGGTCAGGGGCTGCACATTGGCCTGGACTCCTCCCCTTCCCACTCAGGACAAGCATTGCCAACCGGCCCCTTGTGCCCTGTGGCCCCCAGCTGCCCCCGTTATGAGCATCCTGTCACCTGCTCACTTGTCACCACTGCCCATTTTATGAACACCTCCCCTTTGGGCCAGTCAGCGACCTCAGAGAGAACTTGATGGGTTTGCGTGCTCAGGGTTTTGAGGAATAGGCACGTGCCATGGTACGTGAGGGCCTCAGAGCCAGATGTGCTTGTGTGGGGTCTGTGTAGGCTGAGTCAGCACGTAGCCCCCAGAGCCTGGGAGTGAGGACCTCAGGCTTTGCAGCTGCGTACTTACTATTACGTTTTTGTTGTATGATCCCATCAACACATAGAAATCGTTACTGGTTACTACGAAGCTAGGTGGCATTCCTGGACCCCACTCACGTCCCCTGGGCCCTGCCCCTGGCAGAGGGAGGTGGCAAGGAGGCCCCCACCATCTGCGGATCCTGGGACCACCTGTCTCGAGGCGACGCCACCAGGCAGCAGCGAAATCTGGCCCCTGGACGGGTCGCTGCTCTGCACGGGGTGGGGGCCGGCAGGGTCTCAGTAGGGTATGCCACCCGGCCCGAAGGGAGGGCAGGCGGCTTCCCTTAGGGGGCAGCAGTGCCCGAGGTGAGAGCCGAGACCCTGAGAGGGCTTACTCTGAGCAGCTCGGCGGGCAGCAGGAGAACCTGGGGCCTGTGCACCTGGCATGACCTGGCCTCTTTCCCCACAGGCCGGTTGGACCCTACCACCAGCTGCAGCCGCTCCCTGGCCAGGTATGTCCCTCGGGGTGGGGCTTGGGGCTCACGGGTTGGTGAGGGGGTCCCTCGGGCTCATGAACCTCCGCCTCTGTGCTCAGCCGGGCCGTCCAGCGCAGCCTGGCCATCGTCCGGCAGGCGAGGCAGCGGCGGCGGAAGCAGCGACAGGAGTATTGCATGTACTACAACCGCTTCGGCAGGTGCAACCACGGCGAGCACTGCCCCTACATCCACGACCCCGACAAGGTGGCTGTGTGCACCAGGTGGGCCTCTGGGGCGTGGGGCTGGCAGGCGCCGCAGGGGCTGTGCAGGCCCCCTGCCCCTGGGCTCACCAGTGCCTCTGGCCCTCTTCCCCCCTTTACACAGGTTTCTCCGAGGCACATGCAAGAAGACCGATGGGACGTGCCCCTTCTCCCACCACGTGTCTAAGGAGAAGGTGAGCTCCCCAGGCACGCCCCCCCAAGCCTCCCACAGGCCCTGCAGCTGTGCTACGGTGGGGAGCTGGCTGCGTGGCCACCCCTACCATGTGCGCAGGGGCAGCAGCCCCCAGCTGCCACCCAGCCTGAGATCCAGCCCCGGATGGGTGAAAGGCGGCGGGGTGAGGCAGGGTGTGCTGGAAGGGTCGGGGAGGAGAGGTAGGCGCCCGGCCGGGCCCTCTGTGGCAGGCCCTCCCCCCAGCGCTGTGAGCGGGGGGACCCTCACACAGCGCCCACACCGGGGCAGGGGGCCAGGGTGGTGCTGGGGCCCGGGCACCAGCATACTGGGAGCCCCGAGGCGAGGGCTCGGTGCTGGCTGGGCTGCCTGCCACCCGCCCCCACTCTGGGGCCTCGGCAGGGTTAGGGGAGGCGGGATCGGGCCAAGGCTGCCGCTACAACAGCTTTTCCCCTTGAGGAACTTGAAAAGAATCAGCATTTTTCTCCCTAATAGAGCTTCGAAACTCTGTTGTGAGCAATTTGGAAATTCACGTCGAGTTTCAGGTTCATTAGCTCCGGCTCCGAAGCCGGTGCACATTCTGAGCTGTCTAATGTGGACGCCCGCACTCGCGCCCTGAATTAATGTTATTGTTATTTGTGTGGACGTGGTGGGTGCAAACAAGGTTAATTGAAATGAGAATGCAGTTTCCTCTCGATAACGGCCGTGCTGACAGCTAGGAGGAGTTCCGTTTGGTGTAAGAGTTGGCTTTATTATCCCTTTTTATTAGAGCTAATTTGGGCTCTATATCAAAAGCCACATTAAGGGAATTGTTTGCAGCCGCACCACCGCCAGCCCCAAACGGGCCAGCCCTTCTCCCCTGTGCGCTGCAGTTAAAAGACAATTAAAAATAAACTCTTGCACGTTAAATCACCCTTTGTTTCTTTGCTTTCTCCCTCATCCCCAACCTGGCCTCCCCTCTGCCCTGCCCTGGAAGCCCCGGTGTGGGGCCCCTGGCGGGCCGGCCAAGGCCAAGCTCAGTGTGGACGTGTGAGGGGGAGCTGAACCCAGGGGCGCCGCAGGGTGCCCGAGGGGTGGGTCCAGCAGCGGAGAGGGGAAGAGGGCGAGCTCCCAGAGGGGCTCCTGCAGGGGTAACGGGCCTGACTAGACGGCCCGGGGGTTGCCCAGAAAGGGGCCCCAGAGGAGAGTCGCCTGGCAAAGTGGCAGCTGCAGAGGTCAGGGTGGGCAAGACCAGAGAGCCCTCCTCACTGGCTCTCAGGCCTCAGTTTCCTCCAGTGGGGAGAACGTGGGCTGCATTTCTCTCTCCCAACCCGGGGGCCAGGGACTGCTGGGCTGTGGGGCCCTGCCCAGGCTGCCTTCTCTGTGTCCCCTTCCCCACCCAGTTGTGCCCAGGGCCCACCTGCTGGCCAGGGCACTGGAGCCGGGCCCCCTGCCAGGCCTGCACAATGCCAGCCTGTGGTCAACGACCCTCTGGGCTGCTCCAGGGCATCTCCCTGCCTACCCAGAGTCCATCCCTAGGCTTCCCTGGGTGGAATCAGGTCACAGCCCATGGACGCTGCCAGGTGTCCAGGCCCTGTAGGCTGTTGCCCCACCTAGAGCCCCCATGCTCTGTCCCCATATCTTCCAGACACAAACCCCTCCATGGCCCCACTGCCTGGAAACTGGGCAGTCTCAGAGCAGGTAATAGGACACCTGGACCTGAGCCATCTGCAGGGGGATCTTCACCTGGACTGTGAGGGCGCGTGTGCCCTGCCTTCTGGGGAAACTGAGGACCTTCCTTTCGGGTGGGCAGCCCTCCCCTGGCATGGCCCAGGTGCCCTTGGGCCCTGATGGCTGCGCTCCTGCGGGCCAGCACTGGGTGCCCCCTTCTCCCTGGGGGGTGGGGGTCTCCAGCCAGTCTCTGTGTGGCTCATGCCTGGCCTTGGGACCCTCGGCAGGTCCTTTGAGTGCAGGTGTTTTATCTGTCAGCGAGGTACAGGCTCCTGATGCAGGGTTGGAGGGAGGTGGGGGCCGGAGAGCACTGGGCAGGGGAGTGCCACTCCCAGTGCCAAAGGGAGCCACGGGAGTCTGCTGACCCTCACCACCGGTCCTCTGGCCCCCGCAGATGCCTGTGTGCTCCTACTTCCTGAAGGGGATTTGCAGCAACAGCAACTGTCCCTACAGCCATGTCTACGTGTCCCGGAAGGCGGAGGTCTGCACGGACTTCCTCAAAGGCTACTGCCCGCTGGGCGCAAAGGTGAGGGGCAGGGGTGGGCCATGGGCAGCACCGGGCCCCCAGCAGTGGGCCAGTCGTGTGCCTCAGTGCCTTCCTTGGAGCTCTAGCGACGGGGTGATGGGGGTGGAAGTGGGCTAGGGCAAAGGGAATTAGGGAACTGGGTTGCCAGGGCCCCCTGTCACCCTCACCTGTCTACGAGAATGCTGCTGTGGTGGGAAGCTCCTGACAGCTGAGCGCCTGGCTCCTTCCCTGCATAATTGCTGTCCTGCTCTCCAGAGGGGATGCTGTCGCCCCTCCTCATCCCCACCCCCCCATCCCCCGCCTGCGGGTGGGGCCCTGGGCTGGGAACCCCAGGACGGGCTTCTTTGGTCTCAGGAGCCCCAAGGGGGAGGCTGCTCGCCGGCGCGGGGCCTGCAGTCCGAATCGGGTTCCCTGGGCACCCCCAGTGGGCAGGGCGGCAGGGCTGGGCCTGAGCAGGGGCACCCTGCCGACCCACCCCCACCCACTCCCACTTCACACCATGGGGCCCGGGCCCTTTCTTTCCCCACGTCCTCTCGCTCCTGCCACGAAGATGGGTTGGGCCCGGCCAGGCTTGGCAGACCTGGCGGCCTGACCCGCAGCCAGCGGGTCACCATGAAGGACACCCAGATCCCCGCAGGGGGCCCTCCCAGTGAGGCGGGGCCCGGGGGTGGGGTGGCGGGACCCCTCCACGCAGGCTGTGCGTGATCATTGTAAGATATTCCAGCGTAAATGAAAATATCAAAGTGATATTTAAGTTCTGCTTCTATTAGCGGAAGTGCTTACTGCGTCCCTTTCGGCGTGTTGGCGCTGCGTGGCTGCCACATGATGGATAGCGGCTTGTAATTATATATGGGGGAAAGCGCTGAGCAGGCCAGATCCAGCGGGAGGGGAGGCAGCGGCCTGGGCCGGCGAGGGTTAATTTTATTCTCTAAATAATATAAAAAGTGCTGAGTCGTCGCCTTGTGCCTGATGTACAAGTCCTCAAACGGGCCCCAGAGAGTTTATAATATTCCACTGAATCAAGTGAAATTGTTAACCTTGCTTCATAAAGCCATGGCTTGTTAAAGAGGCGCGCTCCCTTTTCTTGTGAATAATTTAGGCTAGGAGTAAGTCTGCACTCCTCTCCGTCTTCGGGGGCCACACGGTGCCGCGGGACCTGCCGCTGGCCCCGGCCCCTGGGCCGTCTCCTGTCCTTCCCTCAGGAACATCCCGTCTGTCCCGCAGCCGCCCAGGACACGTGGCCAAGTACGCTGTCCTTCCCTTGGGGGGCCTGACGCCAGGCGACATGGCATTGCCCTGGGCTGTTTCTCCACCATCCCAGCGAGGACCGTGCCCCCCGTAGCCACTTGACGGGGTGTCAGCTGGGGCTGCGCTGGCCCCCTCTCTGGGTGATGCCTGTGTTGAAGGAGACACTTGGAGACTCGGGAGGACCGCATTGTCACCTGCTAGTTTTCCTACCCCGGGGGGTCTCGCATGCCCCCTTCTCCTTCCTGGCACCCCTTCCTCCCTGTCTAGGCGTGTGTGCCGTGGACCCGGGGCTCCTGCTGTGCATGGGGGGCCACAGCCCGCCGCGCTCACCGTCTAGGTCAGCGCTCCGCAGCCCTCCATGTGTGTGGCAGGCACTCCTCCCACTCTGGCCCACCTGATGCCGCAGGCCGCGGGGGTACAGAGCTGGGGGGCGCCCGTGTGCCTGTGGGAGTCACTCAGCCCTTGGCCACGGCCCTGCTGGTGCCCAGCGTGCGCTCTTCTTGTGCCTCAGCGGGCCTCCCTGTCTGTCCATCTCCTGCACATCAGTGCACGGCCTGTGCAGGGTGCTCTGCTTGCTAGTGGGGCTCCTGGCATGCACTGACTTGCTGGGGTCACCCCCTTCATGACCGCTCCTGTCCCTTAGCTCGCCCTGCCTCACTGAAGCTCTCGTGTCCTCTGGACGTCACTCTTTGGCTTCAGGGTCACAGGCCGAGTTTCCGTGGCTGTCATCACCTGCTGACTTCGCCTCTGATGTCCTTCCTTCAGCTGAAATCCTTCCTGCATTTTGTGGGCTGGGTCCTTCCAGAACGTTCCCCCTGTGGCCTTGTTCCCGGACCTGTCCCGTCCCAAGGCCACAAAGACTCTCCTCCGTCCTCCTCAGGCCCCAGAGCAGGGGCTCAGACCTCACCGAACCTGGTCCCCACTCTGTGAGGTCCACTGCACACCTGTTACCTCACCCCTCTGGGCCTCTGCTTTTTGGGTAAAATTAGGCTAATGAGAGTCGCTGCTGCAGGAGGGGATGGGGGCGATGAAGGCTTCATTTACTGCCTTTTGAGCTGGCCTTGGGCAAGTGTTA
This sequence comes from Vulpes lagopus, assembly GCF_018345385.1. NCBI lineage: Eukaryota > Metazoa > Chordata > Mammalia > Carnivora > Canidae > Vulpes > Vulpes lagopus. Next base: position 1,122,366 of record NC_054832.1, read on the forward strand.
GCTGTCGTTGGGTTGGCTTCCTCCACACAGTGGACCCTGTCCCCCAGAACTGCGGATGGGACACCCCTTCTCTCCTCTCTGCTTCGGGTGCCAGTTTTAAAGAGCCCAGCCTCATGGAGGTCCAGTTCAGTGTCACCCGGTTCACGGCGCAGGCAGGGCTGTGTAGCCACCCCTGGCATCCAGTTTTGGAACACGTCCATCACCCCAAGCCCTCCTCTGCTCCCTTCGTGCTCAATCCCACCTGCTCCCCCCACACCCACCCAGCCAGACGTAGTGATCCACCCCTGCCTCCGTGCGCTGGGCTTTTCTGGAGTGCCCCCCACGGGAGTCCCGCAGCACAGCTGTCCCGCCTCTCTAACTGGTTTCTGAGGGCCATCCAGTCGCGGTCTGTGCCAGGCCTACTTCCCACGTGGTGGCTGAACGGTGCTCCGGTGTGTGCAGAGACCACATTGTGCTCATTTGGTGGTCAGCGGTCCGTGTGTGGACGTCTGACTGGATCTTGGTGAGCGCACAGGCTTCCGTCTCTCTGGGGTAGACCCCTGCAGGCGGGGCTGCCGGGTCGCCTGGCGGCTGTAGGTAGGCCTCACTACGGGGCGCCAGGAGCCAATGACGCTTTTGTTCTGTCACATGCTTGCCAGCACTTGTCATTCGTTACCTGCCCCCGTGACCTCAGCCTCTCGGGGTGCAGGCGGGCTCACTGTGGCTTCATGTTGCGTTCTCTGACAGCTAATGAGGTTGAACACTGTGCATTTATTGGCCGTTCCTTTTTTTTTTTTTAAAGATTTTATTTATTCATGAGAGACACAGAAAGAGAGGCAGAGACACAGGCAGAGGGAGAAGCAGGCTCCACGCAGGGAGCCCGATGCGGGACTCGATCCCGGGACCCCAGGGTCACATCCTGGGCTGAAGGTGGTGCTAAACCGCTGAGCCACCCGGGCTGCCCCCACCTCCCCCCTTTTTAATAGGGGTCCTAGTGAGTATCTAGTTGTTTCAATTTGCATCTCCCTAAAGACTAAGGACGCAGCACCTTTTCTTTTTTATTTATTTATTTATTTATTTATTTATTTATTTATTTTTTTTAATTTATGATAGTAACAGAGAGAGAGAGAGGCAGAGACATAGGCAGACAGAGAAGCAGGCTCCATGCACCGGGAGCCCGACGTGGGATTCGATCCCGGGTCTCCAGGATCACGCCCTGGGCCAAAGGCAGGCGCTAAACCTCTGCGCCACCCAGGGATCCTGCAGCACCTTTTCATGTGCTTGTTGATCGTTGGTACATCTTCTTTGCAGAAATGTCTGTCCACCTGTTTTGCCAATTTTTGAATGGGGTTATTTGGGGGTGTTTTGTTGTTAAGACTTTTTTATATGATCTGGAAAGTAAACCCTTATCAGGACAGGATGTATGACTCTTTCCTCCCATTCTGTCTTTTCACTCTCTTGGCAGAGAAAAAAACATAGAATTTTTCATTGATTAAGTAAAATTTATCCTTGTTTTTTTTTTTTAAGATTTTATTCACGAGAGACACAGAGAGAGAGGCAGAGACACAGGTGGAGGGAGAAGCAGGCTCCCTGTGGGGAGCCCGATGTGGGACTCGATCCCGGGTCTCCAGGATCACACCCTGAGCTAAAGTCAGATGCTCAACTGCTGAGCCACCAGGCATCCGATCTCTTCTTTTTTTTTATTGCATGTGCTTTGGGTTTTATATCCAAGAAATACTTGTCAAACCCAATGTCAGCAAAGCTTTTCCCTATGTTTTTTCATAAGAGTTGAATAGTTTTCAGTTCTCAAGTTTAGGTTTTCGGTCCATTTTGAAAGTCCATTTTCGTACATGGTATGAGATGAGGGCCCAGCATCAGTCTCCTGTGTGTGGGCAGTTTGCCCAGCACCATTTGCTGAAAAGGCTGTGCTTCCCCCACCTAATGGTCATGGCACTTTTGTTGAAAGTCCATTCACAGACACCTGGGTGGCTTAGTGGTTGAGCATCTGCCTTTGGCTCAGGGCATGTTCCCGGGATCTGGGATCGAGTCCCGCGTCGGGCTCCCAGCATGGAGCCTTCTTCTCCCTCTGCCTGTGTCTCTGCCTATCTCTCTGTGTCTCTCATGAATAAATAAATAAAATCTTAAAAAAAAAAAAAAAGTCCGTTCACCATAAATATGGTGGTTGGTTTCCAGGTGCTGTGTTCTGTTCCGTGGGTCTCTATGTCTATCCTTAAGCAAGTATTTTGATTACAATAGCTTTATAATAAGTTTTGAAACCAGGAAATGTAAATCCCTCAATTTTTTTCTTCTTTTCCAATATTATTTTGACTTTTCAGAGTCATTTGAGATTCCATATGAATTTTAGGATGGACTTTTTCTTTTCTTTTTTTTCTTTTCTTTTCTTTCTTTTTTAAAAAAAGTTTTTAGGGATGCCTGGGTGGCTCAGTGGTTGAGCATCTGCCTTTGGCTTGGGTCGTGATCCTGGGGTCCTGGGATCGAGTTCTGCATCGGGTTCCCTGCAGGGAGCCAGCTTCTCCCTATGTCTCTGCCTTTCTGTGTCTCTCGTGAATGGGTAAATGAAATCTTTTAAAAAATAAAAAATAAATAAAGGCCTTTGGAATTTTGGTAGGGATTGCATTGAATCTGTAGATCACTCTGGGTGATAAAAGGAAGTCTTTCAGTCCATGAACATGGGATGTCTTTCTATGTATTTAGACCTTCATTTTTTTATTTTGGCAGTGTGTTATATTTTTTACCGTCTAAGTCTTCTGCCTCCTTGGTTAAATTTATTCCTGTAAATGTCTTCTATTTTTTTATGTTATTGTAAATGGAACTTTATTTCCCTTTTTATTTTTTATTTTTTATTTATTTATTTTTTTTAAACATTTTATTTTTTTTTTTTAATTTATTTATGATAGTCATACAGAGAGAGAGAGAGAGAGAGAGGCAGAGACACAGGCAGAGGGAGAAGCAGGCTCCATGCACCGGGAGCCTGACGTGGGATTCGATCCCGGGTCTCCAGGATCGCGCCCTGGGCCAAAGGCAGGCACCAAACCGCTGCGCCACCCAGGGATCCCTATTTCCCTTTTTAGATTGTTTGTTGCAAGTATGTAGTAATAAGTTGATTTTATGTGTGTGTGTTGTTTTTATAATTGGAATTTTACTGACTACATATCAGCTCTGACAATTTTTTGTGGCTTCTTTAGGGTTTTCTCTATATAAGATCATGTCACCTGCTAACAGAAATAATTTTCTTCCTTTTAAATTTAGATTTTAAATATATTTTTAATATTTACTTAGCCTAATTGTTCTCGTTAAAATTTCTAGTACTATGTTGAATAAAAGTGGCAAGGGGGGGCATCCTTGTCTGGTTCTTTATCTTAGAGGAAAAGCTTTCAGTCTTTCACCATTGAGTGTGATGTTAGCTGTTGGCTTTTCACATAAGATTTTTATCTTGTTGAGGATGTTCCTTTTTATTCCTAGTTTATTTGGTGTCTTTATCATAAAAGGTGTTGAATCTTGTCAAATGTTTTTGGATCAAAAAAAAAATGTTTTTGGATCAGTTGAGATCACACAGTTTTCTTCTTCCCTCATTCTGTTAATGTGGCCAATCAGTCACGTGGACCACCTTGAATAACAGTTATGTTGGGTGATTTTTATATGTTGACTATCTTTGCATTCTAAGAATAAATCCCACTGCTGATTTCAGTTTCTAGTATTCTGTTGATGATTTTTGCATCTGTATTTATGAGGAATATTGATCTATAGTTCCTTTCTTGTAGTATCTTTGTCTGGTTTTGGTATCAGGATAGGGCTAGCCTCACAGTTTGGCCATTTAGAGTTAGGAAGGATTCCTTACTCTTCAGTTTTTTGGAAGAATTGAGAAGAATAGGTGTTCATTCTTCTTTACACATTCAGTAGAATTCACCAGTGAAGCCCTCTGATCTTGGGATTCTCTTTATTGAGAGGTTTCTTTTTTTTAATTAATATTTTATTTATTTATTTATTCATAGAGACATAAAGAGTGAGAGGCAGAGACACAGGTAGAGGGAGAAGCAGGCCCCATGCAGGGAACCTGATGTGGGACTCAATCCCAGGTCTCCAGGATCACACCCCGGGCTGCAGGCAGCCCTAAACCGCTGCGCCACCAGGGCTGCCCTATTGGGAGGTTCCTGATTACTGATTCAGTCTCCTTACTATATAGAGGGCTAGTCGGAGTTTCTCTTTCTTCTTGAGTCAGTTTTGGTAGACTGTGTATCTCGAGGAGTTTGTCCATCTCATCTAAGTTGTTAAAATTATGTTTGTAGAATTGTTTGAAGTTTGCCCTAATTATCCTTCTGATGTCTGTAGTGATCTCTGTTTTGTTCCTGATATTGGAAATTTGTGACTTTTATCTTTTTTTCTTTGTTTTGCTAGAGGTTTGTCAATATTAATTGATCTTTTTAAAGGGCCAGCTCTTTGTTTCATTGATTTTTCTCTTATTGTTTTTTTTTCTTTTTGGTTTTCTTGATTTCTGCTTGTATCATTTCTGTTTCTTACTATTGCTTTGGGTTTACTTTGCTCTTTTTTCCCCCCTAGGGTCTTGAGGTAGGAGTTTAGAATATTGATTTAAAATTTTTCCTCTTGGGATCCCTGGGTGGCGCAGCGGTTTGGCGCCTGCCTTTGGCCCAGGGCGCGATCCTGGAGACTCGGGATCGAATCCCACGTCAGGCTCCTGGTGCATGGAGCCTGCTTCTCCCTCTGCCTATGTCTCTGCCTCTCTCTCTCTCTCTCACTGTGTGCCTATCATAAAATAAATAAAAAATAAAATTTAAAATAAATAAATAAATAAATAAAATAAAATTTTTCCTCTTGGGACACCTGGGTGGCTCAGTGGTTGAGCATCTGCCTTCAGCCCAGTGCGTGATCCTGCAGTCCTGGGATCGAGTCCCGCATCAGGCTCCCTGCATGGAGCCTGCTTCTCCCTCTGCCTGTGTCTCTGCCTCTCTCTGTGTGTCTCTTATGAATAAATAAATAATATCTTTTAAAAAAATTTTTCCTAAAAAAATAAAATAAAATAAAATAATTTTTTTTTCCTTTTATGTATGAATTTAGTTAGCTGGGTCCTATAAATTTTGAGATGTGTTTTCAGTTAGTTTTGGTTGTTTTTTGTTCATTGTCTCTCCTTGCCTCCCTTTGAGACTTTCTTTTTGATTCACATATTATTGTTTGATTTCCAAGTGTTTGGATATTTTCCTGTTATCTTTCTGTGAGTGATTTCAAGTTTGAGTCTATGATGGTAAAGAATATACCCTGTATGATTTTAATTATTTTAAGTTTTTTGGGCTTTATTTTATGGGCCAGGATATGCTTGGTATATGTTCTATGTGCACTTGAAAATATACACTCCACTCTTGTTGCGTACAGTGCAATGTTTTATAAATGTTGATTAGGTTTTGCTGGGTAAGGGCTTTTTTTTTTTTTTTTTTTAGTTCTTCTCTGTCCTTGCTGATTTTCTATTTAGTTATTTAGTTGTTCAGTCAGTTGTTGTGAGAGGGGAGTTGAAGTCACCACCTGTAATTTTGGATTTGTTTCTTTCTCCATATCTCTCAGCTTTTACTTCATGTATTTCATAGCTCTCTTATCTTGCACATGTAAATTTCAGATTGCTCTGTCTTTGATAGATATTGATCTTTTTATCATTATAAAGTGTGCCTCCCTGTCTGTAATTTTTTCCCTTCTAAGTCTGCTTTATGTGGTATTAATATGGCCATTCCTGCTATCTTTTGATCAGCATTTGTACGATATAACTTACTTCTATACCTTTGCTTTCAACTTACCTGTTGCATTATATTTGAAGTACCTTTCTTGTAGACAGCAGATATTTGGGTCATGTTTTAAAATTTACCTTGCCAATCTCCATCTTTTATTTGGTATATTTAGGCCATTTACACTTAATGTAATTATTGCTATGTTAGGGCTTACATCTGCAATTTGACTTCTGATTAGTGTCTGGTTTTTGTTCTTGATGTTTTTCACTTCTGTCTTCTTAGGAGTTACTTGAACAATTTTAGAATTTTGTTTTGATTTATCTGTTAGCACTTTTGAGTGTGTATATATTTCTGTATAGCTTTTCTAGTGGTTGTACTAAGCATTCTGTTGTATAACCATAGTTACCCCTGGTGTTATTATTTTCCAGTACAGGTGAAGCGTGAAACCTCAGCTTCCTTTCTGTCTCTTTACGCCTTACCCATCTGTAACTGCCTTACATATCTCTTCCACAGACATTTAGAACCACAACAGACCCTGACCATTTTTGCTTCAATAATCAAACATAGTTTAGGAGACTCAAGAAACATCTGGCACATTTGCCCATGTATCTCAGTCGGCCTTTCTGTTGTTCCAGAGCTTTGTCTTTTATTGTTTCCTTACTGTCTAGAGAACCTACTGTAGCCATTTCTAGAGCAGGTCTGCTCGTGACCAATTCTCTCGGTTTTCCTTCATCTGAGAATGTCTGGATTTCCCCACATTCTTGAAGGATATTTTTTACTGACTGTGGGTTTCTGAGCTGATAGGTCTTCCCTTTGAGCACTGGCCCCAACAGTGCTTAAGGAGAGATCCACTGCCATTTGAACTTTGCCCCCCACAGGTAGTGTCATTTCTCTCTGGCTGTTTGGAGGATTCTTTGTAGCTTTTACAAGTTTGACTATGGTGCATTTTGGGGGGAATTTCTTTGCTTTTTTACTGTTTGGGGTTTACTTAACTTCTTGAATCTGTAGGGTTATGTTTTTTTGCCAAGTTTGGGACATTTTCAGCCATTACTTTTGTACTCTTTCTTCTCTCCTTCTACAGCTCTGATGCATGGATGGGACATTTCCACAGGCCCTTGAGACACTCTCCATGTTTGAAAATCACTCAGATTGGTTAATTCTGTCATTCTGTCTTCCCGCTCACAGAATCTTTCCTCTGTACCTCCCTTCTGCTGTTGAGCCCATACACTGAGGTGGTTTTCTGTTTTGTTTTGTTTTCAGTTATTGTACTTTTCAGTTCTAAAATTTCCATTTGGTTCTATCTTATGTTTTTTTTCTTAGTTGAGACTTTCTATGTTTTCATTGTTTCCAACATGTTTTTAATTGCTTGTTAAAACACATTTATGGAAGAAAAAAAAAACCACATTTATGGGGGAGCTTGGTCAGTGGAGTGTGCAACTCCTGATTTCAAGGTTGTGAGTTCGAGCCCTGCTTTGGGTGTAGAAATTACTTAAAAATAAAATAAACACATTTATGGTATTCCTTTAAAATCATTGTCAAAAAACTCCCAACACCTCTGTTGCCTCGTGCACTGATTATCTGGAATTCCATTCGGTTTGAGGTCTTACCTTTTTCTTTTCTTTTTTTTCTTTTTTTCTTTTAAAGATTTTATTTATTTATTCATAGACACAGAGAGAGGCAGAGACACAGACAGAGGGAGAAGCAGGCTCCATGCAGGGAGCCCGATGTGGGACTCGATCCCAGGTCTCCAGGATCACACCCCAGGCTGCAGGTGGCACCAAACCGCTGTGCCACCGGGGCTGCCCAAGGTCTTACCTTTTTCTAGTATGATGAGTAATTTTTTATTGAAACCTGGACATTTTGACTGTTGTGTTTGAGGGTCTGGATCTTATTTAAACCATCTTTTTCAGCTGGTTTTCTGTGATACCATGAGTGTCTCATCCTTGCCAGGTGGAGGTCCACATCCAGGTCTCCCACTTGGCCTCCACTGACACCTGAGGAATGGCTTCCCTAGTCCTCTTGGGTGGGTGGTAGTCCCTGATTGGAAGGGGAAGGGGCCCCGCATTCCTGCTTCTTCAGGACCTACTGTGGCACCACCCTAGCAAGGCAGGGAGGGATGCTAGGGGCCAGGTCTCCCCACCCAGTCTTTGCTAGCCTGAGTAGGGTGGGGTCACAGTGTTTTGAGGCTTCTTGCTGGCTGGACTACCCCCTATCTGCACCTGTTGACACATCCAGGTTGCTTCCTCAGCCCCAAGTCAGGAATGATAAAGCAGAAGGAAGTCCTGGGGACCCACTTCTACATTGGTCCCTAGGTCTCTTAGAGAACCTTCCTGTGGTTGTCACTTGTGTAGCACCCAGTGCCCCCAGCTACCTGCTTCTGCTGCCTCCTCTGGGTGCTTATTCACTATTTAGGGCCCAGCACAGAGAATCCTCGTCATTTCCTGTGTTTGATAAACTTATTGTTTGTAATAATTGTGGATTTACTGAAAAGAGGGAGAGTAGCATGGCGCATTCCTGCCAGCCTGACTCCAGGCTCTGTCTGCACTCTGTCCAGTTTCCCACTAATTTCTGTTTTCTGTTCTGGGGTAGCCATTGGATATGGTTATTAGCATTTTGGAATGAGTGACTGTGAGGCCTTGACCCAAGTGACTGCAGGAAGGGACGGCTGCAGGGGATGGGTGCCTCCGGGGATGTTCAGAGGGAGAGTGGTTGGGCATAGTCAGGAGGTACAGAGAGAGAGGGGATCCGGGACCATCTCCAAGGTGCGCAAGGGGTAGCTTTGGTGCGGAAGGGTGGGGAGGCAGCTGGTGAGTCACTGGGGACCTTGGTGAACCACCCCACTTGTGTTGCTGGCAATAGAAGTGGGACCCGGCCCCCAGAAGGGACAGGCGGCATGGCACCTGCATTGGAGGCTACTGTAGATGAGCTAGATGGAAAATTTTGACCAAGGGAGAGAGCGCTGTGGAGACACAGAGTGCCTGGCCTGGAGCAGGCCGCCAGTGGGAAAGGGCCCTGGGAGCCCCGGTGGCTCTGGGGGCAAGCACAGGTGGGCATCGCGGTTGGGCCTGGCCTAACCCCTCTGGGAGGTGCTTCATGGGGGGCAGGCTGGCATCTTGGGGAACCGTCTGTGCCACAGGCTCCACGGGTGGCCTGTGGGGATCAGGGCTTTAGCGTGTGTCTTCAGCAAGGCGCAGGCCACGGGTCTGGAGGGAGGCCGTCGGCTGTGGCGCACTCTGGAGACGGTTTCCAGGTGGCTTATGCCTGTTCACACTTGTGGACTGGTTTTCTTGACAGCACTTGGTGGTGACATTCAACATCCTTTTTCCTCTTTGAACAGTTGCAGGACAAGAAGTTACTTCACTGTATTTTTTAATTTGCCTTTACTGGACTCAGGGCTCAGGGAGGCCAAACGCGTTCCCTGTGTTTAAACCTTTTGGACCTTTCCTTCTGAAAAACACTTGGGGTTCTGTTGGTCTTCTTAGGTGCGGGTGGGAGCAGTTTTCCACTGGATTGGTTTTCTTTTGCTGATTCACAGGAAATTTATAAAGTATGAAATATAAGTATGAACAGAAAAATACATCAGATATTCTGGACATTAGCCTTTTGTCAGTTCTAGAAGTGGCAAATATCTTCTTCATGGTTTATTTTGAAGAACAGAAGTTCTTTTTTTTTTTATTTATTTATGATAGTCACACAGAGAGAGAGAGAGGCAGAGACACAGGCAGAGGAGAAGCAGGCTCCATGCACCGGGAGCCCAACGTGGGATTCAATCCCGGGTCTCCAGGATCATGCCCTGGGCCGAAGGCAGGCGCCAAACCGCTGCGCCACCCAGGGATCCCAGAACAGAAGTTTTTGATTATAATGGAAATGGTTTTACTGGTCTTTGCTTACAGCGGGCACCCTTGTGTCTTGTAGGCAAACTCTCGCCACCTTCCAGAGGCCCCGTGGGCCTGTCTCCTTTGTTCCAGGTGTCTGGTGTGAGGTCAGGGTGCCGTGCAGCGGAAAGCCCGGGTCCCGCGGGGCTGCAAGCGGCTCCCCTGAGGCGGGGCCCTTGGCTCCCCCTGTGTACCTGGGCTCCCCCTGTGTACCTGGAGCCGGGCCTGTGGCCGGGCTAGTGTTCCCTCCCCTCATCCTTCTCACCGCCGCTGTCACCGCCCCTGCTCCCTCGCCTTCCAGAGCTCTATTGTAGATCTAGTGTAAGTAAAACAAAAAAAGTTGGAAATTTGATTAAAATTGTCCTAAATAGTGTCTCTGTTTGGCGAGACTTGGTCCCGTCTTCCTGCCCAGGAGCAGGCATCTGGCTCCGGTCACAGAGGCCACTTCTCGACGCCGCTCAGTGAAGTGCTTTGTCTTTGTGAGACTTGTTGCTGTCGTTTTTATTATTATTATAAATAACATATTTTCAGATTGTATTTTTTCACTGTTCATTGGTAGACATGCAGTTCTTTATACTGACGTTGTCTCCAGGAGCCCAGCTAAACTGTATCAGTGATGGTGACAGTGAACCCAGACTCTCCGACTCTCGGACTTCCTACATAAACGGGTATTTTGCAGATAAGGGCCACTTGCCCTCCTTGGAACACAGATGTGTTTTCTTTCTCTTTGCTGCCTCGGCGCTAACTAGTGATGGTTGTGGGCTTCTTGCCTTTCCCCCGGGGCGAATGATGCTTTCTGGAAGGTTCTTTTAAGAAACCTTTATACTGGGGCACCTGGGTGGCTCAGTGGGTTGAGTGTCCAACTCTTGATGTGGGCTCAGGTCATGGATCGAGCCCTGCATCAGGCTCTGTGCTGGGGAGGGGGTGTCTGCTTGAGACCCTCTGTCTCCCTCTCCCTCTGTCCCTCCCCCAGTGTACTCTCTCTAAAATAAATAAATCTTTTTTTTTTAAATAAACCCTTTATCTTAAACTAAGGTAGTTCAATCAGTAATCTGCTAAACTTTGAATTAGTGCTGAATTTATTAAACACTTTTCGTATCTAATGAAGTGATTATACATTCCACCGTGTGGCCTGTCAATCAGCCGATTTCTGCTCGTTGACCCTCCCCACTCCTGAGGTAAAGCCAGCCTAGTCCTGCGGGACTCTACGCCCGAATCCCCAGGCACGCGTGAGGACGGCCGAGTGCTGCTCAGTGATCTCACCTGCTCGGGTGCTGCCCTCAGGGTTGCTCCAGCCTGCGAACGGGCTTGAGGAGCGCCCACTCTGCCCCGGGCCAGGCACCGGTTCCCGCACGGTGGGCTCCTTGGACCTCTGGGAGAACCCACAGTAAGACCCTGGGCTGCGCTCACTCTGACTCCCATTCACTTGTGGTCCTGGGAACATTCACTCGGGTTCTGTTTCTCTCCTGACAGGGTTTCTGGAACTTGTCAGTTCCATCCGTGTTTTCAGGTTCACAGGCATAAAGTTTGTTGGTGATGTCGCGCTGGGGCCGTTTCTCTGCGGCATGGACCGTCAGGGCACATCTGTCCTAATGCTGCTGTGTCCCTCTTCTCTCTGATTCATCGTATTGGACAAAGTTATTAATCTCTTCCACGAACAGACTTGCCCTCTTGGTTTTTGCTGTTCTTTTGTTACTTCATTTTATTTCTGTTCTTACCTTGTATTTCCTTCCCTCTGCTGAGTGCTGAGCGTGGGTCATCCTGCTGCTCCCCCCAAATGCAGCGTGCCCCCCCCGCCCCCAGCTAACTGAGCCCCAGCACTTCTCACCATTGTTTCCTATTTGACCCGGCAATTAGTAGTATCTTTCTTAATTTCTGGGCCTTTCAGGGGTTTCCTGGGGCTTCTCTTTGGGGGTTTGGCTTTGCCCTTTCCTTAGCGGGTCAGGTCTACGTGAAGATGACAGGCCTTTGGAATTGGGAGACTCTGTTTGTGTCCCGTGTGCTTCTGAGCAGCCGTGGGCCATCACTGTGCTGCCTCGTCAGCTCCTGGATGATTCGAGGTCCTTCTTTACATCCGACCCCAGATGTTGGCTGTTCTAGTTCAGAGCAGCACCATCCAGTAGGAAGGCCTGCCAGACGCGAACCCCGTGTGAGATTTCAAGTGTTCTAGTAGCCACCTTAAAAGAGCAAAAACAGAACAGATGAAATGAATTTTAGTTACTCTGTCTCACGTTTCAACATGCAGTCGGGGAGGAAACCTCACCGTGGCCTTTCACACTCTCCCATCTTCACTGAACCTGTGCTCCCGCCTTGGCCCCCAACAGCACAGGTCCAGGCACCCGCCTCCATCTCTCAGCATGTGCTTGGCATCCGGGGACCTGGCTGTTGGAGGATCCTGCTGGCAGCGGGTCTCCTCTTGTCCAGTGCCAGGCCCTCTCCACCCACGCAAACTGCCCTCCTTCCCCAGCAGTACCCCACTCACTGGGCCCGCGGCCCACGCTTGCCACGGTGCCTCATTACCTCCGTGGGTGGGCCCCACAAGGCTTCAACCCCGTTTGGAGGGCACAGGCAAATGAGCATGTGAGCAAGCATTAGCCTTCTCTCGGGGGCAGGGGTGGGTCTGGTGTGGGCGTGCAGTGGGTGTTCAGGGGTCCTGCTGCCTGCCCAGTTGGCCCTGCCATTTCCACACCAGCCCCCAAGCACCAGTGTGAGGAGCTTCTAGCCTCCTGGTGACAGCGAGGGGGGTAGGTGTAAGGCCACAAATGGGGCCAGTGCCCAGATTTCTGCTCCAAGAACGGGCACATACTTCGTGGGGTCCTCAGCCAGGCTCTTTGTCCTGGGTGCCGGGAACAGGACCAAGATTGGGACTCTGGGGACAAGTTCCCAGGAGGGAGGTTTCGGGGCTTGGTGGGAAGTGGTTCAGCTGGTGCACAGCCCCAGTATTGGGTGTGAGCGCTGCAGCCCCCAGGCTGGTTTTAAACTGAGCTCTGGGTAGGATTGGTGGGCACTCTGCAGGGGTTCTTGTCTGGGACTGTGCCTCCCGTCGCCTGGTCTAGCACGAGGGGCTGGTGGAGATCCGACGACCCCTCCCCTGGAAGGGCCTCAGGCAGGATGTGGGTGCATGGCAGGCCTGTAAAACGGCCTATCACTCCCTCAGCTCCCACCCCCGGAAGCAGGTGGGCCAAGGAAAGGCAGGCCGTGGGCAGAGCTCCGTGGTTCCCTGTGGGCCTGGTGGGCAGAGCTGAGGCCTCGTGTTGCACCAGGCACCTGCTGGATGGCGCGCCCCACACTGGGTATAATTAGCCACCATGACAGGTGTGGTGGATCGGGTGTGCTGCTGGCCTCAGCCGACCTGGGCACCCCTGGGCTTGAAGCCTAAACCCCATGCAGTGAGGTCCCCCGGGCACTGAGCCTCTGTCCCCGTCTTCTGCTAGGATGGGTGGGCTGCAGTCAGGAATCCCCATGGCAGCTGAGCGAGACCCCTAGGCCAGCCTGGTCCCTGTCTTCAGTCCAGACCCAGGGCCCACCAGGCAGTGCTGGCACCACCAGGGTGGCACCCTCACCGTGCTGATTGCTCAGGGGGTGTGGATAGGAGGGGGCGCAGGCCGCTCTGGGCTCACCCTGCTGACCCTCTTCCCTCCCACAGTGCAAGAAGAAGCACACGCTGCTGTGCCCTGACTTCTCTCGCAGGGGCACCTGCCCCCGGGGCGCCCAGTGCCAGCTGCTCCACCGCAACCAGAAGCGCCTTGGCCGGCGGGCAGCCTCAGCCCCAGCCTCGGAGCCGGGCAGCGCGCCTCCCAGGAACAAGGCCTCCTCCAGCCATGGACCCAGGTGACGGGGACAGTTGGTGCCGCGTGGGTAAGCTCCGGGAATGGTCTGGAAGCAGCCCCTCCCTGCTCTTGGCTCCTCGCGGGGAGCCCCTTGCCCCTTCCCAGCTCTTAAGGCTTCAGACCCCAAAAGAAACCTCAGTTCAGAGTTGAGGCTCAGTTGAGCCCCAGAGGTGCCCACCGCACGTCCCCAGGCTGGACAGAGCTGAGGACGTCCCCAGCCCAGACCAGCCTCTGTGGAAGCAGGTGGGGCTCCGCAGCTACCCCCTCCCACTCCCCAGCAGAGGGAGGCTCCTGGGTGATGCTCGTGGCTGGGGCCCCACGGTGTGCTCACCGGTCCTGTGAGTGCGGTGCTGAGAGCAGGGTCAGGGAGGAGCGGGGTTCCCTGGCCGGGCTCGCCCCCGCTGCTTCGGGCCAGAGGCTGCGTGTCGTCACCAGCCTGTCCTCTGGGGTCAAGGGCTGGCCTCAGAGCCGGATGGCGGTGCCCCGTGGCTGCTGGGACAGGTGCCGCGCAGCTGGTCGCCAGCGCCCTCTGGACCCCAGCCCTGCCGAGCAGCTGCCCACCCTCACACTTCTGCCCCCTTCCTTTCCTGCAGGAAGTCCTCGGCTGCCCAGCGCCCCACCAGACAGACGCCCAGCTCCCCTCCCTCCTCCCCTCGGGTGTTAGCTGCAGCCTCGGGCTCCCCCCTGTCATCAAAGCCACCTCCCTCTTCCCCCTCCCCCTCCTCCCCCCTCTCCTCTTCCTCCCCCTCCTCCCCCTCCTCCCCCTCCACCCCCTCCCTGTCCTTGGACCAGGAGGAGCTGTCTCTCCAGGAGGAGGCTGCCTCGCCAGCGACGGGCTCCGGCAGCCTCTCCAAGCTGCCCTCCTTCATCTCCCTGCAGTCCTCGCCGAGCCCAGGAGGCCAGCCCAGGGCCCGGACCCCCAGGAGCCCCCCAGCCAGGGACTCAGGTAGGCAGCGTGGCCCCGGGGGCCCGGCGTGGCACAGCCAAGAGCTCTTCTTTCAGTGCCCAACTCAGACCCCCCGGGTCAGAATTCGCAGGTGGGGCCTGGATGGTGTGTGAGCGGCCGGCACGGGCTGGGCGCCGCTGGCCACGTCCCCCGTTGGCAGGTGCGCACCTCCGGGCCGCCGGGGCAGAGCTGGCCGACGTGCGAGCGCAGCCGCGGCCGCGCGCAGACCACCCCAGCCGAGGGCTGATTTAATTAGAAAGCACCCATTTCTGTTAATTTGTTCTGGAAGATCACCGCGCGCTCCTGGAGAGAACAGATGTTCCCTCTCCCCCGATGAACATTTGGGGCTTGGTAAATGGCTCCACTCAGCCTTGTTTAGGAGAGAAAAGAGGATTTTATGGCTGCAAACGACCCTTTCTGTAAACATTTTACAGCTCTCCGCGCGTTTGAGTGACGATAAACCCCACGCAGCTCGGCGGGCTGCAAATTTGCGACCATACGGCTATCATTTTATTGTCATATTTCACGGTCGTAACGTTAATGGAAGATGCTTGCCGCAGCCTTCTCTAACGGCTCCGCTGAGCACGCTCAAACGCCTGCCTCCGAGGGGCTGGGCCGGCGCCCGCGTGCGGCCCCCACTGCGGGGCGCAGAGCTGCAGCCAGGCCTCCACCTGCCGCCGGGACTAGGGCAGCAGCCCCCCTCCGTCGGGGCGGGCCTCCTGGGGTGCGGGGAGCAGGTGCCCCCCAGGCAGCCAACCCCAGAGTCACTGGAGGCCGGCAGGGTGGGCAGGGCCCTGGGGGCTTCAGAGGCCCCCCCCAGCCTTCATTTCCTGCTCGGGCCTCCCCCGACCGGCCAGGGCCCGGAGCTGGAGGGGCAGGCGGAGGGGGGCCTGGGAGGGCTCTGGGGCAGGAGGCCTGGAGCCCCGGCTGGGCCTGGCTCTGAGCTCTGGCCTGGCCGAGCAGATGACGGGAGTCCTCGTCCTGTCCTGGGGTCCCAGGGGAGAAGCGGGCTCTCAGGGACACGTGGATGGTGCCATGCCGTGGGCAGCCACGTGGAGGCATCCGTGGTCAGTGGGGAGCCGGCCAGAGAGGCGGCTCAAAAGCACAGGAGAGGCTTTGAGTCCCAGCGTGCATGGGGCCCCCAGGTGGGAGCCCCCCTTGGACTGGACATCTGTCCTCAGGCCCCCTACTTTGCTATGGGAAGCCCTCCTTGCCCCTCCTGCCCCTCAAAACCCTCTCCTGCCCCCTCGCCCCCAGCCCCTCCTGCTGCCCAAGCCCCCCTCCTGTCCCTGCCCCTTCTGCCCCTGCCCGTCCTGCCCCCTGCCCTCCTGCCCCAGCCCCTCCTGCCCCTCCTACCCCCAGGCCCAATCACTTCGTACAGGCACCAGGTCCCTCCCACCCCTGCCCAGCAGCTGCCCGCGTGCCCTGGCTCCTGAGGTTGAAGGCACAGTGCAGCCGCCAGGTGTGCGTCTGGCAGCCTTGCCGCAGGTGTGAGCGTGCGCCGTGTCGGGCCTGCGCGGGGCCAGCACCTGGTATTTAAGCCCCGAACAGGCTGTTGCGGCTCCGCGTGTGACCGGCCTGCGCTGCTGGACCTGCACTGCTGGACCGCGGGACCTGCGGGATGGGGACGGGCAGGCAGGGGGCGGGAGGGCTGCCGATGAAGCCACCCCCCCCTCCCGCCCCCTGCAGGCCTGGGCCTGACCCAGAAGCTTTGGCAGTGGGGGGCGTTCCTCCCCGGCTAGGGGGTTCCCAGCACCTGACCTTTGCCCTTCTCGGAACAGGGAAAACTCTGCACATCAAGCCCCGTCTGTGAGGGCCCGGGGGGCCAGCCTGTGCCTACCTCAGCCCCTCGGTCCTGGAGACAAGGAGGCTCCGCCTGCCACTGCCCCAGAGGAGGGGCCGCCTACCACCGAGTCCCCCCGCTGGGGCCCCAGGGGTCGTTGCTCTGCCCGCCTGGCTCTCAGCCTTCCGTGACCAGTGCGGGCCCCGGGCTCGCCGTCTCCGTGGGCCCGCTCTGCCCAGCCAGCCCCTCGCCCACCGCCCACGCCGGGTCCTCAGCCCCACACCCTCCACACACCCCAGCCTCCCGCCAGGCCTGCGCCCACTGTGGGTGCAGCAGTAGCCGTGCAACGTACCCCACCTTCCCCCAGGACTCCTGCCAGGCTCCCTGGTGGGTGTTTTATGTTCAGCAATAAAGGTTCTGTCCTGTGTCTGCCTGGCTCTTCTGACTGCTGTCGCGCCGCCACCCGGCCCTGCTGCGCACCCGCCTGGACGGACACACTTGCCCACAGACCCCAGAGGCACCCCCCCCACGAGGGGACCTGGAGGCCTGGGTTTTGAGGGGTGCCTTGTGGAGGAGGAAGAGCTGGCCACAGGCCCTTGGCGGCCACAAGGGCCCCGGGCAGGATCGTCGGCCGTCCTCCCCGCTGCCTGAAGCGCTCAGAGGGTTGGGCACAGCCTGTTCCCCCGTGGCCAAGCCCACGTGACTTTGGTGAGAGGCCCAGGAGATGGTCCAGGGGACGTGTCGGATGCAACGGACTGGGCCAGGGTCCCCCAGGCTAAGGTTCCTGACCCAGCCCCTCCTCTGGGTGTCTCGGGACGGTGGCTGAGCCAAGGACAGGGACGGAGGGCGGGTGGGGCCAGCTTGTCTATGCGGACACCCCCCACGCCGGAGCATCTGCACCGCTCAGGGGCCCCGGACAGATCCTGAGAGGCCAGGGCCAAGGCTGGGGGGGCACACGGCCATTCCGGGTGTTCTGTGCCACTGCACGCCCGATCGTGGGCCCGCTGCTGCTGGAGTTGGGTCCACCGCCCTACCGCCCCTCCTCCGCCTGTCCCTTGCGGGCCAGGGGGGTGCAGCCCCGGCTACTGCCCGCACCACGTCCTCTTGCCCCTTGGCCAAAGCGGATCCCTCCTCGGCCCCGGCCACACCCTCGGAGGCCACGACGAGGATGGGGAGTGGAGGGGATCCTGCTCCCCACCAGTCCAGGTCCCGGAGGGGTGGCATCGCTGTGCCAGCCCCAGAGGTGATGGGTTCATCGCAAGGAGCCCGGCCAGCGTCCGTGGCCGCAGATGGCCAGCCGAGAACAAGACGTCCGCCTGGGCAGATGGACAGACGGACAGACACCCCTGCTGGGCAGCCTGCTGTGAGCTGTGGCCCCCCCAGGCCCTACCCCCGTGCGGCCTCCCTGCCCTGCCCTTCAGGGTGAACACACATACCCCGGGCTATGGAGCGGGCTGCTGGTTGCACTGGGGGGCTCCCCACAGTCCGGGGGCAGCTGGACGGCCCCCCAGCCTGCCCGCCCAGTGCAGGAAGCCCCCCCACCTGCCGTGGGCCAGCGGGGAGGCCTCGGGGAGGGCTGGCACTCCGGGAAGCGGGAGGTGCCCGGCCAGTGGTTGTGGGCCCGGGCCCAGCTCGCCCACACTCCCCGCGACCCATTGGGGGACCTCACAGGCCTCGGGGTCGGCACTGTCAGGGTCTGCCCCTGCGCAGGGAGGGGGCGGCCCCCTGGGCCGAGCACGCCCACTGGTCACTCTGGCTTCTCGAGCCCAGGAGCAGGCCAGCAGAGACTCTCGGGGGTGAAGTACTGGTCACCTTTGCCACACCTGGGCCCACCCCGACTGACCAGGGTGCCACTGGGGTGACGTGGATTCCGGGCAGAGCCTCCGGCCTTTGCCGAGAGCACAGCATGAGCTCCTCCAGGCCTTGGAAGGGCCACCCCGACTTCTCGACTTCTCCGTCCGAGGCCCAGGCCCTCCTGGGGTGGCCCTGGTGTGCCGGGTCACGGGACTCCCCGAGACTGGCCTCACACGGATGCGGAGCCCCCTGAGGGCGCCAGGCCGGCGGGTGGACCGGCTCCGACCCTGACCCTCCGAGCTGGAGGCGATGCGCTGGGCCGGAGAGATGGGAGGTGAGCTCGCAGCCCGGTCTAGGCCCAAGGCTGGGGGGTCGGTAGTCTCCGGGTGAAGTGAGGAGCCTGAAGTGGGAGCAGTGAGGGGGGTGGGCGGGGGAGCTGATTGGGGAGCGGAAGCCCTTTCCCAGGGCGGTGCCTGGAGCACAGTTTCAAGGGCGAAGGCAGCGGTTTAGGGCCTGCCGTCGGCCCAGGGCATGATCCTGGAGTCCCCGGATCGAGTCCCACTTCAGGCTTCCTGCAAGGAGCCTGCTTCTCCCTCTGCCTGTGTCTCTGCCTCTCTCTGTGTGTCTCATGAATAAATAAATAAAATCTTAAAAAAAAAAAAAAAGGGCAAAGGCGCCCCTAAGTGGGGAGGGGGTGGAGAGGGGCCCTCTGGGGGGCTGAGCAGCAGGGCGGCTGGGACGCGGGTGGGTGCCCTCCCGCCGCTCTGGCCTCTCCCCTGCTCTGCTCCCGCCTGGCGGTCCCCCCCACCCCGGAGGCCCATGACCTGGCTGACCTTGCCCCCCACAGACGCAGGCCTTGACGCGGGGCCCAGTGGGGGCAGCTCCGGGGACCCCCAGCCCCCAGGCAGTGGGCCCGGCTCCTTAGACGCCAGGCGGCAGCCCGAGCGGGCAGGTGTCCTGCACTGGGGAGCCCGCCCCCGAGACCCCGAGGGGCGCCAAGCCCGGCAGGACCCTGGACCCTGGGCACTGAGCTAGTCGACGTGGGTGAAGTCGCGAGACGTGGGCACCGCTCCATAGCGCTGTGTCACTTACTGGGGTGTCACCGCGGGGCGTCCCCACCAGCCCCTGGGTGCTGGGTGCGCGCAGACCTGCCACGGCTCAGCTCGCCCTAAAGGGCCCCCCCGCTCTGCGGGCCCCTCACCCTGGGGAGCAGCCCCTGCTTCCGGGAGCCCACCGCCGCCACCAGCCGGGCCTCACCCCTGCCCGGCCCTCCCGGCTGCAGGGAGCCCTCGAGGCCTGGGCGAGCGGCCCCCCACGGAGCCCGGGAAGCTCAGGAGCCCTGGGGCCTCCCACTCCCTCCCAGGAGCCGCCGGGCGCGGGCCAGGTCCCAGGCAAGATGTGGGGTGCATTTAGTGGGGAGCCAGGGCATGGCCCGGGGAGCTCCCCTGGCTGGAGCACTGTTGGGGGGGCCTGAGGCCCCAGAAGGCTGCGGGGACAGGAAGGAGCAGTGTCCTCTGGGGCCGGCCGCCGTGGCTGCTCCGGGGCCACCGAGGCTCAGGGCGCACGGCACGCTGTCCCTCGGCCGCTGCAGGGAGGTGCTTGGCGCCGGTGTCCGGGGCGGGAAGTCCAGCACGTTCCCTGGGCTGGAGAAGCCCACCCTGTCCGGGCCGTGGCACGCCGCAGGGGTGAGCCCCCCGGAGCCTGCGGGCGGGACCCCGGGCCCCTTTCCCACCGGCCCCTCCGTGACTGGCCAAGAGAGAGCCCCCAGGGAGGGCAGCCAGAGGCGGGAAGCTGGGGGCCTCCTGGGGGCTGCTGCACCTTGGGGGGCTCCTCCTCCTCAGGCCCCGGAGCAGCCGAGAGCGGAGGGCAAATCTGCTGGCGAGTCTGACCCCAAGGCCAGCGCAGGAGCCAGTGGGGACCCAGTGGCCCGCTGGGCCCCAGGCCCCTGTCCCCCAGGGCGGTGCATGAATGAACGGCTGCAGAAATGAAGAAATGCTACGTGCCCAGTGGATGAGGCTGTGTGACGGCGAGCAGGCCCAGGGCCTGGGAGGCAGGACACCTGTCCCCACTTGGCCTGACTAGGTGGTGGCTGAGGGTGCGCCTCCCTCTGAACTCGTGAAGTGCCAGACCCACGACCCACCCAGCCTGCGCCCAGGGGAGCCTTGCTTCTGGCGCTGAGCCATGGGGGGGCAGGAGGGGCCAGGGTAGGGCCCTGCCCGCACCTGGGGGATGTAGGGGCGAGGAGGAAGGGGTGAGCGGTGCCCTCCGGGCCCGAGCGGGCGCGGCCACCCCATGACATCGCAGGAAGTGGGGTTTCCCTCCCATTTGTATGAATTTTTCTTACCGTAAAATAGTAAGCATCTATGCCTGGAACAACATGAAAACAGGCGACCCTAGTGACCTCCTGCCCAGTTCCTTCCAGAATTTTCTCTCTACGCACAACTGGTCACACTTAGGATTGAATTTGTTGATTGTAACAGCCCCAGGGCGGCAGCACGGGAACCCCGGGGGGGGGGGGGGGGGGCGGGGGGGTCGCCAGGCTCGGCCGCTGAAGCCCGCGGGCCCTCCCGCCCCGCCCCGCCCCCGCCCGCCCCGCCGCACCTGCGCCCAGCGGTGGAGCCGAGCCGCCGAGGTGCCAGCAACTTTGTTGACTACATTCCTGCGCCCGCCGCGCCGCGGGGCTAAAAATAAGCGGCGGCGCTCCCCTCGCCGCTCCCGCGGGGCCCGGCGTCCGCAGGCCGGAAGGTCCCGGCGCGCCACGCTCCCGGGGCTGCGGGGTCACGGCCCGCGGGGCCGCGGGGAGGCCGAGCCACCGGGCGCCGTCCGCTCCCGGTCGCGGACGCGGGGCCCCGAGGCCGCAGGCCCGCCCCCGCCCGCCCCCGCCCGCCCCCCGCGCGGCGCGCCCTCCGCGCCCCTCGGGCCCGCGCCCTCCGCGCCTGCAGTGCCCCGCGGCGGCCACCAGAGGGCCCCGCCCCCCCCGCGGCCGGCGCGTCCGCACCCCTTCCCACAGCTGTTCCCGCAGGAGATTGACAGCTGGGCTCCGCGTTGCCATGGGGATAGGCAAATGAGGGCGGCGGGTCTGGGGCTCCGATTGGCCTGGGGGCTCGCGCCCCTCCCAGGGAGGCGGGCCCGAGCGCCCGGCTCTATAAAGGGGAGCGCGCGGCGCGGCGCCCGGCCGTGGAGGCGGGGCCGCTTGGACGCGGGCGGAGCGCGGGAGCCCGAGCAGCCCGGGGCGGCGGCCGCACCGCCTCCCGCGCCGCCACCCGCCCGCCGGCCGACGCGGGGACGGGGAGCGCGGCCCGCTGCGTCCCCCCCGGGTGCGGCCGGGCGCCCCGAGCGGCGGCGGCCCCAAGTTGTCCGCGCGAAACTTTTCCCCGCGCGTCCGGGCGCCGCCCCCGCCGGGCCCCGCCGGCCGCGCGGAGCGAAGGGGGGGGAGAGGCCGCGGCTCCCCCCCCGGCGGGCGCCCCCGGCCCCGGGCGATGGCCGCGGAGCTGGCGATGGGCGCCGAGCTGCCGAGCAGCCCGCTGGCCATCGAGTACGTCAACGACTTCGACCTGATGAAGTTCGAGGTGAAGAAGGAGCCGCCCGAGGCCGAGCGCTTGTGCCACCGCCTGCCGCCGGGCTCGCTGTCGTCGACGCCGCTCAGCACGCCCTGCTCGTCCGTGCCCTCCTCGCCCAGCTTCTGCGCGCCCAGCCCGGGCACCGGCTCCGGCTCGGGCTCGGGCTCGGGCTCCGGCGGCGCGGGGGGCGCGGGGGGGCGGCGCGCAGGCGGGGGCCGCGGCGGGGCCGCCGGGCGGGGGCGCCGCGGGGAAGCCGGCGCTGGAGGACCTGTACTGGATGGGCGCGTACCCGCCGCACCTGAACGCCGAGGCGCTGCACCTGACGCCCGAGGACGCGGTGGACGCGCTCCTCGGCAGCGGCCAGCACGCGGGGCACCACGGCGCGCACCACCCGGCGGCCGCCGCGGCCTACGAGGCCTTCCGGGGCCCGGGCTTCGCGGGCGGCGCTGGCGCGGACGAGCTGGGCGCCGGCCCCCCGCACGGCGCGCACCCCGCGGCGCACCCGCACCCGCACCCGCACCCGCACCCGCACCCGCACCACCACCACCACCACGGCGCGCACCACCACCACGCGGCCGCGGCCCTCGGCGGCGCGGGGCTGCACGTGCGCCTGGAGGAGCGCTTCTCCGACGACCAGCTGGTGTCCATGTCGGTGCGCGAGCTGAACCGGCAGCTGCGCGGCTTCAGCAAGGAGGAGGTGATCCGGCTCAAGCAGAAGCGCCGCACGCTCAAGAACCGCGGCTACGCGCAGTCCTGCCGCTTCAAGCGCGTGCAGCAGCGGCACATCCTGGAGAGCGAGAAGTGCCAGCTCCAGAGCCAGGTGGAGCAGCTGAAGCTGGAGGTGGGGCGCCTGGCCAAGGAGCGGGACCTGTACAAGGAGAAATACGAGAAGCTGGCGGGCCGGGGCGGGGCCGGCTTCCCGCGGGAGTCCTCGCCGCCGCAGCCGCCGCCGCCGCCGCAGCCGCAGCCGCCGCCGCAGCCGCAGGCCGGGCCCGGCGGGGCCAAGGGCGCCCCCGACTTCTTCCTGTGAGCGCGCGGCCGCGCCGGACTCCGCGCCCCGCGCCCCGCGCCCCCGGCTGGGCCGTCGGACGGGGCCGGGGCCAGCCCGCTCGGGCGCCCGCAGGCCGCCTCCCCTCCCTCCCTCGCCCGTTTCTACGACTCCTTTTTAAAGCGATCTTATTTTCGAAGCGTTTCTATTTATTTTGCTCGGTGATTAGGACACGGAACCCGGGGGAAGCCCTCGGACGTCCGCGTGTCCCAGCATGTGTCGCTCGCCCGCCCGCCCGCCCGCCCGCCCCGCCCCGCCCCGCCGGGTCCGCTCCAGCCGGCACCGCGCCCAGCCCTGCTGCCCTACTGTGCTCTCGGGGGAGGGGGCCGCGCCGCGGGGGGCTGGCCCGCCCGGACTCCCCTGCTGCTATTTCTCTATGCACCAGATCGTATTTATGACTCCCGGGGAAATATATCTTATTTTAATCTTCAAGAGAAGTGGAAGGGGGGGGGGAGTAATGCACAGGATTTCTAGCAAACAAAAAACAAAAAAAAAAATTTTTTTTAAAGGAGGTTTCAGCTTGAACCTCCTGGCATGGGGGCGAGTGATGAAAGTGTTTTTATTTTAATTTAAATTGTGTTTTGTTTTGTTGGTGGAACCTTTTTTTTTTTTTTTTTAAAGCCCAGTGGCTTTTTTGGACAAGCCAGTGGGGAGAAGGGAGCGTGGCCACCGGCCGCCGGATCCCTGCAAGACAGCCAGGCCCCTGGCCTCCGGCGGGTCCTGCGCTCCTGCCGGGCCTGCTCCCGCCCAGCGCTCCGATCGGGAGACGCGGAGTCGTTGGAAGTTTTTCTTGTGTTGTTGGGTTTCGTCGGATAATTTTTTCATTTGCTAAGAAGCCGAGGAAAGGGGGGAAAGAAAACACAAAATAAATCCGTTTAGATCCAGAAGTCCCTGGAGCGTGGTTGGTTTCTCTGTGGCTTTCGTTTTTGCTCTGCTTCTCCCTGAATGGAAAGAAAAGGTCGGTGACCGGGGGCCCTGCCTGAGCTCTGAGTGACCTGCCTGGGCCCCCCTCCCCCCGGGGACACTGAGCAGCGTTGTGGAGGCTGCAGTCAGCCAGTGGCACCTGCAGGCCTGTGCCCTGCCCGCGCTCTGGGGCTGCCTGGGGGAAGGCCCGAGGTGGTGGCCCCCGCTCCCCGACACAGGATGGCGGTGACCACACGCAAGGCCATCGCAAGCTGCTGGCAGGTGCTCGTGCCCAGTCCTGAGGCTGCCATCTCCCAGGGACAGGTGGCCTGGCTGTGTCTTCTAAAGGGCCAGGGCGCGGGGTGCAGGGACAGCAGGGCGCCGCACGACCTGCCTCACTCCCGGAGGGTCCGGGACAGTTCCAGGACCAGCTGGGCTGTCCGCCTTCGCGGCACGGGCCGGGCGTGAAGGTCCGAGGTTTGCGTGTTTAGGGGATGAGCTCTCGGTGCTGCTCCCCCTCGGGGTTGGGACGGCTGCGGCTGAGTGGCCCGAGCTGCTCCGCACAGCCTGGGGGACCAGAGAGAAGGTGAGGGCCGCCGCCCCCGTTTGGCTTCAGGATGAGACTTGTAGCAAGAGCTCGGTGAGTGTCGGTCTCCGGTCTCTGTGGGGCTTTGAGCAAAATCCCCCAACCCGGGGCCGAGCCCTCAGCAGGGGAGGGAGAGGCGGACGCGGAGAGGTCGGAAGTGCTGGTGCGAGAGCAGAAGGTGCGAGAGCAGCAGCGGGACGGGCTGGGGGAGGCTGCGGCACAGCGGGCGCCGGAGGGTCACCAGGGCAGGGTGCCCTTTCGCGTGTGGGTGGGACCCGCTGGCTGCTTTGTGACGGGGACACTTGCCGCAGGAAGAGCCGCCTGGAGTGCCCCCGCCACCCGCAGAGAGGCCGGAGGAGCGTCCAGGCCCCAGGCGGCTCCTCCGAGGAGGCGGTGGGGGCGGGCTCACCCCGCCTCGGGCTCCCGCTCCGGCCTCCCGCTCCGGCCTCCCGGGCCCCACACTCGAGCCCTCACTGGGCCGGCCCCACAAGCAGAGCCCCCGCCGCCGGTTGCTGCCTCAAGGGTTCGTGGGGCGCTGGGCTTGGCGTCCCCGGCCCCGCCTCTGCTCTCCCGCTCCTCCCTCCCCACCCGCCCCCTTCCTCCGTGCTCCGGGCCCACCGGGGGGATGAGCCTGGAGGCCGGCAGCCCTGGAGGCTGGGGAGGGAGCTCGGGGCTCCCCAGGGCTCCCCAGTGCGCACCGTCGGGCTCCCGCCGCAGGGACCGTGGGGACCTACTGCCCGGCCATCCCGGGACAGGGGCCCTGCGGCGGGAGCGTGCCCGCGTGTCGTGAGTGCCGGGAAGCCGTGGGGACCAGGGGTGCGGCGCTGTGGCAGCTTGGGTGGCAACCTGGAGCCACCTGGACCAGCAGCCCCGGGGCGGGGCGACCAGAGTGGCCGGGCTACAGGACAGGCCTCCGCACGCCTGGCCCCGGGGCCCCCACCCCGGCTAAGGGGTGACCGTCGCCTCAGCTGCTCAGCGCACACGTCATCCTCTGTCCCCAGAGGGGGTCCCGGGGGCCGTCTTCTGATGGAGTCGGTGCACCTTGGCCTTGGGGCCTCCCCGCCCCCCCCGTACCCCGCCTGCATTCATTCCGTCTGGGAATCCGTCCTCTGTACCAGGCCCGGCAGGGACCCAGGTGACAGCCCAGGCCCAGAGCTCCAGACGGAGGCCGTGAAGTCAGCGAAGTCACTCAGTCCCCAGCTGCCCGGGCTCCCGAGCGCTGGGGGAAGGGAGGACTTGGGTGCCGGTTTGCATGTGGCAGGGCTGGCGGCACAGTGGCCCAGGACCTCTGCTCCGGTGGGGGGGCCGGGCGGCAGGGACAGACCAGAGGAGCCGCGGGAAGGACTGTGTGTGCACACGGAGCCCGGGGACCGGGGGAGGACGGGGCCTCACACGCATGCTGGCCCTGGGCACCCTCATCACCAGCACGGACTCACGCGTACACTCAGCGCCCGACACGCCCCGCCCCTGTGCCCCCTGCACGGCCGCCCCCACCGCAGCTGTCCCTGGACGGAGGCCGCTCTCCACGCCCTTACCCACAGCAGCTGTGCTCAGCGGTCGCGGGGACGCCCCAGCGCTGGGCCATGGCCGCCCCGCTCCTAGCCAGGGGGAGCCCAGACCGCTCCCAGCACCCCAGACCCCACCCCACCCTTGCCGTCCCAGCACCTCTGGGGGTGTCATTCCAGGCCCCCCGACTCCCACACGTACCACCCAGTTGGGCTTGGTCCTCGGCGCCTGCAGGGGTCCCCACACCCCAACATGCACGCACACCACACAGTTGCTCCCTTGTCATCAGCTGGTTAAGGGTCCCAGGAATCCAGCTCCCGGCTGCTGGCCCTATGGGGGCCCCAGGGCTGCTCTGTGTTGGGGACACCCCACCACCCCACTTCCGTCTGCAGCCTGCAGCCACCACTCTCCACTGGCCCCCCAGCCCCACCCTCTGCAGCCGGTGGCGCACGCAGGCAGGCACGTGTGCACGTACACGTGGCGGTGGGTGTAGACTGAGGCATACAATGCACAGATCTCGACCCCCCCACACGCAGGCACACGCACGTGAGTGCACACGGCTGCGCACATAAAGGTCAGCGCACACACATATGACCTACACACAGGGACCCCGTGAGTTTCATCTGTCCCGGTCCCCTGACCCCATATTCTGGCCGTGTAGCCTGGAGGGCTCCACACCGGCCACCACAGGGAAGTGTCGTCAGCCACCATCGGCTGCCTGTCTCTAAGGCCCGCGGCCCCCCGCCACTTGCCCTGGACTCCTCACGGCTCGGGGCCCAGGCTGGCCCGTCGGTGCCATGGCGCAGGCCCCGGCGCGCCCCTGCACAGAGGCCCTGTTCCTTGCCTCATGGCCTTTGGCCACCCCTGAAGTGACACAAAACCTCTGCCTCAGTTGGACTGTTACCAAGTGCACCGGGTTGGGGGCTCCAGGTCGGGGCTCACTCACTCAGGAGGCCCTAGGGCAGCTGGGGCTGGGCCTGTGGGGTGCTGGGGGGCTCGGAGGCCGGCCTGCGGGGCAGGGCCCGGAGCCTGGGCTCATGGCCCCTTCTGGGTCCCAGGAATGCCAAACCAACCCTTGTCTGTGGCCGCGCGTGGGACTGCCTGGCCCGGGGCCTGGGGACTTGGGGACGGAGAGCAGCAGGAAGAAATTCTGCTGTGCCCCCGACCCCGGAGCCTGCGACTCCTCCTCTGCCTGTTGGGAAGCAAACTAGCTGGAGCCTTGACCAGCCACGGAGGCGGCCAGCGGGGTTGTCCCGCACCTGAGGGGCTGTGGGGGGCCAGAGAAGGGTCCCCAGGCCTGCCCGCTGCTCCCACTGCAGGACCAGCTGCGTCACTTCCCCGGGCCCAGCTGCGTGTTCAGCAGCTCCTGAGCCACAGGGTCCAGCATGGACCGGGGAGGCCCCGGGGGCAGGGAGGGGGCGTGGGTGCCCCTCCTCTCCCAGACCCAAGGCCACACCACGCAGGCCCCCACAGGGACACCCCGCCTCGTTGTCAGGCAGCCAGGACTCTTGGTCTGGAGAAAGCTCTGCGGGCTGTGACAGTGGGAGGGGACTCATTTATTCACTCAAAGCTATTGATTAAGCACCTACTGTGTGCGGATCCTAGGAGGCGGGGACAGAGGTGGGAATTCGGGGGCAGGGCGCATGGGGGTGGGCTGTGGCCCGCACAGCCCAGGGGTGGACCTGCAGTGCGCGGGGAGGGGGGGACACCCAGCCCCAGGTGTTAGGTGCTTGGAGGAGGGATGAGGTGAGGTAGGGGAGTGGGGTGGAGGGACCCCAGCGCCCTGGTGGGAAGCAGGGGAGGCCTGGGCTGGCGCTGACTGGCCGGGGGCGCTTCTCTGAGGAGGGAAGGGGCAGGTGGGAGCCGGGCTGCAGGGGGCGGGCTTGGCTGGGCGCCGACTGCAGTGTCCCCGGTGGGGAGGGCAGCAGCCCCACACCCCGCCGCCCAGAGAGGGCGCTTAGGGCCGGAGCACCCCCAGGACGGGGCAC
This sequence comes from Vulpes lagopus, assembly GCF_018345385.1. Taxonomy (NCBI): domain Eukaryota; kingdom Metazoa; phylum Chordata; class Mammalia; order Carnivora; family Canidae; genus Vulpes; species Vulpes lagopus. The sequence goes on from NC_054832.1 coordinate 1,149,914, forward strand.
AGGCCTGGGCCCCAGGGCCCCCCACACTTTCCCGGGGCCGGCCAGGGAGGGCTGGGGAGCAGGGGAGCCAGGGTGGGGGCTGCACTGGGGCCAGGGGGCCGTGTGTGCCCCGAGCTGGGGCGGCCTGCAGGGACGCGGGAGGCGGGCGCAGGGCGCACGGGGAGGAGGCGGGGGCACCGCGCCGACCCTCCGCGCACGCCCACGCCCACGCCCACGCGCGGACCCGCGGCAGCGGAGCAGCGACGAGTAATCTGCTGTTGGCGGGCTCGGCGGGCCCAGTTCACGGTGACGCCGCTCAGCTGCTGGGGCCCGAGCTGTCAGCCCGTTAGCCCGGCGGGGGGCTCAGCAGGTGCCGCTCCCCGGGCGGCTCCCGCGGCCTCCCCCGCCCCCGCCCTCCAAGCCCCGCCCCTTCCCTTCGCTGCGGTCACCACCTCCTCCTCCGGGAAGCCTCCGGGTGGCCCGGCCTGGTCCCGCCGCCGGGGAGGGCTGTGCCCGGGTGACGTGCAGACCCCGGCTCGGCCTCGCGCGGGCCCACGGCCGCAAGGTCTCGCGCTCGGAGCCGAGCCACGGGGCAGGGGCGGAGGCGGGTTTCCCGGCGCGGGAGGGGGCGGGGGCGTCGGCTTCCACACTCGGGGCCCCGCCTCCGGGCCCGCCCAGCGCGGGGCACAGGCCGGGGTGTGGCCCGCTGCTGTCCCGGGGCCCTGGCGCCCCAGGCCTTGGCACCGCATCCACAGCGGCCTCCGAGGCTCCGGCCCGGCCGCCCGCACCCCGGCCAAGTGCCCCAGCAGCGGGGTCACCCGCTCCAGCGCCCGCGGCTCCCGGGCCCCGATCCCGCCCCAGCCCCAGGGCCCGGACCCCCCCCCTCCCGGGCGTCCTCACCGGGCCTGGAAGGACGCGGCCGGCGTCCAGCACGCGCCAGGGCCCGCCCGTGGGACCTGGTGGCTCCTGGCACTAGCCGGGGTGGCAAGGACCCATTTTACAGACGAGGGCCCGGGTTTTGCCTGAGGTCGCTCGGGGCGGCCCAGGGGGCTCCAGACACGGGAGGTGGCGCTCAGCAGGCAGGGCCCAGGGAGCAGCCACCGGGTGAGCGGATCGCCTGTCACCTGCCCAGACACAGGCTTAAACCCCCGCCACTGGCCCACGCGGGCGCCGTCCCCAGGGTCCTCTTCACTCCCGCGGCAGCTCCGTCCAGGCAGGAGCCCTGAGGGGCTTCTCCGCCCTGCGCAGCCGGGGCCTTGCTTCCTGACTCCCAAGGGCCCCCCTTCCTGGCCCCCAGGGTCTCCCGCTCCCCTAGGGAGCCCCAGTGAGCCCTGGCGACCCCTCTCGTGCCAGGCCAGCTCCCGCCCCGCTGCCCAGGGCCACCCAGCGCTGAAGCCCCGGGTTTGGAGGGAGGGGGGTCAGGCGGAGGGGGGCGGGCTGTCCGGCCAGGCTGGGGGGAGCAGGGGGCCCGAACTGCACCCGGCAGCCCCCCCACGTCTGCTCCAGTTGGGGGGGCACTTGCCGCGGGGAGCATGTGACTCTGCTGTTGCGAGTGGCAGAGGGTGCTAAGAGGTGCCACTTCCAGATGTGTGTCTCCGCGTGTGAGACGTTCTGGGGCCTGTTACTCTAGGGTGGGGTGAGAGCGCCCCGCCCGCGGACAGCGCTGGGGGGGACACAGGAAGGAGCTCAGCTCCACGGGGGGGGGGGGGGGGGGGGGGCGCCAGCAAACCCCAGCGGATGATCCAGTAAACCAGACGCGGTGGGGATGGGAGGAGGGCAGAGGGGGGCAGGGAGAGGACTGGGGGAGGTGGGGAGGCGGGGAGGGAACGGCGGGGGACCGAGGGGGGGCAGGACTGGGGGCAGCAGGGGAGGCAGAGGAAACGGGAGGTGACAGGTCCACTGGGGGTGAGCACGGGCGTCAGGCCCTACATCCCTGCAGACAGACTGTGGGGGGGGGGCTGCAGGGAGGGGGCTGGCCTGGCAGCGAGGCAGTGGGCTTCCCCCTCCTCCCCTGCCCAGGGGCCTAGACAAGCTCCGCAAAACCCCATGGGACTGGGGGTAGCCCCCCCCCCACTCAGGGGTGGAACGGCCCTTCGCCCTCTTGTCCCTTCTGAGGGCAGGTGCTCACCGGTGCCCTGACCGCCGTCACTGTCACTGTGGCCCTAGGGGCCTGGGGCCCTGCCTGGGCCACCTGGGGTAAGAGCTGGGCCAGAGGTTGCCCCATTCCAGCCTCAGCCCTGTCATCTGTGGCCTGGGGGTGACAAGAATCCTGCCCCAGTCACGAGGTTACACTGGCCCAGAGCCTCCCTCCGCACCCCTGCCCAGATGCCAGCACCCTCCTGCCCCCCCCAGCCTCCCGGGAGGAGAGCAGGGCCAGGAGGCGGTCCGGGGGCGCTCGGGGGCGCTTCTGTGGAGGCCCAGGGCCCCGGGAGCCCAGGGGTGCAGCAGTGCCGGGGAGGGGATGCAGTGCCCCTTCTCCGGGGCCTGGGGCTGCCCGTGCACCCTGGGCTCCTGCGCCTCGGTGCCCATCCCACCCACCCCCAGGCGGTGGACAGACAGGGCGGCTCCCCCCCCCCCCAGAGCCCGGCCCGCCCCTGCTCCCACACCTGCACCCCAAAGCTGGCGGGGGAGAGAATTCCCGGCTGTCACCTCACCTGTGACAATGCGCGCCCCTGCCCACTCCCACATCTGCACGGGGTCCTTATGGGGGACAAATGAAAAAAGGGCAAATCCTGTCAGTCTGGGAAGGCTTCCTGGAAGAGGAGGCTGTGTCTGGAGGGGAGGACTGGAGCAGCAGCTCTCCGGGTGCCCCGGGCAGTCTGGAGGGAGCCTGGCTCTTGCCACAGCGGCGGAAGCCACCACCTTGCAGGAGCTTCACCTCAGGCCTGGGGTCCTGGGGGGCAGGGGGCAGGGGAGGAGGAGAGGGCAGGGGGAGGCGGCCAGGAAGTGGGTGCTGGGAGCTGTCCAGCCGTCGCTCCTCCCGCCACCTCGGCTCACCCCAAGCTGAGTTCCGCTGAGTTCGGAACCCCCGGGGCGGGGGAGGGGGGGGACGGGGCACATCCGAATTACGACCCGACCTGGGAAAGCAGGACTAGGGGCTCAGCGCGGGGACCAGTGTCGGGGCAGCAGCTGGACCCGGGTCAGAACCGGCCACCTGGGGTGAGCAGGGGAAAAGACACAGGATTGGGCTGGTGGGAGAGCAGGACATGGGAGGACACGGGGGGGGGGGGGGGGGTGGCGGGATGGACAAGGTGCTGGGTGGGGCGCTGCGCGGGCAGGGGTGTGGGTGCGCGGGCGGCTCCACAGGGGGGCTGCCCACCACTGCGGCACCCCCTAGAGCTTTAGGAAAGTGGCTTCACACGGGGACCCCACCGGCTGGGCCGCGCACTCAGGTGCCTGGGGCCTTGGGGCCCGATCCGCCCTGCCCGCCCCTGGGGGGCGACCTGAGCCCCGTCCCTCCTGCGCCCTGGCCTGCCTGTGGTCCCCCCTGGGGGACACGGGGACAGGAGGCTGGGATGGGAGGCTGGGACGGCGCCCCCGAGGCCGAGCCTTTCTCTGCGCCCAGGGTCGGCGCACTGGCCGCCGTGTCCTTCCCTGTCCGCCTCTGGGCCCCACGTGACACCTCTCTACTCCTGCTGTGTCCTGGGGGGACAAGTGCCCCCACTGCCGCGCCGCACAGAAGTCCCCGCCTGGCTTCCAAGGGGCAGCGGTGTCTCCGGGGCCAGGACGGCGGCGCCCAGAGACCCTCCTCTGCTAGGCCTCTCCCAGGGCAGGGGTGAGGCTGGGAAGGCCGCTGCAGGGCAATGGGGCCTGGGGGGGGCAGGGGTGAGGCGCCATCCCCGCCCCAGGCTGTGACCCCAGGACCTGGCCCTGTGCTCCCAGGGCCCCAGCCAAGGGCTGCCCCTGCCTGCCCATCGCCTGTCCCCATTAAGGGGACAATGGGAGAATAAGCACTTTCCCTCCTTCATTTCCCCTGCTGTCGGCTAATATCATATTGATGATAATTTCTCTTTAATGGGCTATTTGCGCTAATTATGATACACTGAGGGAGTAATTGTATCTGACGCCCGCGCCCACGCCGGGGCCGCAGGTCACAGCCCCCGCCTCCCCGCCCAGGCCACCCCACGCCCCGCAGGCCCTCGGGCTCCACGGACACGGTGGGCCTCCAGCCCAGGCCTCGCTCCCGCAGCTCCCCCCCGCCCGGGGCTCCCTCCCCCCCGACTCCTCGGGCCTCTGTGGCTGGACGGCCTCGGCCTCCGCATGGGACGCAGCTCCACCAGCGCAGCGACCCGCCGTCCCACGGCCACCCCCAGTACAGCCGCTCTGGCCTCTCCCATGCGGTCCCCCCGGGTCCCTGCCATCTGCCAGGCCCAGGCCCAGCTGGACAGAGGACAGTGGGGCCCCCGACAGCGGCTGGACCCTCCTGGGTGCCCACCATGTGCTACCCTGGTGGAGGTGACAGGTCACGTAGAGCTCCGCCCTACGGTCCCCATGCGGATGCGGCCATCAGGGCCCACCCTCAGGACACACGGAGCCCCAGGGAGTCCCTGCCGGACCCCAGTCCCCCCAGGCCTCCTGCCTGGCCCAGGAGCCCGCAACCTGCACTGCGCTGCCCACCACGGGCTCCTCCCCAGACTGGCTGGGTCCTGCTTGGGACACTCGCTTCTCCAGCCCGGGAGGGGCATCCCTTGTCCCCTGTCACTGTCAACTCTGCCACCACCACCTCCTCCTCCTCCACCTCCTCCTCCACCTCCTCCTCCACCTCCTCCTCCTCCACCTCCTCCACCTCCTCCACCTCCTCCACCTCCTCCACCTCCTCCTCCTCCTCCTCCACCTCCTCCTCCACCTCCTCCTCCACCTCCTCCTCCTCCTCCTCCTCCACCTCCTCCTCCACCTCCTCCTCCTCCTCCTCCTCCACCTCCTCCTCCACCTCCTCCTCCACCACCTCCTCCACCTCCTCCTCCACCTCCTCCACCACCTCCTCCACCTCCTCCTCCACCTCCTCCACCTCCTCCTCCACCTCCTCCACCTCCTCCTCCACCTCCTCCACCTCCTCCTCCACCTCCTCCACCTCCTCCTCCACCTCCTCCACCTCCTCCTCCACCTCCTCCACCTCCTCCTCCTCCTCCTCCACCTCCTCCTCCTCCACCTCCTCCACCTCCTCCTCCACCTCCTCCACCTCCTCCACCTACTCCACCTCCTCCACCTACTCCACCTCCTCCACCTCCTCCACCTCCTCCACCTCCTCCTCCTCCTCCACCTCCTCCACCTCCTCCACCTCCTCCTCCACCTCCTCCTCCACCTCCTCCTCACACCTCCTCCACCTCCTACACCTCCTCCTCCTCCTACACCTCCTCCTCCTCCTACACCTCCTCCTCCTCCTACACCTCCTCCTCCTCCTACACCTCCTCCTCCTCCTACACCTCCTCCTCCTCCTCCTACACCTCCTCCTCCTCCTCCTCCTACACCTCCTCCTCCTCCTCCTCCTCCTCCTCCTCCTCCTCCTCCTCCACCTCCTCCTCCTCCACCTCCTCCTCCTCCACCTCCTCCTCCTCCTCCTCCTCCTCCTCCTCCACCTCCTCCTCCTCCTCCACCTCCTCCTCCTCCTCCTCCTCCTCCTCCTCCTCCTCCTCCTCCTCCTCCACCTCCTCCTCCACCTCCTCCTCCTCCTCCACCTCCTCCTCCACCTCCTCCTCCACCTCCTCCTCCTCCTCCTCCACCTCCTCCTCCTCCTCCTCCTCCTCCTCCTCCTCCACCTCCTCCTCCTCCTCCACCTCCTCCTCCTCCTCCACCTCCTCCTCCTCCTCCACCTCCTCCTCCTCCTCCACCTCCTCCTCCTCCTCCACCTCCTCCTCCTCCTCCACCTCCTCCTCCTCCTCCTCCACCTCCTCCTCCTCCTCCTCCACCTCCTCCTCCACCTCCTCCACCTCCTCCTCCACCTCCTCCTCCACCTCCTCCTCCACCTCCTCCTCCACCTCCTCCTCCACCTCCTCCTCCACCTCCTCCTCCACCTCCTCCTCCTCCTCCTCCACCTCCTCCTCCTCCACCTCCTCCTCCTCCTCCACCTCCTCCACCTCCTCCACCTCCTCCACCTCCTCCTCCTCCTCCTCCTCCACCTCCTCCTCCTCCTCCTCCTCCTCCTCCTCCTCCTCCACCTCCTCCTCCTCCACCTCCTCCTCCTCCACCTCCTCCTCCTCCACCTCCTCCTCCTCCACCTCCTCCTCCACCTCCTCCTCCACCTCCTCCTCCTCCACCTCCTCCTCCTCCACCTCCTCCTCCACCTCCTCCTCCACCTCCTCCTCCACCTCCTCCTCCACCTCCTCCTCCACCTCCTCCTCCTCCACCTCCTCCTCCACCTCCTCCTCCTCCACCTCCTCCTCCTCCACCTCCTCCTCCACCTCCACCTCCTCCACCTCCACCTCCTCCACCTCCACCTCCACCTCCTCCTCCTCCACCTCCACCTCCTCCACCTCCTCCTCCACCTCCTCCTCCTCCACCTCCTCCTCCTCCTCCACCTCCTCCTCCACCTCCACCTCCTCCTCCTCCTCCACCTCCTCCTCCACCTCCACCTCCTCCTCCACCTCCACCTCCTCCTCCTCCTCCTCCTCCACCTCCTCCTCCTCCTCCTCCACCTCCTCCTCCTCCTCCACCTCCTCCTCCTCCTCCAACTCCTCCACTATCACCGCCACCACTTCCACCTCCACCAACCTCTATCATCACCTTCACCACCACCTCCACCATCACCAGCACCAGCACCTCTGCCAGCATCACCACCACTACCATCATTATCACCACCATACCCACCCCCTGATCACCAATGCATAATTCATCAGTGCTTACTGTGATGCAGGGTCTTGGTAGATTCATGATCGTCTAGTTGGGAGACAAGACAAGACCTCTGGAGTTTCTGAGAAAAATTAAGTACCAAATTACCTATTTTTGTCCATAGCACAGTAAACAGGGAGGTATCCCTGGAGCTGGGATGGCCGAGGGCCTGGCCACTACGGCTGACAGTCTGGAAGAGCACTTAATGAATTAAACGGCATGGCCAGGCAGGTCAGAGAGCACGCAGGACAGGAGCACTCTAGATAACCTGCGGCCCAGGGCAGAGGCTGCAGGGGGGAGCAGACTCACACACACCTGCTCCAGAATCCAAGAGAAAAGGTTGAGGGTAAAGGTGGGGCCTCCGCTCTGGGGGAATCTGGGCCATGCACCCAACCTGCCTGGGACGAGGTACCTGCAGTCTGAGGGCAAGGCAGGTTCAGGTAGAAACTGGGAGGCTAGAGTGGAGTGGGGAGGACTCAACCCCGGAGACCTGGGGGGGACTGGCCGGAGAGTGTGGACGCACCCCCCACCCAGGGCTGAGGGTCTCCCCGTCCCACTGCCGATGGCCAGGGTCTTTTCATGTGTCTTTTCTGGTCAATAAACCTTGGCTCCTGGGGGCCTGGGGGTGGGGGCTGATGGCGCCGCCCTGCCCCCACCAACGCACTCTGTCATAATTAAGTACGCGCAGCCTAATTAATTGAGTGGTCAGGATGCTAATTAGCAGCTTGATTGAGACTGAAGGAGGGTGAAGGGCACCCTTGCCAGCGAGCACACCTCCCGGTGGGGTCTGCACTCTGGGCCCCGCCCTCAGCGCATCCCCCCTGCCTCTGCCTCCTCCCCACCCCCTCCTGCTCCCTGGGCCCTCCCCAGTCACCTTCCTGGCCTTCTCTGCACCTGCCAGCCTGGCCCCGCCTTGCCCTCCAGCCTGCCCCTGTCTGTAGGGCACTGGCCCAGGCCCATGGCCTCTCTTGTCCCCCTCTGATGACTCAGGCAGGGACGCCTTGGCCTCTTGGTTTCCTGCTCGGCATCCCTCCCTACCGCATGGCCAGCGTGACGTGGGCCGGCCCAGTGACAGCCCACTTCTCAGGCCGCCTTCTCCATAAGGCTGTGTCCTGGAGCCCCTGGCCACCCCTACCCGGGCCTGGCCCACCTGTGACCGCCCAGGCTCCTCTGGGCTTTGGCTCCCCTTGCCCCACTCCACGTAGCCACAGACCCATGAGGCACCTGGACACAGCGGCGGGACAGTTGTGGTCGGGCCCAAACCCCCCATCCCCTCGGCGCGGCCCCTCCCCCACACCTAGGAGGCTGGAGGGGGTAAGAGTAGGTAGGAGGGCAGGGGAGGGGAGGGGGAGGCTGGCGGCGGGGACGGTCCCACATCACCCCCCCACTGTGTCCTCACACCTGCTCCTCCTCCTCCCCCTGCTCAAGAAGCCAAGGGACGCGAGAGGAGGGAGCCCCGCGCGGGACAGCGCTTTCCTGGGGAAGAGGGTGCTGGTGACCCACCGGGCGGGGGTGAGGGGAGCGTTGCTGGCGGGACTCAGGCCCCTCAGGGTTCTGCTGAGCCTGATTCTGTGGTGAGGACCAAGGGGGCGGGCCGGCGAGGAGCCCCACGAGCAGCTGGGCGCAGGGCCCGCAGCCTGACGCTGGCACCCAAGCCCTGGGGCTCCCACTGCCTTGCCCGATGAGGGGCTGCGGGCTCGGGGAGGGGGTGGGGGGTCCGGAGGCCCCGGGGTGCAAACTGGAGGTGAAAGGCCTCAGGGCCCCCGAAGAGCCTGGTAGCACGGGGGTGGGGGGGGCGCGCAAACGCAGGGGCCGGGGTCAGGCCGCCGAGCGGCCGCAGGAGGCCCCAGGGAGCCGGGGAGGAGCGGCGGCTGGGGGGGGGCGCCCTCTCCGCACCCGCCCTCCGCCCTCCGCCCTCCCGCCGCCCCTAGACGGCTCCGCGGTCGGGCCCAGCGGCGGGGCGGGGCCGGCGGACTCGGGACTGCTGGGGACGCTCGGGGTCCTGGCCGGGCCGGGCGACAGATGGCGCGGGCGGGTGGGGCCGGGCGGGCGCGGGGGCGTCAGATGGCTCGGCCCGGGGGACCCCCGCCCGCCGCCGAGGAGGCGCGCTGGGCCCCGGGCTCTGCGCATCTGGAGCGGCCCCGTGCCCGCTGCGCCGCGCGGGTGGCAGGGGAGGTGACACGCCGCGGAGCTGCCACCGCCGGTGCCCGGGGCGGTCGGGCGGGCGGGGCGAGGTGGGAAGGGCGCGGGCGGCGCAGCTGTCTCCCGCATCTGCGGCCCGAGGCCAGTGCGCACGCGCGGCGGGGGGCGCGGGGGGGGGGGGATGGGGAGGGGGCGGCCCGGGAGGAGCGCTGGCGTCCCCCCCCCCCCCCCGCCCTGGCCCCTCGGCGCCCCCCCTCCCCCCCCCCCCCCCCCCCCGCTCGCGGCCCGCACCCCCTCCCCCCGCCGCCCCGGGGGCCCCATCAGCTGCACTGTCTGCCCAGGGGAGGGGGCCACTGCCCGCAGGGCCTCAAGCAAGGACCCGGTGGGGGTGGTGTACGGATTTGAGAGAATGTTCCGGAAACCCAAAGGATAGGACAGTGGAGATTCTTAGACATAAAAACAGAAAATACAGGCCCAGGAGGGCGGAGGAGGGCGGGTGTTCAGGGGAGCGGAGGGGCATCCTCACCGGGCCCAGGAGGACCTCCCTTCCCTCTCTGGCTCAGCTTCCCGCCGCCCAACTGACCTGTCACCCTCCCTGTCACCCTCTCTGTCACAAGTGGAAAACACACCCATTTTCCTAGGGGCTGTGTCCCCACCAACACTCCACACCAAGGATGGCGCTGGAAAGACACCCCATAGGGAAACTCGATAGGCCTCCACCAGGTCCCATGGAAGCTTCCCGAAGGTCCAGCTGAGCCCAGCAGGAAGTTGCTGCAGGGAGAGCTCTCTGGACAGGGGTCAGGGGCCCTCCTCCGGGCAGAAGGAGAGGGCTCAGGCCTGCTTCGAGTACCAGGCCCCCCCCCCAGCTCCCCCGGGACCCATGAAGTGCGCCACTCCACCAGCCCCTTCTCACCGCGGGGGTGGGGTGGGGTGGGGGCTGCTATGTCTCCTCCAGGGCGTGGACGTTGGGCCCCAGTGCACCTTGGCTGGCTCTAGGCCAGCTGCGCCCAGGGGGGTGGGAGGGGTGTGTGAGGGATGCAGGGGGCCGGGGATGCGCAGCTGCTAGCGCAGGGCTGTGGGGACACCATGGGACAGGGAGGGAGTCCCAGATCGGTGGCTTTGCTCCTGTGTCGTGGCTCCGGGGGTCCAGCCAAAGCAGCCCCCCGCCAGCCTGGGCAAGTCCGTGTCTGTGAACACCCGGAGGCCCCGGGTGGGGGCGGCGGGCCGGCCGGCAGCAGGGCAGAGCTGGGGCTGGGTTTCCCTGAGCGCGGAGCCTGCCTCCTGAGGCCTCACCTCCTGCCTCCTGCACCCCCTGGCCGTGTGCTGAGGGGGCTTCCCAGAGGGAGTCGGGGGCACAGGAGCTGGGGAGGGAGAGGCGGGGGTGCGGAGGGGTCAGTGTGCAGGGCCCCAGGGCAGAGCTGCCGGGGAGGCGAGGCCAGGTCAGCCTCCGGGACACCAGGCTGAGTAGACCCACCCCACCCCCTGCTGGCTGCTGTGGGGGGGCCCTGTGCTGCTGGGTGAGGGGGGGCACTCGTGCCAGGGCCTGGGGGCCGGGGACTCCCAGAGGGGAGGCTTCCTACCAGGGCCTGGACGAGATGTTGGCAGCGTCTGCTGCAGGGAGCACTTTGGGTGGGTGCGGCCTGAGGGGAGCAGGCCAGGTGGGTGCTACGGGCAGCTGGGGTCAGGCTGGCCTCGGGCCTCATCCCACGCCTCCTGAGCACAGCATCGGGGGCCCCTGGCTGTGATGAGGACATCTCGACAAGGCTCCTGGAAGGAGAGCCCGGGGACAGATTAGCCACTTACTTGAGTGCGGGAGGTCGGGTCACAGGGGGACACGCTTGGACACACGTGGCTGGTGTGCGGCCGGGAGCTGCAGAAGGGGGCACCTGGGAGGGGCTCTGGAGTGAGGCTTCTTTCAGAAACCACTTGCGAGGGCCGCCTGGGGGGCTCAGCGGTTGAGCATCTGCCTTGGGCTCAGGCTGTGACCCCGGGGTCCCGGGGGTCCTGGGATCGAGTCCCCGCATCGGGCTCCCCGCAGGGAGCCTGCTTCTCTCTGTACCTGTGTCTCTGCCTCTCTCTCTCTCTGTGTCTCTCATGAATAAATAAATAAAATCTTTAAAAAAAATAAAAACCATTTGCCCCAATACATTTTTATTAAAACAAATAGAATTTAATTCTAACCCACATTTACTCTGTTTTCTCAAAGCAATGAAATTCAGCTCAATAGGTTTTCCCAATCCCATCCACTTGACCACAGTGGAATATACTTATCACACGTAACACGGTTTGGGGAGGGTGGCGGCGAGCCGGGGTCTCAAAGCTTAGAGGGGCTGCAGGAGGCAGTGCGGGGAGCCCAGGCTGCAGCCAGGTCTCCTGGCTGTAGGTTCCGACCCTGCCAGAGGCGGTGGTTCCGTGGGGCCTGGATCCACAGGGTGGCTGGGTGGGTCCTCAGAGCCTCCCATGGCAGTGCCCGGCCCTCGCCTGCAGGCCCGAAGGTACAGGACTTTGAAACACCCCAGGGCAGCCCCGGTGGCTCAGCGGTTTAGCGCCACCTGCAGCCCGGGACGTGATCCTGGAGACCCGGGATCGAGTCCCCCATCCAGCTCCCCACAGAGAACCTGCTTCTCCCTCTGCCTGTGTCTCTGCCTCTCTCTCGCTCTCTGTGAATGAATAAATAAATAAATCTTTAAAAAAAACCAAACAAACACCCCAGAGATCCTGCTCCCCACTCCGCTGGGGACACCGGGCTTCGGGCCTGGCGCGCAGGCCAGTCCTCGGGGTGGGGGTGGTCTTGCTGGGGTGGGCATCCGTGGGTGTTCCCAAGCAGGGGTGCCTCGTGTGGTGGAGCAGGCCAGCGGTGAGGGATCTGCTCCGAGTGTGCCCTTGGGGGTGTGGAGAGGGAGGTTCAGAGGCGGGGCTGAGCACGTGGCAAGAGCGCGAGGGCCGGGAGGGTGGAGGGCCAGGGGCCAAGAGGGAGGGCTTCCAGGGGACGGGCATCTGGAGTGACCTCACAGGTGACCACGGCCAGGGCAGAGCAGCTGGAGGCCAGCCTCCCGTGGAGGGAGAGCGCAGAACCCTGGCTGGGTGACGCCGCTCAGTGTCCCCCACCCCCCAGCCCTGTCCCATGGTTTCCGACCTCACCTTCGCCTGCCTCACCTTCCCTCCCTGTGGAGGGAACCGGAGCTTCAGGGTTGGGTTTCAGGCCGCTCTGCTGGCCATGAGTAATGCAGCTGGCCGAGATTGGAAGGTGACCTCAGCCCAGGGGGTGGGGGACACCCCCAGAGCCTCCTGCCTGCCCCAGCCTCCCCGCTGCTAACCCAGACACTGGGGTTCCCAGCCCCAGCCTTGCCTGGGGATCCAACCAGTTGCCCACTTCTGCCCTGGCCGCCCTCTGCCACCAGCCAGGTGCCCCGGAGGCGTGTGGCCGACGGCAGGGGCAGTACCAGGCAGCTGGGGTGGTGGGGCCCCTTTGCATGGAGAGGTGGGGGCCTCCCCAGTGGGCCCACAGCTTGTCCCCCAGACAGCCAGGAGGGGCTGGGCCCACCAGGCTCCACTGAGGCCATGTGTTGGGGCTAGAAGATCCTAAAAGCTTGGGGGGGGGCAGGGCGGATCTGCCACCAGAATGCGGGGAAATGACACTTTAGGGCATGAAAATCTCCCCAAAGATCCACCTTCCATGTGTCTTTTCTGAGGAAGTCGGAGACAGGACAGGTGACAGCCCGGAAGGAGAAGGATGCGGCTTGCAGGGAGGATAGAGGACCGCGGTGGGGTCACCCCGGGAGAGGGGCCAGTTGCACACAGCAGGGCTCGGGAAGACCCGGGGCCGGGTGGGGGGGGGCGCAGACACCAAGTGTGGGGTGGCCAGGAGAAGGCGGAGGGGCTGGGGAGGGGCTGCGGCTGGGAAATCAAGAAAGAGCCACACCCACAGATTATTCAGAAATATGGAGAAAACAGCGCACGCCAGGCGCGGGGAGGGGGGCGCCGAGCAGCAGGGGCGCGAGCCTGGGCACTCGGCACACAGAGGCCCCCCGCCAAGGCTTTGCAGTTTCTGGCTCTTTGCATAAGACCCAGGAATCGTGCTCCCTGGGACTTCCCAGCTCGCGTCCACACGGCCCCTGCACGCGGTGTTTAGAGCAGCTTTGTTCACGATCGCCCGGAAGCAGCCAGACGCCCGTGGGCCGGTGGACAGATGAACCGCGGGCCGACCCACGGCGCTCAGAGGACAGGAGCTCGCGCGGGGACCACGTGGGGGAGGCTCGGCACGCGTCACGGGGCCACAGAAGCCGGCCTGTGTGACTCCGGGTCCGTGACGTTCTGGTGACGGCGACACCGTGGAGGCAGATGAGGGGTCCAGGGGCGGGGGGGCAGTCAGCGCGGAGGGTCCAGGGCCGCGAAGCCGGCTGTGTGACCCCCCAGTGTCAGGACACGTGCAGACCCACAGAGGCCCGGCCCCCGGGGGAGCCCTCGGGAGCGGGGCGCTTCCCTGAGCACGAGCACTACCCACCTGAGCCCCGAGTCCTACCCCAGGGCACCTGGAGAGCAAGGGCCGCTCCAGAACACCTGACTCCCGGCAGGGGGCTCTGGGGGCTGCGCTCCGCTTACCCCAAACCCACCCACCCGACACCTGTCCCTTCCGATCCCCAAGTCACAGGAGGGGAAACCGCCAGGGGAGGCCTGGGGGTGGACTGGCCACGCCGCTCCCCCCCTGACCCCCCCACTCCCCAGCCCAGCAGCCCCCGCTCATTCTTGTCTGCGGGACGGTGTAACTCGGGTGCAGGGCCTCATTCAGCAAGGCCGCCCAGCCCCTGGACGCCCCGCCCACGGATGGGCCCACGGATGAGCCCGCCAGGGGCCCTGCTCCCAGCTCTGGTGGCCTCTCAGTGGGACGGCCTGGGAAGGCCCAGGGACGCCTCGAGGGGGCGGGCCCACGGGTAGAGCCCAGGGGGACTCGTCCAGCAGAAGCAGCCCCCCATCAGCACCCTCACCCCACCTTGGGCTGCCTCCTTGTCTTGGACAGGCTCAGACGGCCGCCCCTCCTCCCCCAGCCACCGGCCCCGGTCGCCTCCCCTCATACACCCTGGATCCTCCCTTGACTTCCCACCGTGGCCCTGCCCCTCACCCCTGCCGGGCCCCCCTTGCGCACCCCCGGCGGTGGCGATCACAGAGCTGCGCCCAGGGCCCACCGAGCACCCCCCTGGTGCCCCCCTCCTGCCCAGAAGGCCCTGCTCTGTGTGTAGCCCCGGGAGGGTCTTCGCAGATGGAGGGAGGGAGGAAACCACCCTGACCCCCTGGGGCCCCCCTGTGGGCCAGCCTGGTGGGGTCCCGGAGGCCCGCGCTCACACCACCCCGTCTCCCCGTCTCCGCGGGACCTGGGCGGGTCCTCACTCAGGCTGACACGGGCCTCTCCTCCAGCTGTCCACACGGCCCGGTGTCGTGTCGGAGGTGGGCAGCCTGGTCTCGGGCTTTCCCGGGCTTTTTTTTTTTTTGTAAGCCCTCATGCCCAAGTATGCTTTATTTCATGTCAAGGAGGTGGCTCTGGGAAAGGCCTCAGGTGGCCTGCGGCTGGGAGCTGGCTGCAGGAGAGCCCGGTGATGCGGGTTGGAGCTTGCAGTCCCTGACGCCGGAGCAGAGAGAGCCTGGAGTTTGAATCAATCTCCCACCAGGACCAATGATTTGATCAACACGCTTATGTCATGAAGCCTCTGAGAGGCACCTGGGTGGCCCAGTCGGTGAAGCGTCTGCCTCCTGTTCAGCTCGTGATCCCAGGGTCCTGGGATAGAGTCCCTCATGGGGCCCGGAGGTGGGGGTGGGGCACCGTGTCTGCAGGGCCCTGAGGCCCTCCTCACCCCCCACCCCTGGCACGGAGCTGCCCTGGTCCCTGGGGTCCCTGGGGAGGCAGGCTGCCCGCCCCCCAGCACTGAGTGGCTGCCCAGCCAGCCTGTGGTCCCACATCTCCCAGGGCCCCCATCTCCCTGCACCTCTGGCCTCCTCTGCCCGAGTCCGACCCCTGGCCTGGGGGCAAAGCATCCCCGGCCGTGAGGAAGGTGCGGCTGCTTCCAGGGGCCACAGTGATGGTGGGGTGCAGCGCTGAAACCCAGCCCCTCCTGGGGGAGCCCGGCCCCAACAGAGGGGCAGGCCCAAGGTCAGTGGCCTTCCTGTGGACAGCATCCCCCTACCCCAGGGCCGCTGGGGTCGGAGGGAGGGATTCGGCTCCATAAGGACCATCTTGTGAGACAGTAAATTTGGCCACTGCCCCGGCAAGCAGACATCGCTACGTGCACGGCTAATAGGAACATTGTCCTTCTCCAATTAATCCGGGCCGCGGGGGGCGGGGGGCACAGGGCGGGAGGGAGGTTGAAACCGGAGGAGGAGGCAGGACAGGCCCGCAAGGCAGCAGGACGGCCGGGCTGCCTCTCCTGGGCTCCCAGCAGGTGCTGGCAGGTGCTGCCCCGGTTCCGAGGGCAGCCAGATTGCGCAAGTAAAAACCCAGGAGGCAGATTCTAGACATCTAGATTTCAGATCAACAACGAAACGTCTTCATTATAAATATTTCCCATGCTTGGGGGCGGGGGGGGGGTGGTACTTAAGCTAATGATTACGCAGGGCCCTAAGACGCTCATGCCCTGCGTGGCGAGCACTTTCCCTGGCCACCCGGCTGAGGAGTCTTGTGACTGTAGGGCCTGAGAGGCTCCAGCCAGCCCCCCCCCCCCCCGAGTGCTGGGAGCAGGGCCAGGCCGTGGGCTCCCCATTGACGTGACTGTGGGGAACACCGCGGTGACTCGACTCCCCTAAATAGCCCTCATTGCGTGGCTCCGCTTCCCCACCCACAGGGAGGAGGGGGCTCCCCAGGGACCGCTTCCCAGGGTGCTGAACATCAGCCACCTTGGTGGTGAGTGGGCCCCTCTTCGGCGGGGCCTCGAGTGTCTCAGGGGCTCAGCACCCACCCCCCTCGCCTCCCCGGCCTGGAGTTCCTAGTCCGAGTCTGGGCACCACCCAGCAAGAGCCCTATAAATAAATAAACTCTGTCGTATAAATAAACCACAGCCTGCTGGGCAGTCCTGACCCGGGGCAGCTGCTGCGCCTGGCCAGGCCGGCTCTTGTGCCCACGGCTTGCCCGTGGCCTCCGGGAAGAGTGCGGGAGCTGCCAGCCCCTTCTCCCTGGCCCGCACCCCGCAGCCAGTGGCGGCTGAGCCCAGTGAGGCCGGTGGCTGGACCCTGTCCCGGGCGCCCTGGGGCCTGGCGGCCTCCCAGGCTCCCTCCAGGCCGGCAATGGGCAGACAGGCCCAGAGCCCAGCAGGGGCGGCCCCAGGCCCCTCCTGTGGGTGGGCCACGAGGCCTGAGGTGGCCAGTCGGCCTGACCCCGGCCCCCACGGCCCAGGCACCTGCTCCCCCTGCCCGGCCATGCGCCAGCGCTGGGGGACGGCCCTGTGGCTGCCCCTCCCTGCTCAGGAAGCCACCTCCCTCCGGCATGTTCCGAGTCCGAAATGACATCCTTCCCAAACAGTCCTCCTGGGGACCCGTGGGGGGGCTGCCCTCAGAGGCCCCCAGCCCAGAGCAGGGTGGAGGAGCCTGCAGACCCAGGGCCCGTGATTGATGGAGACCTGGGGGGCTCAGCCCGCCCTAAGCTGGGCAGACGAGAAGCAGCTGTCAGCACCTAATGGGCCCTTGACAAATAGGACAGGGGGTGCCGAGGGAGCTTCCGATCCGGCCTTGCCCCCGGCAGGGCCCCAAGGGCAGGGCAGTTCCAGCCTGGCGAGAAGGGGTCCGCAGGAGGGTCGCCCCGGACGGGACACCACGGGACGGGACCCTGCACCCCCTCCCCAGTTCTCTGCCGGGTTCTAGAGGTCCTGGGGGGAGGCGGGGTCTGGGAGCAGAGGGCTAGGTGCCTCCCCACCCCCAGCCTCACAGGGGGATGCTGAGCTCAGCGCTGGCTGACCTAGGGCTTTAGGGACCATTAAAAACGCTCTGGCGCCTCCCCTGCCGCCTCCCCTGCCGCCTCCCCTGCCGCCTCCCCTGCCGCCTCCCCTGCCGCCTCCCCTGCCGCCTCCCCTGCCGCCTCCCCTGCCGCCTCCCCTGCCGCCTCCCCTGCCGCCTCCCCTGCCGCCTCCCCTGCCGCCTCCCCTGCCGCCTCCCCTGCCGCCTCCCCTGCCGCCTCCCCTGCCGCCTCCCCTGCCGCCTCCCCTGCCGCCTCCCCTGCCGCCTCCCCTGCCGCCTCCCCTGCCGCCTCCCCTGCCGCCTCCCCTGCCGCCTCCCCTGCCGCCTCCCCTGCCGCCTCCCCTGCCGCCTCCCCTGCCGCCTCCCCTGCCGCCTCCCCTGCCGCCTCCCCTGCCGCCTCCCCTGCCGCCTCCCCTGCCGCCTCCCCTGCCGCCTCCCCTGCCGCCTCCCCTGCCGCCTCCCCTGCCGCCTCCCCTGCCGCCTCCCCTGCCGCCTCCCCTGCCGCCTCCCCTGCCGCCTCCCCTGCCGCCTCCCTCAGCACCTAATGGGCCCTTGACAAATAGGACAGGGGGTGCCGAGGGAGCTTCCGATCCGGCCTTGCCCCCGGCAGGGCCCCAAGGGCAGGGCGGTTCCAGCCTGGCGAGAAGGGGTCCGCAGGAGGGTCGCCCCGGACGGGACACCACGGGACGGGACCCTGCACCCCCTCCCCAGTTCTCTGCTGGGTTCTAGAGGTCCTGGGGGGAGGCGGGGTCTGGGAGCAGAGGGCTAGGTGCCTCCCCACCCCCAGCCTCACAGGGGGATGCTGAGCTCAGCGCTGGCTGACCTAGGGCTTTAGGGACCATTAAAAACGCTCTGGGCTGCTGGCCGCCCCGAGACATCAATTTGCTGCCGCCGCCGCCCGGTAGTTCCCGCGGCCCCACCTCCGCCCTCCCCGCCCCCCGCCCTCTAGGCCTGACCCGCTGGCCTGAGCGGGACACCTGCCGCCTCCCCTGCCGCCTCCCCTGCTGCCTCCCTGCCGCCTCCCTGCCGCCCAGGGCAGGTGGCAGGTGCCCGCTCTGGCAATTGCTGTGGCCCCGGGGCGGGGCGGGGTCGCCGTTGAACACTCTGGGAAGATGGGAAAGTTCTGGAGCTGGACAGGGATGAAGCTCGTAGGGCCCTGTGAGTGCGCTGAGTGCCCTTGCGCTGTGCACTTAAAAAAGCTTAAGACGGGGGACAGGGGGTCCCTGGGGGCTCAGCGGGGGAGCGTCTGCCTTCAGCCCACGGCGTGACCCCAGGGTTCCAGGATCGAGTCCTGCCTCGGGCTCCCCGCAGGGACCCTGCTTCTCCCTCTGCCTCTGCCTCTGCCTCTCTCTCTCTGTGTCTCTCATGAGTAAATAAATAAAATCTTAAAAAAACAAATCTGCTGTCCTGTGTCTCACACCCTCCAGGCCCTCCCAGGCCCAAGGCCCCCGGATAGGCGGGACCGGCCCCCCGGGGGGCTCCTTAGGGGACCGCATCCGCCCACAAGCCTGAGACTCTGGGGTCTGGGGGGGCGGTGCTCAGGCCTGGGCAGACCTGGGCCGAGGATTTGGGACTGAGCAGGAGAAACTCCGTCCCAGGCTGGCCCCCCTGAAGGGTCGCAGCTCTCGGTCCCGACGGCAGGACGCCACCAGCCCGCAGAGGGTGTCCAGGCCGGTGCCCGGAGCCACCCCAGTCCCGCGGCTCTTCCAGGGTCTACGAAGCTGCTTGTTGTCCCAGGTAGGACGACGGCCACGTTCTGGGGTAACTGACCTGCCTCCTTAGGAATATTCACAACACTGGTGCCAAGGGCAGGTGAATCCCAGTCCCCGCGTCACATCAGCCAGGTGGGCGCAGCTGCACACAGCTCCTGCACGGCCTCCCTCCTGCGCAGGGGCACCGTCCTGCCTCTCCTCCCAAGCCCGCCGTGCACCCAGGGATCACCCAGGGCAGGGGATGTGGAGGCAGGGGCTGGGCCTGCCCACCTTCCCAGGACAAGGATTCCAGTCAAACCCCAACAAATTGCCCCAAATGGGCCCACAGGTGAGTGTCTAATGTACCAAGCCCTGCCCAAATGCTGTGTGACCCTGGGCAGATCTCTGAACCTCTCCAGCACTAAAGCAGAGCCTAAGGCTGCCCCACAGACCCGAGAGGCCGGGTCAAGATCCCAGAACACCTCCCAGCTGCCCCTTCAACCCACAACTGACACAGCGGCCTTGCTGGGCCTTCTGAGGCCGCCAGGAGCCGGCTGGCCCCCCTGTACCACCTCTCCCCTGCCTTCTCCCCACACCAGCCCACAGAACTCTTCTTTGTTGTTTTTTTTCAATAGGCTCCACACCCACCACAGAGCCCAACATGGGCTTGAACCCAACATGGGGTTTGAACCCATGACCCTGAGATCAAGCCCTGAGCTGAGATCAAGAGTCAGACTCAACCAGCGGAGCCGCCGGGGCGCCCAGCCTACAGAGCTCCTACTCATTCTTCCAAACCCTTTGTGGCGCCTTTCCCAGGCCTCCCGTTCAGGTCACCCATCCTGCCGCGTGCTGGTCCCTGGGCAGCTCCTGTGTCCCCGGCCCATAGAGCAGGGCGCTTGCTGATGGCCGCCCAGAAGCCCGGGCTCTCCTGCGGGGGCCAAACGTGTCCCTTGTTAGTTCATTTATTACCAGTACCCGTTGCACGGATGATGGTCCACCTGGTGGCCGCAC
The DNA here is from genome assembly GCF_018345385.1 of Vulpes lagopus. Taxonomy (NCBI): domain Eukaryota; kingdom Metazoa; phylum Chordata; class Mammalia; order Carnivora; family Canidae; genus Vulpes; species Vulpes lagopus. The sequence goes on from NC_054832.1 coordinate 1,169,497, forward strand.
CTCTGCTTTGGGGCGACCCCGCCTGTCCCCGGGCAAAATGGCCAGGCCAGCTGTGCTCAGGGCTTGGGGCAGACATGGGGGCTTCTCCATCGGGGTGCCCTCCTCCGGATTCCGGGAAGTGCCTGAGATGCCCCCGGGGAGTCAGGTCAGACAGGGGGAGGGGCGGCACATGGGGCGGGGAGGGGCCCCTTGGCCCTGTCCCCCACCCCCCAGTGCATGAGAAACCCTGGGGGCTCAGTGGGGGCCAGCGCAGCAGGTCAGAGGGGACTGAGGTGGGGTGCAGGCCTCAGGAGGCGGGGGGCAGTGGCCTACACCCTACAGCTCCCCATGGCTCTGACCGGCACTGGCAGTGGGCCTTTGGGGGCCAGTGAGGAGGCCGAGGACTCTGGCTGCAGCCCCCCGCCCCAAGGGGGCACCTGGCCAGCAGCCTCGATGCAAGGCTGGCCAGTCTCTTCTCGGGGTGCTCCCTGTCCTTGGGCAGAAGGCCCCACCTGCGCGGCCAGGGCTGCTCCCTGGAAGGCAGGGATGTTGTGCACACACTGCGTGTGGAGCTCTGTCCCCTTGGGGACTGTGAGCATTGGGCCTTGCCCAGGCCGGGCTGGGTGCTATCACGGCCATTTGGTCTCCTTGGGGACAGCTCTGTCCACGGGGGAGCTCACCCCTGCACATCCCCACGTTATCTGGGGCGGCCTTGCCAGTTGGAACGCTCTCCAACCCACGACGGATCAGGCCTGGGAACCCCTCTTGGGCCTGTGGGATGCAGGGGCTCACCATCCCTCCCACCGCAGGGTGATGCCTCAGTGGCCGGCGGTCAGCAGTCCCGAGGGAACGCAGGAGTTCTGGGAGCGAGGCCCATCGGAGGCCCCCGGGCAGCCTTGGGGTGCCCACCCTGCCAGGCTGTTGGAGGCTACCTGCGAGGCGGGTGGGGTGGTGAGGCTGGGAGCCTCCAGCTGACGCCCGCTCTGCTCCCAGGGCTGAGCCCCCCGGGTGGCTGCAGGGCCAGCAGCTGTCATGCCGGGGCTCCCCAGGGGGCTGAGGACAGCACGCCGGATGACCGTCTATTGATGAGGCAGGGACAGGATGGGGCAGGCGGCCTGGGTCAGCAGATCCGCCCCGGCTCAGGATGTGCCCGGCCATTGATCGGATGGATGCGGGCCTGGCTGGGACCTGAGGGAGGTGGGGGCCGCCCGTGCGGCATTATCAGCGGGTGAGTACAGATGTGGAGATGACGCCCCCAGCCCCAGCCCCCACCATGTTCCGCGGGGCCCACCGTGAGGGCCGGGGACAGGTCCCTGATGCTGCCCTGGCTCCGTCCCGGTGGGGAGAGCTGAGGCCTGTCTGGCACTGGGAGGCCAGTGTTCCTCTGGCTGCAGCGGCCCAGCTCCCAGGCCTGGAGGGAGCCCCAGATGCCCCGGAGCACCGTCTCTGCTGGGCGGGGGGTACCCCCACCCCAGGCAAGGAATGGGGCTGTGACCTCTGCACCCAGCGGCCACACTGCTGGCACGTTCTGAGGGGCTCCCTGAGCTGGAGGGCCTGACACCCTGCATGGGCGGCTTTGGGCACCCAAGACCCCTGAGGTATGAGAAAAGACAGACAGGACCCCCGGGTGGGAGCCAGAGGGAAGGGGACCCGGCTGGGGCGGTGGGAGTGCGTGCACCCAGGAGACAGCCACAGGCCGGCAGAGGGCGGAGTGGGGGGGGGGGGACCCAGAGAGAGCAGGGGCCAGCAGGGGGCAACAGGGAGAGGGTGGGGGTGGCTTGGCCCCCACCGCTCCCAGGTGCCCCTCGGAGGCGGGACCAGGCTCAGGTCACCTTGGGCCAGCTCCCCGCTGGCCCCTCTCGGGCCGCCTGCCCTCCGCCAGCCCCAGTGATTCATGGTTGGCGCGTTGTCCACCAGATTGATCATCGGAGGCAGGTTCACTTGATGGGGCCTGGGAGCCTCTGGAGCCAGGTGGCCAGGCCACCCGGAAAACCGCAGACGGGGCCTCGGCCCCCTGCCCACACCCACCCTCCCGCCCCTACCTATGCCACTAATGAATTGGGATTTGGTCCACAAAACCGCAGCCCGCCGAAACCGAGACTGTCTGGCTCCAGCAGGGCCGGGGAGCCGCGCCGCGGAGCCCCCTGGGCGGACTGTGCCCCCGGCCGGGCCGCGGTGCCACGTGCTCACGGCTCAGCGCAGCGTCACCCTTCTGGCCTGCGGCTCCTCACGCCACCCCGTGGGAGGGCCCCCGGGTGAGCCCCCCTCCCGGCACCCGGGCTCCGAGCGGGCGGTCTCCTGCACTGAGACCCCAGCTGGCGGGTGAGCTCGGGGGTCCGTGCGGTCCCTCCAGCTGCCTCAGCCTCCCAGGACCTGGGGCCCCAACACTACCCTCCACCCGCGTCCCCAGGCCCTAAGCCCCGGCAACCACACCTGCTGCAAACCCACCCGTCAGCTGTGGCCCATTCTGCCCCCCACCCCGGGAGTCTGCCTGCCCCCAAGGGCCCTGCCTCTTACCTGCCAGGGGCCAGCAGCCCACCCACTCCCAGGGGCAGGGGCCGGGACTCGGCCCCTCTGGGCTGCTGGCCCCCCGCAGGGCAGGCCCAGGAGACAGGATGAATGAGGGCACGAGGTGGGAAGAGACGCACCCAGCACGGGAGGGCAGCACCCCAGGAGCCCCAGGGAAGAGGAGCTCCTGGTAAACTGCGGGACGTGGGGGGGGGGGGACGGTAGACCAGAGGCCGCGTGGCTGGGACTGGGGCGAGCTGGGGCAGGGAGCCCCTAGGAGAGGGATCGGGGTGGGGGGGCGCCTGCCTCTCCCCGCTCTGCCCGAGATCAGGCCCGAGGGAAGTGGGCGCCAGGGGACAGGAGGGGTCAGGGTGGGAGGGCAGCTGACGGATGCAGCTGTCAGGGCGGCAGTTTCAAGGCAGGATTCCAGGAGAAAAAGAGAGGGATTTGCCAATTTAATGGAAAATCGATCGAGCGTCCGGCCGGCGCACACCCTGCCCCAGGCAGAGGGGCTCCGCAGCTCACCCTGGGGCCTGCCCCTGCCTCCTAGTGGGGACGGGGTGCTCGCCGGCACCCGCCTCCGTCCCAGCCCCGGCCCCGCAGCCTCCGCGGAGTGACAGCGCCCAGGGCCTGCCCGCCGCCAGGCTGTGCCCAGGTCGAGGTACCCGGGCCCCACGGCCTGCTGCCCACCTGCGTGTGGGGACATCAGCAGCCAGCACGGCCACCAGCCCCGTGACCGCCGCCCATACCCACCGCCTGAAACCCGGACCCTCGGGGCCGGCGCCGGCGCCCCCCAGCCCTGCGGCCGCCAGCATCCCTCGTACCCCGCCCGCCAGCACCCCGCTCCCGTCTGCACCGCCTTCAGCACCTGGGTGAAGGGCCCCTGGGTCTGTGCGTGGGGAACCCACGGTCGAGGCAGCCTCGGCCCGGCCTGGGGCCTCCCGGGGGCTCCGGGTAGAGAGCCCGGGCCAGCGGGGCCTGGGTGCCCGGGGCGGGGGCGGCAGGTGTCCTCTCAGAAGTAAGCGGGGGCAACGAATGGGGGGGCGGTAGTTCACGGCGGCCATCGGATTGCGCGGCTCAGCCTGTAGCCGGCACATTATGAAGCCTAATGGATTTTTGAGGCCAGATTGATTTTTCATTAATTTGGTAAAAATCTTTTTCCTCTCCCCTATAATTCTGTCTTCAAACGCTCCTCCTGACAGCTCGATAAGTCACTCGGCCTTAATGCACGTCTGGCTCGTGGTCGGTGGGGGGCGGGGGAGCCCAGGAGGCTGGGGGGCTGCCAATCACCTCCAGGTAAATACTGCATTATGTATGGCCCCGGAGCCGCCGCCACCCCGCGGAGCCCGCCCCCAGGGTGGGCCTTGGCATAGGAGCTGCCGGGGCGCAGGGTGCTGACGGCACAGTCCCGCGGGGCGGGGCCTGGGGTTCGGGAGAACGCGGGGCAGCGAAACCCCGCTCCCAGAGGGGGAGGCCTGCTGGCCCCAGAGCGCCCGACCGCCACTGGGGTCTGCCCAGGACTCTGGCCCGGCCCCTGCCCAACGGCCTGGCCCCAGGCAGCCTGAGAGCAGGGCCCGGCCCCGAGACCCACACCCATCGTCATCCTCCGGAGGGGCCTGGGGCCACGGCTGCACCTCTCAGCCCGGCCGGCCTGGGGGACCTGGGGAGCCTGAGGGCCCAGCTTACCGCTTCCTCCCACTCACCCCTCCTCTCCTCCCACCGGCTCCCCCCTCCCTTGGCAGCTCCTGCGTCCTCCCTCCGGTCAGTGCCCCTGCCCCCTCCTGCCCCCAGGTCTCCAGGTTGCCCCTGACCATCTCCCAGGGTTCCAGGTGACCCTCCTGCCCCGGGGGGCCGTGCCCAGCAGCCGGCTCCTGACTGGAGCTGACCCCATCTCAAATGCGCCTGGCCTCCTGCAATCACGGTCCCAGACCTGGCCCAGGCACCCCAGAGCCTTGGCCTGCTCCTGGGGCTGATTCTTGAGGTGCGGGGGGCAGTGGAGGTGGTGGTGGGGTGTGGAGGCTGTGGGGGGATGGAAGCCATGGGGATGCGGAGGGTGGGGGGGTGGAGGCCCGCCCACTTCGTCCTCTAAAGGAGCCCGTCCGTCCGCTGGCCCTGGTGCGGCCTGCACGGCTGGGGGGACTGGGCGCGGGGCGCCCCTCCCGCTCCCTGGAGCTGACCGAGTCTGCGAGTCGTCCGTCCGTCAGGCGTGCAGGCTCCGACGCGGGGTCTGTGGGGCCGTGATGGGCAAGCTGACTCCCGGGCACGAGGGGGGCTCGGGGGGGAGCCTGTCTCCTCACGAGGAATTCAGGGCGTCCCCTGCAGCAGAGCTCCCATCAGCCTCTTGTCAGTTGGAGCTCAGGCAGGGAAACTGAGGCCCAGACACACACTCCCAGCTGCTTTCTCTGCAATGGGGAGAGGGCCCCCTCTGTTCCGGGACAGGCCGTCACAGCAGAACCCTGGGCTCCAGGTGGGTGCCCCCCTCCACCAGGGGCCACCTGCCCTTGGCCTCGCACATCCCGCCTTCACTCCCCTGGGCGCAGGTGAGGAGGAGGCCCCACCGCAGGCCTGCTCCTCGGGCAGAGGGGAGCCAGGTGCCAGCGGGAGTCCCAGGTCCCTGGAGCGGGAGGCTGGGAAGGTGGAGGCTGTAAGGCAGGGAGAGAGCGGGGACGGCTAGGGACAGCCTCAGGCGGGGCACGGCTGGCGTCCGGTCCCCCACGGCCACTGGCGTGGGAGGCAGGCTTGGGGTCAGAGGCACGGAGCTGACGGCCCCTGGGCCTGGCCTGGAAGGGGCGCGTTCCTCGGGGGGCAGGAGGGAGCGGCCCCAGGGGTCAAAGATCTTCCCCGACCAGTCGGAGCCCTGGGTGTGCCTTGGTCAGCGAGAACCCTGGGCAGGTCCCTGTCCTCACCGCCCTCCCGGCTGGACTGGGAGCCAAGGCGCCCCGGCCCCAGGAGCCTCTCGGCGCCCCCCAAGCAGAGGTGCGGCCGGGGTCGGCCGGGGCTTGCGGGAGCACGGATGGCACGGGCGGTTCTGCTGCGGCAGACGCAGGGGGGCGGCGGTCCTCTGCTGTCCCCAGGGGACTGTGGCTTCCCAGGGCCCTGAGGTGTGTGTCAGGGCTGCGGCCCGGGGCTGTGTCGCCTCTCCCCGCACCAGGAGGCAGATGGCCACGTGGCCAGCAGCGGGCTGGGGGACACTGGGAGGCTCCGGGCGGCGGCAGGGGCGGCAGTCTCTGGCCCACGCGCTCTGTGCCCTGGGCAGGGCCGCCCTCACCCTGCGGGGACAGCAGCATTGAGCTGGCACCTCCCCAATGGGCCCCCGTCCTTCACCCCCCAGCTGTGGCCACACGGACAGACAGACAGACGCCCTGGGAGCCCCTGGACAACCTGGCCGTTCCAGCTGGGCCCTCGGGGCTCCCTCTGCCCACACGGGCCACCCCCCTGCCCCTCGGGGTCTGGGGCCCCCGCTGAGCCCTGTCCCTCCCCGGCAGGCTCCGCCTTTGGGCCCAGCCCAGCCCCTCCAGCACGCAGAGAGCCCTGAGCACCGCCACCTCCACCGGGCCTGGGCTGTCAGCACCTCCACTCCGCTTCCTCAGACGGTCCCACTGGGTCCGTGCGCCCGCAGGGAGTTTGGGGAGGTCCACTCAGCTGCGCGCCGGGCGAGCGCACAGACCCCCGGCCTTGGGCAAGCGAGGACCCGGCCGCGGGGCTGGGGTGGGGGCAGTGGGCCGGGCAGCCCTGCGGGCCTCACGCCCCCCGCACAGCCAGGGGGTTGGGGGGCTGTTCTGAGGCCCCGATGTGGCTCCACACAGGCCACGAGTGACCGCACAGTCCTGGGCCGAGGCCTCCCCAGCCACCCAGCCGTGGCCCCTCTGTGCCTGCCTCAGTCTACCCCTGATCCCCTAAGAGGTGGGGTTGGCTCAGGAGCCTCCAGCTGGGCCTGAATCAAGGCCACCCCCCGCCTGAAGGAACCCCGATGTGCTGTACCTGCTCCCTGCCCTTGCCCCACGGACACCAGCCCTGCGCTGAGGCCACCGGAAGCACTTTGGGGACGCAGGGCGGCGTGCAAGGCAGGGAGCAGCCCGCAGCCCCGCAGCCTCCTGGAGGCCAGCGGCCGAGGGCTGCAGGGTGGGTGCTCCGAGGCTGCGGGGGCTGCGGGGGTGGGCGGTGGGGCGGGGTGGGAGGCCCGCGGCCGTCTCACCCACTCGGTGACTCTAGCCGGATGCCCCCAGATGCAGGTGCTCAGGCCACGCGACCCAGAGCGCCTCCAGATGCCGGGTGTGTGTGTCCGGGGCCACCGGGGCTGAGCCCACCCCCCCGTGCGTCACGGCTGACAGGACACGCTGAGGCCCAGAGACATGAGGACGTGCGTGAGGCTGCGCCCAGCGTCCTTTCTACCAAACGACCATAAACCGAGAGGCTTTAAACAACAGACCTGTCTGGGCCCCAGAAGTCCGAGGTCAGTGTCTGCAGGGCCACGCGGCCCTCGGGGGCTCCCTCCTGTCCCCTCCAGCTTCTGGTGGCCGCAGCCCTGCAGCCTCTACCCCCTTCTTCGCATGGCTCCCCTCTTCTGCCTCCTGAGGGACCCGTATTCAGAACGGTCTCGTCCGCCTGCACTTGCTCTCCCAGGCACGGGGTTGGCACTGCTGCGTCTCCCACTTACCACCTCCCACACGCCCCACTTCTGGGTCCCCTGGGGCCTGGGGACCACCCTGTGGTGCTGTGCGAGCTCAGGGCATCTCACCCCCCTGTGGACTCATGGTGTGTTCCCGGAGTGCCACCTCCTGTGGCCTCAGCCCCGGGGTCAGGGTCCAAGGGACGAGGGGGTGAGGCCACCCTCTTATCGGGGTCCCTTCGGGCGGGGCGGTGGCATCGATCTAGGCCCAGCAGGAGGCTCCTGGGCCAACCCGCCTCTTAGGGCATCAGGGGCGGGCAGGGCTGCAGTGCAGGCACCCGAGCTGAGCCGGTGGGGGTGGGGGGACCCGGAGGAGAGTGAGTGCCCCCCCCTCGTCTAGGACCCCGCCCCCAGCCGAGTCCATCGGCCTCCCCCGCCGCCAGGGCTCCCTTCCGCCAGCCTCTGCTCACATTAATCTCCGCGAGGCTCACTGCTGACCCAAGCGAAACTGAGTTTGCCTTTCCCCCTCTCGGCTGTTTTCTGTTGGCAAAGCAAAAAGGATCGTGGCGCACACTCACCCCGACCTCCCTGCCCGGGGGGACCGCTCTGGAAAATGAGATGTCCCTGCATGGAGCATGGTGGCGCACGGACGTGTCCCTGCACATGGGCCCTGCGTGGTGCTGGGCGCCGGGAAGGCGGGGGCCGCTACTCCGGGAAGTGCTGACCCGCCCTCCCCAGGGGGCACACGTGGGGACCCGCCTGGGCATTCAGCCACTGCGCCCCCCGTGGCGTATCTGTGACACACACATAGGTGGCGCGCTTGACCTAGAACCGGGGGTCGGGGTGGGGAGCCCAGAGCCCCGGCCGTGAGGAAGGCTGGGGGGCTCCAGCAGGACCAGAAGGCTGGAGAGCACAGGCGCCCCACACACGTCACGGCAGGCGGACCGGCAGGCGCACTGGGCTCACACCTGGGCACACCTGTCGGGGCGCGGGCACCCACGAGCTGGCCCCACTCAGGACAGCAGCTCACTGGAGGAAGGCCTTGGTCCCGGTGGGCTCTCCCGCGCATGGCCACCCCCGCCACACACCCAGCAAAGTTCCAGGGCTTCCTGGGGCACCGAGCCACCACCCGCCCCTTGAGGCCAGTGCCAAGGCCACTCGGGGTGGGGTGCGGCCGCCACTGACCAGCAGGGCCAAGCTGCGGGCCCCTTGGGTCCCCGAGCGCATTCCCGAGGCTCCTGGAGCTGCTCTGGGACGCGGCCTCCTAGGGCGGCCTCGGGGAAACGCTGGTGGCGGCCGGCTCCCCCCCCCCCCCTGGACTGGGCCCCTCGCTCCCCAGCCCGCCATCTGCCTCCCTCCCTGGGAAAAGGGTCGTGGCAGCGAGAGGTGATCAGGGGCCCTCGGAACCCCCAACCCAGGGACAGAGCCTGGCAGCAGGACCTCAGAGACCCCTTGGGGAGCTCCCGACCACAGGGGTCATTGACATGGACGGAGGTGGGGGTGGTGGAATGGAGCCAGGCGACCCGCGCAGCCCCCCTGCCCCCGCCCCCTCGTAGCTCCCCCCCAGCCCCTCCCCCCCAGCTGAGGAGCCCCAGGCACGGGGCCTGTGGTGCCCGCGTCCTCCTCTTGGGTCCAGACTCCCCTCAGAGGTAGGGGGTCGCAGCATCCTCCTGGACGAGACCTGCCACCCCGTCATCCCTGATTAGCAGGTAATGGCCTCCTTGACGCGCAGTTTTATTAATCGAATTAGTAAGCAGGGAGGTGACCTTGGCTGGTGGCGCTGAGGGGAGCGTCCTCCCAGGAGGGCAGGTGGGTCGGAAGGAACGCACCTGGCCGCCCTCGCCTGGCTCAGTCAGGGGAGCCCTACCCCCCACTCAGAGCCCCCCCCCCCGGCGGTTACCACCAGAGGTGGGGGGGGGGGGGGGGGGGCGGGGCAGGGAGGAGGCTGCCCCAGCAGGTGGCCGCGCCGCTGCCCGCCCGCCCCTCCCCAGACGCTGCCTCCAGCGGACAGCGGTCGCCCCCTGGTGGCCACGCGGACTCCGGGCCAGCCGGGCCTTCACCCTGACGCCTCCGCCTGCTGGACGACTTGGGGCTCGCGGGGTGGGGGTCAGGCCCAGCGGGAGGCCCGGACGGCAGTGGCGTTCGAGGTCCATGCCTGGCGCGGAGGCGTGACCGGGGTGCAGAGCAGAAGCCGAGGCCTGGGCCCGGCGGGGACGCTGCCCACAGGGTGGGTGGTGCAGCAGGCGCCCAGAGCCCCGGCTGGCCGCTGGGGTGCCGTGGGGCTGGGCCAGTGGCGGGGTCACTGGAGGGTCACTGGGGGGGGTCACAGCGCCGGCCCCAAGGTAGGGTGTGGCCAGGGTGCGGTCTGTCCAGGGGCGGGGGGATGGGGCACCAAGCATCCGGGTTTCAGGGACCCACCGCCGACACATTACCCGACCTGCCCCACCTCTCCAGGACAGCCCTCCTCCACCCGGGAGGCTGCTCTCCTGGGGGGGTGGGGGCACTTGGGGGATGCATGAGGACAGGGCAGCCCAGTGGCAGTGTTCTGACATCTGGACTCCGCGCCCAAAGCAATGGTGACACTCCCCGTGGCGGGTGCAGTGCCCGGCCGCCACCACTGGGCTCACACACACCGCATCTGACATTGTCTTTAATGGGCAGCTCCGGCCACTGGGATGGAGGAGGGCGTAGGGGCAGGGGAGCTGGCCCCTCACTGCCGCCCTGGGCACCCCCATGGGGCGGGCGGCCCGCGGCTCAGGGCTGTGGGGACAGCCTCCCTCTGCTCTTGCCCCTCTTGGCCTTGCGGCTCCAGCCAAGGAAGGGCCTGGGGCTGGCTCGCGCAGGAGCTGGCGTCCCCCCCCCACACTCCTTCTGGCTCCGCAGAAGCCCCCCCAGGGCTGGCCGGTGGTGCCCCTGCAGTCAAGACAGAAAGGATTAAGTGAGCACCCCTGCCCGCCTGCCTGTGGCCAGCCCGGGGAGTGTGACCGGGGAGACGGCTGGTGGCTGTCCGGAAGAGCTGGGGTCGTGAGGGTGACAGTGCAGCAGCGCCCCCGCCGTGGGCCACGCTGGGCTGGGTGAAGGCAGCTCCAGCAGCGGAAGCGTGGGCACACCGAGCCGCAGAGGGCAGGGAACGGCGCCGGGTGGAGGCCAGAGCACAGGTGGTGCTGCCCACAAAGCCACCCAGTGAGGGTCACCCGCATGCAGCCTCCTCTTCCCAGGGCCCTCCTGGCATCTGGGGATGTTGGGGCCCAGGGGAGGACCCTCCTGGGCTCACCGTGCCAGGTGGCTCTGCCCGGGGCAGCAGCGTCACCACCTGCAGGCTCACACCCTCGTCGCCCACACCCTTCAGCTGTGCCACCACCTCGGCGTGCTTCCACCACTTGCACGGCTGCCCATTCAAGGACACGATATAGTCGCCCTCCTGCAGGCCGGCTGCCTGCGGGGAGACGGGGGTCTGGGAGTGGGCACCCGCCACCTCCGGCCACAGTCCCATCTGCCCGCTCCAGGCCGGGGGCCTCGGCTCTGGGGGTGGGGCGGGGGCCTTACCGCGGCTGGACCCCCCGGGATGACAGCGGCAATGAGGACGGGCGCGTCTCCTCGCAGCGTGAGGCCAAAGCCAGCCTCTCCCCGGGTCATGTGGACAGGTCCCACCAGCCGCCAGCAGTTCTTGGCTGAAAACACGGACAGGGGCCCCTGGGGGTAGGCGACGGGGCATCAGCGGCCTGGCCGGGCCCCACAGCACCTGCCACCCCATCTCTACGTCTTGGGTCAGAAATCAGGTGCGGCAAAGGGCGGGGGCAGGCTCGGCCACCACCAGGCCCAGGGTCCTCCCCCAGGGCAGGGCCACCTGCCTGAGCCCCTGCTGAAGGGGAGGGGTGGCCCGGGCAGGGGACGCTCACCAGCCGGTGGAAGATGTCGGTCACCTTCACGCTGGAGAAGCTGGGCGCCCTGATCTCTGGCTTCTGCTGTGTTTTGGCTGAAATGACAAAGGTAAGGCGAGGTCAGGGCTAAGCCCGAACTCGCGGACCCTCAGGCTCCTGGGCCACAGCCAGGATTCGGGTCAGCCGGAGCCGAGCAGGTGTCCTGAGGAGCCTCCTGGGCCCGCGGCTCCCCCTCTGGCCGTCCCGCCGGCTCCCGTGGAGCAGGTGCCGCCGCCCCACGCAGGTCTGCCTCCCGGGCCGCAGCTTGCAGCCTCCCCGGGCCAGGAACCGGCGGCGGGGATGGCGAGGCCCCCCAGGAGCGAGGGAGCGTGCCCACGTGGGCTCCCCGCCAGGGCTCAGCCCCCCGCCGCCGTCCCGACGGGCCGGGCTGCTCACGCTGGATGTCAGGAGCTTCGCTGGTCTCCAAGAAGTCGTCCTCGCGGTCGAGCTCCGAGTACTTGGCCAGCGAGCAGCGCAGCGCCCGGGCCAGCACGGCCTGCAGCAGGTCCACTCTGCGCAGGGCCCGGCACACGGCGTGCAGCCGCAGCGCCTCCTCCTGGCCCAGGATGGCCCGCTTCAGGTGCGCCTTGCCTGCGGGGACGCAGCCGGCCCGTGCCCGTGGGCGCCGCGGCCAGAGGGCAGGTGAGGGGTCTGGGTCCATCCCGAGGGCCCGCCGGCCGCTCCGGGACGCGCTGCCCCCCGCGAGCACCCGCACACGCCTGGCCTTCCCGCCCCGCCTGGGCCACGCAGGGGACGTCCCGAAGGTGAGCTGGCGACTGTTCCCGCCGGTGCTGGGACACCAGGCATGCCCGTGACAGGCGACTCGTGAAGGCTGGGTCACTCAGTCCCCTCCGCACCCCCCTCACCGAGCTTCCTGCGCTCCTCTGGCTCCTCAGGCCATGCGGAGCCCCAGGGCTGGGACGTGGCTGGGGGCCCGCGGAGGGGCTGCTGGAGCGCCGGGAACCCCGCCTGGGCCGCTGCGGGGGTCAGAGACGGAGAGGGCCGTGAGCCCGCGCACTGGGGCCTGTGCGGCACACAGATGCGGGGCCTGGGCACTCACGGGGGCTGTCGCAGAGGGCCACGGCCGCGTGGTAGTGGGCCAGGGCGCGGAAGTGCTCGGCCTTGACATGCACCAGGGCAGTCCAGGGGAAGGGCACGTAGTCTCGGACAGGAGGCTGGGCCATGGTCTGGTGCACCAGCCTGTACTCAGCTGCCACCTGCCGGCACGTCGTGTGACACTGGGGTTTCCTCTCGGGCTCCGGGAGGAGCCCAGCAGGCTCAGCCCCTGCCCCTCGCCACCCTGGGGCCTGGCCCTTACCTGCCCTGCAGCCCGAGCTGAGCCAAGCTCAGGGATCTGGCCCAGTTTCCATTCTGTTCGGTGCTGCCCCAGGGGCAAGGATTCAGGGCACTGGGGTCCTGCCTAGCCCCAGAGACCAGGCCAACAGGAGACATAGCCATGGCACCCCACACCCCTGCAGGGACCCTCGGTCCAGGCCCTCCTGCTCGTGCAGCCACCACACTTGGCCAGGTCCCTGTGGGACGAGGGCTCCCTGTCCTCACCTGGGCAGCCTCCTGGGCCAGGCGGAGATGGGCCACACCATCCTGGGGGGTCGCAGGGGGCGGCAGCAACAGGCCCTCAAAGACGCACTCCTGGGCCTGGGCCGTCATGAGTTGCTCCAGCATGGAGAGTGAGGCGGGGCTCATGTCCGGGCTGGGCGCTCGGGAGAAGTTCTCCCGCAGGAGACTGAAGGCCCCTGCGGAGGGGCGCTCACAGCAGGCGGCCAGGGCTGCCGGTGCCCCCACTAGGCCTGCATCCCCCAGGAAGGGGCTGTGTGTGCGCCTGACCCCCTGCACTGGGGGCCACCCCCGCCAGCTCTGGTCGGGGGAAGGGGCTCTTCTACTTGCAGATGCACGCCCCCCCCAACTGCGGCTGTGGGGTCCGGGGTCTGGGCTGTCCTCACCAGCAGCCCTCTGAAAGGCCTCGATGGCGCGCCTGGTGCCCTCAGGGCAGGAGCGGTCCTGGCGAGCCCCAATCTGGGTGTGGAGAGCCCCAATGTTGAAAAGCACGCTGCCCTTCTCGAAGGCAAGGGCCCGCTGCTGGGCCGGGACCCCCGTGAGCGAGTCGTACCTGTGGGTGGGGCAGGTTGGCTGAGCCGAGAGTCTCAGAAGGGTCTCGGGGCAGTCGGTGGTGGTGGTGGGGACCCCCCCATACTCCCATCCTACCAATGGAAGAGCAGCCCGAGGCTCCCGGCAGGGGCAATGAAGCGCGCGTCCAGGAAGCAGAGCTGGTTGTAGTAGGCCATGAGCAGCTCCAGGCCCGCCTCGCTACGGCTGGGCGTCCGAATGGCCTGCGGGGTAGGCAGCAGCTGGCCCCAGCACCCGGGCCCAGCCCAGGGCACCCACACCACCCAGCGAAGTCCCTCAAATGTCACAGCCCCGTGGGAGCACTCCAGGGTCCGGGGGAGGGGGAGCACAAGGTCACACTGAGGCACACCTGTCTTCTCTGGGGCTGCTGGGGCCCCACCCTGGGGATGGAGAACACAAGGGAGAGGCCCGGGCAGGGTCCCCAGGAAGAGACAGCCACAGGGCAGCCGTTCCTAAAGGGCCAGCAGCGTGTGGTGAGGACAGGACCTCCCTGGTAGGCAAGGAGCCGTCTGTGTGCCCCGGGTGTGCACCTGTCTCTGCGCTGTCCCCAGAGCTGCCCCAGCCAGGGACCCCTGCACTGTGTGTGAATGCCTATGCCGAGCTCCTCTTCCTGAACTTCAGTTTCCCTCGTGAGCTGGGAGTAACTGGTCTCCCCGGAGGGGAGAGTACCGGAGGGGGAGGGGAGTATGGGGGGGAGGAGGGATGGAGAGAGGGGAGTGGAGGGAAGGGGAGGGAAGGGGGAGGAGGGAGGAGGGAAGGGGGAGGAGGAAGAATGGAGGGGAGGGGAGGGGAGGGGAGGGGAGGGGAGGGGAGGGGAGGGGAGGAGGGGAGAGCCCAGGCACCTGCCGCAGGTCTTCCAGCTCCCTGATCTCAGCCTCGTAGGAGGCACCGTCCTCTCCGAAGTGCCCAGAGATCAGCTCCTGGGAGGGGAGGGGCAGGTGCTGGCCTCTGGTCACCCAGCGCAAGGCGGGCAGTCAGCAGCGGAAGGAAACCCCGGGCCCTGGGGCAGGGTGTGTAGGGCCGTGGGTCCCCTCCCTGGCCCTGGGGCTCCTGCCCCGCAGACACAGGGTGCAGAGGCGCAGTCCCTTATGTCCCCGAGGCCGTGCGATCTGCCGGGGCTCCCAGTCTGGCCAGCGCCCGCTCTGACTGCAGGCCCGGCCCCCAGGCACCGGGCTCTCGGCGACAGAGGGATGACCTGCGCTGCCCAGCCCACCGGGGTGCTCCTCTCCAAAGCCCAGCCAACCGGAACCCCCCCAGCTTGGGCAGCCGGGTGGCCCCGGGCCACTCTTCCTCCCTCTGGCTGGACGGGGAAGCCTCCCGGACCCCTCAGACGCCAGGGCGGCCCATGTGGCTCTCGGCCGCAGCCCCGTCCGCCGGCCCCAGGGCCCCAGTCAGCGCTTACCCTCAGGGCCGCGGACCAGTCCAGCTCCTTGGTCTCCTTCAGCCCCAGGGGGATCATCGGGACGGCGATACCTTGGCTGCAGCCAGAGGAGCAGAGCCGTGGGGCGCTCACGAAGGCTGGACACCCCCCCCCCCCCGCCCTGACCCGGGCCACGCGGTCCCGCGCACCTCCCGGGCCCGTCAGCCTCCACGCTGCCGTTGAGCTCCTCCAGCTCCTCCTTCAGCAGCTGCAGGCTGGAGTTGACGTAGCTCAGCTCCAGGACCACCGTCTCCCTGACCCGGGCGTTGCTGGTGGCCCTGCGGGAGGCACGGGGTGGGGCTCTGCAGGGGGACCGCGTGCCCCGGGCCTCCCCACCCCGTGCTCTCAGCCCCAGCGCCCCCCCCCCCCGCCCCCGTGACCTCCCTCTTCTCCTGAGTCCCCCTGCAGTTCAGGGGACTCCCGTGCACACGTACACATGGCGCCTCTGGCCCGGGCACATCAGCTCACACCCAGGCCGCCCAGGGCACAGGCTCTCGCCTCCCACCACCTCTCCCCCGGAGGCGGGCCCGGGTGCACCCTCCACAGCGACACAAAACCAACCTTCCTGGAAGGCTGGGGTCAGACCCTCTCTGTGCCTACATCGGAGCACCTGACAGAAGGGGCGGGGAGTCCCCGGAAGGCCAGGCTGACAGCAGGGACGGGCTGCCAGGGTAGCGAAGGGTTGGAGGGCCCCTTGCACCCAGCAGACCCCAGAACCTGTCGGCCGGCCCTGCACACACCGGCTGTGGCTCTACAGGTTGGATCACGTCCCTGGGCCATCGCCCATAGAGTGGGCTCCTGGAGACATGGGTGAAGCAGACGTGCAGCTCACTGTTCCAAGGGGGACGCACCCCTTCGGCCTGGAGGACACTTTCCCGGGGCCACAATCTTGGGGCACATGTCACAGCTCAGCCTAAACAGTGCCTCTGCCGAGAAACCCCTGCTGTCTCCACGCACAAATCAGGGGCTCCCACACCACACCCCAGCTCCCTCCAGCCCCACGTGGCACTTGGCTGACCCTGGGCTGACCCTCGCCAGTGAGGCCCACCAAGGCAGGAGCCCAGGTGGTCTGTGAGGGTTTCAGTTGTGCGATATGGCTGCCCCAGACTCCAGGGGGAGGCCCAGCCTCGCCTCCTGAGCCTGCAGCGGCCACAGTCACCTGCTCACGTGTCCATCTCCCAAACCAGACCACAGGAGCGGGCACCCAGCTGGGTCACTGCCTTGTGTTCAGCACAGGCTGGTTTGCAGAGGGCCTCAGGGAGCAGCGCCGCCACCCTCCTGAGGGATGGGGATGGCCGCCGGCACTCACCTGTAGAGGTTCTCGGCACCTGTTCGCATCCGTAGCTCCTTGGTGATCTGCTGGTGGACCCGAGCCCTGCGGCTCTGCAGGCGGCTGGGCGCTGTCTGGGCCAGGGGGTCACAGCCCTGTGGAGAGGCTGCAGGTCACAGGGGCCAGGCCAGGCCTCTGCCAGCAGCTCCCAAGGGCCAGAGGACTCTTGCAGGCAGGGAAGGGGGAGGTCACCACAGGTGAGTGTGAGCCAGCTCCACGGACGGCAGCAGGCAGGCCTGGCGGAGGTGCATGAGCGCAGAATCTGGGCACAGTGCGTGATGCCAGAAAGGAGGGGCGTCGGGGCAGTCAGGCCAGGAAGGACAGAGTGGGGGGGACAGGGCTGGGACCGGGGCCCCAAGAAGCAGCTGGGCCTGTACTGTG
Organism: Vulpes lagopus; assembly: GCF_018345385.1. Classification (NCBI taxonomy): domain Eukaryota; kingdom Metazoa; phylum Chordata; class Mammalia; order Carnivora; family Canidae; genus Vulpes; species Vulpes lagopus. The sequence continues at coordinate 1,185,789 of NC_054832.1, forward strand.
GGGCCAGCACCAGTGTGACGGGGCTCTGGCAGGGAGCCCCTGGCAGGAAGTGGCCAATTGCTCACCACACAGCCTTCTGCACTTCTTTTTTTAAAGATTTATTTATTGGGGCACCTGGTGGCTCAGTCAGTCAAGCGTCTGCCTTCAGCTCAGGTCATGATCCCAGGGTCCTGGGATTGAGTCCCATGCCAGGCTCCCTGCTCAGTGGGGAGTCTGCTTTTCCCTCTGCCCCTCCCCCTGCTTGTGTGCACACGCATGTGTGCTCTCTCTCTCTCAGATAATTTTTTTTTAATATTTTATTTATCTACTCATGAGAGACACAGGCAGAGGGAGATGCAGGCTGCATGCAGGGGGCCCGACGTGGGACTTGATCCCAGATCTCCAGGATCATGCCCTGGGCTGAAGGTGGTGCTAAACCACAGAGCCACCCAGACTGCCCTCTCTCCGATAATTAAAATCTTAAAAAAAAAACTATTAATTTTAGAGAGAGGTAGGTAGTGTGCTCGCACACACACGGTGGGGTAAGGGGCCAAGGGAGAGAATCTCAAGCTGACTCCTCTCTGACCATGGAACCCCATGTGGGGCTTGATCTCATAACTCTGTGACTGGAGAATGGGGGGGGGGGCAGAGAAGGTCAGGGGCTTCCGTAAGACCCAGGATGGGGAGTTGGAGCAGCTCTCAGGGCCCAGGCCACCACGCCTCCTCCGGGCCAGTTAGGAACCTTCTGTTTGGGACAGTCACCAGCCCTGGAGCTCAGAAGAACTTCTCAGGATGCACCTTCCCTGAGCTAAGTCCCCAAAGATGGTCACATGGCCCCTGAACACAGTGGGGATGAAGACGGTGCCTGCCAGGACCCTGCCCTGATGCAGCGACAGCCTCCCTGGTGTCTACCATCTTCCACATGCTGCAGGAAATGGGGCCTATTTTCCTTGGTGTGCACCCCCCAATCAGGCACAGGGCAGTTTCAGACGCTTTGGGGGCTATATCTTGTTCTACTCCCTCGAAGAGGGCATCCTAAAGAAAGCCTCCCACCCTCCCACGCTGAAGGCTCCTGGCACATGGCCACCTTGGATTATGCTCAACGTCTCGCCCCCACTCCAACGTTCTCAAGAGAGTTCACCAAGGAAGCCCTCTCAGGCTGTCTCCCCTCCAGGAGGCCTGAGACCCTGGGGGGAGGGGTGCAGGCCAGAGCCAAAGCTCCATCCTTCCCCTTCTGAAGGTGCGACCCCAAAGCTGCAGCAGGTTCTAGAGGTTCGGGGCCAGCAGCCATGTCCATCTGCCCAGGGAGGGGGTGGTCCATGGGCAGAGGCCATCAGCTCAGGAGGGCTGTCTTCATCAACACCGTTCACCTGGTCTCAGATGTCGAGTGCTCCTGGAAGGGGCGGGGGGGGGGGGGGGGGGGGGGGGGGGACCTGCAGCCTGGGAGCCAGAAGCTACTCTGAGCCCTGTAGCGCCCTGCATGGGCCTGGTAGGGACACTCTTGTGGCCTCTTGTGGGGCCTCTTGTGGCCCCCAGGGAACGCCTAGGCTCCAGGCCCCAGACAGGCAGCCGCCTCCCTCAGCACTCCCATCCCCTTGCAGAGATACCCCAGGACTCCCGGGCATGGCCCGCAGTCCTAGTCAGCGCCCCAGGATTAGGGACCTCAGACGGGGAGGAGGTGCGCGGTGAGCGAGGAAAGGACAAGCTGCCCAGCTGTGAGTCCTGCCACTTCCTGTCCCCGGGAGGCTCCCGCTGCCGGCGCGGAAAGTTTCGGTCGGGACAGAGCCAGGCGCCCGGGGCAAGGCTGAGCAGCCCCGGCGAGAGGGAGGGAGCAGCTAGGGAAGGAGGGACGGGCACGGGGAGCGGGCACGGGGAGCGGGCACGGGCCGCGGCCTCAGACCCGAGCCCAACACCTGCCGAGCGGGGCCGGGGCGTCCCCGAGCGGCGGAGAGGCGCTGAGCTCTGCTGAGCCGCACAGGCTGTGCCCCGGACGGGATGAGGGGCGCCCAGCGCAGGCAGGCGGGCGGGCCCGGCCTGTGCGCCGTGCCTCAGTTTCCCCGGAGGGCAGCCTCCGGAGCAGGGGCGGGGGGGGGGGGGAGAGGCTGCCACAAGTCTCGCAGCGCACAGACCTGAGAAGCCGCGCCCACCCCGCAGCCCCGCGCCCGCCGGCGGCAGGTGGCAGCCAAGGTGGGCTGGGGTCCCCGACCCCCCCCCCCCGGCCCCGGCCCCGCGGACGCGCCCACCTTTCGAACGCTGCCCGCCGCCTGCAGCCTCGTGCTGTCCTCGCCGGCGCCCGGGCCGCCCGGCCTCTCCTCGGGGATCATCGCCGCCCACCGCCCGGGCCGCGCCCGCCTGGAGGCCGAGGCTCGCGCAGGTCCCTCCCGGGGCTGCGCCGGGTCCCCCAGCGTCCTCCCCGCCGGGGTGGTTGGCGCGGGCCGGCTGGGGGGGCGTGGCCCCGAGCCGAGCGTGCGAACTTGCCTTTGCCCAATCGGCGGCCGCGGCGACGCCAACGAGCAGCGGCCTCAGCCAATCAGAGCGCGAGGGAGGCGGGCCCGCTCGGCCAGGCCCCGCCCGCGCGGGCGCGGAGTCCCGGGAGAATGCGGTCGCCCCTGACAACCGCCCGGCCCGTCGCCCCACGGCCCGGCGGGGCGTGGACTGCGCATGCGCCGCAGCGTCCGCTCAGCGTGCGGAAAAGTTAGAGTAAGAGGAAAAAAGACAACTCCCGAACTCAGCCGGCGCGCCCTGCCCGGGAGCGGCTTGCACCGCGCGGTTTGGCCCCGCCCCGGGAAATCACGGCGGTGTTAGAGCCGGTGCGGGTCCTTCCTCCGCTCGCTCGCAGACGCCGGCTCGGCCCTGGCCTCCGCTGTCACGGCGGCAGAACCCGCTTCCAGAACCTTCCTTCGAACCCCTCCCCGGAACCGGACCCGGCAACCTGCTTGTAGAATCGTCTTCCGCAAACACCTTCTAGAACCAGCTTGGCTCCAGGACCAGCGCGGCCTGCAGAACTGGCCTGCTTCCAGGATCAGACTGTCCAGGTCCGGAGCCTGCGCTCCCTGCAGGGTTGTCCCGGCGATGTCACTGCGTAGCTTCCCTGAGGCCCTGGGGGCCCCGGAACACACGCAGGTTCCCCGTGAGGCTCGCCCCACCTGGCACGCCTTTTGTAGGGCAGACACACCAGGGCACACGCAGTAAGGCGCGGTCATAAGGCCCTCTGACCGGGCAGCCTTTCCAACCTACCCCCCCGCCGGTCCTGGGGGCTGCGCCCGGGCTCCTCTCCCCCGCCCCCGCACGCGGCTGGGCCTCAGGCCACGGAGCTAAGCCCTGCACGCTAAGCTGCTTGGCCGGCCCTGGCCACCTGACACAACAATAGCAACAAAATAAGACAGTGACGACTAGGAGGAAAATAAAAAGTAATCACAAAATACTACCTGAGTCAGCTGTGCATTCCTTTCCATTGCCTTAATAATGTAATCAGACATCCCCCTGGCATCTTGACCCCAGGGCAATTAGAACTTGAGTCTATTAGGAGGAGGGGAGAGGTGAAGGGGGAGGAAGACAGGGCACGGTGGAGGGGAGAGATGCTGACACTTCATCCTCCTGAGCCTAAGTCAATGAGAAGCCACAATTAAGAAACAGCGCTGCAGAAGCATGTTGTTCAGAACTGGGGGACTCAGTCCCAACTCACCAACTCCAGGAGTCACAGGGGTTGTACCTGGGGAGGGGCAGCGGGGCGCAGGGGGATGCTGCTGTTTCGCTAAGCAGTTCTTGCAGAACTATGTGGTTGGTGAAACTGTGCTCCTCCAACAATAAAGCAACTCCAAAGCTTGTTTTTAGAGAGTAAATGTTTAGAAGATGGCAATAAAAAACATCCAATGGAAAACATAACCATTTTAAGTGAGGAGATCTTTTGTTTGTTTGTTTTTTAAGAGTTTATCTGCTTATTTATTCATGAGCAACATGGAGAGAGAGGCAGAGACACAGACAAAGGGAGAAGCAGGCTCCCCAGGGGGAACATGATGTGGGACTTGATCCCAGAACCCCAGGATCACAACCTGAGCAGAAGGCAGATGCTCAACCACTGAGCCACCCAGGTGCCCCAAGGAGATATTTCTAAAAACGGTTTGAATTGAAAGAAAGTTACAACACTACTGCATGTTACCTAAAATGTGACTAGACGGTAAATGACATTATATAAAATGTATGGAATAGACCGAAGGAAATTCTGCAAACCTCGGTAACTTTACTGCCTATACACAGGTGTGTGTATATATACATATATGTGTATATGTGCGCATATATGACATCAATTCACCAAATCAAAAGAAAATACAAAGAGGAAATTACTAAAGATTAAAAGTTGACATCAGTCATATAGCAAAAAAGCTGAGCATTTGGGAAAAAACAAAGATGACAAATCCTTGGGCACCCGTCAGTGAAAAAAGAGACGGACGGTATCAAGGAGGATTGGCCTCTGACCACATGGGATTGGGACACAGTCGTGTCTACAGGGAGTGAGATGTTTATGATTTGTCCCCAGACCACCATTCAGAGTGGGTGGCCGAGGCGCGGGGTGCGACCCAGGGTACTCACTCCCAGGCTCCTGTCCTGCACTTTCCACCTCGTGAGAGAGATCAGATATTCCTCCTCAGGCCTCATTTCTGTGTTTTCAGGAAGGAAAAAGAAAAGAAGCATCAAAAAGGAAAGCAAAACGTGTCCCCAGCTCCCCATGACTTTGTCACTTTGTTAAATACGGCCACACACGGCGCAGGGGAGGCCAGGAGTTCCAGCTGGCGCCTTGCTGTTCCAAACACAGTCAGGTCCTGTGGATCAGGAAGATAAGAATGGCTCTGGGGTGACTGTGAGTCGTGCCTCGGAGGGAAAACACAAATACACCCCACGTGAAGAAAGGGAAAAGGGCACCATCCAAGCCACAGGGGAGATTTTACAAACTAAGAAAACATCATAAATGTGAACTGGAAGATCTCGAGAAAATGTAAGAGTCTGTATCAATACTTCAATGGTCAAAGTTGACCCAAGAAAGCAGAGAGAAGAGGAGCAGACCAGTAGCCATGGACTAAACTGCTAAGACGGGATCTGGACTCTGAAGGCCCGCGGCAGGTCTACCCACCCAGGCGGCCCAGAACATGGGCTTTCTCCACTCCTCATACCGAGCCCCGTTACCCAAGGGATGCTGCCCCCCCCAACAGCTTGCCAGCCTAAAACCCCAGGTCCGATGAAGAGAGGGCACAGGGCACTGTGGATCGCTCTCATCAACAAACATAAGCTGCCGGCTTTGTCGGTGGCCTGGCCCAGTTGCCTCGCCCCTGTCATTAGAGTTTTGTTTGGCTTGTGTGACCACTTCCTTAGTGAAGCCACATGCTCCAGGGAAGGATGGCCAGTCTCGGTCCCCAGAGGGGGACCACGGCCATATAACCAGAGGGTGTTGGAACCATGGGGTGGGGGCACTGTCAGAAGCTGGGGCTGTGAAGTGGCCTGTGATGCCTGGGCACACAGGTACAGGCTCACTGTCCCAGATGCCAGCAGGACATAGTGACCCAAAGAAGTCACCTTGGGCCTTGTACCACTGATGGATCTGCATCCAGAGGCTCAGGATGCAGGTGGTCAAGAGGGGAGTCTTCAGAGTACCCCTGGAAGGGTCCCACAGGAGGAGGCCGTGTCTCCCTGCCTCTGGACACTGTCATTACATTAGGTGTAATGCCAAGCACCGTGTGGTCACCTTGCACCTTGGGTGGGAGCCACAGATATACTGAGGGTGGCAGAGAACCCAGGCCCTGCTCCTCTTCTCCTGAGATAACCAATCTCCTTCCCATCCCAGTCCCTTCAAGTAGGGCTTTCTGATACTTGAAGCCAAATGTGTCCCAACACAATGTATATATACATTTGAATATAAATAACGGCAAATGAGATCCAGCAGTGAGCTCATGCGCGACCTGCCCTGACCAAGTAGATCCCACGTCAGGAACCCACCAGCCAAGGCGATCTCACCAATAGGTTCACAGAGGAATCTGCCGTGCGGTAATCGGCATAGGGCCTCGAAACATCTGAACAATTCAGCCGCTGTTCTATACAAAAGTCCAAGTACAACAGAAATGGAAGGGACTCCTTAAATTTGATAAAGACAATGTATCAAGTGCTGACAATGAGTATATTACATATTGAAATCTTAAATCCATCCATGTTTATTTATTTTATTTTTTTAAATGTTTTTTTTCCTTTTTTTAAAATTTTTATTTATTTATGATAGTCACAGAGAGAGAGAGAGAGAGAGAGAGAGAGGCAGAGACATAGGCAGAGGGAGAAGCAGGCTCCATGCACCGGGAGCCCGACGTGGGATTCGATCCCGGGTCTCCAGGATCGCGCCCTGGGCCAAAGGCAGGCGCCAAACCGCTGCGCCACCCAGGGATCCCTATTTATTTTATTTTTTTAAAGATTTTATTCATTTAATCATGAGAGACACAGAGAGAGGCAGAGACACAGGCAGAGGGAGAAGCAGGCTCCATGCAGGGAGCCCGATGTGGGACTCGATCCTGGATCCCCAGGATCATGCCCTGGGCTGAATGTAAGGCCCTAAACTGCTGAGCCACGCAGGGGTCCCCTCCATTCATGTTTAAACCAAGGTGTGAGCACCTGCTACTGCCACTATTCTGAGTTGTTCTGTAGTTCTCACTTATGAAATGGTAATAATGACGGTGATGATGTTGATGCAGGAAAACAAAATCTTATGATTAATATTAATTATATTCAGATGACATGGTTGCATAACTTGAAATCCCAAGAATATCAGCCAAAGGAACTGTCAGAACTGACTTGAGAATTTGGTAAAGTAGCTAGTTTTAAGCTATGTTAGGCATGGAATGGTGCGCCCCTTCAGATGTCGACGCCCTACCCCCAATGTGACAGTGTTTGGAAGGAGGCTTGGGGGTGATGAGGCTTAGGCGGGGTTGGAGCCACAGCAGGATCAGTGTCTCGTCTGAAGATGCTCTTTTTTTTTTTTTAAAGATTTATTTATTTATTTATTCATGAGAGACACACAGAGAGAGGCAGAGACCCAGGCAGAGGGAGAAGCAGGCTCCATGCAGGGAGCCCGACGTGGGACTCGATCCCTGGACTCCAGGACCATGCCCTGGGCCAAAGGCAGATGCTTAACCACTGAGCCATCCAGGGATCCCCTGCCTCGTCAGAAGAGACTCAGAGCTGGCTGGCTCTCTCCAGCAGGCCGGCCCAGGCGAGAAGGCGGCCATCCGCAAACCAGGGAGACGGCCCTCGCCCGGAGCTGAAGCAGCTGGCCCCTTGATCTTGGCCTCAGCCTCAAGAACGGTGAGAAAATTAATTTCTGCTGTTGTAAGCCGTGCGGCCTGTGGGATCCTGTTGCAGCAGCCTGAGCTGATTAAGACACTATATAGAGACCAACTGCTTAACACACACACACACACACACGACTACAAATAGAAAAACAGAAATCAGGAATACCTTCTGTCACACATGTGACAAGTCTATAGGATGTCTGGAAGAAGCTTAGTAAGAAATGTAGCGTGTATGAGATGTGCACCCTTTTACTCAGCAACTTAAAGCCAGACTTGAATCGTGGTTGCACGTACCGTGCACATTGGTGAAAACATGGACCTGCTGTAAAAATGTCAACTCTCCCAAGAGGTGGCTTAAAGGTTCCCGTGTAAGCAAGCAGACCGCCAACGATGTGACAAGAAAAAGGAGATCATTCGAATGAACCCAGGGTTGAAGGAACACTTTATATCGAAACAGAAAATCTGGAGCCGTTGAAAAGGTTGTACGATATAAAGATTTAATATTTCTATACACCAAAAGACATCCGGAAAAGGTCAAAAGACAAGGAAGACGGAGGGGAAAATTGCAACACATGCCATAAAGGAGTGAGCGCCCCTAATAACAGCCTCTAAAACTGATTCCAGAATAGTCCAAGGTGAGCACAGACAAGGTGAGGCAGGTGGTGTCAGTCTGCGTGGAGCCGGGAGAGCACACACCACCCCAGCTGTTTCAAAAAGAGGAGACCGAGCCCAGCATGGGTGCGGGGTTATGGGACAGCGCCCAAGGGTGGTGGTGGCCGGCGGGACGCCCCAGGGCCCCGGGGGGCGGGAGCCAGCGCTGCTGCAGCTGCAGGCGGCCGTGACCTCCCTCCCTCCTTCCCGAGGCCGCCGGGCAAGGCGGACTCCAGCTGCGGCCTCCGTGCGGTACACGTGGGTGGAGGGTGGCCGGGACCCAAGGGTGACATCCCACCCAGGATACAAACACGAAATACACAGGAAAACACGCTCTCCTGCGCCAGGGGTCAGGGCAGGGCGAGCCGGAGCAGCGGGACGCGGGGCTTTTCCACGGGCTCGCCAGACACGGGGAGGGCGGTCAGGGGCTGCTGGCGCTGCTGGCGTCGGGAAGGCAGGCCCACCCGTGAAGAGGTAACGCCTTCCAGGTGAGTCGTCTGGAAGGAGCTACTGACGTCTAGAATATGCACGCTCTGCTTCCACGAACCTGCTTTTAGAAATCACACTTTTTGTTTTTTGGTTTAAGATTTTATTTGAGAGAGCCAGCACGAGCAGCGGGGAGGGTCAGAGGCAGAAGCAGGCTCCCCTCTGAGCGTGGACCCCGACGTCCTCACCTGAGCTGAAGGCAGACGCTTCATCCACTGAGCCCCCCAGGTGCCCCCAGGAATCACATTTTCTGAAGTAAAAATGTCAGAATACAAAAGTAAAACAAACTGCAGAATACCATGTATATGGGGACAAAATCCCACTTATTTTAAAAAGAAAGACCTGGGAGGCCGAGTGGGTGAGCACCCACCTTCGGCCCAGGTCATGACCCCGGGGTCCTGGGATCGAGCCCCGCATCACGCTCCCTGCTCAGTGGGGCACCTGCTTCTCCCTCTCCCCCTGCACCCCCCCTCGTGCTAATAAATAATAAAATCTTCAGAAGACAGACAAGGACGACGACTCCCAATACGCCTGTTGGTGTAACTGGCAGCACCGCCCGCCCAGGTGGCTACACGCCCTTCTGTGTCATGGGACTTGTCACAGCAACACTGCACTACTGTACCTCTGAAGTTAAAAAAAAAATAAGAGGAGAAAACGAGAGAATGGGAAATGAGGACGTGGAGAATTTGGGTTAGAAAAGGCAGAGGGGATGGCGGGCGGCAGCTGAGCGGAGGAGGCCACCGCGGGTTTCCGCAGGGGGAGGCCGTGCGGGGGGGGGGGGGGGGGGGGGTCGGCCACACAGACCAGGACTTCGCAAACCCGACCCAAGAGGCTCTTGACGGGAACGTGAACACTCGGCCCGCCAAGCCAGGAGGAAACTCAGGCTCCTTTCTGAGCCTCTGCAAGTCCCATGAGGACCTGGTGGCGGCAATTCAGAGACTTGCCCGAAGCAGCCGGCGGCGGCCACGTGGCAGGAAACTGAAACCTGGAGCCCCCCCCCCCCCAGGTCCGGCACCTGCTACCCCACCAGCCCCCATCCTGGTCGGGACAACGGGGAAAGGCCGCTGGAGAACCGTGGTGGGGGGCCACTGTAGATAGAGAAATTCAGGTGAAAGCAGCCGATTCCAGAAAAATCCTCCCGGTGCCTGGGCTGGGCCACTTCCAGGACTATCCCCAGAGGTGCTGAGAGATTCAGGTTTGGGTGTTTCGGCTCAATCTTGAATGTCAAGGAAGTGGAGGCCTTTCAGCGACCTTCTGTCCTCCCGAGTGTCCAGCAGCCACGGTGCCGACCCTGGCCACCCACGCTAGCATTCCTTCCGAGTGGGAGGCAGGGGGGCAGGCTTGGGAGGCAGGATCGGGGAAAGCCAGATAATTTAATTACACGTGTTTGTTTACAGGGAGGCGCGCTCAGACTCTGGAGCTCCGCTGTGCACCTGTACTTAGAGGGTACACGACACAAATTGAAAAACAAATAACGGTGAAGCACGAAGAGGACATGATGTACTGCAGCGTGCGAGCCACTTGTCTGTGACAAATGGAGTAGCGGGCTCCGCAGGACCACAGGAAGCCTTAATCAATGGCAGTAATCGCCCCCGATGCATCAGCGCTGGGGGTGTCATGGAGGGACGCTGGAGGGAATCAACAGAACGTGAAAAATGAATTGTTTGTAAATACTATCAACAATTTTGTGTTTGTGAGCGAGCCATTCATCATTCGGAGACCGCCCTCAGTAAAAGATGCACCTGGCTTCCTGGTGAGACGGCGCAATCAATCCCACCCAAGTCAGGGGGCCAGCTCGGGGCTGTCAAAGGCCCCAGAGGACAGACACACATATTTATTCTTATTTGAAGACGAGCTGAGAGTCATTTGGAGGGGAGCGGGAAGAGCCGCTGGGAGGAATGGCTTGCTGTGGGCAAGACGTAAAGGGCCGTCGGTTGTGTGTCTTTGTCTCGGGTCATGATCTTGGGGTCCTGGGATCCAGCCCCACGTCGGGCTCCCTGGTTGTCCCTCTGCCTCCCCTCACTCATACTGTCTCTCAAATAAATAAATAAAATCTTTTAAAAAAAAGTAATTTGGGAACACAGAGAAGTCCTTAAAGGTCCCTTCCCAGGGTGTGTACCCAGGGACCCCAGTGGGAGTGGGGTCTGTGGGCGCTGAAAGCCCACCACACTCTAGAGTCTTCCCTCCTGGATATAAAGGTGCAGGGTGTGTGCATGGGAAGGAGGGAGGAGTCCTGCTCCGGGCGAGGAAGTTGGCTTGCCTGCTGACTTCTGGGGAAATGGCACTTTCGGGATTGAGGTCTGAGGACATAGGGAGTGGGGAAGAATGATTGTCCGAGTGGCTGGGCCCCATGGGCACTTTACTAGCCACTGTGGGGAACTGGCTCCATCCTTAGAACAGCACAAGGCTGAGCACTGGTGTCAGTGGTTGGCATTTACTGGTCTGACCACAAGCCAACAGCTGGTCGGCTTCCACCACTGAGCCCTGCAGCAGATCCTGCTGCTGAGGAACCACCTTGGGCCGGAGGAGGCAGGGAGCTCTGGAGGGGCAGCGGATGGGTGTGGAACAGGGTGCTGAGCTGGAGCCTGGGTGAGGGTGAGGGTGCGGGCAGAGCCACGTGCGGGTATCTGTGCTGTGTAGCCATCAGAGAACACTCAGGGACAGGGGGCGGGCGAGCTCACCACAGTGGTCAGGAGGAGGAAGGGCAGCCTGGAGCAGCAGGGACCAAGGCAGAAGGTACCCAGAAACCTGCGGAGGGACGAAGTCCGAGGAGAGCCAGTGACTTCTGCCTTGTGTCATGCTGCCGGCAGGTACGGGGATGAGACCAGGGATGTGCTGGAGACTTCTCAGGGGAGTGTGCACAGAAGGCTGCTCTGATCAGGATCAAAAGCGAGCTGGAGAGGAAGTGGACACAGGCAGTGAAGACGTGTCTGGGGAGTTCTGCTCTTGCGGGAGCACAGAACTGGTGACCCCGGGTCATGGGGTCAGGGAGGGCCACATGGCCGGCTGGCCTTTAACGGAAGTCCTAGCAGTCCACCCACAGAACAGAAGGCAGCGGAAAGGGGGACGCGGGCACAGCGCACGGGGGTTGGGAGGGTGCAGGGGCCCTGTGGACTGTTTCTGTGTGCTGGTGGCACAGGAAGCAAGGTCCCCACTGACAGAGGGCTTCGGAGGGACAGGGGAGGTGGTAGGAGGGTGGGGCTCTGTGGGGGGCGAGAGGGCACGGGCCAGCCAGATGATGCCTTGGACAGTGACCGTGCCCTACTGATAGCTCGTGACACGGAGGAAAGAAACTCCTCAATTTCAAAAAACCGTAATTCATTTGCAACCTAAGCCAGAAAGACTCAGATTCCACACGGAGGGAACTCTGACGTCACCACCACATACCTTGTTGTCAGATAGTTTGGGACACGATTTACAACATGTCTTTGACGTCTGCCCAGCCAGTCACCTGAGAACGAGGCTTTTACCTTATCGTGTCCCAAATCTGGGACCACCTAGACGTAGCCACCCGCAAAGACATATATCATCAGAAAATATGCATCATTCATCTACCGCGCAAAAAAGGGGGCATTATTCAGTGGAACCAAAGCTTCCTTCTCTCTGAAAACCTGTTTCTATTTTCCACGTATGACTAATTTTTAATCTTAGTGACTGAGCGGTAATGCCATTGTCACTGATGCTGACAAGGGGGTTTTTTAAGAAGCATATGATAGATGTTGCCTTCACGGTACCCTTTTTTGGTTATTGTTCCCGTGGCGTCCTGAATACAATGAGTTCAGGCTCCGCGGGGCTCCAGCAAATGCAGGCACAACTGCACATTAGATGCCAACTTCATGCAAAGCGCTGGCGGCACCGCTGGCTGGCGGCGAGGCCTCCGCGGCCACTGCTCACCAAGGCAGGAGCACGGGGTCTTTCATAGCCTCACAAAGGCACTGGAACCTACGAAACACTCCAGCTGCAAGGCGGGAACGAGTGCGGGCCGCCCCCGGGGTGTCAGGAGGCTCTCCTGGGGGGGCAGGGCAGGGGGCAGGGGCAGCCGCCGGCCACCCTCGGCCACCCTCGCGGACTGGCACCTGCTGCGCTCCTGGCCCCGGCGCCTCCGCCCTCACTTCTGCGTCCCGTTGAGCCCGGCTCCCGGCTCCGGCCCCAGGAGCGCCGCCCAGGAGGGCCCAGGAAGGGAGGGACGGGACGGGCTTCTGCTCCCTGGGTGCTGCCCGGGGCACCGAGCCCCAGCACCCGCGCACGCGCACTCACGCGCAGCTCGGCCGACGCCCCCAGCGCCCTGGCCACGGTCCCCACGCGCTGCCCCTCCTTGTGCGGGCACCTGTGACCTTCACGGGGACCTCAGCCCGAGTCGGGGCCCCAGCCCAGGGCACCCAGCGGCCCGGGCCCCGCCGGCCGTCTGTCTGGGGCCCCGCTCCCTTACGCGCGCTTCCCGGGCCCACCTCCCCAGGAAAGTACTTGCACGGACGGCGCGTGGCCGAGGGACCGCAGCGTCACCCGCCCGCACCCGCACCCACACCCGCACGCCGCCTGCCCGCAGCCCACTCCGCCCCCCAGACCCAGCAGGCGTCGCCTCTCCCGACTGTCCCCGGGCTCGGGCCTCGGGAACCCCGGTCGGCCTCACCCCTGCACCCCCCCCCCCCCCCCCCGGCTCCGCGCCCCTGGGGAGCACCCTGCACGCCCGGCCAGGGGGGCTCGGCCTCCGACCCCTCCGTGTGGCCCCGCCCCCGCCTCGCCTGCGCATGCGCCAGCCCGCCACTTTCCCAGAGGCCCCCGCGGCAGCCGGAGGCGCAGCACGCGGCGGGGGAGGCTGCGCACGCGCAGAACTGGCGGCGAGGCCGGGCCCGGCTGCGGGCGGTGGGCTCCCGCGGTGGGCGGGCGGCGGAGGGCCTGGGCGCCCCGAGCGGGCGCTGACCTCGTTCCCGCTCCGTGGCCCCGCCGTGCCCGCCGCCCCCCAGGCCAGGGAGCCGGTGTGCGCCGCGGGCCCCTCCCGGACGCCCCCCGGCCCTGCTGGTCACGGCACCCCTGCGGCACCCCTGCGGCACCCACTTCGCAGGCCTTCTCCCCTTTTCTCCTGATCTGACGCTTCTGGAGCCGCAGGTGCTGAGCCCGGCTTGGCAGGTGGGCTCGTCTCAGGGCCGCCTGCCCGCAGGCCCACACCTGCTCGTAGGGGTCGGAGGCCCCGGTGTGCTGGCCTGGGCAGCCCGGGCACATGCTCAGGACGCGCTCACGGACCGTCCTCAGGTGAGGAGGTCGCGGGGCTCAGGGCCACGGGCCCCTGTGGGCAGTCGGGCCTGCGGCCTCCCGGCCCCTGCGCCTGTGCTGTCCTCGGGCGCGGCCGGCAGCTGTGGCCGTGTTGGGGCGAGACCCAGCCGGCTGCGCCCTCAGCTCCCGCGGGGCAGGCCGTGGCGGGTGGGCCACGTGGGGCCCGGCGCTTGCCCTGGCGGCTTCCAGGCTGGCAGCCCGTGTGTCGTCTCCAGTCGGGGATGCGCAGTGACAGGCCAGGAGGGGCCGTGCGACAGGCTCAGGTGTCGGATTGGAAGCCGCTCGTGGAAGATGAAGTTGCCTCCCCACGGTAACCGGACACGGGGGGAAGCAGAGCGGCCTCTGCCGTGGGTGCTGCATTTTGCTCGCCAGCTGCCGGCGCGCAGGGCACTAGGCCAAGGGGCCCTGCCTGCGGCGGGGGCCGGGGGGCTCGGGGCGGCCGGAGTGACCTTGTCGCTTCTCCTTGCGGTTTGTGTTTCTTCCCCCAGAGACACTGCTCCGGCCTTGGCTTTGCGCTTCTCCCCTTGGGAGTCACGTTGAAACGTTTCTTTGATTAGAGGAAGAAGAGAATACTGAGGGGATGAAGCTCGAGACTCCAAGAACTGGAGAGGGAAGCAGCCAGACAGGACCCCGGGGACGGGGAACACCAGGGCTGGGTCTGCTCCCCGGCAGCGGCAGCGCTTCCCCGGAAAGCCGCGGTCTCGTGCCTTGCCGCCTTCTTCTGCTTCTTTCTTCCTCCTTCTTCTTCCTCCTCTTCCTCCTCCTCCTTCCTTCTTCTTCCTCCTCCTCCTTCCTTCCTCTTCCTCCTCCTTCTTCTTCTTCTTCTTCTTCTTCCTTCTTCCTTCTTTTTCTTCCTCTTCCTTCTTCTTCTTCCTCTTCCTTCGTCTTCCTTCTTCTTCCTTCTTCCTTTCTTCTTCTTTTCTTTTTTTTTTTTTTAAGCTCTGAGCCTTTCTTAGTTTGCAGGTCATCTTGTTAATTAATTAATTTTTTTCATCTTGTTAATTTAAAAATAAGTGCTTTGTGTTCGTGTAAAGTACATTTATTTCAAATTTCAGAAGCTGTGCTGCCTGGTGTGCTGTATGCAGGGCGGGATCAGGCCTCGGAGGGGTGGGTGTGGTTGCCCACTGGCCAGACACTCCAGGGAGGGCTGGGGGGGCAGCCACGGGCAGGGAGTCAGGGTGACCTGGACCACGTCTCACATCCCAGGGGCCACATCGGTGGTGGCCTTTTTGGTGTTTTCACAGAAGTTCTAACCAGTGATCGTGACGGGAACATGCTCTCGGGCAATGGATGCCCGGTCATCTTGGGGCTTGCAGCGGTGCTTGAAAGTACATCCTCCATCTCAAAAGAGAATCCGGGCCAGGATAATCTTGTTATCATGTAGGGTTTGTTCACAGCCCCCTTTCTCTGGAGGAGGGTGGGTAAGGCCAGAGAGGACAAGGAGAGGACAAGGTGAGTGCTGGGAGGGTCCTCCGCCGTGGGGCTGGGCCCTGCACCCCTGTGTTTAGCCTTTGCTTTGACTCCAGTAGAAGTAAGAATCCAGGGCAGCCCGGTGGCTCAGCGGTTTAACGACGCCTTCAGCCCAGGGTGTGACCCTGGAGACTCGGGATCGAGTTCCACGTGGGGCTCCCTGCATGGAGCCCGCTTCTCCCTCTGCCTCTCTCTTTCCCTGTGTCTTTCGTGAAAAAATAAAATCTTTAAAAAAAAAAAGAAGAAGGAAGACTCCAGTCCAACTAGAATGTACACAGAAGCCTAAAGGCCTGCCCTCTCTCAGCTGCCATTGGTCCCTTTTTTGCTTTGTTTTTGTTTGAAATAAATGATTTTGCGAGAAACAATTGTAAAGTTGGTAACAGTAGGTGTAAGCACATGTTTTCCAAAGAATAAAACCAAACATGGTTAACACGGCGGGAGGTACCGTGTTGTCGCTGACCCTTCTCTCTCCCTCTCCTGTTCTCCACGTCCTTCTTGTATCAGGTGATAGCGTGAAAAGCTCCTTTTGTCCAGGGAGACAAAGACGAAGCCTGATGGCGGAGCCCGAGGTGGAGTCTCCTTTGAACCGTCTGGTGCTGTGAGCTGTGAGCGAGGCCGGCTCGCCTGGCGCTGACCGGGATGTGCGCTTTAGAATCCGGGAGCTTAAAAAGAAAAAAAAAATCCGGTAGCTTGACTTACGTGGCTCTGAGTGTATTTCATGTGTTTCATATTCATTTTGAATGAGGCGCCTGGCCTTGAACTAGGGGACTTGTTTAATTTGATGTGTTCTCAGAGCTACGTCAAGTCGAGTTTACTAGTTCTCCATAGTCTCCCGGAGAGGCCGGGGAGGTGGGCCGAGGCCTCCTGCAGGCGCCCTGCGTGTCTCCGCTGGGAGGTGTGCGCTCACCTCGCGTGGGCACGTGTGCATCAAGGCTCACACCCTCCAGGCTGCTGATTTGTGCAGGTGGCAGAAATGCTGTTGTAAGGAGGACGTGATCCAAACGGTGAACACTGCTGACACTTTACGGAGCTGCTTGGTCCGCCGGATGGAAACGTGTGCCGTGGATTCGGCTCCTGGGCCAGCTGTGTTCAGCCTCATGCTGGGGGCGGAGGCTCGGTTTCCCTCTGTGCCTGATGTTCCGTTCCAGGTCTTCTTTTCTCTCATGGAAAATGTCAGAAAGTTCCAGAAGCCTTTATTTTGTGTTTCTTTTAATTGTGATAAAACCGGATCCCTGGGTGGCTCAGTGGTTGAGCGTCTGCCTTCAGCTCAGGGCGTGACCCCAGGTTCCTGGGATCAGGTCCCGAATCGGGCTCCCTGCGTGGAGCCTGCTTCTCCCTCTGCCTGTGTCTCTGCCTCTCTCTCTCTCTCTCTCTCCTCTCTCTCTCTGTGTGTCTCTCATGAATAAATAAATAAAATCTTTTAAAAAAAAATAAAAGTTCCTTTCGAAGGACCATGTTTCTAAATTGTACTATCTGGTCCTCCTGAAGCCCCAGGAGGTCAGCTGTGGGCTGGCCAGAGATGCTCCTGTAGCTTTCCTGCTCCTTTCTGCTTTTTTTTTTTTTTTAATCTTTTTTTTTAAATTTTTTTTGTTAACTTTTATTTATTTATGATAGTCACAGAGAGAGAGAGAGAGAGGCAGAGACATAGACAGAGGGAGAAGCAGGCTCCATGCACCGGGAGCCCGACATGGGGTTCGATCCCAGGTCTCCAGGATCGCGCCCTGGGCCAAAGGCAGGCGCTAAACCGCTGCGCCACCCAGGGATCCCTTTCTGCTTTTTTTTTTTTTTTTTTTAATTTTTATTTATTTATGATAGTCACACAGAGAGAGAGAGGCAGAGACACAGGCATAGGGAGAAGCAGGCTCCATGCACCGGGAGCCCGACGTGGGATTCGATCCCGGGTCTCCAGGATCGCGCCCCGGGCCAAAGGCAGGCGCCAAACCGCTGCGCCACCCAGGGATCCCTGCTTTTTTTTTAATAAAGATTTTATTTATTTATTATGAGAGACACAGAGAGAGAAGCAGAGACACAGGCAGAGGGAGGAGCGGGCTCCCTGCAGGGAGCCTGATGTGGGACTCGATCCCAGGACTCCAGGATCATGACCTGAGCGGAAGGCAGACGCTCAACCACTGAGCCACCCAGGTGCCCCCCTTTCTGCTTTGACTGGAGTTGTGCTCTTCACAGATTTGCTGTCTCTTTACCAAACCTATTTATAAAAACAGAAAAAAGCCCATTGAAACGACTGCAGACTTTTACAAGATTTTGAATCTTTCCCTGTTTTTAAAATGACAGCCTTTCTACGTGAGCAGCAGGTTTATGTATTTATGTACAAATTTGTGTTTTAGATCTGCATAGGTCACTGAGCTAATGTGGATGAATAACCATGAAAAGCCGTCCAAGGAAAAAAAGCCACGAAAGCGTCTTACAGTGTGGTTCTCGTGACCAACTTTATAAACACTCACAGGGGCATGAGGTTTATTTTTCCAAATACGGGAAGGGAGTGCGTGAACCTAGTGCCTAACTTTCTAGCGGGGATTTTCTGTGAAGTACGTGGGTGGAGGCTGGGTGGGTGAGCGGGGGTTTGGGCCTGCGGGGGAGCCTGGGGTGGGGGGTCCAGGCCGCAGGTGTGTCCCAAGCCTGCCGCGCCGTCCGGCCCCGGGAGTTCCCCTCCCTGAGAACCACGCTGCACCCACTGGTTCGTGTGCCCCTCTGACGGGCGCCGTGGGGGGCGGCGGGTACCACGGGGCCCAGTGCTCCGGGGAGCTCCCGCTGGAGGCTCCGCCGCCGCATCGTCCCCCTCGCGGAGTGTTCTGCTCTGGGGACCCACGAGGTGAGGATGGCCCTTGGTGGACCTGAGGGGTGCCTGAGGACGGGGCCTGCAGACAGGCCGGGGGGGCCGGCCCCGGGAGCCAGAAGCTCGGGTGGGAAGCTCCTGAAGACAGAGGGCCACGTTAAGTTGTTCTTTATTTTCTCGTTAAAAAAATTGAGTTCCACGTACACCCGCGGGACCTCCCCGGAGCAGGGGCTGGAGCAGGGCGCCCAGCCCACTGCTGCCCTGCGCGCTGCCAACCCGCGTCCGTCCGTCTGTCCGGCGACGGTGCTCGGGGAGGGCGGCTGCGGGCGCTGAGCCCTGCGTGTGGCCGCGCGGGAAGGAGCGGACGTCTCCGCGGGGAGGCCTGTGGGACCCCAGGCTTGCTGGGGGCGCTGCTCCTGGCAGGGCGGGGGCACCGGGCGCCTCTGCTCAGCCCCGCCCGCCCCTGGCGCGCGTCTCCACCAGCACCCCCTGCACCCGCTGTGTTCAGCCGGAGGTGGGGAGAACGTGGCCAGGTATTCCCCGTGGGCTTGATTTGCATTTCCCCGATGGGCATCTTTTCTGAGATGATTGGCTGTTTGTCGGTCTTCTTTGCAGAAATATCTGTTCTGAATCTTTTAACATGTTTTTAATTCACGAGAGACACACAGAGAGACAGACACAGGCAGAGGGAGAAGCAGGCTCCCTGCGGGACTCGATCCCAGGACCCCGGGGTCACGTCCCGGGCCAGAGGCAGACGCTCCACCGCTGAGCCACCCGGGCGCCCCTCTTTAAAGATTCTTTCAGCCATTCAGGGCCCCTTGAAATCCCACCGGATCTGAGGGTTCCGCGAGCTGGGTTCTGGTAGGGAACCCCTGGGCTATCTTTCAAGATATTTATTTCTTTTAAAATTTCTTTCAACAAATTTTTGGAGTGTAAGTTCTGTACCTTTTTTGGGTTAGATTTATTTGTTAAGTATTCTGTCTTTCGTGCTTTTTTTTAAAGTTTAATTTATTTATTCGTTCATTCATTCATGAGAGACACAGGGAGAGAGAGGCAGAGACACAGGCAGAGGGAGGAGCAGGCTCCACACAGGGAGCCCGAAGTGGGACTTGATCCCGGGACCCCAGGATCACGCCCTGGGCTGGAGGCACGTGCCAAACTGCTGAGACAACGGGGCTGCCCTTAGCGGCTGTTTTAAGTGGAATTTCCTTGACTTCATTTTTTGGGTGTTTGGCTGCGAGCTCTGCGGGGTCCCCAAGACCACCCCGGTTCTCCCAGGACCTGGCACCACTAAGGTTGCTTCTGGGGAAAGGGAAAAGGCACGAAGCTCGAGAAGCCGGGTGTGAACTTCCAGGGTCGACCTTTTGTCTGGATTCTGTGCACCAGGGACGAAAGCCTCCCAGGGATGGGAAGGACAGACGCTGAGTCCCCACGGTTGGCGATGGCTTTCTGTCAAGTGTGTGTGCGTCTCTCTTCTGATGACCCAGGAGCTGTGGAGACAAGCTCAGCTGCGTGTGACAGTCACCTGCCCCCTGGTGTGCGTGGCACCAGCGCTGCCTCCACCCCTGCGGATGGTACTTACCTGGAAAGTGTTAGGTGGAGGGGGAGACGCAGGGGGGGTGCCCACCTGCAGGACTCACACAGGGACATGCTCAGTGTCCGTGTCTGTCCACATGGCTCATCGCACACACCCGATTTCTGTTGCCCCCCCCCCCCACAGGCACCTGCAGGTGCTCCTGCCCGTCCAGCTGTGTGTGGGGTTTAGCTCCCCTGGAGGGGTGTCCCCAGTCTGCACAATCCCCTGGGCCTGAGGCCTGCTCTGCGGCGCCGACACCCCACAGCTGACAGCGCCGGCTCTGTGCCCGGGGCTGGTCCAGACCAGGTCTGTGCGTTGGGGATTCCAGGGAGACCCGGGGCTCCCCTTGCGCAGCGCACAGCAGACACCTCGCGGCCTTCCCCTCCCTGATGGGCACGTCTGCCCGGAGGCCAGAGCCTGACCTGCTCCACGTGCCCGAGAGCCCACTGGCAGCTCCAGCAGCTCGGGACTCCAGGGCCCCTCTAGCTGGGGGCAGGGCCTGTTTCCCCAGAGACTCCGGCCGGCGACAACCTGCTAAAAAGCCATCATTTGGGGACTGAGTTTCAGTTCTGACCCTCCACTGGCTGCACCAAGCAAGGCTGTGGCGTTCCACTAGGGGTTCTCTTGGTGCTTTTTCTGGTTGGGATGATCCCTCTAGCGTTGATGAAATTATAAGCATTTAACGTTTTATATCCATTTTATGCTATATTCGGGGGTGCAGCACCCACAAAATAAAATGTCATCACAAACACCCCATGTTCTCTTGCTGCAGGTGTACTCACACCCCGACAGTTATGGTCTCCCAGGGATTTTGGCAGTTGCTTTTTCTGCATCTCTTGGGATGATCCTGTGTTTCTCTCCTATCGACGGGGGGTCTCACGTTGGGAGCCCTGCCTGCGCCCCTGCACCACTTGGTCGCGGCGTAGGATCTTTGCTGTGTATTGTGGGATTTGGTTTACCAGGGTGGGGTGGGGGACGTCGGCTTCTGTACTTAAGCGGAGACCAGTCTGTGGCTTTCTTGTGATGTCTTTGGTTTTAGTATCAGGGTAACGCTGGTCTCAGACTTGGGAAGAGCTGCCTGCTTTGTTTCCTTTTTTTTTTTTTTTTTTTTTTTAAGATTTCTTCATGAGAGACGCAGAGAGAGAGGCGGAAACACAGGCAGAGGGAGAAGCAGGCTCCCCGCATGGAGCCCGATGCAGGACTCGATCCCAGGACCCCGGGGTCACGCCCTGAGCCGGAGGCAGGCGCTCAACCGCTGAGCCCCCCAGGTGCCCTGAGAGTTTTCATTTAAAATTTTTTTTTCAAGGTTTATTTATTTATTTCAGGGGAGGGGGAGGGGCAGAGGGAGAGAATCTCCTGCAGACTGTCCGCTGAGCACGGAGCCAACGGGGGCGCGATCCCACGACCCTGAGACCACGCCGAGCCGACACCAAGAGGCGGACGCTCAGGCGCCCCGGAGGGGAGCTCTGTCTGGGGCGTGCGTAAGGAAGGCCAGAATCAGAGCAAAGACTGTTCGTATTCAGTGGTGAACAGGCGGCAGCCACCCCGCCCTCCGGTCCCCCACCTGCTCCCTCCGCCCTCGTCCTCTCCTCCCCATGAATTGCAGCCCTGGGTCCCTCGCTGTTTTGTGCCCTGAGCTCTCGCGGCCTGACCGTGGCCTGACCGGTTGGGACAGACGCCCAGTCCGCTGCGGTGGCTCCTGGGGCTGCTCTGGCCTTGACGGCAGCGCGTCACATCCACTGTGCAGTCAGGCGGAGCTCCTGGGGGAGGACGGGCCGCAGCCCACGCACGGCCTGCCTTGTCCCTGCCCCTGCCCCTGTCCCTGTCCCTGGCCCCGCACTGGCCCCTGACCTGGCCCCTGCCCTCTGTCCCTGCCTCTATTCTTGCCCCCTGCACCCTGTCCCTGTTCCCGCCCTGGCCCCTGCCCCTGGGCCTGTTCCCTGGCCCTATCCCCTGCCCCCTGTCCCTATCCCCTGCCCCCTGGCCCTGCCCCTGACCCTGTCCCCTACCCCCTGGCCCTGCCCCTGCCCTCACCCTGGCCCCTGCCCCCACCCTGGCCCTGTCCCCTGCCCCTGTCCCTCCCCCTGCCTTGGTCTCTGCCTCACCAGTCACCACCAGGAAAGCAGCCTTGGTTTTTAGACATTTGGTTTTCTTTTAAAAGGTGGAACCAAAAAATAAATAAATAAGTAAATACATAAAAAGGTGGAACAGAGGGACGCCTGGGTGGCTCAGTGGTTGAGCATGTGCCTTCCGCCCAGGGCTTGACTCCGGGGTCCTGGGATCGAGTCCCACGTCGGGCTCCCTGTGTGGAACCTGCTTCTCCCTCTGCCTGGGTCTCTGCCTCTGTCTCTGTTTCTCTCATGAATAAATGAATAAAATCTTTAAAAAATTAAATTAAATTAAAAAGGTGGA
Source organism: Vulpes lagopus (assembly GCF_018345385.1). Lineage (NCBI taxonomy): Eukaryota > Metazoa > Chordata > Mammalia > Carnivora > Canidae > Vulpes > Vulpes lagopus. The sequence continues at coordinate 1,207,753 of NC_054832.1, forward strand.
ACAGAGGGCAGCCCTCTCGGGTCCCCTCCCCGCGGGGCTTTGTCCACCACTCACTATGGCTCAGCGAACCTCCCCCTGCTGCCCACCACACGCGAGACAAAACAAAAGGGGAACGTTGCCGAGCACCCGGGCTCGGGAGGGCTCTTCTGTTTGCTCCTTTTCTCTCTGGCTGTGGCCTTCGCCTGTCGTGTGGCCAACTGCCACACGCTCCCGCCTGTGACGTCTGGTGCAGGATGAGGCCTCCACCCCGCTGAGGGGCCCTGTCCCCCTCCTAGTTTGGGAAGCGTGGCCTCCCTGCGTTTGCCAGGTTCCTGGAGACACGGGGCCGCTGCTGACACGGAGCACGCGGGCTGCAGGCAGAGGACGGTGAGTCGCGGCCCTGGCCACATCCACCCTCAGCTGCCTGGAGCCCCGCTCAGCGTCCCCTGCTTCGTGGGCCGCACAGGTGCCCCCGACTGGCACGCCTCCGACACCATGCTTGTCATCGGGCCTCCCTCCTGCAGAGCCTTGGGACCCTGCGCCTCGGGGGTGGCACCCCGCCAGGAGGTGGCTGCGGGCCTGGCCGACCTGGGGAGGCTGGTCCCCAGGCCCCTGTGCAGCCCTGGCGTGTGGCTGTGCCCCGGGGCCGGAGGAGAGGGTCCTGCTGCCCTGGGGTCCTTCCCTGTGTCCTGGGCTCTCCCCGAGAACCTGGGTCTTCTCGGCAGGTTTCGGGGGCTCGGGTGTCGTGGAGAAGACGGACGGGATTGGAGGGGACGTTGGCGTGGCCCCCTGACGGACGCCGCAAGCAAACACCTTGCATTCTAAGTGCCCGGCTCTGCTCAGTGGGACGTCCTTTGTGTTTTCCTCACTGTGGAAGCAGCACTGGGGACCGTGTACAACGAACTGCTTGTGGCCATCACGTGGGGGGTCGCCGCCCCCGTGCTGCATCCTTTGCGGCGTGTCCCCTCCACCGAGCTGCCTCTCGGGCTCTCTTCACAGAGGGACGGGGGGAGGCTGTGCCCGCTGGGCTGCCTGGCCAGGAGCTGGGCCGTGCTCCCATCGGTGCCCACCCAGGGAACCTGCCCGGGACCAGCAGAGGGCGTTCCCAGTGAGGGTGGACCCCAAGCCCTTGACTCGGGGGACAGTGTGACGGTCCCATGCGAGGCCTGTGTGCCACCCCTCCCCCCGTCCCACTGTGGGCAGGGCCCCCCAGACAGGCGGGCAGGAGGGCCCCGGGGCAGGGCTGCCACGCACCCACGGCCAGGCTCTCCCTCCAGGTTCTGTAGCTCGAGGGGGGCGAGGGATGGGAGGTGTTTTAAACTCCAGTTGCAGGGGGATCCCCGGGTGGCTCAGCGGTTTGGCATCCGCCTTCAGCCTAGGGCGTGATCCCAGGGTCCTGGGATTGAGTCCCACGTTGGGCTCCTTGCGTGGAGCCTGCTTCTCCCTCTGCCTGTGTCTCTACTTCTTTCTCTCTCTGTGTCTCTCATGAATAAATAAATAAAATCTTTTAAAAAAATCCAGTTGCTGAAGTTCAGATACTTTTTCTTTGTAGTTTATAGGTCTCTGGCTTAAGAGGCATCTCCTCTACCTCCAGACCTGATGGAAATCATGAGACTCGATTAGCCTTGGTGCCTGATATGGCAGCTGGATGGGACTTTTGGTGCCATAAAAGGGGTAGGTGTCGGGGCGCCTGGGGGCTCCATCCGTGAAGCATCAGCCTTTGGCTCCGGTCATGATCTCAGGGTCCTGGGATCGAGCCCCGTGTCAGGCTCCCTGCTCAGCGGGAAACCCACTTCTGCTTCTGCTTCAGTCCCCCACCGGCTTGTGCTCTTTCTCTCTGATAAGTAAAAATCTTAAAGAAAGGGGGGATCCCTGGGCGGCTCAACGGTTTGGCGCCTGCCTTTGGCCCAGGGCGCGATCCTGGAGTCCCGGGATCGAGTCCACGTCGGGCTCCTGGCATGGAGCCTGCTTCTCCCTCCTCCTGTGTCTCTGCCTCTCTCTATGTCTATCATAAGTAAATAAATAAATATTCAGAAAAAAAATCTTAAAGAAAGGGGGGTAAGTGTGTTCTGCATGTGGAAGGACAGTAAATAACAGTGCCTGCAAGTGAGCTTGACAACCAGACCTGGCCCCCAACCTCTGCTTTGGCTCCCGCCACCCTGGAGCCATCCTCCGCCACCTGTGGAGCCCTGCTCCCTGGAGCCCCCTCGCTCCTCTCGCACAGGTCCTCCGTGTTTTGGAGATCTCCTCACGGCGCCTCCTGAAAAGATGTTTCACAAGAAGTCATGACACATTTTTGGTGAATTTGCGTATTGGAAAATAACGTTTAACCACCAGCATCACGAGTATGCGGCAGCTTTTAGGCTGCAGGTTATTTTCACGTGTAATGTTTAAAGCCTCCGTCCACTGCCTTCTATCTGCACGGTGTGAGGTCCCCCAGGGGTCGCCCCGAGTGTGCTTCTAGGCCTCTGCACGTGGCCACCGGCCCTGCAGTGCCGTGCTGCTCGCTCGCAGGGGTGCTGGCAGGTGCTCCCACCGCAGGGTCGCGGGTCGTCAGTCCTGGGGAGGATCGCAGGAGGTCCCTGGACATCCCACTCCCACCACCTTCTGTTTTTTCCTGGAATTCTCGCTGGTCGTAATCTGTCTGCCTCCTCACTGGCCTCTTTGCCTTTTACCTTTTGTAACATTTTTTAAAGATCTTAGTTTATTTGCGAGAAGAGAGAGCAAGCGAGCATGAGCAAAGGGAGAAGCATATGCCCTCCTGAGCAGTGAGCCTGATGTGGGCTCGACCCCCGGGCCCCAGGATCATGACCTGAGCCAAAGCAGGTGCTCCAGCAATGGAGCTGCCCGGGCATGCCCTCCCTCTGGATTGATTTCTCACTTGCACGTCAGAACGTTGCTCGGATGCCAGGGACGCTGGCTCCCCACCACGCAGGAGCGAAGGTGGCCAGCAGTCCGTGGGCACAGGCGACGCTCGCTGGCTGCGAGCCCCCGGTACAGGCACAGCAGCTCCCAGCCCGTCTCTGGGCGGCTCGCGGTCTCCTGTGAAGGACCCGGACTCCAGGTGTCGTCAGGCGCCACCCGCTTCCCGCTGCACCCTGGCTCGTCTTCCGTACGGCCGCCTGCGTGCGACATCGCTCCCTTGGCGGCCTCACGCCTCCGTCTGCTCCTGCCTTCGCTGACACTGTGGTCCTGTATCTCAGCCGACATTGCTCTTATATACAGAGTGTTTGGACAGAGTCCACTTGGTCATTTTGTCTGCTCCCCGTTCCGTCTCCTATCAAGGACCATCACCTGCGATCATTTTCCCTCTTTGGAGTATAAACTTCAGAGGTTGTTTCAGCGAAAGTTCCTTACTGATAAACGATCTTATATTTTATGTATCTTTGAATGTCTGCTTCCATCTTCTTTACGAAAAATAATGTTGCGGGGCGTGCAGTTCTAGGTTGGCAGGTGTTTCCTCCCAGCACATCGAAGAGGCCAAGCCAAATGCCACTTCTGTGTTGCTCACAGAAGTCTGCTGATGGTGTGACTGTGGCTCCTTTGTGGGTGATCAAGCCTTTCTCTCGGACGTGAACATCTCTTCTAGTCTGTGCTCTCACCATGTTGTGTCTGGGTGTGGATTTCTCGTTTTCTGGCTTCATATACATTATGCTTCCCAGATCTGTGAATTTATGTTTTTCATTAAATAAAGAAAAGCCTGTAGGAACACTATAAACAGAGGCCCAGAATAATTCTGTCCTGTAAAGTGCAGAATCTTGTCCTTGTGAAGAATGAAATGAGCCTGCACAGATGCCAGGCCCCTCCAGGCACTCTGAGCTGAAGACTGGCACTATTTGTTTGCAGTTGTCCTCTGTGACTCACATGTTGAAGGTGGTGGGTCCGGGTCTGGAGGAGGGCTGCAACTTCCAGTGTACTGGTAACGAGTTCAGTGTCCTCTCCTTTCATGATTTGGTTTCCGGATTATGGGGAGACTGGGCCAGTTAACACTGTGATGCAAACACTCGTCTTCCCCAGGTGGAGCTGGCTGCTGTCTCGCTGCCTGACCTCACCTTCAGCTCCATTCTCAACCCTGCACAGTATGAGAACTTGAGCCTGGATGGAGAATGGGACGGGGTGGGCTGTGGTAGCCAGGAGCTAATAAAGTTGGGATTTGCATCATCATGGGGTGCATCATCGCAGAGCCTCACCTGTGTCCTCTCTTTCACTCTCTCCTCCTGGGGCTCCTATCAGCTCCACATTGAGCCTTATTCTGTTTTACAAATCCTGTCACATTCTCAATGGATTTTTCCTCTCCTTGTCTGTGTGGTATTCGATTTCCTTGGATGCATCTTCCCCCACACTAATGCCCTCTTCAGCAGTGTCTAATCCATTATTTAACCCACCCCACTGAGTTCTAGTCCAGCAATTGCATTTCCATTTTTAAAAGTTCTTTAAAAACTGCCTGTTCATGCCTGATAGTCCCTCATTGTTTTCTCACTGCTGTGACTGTCTTATTCCTGTACACACTTCATACGTAACTATTCTCTTGCCTACGTTACTGGCAATGTCGTTATCTGCAGTTCTTTGAGGTTTATGTCTGTTTGCTATTTTGTTGACCCTCATTCAGTGAGACCTTCCTGGGTGCTGGGTGCTCTCTGAGGTCATTGCTTGACCTTCTCAACAGGAATACAGCAGGTCTAAGTAACACAAGCTCTCCTCCAGAGTGACTGCTTTGGTTTCTACTGGTATCTGAGAGGAACCACAAACCTGGGACCCTTCAGCCTATCTGAATATTTTGGCTCAGTGTGGGAGTTCTGGGCTGTTTCTACCTCACCCTTGGCCCAAGAGTCAGCAACCCAATGTCTGTGGTGTCACTGAATCCAATCTGAGGGCAACTCTGCATAACCCTGGGCCTAAGCCCACTTCTGAAAAAGAAATCGATGCCCACAAGAGCCCTAGACTTGTACCGCTATTTTGGAGGTCCCAGCCAGTTACAGGACCCACAGTAACTCACAATCAGTGGTTAAGCTAGAGCAGATAATAACCATGAAGTAGCATCAAACCGTAGCCTGACCACGGCAGACTGGGATCATGAAGCTGGACCCTAGGACTCATGGCCAGGTGACTGCTCAGATTGATCTTAGTGGTTACAGTAAACTTTCAACAAAATAACCTCATCCAATTCATTACGGCAGAGTTCTTGAATGTGCAACTAAGACACTTTGCCCCTCCTACCTGGCAAATAACAAATATCCATATCCACAACGCTGTCATGATGTGATGTAAAATGTTTTTGTTTTATGTAAAATGTTAAGTTATGAATAATGAATTCACTTAAATTTTACTTTCTGGTTTCTCCGCAGATTCCAAGGTTCCCTGAGTGAGCACATTTCTCATACCCTTTCACACCCCCAGCACACCCTGACCTCTGCTTCATACAAAACATTTAGTCCATCTGTTGATTAAATATTCTGAAGAACCGGCTCAGGAATCACCACTCCTGGAAGCTCATCCCAATTTCTTTCCCCGGCCCTGATCATCTGTGTGCATCTCCTATGTTTACTTCCCTGGAGGTACTTCTGTAACTGGGCATTTTATTGGGCATGACACACATGGCTTTCCTCATCTCTTTCACTCTCTAACCTGTAGAGTCCCTGAATGCACGTGTCATGGTGGTTTTGTCTCAGAACAGTGGCAGAGAGCCTGGGCAACTAAGTGCTTAGGAAACATTTATTGAAAGTACAAATATCTTTTCCTTTCTTTTCTTTTTCTTTTTTTATCTCTTTGTAGAGCATGCTAGCAGGGTGGGGGCAGAGTGACAGAGAGAGGGAAAGAATCCCAAGCAGACTCTCTGCTGAGCATGGAGCCCAACACGGGCCTTGATCTTATGATCCTGAGATCAGACCTGAGCCCAAAACAAGGGTCAGACGTTCAACCATCTGAGACACCCAGGCAGCCAGAAGGTACAAATATTGAATTACTGAATTCTACTTCAGAAACCAGTGCTACACTATATGTTAAGTAAAATCTAAAAAAAGGGACAAATTTTAAATCTTAAACTTTCTTTTCTTGTACTGCCTTTATGAGGCTGAGCAGAGTTCTTCAAGCTACATACTTGGTGTGAAAACATAGCAGATCTGTGTTCTTGCCTCCTCTGCTCAAGCTCGCTGTCTCCTCTGTAAGCATCTTTCACATACTCCCCTACATATTTCACCAACACCCTTTGGTGGAAGGTATTCTGCTTTGGCATACTCTGTATGGAGGGCTGTGTTAAAAATCATTCTGGTTGGGGGATCCTTGGGTGGCTCAGCAGTTTGGTGCCTGCCTTTGGCCCAGGGCATGATTCTGGAGTCCCAAGATGGAGTCCTGCATCGGGCTCCCTGCATGGAGCCTGCTTCTCCCTCTGCCTGTGTCTCTGCCTCTCTATCTCTCTGTGTCTCTCATGAATGAATAAATAAAATATTTAAAAAAAAAATAGGGCAGTCTGGGTGGCTCAGTGGTTTAGCACCACCTTCAGCCCAGGGCCTGATCCTGGAGACCTGGGATGGAGTCCCAACGTCAGGCTCCCTGCTTGGGGCCTGCTTTTCCCTCTGCCTGTGTCTCTGCCTCTCTCTCTGTCTCTCATAAATAAATAATAAATAAAATCTTTAAAAAAATAAAATAAAAAAAATAAAATAAAAATAAAATTAAAAAAATCATTCTGGCTACAGGAGCTCCTACCTTGACAAGACACACAGATATAAACACAAAGCTTTGATACAAAGTAGAAAGTGACTCTTGCCTTTTAAAACGTGCTATGGAACTAAGAAAAACAAACAAACAAAAACCAAAAACCCCAGCAACCAGCAACAAAACCCAAAACAAACAACTCCTGATAGACAGATAAGTCTCAAAAACGTTAAGCAGTGGGAAAGAAGTCAGTCGGAAAAGTAGATGTTGAATCATTCTATTTAAGTTCTAGAATGAGCAGAAAGAGTGACAGAAAGATCACTGGTTGCCTTGGAGGCTAAGGGGGTATGGTTTGAAGGTGGGATGGAGACCTCACGCAGTTCTCAAGGTCAAAACAGGCTATTGTGGTCAAATCTCATAAAACCCGGCCTTAAGCTCTATGCACTTCACCCTACGTGAATTGCACGTCAGCAAGAAGTGTTAAAGACGTGAAATTTGTTCTGGTGGACACCTCTTCCCCTGCAGGGAACTCCGCATTCCCCGCCCAGGAAAGCAGCCTTCCCTGGGCCTCCTCCTGGCCCCCTGACCGCTGCGCCGGGCAGCAGACACCCCGGGGGGCTCCCCATGGGCCAGACCTCGGGGCACTGGCTCCCTCCCCCTCCACCCGCGGGTAGGACGAGGGCCGCAGCCCCCCCCGGGCATGCAGGGTCCAGGGCCTGCTCCCTGTCCCCACGGGGGGGGAGGGGGTTCACTCCACGCCGTGGATGTGCTGGTGCTGGATCAGGTGCGAGCTCAGGCGGAAGGCGCGGCTGCACTGAGCGCACTGGAAGGGCTTCTCGCCCGTGTGGACGCGCCGGTGCCGGAAGAAGCCTGACAGGGCCCGGAACGCGCGTCCGCACTCGCCGCACGCGTAGGGCTTCTCGCCCGTGTGGATGCGCCGGTGCTCGCTGAGGAAGGAGCTGCGGCTGAAGGCGCGGCCGCACTCGGGGCAGGCGTACGGCTTCTCGCCCGTGTGCACTCGCCGGTGCTGCAGGAGGTTGGAGCTCTGGCTGAAGGCCTGGCCGCACTCCTGACATTCGTACGGGCTGTCACCGCGGTGTGTGCGCTGGTGACGCACCACATTGGAGCTGTGCAGGAAGGCCTTGCCGCACTCGCTGCAGGCGTACGGCCGCTCGCCCGTGTGCGTCCTCTGGTGCTTGGCGGCGTCCGAGCGCTGCCCGAAGGCCTTGCCGCACTCGGCACAGCCATACGGCTTCTCGCCTGTGTGAGTCCGCTGGTGCCGTACCAGGTTGAAGCTCTGGCTGAAGGCCCGCCCGCACTCCTTGCACACGTAGGGCTTCTCGCCGTGGTGCGTGCGCTGGTGGCGGACCACGTGTGAGCTGTGGATGAAGGCCTTGCCGCAGTCGCTGCAGGAGTATGGCTTCTCCCCAGAGTGAATGCTCTGATGCTTCGCCGCATCCGAATAGCATTTGAAGCTACGGTCGCAGGTGCTGCACTGGTAAGGCCGCCCCCTCCCGGGGCCTCTTCTGCCCGTGGCCGGCAGAGCTCTCAGGGCGGCCTCTGACCCCAGCGGCGCACTGCTCTCATGGCCAGTATCCCCTCCGGGTGTCTCAGAAACCTCTGGAACCCTAGGGGAACCTCTGGGGCTGTCTCTGGCCCCCTCGTTCCCACAGCGGTCCGGGGGCTCATGTATCCAGGGAGGCCCCTGTGTGCTCTCTCCATGCCGTGTCCCTTCTTCCTCCAAAGCCTCCTGCCTTACCGTCGGCTCTGCGCTCTGCGCCCCACGCTTGGCCACTGAAGCGGCACAGCCAGAAGCCTGGCTGTCACCTGATGCCGGTGCCAGGGAAGCTGGAAGAGAGGGTCAGACAGGTATGACAGGGGGCCTAAAGAAGCTCTGATGGTACGCAGCCGTGTGGACTGGTGGTGGCCATCTGGGTAAGACGCCGCTGACAGTAAGGGCGGGCGCCCGACACCTGTAGTGCCAGCCCATCCCTGCCCAGTTCTCCCCAGCGCCGGACACCCATGGTCCCAGGAGTGGGCAAGGGCAGGGAGCTAATCAATCAGGACCCTCCGCTGGGACTCTACGGTAGCCTGAGCCTCTACCCTCAGGCTCAGGAGAGCAGGAGACAGAAACCCAGAAGGCTCTGGGTGCCCCTGCTTCTGCTGTACGGCCTGGAAGGCAAAGACAACTGGCAGCAAAGCAGGGGTCCTGGGTGGCACACATTCTGGCCCCAGAAGCTCACTTCTGCAACCCTGGACTTCCCAAGACAACTCTGTCCCTGACAGCTCCCCACAGCCCAGCACAAAGGGCCTCTGGTCCACACAAGAGAATCCTTACTCAGAGGTCAGTGCCAAGAGTAAGCGACAGCCAGCGACAGGAGACAGAGCCGGCTGGGCTGAGGGGCACCCGTCCTGGCTGAGCACAGCCTGGCCCCGCTGGCTCCTGGGCACAGACCACGCGCCCATTTAAATAAATGACTTTAGGGGTGTGGTCGCCAAACACTGGGCAGTTCTTGCCACCTTTGCTGCGCCTACAGGGGCACCTGGGAGGTGAGACAAGGATGCCACCTTGCACTTGGCTCAAGGAGGGCACCCCCCAGGGCAAGCCCATCGACCTCAAGAGCAGCTTTCCACAGGGGCCATGCCCACACCGCAGCCACACTTCTCAAGGGCTGCAGCAGCCCAGGGGGTAAAGGCCCCTGCAGGGCAGGGGCGGGGGCAAGGCCAGTGGTCCCCGGGGCAGCTTAGCGCAGGCAGGCACCCACAGCCACTTTCCATGGATTCCCTAATGCAGGGGCTGTCCCACTGAGCACCTGGAGATGGGGAGAGGCCCCAGGCACAGGCCAAGGCGGGAGGCCTTCTGGGAGCCACACCCCCACCCATGTCTGGTCTTGTGGTTTGGCACACTTAGATGTTCCAGAAATTGACCCCTAGCACTGGTTTTGAAGCAGGAGTTATTCAGAGTTAAAATGGGGGGAGGGGCACACATACCCTTTCCAGCTCCTGTGGGTTAGGCATCAGGTCCCTGAACTGCCTGCCCCAAGGCCATCCCAGGCACCAGCAGGCGGGGGGGGGGGGGGGGGGGGGGGGGAGGAGGGCATCCTTTCAGTGACAACCTCCCAGGGGGCACCGAGGAGCCCTAAACCTGGAGCCCTCATTCTCAACTGGGGCAGTTTGGCTACCTCGGAAAATATCTTTGGTTGTCCCAGCTGGGAGAGGGCATTACTGGAATCCTGTGGGCAGAGGCCAGGAACGCTAAGTATCCCATGATGCACAACACACCCTGACAACGAGGAGTCTTCCATCCCAGAATGTCCACTGCCAAGGCTGAGAAACCCTGACGGAGGGAAGTCTTCCCAAAAGGTTACAACGTGGTTTCTAATTAAGAAATTCAGTCCCCTGGCCAAGAAGCCAGTCTCCAGAGTGACGCACACCAGACCTGTCAGGCCCACCACTGGCCTCACACTTGCTTCTATTCCACTTCCAGGCCACGGATCCTGTGGCAGGTGCTCGGAGCCAGCAACCAAGAAGGGTGCTCTTTATTCCCTTTAAAACTCTGTGTTTGGTTGTAACCTGTTTCTCTCCCACCCCTCTGGGTAAGTTGACATTTGCTACATTATTATTTAGTCTCAAACCGCAGGGTTGTGGAGAAGCGCGCCTGGGCCTGGCCAGGATTAAGGTCAGAAGAGGGAGGCAGGGAGGGAGAGGCACAGCCTAGAGCCTAGATGTCCGGGACTAGAAGGGCAGCTCCAAGGCAAAACCCAAAGTAGGGGTGAGTGCTGTTCGTGGACACAGGTTAGCTGAATCACGGGACACAGGGATTCTCTGACTTCAAAGGAGAACAGGTGCAGGTGTGTGGGGGGTGTGCAGTGTGTTCTAGGAGCCATGGCCGTACTCCACGCAGGCTCCCACTGCCGAACCCGACACATCAGAGTATGACGGTGAAGAGCCTGAGGCAGTGCGGGCATCCTTGCGCAGGGGAGGACGCTGTTGTCCTGAGCACTGGTTGTCTCATGCTGTAGTAACACCAACAACAGTAAACTGGATAGGAGTCCTCAGCTCCGACGACCCATAAACATGGCCTTAAACCTTCAGAATAGAGAGGGGCCTGGGTTTTCACTCATCACACTCTTCAGGGTCACCTAGTCTGAGGCTGGCCGAGAAAAGGGGCCAGAACTGATAATCTCATTCTAAGAAATCTCCAGGCGGGGGGGCCAGAGAAGAGACAGGGGTGCAGACGTTGGTCAGGGGAGCAAAGGGATGGAACAGGGAGTGCTGAGGCCAGCAGGCAGAAGGGGTGGGAGCCATGCCAGGCAAAGAAGGGGACTGGGAGGTGCTGCCCAAGCCCAGCTACATCCCCTAGCAGCCAGGCAGGTAGGCTCTGGAGCCCCTATTCCTAAGCTGTCCCCTCCTCCCTGACCCCACCTGGCTGTCCACCCCTCACCTGCATGTGTGTCCACCGGGGTAGCCCTGTCCATGGTGTTCTGGAGACCCAGGCCTGCGGGCTCTCCTTGCTGTGCCTTGCAGAAGCACCAGGAGTGGGGACACCTGCCTGAGTAAGAAAGAAGACAAGGGGAGAAAGTGATGGGAAGTGAAGGGAAAAAAGTCCCTCCTCCTGGGGACTCCACTGGGGCTGTTCTGCAGCCAGAAATCAAAGTCACGACTAAACAGACTCCCCAGTTAGTAGTGTTCCATAAGGTACCCTCTGGGAATGCTGTCCTGACCAGGCTGGCCCCTGGGCCCACCCAGGCAGGTGCAGAGCACAGGTGGGTGTGGGGGCACCTGCTAGCCACCTGCCCTGGTCCTGCCCCGCATCTCTGGTCAGTCCTCAGATGTCTGGAGACATAGCTAGGGATTTAAAATGCTTCTTGATAATTACAGAGGTTTGAATATAAAAATATGAAACCAAAAAAATAAAAATTTGAGTAGTGCAGTTTTGGATTGTGGAATGTTTTTTGCTGTGCTTAACACCAAAGGTAAAGTCTGACAGATTTAACTACACAAGGAAATTTAATGTAAAAAAAACAAAGAAATGAAAAAAGAAAACCCCAGGGACAAGGTATATTTATAACATAAAGATTCATATACTTAATACATAAGGACCACTACGTATTAATGAGAAAACAAAATCAGTAAGGGTCAAGTAATCCACACAAAAAAGCTGACAAAAGGCCACTGTATTTTTAAATATAACTTCCTCATTTGTAATTCAGAAAGGCAACATAACTATCACTTTGTACTCTAAGGGTAGCAGAGACTTCAGGACGGCAACACCTGCGGAGGGGGAGACAAGGGAGACACCCGGCAGCTGACAAGCCACGGGGCCTCCAGGCGCCCCGACGTCTCGCCGGTGGGGACCTGCCGCACAGAGATCACAGGCGCTCACTGTATGACACTGCACCTCTGACTTGCTTAAGAGCAAACCTTGGAAACAACGTAACCTCAACTAAAAACTAGGGCAGGTGAAAGTGTGCACGCAGCTGGGAATGAAGGAGGTCGGGCCCTCAGATGCGGGAGGAGGTCGGGTCCCTCAGATGGTCGGGAGGAGGTCGGGTCCCTCAGGATGGTCGGGGAGAGGTCGGGTCCCTCAGGATGGTCGGGGAGGAGTCGGGTCCCTCAGATGTCGGAGGAGGTGGGGCCCTCAGGATGGTCGGGGAGAGGTCGGGTCCCTCAGGATAGTCGGGGAGAGGTCGGGGCCCTCAGGGTGGTCGGGGAGGAGTCGGGCCCTCAGGTGTCGGGAGAGGTCGGGCCCTCAGGATGGTCGGGGAGGAGTCGGCCTAGGATGTCGGGGAGGAGTCGGGTCCCTCAGGATGGTCGGGGAGAGGTCGGGCCCTCAGGATGGTCGGGAGAGGTCGGGTCCTCAGGATGGTCGGGGAGGAGGTCGGGCCCTCAGGATGGTCGGGAGGAGGTCGGGGCCCTCAGGATGGTCGGGGAGGAGGTCGGGGTCCCTCAGGGTGGTCGGGAGGAGTCGGGCCTCAGGTGGTCGGGAGGAGGTCGGGCCCTCAGGATGGTCGGGAGAGGAGGTCGGGGCCCTCAGGATGGTCGGGGAGGAGGTCGGGGTCCCTCAGGATGGTCGGGGAGGAGGTCGGGGCCCTCAGGTGGTCGGGAGGAGGTCGGGGCCCTCAGGATGGTCGGGGAGGAGGTCGGGGTCCTCAGGATGGTCGGAGAGTCGGGTCCCTCAGATGGTCGGGGAGGAGGTCGGGGCCCTCAGGAGGTCGGGGGAGGTCGGGCCTCAGGATGGTCGGGGAGGAGGTCGGGGTCCCTCAGGGTGGTCGGGGAGGAGGTCGGGGTCCCTCAGGATGGTCGGGGAGGAGGTCGGGGCCCTCAGGGTGGTCGGGGAGGAGGTCGGGGTCCCTCAGGATGGTCGGGGAGGAGGTCAGGGTCCCTCAGGATGGTCGGGGAGGAGGTCGGGGTCCCTCAGGATGGTCGGGGAGGAGGTCGGGCCCTCAGGATGGTCGGGGAGGAGGTCGGGGCCCTCAGGGTGGTCGGGGAGGAGGTCGGGGTCCCTCAGGGTGGTCGGGGAGGAGGTCGGGGCCCTCAGGGTGGTCGGGGAGGAGGTCGGGGCCCTCAGGGTGGTCGGGGAGGAGGTCGGGGTCCCTCAGGATGGTCGGGGAGGAGGTCGGGGCCCTCAGGGTGGTCGGGGAGGAGGTCGGGGCCCTCAGGGTGGTCGGGGAGGAGGTCGGGGTCCCTCAGGATGGTCGGGGAGGAGGTCAGGGTCCCTCAGGATGGTCGGGGAGGAGGTCGGGGTCCCTCAGGATGGTCGGGGAGGAGGTCGGGGCCCTCAGGATGGTCGGGGAGGAGGTCGGGCCCTCAGGGTGGTCGGGGAGGAGGTCGGGGCCCTCAGGGTGGTCGGGGAGGAGGTCGGGGTCCCTCAGGATGGTCGGGGAGGAGGTCAGGGTCCCTCAGGATGGTCGGGGAGGAGGTCGGGGTCCCTCAGGATGGTCGGGGAGGAGGTCGGGGCCCTCAGGATGGTCGGGGAGGAGGTCGGGGCCCTCAGGATGGTCGGGGGATGAGGTCGGGGTCCCTCAGGATGGTCGGGGAGGAGGTCGGGGTCCCTCAGGATGGTCGGGGAGGAGGTCGCGGCCCCTCAAGATGGTCGGGGAGGTCGGGGTCCCTCAGGATGGTCGGGGGAGGAGGTCGGGGTCCCTCAGGATCGTCGGGGAGGAGGTCGGGGAGGAGGTCGGGGTCCCTCAGGATGGTCGGGGAGGAGGTCGGGGAGGAGGTCGGGGCCTCAGCGTGGTCGGGGGACGAGGTCGGGGCCGCCGCGCGGTCCGGCGGGGACTCCCCTGGGGCGCACGTGCAGCTCTGTGAAGCGAGAGCCCCGCATCAGCGCACGGAGCCGCGCCCGGGCCCCGGGTTCCCGCTCCGGCACCGCCCGCAGCACCGCAGCGACACTCACCTGCAGCCCCGCCGTTCGCCGGATGCGCTCGGTCCCCAGCGCGGCGGCGCGGCACTTCCGGTGACGCTCTAGGCCGCGGGAGGCCGTGCACTCGGCTGCTCCCCGCGCGGGCTCCGCATCAGGCGCGCTGGTCCTTCCTCCCGCGCGGGTTTCGCCGGGACCCCCGCTCCCGCCCGCCGGCCTCCAGCCAGGCCCGGGGGCGGTGACCGAGTGGTCGAGGCGGTGCGGGTGGAGAAAGGTGGAGGCGCCCCCGGCGGGGGGCGGTTGGCGGGACTGGGGGAGGGAAGCCCCCGCGAGGGACCCGGGCCGCGAGCGTCCGCGGACAGGACGGAGCACCGCAGCGGCCCCTTCTCCGAGGAGCGCGCTCCCTCCTGGCGCGCGGACCCTGCTCGGCTGCGGAGAGCCCGCCTGCACTCGGGCCCCCTCACCTGCACCCTGCACCCCCCACCTGCACCCGGCAGCCTCCCCGCCTGCACCCGGGCCCCCTCACCTGCACCCTGCACCCCCCACCTGCACCCGGCACCCTCCCTGCCTGCACCCCGGCCCCCTCACCTGCACCCTGCACCCCCCACCTGCACCCGGCAGCCTCCCCGCTTGCACCCGGGACCCCTCACCTGCATCCGGCACCCCGCACCTGCACCTGGCACCCTCCCCACCTGCACCCGGCACCCCCCCACACCCGCACCCAGCACCCCCCACCTGCACCCAGCAGCCTTCCCGCCTGCACCCTCCCCACCTGCACCTGGCAGCCCCCATCTGCACCCTGCACCCTCCCCACCTGCACCTGGCAGCCTCCCCACCTGCATCTGGCACCCCCCACCTGCACCCGGCACCCCCACCTGCACCCAGCACCCCCTACCTCCTGCACCCTCCTCATCTCCACCCGGCACGCCCCCACCTGCACCCAGGCCTGTCCACTCAGGGCCCGAGGACCTGGGGGCGGCCCCAGGACCAGCCAAGAGGGCTCTAGGCCTCTCACAAGCCAAAGGCAGACGCCAGCCAGAGCAGGTGGGGCGGCTTCCTGCTGGGTGTGGGTGACAGAGAAGAGCCTGCGCAGCTTCTGGGAGACCCCGGGGCGGGGCGGCCGTTGTCCCCTGGGGCCCGGGTGCTGTTCCTTCGGGACTCCAGGGTACGGTCCCATCAGAGGTGGTGTCAGGGGACAGACAACAGGTGTTCTTTCATCAATCATCAGGGGTTGTGATGCCAGCGGGCAGGTGGGTTTTCAGCTCTTGTCCTGGGCCCCGTGTGGGATCTGGTACCGGGTTTGGGGCCAGGACAACCTCAGAGAATGGTTAGCTTTCCTGCGGCCCCCTCGGATTGGGGACAGGGCTCCTTCGGTTTATTCAGAGGCAAATACGGATCATGGGCCTAGCAGAAAGGCAGCAGAGATGTAGGCTTTGACACATGATGCCCCCCGCGCCCTGGGTCCCTGCGTGGTCCGGCCACTTAGGCTCCCGATGGTGAGCCTCTGAGCCCCTGCTCAGCGGGACGTCGGCTTCTCCCTCTGCCCCTACCCCAGCCTTGCCGGGCCTGTGCTGGGGTCTCCCCCAGGGCCCAGTGAAGGTGTGGGTGGGGGCTGGGGCCTCCTGAGGCTCCCGGGGGAAGCCCCTGTTCCTAAGCTCACTCGGTTGTTCCCTTTCGTCACCGGACATGGGTCCGGCGTCTGCAGAGGGGATACCGCAGAGAGGTGCCCACAGCGCCCCACGCGGAGGCCCACCGTGTCCATCGGCTCTTCACTGGCGAGTGATCATTGTGACACGTGGTCAGATGTCGCCTGCTGTCTTCCCTCCTCAACCAGTCCGCCATCCTGGAGGAGGAAGGCCGAGGGAGCGCGGCCAGGGCGGGGTATGACGCCAGGGAGGACACTGCCGGTGACCCCGGTGGACACGGTCCACAAGGCAGAACTGGAGGCTGTGCTGGGGGCTCAAGGGTTGGATCCCTGCACCCAAATTTGGTGACTGTCCTGTGGTTTCGTAAGAAAACACCCTTGAGAATCGGGAGCGCACCAAGGCACTGCGGGGCCGAGGGGCTCGAGTTCCCAAACCGTTCTACAAAGGGTTGGGAGAGGGACGCCCGGGTGGCTCAGCGGTTGAGCATCTGCCTTGGTTGAGCATCTGCCTTCGGCTCAGAGCGTGACCCCGGGGTCCTGGGATCGAGTCCCTCCTCAGGCTCCCTGCATGGAGCCTGCTCCTCCCTCTGCCTGGGTCTCTGCCTCTCTCTCTCTCTCTCTCTGTGTGTCTCTCATGAACAAATAAAATCTTTAAAAATAATAATAGGGAAAAATGGGTTTGAGTTCCCCTCCTGGCTTGCATGAACTACTCTGACAACCAGGGGCCAGAAGAGGGCTTTTTTGTTGCCGGCCACAGCCGTGACTCCATCCTGGGCTGCACGTTATTTTCTAGCAGGTTCCAGGGTGTGTGTGAGGGGGCCACTGTTTGCGTCTGCTCGGGACCCTCTGGCTGGAGCAGCCCTTTCCTCCCAGGCAGTGGTCCCCTCCCTCTGTTCCCCGAGGTCATTTGGAGCCCGAGGCCACACAGGGCCGGGCCTGCAGAGGAGAGGAGGAGAGGTGACCGCCAGGAACCCTGCCTGCTCCGCGTTGCTGAAGCAGCTCCTCACCCTGTGGGCTGCCCCCCAGCTTCCAAGTCGGTGTGGGCCCCGGACGGTGCTGAGGACTTGCTGCTGCTCACGCTGCTGCTTTGGCGGGGGTCCTGGACTGCAAGGGCCCGGCCCTGGGTCGGGAGGGCCTGGCGGGGCTGAAGGCCAAACACACCAACTGGCCTGTGCCCCAGCCACGCATGGGGTCAGTCCCTCCGCTAGTGCAGCCCGTCTGTACCCCGTCACTGCGTCAGTCGCCTCTCCTCATATTAAGAACCCTGAGGGAGAGAGAGATGGACAGAGGGTGGGGGGCTACCTTGCAGACGAGGAAGAGGGGATTTCGAGAGGAAGGAGCTGGCCCAGGGAAAACGGAGGTGACCCTCCCTTGGTCAGGATAATCCTACTTTGTGCCCGTGGCTGGAAACCACAGAGGCTGGCGCTCAGGCCCCGGGGGCGGGCTCTGCCTGGGCGCCCGCCTCATTCCGAGGCCGGGCCGGGAACAGGCATCGTGGGAACCTGGGAGAAGGCCCGCGGCCCTCCCGGTCCCCCTGTCGGGCAGCGCCAGCACAGCCGGGCCCCAGGGAGGTGGGGCGTGCAAGCCCCCCGGGGCCAAGGGAAAGGGTGGTCCAGACCGCGGAGGACGCCTGGTGGGTGGAATGAGCCCCGGTCTGAGGCCCCACCCCTGCCAGAGCAGTGGCCATAGCCAGGATGCTCGAGAAGGGGGCAGGACCAGGGCGGCTCCGGAAGCCTCCTCAGCACCTGCAGCACCTGCGGCCTCTCCTCCTCCTGCCCCCAAGGGCCACCTGCAGGCACCCCCCCACCCCCGCATCTTCGCAGCAGGTGGCACCCGGAAACCCCCACCGCGCTCTGCAGTGTTTCTTTCTCATTAATTATTAAAAGACACATAGAAAATAAAACATTAGGGACGCCTGGGGGGCTCAGCGGTTGAGCGCCTGCCTCCGGCTCAGGGTGTGACCCCGGGGTCCCCGCAGGGAGCCTGCTTCTCCCTCTGCCAGGGTCTCTGCCTCTCTCAGTGCCTCTCAGGAATAAATACACACAATCCTAAAACAAAAACAAAAATTTAAAAGGATGATTTCGAAGAAGTGAAGGTTCCCCTCCGCATTCCGGTGGATCACCTCGGGTATTCCGGAAGGCCGCTCCTCCCCCGTCCCCCCTCCCGCTGGCCAGTCCCCCCTCCACCCCGTCTCCGTCTCCGTCTGCTCAGGTTGCGCGGGGCCCAGACAGGTTAGCGACTCTGCCCCCTCCCGCCCCCCACGGCCAGGGCGAGCTGTGCGGGGGCCAGTGTCAGGCTGGGGCAGGACAGGACCGTGGGGCACACACGTTCCGCAAGGGGTGGGACAGCACAGGCGGGTGGCGTTGCAGCCTTTGTCATAACCCTCGGAAAACCTGAGGCTGAGGGTACCCAAGGGGGGGCAGGGGTCCTGCGCCCCCTGGGTGCCTGTGCGCAGCTGGCCCCTGGGTCTCCGTGGGCGGGGGAGGGGGAGCCGCAGGAGTGGGCGGCTGGGCTCCGAAGCTTGTCCACACTGCCCCGCCCGTGGGAGCCGCTGCCCCCAGGAAGCTGCGGAGCTGGGCTCCCCACACCTGCCAGTCCTGAGTGGCCCGTCCAGGCTTCCGGGGAGGTGGGGGGGAGCACCAGGTGAGACTCACGGGGAGGCTGTCCCCCTCCCCCGGCTCACGGTCGTGGCTGCATCCAACCTGGGGCCCCGGTCCTTCTGCAGGACCCAGCAGGTGCTTAGCCTGCTGGCCCCCCCACGCCCGACACCGCGGGGCTGTCTCCCACAAGACAATGGGCTCCTCACTCTGGGGTGCTGGGTACAAGTCTGAAAGCTGAAAGGGAGGAGGTAAACGTCACCAGACGCAGCCTCAGCTGGAGCGGCTTTGGGGACAGCAGCGTCTCCTCCCGGGCCGGGGGAGGGGGTAGGAGGCAAGGACAGACCCGGGGTAGGAGGGGCGGGTGTGGGGGGAGGAGGCCAGGCCAGAGGCAGGATGGAGAAGAGCCCGGGCGGGTGGCACCCGGAATGCTAAGGGCCGGCACCAGCCTGCGAGGCTCCTGCTGTGGCGGGAGCGGGGCTGGCAGGTGCAAGTGCGGCGGCCCCCAAAGGAGCCGCGGAGCGGAGAAGCCAGCGGGCCCCAGAGCCCCACTCTGTCCGCCCCCCCCCACGCTCCCGCAGCAGTGGGCACCGAGCAGGGCCGCCAGGTGTGCTGTGGCTGTTGGTCTGCCTCCTGCCCTCCGCGCCGACGTGACGAGGCAGGCTCTCTGAAAACATCTAGGATCTGCTTCCTTCTCCTAAAAATAAACCAGGACTGCTGCTCCGAGAGAACCCTGTGGCGGCCTTTCCCTCACTTTCCCCCCAGAAAACACAAAGGGATCACACAGAATGGAGGCATGAGGCGAGCCTGGGAGGCCCCCCTGCCACCGCTGGCTCGACGGTGGGCTCCAGGCACTGCCCCCAGGCTGCGGGCCTCGGACAGGGACCCCGCGCATCTGCGGGGGTGCGCCCACCTGTGCAGCGGTGAGGAGGGAAGCTGCCACCCCCCTCCCCCGGGACCTGGCTGGCTGGTGACAGGGGCAGGCGCTGAGCCAGCGCTAGGGCTCCACACGCGACCATGACATCGCAATTGGTGCTACTGACAAAAATGAGGAGCTCAGACAAAGGAACCCCATGATGCAGTGGATGCTGAGTCAGCAGGACGCGCAGAAGAATTGGACAGAGAGGCACTCGGGTCTCCGGGAGGAGAACCCCGGGATCAGCCCCGCAGCGGCAGGGCCCGGGGTGCTTCCTGCGCCCCAGAGGATGGCGGCCAGCTACAGGCCTCAGTGGGCCCACCCAGCGAGGGGAGGGCTTCAGCGGGTGGGGGGGGAGCCCCCAGGGACTCTAGCTGGGAAACCACCTGGAAACATGCAGCGGCGCCCCAAGCACACGTGTCCGTGTTGAGAAGCTATTTAGAATTTTTAAAGTCCTCTTTGAAGCACAAGTTAGAATAGTTTGCTAGGATTTCACTGTACGTTCATTTCCCCATGATGCTTCCTGAAGCTAGTTTTGTGGAAAATGTATTTAATGGTTAGATTTGATGAACATTTATTCCTAGAAGACGAAAAGGCATCAGAAGTAAAACCCACGTTAGACGCGACGGGACGTTGAATGAGTGTAAAGGAGCCTCACACAGTGACACGGAAGAGAACAGCGGCGGGAAGACTTGAAGAGGCGGACGGCGGACGACCTGACCCAGGCCTTGAACGCCGAGTAAAGCTGGGGCAGCAGGGGGGTGGTGGCGGGCGGGAAGGGAGACCCGCCGCTGGAGCCTCCAGAGCACCGGGCTGAACAAGCAGTCCGGCACCACGCTGGGCACCTGCCACCATCCCATTCACCCGAAGCTCCAGCTCCAACAGCCGTCACCTTGGGAGTACTGACTACCAGGGGAGGTTCTGGAAAGTTCTGTCTTGACCTGAGTGGCTTTACAGGAAGAGGAAACGTAGATGGAGTCAAGCAGGACACTTAAGATGTGGGAGTTTTAAATATGTCAAATTATATTCTAATAAAAAACATTTAAAAATATTAAGCATGGGCAGCCCTGGTGGCTCAGCAGTTTAGCGCCACCTTCAGCCCAGGGTGAGATCCCTGGGTCCTGGGATCGAGTCCCACGTGGGGCTCCCCGCGTGGAACCTGCTTCTCCCTCTGCCTCTCTCTCTGTGTGTCTCTCATGAATAAATAAATAAAATCTTTTTTAAAAATTAAAAAAATAAAAATATTAAGCAGTACATCTCAGGAAGAGTCAATAGTGTCCCCACGGAGCTGATGACGCTCAAGTTCAGGGGCAAGGAAAGAGTGACGACACGGAACAAGCTCAGGAGACACCTGCGAGGAAAAACGCAGACCACAAACACACCCCAAGAATGTTACAGGCACCTGAGCTGCCCGTCAAGTGTAAGGACCATGGAGAATGTTCTAGAGCTTTCAAGGCTTAAATGAAGTCTCCTCTTGCTCCGTGCCATGGTGCCCTCTCCCAGGCAGTGGTGGCAGACGGACCTGCTGGGTGGGCAAGTGGATCGGGGACAGGGAAGCAATCTGCTCCCTGTGCCCACAGGTCACTCAGTCTCGTTTCCAGCCGTGGTTCACCGTCCACCGTTCGCTGGCTGGTTGCTGCCCCACGCCAGGGGGTGCCTCGTCCCATGGGGCAGCCTGAGGGTCAGGTGCGGAGGGGCGGCGGCCTTGCCGTGGTGCTGCTCCCAGAATGCAGGGTGGCAGTAAGGGAACCTGGGTCAGATGCTGGCATGGGCAGCTACTAGCCGCATAGTTTGGACAGATGACCTCACCTGCCTGAGACCTAGGACAGGGCGGGCAGTCCTGAGTTACTGGCCTTGGGCACCTGTGCACACCTGTCCCGTTAGCTGCCCTGCGCCCCCGGGCTGTGTGGCGCCCCCCGGGCAGGGGCCAGGGCTTTCCACCTCGCACCTGGGGCCTGGCACCCGGCGCAGGTGGGGCGCAGGTGGGAGCACACCCGGGCTGCGCGGTCCTCTCTGAGCCTGTTTCCCGCCCGGAGGTCAGGGCGCTGGGGGCGCAAGGCGCACGGGGCTGCGGGCCTGTTCCGTTCCTCCCCAGGGTCCAAGCGCCTGCAAAGGGCGCGACTGCCTCTCAGGGCGAAACGAACTCCCAAACCGCTGAAATCTGCGCTCCTGCAAGACCGGACTTCGGTGTTCTCGGACGTGCGGCCCGCGGGCTCCCGCCGCGAGGCACCCGCGCAGGGGCCGGGCGACGGGGTCGGGGTGGGGCGGGGAGCACCTGCCGCCCGGGGCGCGCCGGACCGGCCCTCAACACCCCGGGCGGGCGCTCTCCCCGAGCTTCAAGTCGGACCCGGCGGCCGACGCGCGGGCTCCAGGCGGCCGACGCCCCTCCGCGGCTCCGTCCCGCAGGCCCGAGGACGCCCCCCCGCCCCCCGCCGCCCGGAGCCCGCAGAGCCGCAGGTGCGCCCGCGCCCACGGGAGGCCCCGCCCCGCCGGCACTTCCGCGCGGCCTGGGGCGCCCGAGAGCCCGAGCGCGGCTGCGCATGCCCGGAGCTGTCCGAGGTGCAGGGTGGCCCGCGGCCGTGGAGCCTCTGAGAAATGGTCGGGGCCGCGGAGACCCGGAGCGAACGGGCAAGGGGACCGGGCGGGCAGGGCCCTGAAGGCTGCAGGAAGGAGGCAAGCAGGGGCCCCAGCGGGCGTCTGGCTCTAGAAGGGCCCCTGGTCTGTGGCTGGGAAGGAGCCCCGGTGGTTGCAGTGCTCTGGGGGGAGGGCGGGGGCCGCGCATCCTGCAGCCTGGGCTCGGCGGGGGTGGGGGGGGGGGGGGGGCGCATCGCCGTCCACCGCTGCGGCCTGCTGAAGATGCTGAGTGCTTGGGAAGGAGCCTCGGCTGCAACAGCTGGACGTAAGCACAGCCGCTGGCCCAAGCCCAGCTGAGCGTCCAGCAGTTCCAGGGCCTGGCCCGGTGGTATCCGGGCTCCTGTGCAGGTGCTCCTCCTTTCAGGGCGGGTGAGACCCGAGGTCCCCAGACCTGGAATGCCGTCGTCGCTGTCACTGGGGGGTGTTGTAAGTAAATCCAGATCCCCCACTCTACCTGGGCCTGTCCCCCCACCCCAACCCCCTGGCATCTAGCAGGCCCTCCAGGTGAGGTAACTGTGTGGCACCTCAGTGGGTGCTCTCATCCCTGAAAAAGGATCCTAGAAAATGCGAGCCAAGGGGCCTTATGGGAGTCCAGTGCCTCATGAGAATTCATTGAGCTCAGCATGAGATCTCCAAAGCCAAGATAGGGGGTGCGTGGGGCTGCTCCAAGGAAGAGGCCCAGCCTGGGCAAAAGGGAGGGCAGGCTGCGAAAGGCGGGTGGACATGTACCCAGGGTGCGAAAAGACTGTAGACAAGCCTCCCTCTCTCGGGCTGGTTGGTGGGGCCTGTCGCAGTGGCCCGACAGCTCTCTGCTTCCTGCAACCGAGGGTAGCTGCAGTGGGCGTGGGAATGAGGTCTCCGCTCTCGTTCTTGAGTGTCCCCAGTGGGCTCCCAGCATCCAATGTACAACAGACAGGCCAAGCGTGGCGATCTCTGCGATCCTGTCAACCGGCAGTTGCGCCCACCATGCCTCAGAAATCACCCGGTCTCCACGGAACACGCGCCTTTCTAGACCACCACCCGATGCAGCGCTCCGGCCTGCAGGCCTTTCTCCCGCGGGCTCGCTTTGGAAGGAGCGCTCTGGCCGTGGCGTTGGGGTGACCACGAGGGGAGAGCTTCACCCGCAGCTGCTTCCCTGAAGGTGCCGCTGTTTCGGGGCAGGAGAGCTCTGCCTGAAGGCGTTGCCGTGGCCCCGCACTGTGGCAGGCGGGGGCGCGTCCTCCCGGTGACACTTAGATGCTAAAGCTGCTCAGTGATGGTTCTGTCCTGCAAGGTGGCAGTGACGAGGTTCCCTCCAGCGCAGCCCACCAGTGCCTGTGCAGCCGCGCACCTGCACGCTCCCGCGCCGGCTCCCCCTTTCCCACAAGCGCAGCATTCACAGGGTCTCTGTCCACCTGAACCCTGGGCCCCCGCAGCCTGAGCCCCACCAGAGGCTCCGCCAGGGCCTCGTCACTCACTGGTTTCTTTCCAGTGTGGATTCTCTGATGTGGAGCCGGAGCGCGCTGGACCCCTGGCACGTCCCTGACGTTGGTGAGGCCCTCGCCCCCGACTCCCCAGGGCTGCAGCTGCTGGCCCGCTAAGGCTCGTCCCCCCAGGCGGCGGGCGCGGGGCTCCTCGGTGCCCAGAGGTCTCTGGCGCCGCCCAGCCGCCCAGCGGCCCGTCGAGCCTGTCGAGCGCACCTGGGTCTCCAGCTCCACCGGGCGCCCGGCCGCCGCGGCGCCCCGTGTGGTGTCCCCGGGCCTTCGGGGCCGCGCGCTGGCTGCAGGGGGCCCGGTCTCCTGCACGTCGCCCGCGGCCGCCCGCCCGCGCAGTGACCGCGCTGTGCCTGCAGCACGCACCGCCGGGGCCGCTCAGATGCAGCGGGCGCCCGGCCTGGGATGTTGTCGCTCAGCGCCCCCCCGCCCCCTCCGCCGCCCGGGCCGCCCGCCAGGCGAGGATCCGCCGCTGGGGGCGCCAGAGGGGCGGGCGGCGGGGGGAGGGGAGGGGGAGGGGCGCGCTCCCGCCGCCGCACTTCCGGCCGCATCGCCGCTTCCGGGTCGCTGGCGGCCGGGCCGCGCTCCTCCCCGCTCGGGCGCTGCCCTCCGCACCTGCGGACCGGGATGCGGCTTCTCCGCCCGCAGCTAGTACAGTCGCGCCCCCGAGACCCGGCCCGGCCTCACCCCTCCGCGGGTCAGGGTCCAGCGGCCCTCCCCGGCCCCGGCCTCACCCCTCCGCGGGTCAGGGTCCAGCCGGCCCTCCCCAGCCCCAGCCTCACCCCTCCCCGGCCCGGCCTCACCCCTCCGCGGGGTCAGGGTCCAGCGGCCCCTCCCCGGCCCCAGCCTCACCCCTCCCGGCCCCGGCCTCACCCCTCCGCGGGTCAGGGTCCAGCGGCCCTCCCCGGCCCCGGCCTCACCCCTCCGCGGGTCAGGGTCCAGCCGGCCCTCCCCAGCCCCAGCCTCACCCCTCCCCGGCCCCGGCCTCACCCCTCCGCGGGTCAGGGTCCAGCGGCCCTCCCCGGCCCCAGCCTCACCCCTCCCGGCCCCGGCCTCACCCCTCCGCGGGTCAGGGTCCAGCCGGCCCCTCCCCGGCCCCAGCCTCACCCCTCCCGGCCCCGGCCTCACCCCTCCGCGGGTCAGGGTCCAGCTCAGACCCCACTCAGACATTCCCCCACAGGGATCCCTGGGAAGGGCAGCGTGCCTGGTTCCCACGGGCTTGGGAAAACCCCGCCGGACCTGGTTTAGCATAGAGCCTGGGGCGTAACAAGTTAAGCGGGGGATCCGGGCCCTGATGGCCTGGGTGACCCCTAGTGAGTGCCCGTGGTGCAGCAGAGGCACAGAGCACCAGCCCGGGGGCCCTGAGGCCAGCGTGGGGTGAGACCTGCTGTGGGGACGCCCAGCCCAGTGCGGGTGCTCAGGAAGGGCTTACTGAGCGGGTGAGCCAGGAATGCGCAGACCTAATACACGATCTTGGGAAAGGACGTGATTCCAGGCGGGAGGCGGGAGGCCGTGCACGCTAGGAGCTCCTGCTGTTACCTCCTGACTGGCCTGTGCTCTGCTGCTTCACCTAATCCCGTGGGGCGCTCACACAAACACGAGGTGGAGAATCATGCCCAGGCCAGTGCACAGGGTGTGTACCCTGCCGGCGAGGGCCCGGAGGCGAGCGGCAGGGCGGGGCCACCACGCGGCTTGCGTGTCGGTAGGAGCTGGATGCAGGGCCGGAGCTCCCGCCTGCCTGGGGCACAGCACACAGCAGGTGATCCCGTGCGCCTGGCGCCAGTTTCCACTTCTGCGCTCGCACTCAGCAATCAGGGTCTCAAGGACAAATCCTGGGGGAGCCCAGTGTGGAAATCAACTGAAGACCGGCGTCTGGAGGACACTTGGTTCAGTCCACGGATCCCGGCCAGCCCAGCTGGCAGGCGGGGTGACGGGAAGTCGGGGTGCGCAGCACTCAGTAAGCCCAGCCCCTGGCCCAGGGGTGGATGGTGGAGCCCGTGCCCCTCTGAACTAGGACGTGCATCTGGGGCTGTTGTCATGGCGAGGGCACATCTGTAGCAGGAGAAACTAGGCCAACACTGCGGCCTCAGTAGAATTCTCATCCGTGCTTGTGGAGGTGAATATTATGTGCCCACTTGACTGAGCCCTGGGGTGCTTAGATATCTGGCCAAACCGTTCTGGGTGGGACGCCCGGGTGGCTCAGCAGTTGGGTGCCTGCCTTTGGCTCACCACATGACCCCGGGATCCCGGATCAAGTCCCACGTCGGGCTCCCTGTGTGGAGGCTGCTTCTCCCTCTGCCTGTGTCTTTGCCTCTCTCTCTCATGAATAAGTAAATAAAATCTTAAAAAAACAACAAACAAAAAAACCCAAACCATTCTGGGTATGTCTGTGAAGCTGTTCCTGGATGAGATTAACATTTCCATGAGTGGACTGAAACAGGCTGCTCTGTCCTATGTGGGTGGGCCCCACGCAATCAGTTGAAGGGCTGAATAGCATAAAAGGTCCCCTCCTACCCATGCAGGCCCTGTCCCGCCCCATCCTTCTAGACAGGTGCGCAGGGCACAGGCGTCTGTGGAACGGTCTAGGGCCATGTGGAGGACCTCCAGGCCCTGCTCTGGGTGGCCACCCACCAGGTTGGGTGGTGGTGCTGGCATCCACGTGTAGCCAGGCTCCTGGGCTCCCTGTGAAGCCCAGCAGCTGGGGGAGCAGCTATGGGGCGGAAGGAGCCAGAAGGCGGCTTTTCCTCCTCTTTCAAGCCACAGTGCACCAACAAAGCGCCTGAGCAGCTGCCTTGAGCCCCGGAGCTGATGTCTAGAGACTGCCTGATGTCTGCTCCTGTCCCCCACAGCTGCTCCCACCGTGAGTGGGGGCGCACGGTGGGGGTGTGGCCCAGAGAGGTGGGCAGCCCAACCGCGGAGCCCTGGGGACGGAGTCCCAGCCCGAAGTCTTGAGAACTGGGGAGGGGAGGGGAGGCTCGGAGTTGCGGCCGCAGGAGCTGGGCAGCTCCTCAATGTGGGCGCGGGTGGGTTCCCAGAGTGTTCAGGAGGGGCCAGGTGGGGCGGGAAGGCACAGGCTCCCCCACCCGGCCAGGCCTGTGCTGTGTTGGGCTGACGTCCCAGAGCTCAGGGCAGATCTATGGCCGAAGCCAAGGCCTGGCTGCAGCTGCCTGCACCTGTCCGGAGGCGGACGCCCGGCGCGTTCCCAGGGGCTGGAAGCAGCTGCCAAGCCTGGGCCACTCCTCACCTGGCTCGGGTAGTGGAGGGGCACCTTGCCTCGGGCGGCCGCCACCCGACCCCGCCTGCCCTCCTCGCTCTCTGCATCGGGAAACACCTGGCTGTGCGTCCAGGGGAGTCAGGGGGCTCCAGGCCTCGGCCGGGTCAGTGAGGACCCAAGGTCGGCCGCTCCTCTGCAGAGACAGGCAGGGGCGACCCCTATTTCCATCCGTGAAAAAGCATTTATTTGGGCGGGGGGCGCGGGGCTGGCGGCGCGGAAGGGCCGCGGGAGGCGGGGGCCCGCCGCCCGCTACTCCCGGTAGTGGACCCTCTGGTGCTGGATGAGCTGCGAGCTCTGGCCGAAGGCCTTGCCGCAGGCGCCGCAGGCGAAGGGCTTCTCGCCCGTGTGCGTCCGCAGGTGCCGGAAGAAGTGCGAGCGGCCGCGGAAGGCCTTGCCGCAGTCGCCGCACTCGTAGGGCTTCTCGCCGGTGTGGATGCGCTGGTGCTCGATGAGCACGGAGCTCCAGATGAAGGCCTTGCCGCACTGGCTGCAGGCGTACGGCTTCTCGCCCGTGTGCAGCCGCTGGTGCCGCACCAGGTTGGAGCTCTGGCTGAAGGCCTGGCCGCACTCGCCGCACTTGTAGGGCTTCTCGCCGTTGTGGATGCGCAGGTGCTGCGTGAAGTGCGAGCTGTGGCTGAAGGCGCGGCCGCACTGGCCGCACTCGTAGGGCTTCTCGCCCGTGTGGATGCGGTGGTGCTGGATGAAGCCCGACCAGCCGCGGAAGCGCTTCCCGCACTCGTGGCACGCGTACGGCTTCTCGCCCGTGTGGATGCGCTGGTGCTTGAGCAGCAGCGACTTGTACTTGAAGCTCTTGCCGCAGGCCTCGCAGCGGTGCGGCTTCCCGCCCCGCGGGCCCCCCTGCCGCGCCCCGGGCCCCGAGTCCCGGCCGCCCCCCGGCTCCGCGGCCCGCGCGGGCTCCCCCGCCACCCCGGAGGCCCCGGGGGCGCGCAGCGTCGTGCGCCAGGGGCCGCTCTGCTGGGGGCAGGGCGCCGGGCCCGGGGGCTGGTGGCCTGCGGGCCGCTCCAGGCTGGCCTCCTGCCCAAAGCGGTCCCCACACTTGGGTCCACGGGGCAGGCTCCTCAGAAGGGTCCTCAGGGCCCCCCCGGCCTGGTCCACCTCGTCCTCGGGGCGGCGGGGGCGGGGAGACGACGCGGCCTGCGCGGGTTCTGCTTCCGAGTCTGAAACGACACACGGAGGGGCGGGTGGATCCCGGCGTCGGCCTCTCCTCCGCCGCGGGGTGCCGGGACCAGCGGGAGCGCAGACCTAGGTGGGCAAGGCCCCCACCGACCTGGACCCAGAGGGAGGCAGCAAAGCCCTCTGCTCCGAGGTGCCGCCCAGGCTCCTGGCAGGGACGTGGGGTGGGTCGCCCCTCTCCTGAGGCTCGGCAGCCTGGGCCGCCACAGGGCACTTCCAGGAACCAAGTCTAGGTGGCAACTGTCTCCCGGGCCGCCCCCCCCCACCCCGCCCCTCACCTCGACACCAGCAGGGTCTGCTTCCAAGGGCCCTGACCTGACACTTCTAGGATCTCCCAGGAAGGGGGGGCAGAGCCCAAGGGCTTTCCTGGGCAGGGTACGGCAAGGGGCTGTGGGGAGAAGGGGACGCAGACCAGAGCCTAACTTAGGGGACTAGTGCAGGCAGAGGGCCCAGGCCTCGGGGGCTGCCCACGGGCTACAGCTTGGGCTCAGCGGCGACTGAACAGGGCAGGGGCCCTCGGGGACAGAGCGAGACACTGTCCTGGCAACAACGGTGCCCAGCACCCAGGACGCTGCGTGGAGCCTGGCATGTGGCAGCACGGGTAGGTCCACCTGGGCAGGGACAGGGAGGGCTCCGCTCACTCACCTGGCCAGCAGGTATCTCTGCCAATCTGGACCTCCTCCACATCTTGGAGATCCAGGTCGGACAGCTCCTCCTCCTGCAGTGGCTGGGAGGGCACCTCAGGGCTGCAGCCAGGGGAGTCTGGGGGCACAGGGGACGGGGGCTCATCTCCCCCTCCTCCCAATCTAGCCCGGGCCTCGTTCAGCTGCCTGTAGAACGCCACCTGCTCCTCACGCCACGCACCTCCTTGCCCTCCTGCTGGTCCCATGCGTCCCAAGGGCCCAAGGGTCGAGGCACTTGGGGAGATGGGGGTGCAGCCATGGGACAGCCTTCCCTGAGAAGCCCTAGGGCACCGCTTGGCTGCTCTGGACTGGGGGCGGGGGTGTGTCCCAGCAAGAGCCACCTGGACCTTCCAAACGCTCCCAGCACCTCCCCGGGGTCGGGCAGTCCCAGGAACGTGGGCTTTCTGGCTGCGACCTCCACACATTCCCCTTCCCGGCCCCCCCGTCAGTTGCCACCATCTCTGAAAGCCCTGGGCGCTGGCTGGGCTGTGTCCTGTGGCTGCTCTTGGGGTGTCCCCCAACCCTGGGCACCTCCAGGGAGGCTGGGACGCAGCACGGGATAGGCTTGCCGTGCCTCAGGGGAGGCCCCCAGCCTGGGCCGCTCCTGGACACCACGCTGCTGGGGCGGGCCTTCCAGGGGGTGTTCATCTGGGGCCATGAGGGGTGTGGGGGGGTACTTTTCTGGCTGGAAGGGGTGCTCCTTGTAGGTGAAATGGCAGAAAAAGTGCGTGCTTGGACGTGGACACGGGATGGTCAGAGTTCAGCTCTCAGGTGCCAAGGCCAGGCACGCAGCTCCTCCCCAACCCAGGGGCCACACGTCCTTCTCCGTCATTGCTCCTGCCCCGACTGCCCTTCCTGCTGCAGACTTCCAGACCATTCCTTCCAGAACTTGCTCTGGAAGCACAGGCTCTGGCGGGCCAAAGTGTCTGTCCTGTTCCACAGCCCACCTGCCTAACTCCCTGCTCTGGAGGCCCGGGGAGGGGTAGCCTTGAGCTATCTGCTGGGTCACCTCACCCGCTCCATGCCTGCCCCACCCCCAGGGCCCAGGCCAAGTGCCCTGTGCTGCTCCCCTCACCCGCTAGAGCCAACACAGGGCTCCCCGCTCCAGGATGCCCTCTGCCCCCGACGCCCTCCAGCATTGTACCCAGCTAGAGATTTAGAAACTGGCTCTCGTGTGAGGTGGGTGTGGGAGATGATGGGACCCTGCCCGGGGAGGGACCCCAGGCTTCACAGGGCAGACCCAACCTCACCCACTCTGGTCTGGGAGCCGGAGGCTGGGGCTCCAGGGGGCCTGGCCTCACCAGCTGGAGGGCCTGGGGCAGGTTCCTGAGATGCTGGGGTCTTTCCTCTGAGGGGGTCTGTGGACCCGAGTACCAAGGAACCCACCAGTGGAGGAAACGAGGTCCAGAGGCAGCGAGAGGTAGCCTCTGTCCTGGAGAAGGGCTTGGTCCTGGGGCCCAGCTCTCCATGCTGGGCTGGTCTCCACGAGGACCGGATGAAGGCACCCGCCACTCCTCCCTCTGGCCCTCCTGCAGAGCCTGCTGGAGGCCCCACGGTCTCTTCCTCAGGATCCATCCTGGTTTTCCTTGCAGATGCACCCCCCTCCCCCCCTTTTCTGATCAGCACAAAAAGTGCTGAAGCTGCTGGCTGCAGCCCCCACTCCCTCTCACTGGGCAGGGCCCCTGGGCACTTGAGGGCACTTGGCTGTGACCCAAGGACAAAGCCTGGCCGTCCAGGCTCTTGCTGGATGAGGGGCAGCCCCAGTCTGCACTGGGTGAGGACCTGCATCCCGGGCACCAGTCTTCTTCTCCAGCAGAACTGGCCGGGTCAGCAGGTCTTCCAGACAGCCTCTCCCCGCTCCTATGTTTGCTGGGCGCCCTGGGGGGGGGGGGGGTGTTCAGGAGCCAGACTTGAGCCAGACTGTTGTGTTCTGAATCCCACTGGTGTCCACAGGCTCCTGTCTGGGCTTTCGTGTCCCTGTCAGGAACACGGGAACAGGAGGTCCTGCCTTGCCAGGCTGCTGTGAGGGGCCGCATGAGAACCCGGAGGTGAAGAGTGGGCCCCGGAATCCTGACTGCGTGGGGACGGAGGGCACAGCCTCGGGGGGAGCCCTGGGCAAAGCCCTGAAACCGCCCTGCAGGGAGAGACTTCTGTGCCAGCGAAGGCCTGCAGAGCACGTGCTCCTTCTGGGCAGCGCCCAGCTCCATGCCCACCCCACATCCCCAGTGTGGCCCACCATGGGGCCGAGCAGGAGGCCGGGAGCTGCTCCTGTTCCGATCCTGATCCGACTGAGCCACGTGCGACCTGCGAGCCTCACCGTCCTCATCTGTTAATGCCCTGACAGGGTGGTCACTGGGCTTCAGGATAACCTGCGCAGAGCCCTCGGCACAGAGCCCTCGGCACAGAGCTGGCGCGTCTCAGCTGTCATCACATCACTGTGTCACGCCGGCACTCACCAAGGGTGAGAACACCGCACGCAGAGCGAGCCCCACCCCCTGGGCTAGCTCTTTAGAACTCCCAGACCCTTGACCTGCTGTCACTGGCTCATCTGTGTCGTCAGCTGTGAGGAGTGAGGCCTGGGCTCCTGCGGCACGTGCGGCATGGTTAGAGCCCTGGGACTTCCTGATGGCTGATGTGAGCAAGACCCACGGGCATCAACCAGGCACTGGCTACTTCCATGCTTTTGACATCCTGAGACCCTGTCAGGAGAGTGGGACAGGCTGGCAGCCCCACCCCTGCAGATCCCTGGGGGCCCCAATCCAGACCAGCCAGCCCAGAACTCCGGATGCTATTTTCTGGGGCGGGGGCAAAGGCTCGCAAAGGGAGATGGGAGGACACAGGGCCCTGCACGGAGGCTGCTCTTCCCTGAACCCCAAACACAGCCCCGGGGGACCACGGGGAGCCATTGCTCACAAGGCTCGGTCTGCAGCCTCAACCACTGCTGCCCGCGGCCCGACCCCAGTGCAGGGGTGCAGGAGCCCCAGGGGCCAGCGAGCTGCCTCGAGTCCAGCCTGCAGTGCCGGTGGCGGGCGGCGGCGGAGGGAGCGCAGCGCAGGGTGAGTACCGTGTTGACGACCGTGCAGGTGAAGCCGGGCCTCGCCGTGGTGGGGTCCAGGTGTCCCTGGTGATGCAAGATTGACAGGGGAGGGGACACGGGGGGGCTCCTGACCATCCCCCAGGGTCGCCATCTTCCCTGAGGCCTGCTGAAGGTGTGCACACCTGAGACCTGGGGAAAGGAAAACCATGGCAGGGTGAGGGGGGCCAGGGCAAGGCCAGCTGCCCACCAGCCCCGGAGGAGCGGCGAGAGGGCCAGGGATGCCAGGGTGCCGTGTGGGACCTGGGGCGGCAGCCGGGCCACATGGGCGGCACCAGCGCCGCTGCAGGGCCAGGCCAGGCCCCGTGGGAGCGGGTGTGCGGGGCCCCAGCCCAGAGCCTGGGGCAGGCGGGGACTCCGGGGAAGCCTCCGCGGCGCAGGGGCCCTGGGGGGCCGGGAGGTGCGGGGCGCGGGGCTCCGGCCGCAACGCCGACGGCGCGCTGGGGGGCAGCGCCTCTCCGACCCCGCGCCGCGGGCCCCGGTGCCCGCTCCAGCTCGGTCGCACCAGTGGCCCGGTCCCACGTGACAAGGGTTTTCCCTGCGGGGCGGAGAAGGGCGCCGCGGGCAAGCTGCACCCGCCTCGGGGGCGGGGGGCGGGGCGGTCCCGGCCACCCGGAGGGCACCGGCGCCGCGGGGCGGGGCTGCGGGAAGGGCTCGCCCTCGCCCCGGGGGTCCGCGCGGGGGTGGGGGGGACCGGCCCCCCGCAGGGACGGGTCGGGGCGCCGGCCGGCCCCGCACACGGACCCCGCCGCGGCCCGCCCCACGGAGGCCTCGTCTGCGCCCCGGGGCGCCCACCCGCGACCCCTGGCCGGGCCGAGCCGAGGCCGCGGCGGGGCCGGGGGGACGACGCGCGAGCGCGGGCGGCCCGAGCATCCCCGCCGCCGCCGCCCGGCGCCCACTCACCTTCCGAGCGGGAGGCGGCCGCCCGCGCGCCGGCCGGAAGTGCGCCCGCGCCCCGCCCCGCCCCCCGCACGCACTTCCGGGCCGGTCTGGGCGCCGGAGGACCCCGCCTCGGTGGCGGGGGCGGGGCGGGGCGGGGCGGGGCCCGACGGGCGCGCCCAGCTCCGGGCGGGCGGCCGCGGGCTCCACCGCCAGGTGCCCCGGGCAGCGGCTCGGTGCCGCCCTTCCCCGTCGCGGGGCTGCTGCCGCCGGCCGGCAGTCGCTGCGAGCTTGCGGAGAACGGAGTCTTCCTTTCGGGGCCCCAAACACCCCTCCCGGCGACCCCGAGTTCCCGGGGCGTGGCCGGCCGGACATCCCCGAGCCCGCCTGCCCCGGAGCCGGAGTCTCCCCGCCCGCCTGTTCTGACGACCCTGAGCCCTGAGCCGGGCCGGCGGGCAGCACAGGGCAGCCAGGGCCGCGGGGCGGGGCGGGGGAGAAGCTGGGTGGTGGGGCGAGGAGGGCCCGGTGCCCGCGGGCAGGCGCCGCCGCCGCCTCCGTGGGGGGGACGCGGCCGAAGCCCGGGGCGGCCGCCGGACCGCGCTGCTCCCCTCCGCCGACCTGATGCCCGGCCCCGGCCAGCAGCCGGGGTGCCGCGGGGAGCAGGGCAGGTCCCGCCGCAGTGGAGCCCGCATTCCTAGGGTGCGGGGTGCGGGAGAGAGCACCCGACAAACGGGAACACGGCTGCACCCACGCCGGCGTAAGCGCTCCAAGGAAGCACACAGGGAAGCGCTTCGTGGTCCGACGAGGGCTCCCTAAGCAAGCGACACCGGAGGAGACGGAGGAGAGTAGGGCAAGCTAGTCGCTAGAGGGAGGAGATTCAAAGCAGAAGGAAGAGCATGTGCCAAGGTCCTGAGGCATGAGTGTCCCCAAGTGCTTGGAAGAGACCAGGCAAGCGGGGGGTGTGGTGAGGGAAGGAGAATGGGACAAGGGGGGCAAGCTGTCTTGAAGCCGATTAGGAGCCCGGATTTGATCTGCACCAGGAGCCACTGAGGGTCCTGAGCAGGGGAGTGACGCCTGATGCACATTTTAGGATCTGTTTGGGGAGGCAGGAGGAGGCAGGTGGTTTAGAGTGTGGGCTGGGTAGGGCCCGTGCTGGGGACCAAACTGACACTACCTGCTGTTTGCTGGGATGTGGGACACGACAACGTGGCGTTCGGGCTGGAGTGTGGCGGCTGGCCCACTTTCTGGGATGGGGCAATGGCCACAGCTGAGTTCTGTTCTGGACACATGGCCCCCGACGCACAGAAGTGGCTGGGGTTTCGCCTCTCCCACCCCCTCCTCAGTCTCCCCTCACCCCCTCCCGTGTGGCCCTTCAGCGGGGTGCCAGATGCCTTGGAGGCTCGGCTCCCGCTCTTCAGCCTCAACAAGCCTCCTGTCAAGTGTCTGGGTCTCTGCAAAAAGCTGCCTGGCCCCTGGTTTTGCCGCCCAAAGCCCTGGCCCAGGGCACCACTCCTCTGTCAGCCCTCAGGCGTCTCCCCATCACCTGACTGTGCGGGGACCTTGCAGTCCCATCCTTGGCCCGGTCCTTGCCCCCAGGCATACTGTGCTCTGCAGGGTCTGGTGGCCCCTCCCCTGTCTCCAGGTATTCCCGCGTACCCTTCTGGGGGGCAGGGCTGCCCTCAAGAGGACAGCTCTTCCCTGGAAGGCAAACGAGCAAGGGTATGGGACGGGGGCACTCAGTGCTTGCAGGGCATCATCCCAGGGTCTCACGAGGTCGGGGTCTCCCAGACCCCCTCCAGGGTTATGACCGCAGGCATCAGGCAACCAAGGAACCTCTAGTCCCCCAGAACCTGGGGCCGGGACAGCTGTGTCTACAGAGGGACACAGTATTTTGTCCCACAAGGGGTCACTCTCCTCCTAAGTCAGTGGATTCCTTCTCCGATTATGTCAGCCTCTTACAAGTTTGGTTACCGTGAGGCAGTGGCCAGTTGGGTGTCTGGCTCTGC
Organism: Vulpes lagopus; assembly: GCF_018345385.1. NCBI lineage: Eukaryota > Metazoa > Chordata > Mammalia > Carnivora > Canidae > Vulpes > Vulpes lagopus. The sequence goes on from NC_054832.1 coordinate 1,242,140, forward strand.
AGGCCTGAGGCCAGACCCAGCACCTCCCTGGGGAGTCCTGACTGCACCCCCAAACTGCAGGGAGATGACTGGACCCAGTGAACAGAGCAGACGTTTATTACAGAAGAAAATCTTATCCACGAGCAGCAGCACAAGGACACGTTCTGGGACAAGTGCTGGGGAGGCAGCCGGAAAGGAACCAGTGCAACACTCACCTGGATTAAGAAAGCACCACGTGAAAGGTGAACCACAGAAACCACAGAACGAGGACAACACGTGCCCCAGACGTGCAACATACTCGCTTTCTGAAGACTGAAGAAGTGAAGAGATTATAACGTCAAAGTTCATCTGACGTGCTTGGAAAGTCCCGTGTCCCGTGTGCACGACCACCAGCCGAGTGAGAGCATCTAGCCGTGCAGCCACCTCCACCTGCCAGGTGTGCGGGGTGTGAGAATCCCAGGACGCCGAGTGCTCAAGCTGACCAGTAAACAAGCGCGTGATAAAACCAGATTGCCCCGGGCTGCTGCAGGGACCTGGGGTGCACGATGGGACGGGGCGCTCGTGTGGACCCCAGTCCGGCGGCGATGTGTGCGCTGGGGCCGAGGGACCCTGGGTGCTCACCCTACAGGCCTCGGAAGCCCACGCCTCCGGAGGCTGCAGACAACCACAGGCAGCAGCGTCCACCTGCCCCCGTGGGCCAGCTGGATCCTGGCAGGACTCTGGTCAAGAGGGCCACTGGCGCTGTGGGCTGTGGAACAGGCAGTTGTGAGGCGGACGCGGGACACACGATCTCTAAGCTCAGCACAGAGGTCCCTGGAGGCTCGGAGCAGAGCTGTGTCCTCAGGCAGGAGACGCGGAGCCTGCCCATCATCTTCGTGGCTGCTCCCACCCTGCGCTGGCCCTCAGCCCACTCCCTTTCCGGTCCCAGTGCTGCTCCCTTGGCCCTTGGGGACATCTCCTTTACCTGGCTGCGAACCTGCCCTCACTTGTCCTGCTCCAGAGCAAATGTCCATGTGTCCCCAGTGTCACAGGCGTCTGTCATGAGCACCAGGACTCAGGCGCCCTGGGCTTTCCTCCCTGGAGCCGAGGCTGCAGGCTGCCCCCAGTCCAGCCGTCCTCCGCAGCGTGTCTTGGGGAAAGGAATGGTCACAAGTCTTGGTGTCCGGACTCGGGATGGACATGAGAGGTCACTAGAAATCAAGCCCAGGTGACACCCTGGTGCCTACAGCTCCCCAGGAATGCAGAGGACCTGGCAAGGGTGACCAGAGGTCAGCCCCCCAGTCTGTGGGGAGGGGAGGAAACAGAGCCCCGCCTGCGGTGTGGACTCACTGCCCGGTCTCCCAAAGCGCTGGCTCCCGCCTTCCCTCAGATTGAGGTCGGCATGAGGCCCGAAGGGGCAGATCCCAGCGTCAGGGGCGATCGACAGCACGTCCCTGAGACATCTGCAGGGGTCCCCGTGTCCGTTCCATTCAAGGTCCTCCGTGGCTCCCCGCCAACCCAGCGCCCTCCACGTGGGCCAGCTGCAGAGGTCCTCCGTGGACGCTGTAACTGCCCTCCGGCAACAAGAACCGTGCTCAGCGGGGGGTACCCCAAAGGTCCCATGTGGAAGAAGCATTTCTCTGGGACATTCCCAGGACTCCAGGGAAGCCACTGACTTTGCTGGTGGGGTCCCTCCCAGGCTGGGCAGGCTCAGGATTGCCCCTCCTGGGTGGGCGGGGCCAGAGGTGTGCCAGCAGCGTGCAAGGTGAGCAAGGCGGATGTGGTGGGCTTTGGAGAGGCTGAGAAGCAGCGAAGGCCCCTGGGGGGTTCAGCGCCTTCACCTGGCTCTGGGAGGAGGTGGGAGGCAGACGGGGCCCACCTGCAGCACCCCCGCCCCCGTGGACTTCCTGGCCGGGCCCCGCCCCCACCCGCCCTCGGGCGTGGCCTTTCTGCTCACCCAGGGGCCTCCTGGCCGCCTCCTCACTGGCCTGGGCGCGTCCTCGGGGCTCAGGACTGGGGAACCTTGTTAGCTGGGAGGTTCCCTTCTATGCACGCTTCATCGGGAACTTCTTGACGGGTGAGCTGCTCTCACGGCCAGAAAAGGACGAGAAACACCTTCTGAACAAAGAAACGCAGTTATCACCTGGCTGGCTGCGGGGAAGCTGCCAGCACACAGGTGGGGGGCTGGAGCGGCCTGGAGGCGGGACTGGCCGGGGCTCCACCCACGCACCCCAGGCCTGGGCCCCGACAGACCCGGGAGGAGAGGGCTTGTGTCCCGCAAAGTTAAAGTTAGAACAGGAGTGTTGCCCACGCTCGTAGCCCTTGGGTGGACGGGACGTGATGGGGCCGCCGAAGCCGGGCGCCCAGTCCACGCGGGCCGCTTCTGCGCTTCATCAGCAGCATCTTCGGCGACCGACTTCCTTTGTTCTGAGCCACAGACGTGGACGAGCATCTGCTCGCTTTGCTGCTGCCGTACCTGTGGGTTATTTCGATTTTCCTGACATCCCACACGCGCTCTACAGATCGCTGCACGGACTCTGGGCGCACGTACCAGAGTGCCCCCTCGGGATTTTGATGACCCAAGTTTCTGGGCTAGCACCCTATGGCACATCCTTAACTTGCCAAGAAACGCTACTTTTGTTGCTAAAAATAGATTGATAGCTTTTTATTTATTCATAGAGACGGAGAGAGGGACAGAGACACAAGCTGGCTCCACGCAGGGAGCCTGACGTGGGACTCGATCCCGGGGCTCCAGGATCACGCCCTGGGCTAAAGGCGCGCTAAACCGCTGCGCCACCGGGGCTGCCCGATCAATGGCTTTTTAAAACTGCATTTTGTTAACAGCACAGCAGATTGAGTAGCTGTTTCCGCTCTGGGGAACACACGTGCTGTTCATTGTAGTGAACACAGCAGCAGCAGCAAGCGCGATGCTGGGCACCCCCGCGCCGACACCGGCACCCGAAGCCTCTGTATCGTTCCCAACAGAAACCCTGCGTCCGTCCCCCTGCGCCGTGCGCCCCGGAGTCTCTCCTATGCTGCTGTGCGCGGCGCTCTGGGCCCTCCGAGCCCGGGCCACCCCGGCCGGCTTCTCGCGCTCGGCAGCAGCTCGTCACCGTCTGGGCCTCATTCCCTGTCCAGGCCAATGCTGTCCCCGCGTCCGGGCTCCGCGCACCGTGTGTCCGTTTGTCCGGGGGGGTACCACAGGCCATGGCGCCCGGGGGCTCCTCCTTCGCTGCTTCTGCACCTGGGCCTCTGGGAATTCGGATTCTGACCTTTGCCCTGGCAAGCCTGCTAAGCCCTTACTAATCTCTGTACTTGGGGTCGATTTTCAGATTCTAGTAGACGTGGTATCATCTGCTGATAAACACACTAAGGGTTTTCCATCGTCCTCGTGTGGCCCCTGGGCAGCACGAGCGGGGGGCGGGGGGAGCCCCGAGGGTGGGCCTCTTGGCTCCTGCGCTCGGAGGGGACACAGATACCCGGGACCCCAGGCTGCAGTGCTGTCCCAGGTTCTGGTAGGTGTTCTCTACCGGGTTTAGGCAACTCTAGGATGGTGCATTTTGGAACATAGTTTCACAACATGTAAGAAGATAATATGGGGGGCGCCTGGGTGGCTCAGCGGTAGAGCGTCTGCCTTCAGCTCGGGCCGGGATCCCGGGATCGAGTCCCACATTGGGCTCCCCGCAGGGAGCCTGCTTCTCCCTCTGTCTCTCTGTGTGTATCTCATGAATAAATAAAATCTTTAAAAACATAAAAGATGATAATATGCCCCTCCCCCAATCTGTTGATGTGACACATCAGTTTGGAGCCTGACTTGCCTTCCTGACAGAACCTCTGGCCCCACTCCACCATCCCTTCCTCCGCGTTGGAGGCAGTTTCCAGCTCCGGGCTTGAGCCCCTGCGGCTGTGAGCACACACTCACGGCTGTCCCAGCTCATAAAGCAAGGGGAGGTGTCTCCGCTTTTCAGTCTCTGAGCCCGAAGGAGACTGGAATAGGTGCCTGACTCACTTGTGCGCCATCTGGACTCGCATCCTGGGGTGGGGGGGGGCTATAAGCTCCGGACACTCATGTGCAGCGCTTACGGGTCCTTGGGCCTCTGGCTCTCGGGCGGCCTCCACAGCTCATCTGGGCTCCCGTTCCCTGGCGCGGAGTTTTCCCTTTTCTGATCTCTGACGCCCCTGCTGTCACTTCTCAGCATTTGCGGTGGTGCGTTTGCTCCTGTGGCTTCGTGGCCCCATGCTGGACTGCCGGCCAGGGCGGGGCCCCCGTTTCCTTCCCACGACAGCCTCCGACACACCGGTTTTGCTACTCCGTCACTCTGCATTTATTCCGCTGTGTTTTTTATGACTTCTCAAGCCGGAGGCTCAGCTTCTGGTCTCTAGCTGCTCTGCTGACGAGGCCTGAGTGCTTGGGGCTACGTGTCCCCACGTGGCTTTAACGGCTCCTGGGGAAGCTCTGGCCAATCCTGTTTCAGGGTCAGCAAGGTCTCAGTATTTTAGAGCCTTCGCTATGTCTTTTCGTTTGAGTCTCATTATTGGGAGGGTTTTCCTTTTCCTAGGATAGGAGCTTCATTTGAACTGAGAACCCTCAAAACAGATTCACGGGAAAGATCTGGCTTCGGTGTGTGGTGGGGATGCGGTGGTGGGGAGCGCAGGAGACGGCCCCTGCCTCGCCAGAGCCGTGCCAAGGCAAACAAGACCACCAACTGATCTGAGTTTGATTTTGTGATTTTTCTCATGACTGTAAGACTTCCAAGTCTCATTTTATTTATTTTTTTTAAGATTGTCTTTTTTAAGATTATTCTTTTTTTAAGAATATTTATTTTATTTTTATTTCTTTTATTTATTTTTTAAAATAAATTAATCTTTTATTGGTGTTCAATTTACCAACATACAGAATAACACCCAGTGCTCATCCCGTCAAGTGTCCCCCTCAGTGCCCGTCACCCATTCACCCCCACCCCCCACCCTCCTCCCCTTCCACCACCCCTAGTTCGTTTCCCAGAGTTAGGAGTCTTCATGTTCAGTCTCCCTTTCTGATATTTCCTACCCATCTCTTCTCCCTTCCCTTACATTCCCTTTCACTATTATTTATATTCCCCAAATGAATGAGACCGTATAATGTTTGTCCTTCTCCGATTGACTTACTTCAGTCAGCATAATACCCTCCAGTTCCAACCATGTCGAAGCAAATGGTGGGTATTTGTCGTTTCTAATGGCTGAGGAATATTCCATTGTATACACAGACCACAGCTTCTTTATCCATCATCTTTCGATGGACACCGAGGCTCCTTCCACAGTTTGGCTATTGTGGACATTGCTGCTAGAAACATCGGGGTGCAGGTGTCCCGGCGTTTCATTGCATCTGCATCTTTGGGGTAAATCCCCAACAGTGCAATTGCTGGGTCGTAGGGCAGGTCTATTTTTAACTCTTTGAGGAACCTCCACACAGTTCTCCAGAGTGGCTGCACCAGTTCACATTCCCACCAACAGTGCAAGAGGGTTCCCTTTCTCCGCATCCTCTCCAACATTTGTGGTTTCCTGCCTTGTTAATGTTCCCCATTCTCACTGGTGTGAGGTGGGATCTCATTGTGGTTTTGATTTGTATTTCCCTGATGGCCAGTGATGCGGAGCATTTTCTCATGTGCATGTTGGCCATGTCCATGTCTTCCTCTGTGAGATTTCTCTTCATGTCTTTTGCCCATTTCATGATTGGATTGTTTCTTTCTTTGGTGTTGAGTTTAATAAGTTCTTCATAGATCTTGGAAACTAGCCCTTTATCTGATACGTCATTTGCAAATATCTTCTCCCATCCTGTAGGTTGTTTTAGTTTTGTTGACTGTATCCTTTGCTGTGCAAAAGCTTCTTATCTTGATGAAGTCCCAATAGTTCATTTTTGCTTTTGTTTCTTTTGCCTTCGTGGATGTATCTTGCAAGAAGTTACTGTGGCCGAGTTCAAAAAGGGTGTTGCCTGTGTTCTCCTCTAGGATTTTGATGGAATCTTGTCTCACATTTAGATCTTTCATCCATTTTGAGTTTATCTTTGTGTATGGTGCAAGAGAGTGGTCTAGTTTCATTCTTCTGCATGTGGATGTCCAATTTTCCCAGCACCATCTATTGAAGAGACTGTCTTTCTTCCAGTGGACAGTCTTTCCTCCTTTATCGAATATTAGTTGACCATAAAGTTCAGGGTCCACTTCTGGGTTCTCAATTCTGTTCCATTGATCTGTGTGTCTGTTTCCACACTGTCTTGATGACCACAGCTTTGTAGTACAACCTGAAATCTGGCATTGTGAGGCCCCCAGCTATGGTTTTCTTTTTCAAAATTCCCCTGGCTATTCGGGGTCTTTTCTGATTCCACACAAATCTGAAAATAATTTGTTCCAACTCTCTGAAGAAAGTCCATGGTATTTTGATAGGGATTGCATTAAACGTGTAAATTGCCCTGGGTAACATTGACATTTTCACAATATTAATTCTGCCAATCCATGAGCATGGAATATTTTTCCATCTCTTTGTGTCTTCCTCAATTTCTTTCAGAAGTGTTCTATAGTTTTTAGGGTATAGATCCTTGACCTCTTTGGTTAGGTTTATTCCTAGGTATCTTATGCTTTTGGGTGCAATTGTAAATGGGATTGACTCCTTAATTTCTCTTTCTTCAGTCTCATTGTTAGTGTATAGAAATGCCACTGATTTCTCATCTTAAAAGAAGTATTTTCCCATTGCTCTTTTCCTGCTGATGCAGGTGAAGTCAGCTGTGGTCTTCCTGGAGGAGGCGCCAAGCGCTGTCGGCGGGCATGGCCACCTCCCACGCCTCGCTACGAACATGAACACCCAGCAGGAAGCCCCACGCCCAGTGTGGGACTTGAACTCACAACCCGGAGATCAAGAGTCACAGGTTCCACCCACAGAGCCCGCCGGGCGCCCCCAGAGCCACCATCCTTAAAACAGTTGGGGTGAAGCAGCAGTGCCCTGAGGACTTCACGTGAGTCACCGAGTCAGGTTAAGCACCGTCAGCATCCCACATCACACCTGTGGAAACTGAGGCAGCACGAGGTTAAGAGAGGCCCCAGGTCCCACGTGGGCAAGGTCACTAACCCCTGTGCTCTTCACCACCCACCTCCTCTCCAGAGAGCAAAGCCATATTGGGTGGGAGTCTATTTCTTTGTCTCCTAACCAACTGGCACGGACGAAAACGCACCTGCCTGCCGCTGGAGAGGAGGGCAAGCCCGCCGTCTGAGCACTGCCGGCGCGCCGACCGCCACAGCCCGGAGGAGGGTGCCAGCCAGGCTCATCTCCACCGTCGTTCCGTGTCTGGAGACCCATCCTGCTGCCCTGAATACAGAAAAGGTATTTATCTCTGCACTATTTGTAACGCCCTGAACCAGAGAGAGCCCATGTGCCCCCCGTAGGAGACCTTTCTCTTGGGTTCACCGTGAGGCCGTGGTGCCCAGGAAGCTGGCGGCAGGGAACGTGCTGTAACACGTGACCCATGTCACACAGCACATGCGTCCTGGGACGGGCTAAGGCAAAGCGGACGCCCCTGGGCCCGGACGCCCACCCAGGGTGAGCGTCCCCACCCTGTCCTCCAGCACCCCGGGATGAGCACCCAGCCCCCGCAGCCCCCCCCATCTCCTTCCGCGGGCCTCCAGCACAGCCCCGGGGAGGGGACCTCTGACCCTCACGCGCCCTTCACCTAGAGCGGCCCCCTCTGGCCACCGCCCGTCTCTGTGAATGAAGCTTTTCTGGCACACAGCCACACTCGCTCACTTCTGTGTCATCGGGGACTGTGGCCCCAGGTCACAGCGGAGAGGAATGGTGACAGGCGTTAGGGCCGCGGAGCCGACAAGTTGCCACCTGGGCCTTTACAGAAAACGTCTGCCAACCGTGCTCTGGACGCAGGAGCCGCTGACACCCAAGCAGTGTGCTTCCTCGCTCCCGGGGCTCGAACACGTCTCCCCACTGTCTCTGCCGAACGTCTGAGAGTAAATTGCAGACCTCGTGCCCCTGTGTCCCTGGAAAGCTTAGTGTGCGTCTCTGACAACCAGGATGAGGCCCAGGATGACCACAGGCCACAAGTCAAGCATGGGGCGCGGAGATGGATGTAGCCCTGCCACCCAGTGGACAGCGTGGACATAAGGTTTGCCAAAGGTCCCAGGGACGTCCCTGACAGCTACACTCCCGTCCGGGGTCACACACTGTAGCCCCCACCCCCCGGGATCTCCTGCCCCACCTGGGGCGATCTGAGTCGGGTGTGGGAGGGCCTGCTGTGCCCGGGGGCTGGGGGACAGGGGTGCCCAGCTCAGGTGTCATACAGCACAGCTTTTAGAAAGAACAGGAGTGGGCAGCCTGGGTGGCTCAGCGGTTGAGGGTCTGCCTTCAGCTCAGGGCGTGATCCCGGGTCCCGGGATCGAGTTCAGCATCGGGCTCCCTGCAAGGAGCCCAGCATGGCCTCCCTCTGCCTGTGGCTCCTCTCTGTGTCTCTCATGAGAAAATAAGTAAAATCTTTAAAAAAAAAAAAAAAAAAGAAAGAACAGGAGCAAACACCTACCAACCTGGAGAAGCATTTCCGCTGGGAGCATCTGCCCTTTGGCGTCTGTGACCTGATGGAGAAACGTCTCTCTCAATTCAGGACCTTCCTGCTGGACGTATTCCCCAAAGACCAAGGCCATTCGGGGGCTCCAAACAGCTGAAAGTGCATTATTTTCCTAGTAAAAGCCCTGTTGCCTCCTAAGTGACTGTCACCTCACCTTCCTCGCCCTGTTGGAAACTCTGGGACCCCCGGCAGCTCTCTGCAGAGCGAGGAGCCCCATGTGGACCACTCCCGGAGGGCAGCCTAGGGTGGGCACGGGGTGGGGACTCGCCCGGGGGAGGAGATGGGGCCTGGGGACCAGGTGTGAAGACGTGAAACTGACCTGGATCCTGAACCCTGGGGGGCAGGGCGCACTGGCTCCCGTCTGGACACCCCCGTGGCAGACACAGGCTGGCCCGAGCTGCCCTCACATCCTTGGGGCCCCCACATGTCCAGGGCAGGAATCGCCCGCGATGGCAGCCCGTAGATCCTGGGCGATCCACACCTGGGGCGTCAGGCCGCTCACCGTGGCAGGGGCTGGGCTGGGCAGAGGCAGGAGGGGCCAGTTCCCAGGGACACGGGGTGAGGGCAGGGGTTCCAGGGCTGGTGCTGCACGGCTGGAGGGGGGAAGCCAGGGCACAAACCACAGGACTGTCACCACGGCCAGCCTCGCAGGGACAGCAGGTGGGTGGTGCGGCACCGGGGCACGGACTGCGGAGCACCGCTGTCTAGCTCAGTGCCGCAGGCTCCTGCCTGGTGCACAGGGATGGGCTCGGGGCCCGGCAGGTCCACAGTCTGCAGACTGGAGTCCCCCAAGGAGCAGGTGAGAGGGCGGAAAGCAGAGCGGACGCCACGGGCAGAGGCCGCAGGTGCTGGGCCGCTCCCCGGAAGCCGCGGCCTCCGGGCCTAGACAGCTGGGGATACCCCATCTCTGGTGCTGCGGCCTCCGGTGCCTCCCGTGTTAACACAGGTCTTGATCCAGGGCCGCTCTGCACCAGAGAGGTCTGTACCACGCTCGGGCACTTGCTTACTGTGCGGGCTGACTTTCCTGATGACGGCGGGGCGGTGCGCAGGTGCACAAGGCTCGGGGCACCCGGCACCCATCGGGCGCTCAGGAGGGACGGCGAGTGCGCGGCCCCCACGGGCCCCATCGGCACAGGCTGCGGCTCAGCAGCTTCCCACACTCAGTGCTTCTTCCGCGGGTGACGCTTCCGATGGCGGATGAGGCAGGAGCTGTAGGCAAAGGTCTTCCCGCATTCCTGGCACTCGTACGGCTTCTCCCCGGTGTGCGTCTTCCGATGTTTCAGGAGGTTGGAGCCGCAGTTGAAGGCCTTCCCGCATTCGCTGCATTTGAAGGGCTTCTCTCCAGTGTGGATTCTGTGGTGCTTGGTGACGTCGGAGCTGTGCCGGAACGTCTTCCCGCACGCGTCGCACGGGAAGGGCTTCTCTCCCGTGTGTACCCGCTGGTGGCGGAGGTGGTCTGTCTTGTGCTTAAAGACGCGGCCACACTCCCCGCACTCGTAGGGCTTCTTTCTCTGGAAAGGAGTGAACACAGGGACCCCCTCAAAGTCATCTTTAAACGAAGCATCGAAGGCGTCAAATAAGTGTTCTTCATCCTCGGGGCTCAGGGTGGCTTCCTTGCTGTGCTTCCTCGCCACAGACGACCTCCTGGGCTTTTTCCCCCCAGACACGTTCTCTTCTTTGGGAGCGTCCTTCAGCACCTCTACTTCTTCCTTTGGGGTCTGTGCCTTCTTTTTGCCCGTGGGCTTCTCCATCTTTCTCTGTTCCCAGCCGAGAGGAAGGACCACCGGAAGCCAGGAAGGGCTAGGGAGAAAGGCCAGGGCCCGGACTCCCCACTTCTTCGGAAGCTCTCCCTTTAGACGCAGCTCTTCGTTTTCCCGAGCTTGTAACGAGAGCTCCGGAGCAGAAAGCTTGCACCAGAGAGGGGACGCCACCAATCCTTGTGCTGCCGGAGAAGCCAGACCATGAAGGTTAGATCACAGGCGTGTGTGGGGAGGACACAGCTGTGGGCTCCTGCGGTACGGAGGAGCTCAGGGACGGACGACGGGGTGCCACCGGGGACCTTGGCCCCTTCCCTGTCCGTGTGTTCCCTTGGACATGAGCCTTTCACACTGGACGTGACCAAACAGAACACTCGCCCTAACCCTCTCCTGGGGGACGGGGTCTCCATGCCTGTGTCCAGGGGACCAACAACTCTGTGTGGTCCCCACATTGGAGGTTTCCCCCCATTTCCCCCCTCCTCCTCCACTTTGTGTATTTGGGACCAGACGATGTGCTTCTGGAGCTACAGGCTGCAGGACACACCTGCGTCCCCCCTTTGGGAGCTGCCCTCCTGTCACTTAGAGCCTGGAGTCTGAGATGGACCAAACTTGGGGCTGGCTCCCTAGGGGCGCCCCTGCCCTCCTCCCATGGCCCATCTCCGAACGGCGGCCGCAAACCCCCACCACGTACCTGCCCCGGTCCCCAGGGGCCTCCCTCCTACTGAAGAGCCCTATACCCTAACCTGGCCTGCCCTCTGGCACCGCCTCCACCTCCCCCCACCCCGCCCCGGGGCGCCCAATTCCGCTACAAATTCAAGTGGGATCCAGCAGCCCCCGGGGTTCGCAGGAGCATCACCCGCACGGCCCCTATTTCCTTGGTTGGGATCCCTCTTCCGTTTTGTTTCTGCATCATCCCTGAGCTCCTGAGCTGCGTCTTCTCTGTGCTAACGGAACCCCAGCATGGCCTCCGCACACTTCACTCTCCACGTGCTCGTGGAAGGCGTCTCCAGGAGACTGAGAAAAAGCCTTTTTTTTTTTTTTTTTTTTTAAAGCTCCAAAGGCCGGTCCTGTTCTGATCCTCCCAACATTCCTTGCAAACAGGGTTCTCAGCAAGGGCACCGTGGCCTGTGTGATGCCCTAGGTCATAACACTCCCGGTGATGTAGATTCACCTTTTTAATCTGCGTCTATCCAACTGCTGCGCGTGAAAACACCATTGCTTTTTTTCTTTTTTTTTTTTTAAAGTAAGCTCTACGGCCCACATAGGGCTCGACCTCCAGACCCTGAGGTCACAGGCTCCACGGACAGAGCCGGCCCGGTGCCCCCTAGTGATGTCTTAAGGAATAGACGCTTTGAATCGTCAAAGCCCCCGGGGAGGGGCCTGGGCTGCCCTCGTCTCCCGCAGGCGGAGGCAGGGAGCCCAGGACGTCGGGACACGGGGGTGGGAGGCTGGCCTCGGGCCACGTCGCCCGCGGGCCCTGCTGCAGGCCGGCTCCGGGAGGCTGCGGTGCCCACCGGGGGGAGCCGGGGCTGAGGGCAGCGGAGGCCCAGGGGCTGGGGGGCGCGCACAAGTAGGGGCCCTCCGCGGCACCCGATCGACCCCCCGGAGGCCGGTGTCCGGTGCAGGGAGACGGCCAAGCGCAGAGCCGCCGCGGGGACGCCTCGCCGTACCCACCGCTGCCGGCCGGCTCCTCCGCGCTCCCGGCTCCTGCAGGCGGGGCCCCGAGGGGCGGCGGGCGGCGGGCCGGGGCCTCGGCCGTGTCAGCCCCGCACCCCTAGCGAGGGGCCGGCGCCCGCACGGCTGCTGCTCGGGCATCGTCCTAGATGCTCGTCCGGTCGGCCCCGTTCAAGCTGCCCGGTGCCCGGCGCCAGGAGGACGCCCAGCAATGGGACCGTCGACGCCGCAGCCGCCCCGCGGGGCCCGGGACGAACCGGCGGCCCCCCCGGCTGGATGCCAGGGGTCCGGGAACCGGCGACCCCCGCGCCGGGCCCCGCCGCGGCCCCGCCGCAGCCCCGCCGCAGCCCGGACCCCCGCGCCAGCCGCCGGGCCGGCGCCCCCGGAAGGACCCGCCCCTTCCGGCGCCGCTCTAGGAGGGGCCCGCCCGGCCTCTCGGTGGTACGCCGCGGACGGCTCCGCCCCCCCAGCTCGCCGCCTCCTTTCAGTTTCTGCCAGGACCGCCCCGAGGCCACGCCCCTCCGCCACGCCCCCGAGGCCACGCCCCCTCCGCCACGCCCCCGATGCCCCGCCCCTCGCTCCCCCCACCCCCCACCCCTCCCCACGCCCGCCTGCTCGCTCAGCTACTCCGAGCCCAGCGACCACCCCACGTGTACTCGTTTCCTGGTTCCCTCCAACTGCGCCGCTCACAACGGTTGATCCCCCGTTCTTGGGGGCGGGCGTCCAGGCTCGGCTGCCCTCCCGTGGCCGGCCAGGGCTGCGGGCTCAGCGGGAGGCTCGAGTGTCGCCTCCCCTGGTGGTTGGCAGGACCCATCTCCGGGGGCCGCGCCGAGGGCCTGCTTCTCATTGGCTGTTGGCTGGAGGCTGAGGTGGGCCCTGGCACCCCCCCACCGGGCCCTGCCATGCGGCGCCCTCCGCCGGCACTTCCCAGCGTGGCTGTTCACGTCTGGGGCCGGGGAGTCTCGTGGAACATAGTGCGAGTGACTGCTCGTGACCTTCCTTATACAACAACATAACCACAGGAGTGACCTCCGGTCACCATCATACAACACGACCCAACTGCAGGAGTGACATCTTGTCTGTCCCACCCCCATACTCTGTGGCTCAGAAGCAAGTCGCAGGTGCCGCCCGCACTTGGGGAGGGCAGCAGGCTCTAGACACCACAGCCTCCCCAACCTCCACACTCCCCCACCCCGCCCTGCAATTTTTTCAGAGCACAATCCAGTGTGTGACATACCCTGTCCTCTCCTGGTTAGGGGTTTCCCAGGCCCAGGCCCACCCAGAGCGTGGGGCAGGTGGCGCTGCAGACCTGCGCAGTGAGGGCGGCCACGCGAATGATTGGTCCCCGCGGGATGAGGGTCGTGTTCACACCGAACTCTAGTCTGTGAAGCCTGCGGCTGCAAAAACACGATGTCCACGCCCTGTCCCAGAAGGCGCCCTCTGGTTGACACCAGCCACGGGTCACCTGAGCTATCAGGGAGCCCGCCCTCCTGCTGCTGGAGGCTCTGCACAAGCTGGGTGGGGGGCAAGTTCTTGAAATACGGCGGAATGAGGTTCCCACGTCCACGGCCGCTTCCTTTTATGAACACTGTCTCTGTGGCGAGTGATGCTGTTTGGCAGCATCTCACTCTGGACCGCGGTAAAACGGTCACTTAGAATCATCTTAGAGTCCTTTAAAAAACCTTTTTTGCAGGTGCCCTGTAAGAGCGGGTGAAGCCTGCCCCGGGGCCGTGGAAGCCCCCAGTGGCCGCCACAGTCGGGAGGCACGCCCCGTGGAGCAGGTGCGCTGGTCAGGCCATCTCTGAAACCCCGCAGAGCTCCAGCTGCTACCGATGCCACCTCCAGAGGTCCCAAGTGGCGCTGGTATAACTTGAGACCGCCCCAGATGGTTCTACTGAGAAGCCAGCGTCCAGAACCAGCGTCCAGAACCGCCGTCCCGACACAGGCCAGGATGCAAGCAGGGGCTCGGTGACGCGTCGGCCACCGAGCAGGGGGAGACCCAGGAGTGGCGCCCTCGGGTTTCGTATTCTTCCAAGAAACATTGGTCCCTCACCTGGGGGCATGTTCCTCCACTATGGGTCACACCCATTTACCCAGAAAAGCTAACCCGTTTACCCCTCGAGCCTACACTTTGGGACAAGCCGAGTGGGAAAGACGCTCCTTCTCCAATTACGCGATCCTCCCCGTGTTCATCTGCTGACAGGCTTAACATTCATTCATTCATTCACTCACTCATTTATTCATTCATTCATCACTAGGATCCACACCCAGCACGGAGTCCAACCCGGGGCCTGAACTCACCACCCTGAGATCAGGACCGGAGATGAGATCAGGAGCCCGATGCTCACCCGTCTGCGCCACGCGGGCGCCCCACTGACAGGCTCACAGGGAGGGGCGTTATGAGGGTGTTGGCAGGGTGGCAGCAGGCCAGGGGACGGCCCCAGGGGGCGTTGCCCACTTCCCTCCAGTGGGGACTCCCAGTTCCCGGTCAGGCCCGCCCTGGGCCCGGAGGCCTGGTGGCGCCTGTGCGGCTTCCCTTTCTCCGTGACTGTGGGGCTGTGTGACCGTGTGGCCGGCAGCCGTCTGGCACGGAAGGCTTTCCTGCAGCCGTCGTCTCCACGGCTGGCTCGTCAGAGAATGCTCCCAGGTCAGGGTTTCTGGGACTGGGCCCCCCAGGGGCGTCCCCTGTGGCGGGGTGGAGAGCTGAGTCCTGGCACAGGCCGGCCGCGTTCACTGCTCATCTTGGGCTCTTTCTGGGAGGATGTGGGGTGACGGGAGCCATGCAGAGACTTCCCCCCAACCCTCGCCCCGTGTTCTCTGAGACCCTGCAGCCACCCACCAGCACCCCACCAGCCCCCCACAGAGCCCTGTGCAACCTCCCTGGTGTGCCCTCAGGCAGGACACGCGTCTGAGCTGGGAGCCTCCCCGGAGGCCCAAAGGCCTGAGTGTCAGGCGACACCGAGCCACATGGGAGGTGGGAGGCTCCAGGTGGGCCCGGGGTCCATCAGCTCCTGCAAACCCGGTGGTCACCAGAGGGCTAGTGTTCAGTAAGCTCCATCCTCAGGGGGATCCCTGGGTGGCACAGCGGTTTGGCGCCTGCCTTTGGCCCAGGGCGCGATCCTGGAGATCCGGGATCGAATCCCACGTCGGGCTCCTGGTGCATGGAGCCTGCTTCTCCCTCTGCCTGTGTCTCTGCCTCTCTCTCTCACTGTGTTCCTATCATAAATAAATAAAAATTTAAAAGAAAAAAAAAAAACTCCATCCTCAGGGACGTCCTGCTTTGGGATCAACACCTCATCCTTGGTTCTCATAGGGGGAACAAGGACAGGAAATGCACCGCGGCCACCTGCTTCCTGTTTTGGGAGAAAGGAAGTCCTGAGACCACCCCAGGTGGCGGTGAGGGGGGTGCATGGACAATGGCAGCTGACCCAAGGGAGCCAGGGGTGGGCCGGAGAGAGGAGGAGTCCCAGCGACCCCTGGGGAGGATGGAGGCTGCAGGGGCTGAGTGCCCAGGGAGTGTCTGCGCCCCTTGTTCCAGCTGACAGGTCCTGGGCTTGCTCCGGGGGACAGGACTGGATGGGGGCACACAGGGCCCTGAAGTGGCCCCAGGGGTGGTGAGACAGCTTGGGTAGGGGCCCCTCAGCCCAGTGTGCTTGTTTGTCCCCTCCAGGTCAGGGGCCATTGTAGGGGAGCAGAAGGGAGGGGGGTGACCAGATGGACTCAATGCTGGGAGGGGCAAGAGTGTGAGAGCCTGGACCCCCTGCCCCCTCCCAGGAACAGCTCCAGGGGTCAGAGCAGGGACCACCACATCACCCCTGGCACTAGAGCACCAGAGCCTGGCTGCTGGTACCTCTGGCAGCCTCCACGGGGATCCTAGAAGATGGGTCCTGCTTTCCTCCGGTTTTGTGGGAAAGGGCACTGAGCCCAGAGAGGCTGCGTGGCTTGCCGAGATCACCCAGCTGGGAAGCGGCCCGTTCCGACTTGAGGCCTGGCCAGCATGTGAGCCCCGGGGCTGCACGGGCTCTTATTGTCTTAGCAGCTCCCAGGAAGATTCTCGACAGCATCCAAGCCGCAGGGCAGAGCCTTGACCCATGCCATCTGCTCCAGAAGTTTCCAGCATTAGGCCCTTAAGGAGCACCCTCGGGGGTTCAAGGACCTGCACGTGTCCTGGGGTGAGGGGCAGGCTCTGGAAGCTCACCAGGTGGGCCAAGGGCCTGCGGCCTCTCCCTGTCCTGTGCTACCAGCCTGTGGTACACAGGTGTCCTTCCTCATCCAAGGGCAGGGGGGCTCTTAGAAGGGGTGCCTTGTGCCCCCAGCTCTCAGTCTAGACAAGAGGACCTGATGCAGGTGCCTGCGGTCACCCACTGCAGCACCAGCACCGGACGCACTTTGCCCAGGAGGCCTGTCCAGACCAGGGGCTCTGGCGTCTGGAGGACAGACTTCTTTGGGCATAGCCGCAGGGTCAGGGGTGAGCCGACGGAGGCTGAACATCGTTGCTGCTTTGAGGAGGGAAAGTGCGGGGCTCCAGCACCCACGGCTGCCACGACCTTCCTAGGGGGGTGGGGCACGGCAGGGGTGCTGTGATGCTGATTCCAGGGCAGAGGCGGGGCCTCCATATGATGATTCCTGCTTAAAAGTAAAATTTCCAGGGACACCTGAGTGGCTCAACGGTTGAGCCCTTCCCTTGGGCTCAGGGCGTGATCCTGGGGTCCCCGGATTGAATCCCACATCGGGCTCCCTGCATGGAGTCTGCTTCTCCCTCTGCCTAAGTCTCTGCCTCTCTCTCTATGTCTCATGAATAAATAAAATCTTTAAAATAAAAATAAATAAAAAATAAAATACATTTTCCAGTTATTTTACCAGTAAAAATGTGTGGTTTTTTTTCTTTTTTTTTTTTTCCAGGAATGGCAGAGAACTGCAAGCCAAAGCCAGCAAAACCACAGGCAGGTGTGCCCCGCAAAGATTGAAGTGGAGCACCGAGGGGCTGCTGTCAACTGAAAGCCCATTGGACTAAACTGGGAGCTGGATGTGTGACGGCTTCTCATTGGCCGGGCTGTTGCCAGGGGAGGAGGAAACCTTCCTTCCTCCCGCCCCGCGGTGAGGGAGCAGTAGCGTGGGGAGGGCCGCTCCGTTCCCATCGGATTTGTGGTTGGGATTTGTGGTTGGTGAGGGTGGGAGGGCATGAGAGCTCCTCCTGCCCAAACTCCCGACTTCCCGTTTAGTGAGGTTTCCTTTTATGAATTTTTTCAGTAGGCCTGGGGTGCGGTGGGAAAGACCCCGGTGGGAAAGACCCCGGTAGGAAAGTCCTTCTGGCCGGCAGGGGCCCCGTGGGGCGAGCACTGGTCTGCAAGCACACGGCAGCACAGCCCCTGCGGCTGGAGCCACCCAGTCACCGTAGAGACCACCGACTGCAGGGGGCACACCCTGGGGGATCCCGGTGGTGGGGGTGGGGTTGCTGGGGGTCTGAAGTGGGGGCTATAGGTAGGACCAGCGGCCGTGACAGGTCACTGGGCACCCTGATAGACAGGTGTACAGTACTGAGGAGGCCAGCAGGAGTCCTCGGGCAGGGCCTGGTGCTTGTGAGCTGAATTCCTGTGCCCCGGGCCCCCCATCTGTGTGCAGGTCCCCACCTGGGCCAGGCCATCACCACTAGGCCCCATCTCCCCCATCCTGGCAATCACCACCCTAAGCTCAGCTCGGGCCTGACGCCACTCTGTGCACCCTCATGGAGCTCTGTCTCAGGCCCTCCTTAGGGGCTGGATTGTGTCCCCCAAATCCATCCGCTGAGTCCTGGTCTCAGGACTTCAGAGGGTAACTGTGCTGCAGGAGGTGATCAAGGTAGAGGAAGTTACTGAGAGCCCTGACCCACGCCCACTGGTGTCCTTACAAGAAGAGACCAGGATGCAGACAAGCACCGTGGGATGACCCTGTGAGGCCACGGGGACAAGACGGCGTCTACACACTGAGGAGAGAGCCCTCAGGAGGGACCGGTACCGCTGGCACCTTGATCCTAGCCTTCTTCCTCCAGGACTGTGGGATGGGACGTTTCTGTCATTTCAGCCCCCAGGGTCTGGTGCTCCCGGCAGCCAGAGCTGACTAGTGTACCCCTCAACCCTGGAGTTTCCTTCTTCGGCCTCCGGCAGGGCAGGGTGCCCCCTGACACTCCGGTGACACAGGGCCCCACATGCAGCAGTGCCGTCTGCATACCGGGGAGAGGCGTGGTCTGAATCAGTGCCCCTCGGGGGGTCGTGGTCCCTGGGGCTGCCCCCCGCCAGTGCCAGCCTGAGCCTGAGGTCTGGTTGATGGAGGGCAGCTGCAGCCCAGGGTAAGGTCTCGGGCCAGGAGCGGGGTCCCTGGAGGAGCCGACTCCGTGGATTCTGAGGGAGGATCCGGGCCCCGGGGTGAATCCCTGGACCTGGAAGCCGGGCCCCGGAATACCCAGGGCCTGAGGCAAAGAGCTCCGCGGCCCGGGCTCCCAGGGTCCAGGCTGGGCTGGAGTTTGCCTCCACGGCGGCCACGAAGACCACGCGCTTGCTGAGGAGATGGAGTCCACCCAGAGCGTTCCCCTGCCGAGTCCTGGGGGTACCCCAGTGCTTGGGCTGCTGGGCTCCATTCTCCCAGGACAGGGGTCCTTCCGGGTGCAATTAGACGGGTCTCCAGCTCCAAAGAGCTGATGGCACTGGGGACTGTCCCAGCCCGCAGACTAGGGGAGCCAAGGCGTCCTCTTGGGGGAACACAGAGCCTGAGGTCCAGGAGGCCCTTGCTGGGGCCCAGACCTCAGGGGCGGGCACGGGTGGGGCAGGGGGGGGGAGGGTGGCACGGGCGAGGCGGGACCGTGGGGAGCGTGGGCACAGGTGGGGTGGTGCCACCTGTGTTTCTCCTCTTCCTTCATCTTGCTTCTCCGCGGGAATGTGGAGATGGGCCCGGGCTCCTGGGGCTACAGCCTAGGACCCCTCGCCTCCACGTCCCCTGAGCCAGTCCCTGCGGCCACCGACCACCCGCACGTGCCCTGCGCGCCCCACAGGCCCGCCTCTCTCGGAGGCCTATGCACGCTGAGGTCAGTGAGTTAGAGACAACCCGCAGGTGTGGACCAGCCCCATTCCCCAGACTCGCGCTCCAAGGGAGCTGGGGTAACCTTGGCAGCCCCAGTGCCCGAGGAGGAGTGCCTTCTGGGGGGGCCTGTCACCCTCTGGCTCTGCCGCTGTCTCCCCTGCACCCATGGGACCTGCCTGCACCAGGCACCCTCCCCACCCCCACCCACACCCTGGGGCCCTGCATCCTCAGTGGCATCTTCCTTGGGGGTGTTAGATACCCACGGGTCCCCAGCTGGTCAGAGCTCCGGGGAGGGAGGTGTGGTTAGGGTTGGTCCCACGAGTTGGCCTCAGGCACCGCACCCAGCTCAGCGACAGCCAGCGGTGGGGTGTGGGCGCTGGCGCACCAGGTGGAGGGAAGGGTGCGTGCGAATTGGGGGACTGCCTCTTGGAGACACCCGAGCCCCGGCAACTCTGCCACCACAGGCTGAGGGTGACACAGGGGGGCCATGCCCCGGGGGCAGGGTGGGGGAGCCTGTCCCTCCCCTGGACGGTTTGTCTCCCCTCCCCCACCGGCCCATCGTATATTCAACCTGGAAAATCCCGGTTCCCTAGAAGCTGAATCTAGCAACGGGCAAGGCAAGGGTAGCTGAGGTGCGTCCGGACGGCAGGAGATCTGCTAGGGGCCACCGCGGCTGAGAGCTACTCCTGACTTCGGGCTGTGGCCCCTGTGACCTGGTGAGCCCTTCTGCTGGGCCCTGGGCCTGGGCTTTACCTGCCGTGGGCCCGAGGCCCAGCACACAGCCGGCGTGGCAGGTGTCCGGCGGGGCGTCTGCTGTTGGGGGACGCGGGGTCCGTAATGACTGGCTGACACCCGCGTCCTAGTCCCCGCAGACTGGGATGTGTGGGCTCTTGGGTGTTGGGAGCCGCGTGCCAGGAAGGGGTTAATGGATTGAGCAAGGGCTCTCTGTGACTCTTCCAACAGCTGCCACCGTCTCACCCTTGTTGTTAAAGGCTTGTGGCTCAAGATGCCTTGGCCGTCTGTTCTAGGGCGCACACTATCGCTATCTATTGTGAAAGGACCCGTCTGGAGAACTAACCCTAAGACATCCTGCTTGATATACAACCCTGCTCTGTAAAAGAGCGAGTAACACAGATAAAGTTGGCATCGTGGCTGAATCCGGCCATATGTCCCTCCTGCTCCCACTCTGTTTCTGTCTCTTTTCTTTTCCTCATTCCCTTACCCTTATCCCTGGACGGTTGTCGCCCCCAGCGCGCGCGACACTTGGGCAACGAGACTCTGCAGCTGTGATGCAGATGTGGTCTCTTGGGAAGAGAGACCTGTCCTGGATTAGGTCACCACAGAGGCCTTCAGGATGGGGGTGGAGGGAGATTTGAGGGAGAAGGGGTGAGAGGTGGGATGGTGGAGGAAGTGCTGGGAGCTGCGGGTCAGGCGGCCAGCAGGGAAGGCCGGAGGCCCTGCTCCCCTAGAGCGAGGTGCGCAGCTCCCCAGAGAGGCGGGCCTGTGGGGCGCGCAGGGCACGTGCGGGTGGTCGGTGGCCGCAGGACTGGCTTGGGGGCGTGGAGGCGAGGGGTCCCAGGCTGTAGCCCCAGGAGCGTGGGTACTGGCCCCGCTGGAGCCTGGAGGCCGCAAAAGCGGGAGCCGCGGGGTCTGGGGCAGCAGAGGACGATGTCCAGCTCCAGCAGGTGGAGAAGCAGGTGGCAGGGCGGTGGCGCCCCAGCAAGCCCCTGGGGAGGGAAGCCCCGAGGGGCTCCCTGGGTGGAGGGAGGCCCGCCACTCGGCGTGTCTGAGACGGAGCCAGTCACAGACACTGGCTCCGGGCTGCGTCGGGCTTGCTGGGGTGCCACCGCCCTGCCACCTAGCAGACAAGGAGACCCAGCTGGGGCAGTGGGGGCATAGGGAGGTGAAGGGGATCGTCTGGGTCACGGCGCAGGCAGGCACGGCTCACCCAGGTGGGGGGGCGGGGGGCGTGGCCTTAACGAACATTTAAACCAGACAGCGTGACCCTCGAGCTGTGCTTTATCTGCTGTGCTTTAGTGGGCACTGTGTGGGTGAGCGTGTGTCGGTGACTGTGCGCCCTGGCGGAGGGAACACGAGAGTGTAGGTACCTGCAGGAGTGCGTGTGTGACTGTGTGCAAGGAGGCAATGGCAGAGACGTGACTGGCTCCGTCCCAGACACGCCGAGTCGCGGGGCCTCCCTCCACCCAGGGAGCCCCTCGGGGCTTCCCTCCCCAGGGGCAGCTGAGCTGGTGGGGATCGAGGGGTCCTGTAAGCCTTGTTCAATACTGCTCTGATGGGGAAACTGAGGCCCAGACCCAGGCCTCCTCCCTCCTATCCCAGGGTCCTGTTGGGCACCGGTCAAGGAAGGCCACGAGCCCAGCAGCCAGTGGTGGCCGCCTGGCTAGAGAGGGCGCTGGGCACCCCCACCCCCTGCCCAGTCCTCATCTCAGGAACCCTGGCAAAGTCATGTGGGTGGAGGTGTTTCAGGGGTGGGAGGAGAATGTGGCCGCCTTCCCCGGCATAGGATGCATATTTTCTGCACCCGGGCTATATGGACCTGCCCTGGGAGCCCCCGAGGCCTGGCCCTGGCGCCCTGCCCCCGGCAGTGGTTGGGGGGAGGAGGAGGAGGAGTGGCCGGGAGGCCAGAGGGGCAGGAAATAGGAAACGCGGAGGGGCTGAGCAGAACCAGGGCTGGCGGGACCGTGCACGATGCTCCGAGTTTATTCACCACAGCTGGGGTGGGGGCCGGGTGGGTGAGGCACTGGACAGGGTGCTGGCCGTCCAGGGTGTGAGCCAGGCCGCGGTGGGGGTATGGGTGGGGGTGGGGGTGGGTCCCCCTTCAGTACCCCACGGCCTGGAGGCCGGGGAGAAGGCTGAGCAGCAGAGCAGTGGCCACTGTTGGGGCGTCGCCCTGGGGGCTACCCGCCCCGCGGCCCAGGGGGTCCTGCCAGGGTGGGAGGTTGCAGAGGGCCGACTGGCAGCAGGTCAGGGTCATCAGGGTCCCCTCCAGCGTCTTGGTGATGGGCTTACAGGCGTCCGTACACCACGCCGAGTAAGTGGTCAGAGGGCCGGACTCTGGGAGGGATGGAGTGGGGCGACGAAGGCGGCGCCGTCAGGCTGGACGGCTGGGCAGGGAGCAGGTCCTCCGGGGTGGGGTGCGCGGCCTTCCGGGTGGGGGTGGGGGTGGGGGTGGGGGACGGGCTCCTCCGCTGCTCACCCGTGTTCCCGTGGGAGATGACGGCTTTGCAGAAGCTGTGGCTGCGGACGCAGTTCTGAATTCGCCCGCAGCTCTCCCCGCTGTGCAGGGACTGGCACGAGTAGCACCGCAGCAGCGCTGGGGGCACGGGGGGGGGGGGGGGTGTCAGGCCCAGGCCCTCCTGCTCCCCTCCTCAGGACTGGCCTGTACCCCCTCCCCTCCCCTCCCAGCCCCTCCCCTCCCTACCCTGCCCGCCAGCCCGGAGCCTCGAGGCTGGGGGGGTCTCCCGTGCTGGGCCTCCCTGCGCCCCTCTCTGCCCCGGGAACTCCTGCTCAGCCTCCCTGCCCAGAAGCCGCCCCTGCTCTGGGCTCCGGGCTCTGGGTGGCAGCCAAGGGTCACAGCTGGTACGAGCCGTTAGGGCTCTTCTCTCCTCTCCTCTGCCCCCCCGCCCGCCAAGCCAGGGTCACAGGCGGAGGCTCGGTCGGTGTTGCCAAAGAGGGGTGGGCGCCTGAGCCCTGGGGGGGCGGGCACCTTGGCCCCTGCCGCCGGTGTTCACACTGGCCGCCTCCTCCTCTTCCTCGTCGTCGTCGTCGTCGTAGCCGTCCAGCCCAAAGTCTGTGTCGTCGTCCTCCTCCTCCTTGTCCTGCGCCCGCCCTGTGCGATGCCACACAGGGACGCCCGTAAACCCGCACGGCTGGCCGGGGGCCCAGTGCTGCGTCCCCGCCCGCCCTGCCCGACGCCCCCTCTGCCGCCTCCTCCCCACTCTGTCCTCTCCGTGGGCTCCCAGCTGGTGGCCCTGCCAATTCTGCCGGTCACTGGCTGTGGGGGCCTGTCCCTTCCAGCACCTGTCCCCCCCCGTAAACCCTGCTTGTTTGACAGAAGAGGACACTGAGGGGGGACAGGCAGGGAACCCTGAAGCCTGCCTTTCAAAGAGGTGGGGTCTGGGGACCTACGTCCACCTCCCTCTGGCCTCAGACTCCAGCCTCGCCCCCTTCTCCCCATGCCGCATCCTGCCCCCAGGCCGGGTGCCCCGAGGTCCCCGCACCGCACCGCACTGTCCCCTCTCGCCGCAGGGGTGGCCCCGCCTGGTACCTGGCCGCCCGCACAGCAGCAGGGCCAGCAGGACAGTCGGGAGCGCCGTCATCCCGCCGGGCGCTGCAGGGTCTGCGCGCTCCGGCTCTCGATCAGGCTCTGGATCTGTGGGAAGTGGGACAGAGGCCATCTCAGGGGCTTCCCGGAGGCCCCCCCAGCTCCAGCCTCAAACAATGGGCCTGACACTGACCCCAGTGCCAGGCAGCAGGCCAGGGACGGCCATTTCCCCCCTGACTTCAGGCCCCTGGGGGACAGGAAGCCATCGCGGGGGGCGTCCTGCCCCCCTGCACTCTCGGCCCGCCCAGCCTCTGCTGGGGGGGCGCGGCCGGCAAACCTGGCCCGGGGCTGGGCAGCACCGGCCAGCCCCCCGACCCCGGACCCGTGGGAACCAGGCCCTGGCTACGTGGTCACCAGACCTTGCCCTCCCGGACCCTCTGGTTGCACATCACTCACCCATCCCCTGAGATTCAGTCAGCCTCACCCACTGTCCAGGGCTGCATGAAATGAAATGAAAACACAGGGGGGTGTCGTACCTGTGCCTCTGCTGTCCCCTGTCCCCTGTCCCCTCATGAGCCCCTAACTCCTGCCTGGAAGGCTAGATCCCCATGGCTCATCCCCTCACCTGCTTACACGTCACCTCCCAGACTCCTTCCAGCCACCACCCATCCCCTGCCCTGTCCCCCCCACCTTGGGGTGCCCCTGCCCTGGGGAGCTCTCTCCATGCTGCTTGCTGGCTGGAGCAGGCGGTGGAGGGGTGAAGCTGCCTGCGAGCGAGTGCGCCCCGGGCCTGCCTTCCCGGCACCTTGGCCCCCACCAGCTCTCTCTCTGCGGGCACAGGCCTGAAGGGGTCCTGAGAGCCGCTTCCCCACACTGGGGGCAATGGGAAAGTGGGGCTGGGTTATCGGGGAGCCACCTCAGCGCCTGGCCCTCCCCTGGCTCCCCTGGGGCCACTGTCCCTGTCAGCAGGCAGGTGGACACTCTGTGCGGCCACCTGTAGCAGGGCTGAGGCCAGCTGGGCCCGGGGCCTGGCTCCTTCCCCCTGAGCCTGGGACTGCCCCCGGTCCCCTGGGCCTCAGGGTCGGCAGAGGATGTCTCGGCCCTGGGAGCGGTGCCCGTGGGCCTGTAGCACAGCGCCTGCCTCCGTCCCTCAGGACACTTCTCTGAAGTCTTGGCCTCCCCGAGGTGTTGTCCCTCCTCGAGTCCTCGGGAGCCAAGCCCTCTCGCTGTCCCCAGAGCCACCTCAGTTTCTTCTGAAGGAAGCTGCCCCCAGCCCATCCTCACACCGGGGCCGAGGTCACTCCCCAACCAGGGTCCCATCTGTTGGGCTCTGTACCCCCCGTCTTCATTCCTCAAGGGGAGGCTGTGCCCCCTGCCCCTGGGCTGTTCCCAGGAAGGCTCGGGGGGTTCCCCTGCCCCCGATGTCCCTGGTGTCCCCAGTGCCCCTGCCCCCCAACAGGCCAGCACTTGTGAGGAGCCTGCAGGGATCATAACAATCCCGCCTACTTCACTGATTAAAATGAACTGCTGTTGCTGCTCAGCAGCCCGAGGGGGCTGAAGGGGCTGTAGGGTTCAGGCCCAGCTACCCCCCCGCCCCCCATTCAGCCCCACCCCCCTGCAGGTGCTCCCCCTGCCCAGTCCAGGGTACGAGCGGGTCCAGTCCTGCCCATGCAGATGCAGCAGGTGGCCAGGGCTGGTGGCCCATGTGTGTGCACAAGGTCTGTCGAGGCTGGGGAAGCTTGGCCCCCTACCCGACACCCTGATGGCAGACACCTGCATCCCTGGGACCCCAGGTCGGGGTGTGTGTGCACCCACCCCTCTCCCCACCCAGGCTTCTTCAGACGTTCTGGTCCAAAAACATGCCTGGTAGGGGCCCCTCCCTGATCCCAGGCTTCTGGGGCAAGGGTGCCTCCTACAGACCCTCAACGCAGGGACTTGGCTCCCCAGACACTCCCAGGGTCAGGGCTCTGGGCTGGTGGCCCCACGGGCAGCTGAGGCCTGTGTTAGAGCCCACATGTTGACTGGCCTGGGCCCTGGGCTCAGAGCCCTCGTCCCTTAGCCAAGCCCACATCCAGAGGCAGCCCTGGGGCCCCAGACCCCTGCCCGCAGAGCCCTGCACAGTGTGGACCTGGCCCTGCCCCTTCCGCCCAGCTTGGCCGGCCTGGCTCTAGGGGCCGGCCTTGTGGATGTTGCTGGTCTGGGGCTCCCCCGCCCCCCAGGCCTGCTGTCCTCCAGCCGAGAGAAGCCCACGGGTCACCGTGCTCTCCCTGGCAGCAGCAGCCTTGGCTCAGACCTCAGTGTCACCGTGGTCAGGGCATGCCGGCCGGCCGTACAGGGTATGCTCTTGGCCTGGCAGAGGAGATGGGGGGTGTGGGCCCTGCTTTCCTCGGGGGGACGGTGCTGCTCTGTCTCGAGCTCTGAGTCCCTATTCTGTACCTCCTCAGCCTCCCCATGTTGAATCAGACCCAGACCCGGAGAAGGGTGAACAATGTTTCTGACGGAAGAGCGAAGGTCTAGCAGCTGTGTGGACAGGAGGGGCACCTGGCTGGCTGCTGCGCACAGGCATGGGGGAATGGGGCTTTGGGGGGCCGTGTGGGCTGCAGCTGCCCGGGGAGGAGCTCCCCACCCTCTCTGCAGCTAATGCTCTCAGTCCCCGGGAGCAGAGGAGTAGGCTTCCTTCTTGGAGCAGAGGCCAGAGCCTGTCACCCCGGCCGGCAGGGGGCCGTGAGGGGTCTCTCCCGGGGGGTCTCTCTCTCTCGTCCAGGCAGGCCGCTCCTGGGGTTTGTAAAGGGGCACAAGCCCCCTTCTTCCCAGGAACCCAGGCCTGAGAAACAAGCAGCCGTGGGGCCGGCCCGGGGACAGGCCACACCAGGAGCCTGTGAGCCGACTCTCCGGGTCTCAGAAGCTCAGCCATTGGTTCCCTCGGGCTTGCAGTCGTTCATTCGGTCAGCCTGTGCCCCCGACCCCCCTGGCACACATCTGCACCCCAGTTGTCTCTAGTCCTTGGCCCCCCGGACCCCCCATATCAACCCCGGGACTCCCAGCTCCCCATTCCCTGCGAGCCCCACGTGGAGGGCCCCAGGGGTCCCTGGTGTCTGGCACCAGCTCTGCAGGGCTGCCCACGGCCCCTGGCGGCTCCTGTCAGTGCTCCCGTTGCCCCGCCTTCCCCACCATCCACCTCCGGAACTTTCTATCGTTCCAGACCAACACTCTGCCCAGGAAACACTAGCTCCCTTCGCAGCCCCAGGCAGCACCGTCTCCCTGCGGTCTCTGAACCTGGTGACTCGCAGCCTCGTGGAAGTGAAACCGGGAATGTGTGTCCTCTTGTCACTGGCATATCTCGCTCGGCGTCATGCCTTCAGGTGCACCCGGGTCGGAGCGTGGGGCAGATTTCCCCTCCTCTTTAACGCTGATAATACTCCATTTGATGGATCCACTGCATTTTGTAGTGGAAGTGCTGGGACCCTGGCTCGCTCTGGCTGTGGTGACTCGTTGTGCGGACCTGACCCAGGACCCCGTCAGGCCCCTGGCTTCGCTTCCTGGGGGGGCAGTCGGGGTGCGGCTGCTGGGGCAGACGGCGAGCTGTGGCTAACTGGTTCTTCTCCTCCCACGTGTAAGCACGCCCGGGGGTCTCCTGAAACCGCACTGAGCACAGGCCTCCGTCAGAGCATCCCGCCCACCGGCCGCCCTGCTGCTCCTGGGGCGCTGGAGGGACCCCGGGCACTGCCTCCCTGAGACCTGCTCCCCACCCCCCACCCCTGCGGAGGGGCTCCTTGGTGGCCCCCAGACGCCTGGGGTGCCAGTGCATTACATTGGGGCTCCCTTGGGAAAATCCACGGTCAGGGGCACATAGAGCATGTTGTTTATGTTGTCTCGGTAGAAATCAATCTCCCTCACGCTGACATGTTAGAAAAACTGAAAAGAGGGATCCCTGGGTGGCTCAGCGGTTTGGCACCTGCCTTTGGCCCAGGGTGTGATCCTGGAGTCATACGATCGGGTCCCGCTTTGGGCTCCCTGCATGGAGCCTGCTTCTCCCTCTGCCTGTGTCTCTGCCTCTCTCTCTGTGTCTCTCATGAATAAATGAATAAAATGTTAAAAAAAGAAAGAAAGAAAGAAAGAAAGAAAGAAAGAAAGAGAGAAAGAAAGAGAAAGAAAGAAAGAAAGAGAGAGAGAAAGAAAGAGAAAGAAAGAAAGAAAGAGAGAGAGAAAGAAAGAGAAAGAAAGAAAGAAAGAGAAAGAAAGAAAGAAAGAGAGAAAGAAAGAGAAAGAAAGAAAGAAAGAGAGAGAGAAAGAAAGAGAAAGAAGAAAGAAAGAAAGAAAGAAAGAAAGAAAGAAAGAAAGAAAGAAAGAAAGAAAGAAAGAAAGAAAGAAAAGAAAGAAAGAAAGAAGAAAAACTGAAAAGAATGTGGCAGGGCTTCTCTGCAGCCACATGAAGGCACGAAGAAGCTCTTTGTGTCCTGAGTCAGGAAAGTATCACCTGCACACAGCAGGCGCTGCGGAGCACGCGCACGTGCTACTGTTTGGATGAAGGGGGAGGAACAGGAGGCCGTGCAGGACTCCCAGCACCCTGCACCCAGGTCTCCCAGCTGCCGTCTTCCATTCGAGTTACCCCCCTGGGCCTGTGCACCGCCTGCAAAGGAAGGAGTGTGTGTGTGCGTGTGCAAGCCCTGGGGGCCTGGAAGACAGACACTGATGGCGGAGCTTCAGGTAGGGGTCTGCACGTGGCGGGGGTCACGGAGCCAGGGAAGCCCCAGGTTGAGCACAAGCCCCCTCCCTGGGCTCCAGGCTGGGGCCAGACCGCAGGTCTCGCGGGTTGCCCAGCTCCTCCCAGCAGCAGAGCAGCTGCACTGCCCCCAGGGGGGGTGACCGGGCCCGGAGAGGTCCCACGTGGATTCGTGGCAGCCGCGGTGGCAGGTCTTCACCTGCACGGTGTGCAAATTAATAAAAGGAGCCCCCCCGAGAGTGGAGCCTGGAGGCCAGCAGGGGTGCCTCAGCCCTACTTCTCTCCTCAACTGCAGGCCCAGCACCGAGAGGTGCACCCCACGGGCAGTGAGTGCTGAACCACCCCCACACAGGGAGGAGTCCTCCTCCCAAACCCCACGAGAAACTGTCACGGCTCAGCTGATGAGGGGCCACTACGCTTCCCGCCAGCCCACCCCTCTCCCTATGGAAGAGTCTCCCCTGCTTTGTTCTGTGGAGGTGCCTCCTGCTGACCCCTAATAACTGGTGGTTTTATTTTTAAGTGTTAAATACAATTCGATAGAGTCAATGTGAAGATCTCGCTGGCTTGATTAAGTGATGCATGATTCAGGCACCATCCCATCGTCTAGCAAGTAGAGGGAAGCGGGGAGAAGTTGTGCACGACGGAGGGTTCTTGCAGGAAGGAGGGTGAGGTGGGAAAGTTGTAAGCTATTAGCCTTAAAAAACAAGGTTTTATCTGAAACCTGTTTGTATAATTAGAGGCCGACCACAGGTGCCCTTTCCTGTTTGGACTTTACCGCAGTCTGGCTTGGGAGGTCCATCCACATTGTGGAGCTTAGACGTCCTTCTTTTTTTTTTTTTTTTTTTTTAAGATTTTATTTATTTATTCATGAGAGACACAGAGAGAGAGAGAGGCAGAGACACAGGCAGAGGGAGAAGCAGGCTCCCTGTGGGCAGCCCGATGTGGGACTCGATCCTGGGACCCCAGGATCATGTCCTGGGCCGAAGACAGACACTCAACCACTGAGCCACCCAGGAGTCCCGATGTCCTTCGTTTCATTTCAGTGCTGGACACTGCTGTGTCCTGGGAACACATCATGGTTTTTATATCCACCCTACAGCTGCTGAGCTGCGGGCAGCTTTTGGTTTTTGTCTGTGAACATTCTTGCACATGTCTTTTTGTCACATGAAAAAGATTCTGATAAAATGTTCATACAGCTAAGTGTGCAAACATTCAGTGTACATGTTGATGAAAACACATGTATATACAGTAACAACCACTCATACCAAAACACAGAGCATTCTAGAACCCAGAAGCCTCCCTCAGTCAGTGTCCAGCCCTGAAGGTAACCACTGCTCTGACCCTGAATACTATATGTTGGTTCTGTTTCCAAACTTTGTGTAAATGGCCTCGTACAGTATCAGCTGCTTCGTGTCTGACCACTTCCACCCACCCTGGGGCCACGTGTGTCCGAGGTTTGTCCACACGCATTTTTGTTGCCAGGGGGTGTTACGCGGTGCGGGAACTCCAGGCTGGTGTTTGATCTAATGCGGGTGCACTGGGCTTGTTTCCAGTCTGGGGTTTTTATGAAGCAGGCTGTTCTGCGCACACGGCACACGTGCTTTGGTGTAGACAAGCCCTCATGTCCACTGAGTGAACACGGGGCTGAGACTTGCAGGTGCCAGCTGTGGTATGGGACTGCTATTCACCCCCCACCACTGCCGCAGGATTCTCACCCACTGTCTCCACTGCTGCTGTAGTTCTCACCTATTGTCTCCACTGATGTCATAGGAGTTCTTAGCCACTGTCTCCACCACTGCTGTAGGATTCTCACCCACTGTCTCCACTGGGTTGTAGGAGTTCTTAGCCACTGTCTCCACTGGGTTGTAGGAGTTCTTACCCACTGTCTCCACTGGGTTGTAGGAGTTCTTACCCACTGTCTCCACTGGGTTGTAGGAGTTCTTAGCCACTGTCTCCGCCACTGATGTAGGAGTTCTTACCCACTGTCTCCGCTGGTGTTGTAGGAGTTCTTACCCATTGTCTCCACCCATATTGTAGGAATTTTTACCACTGTCTCCACCCCATGTTGTAGGATTCTTACCCATTGCTGTAAGAGTTGTAGGAGTTCTGGTGTTGTAGGAGCTCTTACTCACTGTCTCCACCTGTGCTGTAGGAGTTCTTACTCTTGTCTCCACTGATGTAGGAACAATCTTACCCACTGTCTCCACTGGTGCTATAGGAGTTCTTACCCACTGTCTCCACCCATGTTGTAGGAGTTCTTATTCATTGTCGCCACTGGTGTTGTAGGGACGATCTTACCCACTGTGTCCACTGGTGCTGTAGGAGAGCTCCAGTTGCTCCACAACTTTACCAACACTCGTATTGTCAATTTTTAAACTTGTAGCCATTCCAGGGGGTGTAGTAGTGCTTCACCGTGCTTTTAACATCTTGTGTGTGGAAACTGATAAGCAGATTCCAAAATTTATATGAGACCAACCATATATTGGAGTCCTCCCAACTCTCCAACTTTGCCTGCTTGTTTCTTTGTCACCCAGGGTGGCCTCGGCTTTGACTGAGGTTTGACCTTGACCAAGGTCAAATCCTCAGGGTCTCAGCAATCACAAGGCATCATGCACTCGGGAGACTGGCTGTTTAGAGGGTTGGTCTGCAGATCTGCTGTGTCTGAATTTCCATTCCTCTTGTCTTTATTATTTCCCTAGTTCTCTAGAGTTTAAACAAGATGGTTTCTGTGATTTATCCGGCTCTTCTGGAGTCAGTGGGAGCATTAGCCACTGCAATGAGTTTACCTTGAGAAGGAAGTCAGCCATCAGGGAAGCAAGTGGGTGGTGTGGTGCTCATTGCCAATGTCCAGTCAGAACGATGCTGGTGTGCATGACCTCTAGGGCAAGGTTGGGGGTGCAGTTCCATGCCAGGAGCTGGGGGTGTAGAGAGGCATCATGTAAGTGTTTATGAAGCTAGGCATTCTACCAAGATTTCTACCTGCACCTGCTCACTTAGTGCAGGTACTGACCCTGTGCACGTTTCCCATCTTCACATGGGAAAGCCAAGGGGAGCAGGCTCAAGGTCACACAGCTGGTAAGCAGCACCACTGGGACCTGAACACTGGTCCTTCTACATCAGTTTTATAAAATGTAAAGGTTCTTTTGATGGTGGGACACAGGAGGGTGACACTGGGAAAGATGGAAGTTAGATCTCTGTGACTTATAGGGGCACCAGCAGGGGCTGTGCCAGCCAGGAGGCTGCAGGAGTGGCTACTGAATGGCCATCAGGGCTGCATAGCTGGGTTTTACACGATCCCTGCAGACTGGCTTGTTTAATAATTTTGGCATCTCTAGGCACAGCGGCTGATCCTGGTTGTCTGGTACCCAGCCCTGGGACCAGAGTCTGAAGTGTGGAAGCCTGATGAGAGATGTGGTTGGGAAGTGCCCATGAGAGGGAACTGACAGCCGGGACTCAACACTGGGTCAAAACTGCATAATAAACATTATTACAGCTGAGCGGGGCCCTGGGATCAAGCTCTTCTGTGCCCCATGTTCCTGTTTTCCCATGGCTGGTCCCAGAATCCCCTTTCTGGTGTCTGGGACTCTGTGTGCTAACTTTAAAGAAAACAGATTCAGTTAGTGACAGAAGTTTAGGTAACTTGTTTTTTTACTTTCCTCATGCAGTCGAGGAGATGCACGGGGACAGGGTCCAGCCCTGCTCCACATGTAAACATTTCGTTATGAAAATCTCCAAGAGTCACAGTAGTAGAGCATTGTGGTATTGTGATTTGTAACAAGAAATACCGACAGGCACACCTTGTTTTATTGGGCTTTGTAGATACTGTGTTTTTGTTTTTGTTTTTTACAAATGAGTTTGTGGCAACCTTGCCAGCAAGTCTATCCACACTTTCTCCGACAGCATTTGCTCACTTTGTGATTCTGTGTCATATTTTGGTATTGCAAGTAGGCCAGTTAATAATCCTACGATAACCCCTCGTGCTCCAGGGAAAGGAGAAGTCACGTATCTCATTTAGGTCAAAAGCTAGAAATGACCAAGCTTAGTGAGAAGGCATGTGGAAAGCCCAGACGGGTGGAGAGCCAGCCCTCTTACACCACACGGCCACACTGTGAGCACACAGGAGACGTTCTTGAAGGGAATCACAAGTGCTTCTCTAGTGAACACACGAATGATAAGAAAACCAGCCTTATTGCCGATAGGAAGAAAGTCTTCCTGGTCTGGATAGAAGATCACACCAGGCACAGCATTTCCTTGAACCCAAGCCTAACCCAGAGCAGGGCCCTCACTCTCTTCAATTCCAGGAGGGCTGGGAGAGATGAGGAGCCTGCAGGGGAAAGCTGTAAGCTAGCAGAGGTTCTCGAGGTTGAAGGAGAGACGTGAGAAGTCGTCTCCAAACAGGCAGGTACAAGACAAACCAGCAGTGCTGACATCGGAGCTGCAGCCAGTTCTCCAGAAGATCAGGCTCAGATAATTACTGAAGGTGCTGCACTAAGCAACAGATTATGTACTGGAAGGAGGTGCCGTCTAGGACCGGCGTGGCTGGAGAGGAGAAGTCACTGCCTGGCTTTAAAGCTGCCGCTACAAGCCGACTCCCTTGTTAGGGGCTAACGCAGCTGGTGACCCCTCAGGGAAGCCAGTGCTCACTGACCATTCTGAAAGTCCTAGAGCGCTCGGGAGTCCTGCTCAATCTACTCTGCCTAAGCTCTGTCAGTGGAACAAGAAAGCCGCGATGGGTGTCATCTGTTTACAGCGTGGATTACTGAAATTTTTAAAAGATTTTACTTATTTATTCATGAGACACACACATACACGCAGAGGCAGAGACACAGGCAGAGGGAGAAGCAGGCTCCATGCAGGGAGCCAGACACGGGACTCGATCCCAGGACTCTGGGGTCATGACCTGAACCAAAGGCAGATGCTCAACCCCAGAGCCCCCCAGGCGTCCCTCTATTTTTGTTTTTGTTAGGACGTCAGTTCTGGTCAGGGTGTCGTTTGGGCTGAGTTCTCATCTGTTCAGGGTGCTCGTGCTTGACAGGTTGGCACATTATTTTACTCGTGGTTCCTCCCAGGATTCAATGTGTTTTTCTGAGTCTGATGCCTGGTCATGTTAGCCACTGGACACGGGCCTGGGGTCCCCCGGGCTGGCCGTGGACAGTGCCTCCTGAATGCGTATGTCAGAGCCAACTGCCCAACAGGGAGGAGGGTGCACCGCAGTGTCCCTGTGGGGCGGCCCCATGTGACTTAGGGTGTCTGCCCACAGCGATGAGCTGAGGGACTCACCCTCTCTGGCACAAGGTGCATCCCAGGGTGAGACTGGGGTGGGGACCCCAGAGGGGGCGGGCTAGGCCCCAATCCCAGAGTTGATGCAACTGTCCACACACTCCTGTTCTGGGGCCTGGGGCCTGAGTGCGAGAGGAGGCTGGCAGGTCCAAGAGGCCGAAAAAAGGACTGTGATTGGAGCTGAGGTGGTGGGTTCAGCCCTGCAGCCCTGTGGGCCCCGCAGGGGACTTTGGACTTTATCTTGACAACAGTCGGGAGCCCCCAAAATGTTTAAACAGGGATATTTGCCGAAGCCACTCTGGCCTCCCCTAGAGAATGGGTCGGCGTGGGTGGGAGTGGGTACAAGGAGCCCAGGTGAGGCCCGGGTAGGGGTCCAGGTGAGGGATGCCTGGGTCCCCACCAGGTGAGGCCTGGGGAGGATGACAGATGGATGGAGAGCTCCTAGAATACCGCTGGGCCAGCAGGCAGATGGAGCTGGCTCAGTCTCCCCTCTAGTCTTTGGGGACAAGCGGCCTGACTCTGTGCATGTGTTTGCATGTGTGTGTGCTTGCACATATGCGTGCAGGGTTCTTCGGAGGGTCTCCTACGGTCTCCTGCCCTCCCCACACCCCTCTTGGACCACCTCGTTCAGGGAGCAAGAATCTTCAACATCAATTGTCCCTCCACTGAACCCCCCGGGAGCTTCAGGGGGGCCTGAGGCCCTGCGGCCAGGCCTGTGTGCTGGCTTCCTGCACGGTGGGCAGGGGAGTGGAGAGCAAGGGACACGCTCCTCTGCCTGGGGTCCCTGCTGGGGTCCCTACATGGACCCCGGGGGAGCTCAGTGCCAGTTCCTCCCAGGGGGCAGGGCAGGGAAAGGTCAGGCCTCGTGGGGGGACGCCGTGGGAAAGCCAGGGGGCAGGGCTGCAGCGGAGGTGGGGGCAGAGGAGCCGGAGGGCTCTGAGAGTGGCCCGCCCTCTCCCCATGCCAAGTGGGTGTCGCTCTGGTAGGGGACTGGAGGCCGTGTTAAGCGGGCAGAGCTGGCTGGCTGGGGTCGTGCCCTGGGGGCGGCCCTGCGGGTCCCGGGGGGCCTGGGAGGAGCCCCCCCACCCCGAGCTGGAGCCCCGCTTCTCTCCCACGCAGAGGCTCTGCTGCCTGCCCTCCTTCCGACGCCCCTCACCCCAGCCGGGACCTGGCCGGGACCTCACTCTGCTGTCTGT
Source organism: Vulpes lagopus (assembly GCF_018345385.1). Classification (NCBI taxonomy): domain Eukaryota; kingdom Metazoa; phylum Chordata; class Mammalia; order Carnivora; family Canidae; genus Vulpes; species Vulpes lagopus. The sequence goes on from NC_054832.1 coordinate 1,276,662, forward strand.
CCGGCCTGGAGGCGTCCCTGGGTCCTCGGGGCCTGAGCACGACATGGAGGCCCTCCCCGCACCCCTGCCACGGGCCCCGGCCAGGGCTGGGAAGCGCCTCACCTCACGCGGCGCCTCGGACCCTGAGTCTTTCCCGCCGCAAATCACAGCCGTGGGGCCTGAAAACCGCAAAGACGCACCAAGTCTTTCCTGCTCCTTCGGGCACCTGGTGGCTCCAGGCGGTGGGCGGCCCGTGGCCACAGCCCTCCCGCGTACGTGTCACCCTTCCCGTGTGTTTGTGCCTCAAATCTCTCCTTTCCTGGCCAAGGGCGCCAGGTGCTGGGGGCAGGGCCCACCCTAAATCCGGGGGGACCTCATCTCCAGGTCCTTAAGTTACTCTCCTCCACAAAAGACCTTCTTCCCACAGAAGGTCACATTCTCGGGGTCAGGTTTTGACATCTTTTTGGGGCCACAATTCAGCCCAGCACACAGCATGCCCCCACTCTTCTGGGCGGCCCCTGGGGTCAGCAGCCTTTTCCCTCCCTGAGGCTGGATGGCCTCGGGAAAGGCTTGACGTGTGGCACACGTGTCCCTGCCGCCCCTTGGCGGAGAGGCTGGCCCTCCCCATGAGGCAGGGCAGTCTTTGGGGAACTGCAGCCACGTCGCCCACCGTGGCGGGCTGGGAGGGCTCTGACAGGGTTGGCTAAAACACAAGGCGGCTCTGGGAGCCTGTCTCAGGCAGGACCCCAGCCTCGGCCCCTCCTGCGGGGCCTGGCCCAGTCGCCTGTCCTGCTGCCTCTGTGGCCTTAGGGGCTCCGGTGCCTCCTGACGCTGTCCCTGGTCCTGAGCCCCTGGGAGCCGCCTCTGCTGTGGGACGGCCCACCGGCATCACCCTGGCCCTGAGGGTAAGCTGGGGATTGGGCTGCCTGGCAGGGGGAGCGCCTCGGCTCCTCCCCAGGATCCGGGGGCTGGGAGGGCCGGCTGGGAGGACAGAGATCAGAGCCGGGTCCCCAGCTCCAGAGGGCAGGGCCAGTGGCACAGGGACTCCTCCGTGCTCGAGGCTTCTTCCAAGAAAGCCCTCTCTAATCAGCTGCTAATCAGGACCCATTATTATTCTTTGTTTGCAAAGATCCTGATAGGGTGAGGCTGACCCACATGCACTGGGAGGAAGCTGAGCAGCTTGGAAACTGGGTTAGGAACCAGCATCTCCCTGGCAACCAAGCCCACCCAGCTCGGGAGGGCGAGGGCGCCGGCTGTGCTCTCTGGGGAGCGGCCCAGAGCCCCACCCCAGGCCTTGGCGCCAGCCTCCCGAGCACCAGTCCTCAGACGCCCACATCCGCTCCCTCACGTCATGCCCACGTCAGGCCCTACCCACCCGTGCTATCCTTTGCTACATTTCAACTTACCCCAAAATTCAGGGGCTTAAGACAATACGGTTCGTGCTCCCGGGTGGGTGTCTGAGGGCCAGGAATCCAGGCCCGGCCTCGCTGGGCCCTCAGGCTGCTGCTGTCCGCTGTCGTCAGGGCTGTGGTCTCATCCGAGGGGGCTCTGGGGGGGCGGTCAGCATCCAGCCCCCTTGGGGGGTCGTTGGGGGGCCTCACTCCCTCCGCAGGGCAGCTGGCTTCCCCAGGGTGAGCGGTCCAGGAGTGGGAGGGAGCCTGCGTCAGTCTTGTTATAATCCTGTCTCACAGTGACGTCCGTCCCTCTGTCCCTCTGTCCCCTCTTCACTAGAGCAAATGGCTGAGTACAGCCCATGCCCCAGGGCAGTGCCCCAGGACAGGACAGTGGGGTCCTCTTCCCTCCCCCTCCCCCGCTTCCTGCCCCTCCCTTCTCCTCCCTCCCCTTAAATCACTTGGCTCCTCTCCGGAACACTCCTGCTCTCCCATCTCTGGGAGCTCCTGGCAGCCCCATCCCCCAGGCCCTGGCTCAGTGTCTCCTTCCAAGGCCTTGTCCCCGCCCCCGATGGCTCCCAGAACTGCTCCCAGGGCTCCACAGCCACCTTTCTGTCTGCCCAGTCATCCCCGCCTCCACGGGGCAGGGGCCCCACTGCCTCTGGCGCAGCAGGAACCGATGACCGTGTTGGGTGCTGACCTCCCAGGGCCTGGGCCAGACGCCCAGTGAGCACTCCCCGGCGGCATCGTGTGCGATCCCTGCCACACTTCCAGACGGTGACCAGCACTGCCCCACCCGCAGACGAGGGACCAAGGCTCAGGAGAGCACACGGCCTGCCCAGAGCCCAGAGCCCAGAGCCACACACGCTGGCCGTGGTCGCCTGCCATCTGCGCCCTGGGCCTGGCACTCCCTGCTGCTCTGCTCTGCCTCCTAGAAAGGTCCCCGGCCAGGCCAGCTACAGTGACACGGTGACACGGTGACACATGTGCCGCCCATGAGAGTACAGAGCTCTGTGTGGTGTCGGGAGCCAGAGGGCTCACCCCCCGGGACCGAAGTCTCAGCGAGTGAGTGAGCGTGTGTGTGCCAGTGCAGGAGAGGCAGTGGAAAGGCATCGGTGTGCACACGAGTGTCGTGCGTTGCGTGTGTGTGCATGTGTGCACGAGTGCAGGCAGCGGGGGAGCTGTGAGGAGCCCTGAGTGCACCTGCCTTCCCTGCCACAGCCTGGGCCCCCCGGGAGCCGTTTCCCATCCTGGACCCTGGGGCCCCGAGGGCTTCTTGCAGCTGTTTCCTCAGTGCAGCTGCACCTAGGAGCTTCCCAGGTGTGGGAAGGGGTTCTTTGGAGCAGACCTGAGCATCCAGAAAGTCCAGGTGTCTTTGAGGAGACTCTACATGCTGAGATTTGGCCTTGGGCACGACAACCACAGAGCCCTGGCACAGGGGACAGGGTCACCCAGCTGCTCCGTGCCGGGGCGGGGGCGGGGGCAGGCTCCCAGAGACGCAGTGTCTTTGGAGGAGGGGATGGGAGGACCTATGATTGGTCCAGGGCCACCGGAGGGTCAGTCTCGGGAAGGTGCCCAGAACCGTTTACGGCAAAAAGAAAGGGCGGGGTGGGAGGGCCTCGGTGTCCCCAGTGTGAGGTGTCGGGATGGGTGTTCCAGGTGAGGAGCGAGCAAGGGCTGAGAGGAAGGAAAGCGCAGGAGCAGGGCCTTCTGAGGCTTTGCTGGTGCACCTGCCCCTGCAGGAATGTTCCTCTGATCGCCTGGACCCTTGGCACGGGGAGGGTGCAGAGGAGGGTGGCAGGTGGCGCCATGCAGGTGCTGGATGCTGGTGGCAGAAACGCCCCTAGGACGCCAGCCTGGAAGGGGCCGATTGTGCCACGGTGAGGGGGGATGACCACCCCTGTGCGAGACGCAGACGCAGATCTGGGCAGGGGTGGGGGCGCGTGGGGTGCATTTCAGCTGTGAGGAGGGCTGAGGAGGAACGGGAGGGGGAGGGTGGCGTGGGGCCGAGGAGTCTCCCAAAGCTGGGAGGACACTGGGGCTTTGCTGGGAGTCCCGCGGGTACAGCGGGGGCACAGGGGGGACTTGGAGGTGTGAGGCATAGCCGGGGGTGGCTGGTTTCGCAGAACAGTGGCACCAGAGCGGGGAAGGGCCCTTGCTGGGACTTGAGCCAAATGGTACCGGTTGCCTCGAGAGGAGGACAGATGGACACACAGCTCCTGGACTCAGGGTTGCTGGGAGTCGGGCAACAGGCCGTGCGGTGAGGCGCTCATCCACCCGAGGAACGCCAGGCGCTGTGGGGGGACTTGGCGTGACCTCAGGGGCTTGGGGCGGCCCTGCCCTCCCCCCACCTTCTCACCTGGTGATCCCACCTGCTCCCTTGGGACCAGCTGGACCACGTTCACATCCCCACCCCAGACCTTCCTCTGAGCCCCGTGGGAACCTGAAGGGCGTCCTGCCCTGGGCCCACCTGCTTCCCCAGCCAGAGCCGAGGGGAGCATCCTGGCCCCACCAGGTCTTGGGAACCCGTACCCCTGCTCCGTGTCTGTGCCGCCCCTCTGTCTGAGCCACCATCCTCACTGGCCCCCTCGTTCTGATCTAGAATCTTCCAGGCCACGCTCAACTCAGCAGCCAGAGGGATCGGATCGTCCAAAGTGTCAGCTGATGTGTGTGCCCGGCCTCAGCCCTTCCCGGCCCTGCTCCTGCCACAGCACTGACCACTGCACTCGAAGCCGTCCCAGCTCCCTTTCAGGAGGGCTGGGGCGTCGGGGGAAAGGGACAGAGCCCCGGGGAGCTTGGGCCCAGCAGCCCTTACTTCCCAGGCGTAAGTCGCGCTCTGTAATGGCCAGGGTTCTCCAGGGAAGCAGGACCAGTGGGATGTGTATATTTATACAGACAGATTTATTTTGAGGAGTTGGCTCATGTGCGTCAACTTGGAGTCTGGCAAGTCCCAAATCTGCAGGACAGGCCAACAGGCAGGAGAGTCAGGAAGAGCCAGTGTTTCAGTTCAAGTTCAGAGGCCATCCACGGGCGGAATTCCCTCTTGCTCGGAGGAAGTCAGTTTTTTTGTTCTATTCGGGCCTTCAACTGATTTGACGAGGCCCACCCACACCGCGGAGAGCAATTTGTGTCACTCGAAGTCTACTGATACAAATGTTCATCTCGTCTAAAGACAGCCTCACGGCAACACGCACAACGATGTTTGACGAGATATCTGGGCTCAATGAACCAGCCAAGCGGACACGCAACTGACCATCCCACTCACGGATGGGTATCGTTCGACCTGTAGCTCGGAGACTTCCCAGCTAGTACACTGAGGTGCTTGGGACACGGTCCACGATCCGTAACAGGATTCCAAAGCCACGGAGGGTCCCTCCGGTCCCCCCGGGTCCCTGGTTGCCAGACACACTGACCTTCTTTCCGTGCCCAGTCTTTGCACAAGTAGGATGCCCACGGGAGACGCTGCACCCCAGCCCTTCTGCTGGTCCCGTGGAAACTTTCCCTGCATCCTCAACGTCTGAGCACGACCTAGAGCTCCCTGTGAGCCGCGCCGCGTCTCAGACAGCGCAAGGGGCTCAGGACCCTGAGACTCAGTCCTGCTGCCCACCCCACATGCTGTCGCTCCTGGTTCAGTCTTCCAACTTCACAGAGCTCCTGCTGTCCTAGACGACGAGGCTGACTCAGTTTCCCCCTTGTAAGCCAGCGTCTTGCACATGGTTCCTTCTTGTAGCTGGCCCTTCCTTCTGGGGTATTTTTTCCTCCTATAGTACATTCTTTAAAAGTTCCTGCTAGGGGGATTCCTGGGTGGCTCAGTGGTTTAGCACCTGCCATGGGCCCAGGGCGGGATCCTGGAGACACGGGATCGAGTCCTGCATGGAGCCTGCTTCCCCCCCAGCCCGTGTCTCTGCCCCCCTCTCTCTCTCCCTCTGTGTCTCTCATGAATAAATAAATAAAATCTTTAAAAAATAATAAAAAAATAAAAGTTCTTGCTAGCGGCAAACTCTCTCAACGTCTCCAAAATTTTATCTGAAAAAAATTTGTCTGAGCTGTTAACTATCTGAACATTTTATTTTGCACTTTTTTTTTTTGGAAAACAGTGTGAAAAGTTCTCAGTGGACCGTTACTGTCCTTTGAGCACCTTACAGGGACTCACCTCACCGTCTTGGCGTCCACTGCTGCTCGAGTCCCTGCTGCCAGCCTAGCTGCTGTTTCTTTTTGTTTTTTTTAAGGATTGTATATATTTATTCCTGAGAGACACACACAGAGAGAGGCAGGGACACAGGCAGAGGGAGAAGCAGGCTCCTCGCAGGGAGCCCGATGCTCTTTCACCAGTTCTTTTCCTCTTTTTAAGAGAGAGAGAGAGAGAGAGAGATACGTGAGCCGCAGGGGCAGAGGGGGCGGGAGAGACACTCAAGCAGGCTCCCCCCTGAGTGCACAGCCCGACGGGGGCCCATCGGAGCTGAAATCCAGAGTCAGATGCTTGACCCCTGAGCCACCAGGCCCCCCGTCACCGGCTCTGAGGCAGGGGGTCTTCAAACGCCGGCTCTCTCTCCTCTGCGCTGCCTGCCGTGTCCCCCGTCTCCTTCCGTGTCCCCCTCCGCGCCCCTCGCACCACGTTCTTGATCATTTCTGTGGACTCACATTCCAGTTCGCAAACTCCTTCCTCGCTTGTGCCTATGCCGCCTCCTGCATTTGCTGTTTGTTGTTTTTTACACGACAGCTTTACTGAAACGTAACTTGCCTGCTGTAAAATTCACCCTTTTAAGGTTTCTAATTCAGGGGGTTTTAGTACATCCACGTGTTGCATGACTTCCATCACTTGAAAAGCAACCCCTTGACCGTTAGCTGGGAGCCCTGGTTCCTTCCTCCCGCCAGCGGAGGCAACCACATGTCTACTTTCTCTCTTTTTTGGATTTTTCCACTCTGGGCGTCTCATACAAATGAAACCACACCATGTACGTTTTTCAAAAGGGTTTTATTTTCATTTAGCATTAATCAAAGTTTCTGATGACCTTTTAATTTCAGTGAAAAGCTTCCCGTTTCCAGAGGCTCTCCATTTTTCAGCTAAGCACGGTCAGTTTTGATATTCCTTGTTCTTTCCCTTAATATACCCTAAACCCACAAGGCAGGTTAATTTTATATTCTATATTTAACACTTTCAGATTAGAAAATTTGTGGAGACTTAAACCTGTTCCTCCTCGTTGCTTCTGTGGCGTCCTTGGAGGCCTCTTTCTTTGGATGTTTGCTGATTTTGACTTTGAACTCACATTGGAATGGAACCCTCCGGTACTGCAGGCTCCCAGGTGGGGTTGCCCGTCTGTGTCCTTTGCCTCTTATCCCCCGGAGCCCCGGCGGGGCGGGCACGAGGCTCACAGGTTCTGAGGCCAAGCTGCTCCAGTTCCAACCCGGGCTGTGTCACCTGCTCAGTGTGTGACCTTGGGCAGGGAGCTCAAGCTCTGTGCTTTGGTCTCCTCCTTATAAGGTGGGGATGTCAATAATACTTCGCAGCAGGGGGGTGGTGAGGCTGTGAGGACACAGCACCTGCGTCTGGAACAGAAGACACACTAGGTGCTCCGCCGACAGTACGACGACACCTCACAAGGGCACATCTGTGATAATCGTTTGTGTAAAGCAAGACTGGGGAAGGGGGCAGAAGCCTCCCCACCGCGCCGGCCCAGGCCCAGGGCAGCGGCTGCTCACGGGGCTCCTCCGTGAGTGCTTGCGGCCGGAGGAAGGCAGGGCAGAAAGGAACGACCCCAACCCTTGCACGGCAGCCGGGGCTTAGTGCTCAGCAGACATGGATCCAGGCACGGGGACAGCAAGGACAAGGGCGCAGGGCTTGACAGCTTTGTGGGGCGGGAAGGCGAGAGACGAAGCTGAGCAACGCGCCGAGCCGGCGGAGGGCCTTGAACGCCGCGGCCAGCACTCGGGACTCGGCCCTGGAAGGCGGGCGCCGTTGGGGCCCGCAGGGGGTGGGAGGCCCGGACCACGGCGCTGGGGGGGCTCCAGGTACGCGCGCCGCGGCCGAGGCCCTGCGCCAACCACCTTGGCGCCTCCCCCCCTCCCCGCGTCCCCGCACGTTCCGTCGCTTCCTTTCGCAGTAAACGTTCTTCCGAGCAATTCCGAGGGGACGTCGGCCGGGCGGAGGGGGAAGGGCGGCCGCGGGGCGGGCGGGGCGCGCGGGGCGGGCGGGGCGCGCGGGAGGGCGGCGGGCACCCGAGGGGCGGACGCGCGGCCCGGGCGCGGGCTGTCGAGGGGCGCGCACCGCCCGGGACCGCGACCCGCCGCGCCCCGCCGCGCCCCGCCCCGCCCGCGCCTCTGCCGCCGCCCCCGCCCCCGCGCGCCCCCGCCCCGGCTCCGCTCCGCCCCTCGCGCGGGGTCCGCGTCTGCGGCTGCGTTCCCCGAAAGACGAGGCTGCGCCCGGGTTCCGGTCCGCAGGGAGACCGAAGGGCCCGCTCCCCGCGCCTCCCGCAGCCCTGCGCCCCCGGGATGTGAGTGCGCCCCGGCCGAGGCCCGCGCCCCACGCCCCGACCCGCGGTGAGCGCCCGGGCGCGCGCAGGAGGCGGGGGGGGGGGTGGGCGGCGCGGGGTTCCCGGGCCCCCAGCCCAGGGGTGGCGGGGGGGGGGGGGCCGCGGCGGCGCCCCTCCCCCACCGGCAGGTACCGCGCGCTCGCACCTGGCCGTGCCCCTTTCTCTCCGGACGCGCCTCCCGCTCCCCAGGGAGGAGGAGACGCGCCCCCCCGACCCGCACCCACAGGTGCCAGGAGCGGCTTGGGGCCGTTCGAGCTGTCACCCCGCCCGAGGCGGCGGACCTCTCCCCGGAGGGAGGCGGTGATGTGGGCGCTGTGGGGAGGGGCTGGGGGAGGGGCCTCGCCATCCCGGGGGCCGCGGGGGGGGCTCCTGACCGCGGCGTCTCCTTGCCAGGCCCGCGCCCCAGGACCTGCGCCCGCCAGCCCGCGCCCTCCGAGCCCGCCTGGAGCATGCTGCCCGCCGCCGTGAAGGGCCTCGGCCTGGTGCTGCTGGCCGCCCTGCTGTGCTCGGCGCCCGGTGAGTCTGGGGGCGGCCCGCGGGGCTGCGGGGCCACCGGCCTCGGACGGGGCCGGCACATGCACACCTGCGCCCGGACCCCGGCGACCCCGGCCGCCTCGCGCCCGTCGCCTTCACTCGCGACGCTCCAGCCCCCGCCCAGGCCACGTGGGGCCCTCCTGGCTCCAAAGGGCACCGAGCGAGCCAGCGATTTCCAGCGACTTCCCTCGGGGGCTCCCAGCACCGCCGGTCCTGCGGGGCGCCCCTTCCCTCCCTGGCTTCTGGAGCCCCAGCTGGACTCCCATCAAGTCCTGCCTGGTCCTTTCTAGCTTGGAACCACCTGAACTCTGCAGGAGGGGTGGGGGGTGGGGGTGTGCCGGAGAGCACCGCGGGTGTGAGCTGCGTGGCTGGCATGTGTGTGCGTGTGGTGTGCGTGGGGCCACAGAGGGTGCCGGGGCTCCCAGGGTTCCAGCGGTGGGATCCTCCCCCCAAACCACCTGGAAGGCACAGAGGTTCTCCCAAGGCCTGACCTCCAGGTGCCAGTCTGGCCTGGTCACTCCTGGCCAGGGGCCTGGTTGTCCTAGCAGTGCCTGCAGCAGGCGGGTGGGAGGGGGCAAGACGGACGGCTGGCCCCCAGTTCCTCTGGTCACGTGCATCCTTGTGCCCTGCCCAGCTCATGGCTTGTGGTGCCAGGACTGCACACTGACCACCAACTCAAGCCATTGCACCCCAAAGCAGTGCCAGCCGTCGGACACAGTGTGTGCCAGCGTCCGGATCACCGATCCCAGTAGCAGTGAGTCAGGACCTGGGCCTGGGTGGGGAGAGGTGGGGGGTGTGTCTGAGCCCTTCTGTCCTTGGCCAAGAGCACAGGTCTGTGTGCAGGACACTGCCCTGCTGTGTGAAGGTGAGCAGGTGCCTGTCCTGCCTCGGCCCCTGTGTGGCCCTTTCCATATAGTTGAGACGGCGTGGGTGGGTTGGAAAACACAGCTCTGCTGTTCAGGGGTCCCGAGCTGGGTCCTGGGCTGGGCCCTGAGGCCGAGAGGGCTCCAGTGTGGGTCCCGCCGGCTCAGCTCTGCTACCTCTTCCCCAGGCAGGAAGGACCATTCCGTGAACAAGATGTGTGCCTCGTCCTGTGACTTCGTTAAGCGGCACTTCTTCTCAGACTACCTGATGGGCTTCATTAACTCGGGGATCTTAAAAGTGGACGTGGACTGTTGCGGGGGAGACTTGTGCAACGGCGGCCCGGGGGCGGGGGGCAGCCCCTGGGCCCTGGCTGGGGGGCTCCTGCTCAGCCTGGGGCCTGCCGTCCTCGGGGCTGGGCCCTGAGGCCCTCCCCCCCACCCCCCGCCCCAGCAGGGCTCCGAGCTCACTGGCCCTGGCCCCTCCCTGAGACGTGAGGCCTCCCTCTCTCCACCAGCTCTGAGTCCCGGCCAGTAGGACGCCTCCAGGGAACCCGGTGTCTGCAGGAGGCCCCAGGGGAGCAGGCTGGGGGCTGGGACCCCCAGGTCTCTGAGGGGAAGCCAGACAGAGCCAGGCCGAGCCTAACAGCTTGGCTGCGAGGGCATCTTCCGCGGAGAAATAAACTCACTTTTGGTGCAGACCCGGGTCTGAGCCTGGGTGTGGGGTGGGGCTCTGAGGAAGCCCAGGCTGCGGGCTGGAGGTGCGGGGTGCTGGGACTGGGGGTTTGTGGGTGTGCAGAGCTGCCTGGGGTGCCTCGGACCTGGCAGGTGGTGGGGAGGCAGAGGGGGTTAGAGTGGACGGAATCATGGGGCCGGGATAGGAGGTGAGGCCGTGCACACAGACAGCAGACGTGCAGACATGCACCCTTGCACACGCACAGATCCACATGCTCGCTCCTGCAGACTCCACCTGTGTGGACACTGAAACACGGACGTCACAGCAGCTCCTGAACTCGCGTGCCCCCACACGAGCACATCTGTGTGCACACTACTCTTGGCCCTCGGTGTCCTGCACTTTCAGGGGCACACATGCACCCACACCTTGCATGTCCTGCTCTCACCTGCTCGTTCGTACAGCCTTGGGGTGATCAGACTCGGGGGCCAGCTCCCAGAGTGTTGGGAGCGCTCTTGTGCTCAGACTCTGCCTCTTAACGGGATTCCCCTGCCTCCCCCGCACAAGGGTGCCTCCTTGGTGGGCCCTGGAGACGGGCCCTATGGGGTAGCGCAGAGGGACTGGGTGCTTCGGGTGGGGGAGGCAGGGGAGGACACACAGGTAAATCTTAGGGTGCCCCTCTGGCCTCTCCTGCTCCAGCGGTGGGTCTCTGGAGTTGTCCCTACGGCCCTGGGTGCAGCCCAGTCGCCACACTCCGCAGCCACGTGGGGTCTCTGGCCCAGGCTCGCAGTGAGGTCAGCAGCCCCTCCAGGCCTCTCTGGGGTCTGGTCTTTGGCCAGCTCTTCCTCGTCCTCCTGTGGCTGACCCAGACCGTGGTGGCTCCTGGGTCCTGGAGTCCTGGGCAAGGCCAGTGGCTTCGCTGAAAAGCCGGCCTTGGCGTACCCACTGGGGCTCCTCTGCTGGCACCCGGGGTGAACAGAGAGGAGAGGGGTCGCTGGAGACCGCGTCCTCTCCCCGCGGGTGGAAACGGCCGGGGACTTGTCCCCCCTGACATTTCAAGTTTGCTCTGCGATTTACCCCGTCGCCGCCCCGCCCCGACCTCTGTAAAGTGCACTGCCCACCGCTTGTGTCCACCGTTAGGGGAGCGTAGGGACCGGGCACTGTCACCTAGGGCAAGGGTGAAGAGCGGCTTGAAGATTCAGAGGCGGGAAGCTGGTGCCAGTGAGGATGCGGCGCAGTGGAGGCCCCGGGGGTCCCTGAGGACGAGGGGCCGCCCACGGGCACCAGCTTCAAACCAACTTCTAGGTCCCCCCGTGTGTGCTGAATTTATTATTTGAGAGAAACGTATAAAAAAACCCGGGAGCTCTCCCAGCCGTGGGATCGAGGTGAAGGGGGCCCGGGGGGCCGCGAGGCCGGGAGAGCCTGCCCTGACCTCCGCGCTCTGCTCCCCAGCTGCCCCGTCTCCCCCGACGCGCGGTCATTGGCGGCGGCGCCCCACCGTGCGTGCGGCCTGCGGGGTCCGGCTGGCGCACGGACGGTGCGAATAAACCGTGTGCCGCTGGGTTATTTCCCCGAAGCAGCCGCCAAGGGCATCCTTCCCGGTCCACACGGACCTTTTGTTTTTCAGCGTCTGCTTGTTATTCCCCTGAGCGAGCCAACCGCGCTCTTCCTAACCACCTCTCACCTGAGGGCACAGGGGTCCCCCTGCGTCTCTGGTCACACGCTGCCGTGACCACCCTCATCCTCATGTCCTTATGGGCTCAAGTGCTTCTCCGTCTCCGGCGGGCTCGGGGAGCGTGCGGCTGAGCCAGGAGAATGTCACCTCGGCAGGAGCAGATGTCCCCGAAGGACGGCCGCGGCCGGTCCCTCCCCGGCTCCCCCCCGGCTTCGCTGTGGGCGTCCCCCGCACGCGGGGGCTTCCGTCAACCTGGCACACAAGGGTGGAACCTTCTCCTGACCTCCACTGGAAAACGTAGCGTGAGATCGGACATTGCACGAGTGTGTCACGACTAGGAGTGTGTCTTCTGTAATTGCAGGTCCCACCCTTGGGTCGCGTTGCCGTCGTGGCTTTTGTCTTTTCTTGCAGATGCGAGCGAGGCTTCCCGGGCCCGTGCTTGCCACGCAGCTTCGTGCTTGACGTTTCCCTGGTACGTACGTGCGCGTCCTCAAGTCCGCGGGCTTGAGTCCCAGTTTCTTTTATCATTTCTGGGTTTCAGATCTTAGGAGAACCTCCCCTGCCCTTATCTTAGGAAACAGTCTTGTATTCTAATGCGGTTACAGATGTGGCTACGACCTCAGGTGTCCGGTCCACCCGCAGCCCGTTCGCCACGTGGGCAGGTGTCAGAATCTCTTTGTGCCATTCATGACGTCACCCGCCCTTCCTGGTGACTCCAAGATCCGCCTTGGAAACAGAGCGCCCCGCGCGCGAGGCTGCGTGTGCCCCCGGGTCGTGCCTCCAGCAGCGTCCCTGCAGGTTCGCCAGCCGGTGAGGCCGCCCCCCGCGCGTCTGTACAAGCTGACCGCCACTTCTTGAGGTTTATTCTGACAGATGGATGTTGGAATCCATTTGTCCAGTTGCAGAATAACACCGGGCGTGTTGACCGCCATTCCACGCATCTGGGTGTGGCGCTGGGGACGGAGGCTGGCTCCGCCGTGCCAGGGCTTCCCACGCGACAGCACCGCGCACCTCCCGGTCCGCCCGGGGCCCTGATCGCGCCCCGTGCCATCTCGTCTCCCTCCTGCGGGGCCTGTACTTCCGTGGGCGTCTCAGTGCTGGGTCACGTGTGGTTTTGCTGGTTGTAATTGGGACTTTCTCCTTTTCTTTAAATGAAAGTGGGGTCATGAGGTGATGCTTTTTGTTTTCTTCGTGCCCTTCCCTCCAGGAGCACCCACCCCCACCTGGCCTTCACCTAAGCAGGATGGGGTGGGGGGCAGACAAGCCGCGGGACCTGTGGGTCACTGGCCTCCACGTCTGCAGGGCCCCACCCACGGTGCACCCGCCTCTCTGAGACAGGGGTGCGTCTGCAGAGAAGCCGGTGGACACTTCAGGACAGGGAGGGGGAGAGGGCCCGTCCTCAAACCAGGCAGACGTGCCCCTGGCTGAGAGGGCAGGGGGCTGGAAGCGGGATGGGGTGGGCCTGGAGCGAGGCTCCCGGGGCAGAATGTCCGCGTGGTAGCGGCTGGCGGTGTGTGGAGAGGGGGCTGCCCACGCCTGGCACCTCCATGCTGCACGCGGCCTGGGCACGAGGGGCCGGGCGAGGCCGCGGGGACCGAGTGAGACGGTCTCGGCACAGCCTGTGTGGGCCCCGGGTCGGTGCAGGGTCGGGGTGTCAGAGGTGAGGCGGTGGGTCCCTCAGGGCTCGCAGCCCTGGGGCTGTGCTCCCATGTGTCAGGGCGCCAGCCCCGCGGCCCCAGAGCCCAAGGAGGGCTTTCGGGGGGTCTCTGCTGCCAGGGCCATGGGGGGCCGCCCCGGGCGCCAGAGAGCAGCCTCTCGCCCCCCCTCGGCCCTTCTCGGTGGGGCCCCCGGCAGAAGCAGTCACCTAGGGACACCCAGGGGCTGGGAGGCTGCCGAGTGGCTCCTGAACTCCAGAAAAGGGGCTCACAGCCCCGCGGGTGCAGAGGGTGTTGGGATGACATGGGGCAGCCGTGGGAGCACAGGCGCGGAAGCGCTACCGTCCAGCCCCGCGCCCCGTGAATTCCCTTGTCGGCACCACCTCCTAGATTTTCAGGCTTTACAAGCCAGTGGGGACAGCTCCAGCCTGCTTTCCCGGTACTTTAGGGCTTATTCTGGTTGTTTCTGTCACGTTAGCTGGGCCCCGCGAGGTGCCGAGCGGTGACCCGGGCCCCGGGCGTGTCTGTGTTCGCGAGGGTGTTCCCTGCGGCACCTTGAATCGACGCCGGGTCTTGGAGTTGAAAATGGGTCTTTATTCACTTACCCCTTTCACTTATTCACATTTCCATTAGATTTTTTTCATGACGAACGGCTGATGAGTTTGAGAGAAATACCCTTTCACCACGTGCTGATCCTCGACGTAGCCCCTCGTTTAATTACTAGTTGCTGCAGCGGGTTCTCTTGTGCCGTCTCCTGGTGGTGACCAACCCGGTGGGTCGAGGCGTGTCCCGCAGCGCCACCAGACCCCGGGGCCGCTGTTGGGTCAGCACAGGCGCGTCAGAGGACTCGGGCATCCGCTTCACGGTGACATGGGTCTCTGGTCCTTCGGTGTCCTCCCTGGAGGTGAGCTCGGGATTGTGGCGGCCTCACAGGGGGTTGGGCACCCCCTGGAGTAGTCTGGCCCTTGGGGGGTCTGGAGGGCTCAGGAAGCTGCACGATCAGTGGGTGGGGGCTCTGCACGCCCCCCACCTCCTTGCCCGGTGGGTGCTGGGCCCCTCCCGTGGGGCTGGGGCCTGTCTCTCCCGGAGCATCTGCCCATCTCCTCGTTTGCACCTGACCTCCGCCCGGTTAGTCTTATTGTGCCCACTTGACCCCTAAGAAGCAGACCTGGAAGAGAGAAGACCTTGACGCTCTGAGATCTTTACTGTGTTTGCAGGAAAAGACCCCGATGTCTCTTGCTGTTTGATCGTGACCCAGCTCTGCGTCCCCTGGATACATGCAGCTCAAGGGGGCACGGTGGGCAGGGCTTGCAGGCAGAGGAACCCGGTCCAGCCGCCCGGCAATGACTTGGTGGAAGGGGGTGGGGAGGGGGTGGTTAGGGGGTGGGAGGGTGGACGCCTTTCCTTTCTCCGGGCTTGAGGCTTGCCCTCCACCCGTCCTCCCAGACTCTGGCACAGCATCTCCTGGGGCACCTTCCCTGGGGTCTTTCTCCCCCCTTCCCCAGGGCTTGTGCCCCCAGCCCTCCGGGATGCCCCTGTCTGATCCTGTCTGTGTCTGGCGTCTCTCCACACCTCTAGCCCTGCCCCCACTGGGACCCCCTCAGTCCCAGCTATTTCCATCTCCTCCTTGTGGCGGGGGCGGGGGGGGGGGGGGCCCTGCACACGACGCAGGTCACGGTAACGGCAGGTAGGTGGAGCCGAGCTGGACAAAGGTCCTCCCGGCACCCGGCTTCCTCAGGTTCTATAGATGGGACATGTACGTGGATGCCTCAGGGGTCTCCCACCTTCACCCAACATCCACACGCTAGAGACCCACAGGCCCTTGAGTTTTGCAGGAAAGTGGACGTTTCCCTGACGCAGGTGAGGGAGTCGCTGCTCCCTGCTAGCTCCCCGGTGGCCGGGAGGTCCCAGCAAATGAGGGCTTGAGTGCACAGGCCCAGGCCCTGCACCCGGATCCCGACTCAGAGGGTGCCGTCTGGGCTCCAGAATCTGCACCGCTCACAGCCCACGGCAAGCAGAGGGTGGCCACCAGGAGAGATGGGAAGAGCAAGCTCATGATTTTATGTGCTATGGATTCATTTTCCACTTTCTAGAAGCTAAGTGGTAGGCTCCAGGTCCTAGGGACGGAGCATTGGGAGGGCAGGTGAGGGTACCAGGAGAGGCCAGACCTTCTTCCCTGCTGGGCTTCTGGAGGGGGCTGCTGGGGCAGGGGTGCGGGGACCCCAGCTCTGGGAAGTAGCTGAGGGACTTCTCCATTTTCTTTTAACTGTTCAAAGACTGGCGCCACATTCCCGTCGGTGAGGTGAGAAGAGCGCCTCCCGCCCCAGCCCCACCGCCACCCGGCCGGGGCCCCTGCGCTCAGGGTGTCTGCAGGAACCGGGAGATGCGGGGATCCTCCCAAGCTCCACGCTCTCTGAGCGCAGGAGGCCGTTTGCGGTGGGTGCGTCCGCGTGGAGAGTCCGTGCAGGTCTGTCCACGATGGTGCAGAGGGGCTTCCCATCCAATCACTGTCCAGCTTGGGTTCTCAGGCTCCGCTCCCTGCATGTTGGGGCTGCTTCACTGTCCCGTGCATCGCCCAGCAGGTGATCTGGGGAGCAAGTGCCCTGACTGGCCTTGCTGAGCCACAGGGTCTGGTGCATCCCGGTCCCCGCAGGGACGTGCGAGACATCCAGGCTCTCAGAAGGAGCAGTGGGTCACTAGGTGGAGGTGGGGGAGGGCCTGGAGGGTCGGGGCCTGGGGCCTGCGACAGGGTGGCTGGTGCCTGTCAAGGGCAGGAGGACTCAGGATGCTGGGAGAGCACGGCTGGGTGGTGGTGAGGGACTGGTGGCCTGGCGGAGGGTCACCCTAGTGAGGGCACAGGTGAGGAGCAGTTTGGGGTGGGTGGAACCGGTGACAAGCTCAGGGCTGTATGGGGTGAGCACAGGACACCAAGAGGGACGCCCTGGAGGATGGAGAGACAGAGGATGGGTCCTTGTGTAGAGACGAGGCAGAGAAACTGTGGCCAAGGTGGTGTATCACCTGCCTTGCCTGCCCTTCCAGAATCCCCAGGCTGGAGGCACGTCTCCCCCCTCTACCTCCCCCCAAGTCCCCCTGGTCTCACACTCTCCAGGCGCTGGTCGGTTAGCTGGGAGCAGCCCGGGAGTGTCTGCTGGGCGAGGGCCGGGGGAGGGTTTGGAAAGACCTGCCGAGTGTCTGTCCGGCCAGGCGGCTCAGTGACCGCGTGGGAGGGTCTGGAGGCAGAAGCGAGGCTGAGGGCTGCTCTGCCCTGGGAGCTGTCTGGCTCGTGTGGGGGGCTGGGGTCGCGGTGGGCAGGGCGTCAGTGTCAGGCTCCACCCCGCCGCCCTCACCCCTTCCTCCCAGGTGGGGAGGTTGTTGGGAGGTTGCTCATCTGGAGCCGAGAACCCCGGGCGTTCCCTGGACGGAGACCCCCGGAACTCGCCTCTCAGGCCAGCTGCCCGGGGGGCAGTTGGCAATTTTGCTGAATGAATGAACAAGTGAAATAAAAGATGAATGAGTGAGGGGTGGAGAACAGCAGCTGGGTAAGTCTTGAGTCCTGGGTTACTGAGGAGGGGGCTGGCGGGGAGCTGCATGTCCACGCAGCTGTGAAGGCTGGAGCCCCCAGAGTTAGCACTGCCCTTGGCCCCGGCTCCCTTCAACTGACTGTCTCCCCAAGTCTCCTGTTCTGAAGGGAAAACCTGGGGCCCCTGCTCCAAGCCCTGTAGAGCACTGGCCTTCGTCCCCTAACCTGGGACCAGGCAACACGTGGGCCCAGTCGGGCAAGGAGACGCACAGAGGGTCAGAAAGACAAGGGTTCATCTTCCTGAGGCAACACGATGGGGGGTCCTGACCCGGGGAGGCCTTGGCGGGGAGAGCTGGTCTACCCGAGGAGCGGAGCTGGAAAGGCCTAGAGATTAGCTGATCAGAAATGAGATCATTCCTTGGAGAGTGTCCCGAGCAGTGATCACCATGGTTACTGTGCCTTCAAATCCCCCGGGTTGCCTTGAGCCCTCCTGCTCAAGCCCAGACTCATGCCTACTCTGTGGAGGCTTAGTGGAGCCCAGGGGACGCCCTGGAACCTGTGGGGGAGTGCGCGGTGTGTCACGGAGCGTGCACGCGGCAGCAGAGTGTCCACCTTCGCTAGTCACCAGGGAAATGCCAGTCACCAGCAGAGTCAGTCGTACCCGTAGGTTAGCGAACGTTCACAGGTCCGATGAGGCCACGTCTTGGAGACCACGTGCAACGCCAGGGCCTCTCGCACCCTGCACCTCGGCCCCCTGTGGTACAGCCGCCTGGCGGAACAGGTGGGGTGTGGGGTGCTCTCTGATGGTCTGTTCCCCATGACCAAGCGGTCTCTCCCTGGCGCACCATCTAGTGAACCGTGTCACATGCGTATACAGGAGACGTGTGTGAGGATGCGTACGGCTGCGCTGTCTGAAAGCAGCCAAAACGACCATCGTGGGTCGAGAGGCGTGCGGTCCCGGGCGGAGGGCTCCGCGGCAGCCGCAGTGAGAGAGCTGGTCACGAAACAGCACGGACGAAGGCTGGGAGCACGAGGCTGGGAAGGGGAGTCCCAACAAAGACGGAAGCACCTACCGTACACTGTTGTGTCTGATGGGACAATGAAGCTCCGTGTCATCTGTGTGTGTGTCACCTAACATCTGTCTGTCCATCCGCCTGTCTGTGTGTCCACCCATGTCTCCATCTGCCCACCCATCCGTCCATCCATCCATCTGTCCGTCCATCCAAAGACACTTAGCTTCTTTCCACGTCTTGGCTGTTGTGCGTACTCCCTCATGGGTGCAGCCACCTCTTCACGGTCCCTTCTCATTTCTGTGGATGTGTACCCAGACCCAACCGGCGGATCACACGGTAGTTCTGTATTTAATTTTGGGGGGCACCGTGCATACTGTTCTCCACAGCGGCTGCAGCAGTTTACATTCCCACCGACAGCGCACAGGCTCCCCCTTCTCCACGCGCTCTCGCTCGCCAACACTTATTAGCTCTTGTCTTTCTGGTACTAGCCAACCTGACAGGTGTGAGGTGGTGTCCCACTGGGTTTTCTTTTTTTTTTTTTTTTTTTATTTTTTTTATTTTTTAATTTATGATAGTCACACACAGAGAGAGAGAGAGGCAGAGACACAGGCAGAGGGAGAAGCAGGCTCCATGCACCGGGAGCCCGACGTGGGATTCGATCCCGGGTCTCCAGGATCGCGCCCTGGGCCAAAGGCAGGCGCCAAACCGCTGCGCCACCCAGGGATCCCCCACTGGGTTTTCATTTGCATTTCATTTCTCTGATGACGGGGGTGTTGGGCACCTTTTCATGTAGTAGCTGTTAGCGATTTGCTTGGTTTTGGGAAAATGTCTGTAACTGGATGATTTGTTTTTTTTGCTTTTGAGTTGTAGGAGTTCTCTATACTAGATGTGGGGTTTGCACAGACTTACGTGTCGGTTGATGAAAACACGCAGCCAGGGGCTTGCGGGGAGCCTAACTCTGCACTTCCCCTCAGTTGGCTAAGTCAGTGTTTGCTGTGACGCCGTGGAACAAAACCATCTCGGATAACGAGAACTGACTCTATTTGCGGCCTAGGAGGGTCGTTGGAAACATCGCCTTAGGTGATCGGGGCTCAAGACCGGGATGGAGGGTTCGGGGTTCGCGCAGGCCCCCCATTGCCTGCCCCTTGGTTGGAGCCTCGAGCAGCTAGATGTTACTCTCTTCCGTGGCCAGGAGGGGACACTCCAGGAGATTCCTCTGTTTTGTAACAGTTGCCCAAAGATGATGAGAACTTCCAGTGAGAAATGGAATATTTCGTAGGGAAGAGTTCCTGCCACCATCACTGACGGTGTGAACGGTGTGAACGTGTGGGCATCGTTCTGTTCCGGGAGGCAGTTCAGGGAGTCCCTGAGAAGCCAGCGGGGAGCAGAGGGACTGGTTCCTTCCTGTGGGCACAGGGGAGGGAGCAGGGCTGGGGCTCAGGCCAGGCCTGCCCCCGGCTCCATCCTCCGCCTCAACCCCTCCCTGAATGTTTTCTCCTCCTGGCGTCATGGTTGGCATCTGCCTGTTTTTCTTTCTTCTTAATTTAATTCTATCAGTATATTTATAAGCCCTTTGTTATTCCGCACGCCTGTGGCAGAGGGATGAAAATGATGTCTGCTGCGTGACACTTGAAAGTGCAGCATCATTTCCTGTTCCTTCGTGGCAGGAGTGACCTTCGCTCACGTTCCAGCTCCCAGGATGTGGGAGCTGCCGAGAGGTGGTCATTCAGCAGCACAGATGTTTGCAGGTTCAGGCTTCCAGCTGCCGTTACGCAACGGTGGACGGTGACACCTGCCCTTCGCGGGGAGGGGCCGGGCTCGGCCCAGCGGGCTGAGCGGTAGCAGAGTCCGGCTTCTGTTTAGGTTGTGGCCCACGCTGACCAGCAGCGTCCTCCAGTGACTCAGCCTCGCTGTAGTCTCCTACGAGACCTCCTGCCCCGACCCCTGCCCGGCCACTGACCGTTAGAGGCATCAGGGGTCCCAGAGGTTAGAGCGCCCTGCACGCCCTCCTGGGCGGGGAAGGAGGCAAGCCCCCTCTTCAGGGTGCTGATGGGGTGACCATTTGCTGATGGCCCCTGGTGGCCTCCCCAGCTAATTTCCAGCCAAGGTCCTCTTGGTCATGAGGAGCTTCTCGAGTCATTTTCGCTGGACTCAGTAGCCCCAACACTGTATCCTAAAACCCCACAGAACTTCCGGCAGGACGCGGTCAGCACACGTGTTTCTGCCATCGAATACGGTGGAGTCGGCTCAGTTTGGGAAGCTGGCATACTTCCAAAGCTGTGTTGTCCGTGAGGGTAAACCGAGTTGGGCGTGCTCTGCCCCTGGCCTCGACAGGCCCGGCCGTCCTTGCAGTGGGGGGGCCTGTCCGTGCCATCGGGCCACCGACCGCACATCCTCGGAGTTCATCCACACCCGCAGCTGGCACACTCGGAGGACGTGATTCGCTCCCACACTGCAGGGGAGGCAGCAACCCGGCCCACCTCCCCCAGGCAGCTGCCAGCCGCTGGAGGCCGCCCCGAGGGCACGCAGGTCATCTGCAAAAATAAGCAGATGGTCAGTACCGCCAGGGAGGGTGGGCAGCCAGCAGGGGCACCGAGGACGTGCTGTCTCCCTTGCACTCTAGGGTGACTCCGGGGTGCTGTGAGGCGGCGGGGACTCCCATCCCCCCGGCCACCACCTCACGGAGAGGTAGGAGGGTGTTACTGGGGTGCTCGGGGGCTCGGGGATGCAGCAGGCTGCTCCCTCCCAGGGATCGTGGCCCCTGCCTCAGCATCAGCCGCCAGGAACCACGGGATGACCGTCTCGCTGGCGACAGGGCCGCATTCACAGCTGTGGTTGGTGTCACAGGGTCACGGGCTGACTCGGATTGAAGTTCCTCAGGAGCACGGGTCGCCCAGTTCACGGCAGGGACATCAGGGCCTGGGGGACCAGGGCCTGGGACGAGGTATGGGGTGCGTACTGCCCCCCACCCCCCGCAATCCTGGAGGTGCCCCTGGGCCCCGCCTGCCTCGTCCTCCCCTCACACCAGTAACTGGCTCGGCCACCCTCTCCCACCTCCACCCCTGTGTCCGCGGGAGCCCCGCTGGGAGTGGGGTGCTCCCGGCCCCCTGCGGCCCCTGCAGGCAGTGACGGGTGTGCCTGCGTCAGAAGAGACTGGGGTCGCCGAACCGGCAGAGAATCGTGTTCTGCACCGTTGCTTGTCGCCCAGGAGCGACTCAGCACAGCACCAGCTCCTGCTCAGGCTCACTTAGCTCCGGGGCTTCTGCTGGGGCAGAGGGGCCCTGCCTGCGGTGGCCCTGCCACCCGGAGCCCTGTCTCTCCCCACCGGGCGGCCTCATTGGCACCCACCTGCCGGCTTGTCCGGGGCCCCCGGGGCCCCGACCAAGGTACCAGGCTGGCCCCCGAGATGCCGGTGGCGGGCTTTGGTGGGCGGGCGTCCGTGAGGGGCAGGTGGGCTCTTCCCCTGCGGCCTCCAGGAACTTACATGCTTTACTGTCCCATCGTCAGGGACCCACCTGCCCGACTACCCTGTGGTGCTAATGCGACGGCCAGAGCTGTAAAACCCAAACAGCCCCCCTGAGCATACGCACCTCCCTCGTTTTTCACCGAGAAAACCCCCGGATCTCAGAGTAAACCTGGGGCAGATTCGCTGCCAGCCGTGTCCCCGCGGCCTTTGCTGCCCACCTGCTGTCCTGAAGCAGACGTACACTCTGGCACCTGCCTCTGCTGGGAAGAAACTGCAGGATCCGGCCACACTGCACAGGCCGGGACTCCTCAGAGGCCACCATCAGGTCGGGGCTCCCGGGGCCCTGCCACCTGCCGAGCAACGCACAGCGACACACATCCAGTGGGGAAGCTGGCAGCTGCTCCCTCTCTGGTCTCGGGTCCATGGCCTCTGTCGTGGCCCAAGACATGGTCAGCATTTTGCTCCCAGAATTATCCGATGCCTTCCACGGTCGGGGTGGTGGTGTGCAGAACTCACAGCCCCCCACCCAGATTCTTTTTTTTCTCTAAAGATTTTAAGTAATCTCTGCACCCAGTGTGGGGCTTGAACTCACAACCCTGAGATCAACAGTCATGTACTGAAAAAAAAAGAGAGAGAGAGAGTCAAGTGCTCCACAGACAGAGCCAGCCAGGCGCCCCCAAGTCCCTCTAAGATTCTTGTCCCCGTTGCTGGGCTGGCACTTACTCGGGTGCTGCTGTGCAGGGATTTGCAGATGAGCAGCCGAGGCCCTTGGATCCCGGGTGGGCGAGCGGGGCAGGAGGGCAGGGAGACTGAGGCCCGAGGAGGACTCGCTCAAGAGAAGGAATGGGGGTCCTGTAGGGCAGAGAGGGCATGTCAGCTGGGCCCCCACCTACGACAAGCTCTCAGCCCCACAAGAATTCTGCTCTGGGTCGGAGGATCCCCGGGGCCCTGGTGGGGAGCCCAGCCTGGCCGGTACCTCGACTGCAGTCCGTGGGGACAGGCCTCCCAGGCCTCCGAGGGGCTGACGGTGCGGCAGCTCCAGGGGCTGGGTGGGTGGCAGTGCGCAGGCGGCCGTGGGTGGCCCCTGAGCGGCCTCACGGGCCCAGCCAGCGGGGTCTCCGGGGCACTGGCGGCAGGTGGGGGGCCGTGTCCTCTGCTGAGGGGACCGCAGGGCCACACCCCCTGCAAATCCTCACGCTCGCGCCTGCAACGGCCGTTCAGGTTCTGGCCTCTTCCTGCCGACCGGGCCCAGGGGTCACGGAGTTCCTGGGTGAGGGCTGTGACTTCCTGCAAACCCGAGAGTCTCCCGCGTTGGGGGGAGGTTGGTGGCAGTGTGAAGACAGAAGTCCCAGCTGCATGTGAAGGGGACGCTTCACGTAAAGAGAGGTTCTAGCCACGCAGAGGGGCGAAGTGGGCCCTGCAGGGAACAGGCCCTGCTACTCCCGGGGGCGGCGAGTAAGCCCCCCGGGCCCGGGGGCCGCCGCTGGGGGCACAGCTAGACGGCGGGCAGGTGCACACGGAGCCACGTCTGCCCGACCTCTAACTCCCCCTCCTCATAACTGGGGGAAAGCGGCCAGCTGGGCCCCCTCCGAGGGGCGATGGGCCCGCACGGGCCCCTGACGCCCCGACAGTGATGCTAGTGAGCAGCACCCTGGGGCCGGCCGGCCCGGGGCCCCACCCTCCATCCCGTTCCTTAGCAGGTAGCGGGCAAGCGACCTGGTTTCAGCCCCCACGTTCCATCCTCTGCCCGTCACCCCCCTTCAGTCAGCACGGGCCCTTCCCACCGCGGCCCCCAGGACTGGGGCCAGCAAGTGACCAGAAGGGGAAGCCTCTGCCCCAGCGCCCGCCACACGCCCCCGGGAGGCCACGTGCCCCGGCCGTCCCGCTGTGGCAGGAGCGTGTCATTTGCGGGTCGGGCGGCAGTGACAGCAAGTTGGCCGTCAAATGTTGGGAATCGTCCGCTTGGGGTGGGTCAGCGACCCGAAGCCATAGGACCCCCTCCAAACAGTCGCTTCGCTTCCCGTCGCAAGACCTACAAGGGGCGCCCCCGCCGACTCAGGGCTGGTTTAGGAACCCACGCGAAAAACAAGTCATGCGACTCCCGCTGCCCCCAGGCGGCCCAGCTCCCCGACCCAGCCCTCCGGGGCTCCCTGGCTCGGTCCTCAGCCGCCAGCATCGGCTTCCGCGTAATCAATGTTCTTAATTGAGCGACTTTCCTAGTGACTGGAGCATCTGTTTAATTGGTCACAGGAGAAAGAAGACGTTCCCCGAGCGGGAGACACGGACTTCTCCTCGTTACCCCAGCTGCTCCCGAGGCCCTGGCTCCTTCCTGGGCCTTCCCTGCGCAGCCGGAGGATGAGCCCCGTTTCCTAGCGCCCCGCCCCGTGGGCCCTGCTGCCCCCCACCCCCGTCCCCGAGGTCCAGGCCCACCCTCTTCTCAAGGCTTTCACGGTCTCGCGTGGAGGGCGGGGAGACAGGTGCCCTGGCACCCGAGCCCCAGGTTTGCCTTGGCTCCTTCCTCTCGCCCAGAGTCACAGTCCTTAGAAAGAAAGCAGCGCGGCTCCCGCACAGGTGACACGCAGGGAGCTGTGACCGCCCAGCCGGGCGCCCCCGCGGCCCCTCCTCCGACACAGCACACGCCCTGGGGGCCACGTGTAGGGAGACCGAAGAGGCGTTGCCCTCGTAAGACATGCTCCTCCTCAACTCCCAGGAATCACTTGGGAGACGCTGGGGTTTGCCAGGGGCCGCGCGCCGTGAACCCAGGTGTATCTGTGATGAGCCTACGCAGGCCAAGGTGAGAGCACCTCTTTCTCTGTCCCCAGGAGATACCAACTGGTTACAAGTTGACGAGGAAATGTGCCCGGTACCTTTGCCGTTCTCCTTATTTTTCTCTCTCCAAGGGCGTCCCCGGGGGAGGCAGGAGGAGCTGTGCCAGCCACTGCCCTGTCCTTTCCAGGTGCATGTGAGTGTGTGTGTCGTGGTTGCGTGTGTGTGACTGTACACCCACATACTGTATTCCTTTTTTTTTTTAAAAGATTTTATGTATTTATTCATGAGACACAGAGAGAGGCAGAGACCCAGGCAGAGGGAGAAGCAGGCTCCATGCAGGGAGCCCGAGGCAGGACTCGATCCCAGGACCTGGGATCACGCCCTGAGCCAGAGGCAGATGCTCGATCGCTGAGCCCCCCGGGGCCCCGCACTGTATTTCTCACATGGGTCGTGGCCGTGGACTGTCCACTCACTGGCTTATAGGACCGAACTCAACTCATTATCCTGAAGGGGCTTCCAGACCAACCCAGGTCGCCGAGGCGGGTGCAGTGTGACCTCACTGTTGCCAACCGCCAGTCCGTAGGGTAAACGAGCACAGAAGACGCGGTGGACCTCCGGTCGCTCAGGTGGGCCACCCGTGATGTCACGAGGCCTGTGCTGTGTGGGTCAGGACGGAGCCCTGCCTCTTGGCCCCGTCTCCTCTGTGAGGACTCCGGGTTGGAACTTGGCCCCCTGGGGACCTCGCTCAGCTTCACTGATGGGCGGGAGGAGGGTGCACTTGCCCTGTTTTCCCACATTGGACTCCGGTGGCCGTCCCCAGCTCCCCCGCCCCCACCCCCCCGAAGGGCCCACGAGGGCCTTGTGTTCGCCCCTCCGTCACGCATGGATGTCACACCTTTGGCTGCGGAGCCTTGAACACTACATTTGAAAACTTAAATTTCATCCTCAAGGTCTGAATTTCCCCTAAGGGTCTTGTTTATCACAACGGCCACACTCTCCAGTCACCACCCACCTAAGCTAAGTGTTAACACAAGCAAGTACAAATTTATTTGTGCTAGTAAATTTAAGCTCTTCTTCTGATATATTTGGGGATTAAAAATAAAATCACAATGACAACGCAAAACTATCTTCACATATAATGAAAAAACTAGGAGAGGAGGGAAGAGGGATGGGGTGACTGGATGACGGGCACTAAGGAGGACACTGGATGGGATGAGCACCAGGTGTTATACTATAAGTTGGCAATTTGAATTTAAATAAAATATTTTTTGAAAAGAAAAAACTACATATCAAAAATTTGAAGTTGCAAGGAAGTGGTGATTTCTATCCTTAACCACTTATAACAGAGAATAAGAGAAGCTAAAATGGTCCAAGTTTGAACTTAAAAAATGAACAATGCAGTGGGGATGTGTCCTGGGAGGCTCAGTGGTTGAGCATCCGGCCTCGGCTCATGTCCCGGGGTCCAGGGATCCAGTCCCGCTTCGGGCTTCCTGCTCCGCAGGGAATCTGCTCCTCCCTCTGCCTCTGCCTCTCCCCACTACTGGTGCCCCCCCCCTCTCTTGCAGATGAATGCATAAAAGAGTCTTAAAAAAATAATTCAAGATGACCAAGGTCGGTTTAATCCAGGATTGCAAAGAATGCTTGAAATTAGAAAATGTATTAAAAGAGTATCACTTTAGGAACAGATGAAATATGGAAATCACCTGATTATTTTAAGAAAAAAGCTTTTGAAACAAATTTAACACAAATTCGTGAAAAACTTCTCATAAGTAGGGCTAGAAGAGGATTAGCTTAACCTGGTTTTCTGTCCCGTTATGCCCTCTAGGTGGCTCTTGCTTGTTTATAAAAGGCTGTGGGTTTTCATGTGAGGGTTTTAGCAGACACTCAACCTCGTTTTGATTTCATATTCTACAGCCTTACTCAATGATTTTATTGATTTTTCTAGCTTTAACATTGATCCCTTAGGGTCTCTGAAACCACTGCGAGGTCGGCTGCACATGGGATTGTATTTTCTTTAATTCTCAGGCCTCCAATTGTTTTCTCCCGATCGGGCTCCCTTGCTGGCGCCTGCAGGACGACGCCGGGAAGCAGCGGGCCAGGCCGCTCGCCCCCTTCCCCCGGGCCGGGGGGCTTCCCGCAGCAGGTCCCCCGCGCCCACAGGGTGTCGGGCCACGGGCCACGGATTGGGGTTTGCAATATTCTGAGGTTGCACCGAAGCGCAGAAACGCTAGAACCGCCCTCCCTGCGTCGTCACCAGCATCAGCTGGAGAAGCGGGTCCAGCCCAAGGGCTGCGTCGCACCTGCTTTGTAGAAGAAACCTGGAAATTTGACTTCTGGGGTTAAATGGAGTAAGCTGTGTTTTTACCAGGAAATACTCCGTTTCCTCTGAATTTTCGACCTTATTCCATAGAGGTTTGCAAAGAATCTCTTGTGATAGTTCAGTGGACTTTGCTGGAGTGTGACTTACCCGCAGTGCAAGGAGCGCCCTTTGTAAGGGACGGCGAGTGACGGGTTTACACAGCTCACGACTACTCAGAGCAGAGTCAGGGCAGCCGCTCGGCCAGCAAGTGCCCGGCTCCCGGATCCGAGGCCCCAGAGCCCTGGCCGCGGGGACGCCTGCGCGGGATTAAGCACACGGTTACTGACTTCAGCCCCCACCCCGTCCCGTGAGGCCTCGGTTTACCTTTTCCTCAAAAAGCCACTCTCGTGTTAAAATGTAAGTTTGCACTGATCTCTGTTCCTGTCCAGTGCAAGGAACTGGCTTCTTCTTCGACAGATGAACCGATGGAAGTGCGATCGTCCGGTTTTCAAATATTTGGGATGTTCAACTTTACCTTCCTCGTATTTCCATTTAGTTTGGTCGGAGAATGGCCCCCGGGATAATTTATTGTTCAATGAGAAAATCTGGACATGGAGGGCAAAGTGGGGACACTGGCCACCGTGCTCCGGGCTCAGCGGGGCCGACCCGCGGGTGGGGGTCACAAGGGCCCGGAGCCTGCAGAGGCCACTGGACGTGTCGATTCCCCGGCACGTGAAGTGGGCGTGTGAGCCAGTGCACGGCCCGAGTCGGCACACACGGCGGCCTTGGCCTGTGGATGTTTGGGTCCCCTCTCCACACTGGGCCACCCTCACCGGCCGCTCTTCCATCCTGGATCCACAAACCCGCGCTGCCCCCGCGCCACTCAGCAAGCGCCTCCTGAGAGCCCCTCGTCACGCAGGACGTCCGGGCGGAGACGGCCGAGGCCCGTCGGTGCCGTCCAGACCCACCACCGACGGGGGCTCCCCGGGTAGCGCCCTGCGCACAGCACCAAGGACCGCCGTCGAGAAGAGAGATTATGACCGCTGAGTCCCCAAATCCGTTTCATAGTTAGAGCTACGGGGGTGCAAAGCAGAATCAGAAACTCAGTTATTTGTGAAGGAGGTGGGTGGAAGACCAGCATGGACGGGGGTGGGCGGTGGGCCACCCCGGTGTCCCCACAAGGGAAGGTGGGCTCGCACCAGGGTTCGAGTTTTCCAGCCTCGAGTGTCGGGGAAGTGGCCCCTAGAGAGTCGACGGCTAAACTCCCGGCACTCGTGCACGACTAGCACGCTCCCCCCGTCGCCCTGCAGTCACCCCCATGTGGGCCGGGTCGGAGGGCGGGCTGTCCCCTCACCACCGGGTGTCCCTGCTGAGGGCCCTGAGCCCCGGCCGGCCTCCAGCCTTGCTAAACGCTTGTCCCCACTCTCCCTGTCCGCTCCTCTCACTAATTCTTTAGTGACTCATTTGCCCATTTATTCAACAAAGGTTCTGATTTCCAGTTGAGATGCTGCCCTGAGGGCCTGTGGCCCCTGTTCCCCTGTCCAGAGGAGGGAGCAGAGCCCCCAGTTCCAGAGGCTCCCATCTTCATGGAGTGGGAAGCACGGTGGCCCCTGACCCGATCGCACACACACTTCCTAGCTAAATGCAGCTCTGCAGGAGGACCTCTGACCCTTTGCACCCGTGGCTGTTTCCCCTCTGCACGGGCTTTCCAGCTGGCCCAGAGCTCAGGGAACCAGACACTCTTGATGCCCCCAAGTGCCGGGGCCCCCGCATGGGGAGATTCAGGCCATAGATGGTGACAGGCCTGCCCGGACGGCCCAGGTTATGAGGTGAGGCTCAAATCCAGCATGAAAACTCACAGGCACAGTGAAAGGGAGGTCTTGCTCCAGGCTGGGAATCCCGGGGCATCTTACCTGAGATGCAGCTTAACTCCAGTGGCCTCCAGAGGTGAGCCAGGGCCCAGGGTTGTCCTGAACCTGCAAAGGTCCTGGGACACCAAGGAGCAGCCAAGTCCACCTGAGCCCACAGGGGAAATGACAAGTAGTTGGAGATTGGGGGTACGTGTGCCATGGAAGGCAGGTGTAAGGACCTAGAGCCAGGCTGGTGCAGACCCTGCTGAGGTGTGAAGATGAGGGGAGTGGAGAACAACTAGAAGGGCATGGGGGGTGGAGGTGTGCAGACTTGGGCCCGGGCAGGCCTGAGGAGCCGGGCATGGGGGCAGGTGCGTGGACTCAGCACGCTCCCGTGTTCTGGGGGATGTGCTGCCTGTTGATGCCACCCTTGTCCACATGCCTTCCTCCTCCTCCTCCACCACACAAGGGCCCTACTCTCAGCCCCGTCCTCAAGGACATCCCCGGGGTGTCCTGTGGTGCCCCAGCTCAGCCTGCACAGCCCTGAGCTTCTCATTGGTTCTCCTCATCCCTAAGTGCTCCTCACCTGTGCCCCCACCTGGCGGGGGGCTGTCCTAGGCACCTCCAGCCCTTCCACCAGCCCTCACTGTCTCCAACCCAGCTGCCCACCACACATAGTTTTCGACAGCCCCAGTGCCCAGCTGTCCCTTCCCAGGGATCTCTGCACGCCAGTGCCTTGCATAGGCACCACCCACATTCCCCAGGCTCCGACCCTCCAGGGTATCCCCCACGTCCACGCAGTGGCCTACTGGCCTCCTGCTAACCCAGCGTTAGGCCTAGAACCCAGGGGCCACCCAGGAGCCATCCTGCGCTTGGCAGGCCCAGCTGGATGGTTTTGTCCAGATCTGACCACTCCTGTCCTGGACAGTGCCCAGCCACACGGGTAGAGAAGGAGGCTGGAGGGACGTGGTCCGGGGCTGACAGGCGGAAGCAGCTGAAGGAGCAGGGGCACGGTGCGATCAGGCAATGAGTTTATTGTCTCCAGAAGGAGTGATGGCTGTGGTCTCCGTGCACAGGTGGGCACCCACAGCATGACTCCACCTGGGCTCCTGTGGACAGATGGGGCCAGGCCAGGGGGAGGGGACGGGCCACATCAGAGCCAGAGCAAGGCAGGGCCAGAGTCAGGGCCACAGCCACCCTCTGGCCTTGCCCAGACTCTTCCTGCCCCCTTCGGGGCCCTGGACAGTGTGTTCAGGGCAAGCAATCTTATACTGGGAGCCGAGCTGTTACCCCATACTGGGAAATGCCCTTTCTCCTTCAGTGGGATGGGGCTGCATTCTCCGGGCTGTCTGAGCAAGGGGCCCCTGCCAGTGATGGGAGAAGCAGCCAGGGCCGAGCGGAGGCAATGGCACCTTTCCCACCACCTCAGAGGGCGGTGGTCCCACCCCGTGTCTTGAAAGGGATGAGGCAGGAGGGGGAGGATACAGTGGGTCTGGGGGGCGGGAAGGCAGGTGCTCACAGCAGGACCCAGAGGAGGCCCACTCCAAGCAGGAACCCCCTTGGAAGGGCCCAGGGACCCTCCAGTGTGGCAGGCGCCCTGTTGCAAAGAAATCCAGAACAGCACTGCCTGACGATGCTGCCAAGTATCCTGGGTCCCAATATCCAGTCATACTTCATGTTGGTGTTGGGACACCTGGGGGCACAGCGCTTGCTGAGCATAGTTGTCACCTGTGTTTCTGCAAAACAGAGGAGGTGGCAGGTGGCCGCCAGCCTGTAGGGAGCAAGGCGGGTGGTCACAGGAGGAGGCATGGAGGCGGGGGAGGGGTGCTTCCCAGTGACAGCAAAAGCCCGAAATTAGCCTGAGAATCAGAGAATGTGTGGGTCCCGCAAGTGCTACCAGGACCCCCCGCCACAGGCCCCGCAGGGCAGTGGGAACATGGCTCGCCAGGGTCACCTTCGAGGTCACAACAATATCAGAGTTGGGGACCGCTGGCCCGGGTGGGGCGTCTCTTCCTCGGACCACACAGGGCCTGGACTCCCCCAGGCCACTCTCGGGGTGTGCAGGGGAGCATCTCAGGGAAAGCAGGAGAGGCTGGCCTGGGCTGTGCCCGCTGCTCGCTCCGTCCCGGCCTCAGCCCTGTGCTCCAGAGGCTCAGGCTCCTGGAGACATGCGGCAGAAGCCTGGGAAGGGACCATCGGAAGGAAGGAAAACACTGGAAACAACTCCAGCTGCAGAGGAGGAGACCCCCCTTTATTACGGGGTAGTACGCTATGTTGTGGGTCGTGCTGAGTTGTGCTGGTTTCATCGCGTTGAATTCTATGAGGTTCTATGAGTGACGATGGTGTGACATCGTGTCAGGGCAGGTGGTGGGCTGCCGGAATGCTGCTGGGGCTCCCTGGTTAGGGGTACCTGATGGTGGGCAACAGGCCTCCTCCCCCTCCCGGAGCCCCCAGCGCCCTCTCCCCACTGCTCAGGGTGGAGGTGTGGGGGCAAAGGGGCCCCTGAGGAGAGCCCAGAGAGATGGTCCAGTCCCTGCAGGGAGGGCCCCTAACAGGCCGCCCCCTCCAGGCCACAAAACCAGAAGCAGAAGACCAGGGAGGAGCCCAGGTCAAGGAAACCGCTCGGGGAAAATGAAACCATTGGAAGAGGTTCCAACAACGCGCAGTCACAGCACTGATGTCCTCCGCAAGCGCACGTTCCCGCCCTCCATAAGGAAATGCTAGGCCGGATGGGGCACAGCCAGGGCCAGGGGGCACAGCCAGGCCCAGAGGGGGCACAGCCAGGCCCGGAGGGGGCACAGCCAGGCCCAGGGGGTGCAGCCAGGCCCGGAGGGTCCACAGCCAGGCCCAGGGGGTGCAGCCAGGCCCGGAGGGGGCACAGCCAGGCCCAGGGGGTACAGCTTGGGCAAGGTGCTCTGTGCCCCTTCCCAGGTGCCAGAAGCACAGGCAGCGGCTGGGTCTGTCTTGAAATGTTATTTTAAGCCTTCTAAGAGGTGAAGGTGAAAGGAACCAGGGGCCTTAATGCTGGTCCCCCCAAGGTCCCAGTGGTCCCCCAAGGGCCCAACACCAGCCACATGCCTGTGCCTCTCACCCGCTCAGCCCAGTTGTGCAACATGGATTTTCCTGCATCGTTACTGGAAAGGGCAGCAACAAGACACCTCCTGCGGTTCATTATGGGGGGCTGAGGCAGTGCTGCTCCAGGCAGGCCCAAGGCCTGGAACCCGGGGTGGGGGCTCTGTTGGTGTTGGCAGGTCCCCAGGGATCTGGAACCTTCTGGCCGGAATCTGCAGCCGCCCTCTGGCTTTCTCAGGAGAACAGATGGGTCTCCCCACGTCCAGTTCTCTCTGGATATTTTTATAATTTTATAAAGGAGTATTTCTGGGGATCCCTGGGTGGCGCAGCGGTTTGGCGCCTGCCTTTGGCCCAGGGCGCGATCCTGGAGACCCGGGATCGAATCCCACGTCGGGCTCCCGGTGCGTGGAGCCTGCTTCTCCCTCTGCCTGTGTCTCTGCCTCTCTCTCTCCCTCTCTCTCTCTCTCTCTGTGACTATCATAAATAAAAAAAAAAAAAAAAAAAAAAATTAAAAAAAAAAAAGGAGTATTTCTGGTGGCTCGCTCTGTGACATTTCAGGAGGGCAGGGAGGGTGTTCCCGTCCCACTTTATAGTCTCCTCTAAAGCTGGTTTTGAGAGCCCCCAGCAGCGGGGGGCGAGGCTGGGGGCGAGGCTGGGGCGAGGCTGGGGCGAGGCTGGGGGCGGCGGCGGGCAGCGCCTTCCCGGCTCACCCTCCCCGGCTCACCCTCCCCGGCTCCGCCTCCTCCGCCGTCTGGGCGACCGCCCCCCTCCGCGGTCCATCGCGCCGCCGCCTCTGCCCGCCTCTGTCCCGGGGAGCAGCGTGGAGGCGCCGCTGCCGCGGGGGGGGAACACCCGGGGCCTGTGCACCCCCAGGCCGGGGGAGCGGAGCGCGGGGCGCTGCCGGGACGCCTCCCGCTCCGGGCCCGGGACCTACGGCTGCGGAAGGTCACCGCGTGCGACACGCACACCCGGTCCGCGGGGTGGCAGGCGGCGGGCGCGCAGCGGGCCGGGCCGGAGACCTTGAAGCACTGGTAGCAGCTCAGGTTCCCGCCTGCCCGCAGCCCGGGCGGCGCGGGGGGGGCGGCTGCGCTCGGGCCCGCGCCCCCGCCCCCCGCCCCCCTACCCCGCGGCTCCTCGCCGCCGCCGAGCCCCGCGGACAGCAGCAGCGCGCACAGCACCGCCGCCCCGGCCCGCATGGCGCCCGGCCTCCGCCTCGCCCAGGCCCGGCCTCCCCGCCCCGCGCTCCGTGCCGCCCCCTGCCCTGCCCCGCCCCGCCCGGCCCGCCCCGGCCCGCCCCTCGCCCCGCCCTCCCGGCCCCGGCCCCGGCCCCGCCCCGCCCCTCCCCCTCCCTGCCCCGGCCTCCCCCGCCCCGCGCTCCGTGCCGCCCCCTGCCCTGCCCCGCCCCGCCCGGCCCGCCCCTCCCCCCGCCCTCCCTCCCCCGCCCCTCCCCCGCCGCTCCCCCTCCCTGGCCCTGCCCCCGCCCCGCCGCTCCCCATCCCCGCCCCGGCCCCGCCCCGCCCCGCCCCGGCCCTGTCCTCCCCCAGCCCCTCCCCCTCCGTGCCCCCGGCGCCTCCCCCCACCCCGCGCTCCGTGCCCCCAGCCCTGCCCGGCCCCTCCCCCGCCCCGCCCCTTGTCTTCCTTCCCCCCCGGCCCCCCCCCCGTGCCTTCCGCCCCCCTCGACCCCTCCCCCACCTGCCCCCGTTCCCCCCGCCCCCCTCTGTGTCCCCCGCCCCTGTTCCCCCGTCCCTCCTCCGTGCCCCCCCCCCCCCCCCCCCCGCGTCAGGCCGCGCCGCCCCCCATCGCGACCCGGCACCCTCCCGGCACCCCGTCCGGCACGCGGCAGGTTGCTGGCCTTTGGAGGAGGGGCGCTGGGGGAGGGGCCGTGGGGACCCGCCAGCCCCTCTTGGGCAGCAGGGCCCGCCCGGGGAGGGGCTCAGCCCCATCGTCCTTCCGTCTGTCAGTCCGCTGGCTCCGGGAGCAGGACCTCAGGGCCTCGGGCCCACTGGGTCCCTGCCCCCCAGCCCGGGATGTCACAGGCCGAGGGGGAGGTGGAGGCTGGGCCTGGGGAGGGAAGGGGGAGAAAGAAGAGAGGGGAGGGGGCCATCAGGTCCCAGCACCCCGAGCCTGAGGCCACCTCCCCAAGGCCCAGGGCCAGCGCTGCCCCCACCCCCACCCCCACCCCGACCCTGGGGAAGCCTGGAGACAGCCCCTGGACCCTGTGAGAGCCGCAGCAGGGGTCTCTCCAGGGAGGGGTGAGGCAAGGCGCGTCCCCCCAGAGCAGGACTGACTGGTGCTGTCCTGGCCGCACAGAGAGCCCATGAGCAGCAGGTGGCCATCTCCAGGGCGGCTATTTCCTCTGGGCAAGGGCGGTCGCAGAGGGGCCAACAGGTGTCATCGCTGACCGTCAGCTGCCCTCCTGGCCGCCAGTCTTAACCCTGGGGGAAGGGGTTTCTGGGAGGCAGCAGTGGCTGGGGGACACGAGGAAGGCGAAGGCGGATGTGAGGGGAGAGCCAGGAGGCCAGCCTGCCGTCCCCAGGACCCTTTCTGCGACCTCAGTTCCTAGTCGCCCTTGCTTCCCCGCGGGGGGTGCGGGAGCGCTGGTCGCCTTCCACAGAGAGCCCTGTTTTGGGGGGATGCAGGGGAGGGCCCTGAGGCCCAGATCTCTTGGCTTTTAGAAACCAAGAGCCAGAGTGGGGCCTACGTCCCTTGGTCACCAGGAGGGACAGGAGGCCCTGCTGAGGTTCAGGTGCAGCAGGAGGGAAAGAGAATTCTGCTTCTGGGACCTCCTAGCCCCCGCGGCGCTGCTCCCCCCGCAGGACGTGTCACTGACGCTGGTGTGCTGTCCTGCACACCTGCCAGCCTTTGCCCGCGCCCCCCAAGGATTGCTCAGGTAGGGCCACCCCTGGGGGCACTTATAGGGTACCCGACTCATGGGCTGTGAGTGGGCCCCTGGCCAGCTCCACGCTGGCCTACACCAAGCCCCACCCCCCGTGGGGACAGGCATTGGGCTCACAAGCATTTTGTGACCACATGGCCGCCCACTGGAGAGGCCCGTCCGCAACCCTCATTTGTCAGCTGAACACAGAGAAAAAGTGTCCTCCACCCCAGAGCAGGTGCCCAGCGGGTCACCTCCTGCTCCCGCATAGGATGGCCCGTGGCAATTCAGACACCATCCCAAGCTGGACGTTGTGCGCACTATGTCCCCCCAGGGTGGAAACCACAGGGCCGACCCCACCAAGGCGCTGAGCTGGGGGGGAGGGTGCCTCTGGGGAGATCCCACTGGGCATCTTGCCCCTTGTCCGTTGGACCCTGGCTGCCTTGACGCTCTGTCTAGGTTCAGCCCAGTGTGTCCCGCTGCCCCGGGCCACACTCTCTGGGGCCTCCGTGCCTGTGTTTGGTTTCTGCTCAGGTTCCAGCACAGCAGTGGGGTGCAGCCAGTCGGGCCCAGTCCTAGGGCAGGCGAGGGGCTCCCGGGCTCCATGTCTCCCCAGGCCGCAGTGCGGACTGAGCGTGCTAATGGACAGGTGGGGGACAGGCTGAGGCAGCTGACGGGAGGGGACGAGATAGCCCCAGAGGGACCACATGTCTGGAGCAGCGGTCTGGGGTCTCGATGCACCAGGTCCCGAAAAGGCGCTTCCCACTGACCCTTGGCCCAGCGGTGCGCACTGCTTTGCCATGAATGAGCTGCCGTCTGCACGGGGGACCCCTCGAGGGCCCCCCACCCCTATGCCCTTGTCTGAAGGCTCCTATAGACCAGCTGCTGAGCAACCTCTATAAACCTATTTTAAAATAGTGAAAAAATCCAGGACCTGTGCTCACCAACTCCTGAATATTTTTCCGTAATAATGCTTTTGTCCCTCTTGTATCCAGCGGTGCCAGACTAAAGTTCTAGGTGAAAATGGGGAATAAGTTTTCTTTTAATGTAAATTTTGGTTACTGAAGAGGACATGCAGATGACAGCAGTCGACACAGAGGACCTGACCCCGGGGGAGGCCTGGGCCAGGGGACCATTCCTAGTTCATGGTCTCCATTTCCCAGGCTTGCTCCAGAAAGCTTTCTTCTCCCCCTAAACAAAAAAAGCAAAACAAAGACAGAATCTTCTGGGTGCTGTCTTTCGAAGTGACAGTGAGTGACAGTGATCCTGGGTCACACCCGACATGGCAGAGGGAGCCTCAGCTCCTGGCCCGGGTGCGCAGAAGCCCTCCCGATGTGGCCCAGCCTGTGGGGGGTACTTGATGTCGTGGACAAGCAGAGCGGAGCACCTCGAAGTACCGCGGAGCCCCAGGGCTGCACGAAGCCCCCCAACTGGACGGGAGACCTCAGGACAGAGGCCACACTGGGGGCCTGTTATCCTCACGGACCTTGAGCCGCTTACATGTGCCCTGACCGTCGTGACACTGCCCCAGCCCCGCAAGGCTCCAGTGAGCTTCGGGGTACCGGCCAGGGCTGTGGGTGCCCGAGCCGCCGCCAGGTCTCCGCCACCCTCAGGAGGAAGCTTCCCGAGCCTCTCGTGTACACCCTCTGCGCTGAGGCGTCGCCTCCGCTCGGCAAGCCACAGCCTCCCCGCCAGGCCGCCCGGCACCCCCCGGGCCGCGCTCGGGTCCACGATGGGGGAGCCCGCGGTTCTCCCAGGTCCCCGGGAGAGCCAGCTCCTGGCTGAAACCTCGTGTGTGGTCAGCCCCGCAGGCCGGGACCGGGCTCCCCGCGCCCGCCTCGTGGGGCGCCGCCTGTGCTCCGCAGCCCCGGGTCCCTGCCCTTACACAGTCCCCATCCAGCCCAGGTGCCCTCTAGCTTTCTCACCGGGACCCCCTGGCGCTCCCCCTCCCCCTCTCTGATCCCCGGGTAGTCAACCGCACCCCCCAAGCCTCATCAGTGAGGCTGGCCCCCGGGCCCTGACAGGCACACGTCCCACAGAGGCAAAGGGAACAGGGCTGGTGGCACTTTGTCCTGGCGTTAGCCCTTTGCTCACGGCGTCGGGGGAGAGGACGGGTAGCAGGGCTCCTTCCACCGTGGCTCTTGCTCCAAGCAGCTGCTCTGACCCCTGGCAGCTCAGCGGGGCTCCTGGCGTCTCACAAGCTCTAATGGGGGCCAGGGGGGTGCTTTGGGGCTCTGGGCAGGAATGTCACCTCCCGACCTGCATCCCACACCTCTTGAGATGTCTGGGTATGCCCTTGCCCCACCGACACCTCGCTCGACGGAATGTAAATGGTACAGCCACCCTGGAAAGAGTTTGAAGTATCTTAGAAAACCAGATATGAAATTGCCGTGGGACCCGGCAACTGCACTGTTGGGCGTTTATCTCAGAGCAGTGGAAATGTGTGTGTAGACAGAAAACCCGTGTGTGCATGTGCGTGCTTACAGCAGCTTCAGTTGTGATGGCAAGAACGGCAACAGCCCAGATGTCCTTCAACAGGTGAAACTGTGGCCCGTGCACACCTGAACACTCCTTGACAGTCAAACGGAGCCCACTGTGGATACGCACAACTTGGATGAATCTGCAGGGAGTCAAGCTGAATCAAACAAGTCAATACCAAAAAGAAACATAGTGTACGACTCCACTTCCATAAAAATTTTGAAATGACAAATTTCTAGAAACGGAGAGCAGGTTAGCGGTTGCCAGAGGTTTGGGAGGAAGGGGTGAGAGGCAGGGAGGTGGTGTGGTTGTAGAGGGTCAGGAGGGAGGTGCTGGTGCTGATGGGCATCCTGACCATGGTGGTGGACACAGGAACCCACCCAGGTGCTAAGATCGCAGCACTAACCACACACAAGGGAGTGCCCGGGGAGTGGGCCTGGGGGACTGCATCCATGTAGGCGTCTTAGTTGTGATATTACATCAGTTTTGCAAACGTCACCATCAGCAGACAGTGGTAAAATGTACACGGATCACTCTGTTATTTCTTAAAACTCCCATGTGAATCTACAATTACTCCAATAAAAGATTTTAAAATTAAATTACAAAAGGGACGCCTGGGGGGCTTAGTGGCTGAGTGCCTTTGGCTCAGGGCATGACCCCATGGTTCTGGGATCAAGTCCTGTATCAGGAACCCCGCAGGGAGCCTGCTTCTCCCTCTTCCTGTGTCTCTGCCTCTCTCTGTGTCTCACATGAATAAATAAATAAAATCTTTTAAAACGAGGGGCACCTAGGTGGCTCAGTCGGTTGAGCAACCAACTCTTTTTTTTTTTTTTGAGCAACCAATTCTTGATTGGCTGAGGGTCACGAGATCAAGCCCTGCTTTGCGCTGAGTGTGAAACCTGCTTAAGAGTCTCTCTCTCGGGGGATCCCTGGGTGGCGCAGTGGTTTGGCGCTTGCCTTTGGCCCAGGGCGCGATCCTGGAGACCCGGGATCGAATCCCACATCAGGCTCCCGGTGCATGGAGCCTGCTTCTCCCTCTGCCTATGTCTCTGCCTCTCTCTCTCTCTCTCTCTCTGTGACTATCATAAATAAATAAAAATTAAAAAAAAAAATTAAAAAAAAAAAAAAAGAGTCTCTCTCTCGGGATCCCTGGGTGACGCAGCGGTTTGGCGCCTGCCTTTGGCCCAGGGCGCGATCCTGGAGACCCAGGATCGAATCCCACGTCAGGCTCCGGTGCATGGAGCCTGCTTCTCCCTCTGCCTGTGTCTCTGCCTCTCTCTCTCTCTCTCTGTGACTATCATAAATAAATAAAAATTTAAAAAAAATTTAAAAAGAAGAGTCTCTCTCTCCCACTCCCTCTGTGTCTCTAATCCACACCCCCCTGCACACGTGCTCTCTCTCAAAAAAAAAAATCATTACAAAATATTTTAAAAATCAGTGTCATTCAGAATATCATCAAAACATGACATACTTAGCAATACATTCAACAAAATATGTCAGAAGAAATTAAAGAAGACTCAAAAAAAAAAATAAATAAAGAGGACTCGAATGTAGGGAGATCTTTTGTGAGCTCCGAACCTCCGCGGACTGGTCTGGTGCTCCATGCAACCTCAGTCAGCCCCCAGCTGGCTTCTGGGAAAGACGAATAGAAAAATTACATGAAAATGTAAAGTAGCTACAGCAGCCAAAAACACTTTGAAAAGGAAGAACAACATTACCTGGCTTTAAGTCAGACTGGAAGACTACAGTAATTAAGAAAGTTTTGCTTTGGGCCTCAGGGTGGACACATGGATCAATGAAATAGAACAGCACGTTCAGAAATAAACCCACACATATATGGTCAATTGATTTTTATAAAGTCATCAAGGTAATTCAGTGGGGGCAAAGGCTGTGTCTCCAGTCAGCGGCGCTGGAAGAGTTAGACTTCCCCATGACAAAAGTGAATCTGAACCACATCTCTAGCCGTGGTTACTCAAGCACTGGGTGCAGTTATGGGTCTTTATCTATGGGATGGCTTTAATATGTAAACAAAAGAGCTTACACTTCTAGAAACAAGTGCAGGAGGTAATTTGTGTGACTTTGGCTGGATAAAGGTTTCTTAGGCAACGGCCTGATCTGTAAAGGGAAAAACATAAATTAGACTTCATTGAATTAAAACTTCTGCTTTCAGAAAGGTGCTTTTGATGCAGGAAAAGACATTAGGGTTCGAAGCCAATGGCCCATAAAGAATTCTTGAAATGTCTTTGGTGAATAAAGGTGATTTAAAAAAAATTTTTTTTTAATTTGTTTGAGAGACAGAGACAGCATGAGCCAGGGGGAGGGGCAGAAGGAGAAGGAGAAGCAGACTCCTCACTGAGCAGGGACCCTGATGTGGGGCTCGATCCCAGGACCCTGGGATCATGACCTGAGCTGAAGGCAGATGCTTAACTGACTGAGCACCAGGTGTCCAATAGGTGGTTTTATTAAAGCGCAGAAGCAGGGCCCGAGGGCGGGAAGGGCTGCCCCGGGGTCCCCAGAGCGCCCATCACGGACTCTCAGGCTGGGGCGGGGTGAGGGCCAGCACAGGCCTCCCAGGTGCTTTGGAAGCAAGGTCTCCGGGCCCTGAGGGGGCCGCCTGTTGGGAGAAGCTCTGTTAGCCTGAGTCAGGAGACCCTTCGGGTGTGTATCTGTGGTACCTCAGGGTTTAGAGATAGAGGAAGTTTCCAAAGGAATTTTTATATGTTCAAGTAGACTCCCAGGGGCCTGGGGTCGGGCTGGAACTGCCAGCGGCCCTCGCAGGGTGCTACCACCGAGGCCGCTGAGCTCTGAGGGGAAGGTCCTTGCCTGTTTCAGGGACGTGCAGATGGGCTGTGAGTTGAAAGGAAATTTATTTAACTTTATTTTATTTTTTTATTTTATTTTTTTATTTATTTTATTTTAATTTTTTTTTTTTAATTTTTATTTATTTATCATAGTCACAGAGAGAGAGAGAGAGAGGCAGAGAGAGACACAGGCAGAGGGAGAAGCAGGCTCCATGCACCGGGAGCCCGACATGGGATTCGATCCCGGATCTCCAGGATCGCGCCCTGGGCCAAAGGCAGGCGCTAAACCGCTGCGCCACCCAGGGATCCCTATTTTTTTATTTTTAAAAAATATTTTATTTATTCATGAGACACACACACACACACACACACACACAGGCAGAGACACAGGCAGAGGGAGAAGCAGGCTCCATGCAGGACTCCAGCATCACGCCCTGGGCCGAAGGCAGGTGCTAAACCTCTGAGCCACCCAGGGATCCCCCTTGAAAGGAAATGTGACAATTTTCCTTCTGTCTTTGTTTTCCACATCACTTTAAGGAAATAAAATTGAAATCCAAAAACAGGGGTAAATATTTGTGTATATTAAAGTAGTGCATACGATGAAGTAAAAAGAAAAAACAACAACAACCCTATGATAAATGGGCAGAAAAGGGTCTGAACTGACACTTCACCCAAGAAGCAGTTCAGATGGCAAAGAGCTGAGGACAAGACGTTCAGCCTCTTTAGCCATTAGGAGAACGTCCTTTGAGACCACAGCGACGGCAGCGCCAGCGCCGGGAGCAGCCGGAGCCCGCTCGTGGCCAGAGCCGCTGTTTGGGAGAATGTTTGGCAGCTTCTTATAAAGTCTAACATAGCCCAAAGGACATTTGATCGTGACCCAGCAGTCCCGCTCCTGGGCTTTTACCCCAAGGGGTGAGAAGACAGGTCCAAACGGACCTGGATGCCCGCGTTCACAGAGGCTCGTCCATGCGTCTGCACAGCCACCTGGCAAGGTGCTCCAAGCCAGGCCCAGCCCCGGGCACCAAACCCTGCCGGCAGCTCTCCTGGCAGTGGAAGCTTAAACCAGTCAGTCTGGAATTACCTGCTCCGCACCTGGGAGCTGATCTGCCCGGGGCACCCCTGGCGAGCACCCCCGCCGCCTGCGGGAAGGGGACTGCTGGCTTCTCCCACCCTGGCTTCTGCCCGGAAAGGTCTTGTATTTCCCGAGGCTCCACAGGACCCTTCTATCAGCTGTAGGGATGCCGACTCATGAGTTGGTGAATAAAGCCAATAAAATCTTTAGATTTACTCAGTGGAACTTTGTTTTCCAACAAATGTAAAGGGATAAGCTACAGATGGATGCAGTGACAGGAATGAGTCTCAAAAGCATTATGCTAAGAGGGAAGGCAGAAAAAATCATACACACACTGTGATTCTGATGAGGGAGCAGAAGGGCAGCTGAGGCCCAGGCCACCCCCCCACCCCCACCCCCACCCCGCGGGTGTGTGTGTGGGGGGGGGGGGGACGAGCCTCAGACTCCTGGCTGCCCTAAAGCTAAGGGAGGGAAAAACAAATATTAACTTCTAGAGGGCACAGTCCTGCAAGAACGGAGTCTCCCTCAGTTTACAAATGTCTTACTGATTTCCAAGAGCAAAGCGTACTTATCAACAACAAGTAACTTCCAGAAGGAAATGTAGGTACGATCAAATGTCCTTATAACCTGCAGCCCACCCACAGACACTCGGGGCGGGCCGAGTACAGCGCTCCCCCAGGACGCCCCCAACTGTCTTCACGCTCCTGCTACAGGGAGAAACAACCCTGGTCTGACCCTAGCAAGGCCTCCAGTATCCTGTGGGGCTTGTCAGCCGCTGAAAGTCCTATAGAAACTTCCCTTATCTCTACTTCCCCCAACCCCAGGTGTATAATCAGCCACCACTCAGTGTCCCAGGGCAGCAGCTCTTCCTGCCCTCGGGTCTTGTCCCAGGGTTTTAATAAAACCACCATTTTGGGGACGCCTGGGTGGCTCAGCGGTTGAACGTCTGCCTTCAGCCCAGGGTGTGATCCTGGAGACCCGGGATCGAGTCCCACGTCGGGCTCCCTGCATGGAGCCTGCTTCTCCCTCTGCCTGTGTCTCTGCCTCTCTCTCTGGGTCTCTGATGAGTAAATAAATAAAATCTAAAAAAAAAAAAAAAAAAAAAAAAATCAACACAAAAAATCCCATCATTTTGCACCAAAGACGTCTCAAGAATTCTTTCTTGGTCGTCGGGTCTGGACCCGCTCCACCAAACCTTGCGTAGATTCCAAAACTACATCAACAATGAGAAAGTAGCAAGAATCAAATCAGAAACTGCCAAGGGTGAGGGGTTGCTGCGGGGAGGGGGCGGGGACCTCTTAGGGCAGGAGGACTCGGGCGTTCTGTATGTTGATTGTGGTGATGGCTACAGGTCCGCAGGTATTTGTCAAAGCTCATGGGACTATACTTAAAATTCATAAGTCTTAGAAATTATACTTCAAGGGGCGCCGGGGGGGGGGTGCCCAGTGGTTGAGCGTCTGCCTTCAGCTCAGAGCGTGACCCCGAGGTCCTGGGATCGAGTCTGTGTCGGGCTCCCTGCGAG
Organism: Vulpes lagopus; assembly: GCF_018345385.1. Lineage (NCBI taxonomy): Eukaryota > Metazoa > Chordata > Mammalia > Carnivora > Canidae > Vulpes > Vulpes lagopus. Next base: position 1,318,696 of record NC_054832.1, read on the forward strand.
GCGCCTGCTTCTCCCTCTGCCTGTGTCTCTACCCTGCACCCCACCCCGCCCCGCTCTCTCTCTGTGTCTCTCATGAATAAATAAATTAAATAAATTTAAAAAAGAAAGTCCAATAGGAGATACAGAGCAACTATTGGAATCAACGCACAAATTTAGCAAGGTCACTGGCTGTAAAATCAATATATGAAACCCAATTGTTTGCCTGGCACTACCGCTACATTTAGAATCTCACACTGAATTCCGGGCGACCCCAGGGTAACTTCTGCTACTTACTCGTTTCTAGCAAGAAAGGGGGTGCGGGTCATCAGAGAGGCAGCAGAACCCCCCCCCCTCGCAGTGGCCGGGGCAGGCCCCGGAGACGGGGCGGCCCCCAGGCTGGCCCCGGGGCACCTGCAGGGGCGTCAGGGGAGAGACGGGAGGCAGGGGGGGACCGAGGGAGACCGAGGGGGGTCCGAGGGGTGGCGGAGGGTGGCGGAGTCCGCGAGGGTCCGGCGCCTGGGCGGCCCTGGTGGACGCGGGGCTCGGACCCGGGGCCGGAGCGCGCACCGCGGCGCGGGGACGCGGCGCAGCCCTCGGAGGCTCGGCGGCAAGCGGAGGGCGGAAGGGGGAGGGGAAGTCCTTGCGGCCCCGGGGCGGGACCCACGGTCGGAGCGGACGGGCCGACCCGGCAGGGCGCTGCACTTCGCCGCGCCGCCGGCAGAGGGCGGCCGTGTTCGCGGGCCGGGCGCCCGCAGGTGGGGGTCGGGGAGGCGCGGCGGGGCGCGGATCGAGGGGCGGTCGCGGCGGAAACCCCGGAAGACAGGACGACACCGCAGCAGCGATCGGAGCCTCCCACCGGGGGGCCGCGGGGAGGAAGTGAGGACGGAGGAAACGGAGCGAAGACAAGAAGCGGAAGGGCAGCGTAGACACCGGCCTGCGGCTGGGGGGGCCGGCGCAGGTGCGGGCGGGGGGAGGGGGCGCAGGTGCGGGCACGGGGGCCGGGGTGACTGGGGTCACCTGGGGCTGGCGGCTCAGGGGGGGTGTCGGAGCAGCTGGGGGCGCAGCCAGGGGCGGGGTGGGTGCAGCCTGGGGTCTCGAATCAGGCACAGGTGCGAGCCGGGGGCGGGGCAGCCAGGGGGCCAGGGGACAGCTGTGGGGGGAAGCAGTGGGGAGGGCGGGGCCCGAGACAGCTGGGGACGGGGAAGGGGGTAGTGGGGCGGAGGGGGCAGGCTGCGATGGTCGGGGCAATGCTGGGGGCCCGGGGACAGCTGAGGGTGCAACCTGGGGTGGGCATCAGGGGCAGGTGCGAGTGGGGGGGGGGGGGGCAGCCACGGGTGTAGACAAAGACCGGCTGGGTGGAAATGGTGGTTTAGAGGATCCAGAAATAGTGCTTTGTACTTACGGCGCCCAAATATATGTAAGGAAAAAATAGCTCGGTATCAGACTTCTCTACAGCAAGCAAGACACACTGAAGCTGAAATAATAAAAAGAAAAACTCAAAAAAAAAAGTTTGAAGTGAGTATTTCCTTATGTAGTCATTGAGTCCTTCGAGTGTCAGTGCTACAAAGATTTGAAAGCCTGAATTTCAGTTTCATTGAGAAGGAAGAGAATTGGCAAAACACAAGTCAAATATCAGCTCAAACTGGAGGAGAAACGAGTCCGCAGAAAGCAGAGGGAAGGAAGCTGTAAGGTAAGAGAAAGTGAGAAGCGTATCCAGCAAACCAGACTCAGTACATTAAAACCTTAGTTCTCCAAGAAATTACAATAGCGAGACAAGCAACTAACCGAATCAATGAAAGAGAGACAGTAGACATACACACAATAATAAACACCAAGAGCAAAGTTATTATTGAAACAGGAAAAAATTTAAATTGTAAGAGACTACATCATATACCTTTACATGAAAAACTGCGGAGAAAAATATACAACCCGAAGGTACCCCGGGAGAGACAGAAAGCTTGAAGATCTCAAATTCAGTAGAAAATAGAAACAGCAAGAAAGTACCCCAGGAGCAAAAAAAGGAAAAAGTATCCCAGCAAAGAAGGCTGGGCATGGATTTCACACAAAAATTCTTTTTTTAAAAAATATTTTATTTATTTATTCATGAGAGACACACAGAGAGAGAGAGAGAGAGAGAGAGAGAGAGAGAGAGGCAGAGACACAGGCAGAGGGAGAAGCAGGCTCCATGCAGGGAGCCCGACGTGGGACTCGATCCCGGGACCCCAGGATCAGGCCCTGGGCTGAAGGCGGTGCTAAACCGCTGCCACCCAGGCTGCCCTGAATATCCTTTCTCATTTAAAAGTATTTAAGAGGGGGATTCCCTGGGTGGCTCAGCGGTTTAGCGCCACCTTCCTCATATCATATGTGGAATATTCCACATATTATAGTATATGTGCTGCTGAAGCGAGCACATCGTCTTACATTGTAAGAAAAATACCAGAAGTGTTCCCATCACAGTCTGGCATATGCAATCAGAAGTACCCACTGAGGCAATTAGCAACTACTGAAAAATAATAGGCATTAGGGTGGAAAGAAGGGGCGCCTGCGGGGTTCATTCGGTTGAGCATTAGACTCTTTTTATTTCTGTTCAGGTCATGATCTCAGGGTCATGAGATGCAGCCCGGTGCTGGGCGTGGAGCCTGCTTGAGAGTCTCTCTCCTTCTACCTTTATTTCTCCCCCCCACACACACACTCTCTCTCAAATAAATGTTTAAGAAAAAAAAAGAGAATAGAAGTAAAATCAGTGGGGATCCCTGGGTGGCGCAGCGGTTTGGCGCCTGCCTTTGGCCCAGGGCGCGATCCTGGAGACCCGGGATCGAATCCCACGTCGGGCTCCCGGTGCATGGAGCCTGCTTCTCCCTCTGCCTGTGTCTCTGCCTCTCTCTCTCTCTCTGACTATCATAAACAAATTTAAAAAAAATTAAAAAAAAAAAAAGAAGTAAAATCAGTTCCATTGGTAGATGATAGAGTACCCGGAAATCCCAGAGAATAAGTAATAAAAACCGCCAACTTGGAAAATAATCCCAATGAATCGGGATGCAGAGCAAACCCACAACGGCAGAGCCATCAGAGGGCCTCCCCTGTGTGAGAGGAGGGAGACCAGGCCCTCAAATGCTTCCGCTGGACCACGGAGAAAAAGCTGGGCGGACTGCAAACGTGGTGTTTAAAACATGCTGGAGAGCTGTGGCAGGAGCGAGGGCTGAGGGGCCCGGGAACCAGCGGAGGGAAGCCCGCCCAGGGCGCCTGATGCAGGGGCCCTTCCCTTCCCGTGGCCATGTGCCACCTCCAGGCACCGGGGACGCGTGTGGTCCACACGGCCTCGGCTCTGGGCAAGGGAAACGCGTGCAGATCTTACCACCAGTGCTACAAGCGCATTCTCCCCCTTGGAATGCATGCAGAGTTGTGGGTGCAGGAGACCGAGCCCTAGAAGGGACAGCTGCAAGAAGTGTGACACCTCCAGGGGCCTCCTGGCTGCAAGGCAGCAAAGGCCCACAGAGGAAGAGGCCTGCTTCAGTCCCATGTCTGAACATGCTCTGAACGGCGTTGTCAGATTGGTAAACCGTGCGGGAGGGTGGCAGGGCACAAAGACGCCCGTGAGTGGGGGGCGTGGGATCTCTCACACCGTCCAGGGCCAGGGAGACAGGCCGCCGAAGCCTCAGCCAGAGGCGGGGTGGGGGTGGGGGTCAATAGGAGGTCACGTGCGTCTTTCTCAAACTGCAGTCCAGCCGCAACCAAGCTCAGCTTGTGATGGAGCTGGTGTGACTAGTACTTCACACCCACTGATCTGGTAAGGAGGACACGCGGGACCCCGGCCTGTGGGTGTATGGGTATACGCAGCCTCTATGGCTCGGGTTTGTACAATGCCCAGCACACGATAAAGAGTTCGTAGATCTCGGGAGGCAGGGAAATGCGACCAGTAACAATAGGGGGGAAAGACACGCAGACCAACGGATGGGCCACATAATGGAGTTAGCAGGAAAGGATTTTATTGTGTGTGTGTGTGTGTGTGTGTGTGTGTGTGTGTGTGTGTAACATTTTATTTCCTTATTTGAGAGAGAGAAAGCACCAGCAGGGGGAGCAGCAGAGGAAGAGAAAGAAGCAGGCTCCCCGCAGAGCAGGAAGCCCGGAATGGGGCTCGATCCGGGACCCTGAGATCACGACCTGAGCCAAAGGCAGAGGCTTCACAGACTGAGCCACCCAGGTGGCCCTGGAAAAGGATTTTAAAATAACAATGACAACTGTGTTCAGTAAAATAGAGGAAAGGAAGAAAAAAAGATTTAAAGACAAAAAAAAAAAAAAAGATTTAAAGACAGAGTTTCGATGGAGAATGGGATGCTATAAAACAAATTAAATGGATATTCTGTGTTAGTTAGGATTCTCTAGAGAAACAGAAGCAACACAATGTTTCTACATACAGACCAAGATTTCTTAGAAGGGCCTGACTATGGAGGCCGGCAGGTCCAGTCTTCAGGGAAGGGCCAACGTCCTGGAGGCTGTTTGCTCCTCTCACTTGGGGGAGGTCTGTCTTTTGTGCTATTCAGACCTTCAGCTGATTGGAGGAGAGCCCCCAATTCCCCACATTCCAGAGGGCAACCTGCTTCACTCAAGTGTCACCAGTTGAAATGTTAATCTTACAAATTGATGAGAACATTAATGAAAGCAAGTTGAATTAAGTGAAATAAAATTAAAGATTTTTGTTGCGTCTCAAAAAAAAAAATGAAATGTTAATCTTATCTAACAAACACCCTCCCAGAAACATCCAACACTGTTTGGGCCATATATCAGGGTACCGGGGCCCAGTGCAGGCGACACGTCGCATTAACCACTACATTCTGGAATTGAAAAATAAAATATCTGGGACACCTGGGTGGCTCAGCGGTTGGGTGTCTGCCTTCTGCTCGGGTCGTGATCCTGGGACCCGGGCTCGAGTCCCGCATCGATCTCTCTCTGCCTGTGTCTCTGCCTCTCTCAGTCTGTGTCTTTCATGAATAAATTAGTAAATCTTAAAAAGAAAAAAAGAAAAGAAAAAATATCTGAAGAATTCATTTGGGACAATTCAAGAGCAGAAGACAATATGAAGGGAGGGAGGGCCAGGACAGCACAAATAGCCAAAGCGAAGCTTTCAGAGAACAAAATGTTAGAAAGAACAACTCGGCACCAGCGCCCAGGAGGCACAGCCAAAGGGTCGAACTCACGGGAGCCCGGAATAGCAGGAGGAGGGGCGGAGGACGGCGGGAAAGAAATACTTGAAGAGGCAACATTTTTCAAAACGATGAAAGGTAAACCACAGATTCGCGAATCCCAAAAACTCTAAGCAGAATAAATGCAAAGGACGTCGCCGCCGCGAGCGGCTGCACTCGACAGGCTGGGAACAAGACGCTTCCGTTAGCAGACAGGGAAGGACATGGCCAAGGAAAAGCAACTAGGGTCTAAAGCTGACTTTTCACAAAGATTATGGAAGCCGTCGAAAATGAAACTGCATCTTGAAAAGGATAAATGACAAAACCTGGCGACCCTGAATCCTGGGCCAAGCAAAGGTAGTATTCAGAGACAGAGAAAACAAAAGTTTTCATACAGAAGGGCAGGTGATTCCTTGCCAGCGGACTTAGATGACAAGGAATAAAAAAGGGAGTTCTTCAAGGTAAATAAAGTGACCACACATGGGAGTAAGAAGCTTTAGGGAGAAGGTCAGAGGAGCAGAAGTGAGAGGTATTTGGATTCGGCACAAAGGCGGGTTTACGGTGTGCGTGGTGCGGTCTGTAACACGGAGCAGTCAATAGTAAGGTAAACGGGCCGGTGTAGACCAAGCCCTCCTGTGACCGCGCCTGAGCTCTGGGGGCTGGGGCGGCCGCGCGGAGTCAAGGCCAACTACAGTATGGCAAGGACACGTGCTGTCACCTCGGAAGGATCCTATATGAAATATATCTATAAAAGAGAAAAGGAAATATGGAAAATATTTCATAAACCCAGAAGGATGCAGGACAAAGAGAAGAGACACTTGGGAAGAATGAAAGCACGAGGCACAGGCCTTCAAGCTGACAGCACGTCGTGCGAGCCTGCTGTGCGTGGACCGACCCTCCCCATGAAAAGGCCGAAACGTGCAGGCCGGGTACAAAATAATAAACTGGTTATAGGGATCCCTGGGTGGCGCAGCGGTTTGGCTCCTGCCTTTGGCCCAGGGCGCGATCCTGGAGACCCGGGATTGAATCCCACGTCGGGCTCCCGGTGCATGGAGCCTGCTTCTCCCTCTGCCTGTGTCTCCGCCTCTCTCTCTCTCTCTCTCTCTCTCTCTCTCTGTGACTATCATAAAAAAAATAAAAATAAAAAATAAATAAATAAAATAATAAAAAAAATCTGGTTATAACTGTCATTTAAAAAATAAGGGCACGGAGCAGCCAAAAGACAAAGAATGGAAGCGGATGCCCCACGGTGAGAGGAACCCGGAGACATCCCAGGGGCCGCATAAGGGGTGTGTCCTACACCTGGTCACATCTCACACCAGCTCCGAGTGTTTTTTTTTTTTTTTAATTTTTTTTTAATTGTATTTATTTATGATAGGCACACAGTGAGAGAGAGAGAAGCAGAGACATAGGCAGAGGGAGAAGCAGGCTCCATGCACCGGGAGCCCGACGTGGGATTCGATCCCGGGTCTCCAGGATCACGCCCTGGGCCAAAGGCAGGCGCCAAACCGCTGCGCCACCCAGGGATCCCCAGCTCCGAGTGTTTAAGGAAACACAGCAGGTCTGAGATTTGAAGCAAGTCCAAATCACACTTAGATATTTTTTCCTTATTAAAAAAATATATTTTGCATATTTATTTGACACAGAGAGTGAGCACAAGCGGGGGAGCGGCCGGCAGAGGCAGCGGGAGAAGCAGGCTCCCCGAGGACCAGGGAGCCCGCTGCGGGACTCGGTCCCAGGACCCCGGGATCACACCCTGGGCCACAGACAGACGCTCAGCCGCTGAGCCCCCCAGGCGTCCCCCCATCAGGGCCCTTAATGCACCTGCCCAGTCACTTCACCTTCTCTGTGTTCGGTGGGAAGCAAGTCTCACTGTCACTCACACGGAGGGGGACGCGTGGGGTCACACGGAGGCGGTCTTCCAATTTTCATCTCTAATGGCTGGGGCCAGGATGGACTTTGTCACAGGACAGCCAGGCGGGGGTTTGGGGACTGGGAGAATCAGATCTCTCACTAGTCACGAGAACACACGGCGGGTGGATCGGGATGCAGACCCGAAGGTCTGAAACAGGGCAGCTTTGGGGACAGCGGGGGCTGCGCTTTTTTTTTTTTTTTAAGATTTTATTTATTTATTTGAGAGAGAGAGAGAGAGAGACTGAGAAGCAGGCTCCCTGCTGAACAGGAAGCCTGATGTGGGGCTTGATCACAGGACCCCAGGATCACGACCTGAGCGGAAGACCGGCGCTTAACTGACTGAGCCACTCAGGGACCCCTGGCAAGACTTTCTAACTAGGACTCAAAATCCACACATGGAAGATCGATGAGGCTGAGGGCGGTAAAATACAAATTAAACTTTCTGAACGCCGACGTGTTCCAAAACCAAAATGAGACGCCACCGACAAACTGAGACAGTGTTTGCTACGTGATTACGGCTGGAAGGCTAATCCCCTAAATGCATCGAGAGAGTTCTCCAAGACGGGAGGACAGAGCAACATGGGGGGTGCAGGGCAGCTCCCAGGGCCCGCTCCTCGGCGGAAACAGGGAGAACTGATGAAGCACCGTCAGGGCCAACATTTCTGAACTCTGAACAATAGCCAGAGGTGGCCAGCAAGCAAGCAAAGGCCTCGTTAAGAAAAAGGATTTGAGGGACGCCTGGTGGCTCAGGGGTGGAGTGTCTGCCTTCGGCTCAGGTCGTGACCCTGGGGTCCTAGGACCAAGTCTGGCATCGGGCTCCCTGCAGGGAGCCTGCTTCTCCCTCTGCCTGTGTCTTTGCCTCTCTCTGTGTGTCTAAAAAAAACCCAAAAAACAAAACAAAACAAAACAAAACAAAAAACAAACAAAAAAAACAAATAAGAATGAAAAGATTTGAATCCAGTATCAGCTTTGGGATTTTCTTACCTCATCCCGGCCCCGAGCCCCTTTAGGAGTTGGTGGGGGGTTTTGTTTTGTTCTGTTGAGAGAGAGCACGCAGGAGCAGGGGGAGAGGGGGGCAGATCTCCAAGCAGACTCCCCACCCAGCGTGGGCCCAACGTGGGGCTCGAGCTCACGACCGACCCTGAGATTGAGAGCTGAGCCGAAATCGGGGGTGGACGCTCCACCGACAGAGCACCCAGGTGACCCCAGGAGCGTCCTCCTGTTCCTGCTGTGGGCTCCTCGGGCCAGGAGGAGCAGAGAGAGATTGTTCTCACGGAAAGGTGGTCGTTTTAATCCATCGAGTGGCTCCCCAAAACACTAGCACAAAAGGGTTGCCTTTATGCGGGCCAAGTCACGACCCTGTGCCCAAAGCAAGGAAGGGCCCCGGTCTCCCCGGGGGTCCTGCAGGCCTGTACTCAGGCTGAGACACCCCTCCTGTCCCCGGGTACAAAGGGCCCACCACTGGGGGGTCCGTCACCCCAAGATGATTCCTTGCAGCAGGTAACGGGACAGGAGAGAGCCCTTGGAGCACGGAGTCATTTTGGGGTGAGAGTGGGAAGCTTTTATTGGCTGTGCTGGGGGCAGGGGCAGGGACCCGGACACCTTAAGGAACATGCACATAGCTTGGTCACTTGCACGGAACCTGCTGCATCCGGTACGTCGGTGTGCTGGCACATCCACTGTCGGCCCCCCGCACGGGGGAGACCTTGGCATCACGTGAGCACAGGGCACCCGCCCTCCCCGGCCCCACCCTCTCCACCACCCCACGGGGGTGGCTTCTCCAAAGCCAGCAAGAGGGAGCATCTGCCTCTGGGTGGGGCTTCGGTCTGTGGAGCATCATCACACACAAGCCGTCACCTCCACCACGTTAACAGTTGGAAGCAGGCCTCAGGCCCGCCTGCTGTCCAGGAGGGTGCGAGGAGCAGGGGGCAGGACCATGGGCCGCCTCGGAGTCTGTGTCCCACATAAGGCACCGGCAGCTCCTCTCTGCCAAAGCCCCCTGCCCCAGTCCTAGGAAGGGCCCCACAGCTGCACGCCGGGGTCAGGGGTTGGGAGAAGCTGGAGGATCAGGGGTGGGGGTGGGCAGCCCCGGGCAGTCCCGACCAAAGGTGGAGAGGCTCCGGGGCCCCTCTGTCAGCCCTGGGGGCTCTGTTAGTTGTGGGGTATGGACGGACAGCAGCTCAAGTCCAGGTCAACCTAAGGTCTCTGCTCCCAGAACCCCAGAGCTGACGATGTAGGCAAGGCGGGGGTTCAGGAGCAGACAGTCAAGGAAGAATTCTTGAGACGTCTCGGGTGCAAAAAGGTGGTTTTATTAAAGCGCAGAAGCAGGACCCGAGGGCGGGAAGGGCTGCCCCGGGGTCCCCGGAGCGCCCATCACAGACTCTCAGGCTGGGACGGGGTGAGGGCCAGCACAGGCCTCCCAGGTGCTTGGAAGCAAGGTCTCCGGGCCCTGAGGGGGCTGCCTGTTGTTGCGAGAAGCTCTGTTAGCCTGAGTCAGGAGACCCTTCGGGTGTGTATCTGCCGTACTCAGGGTTTAGAGACACAGGAAGTTTCCAAAGGAATTTTTATTTTTTTAATTTTTATTTATTTATTTTTTTTTCCAAAGGAATTTTTATTTTATTTTATTTTTTTTTAATTTTTTATTTATTTATGATAGTCACAGAGAGAAAGAGAGGCAGAGACACAGGCAGAGGGAGAAGCAGGCTCCATGCACCGGGAGCCCGACGTGGGATTCGATCCCGGGTCTCCAGGATCGCGCCCTGGGCCAAAGGCAGGCGCCAAACCGCTGCGCCACCCAGGGATCCCCCAAAGGAATTTTTATATGTTCAAGTAGACTCCCAGGGGCCTGGGGTCGGGCTGGAATTGCTGGTGGCCCTTGCAGGGTGCTACCACCGAGGCAGCTGAGCTCCGAAGGGAAGGTCCCTGCCTGTTTTGGGGACGAGTCAGTGCGCTGGAGGCGGTGAGGACATTTCATTGCTCTCCTGCCTTTGTTTCCCACATCATTCTCCCCTGAACAGCTTTGACCCTTAAATCTTTGAGCTTGCCGAGGCTGGAAGGTCTGGTCTTCTGTAACTTCCGCTCCTGCACGGAGTCGTCGGGGGCCCCATCTGTGGTCAAGCCGGGGCAGCAGGGCCCACACCTGTAGGAGTGGCAAGAGGCCGGGGAGACCGCATGTGTGGTCCAAAGGAACGTGCGTTGGCTGGAAGTCCTGGCAGCAAAAGGCGTCTCCAGGGGGTGGGACCTGCGAGAAGACAGCAAAACGTGAGGAGAATAACAAAAAGGAAAACCCAAGTAAGCATCCTCTGGTAGTTGCCAAAAATCCTCTTCCAGTCCAGGACTTTAACCAGTGAAGGAAAGAGAGGGGTCTTCTAAAGCGCCGGGTGAGCATTCGTGCCAGCTGGAAACCCAGAGATGACTTTGCAGAAGCCTGGGGCGTGGCCACAGCATGGCATGCGGAGACGGAGAGGACGGAGAGGACGGAGAGGACAGAGAGGACAGAGAGGACGGAGAGCGGGGAGAGGACAGAGAGGACGGAGAGGACAGAGAGGACGGAGAGGACGGGGAGAGGACGGAGAGGATAGAGAGGACAGAGAGGACAGAGAGGACGGAGAGCGGGGAGAGGACAGAGAGGACGGAGAGGACGGAGAGTATGGAGAACACGCAGAGGACAGAGAGCACAGAGAGTGCAGAGAGCACGGAGAGCACGGAGAGGACGGAGAGGACGGAGAGCGCGGAGAGCACGGAGAGCACGGAGAGGACGGAGAGGACGGAGAGCGCGGAGAGTGCAGAGAGCACGGAGAGGACGGAGAGGATGGAGAGGACGGAGAGTGCAGAGAGCACGGAGAGCAGGGAGAGCACACGAGCCAGTAGCCGCCCGGCCCGAGGGCCTTCCTGGCTGGCAACCCGCTTCGCGCCTTTGTGTTACTGCAGCACCTCGGAGAGAACCGCTCTTCGGGGGTCGCTTCGGGCTTCGACCGGGCCCTTCAGAGCGGCCACATGCCAGACCACATCCCCCAAAGAGGGAGCAGAGGTGGGTGCCGGTGGTCGCGGCCGGAGACGCAGAACGTGCCCACCCTCGTTTTCCGTTTGGAAGGCTGCCTGGGCGGGCAGTGGCTTAGTGCCGAGTCTGTGCGCAGCCAGAAGCCGGGTCCCGCGGCCTCTCCAGCCCGGGGGGCCGTGGACGTGATGACAACCCCACGGCCTCGGGTCCCGTCAGCAGCCAGTCATGGGATTCCGGGCGTCCTGGGCCCCCAGCCGGCGTGCCCCGGGCCTCCCGGCCTTGGAGGGCCCGCTTGTGCATGTGTGGGTGACAGCGAGAAGGCTTAGTGAAGGGCGGTCGCCCTGTGCTTGGCGGAAGCCCCTGCTTGCAGGGGACTTCTAGCATAAATACGACTGAGGAATAAAAGCATCCAGAAGCCCTCTTTGTTCGAGGTCCAGCCTGGACTGTATCCTAGTTAGGAGGAGTCGTCCAAGGCAATCATAAAGAGAGTGGGGTCCTCCCTGTCTCCACAAGCCCCATGGGGGGTATGCTCCGGCTTCGGAGGAGGGCCGCTGTCATCCCAGCCACGCAGGGTCGGTCGGGGTGCTAGCCGGGTTACACCACTGTTGGGGAATCAATCCCATTTTCCAGCTGTTTCACCACATGCCCATGGGGTCCTGGTATGACCCCCACAGGGTAACAAGCAAGACTGTACGTGAGCTGCTGTGGTCATTTCTCTGCAGTTTACCTCCAGTTTTCTGCTCAGGCAAACAACATTCAAAGACAATCAGAACTGGAATTTAGGGTGGCCCGGGGGGGCTCAGCGGTTGAGCATCTGCCTTGGGCTCAGGGCGTGATCCTGGAGACCCGGGATCGAGTCCTGCATCGGGCTCCCTGCATAGAGCCTGCTTCTCCTTCTGCCTGTGTTTCTGTATCTGTCATGAATAAATAAATAAAATCTTGAAAGAAAGAAAGGAAGAAAGAAAGAAAGAAAGAAAGAAAGAAAGAAAGAAAGAAAGAAAGAACGAACTGGAATTTAACATCTGTGAAGGTGGGTTATTGAAAACAATTTTCTCACAAAAATCACCCTTATTTCAGAGATAGCCAAATCAAGACTAATTTGTTTGCAAAATAAGTTCAATTTTTAGCAAACTTGGCCTCATTATTTATATAAGCCCCACAACAACGGTGATGGGCCATATAGATCTCGTAAAACGTACTTTGCTGGAAACTTGTATAAGGACTCCCTAGATTGAACTCTGAGTAGCCTCTCCGGGCTAGAAGCCAAGCCAAGTGCTTACCATCAGACTTGCCTGTAATACCTGTGGATTTGGGGGAGTTCCTTTTCACGAGGTCCCCAAAGCGTCCTGAGTTTCCTGCACCTGCCAAGAAGTGACCGTCTTTACTCACTGGTGAGGCTGCTGGGAACTCTCACCAGGCATCGGGCCAGCAGTTCCAAGGGGCTTTGTGGCGGCAGGTTTCATACGTCAGCCTTAGTCCTTAGAGCTGTTAGGTCATATCTGAGTTTCATAAATCCAACCTTAGTTCCTCAAAGGTGTTTGGTCATATCTGAGTTTCACAAATTCAACCTTAGTCCTTAGAGCGGTTTGGTCATACCTGAATCTATGCATGTCCCTCAAATACGACTTTCCACTCAAAGTCTTGGTAAAATAACCAATGTTTCCAGTGATGTCCTGTCACAAGGAGAACAGATTCTTTCTTTTTTTTTTTTGCTGCAAAAAGCTTTATTGTCTCCATTTGGTCCATGTTTTGGGAAAGGGCTCCAGAATGGTTAAAAAGCTGCCTAGTGGCTGCATGGGAAAAGGTTCAGGCACAAGCCCTGGCACCGGGGGGTTGCCAGAGGAGCCCCTCAAAGGCTGCTGGTCTCCAGAGGATCCTAGTCGTGCTTGAGAATGAGCCTTTCGAAAAGATACTCGCCCAGCCCAGCCTGCGGAGGTTAGTCAGGGGGTCGCCCATCTTCTTGATGAGTTTTACCTCCTCATCTAGGAAGTGGTTCTCCAGGAAGTCACAGAGATGAGGATCCCCGCGAGCAGAACCCAGGGCATGCAGATCCAGAGGGGCCTGGTTCAGGCTCTTCTCCAGAAGCAGGGCGGCTTCCACGGCGTCCAGGGTCTTCCCCCACTCATCTTGGGACGGTTTCTGCACGTCCTGGAAGAGGGCGCGGCCGCCGCGCTGGTTTTGCATCTTCAAGAAACGCTCAGCGCCCTCGCGCTTCTCCTCAGCCAACTCGCGGGAGAAGTGGCCCACACCCTCCAGAGCCACATCGTCACGGTCGAAATAGAAGGCCAGAGAGAGGTAGGAGTAGGAGGCCCGCAGGTGCATGTTGACCAGGCGGTTGACGGCGGCCTCCACCGCGGTAGAATAATTCTGACGAATCTGGGAGCTCATGGTTGATCCTGAACAAGGAGTTAAATTCAAACTTGGGTGTTTGGGGATCCCTGGGTGGCGCAGCGGTTTGGCGCCTGCCTTTGGCCCAGGGTGTGATCTTGGAGACCTGGGATCGAATCCCACGTCGGGCTCCCTGCATGGAGCCTGCTTCTCCCTCTGCCTGTGTCTCCGCCTTTCTCTCTCTTTCTCTCTCTGTGACTATCATAAATAAATAAAAATTTACAAAAAAAATAAAGAAACTTTAAAAAAAAAAAAAAAAAAAACTTGGGTGTTCGCTGCCGGTGGCAGAAGATGGCCAGGAAGATGGCTCCGAAGGTTGCGACTGGAAAAAAGGTTGGAGGGTGGCCGTTGGCTGGTAGAAGGGGCGTCCCTGGTCTGTTCTGTCCAAACACTGTTGAAGCAAGAGACAGATCGCAGGACCACCGAAAGCACCGCCAGGAGAACAGACTCTTACTGAACTTATGCAAAAGACCGTGGTTGCCGTGGAAGGAAGAATACTCTCGGGCACCTCTTGAATTTCAGAGGGGCCAGGTACAGAGAATTAGTGAAATGTGTCAGTTTGTTCACAAATGCATATTTTATCATGTTTTCTGTAAAGTCATAGATATCACAAGAGAAATTTCCTTAATCTGGGAAAGCAAACAGAGCAATGTCTCAGGTAAGAGTCATAAAAACTATAATCAATAATCATCTTCCTCAGTTCATTGAGTCCCATGTTACTAATTCTTGTTCCCTGGGGATCCGGGTGACTCAGTGGTTTGGCACCTGCCTTTGGCCCAGGGCATGATCCTGGGATCCCGGGATCGAGTCCCACATCGGGCTCCCTGCATGGAGCCTGCTTCACTCTCTGCCTGTGTCTCTGCCTCTCTCTCTGGGTCTCTCATGAATAAATGAATAAAATCTTTAAAAAAGCCCATCTAATTCTTGTTCCCTTTGAATGCAGCTTTGTAGCTAGTTCTGGAAATTCATACCCATTTGAGCTTTATAACCTAAAGATATCAAATACCTTTATTTGTCCTAAAACTCCTTTACGAATCTCCTTGAAGTTGAAACTTGTTTCACAAGAGAATAAGAACGATTAGAAATGACAAAAACTCAGAAAAGGACCTTCTCACAGTGTGACACGAGCGCTCATTATGATGTAACTGACAAGTAAATTCAGTTATTTCTGTGACACATAACACTTCAATAATCAGAATATCCAGTGGTGACATTATACCAGAACACAACATACCATATAAACAAGCCTAATGAGTCAAAGAGGCTTTGTTTACAATTTAAATCTCAAGGAAGTTTGGTAGAACGTTAGAAAGTTCTACAGCACATGCCTAAGTAGGATTCCGGATCATTAAAGACCTGCTAAAGACACAATGTAGAAACCGGTTTTCCTGGACAAAGAAAAGAGAAGGCAATTTTGTTTATATTTTCTTATCACGAGCAGACCAACAATCCAAGAAAAGTTTGTCATTTAACAGAGAGAAAACACACTTTCAATTTTATAGCAGTGTACTTTTATTTTTTTTAAAGATTTTATTTATTTATCCATGAGAGACACACACACACAGAGAAGCAGAGACCCAGGCAGAGGGAGAAGCAGACTCCTTGTGGGGAGCCCGATGCGGGACTCGATCCCAGGACCTCGGGGTCATGCCCTAGGCCTAAGGCAGACCCTCCACCACTGAGTCCCGGGCGTGCCCAGAGCGGTGTACTTTTAAAATCCACTCCATCCTGACCATGCGTAGAATTGCTTTCCAAAGATTTCCCTTCACAAACCTTCTACCACTTTCTTTTTCCTTCAACAAAGATGTATTCCCATTTCTTAGGTCTTTCTTACACATACTGAGATGGTTCCCTTTTTCCCATCAGTCTTCATTATATTTAGCAGGATTTTAACTCTTAGAAACCTTAGTCTCCAGTGAGAACTAACTAGTAACCAGTGGTGAACTGTCACACCAGAAGTCTTTGGACGGCAGATTTATGAATCTATTTAGCACAAAGCACGTTTTCCGACAGACCCAAATATCCTTAGTTTCTTTGCAGTAAGAAGTCAAAGGCGCAAACCTATGTTCAGTGGCACTTTATCTTTTTTGGAAAAGCCCTAGACGTCCAATGAATTCAATCCCAATATGTCATCGGAGCAAGATTTTAAAGTTCCGGGTCACCAAAGACTTTGAAAGCTATTTTAACAATTACCCGTGAAAAACTGAGGCAGACAAAATTAACCATCCTTTTAAGTCATCTTTTTGCTAACAAATTGCAACAGAGGTCATGAGGTTATTTGACCTTCAGCAAATCTTGGTAGAATAATAACGAAGGATAGCCCGAAGAAAGGCAGGCAGGGACACGGGGCTCTGTCCCAAGTGGAAAACTACCCTTAAATGGGAAAAGACCCCATCCTGTTATTCTAGGCTTTACTCAGGGAGGACCTACAATTGTATATAAGATTTGTATGACAGAAAGGAAGGGTGTCCTAACCCAGGCCCGGGGTGGGGGGCAGCTCGACAGCCAGTGAGATTTGTAAACCAAGAGCTTGAGCTGGTGGCCTGTGGCTGGCAGGCATGCCTTAGGGCGGCGGCCCTCTGGATCCCCGAGGCTGGGAACACCTCCCTGGAAGGAGCCTCCCACCCTTTCCCACATGAATAACTACCCGATATGATAGATGAGCAGTGGACGGAAAACCTGATTGTGTGGCAGGTGTAGGGAGGGTTCATCATATTAAAACAGCCCACTTAGAAGTCCATCAATTTGTTCCTCACTGTCAACTTTTTCCTGGGACCCTGGCAGGGAAATCAAGTGGGCGGTGTTAAGTCCAGGGGGTGCTCTTCTTAGCTCCTTCACAGCGAGGGGTGGGGGAGGAGCCACAGAGCACTGCGGAGGAGGCCCCAGGATGGTCTAGGAACCAGTTATGCAGGCCTTGCACGGGTGGTGCAGAGGCAGGAGGTGGAGGGGGCTGGGGTGGGGGCCAAAGCGGTGAGGTGCCACCAGAAGGCAGAGAAAAAGGGTTCTTGGTTCTAAACCTCCTTGGCAAATAAATAAATAAATAAACAAACAAAAAAACAAACTTCCTTGGCTCAGACAGATGGACAGATACCACCTTGATTTTTTTCCACAAGAGTGGAAATATGCAGTCCATGTCCCCCGGCTAGAGAAGACAGGAACCTTCCCTGAAACAAAGGAACTTTCCACAGCTGTTTGGGATTATTCCTTAAAGTTCCCGCTGCAACCCGAGGTAGCCCAGCCCAATCAGTTGGCTCTGATTATAGCCATTAACCCGGGAAGTGAGGGAGAAGCCCCCACATCTATTATTAGGAGTAACAGCGAGAGTGTCGGGGTCCCCTCCGTCAGGGATGGCCTGTGTTTCCTCCAATAACCTGGATTCTATCAGGAGGAGGCCCATTTAGATAATTATCATCCTTTCTGTCAGGAAGGAGTTTACTGGCCTGGTTACTGACCAGACACGTTCTGCAAGAGGCCTCTTAGGCCCAGGTCCTAATTTAGAGTCCCCGAAGGCCTGGATGGACGTACGGTACCTCCATCTATTTGCCCTGCTTCCTGCTCCAGAGATGTAACTGGCAGTTCCCCCTGAGGCCAGGCAATGTTGCAGGAGCTCAGTCCTTTCCTAGATTTTGTAAGTTGAATTGTTTCCTGTGGGTTAAAAGGCATCCCAAGGGGGAGTCCTTGGGAACTGAAGGAGAGGGAGAAGGTCCTTCACCAAGAAAATCCCAACCCACCACCTCAGGAGTCCTGGGTAGTGTCCCAGGGGGGATATGTTTCTGGTGTCAAAGCAGCTCCAGGGGTCCCTCAAACAAATCGCTATGGTCACCGCAGCTGTTGAAGGCCCTGGAGGAGGGATGCTACAGTCCCCCCCATCCTCCGCTTCCCCATCGCATTCTATTATTTTTTAAAGGTTTTATTTATTTATTCATGAGAGACACATACACACAGAGAGAGACAGACAGACAGAGACACAGGTAGAGGGAGAAGCAGGCTCCATGCAGGGAGCCGGATGCTGGACTCGATCCTGGGACTCCAGGCAGGTGCTAAACCTGAGCCACCCAGGCGTCCCTCCCCATCGCATTCTAGACCGCAAATGGGCACTGGTGTATAGACCAAGATACTTTGCCTTGTCCTGCCTTGCCGCACCGTGAAGAACCGACTGTTTCAACCCTTGGAAAACACTAGAAAAGTTTTACAGAGGGGGGGATTACCCAATTTTGTAGTGTAAGTAGTTAGAGGACGTTGACAGAAACCAGTGAAGACAGCAATCCATCCTGCTCTAAGCCACGCTGCCACACATGTGGTCCTTGGGCCAACCTCCTAGCAAACGGTCCTGTGTTGGGTTTTGATTCCACCGGGCGCTGGTTTTGGCCGGCTCCCCGTGGAGGCCCCGCCACCAGAAGCGGCTGGACCAGGGATGGAGGGGATCACCTTAGAACAACTGGAGGGAAGCTCACACGGGCGTCTTAGATCACCAGATGAGTCACCTGGTGACTCAGGTGGCTCTCCCGTGCCCAAGACAGACAACTTGGTACAAGGACAGGATACAGAGAGGGCATTGAGTTTCTGGACTTTACGACCGTCCCGGCCACGGTACTAACTTCCAGCCCAAAGGCAGGCTTTCTGCATCCCGCGGATTAGCCCCCGGGTTGGGGGACTGCAGCCTGAACAACCGGCAGGAAAGGGTTCCAGTAAGACCACACTCCTTCAGAAGCCTCTGCAATGAGCGTAAAGGAAGAGGAGAGAAAGTTCTCACCAAGTTTGTACCGTGGCTCAGAGTCCAGATGGAGAGATTCAAAACCCCACTTTGGGCGCCAAGGGATGTAGTTTTGGAATGTTGGTGAGGTCCAGAGCCCACGGCCCAAGAAAGAATTCTTGAGACATCTTGGGTGTAAAAAGGTGGGGTAGGGGGACAGGACCCGAGGGCGGGAAGGGCTGCCCCGGGGTCCCCGGAGCGCCCATCACGGACTCTCAGGCTGGGGCGGGGTGAGGGCCAGCACAGGCCTCCCAGGTGCTTTGGAAGCAAGGTCTCCGGGCCCTGAGGGGGCTGCCTGTTGGGAGAAGCTCTGTTAGCCTGAGTCAGGAGACCCTTCGGGTGTGCATCCGTGGGCCGGGTGCTGGGGGATGATCACCAACCCCAACCCGTATCTTGGGGTTTAGAGATAGAGGAAGTTTCCATAGGAATTTTTGGGGATCCCTGGGGGGCTCAGGGGTTGACCGCCTGCCTTCGGTCCAGGGCGTGATCCTGGAGTCTCGGGATCGAGTCCCACGTCGGGCTCCCTGCAGGGAGCCTGCTTCTCCCCCTGCCTGTGTCTCTGCCTCCGTGTGTGTGTGTCTCTCTCATGAATAAATAATTTTTTAAAAATTAAAAAACAAAAGAATTTTTATACGTTCGAGTAGACTCACAGGGTCCGGGCGTTGGGCTGCATAGCCTGTCGCCCTCAGCACAGTGCTGACACCGAGGCGGCTGAGCTCCAGGGGAGCGTCACTCGGTCTGTTTCCAGGATGCGTCTGCCAATGGGCTGTAAGTAGCAAAGAGATTTTTTTTTAAAAGATTTTATTTATTGGGATCCCTGGGTGGCGCAGAGGTTTGGCGCCTGCCTTTGGCCCAGGGCGCGATCTTGGAGACCCGGGATCGATTCCCACATCGGGCTCCCGGTGCATGGAGCCTGCTTCTCCCTCTGCCTATGTCTCTGCCTCTCTCTCTCTCTGTGACTATCACAAAAAAAAAAAAAAAATTTAAAAAAAACAAAAACAAAAATAAAAAAAGATTTTATTTATTCATGAGAGACACACAGAGAGAGGCAGAGACGCCCCTGAGCCACCCAGGCATCCCAATAGCAAAGAGATTTAGTTTTTCTTTTGCTTTTGTCTCCCTCATCAGCTGAGGCCCGTCAGCTACGTCCGGTTGGGCCCCCTGAACCCAGGCCACCAGGGCAGGCTGCTGGGTCATTGGGTTTCCAGGGTCCAGCTCTGCTCTACTCCCCAAGAACTCTCGGAGGAGGGGGTCAGTTTATCCTCTGCCTGGGGACAGGGTCAAAGGGGTGTGGGGCAGCCTGAGTCCTCCGGGCCATGAGCCTCGGGCCCGGCTCAGCCAATTCCCTGCGGAGAACAGACGGCACGTCCCAGCCAGACACGTGGGAAGAGAGAGGCCTGAGGTGCTCTTCGGAGAGGGGTGGGCAGGCTCAGGGAGGCCACACAGGGTCCCCCCAGGGCGAGAGGGTAGCATTTTAGGAGAAGTGACCAGCCGGTCCCAGGAGAGCCTGCAGGAGCAGCTCAAGGGGTCCTGTGGAGGCCGGGAAAATTGAGGCCACCCCGTCTCAGCTCAGCGCCAGCACGCGCAGCCCTCCCGGCCCCAGGGAAGGAGCGCGGAGACTGACGCTACTTCAGTTTCAGGAAGGAAACAGCTGAACGCCCTAGAAAGCCCCACGTTAGATAAAAACGGAGCCCAAGCCGGCGGCTGGAAGCCCCTATTAGAATGAGAACAGAGCTCACTGCCCTTGAAGGCCCCAAATCAAAATGTAAACGAGGAATTGCTCCGCCCCTCCTGGAGGTCCCCGAGACCAGCCCTGAGAACTCAGCTGAAGCCCCCAAGCTCCAGCTTGTAAATCAACCCTCGTGTTTGCACCGGTGTCGGCTACTCTACTCGGGGTGTCGGCTCCTCGGTGGTTCCTCGGATTCGCGATCTTGGGCGCAACAATCGACACCCACCTGGGCTCCTGGTGGTCACCCCCAACCTGAGAACCTTTGGTGGGTGTAGGGGTTAAGCAGGCTGCAGTGAGGGGGTGTCCACAGCCACCCGCAAGCCTGCCGGCACTCGCCAGCCCCTCTTGGGTGCCTCCCCGTCCCCCTGAATCCGGTTCCTCTGCCTTTTCCTGAGAGGCTCCCATCTTCCCATCTCCCCCCCCTCCCAACGAGCGCAGCTAAGGGGCCTCCAGAAAAACCGAACAAGGTGAAAGCCTGGGGTCCCTCCCCTGAGGAAGACAGGGTACTCGGCCCTTTCCGACGAGAGCCCGTGGGGACACTAGGCAGGCTCTGTCCACAGGAGACATCCTCACATGCTGAGCACAGCAGAGCAGCCCCCCGACAGCCGGCCTGCCCCCGCCGCCCCTCTGCCCCAGCGTCCGGGGCTGCGGGGTGACAGCCTGGGGGCGGCGGGGGGCAGCTCTCTGCCCGCAGCTGCCTTGTCCTAGGTCTTCCGTCCAGCTGTGTTCTGCTCACTTATCAGCCCTCCTCCGTCCCACCCGGGTCTCCGCCAGCAGGCGAGCAGGAGCAGGGCAATGCGGCCTGATGCCGAGGGCTGGGGAGGAGGAGGCACCCCGCCTGCCACGCCCGCCACGCCCGGCCTGCAGCTCGAGCACCACAGGAGGAGCACCCTGAGGAGCGCCCTGCCAGGACCCCAGACCTGGGGTGGGATGACTCCCCCTCCCCAGCCCGTGGGACCCCGGCAGACCCAGCAGCCTGGGAGGCACAGGCCAGGGGCAGGGGCCCCCCACGCCCACTCCCTCCCCAGAGGGAGACCCCCTCCAGGGGTGGAGGCCGGGAGACCTGGGCCAGGACGCAGAGCTGACTTTGGCCACTGAGAAAGGCGGCGGCACCCGGGGACCTGGCGCTGAGACCTGGGAGTCCGGGCTCCTGACCTAGGGCGCCGGGCCCCTCGGCAGCCTGGGCACGGGCCAGGGTGGAGCCAGAGTCTGGGGGCGCAGCCCCGGCCAAGCCCCTTCCGCCCGCCCCGCCCACCCCGCCGCCCGCCCCGCCGCACCTGCGCTCCCCAAGGCTGCAGGAAATGGAAACTCAGGGCCCTGGGCTCCTCCTCCTTCCCCTCCGCCCCCCCTCCCCAGCTCCACCCAGCCTCCCTCTGCCCCGGGCGCAGCCTGCACCCTCCCCCGGCCTCCCTGGAGGCAGACGCTCAACCACTGAGCCACCCAGGTGCCCTCTTCTTATTTAAAAAATTATTTATTTTGGAGCAGCCTGGGTGGTTCAGTGGTTGAGCGTCTGCCTCCGCCCAGGGCGTGATCCTGGAGACCTGGGATGGAGTCCCACGTTGGGCTCCCTGCAGGGAGCCTGCTTCTCCCTCTGCCTGGGTCTCAGCCTCTGTCGCTGGATCTCATGAATAAAAAAAATCTTTAAAAATATATTTATTTTTTAAGTGATCTTTGCACCCAACATGGGGCTCGAACTTACAACTCTGAGATCAAGAGTCCCATGCTCCACTGACCGATCCAGCTGGGTGCCCCTTCTTTTGTTTTAATGCTGGTCTGACCCAGTAGGACAAATCACATGCTTAATGCTCACCGAGTCTCAGTGAGGCTGCTGTGATATGCTTCTGGATCCTTCCACAAGGCACTGGTTGGGCCTGGGTCTCCTTCTTCTGTTGTTCTATTGGAGACCAATAGAGCCTCCCTTGGGCTCAATCACTGCATTGTCACCTGGTTATGTGTGTTGGCTGGCTGTCCCCCTCTCGTGGCTGTGACGGTAAGGACCCCATATTTCCGTGCTTCAGTGCCCACGTCTGACCTGGACATCCCTGGACATGGGCCGGGACCCTGAGCCCCACACTGACCACCGTCCCACCCTGCTGGCCAGTGCTCCTTGGGACTCTGGACATGGGCACGTAGAGCCTCAGGCCAGCCGGGTGTGCGAGGCAGAGAAGAGGAACCGCACTTTGCACAGGCTCCGTCTCCAGTCTCTGCCATTTTCCTGCTTGGTCCCGGGGACTCGGGCTCCGGAGCTCCCTGTGCCTCTGAGTCAACCAAAGAAGCTTCTTTTCCGCTCCAGTGGGGAGGCAAGAAAATTAACCACCGTGAGTTCCTCCTAAGCTCCCAAACAGCTGGTAACATCTGAAAGAACAGGATCCCAAACATGTTCAGGGCATTCGCTTCCAATAACCTGGGCCAACGCTGGCGTCAACATCCCCACCTTCCATGAATCACCGACAAACATCCATTGCTCACCTGATTCTTGCCTTCGATGGGACTCTACCTGGGGTTCTTTTTTTTTTTTAAGACTTTTTATTTATTTCTTTGAGAGAGAGAGCGGAAGGAGGAGCAGAGGGAGAGGAAGAAGCAGGCTCCCTGAGGAGCAGGGTGCCCCATGCAGGACTCGATCTCAGGACTCTGAGACCATGACCTGAGCCGAAGGCAGACACTCAACCCTCTGAACCACACCGGGTGCCACACCATCCTGGATTCCTGAAGCAACAGTACGCCAGACTTCTATCCAATTGGACTCCTAACCCCAAGTGACGGGGAGTCACCCAGACCCTCTACCTGCTATACTTGATCGCTTACACTATTCTGGCTCATTTTTCTATCCTACACGAAGCCATCCATGGCCCCTCTGGGTCCACAGACCTGGCCAGCTGGCATCTAGTGGACACTGACAGCCGCACCTTCCAGGCCCTGATGCGAGCCTCCCCCATGTGGGCCTCAGCAGAGTCCCCCCAACATTAGGCCCCTGCTGGGAGGGGGCTCCCACACGAGCAGCCACAGGCCATCACACCCAGAGCAGGAGGGTTGGGAACATGTGTTTATTTGAGGCACCAAAGCAGCAGGCCGACTCTGATGTGGGGGAGGGGTGGGGGAGGCAGCTGGGGGGTGGCTGACTCCTGGGTCCAGCAGTCCGAACCCAGATGCAGTGGAACCCCGTCTTCCAAAAGGGGTTTGTGAGTGAGCGTGGGCCGCATGAATGCCAGGGAAGAGCAGCTTTGTTGTCGGGGCCCCGGGAGCTCAGCCACTGCCGACGTAGGTCTCCTGATGCCCGCGCTCCGGCTCCCACACGGCCGGACAATTGCACAGGGACGTGCACAGGGGCATACGGACACCCTGTCCACACAGCTGAGCCTACACCACTGCCTGCGACAGCAGCATGCCGTCCTTCTGGGACACAGTGGCCGTCAGCACGTTTCCACTCCACCTGAGGGCCAGACCTGGGGGCCCACGGCCCCTCCCGGTGTGTCCCCAGGCCCCGGCTCCGACTCGGGGACCCTCGGCCCTTCCCGGGTTCCCTGAGGAAGCTCACATCACTGCCTGAGAAGGGAGGGTGGTGGCGGGGCCGGGGGCCGGCGTGACCGTGGGGACCGGGGGCGGAAGGGCCGGGATCGAGCAGGGTGACGGGTCGCAGGAAAAGGCTTCCGTCCGGTGCTGGGGTCGGGGAGGGGCCGGCCTCCCTTCCCGGGCTGCGGGAGTGGGCGCCCCGTCAGGGCCGGAGCCGCGGCAGGGCGGACAGCAGGCTGAGCAGGAGCCCGAGGCCCAGCAGCGCGCCGCTGGCCCGCAGCCCCCGGCCCGCCGTGCTGATGTTGCACAGGAAGCTCTGGCAGCAGTAGGTGCCCACGGACGCCACGCCGAGGTTGACGCTGGGGCTGGGGCAGATCGGGGAGCAGCCCTTGTTCAGGGTGTGGCCGAAGTCCACCAGGTTCCCTGCAGGGGGCACAGGGCGGTGAGGACGGGGCGGCCCCGGGGGGCGGGCGGGCGCTCACCGGGAGAGGCGGTGCTCACCGATGCCGGCGGACGCGGACACGGTCACACAGTAGTTGTCGGAGTCGGAGCAGACGGTCGGCTTCAGGCAGTAGAAGTTGCTGTTCTGATTCGTGCACGAGAAGCACACCAGGCAGTGGGCTGCAGAACAAGGGGACACCTGTCTCAGAGCCCGGGAACCTTCAGGGGTGACCCCTCCGCTGCTCCTCCCCTTCCGGCCCCCCCTCACTTCCCAATCATCTGCAGAGGTTAATGGAGCAATTATCATGCCCCAGGACTTGGCCCTGGAGGAGGAACTCCCGTGACACCCAAATGCACAGGGATAAGTGTGCCAGGGGCAGAACTGGGGCCTCCAGTGGGAGCAGGAAGGAGTGACCCGCTTTGCTGGGGGAGAGGACCTGTCGGGCCGTACAGAACAGCCATCTGGGAACAGGCCTGAAGGCCCCCGGGCACAGCTAGGGAGAAGGGAGAGAGAGAGTCCAGGAGGACAGCGGCTCACCCCACGGCCAGGGACCCCCGGGCCATCTCACCTTGCTCCGCGCCCAGAAGGGCCACCAGCAGCACCGGGAGAAACACCTTCATTCTGGACGAGGCAGGGGCCTGGTCCGGGGTCTCACAAAGCCAAAGATGCTGGTCCTGCTTGGAGAACACTCACTGGAGGACCGTGCTGCCGCCCCGCATCCCCCTCCTCCCAGGGGGAGCCCAGCTGCCTCCGTTTCACAGCTGGCGGGTGGGACCTGGCCTGGGCAGCAGCACAGCCTGCACATACAGGGCCCTTCTGCTCCGCCTCCGAACCTGCCCCTCGCTGGGGGCACACTCCTCCTCGGGAGGCCCCTCCCCAAGCCTGTGGTGCCAGCTGTTGGGGCTGGATGAGGGAGCCCATTAAAGGTCTCAGGATCACACCGGGAAGGAGGCCAAGACAGTGGCCCTTGCTGGTGGTCTGAGGGGCCGGGGGGAATAGTGACCAGTGATATAAGCTGGCCAGCATCCAGAACTTTCCATGAGCCAGCTCCATTCCTGACAAGACTCAGGGTGGGCTGGGTGCACGAGGCACATCTAGCTGAGCACCCGCCTCCAGCAGCTTCTGTGCTGTGGAGACAAGGGGTGCTTCCCATTCTGTATGTTATTCAATGCTGACGACAGCGAGCCTATAAATATCTGCCATTCCCCCATTTTGTGCCTGAAAAAGAGGTTCAGTGAGCCTCGGCTAGGAAGATACGAGTCTATGGGGGCTGCCTGGTTCCCTACCCCAGGACCCTCTCCCGGGCAGAGACCCAGACCAGGGCGGTGAGTGCAGAAAGCACTCTGAGGTGACCAGCTGGGTTCCGCCTTCCTGTTCAGGAGGCACCAGGAGGCACCGTGTGGGAGGAGCAGTCTGGTGCCTTCTGCTGGGGACAGCCACGAGTGGGGGAAGGGCATCCCGGGCCGTGGAGCACGTTCCCAGACTCTGGGAAGAAGAATGCCAGGGAGAGAACAGGCTTCCCCCACCCTGGGCCTGGGCTGACCTCTTGGGGGCAGGGGCAGGAGCTGTAGATGCCCAAGAATGGTGCCCAGCCCAGGAGGAGCCTGCGCACCAGATCCAGGTAGTTCAGAGAGAAAGGAGCCTCAGTTTCCTCTGTAAAGTGAGGCTTGGGCATGGAGAAGCCCTGAGCGTCCTCAAGGAAGCTCTGGGATGCCCGATCACCAGTCACAGATGGTGTCTGCCCCCCCCCCGCCCCCCCTCCAGGCACCCAACCAAACAGCCCCCACTGGTCTGGGCTGAGCTGAGGCACTGGATGGTCAGGCAAAGGGAGCCCTGAGGGGACCCAGTGGGCCTGGGGACACTGCTGTTTGGGACCCAGAGGCCCACTCCTCCCCCAGGCTCCGGGGGCTGATTTCCGCTGACTGGGGGCCAACGGAGGCAGGAGCCTGGTCCTTGTCCCGGAGGATGGGAAGCAGCCAGGTGGCTCGGCAGGGGTCGGGCGAGGGGGCCTTGGGTGGAGGCGCCCCGGCACCGCCGCTTGCATAACCCCTGGCAAACCGGAGCTCTCGCCCCTGCCGGTAGGCTGGTCCCCAGGCGGCCCACCAGGGCTGCTTCTTCCCACCCTGCGGGCCCTCAAGATGCCAGCTCCGCTCCCAAGTCAGCAAGGCTGCCCTCGCCCCACGGGAGACGCGACGGGGAGCCCAGGGCTGGGTGGTGGGGCCCACGCCGCGCGGCTCTGGTCACTCGGCCGGGAAATACCGGGACAGGCCGGGAGGCCGCGGGCGGGCGGGAGGCTCAGCCCGGGCCCAGCCGCCCCCTCGCGCCCCCCCGCTCCCCGCGCGCCCCCCTCCGCCCTGCCCCGCTCCCCGCCCGCCCCCGCCCGCGACTCACGCGGGGCGACGCGTCCACGGCCTCGCCGAGCTGCCCAAGCCTGGAGCCCGAGCGCACGACAGCCCGGGACTCCCGGCAGCCGAGGGGGCGGGGGCGGGCGGAGTCGGCGCTCCGCGGGCGGGGCGGGGGGCGGAGTCGGCGCCCCGGGGCTGGGGGCGCTGGGTAGGGGGAGGGGCGGGGGGCGGAGTCGGCGCCCCGGGGCTGGGGGCGCTGGGGAGGGGGAGGGGCGGGGGGCGGAGTCGGCGCCCCGGGGCTGGGGGCGCTGGGGAGGGGGAGGGGCGGGGGGCGGAGTCGGCCCGGGGCTGGGGGCGCTGGGGAGGGGGAGGGGCGGGGGGCGGAGTCGGCGCCCCGGGGCTGGGGGCGCTGGGGAGGGGGAGGGGCGGGGGGCGGAGTCGGCCCGGGGCTGGGGGCGCTGGGGAGGGGGAGGGGCGGGGGGCGGGGGCGGAGTCGGCGCCCCGGGGCTGGGGGCGGGGGAGGGGCGGGGGGCGGAGTCGGAATTCCGAGACCCGGGCGGGGCTGGCGGCCCCACCGCCGGCCCCACCGCCGGCCCCACCGCCGGCTGCGAGCCCAGCCCCAGGGAGGTGTCGGCGGCCTGTCCGGCCGGTCCTTCTCGTCCCCCCGCGGGCCTGCGCGACATCACGGGGCAGCCCGGCGGCCGCGGCGAGGTGTGGCGGGGGGCGGCCCTACAGAGCGAGCTGGGGGGCTCGCGTGCCTTCCGCCGAGTGGGGGGCGGTGGGAGCATCTCTGACACGTGGGCGGGCCCTGGCTGGGCCGGGCCGCCGCCTCTGCCCGGGGCCCTCTGGTCCTAGGCTCCTGCAGGACCTGGCCCGGGGTCTGGGCCGTTGGACCCCCTGTGCGGGGGCGGGGGGGTCTCAGGGGGCAGGGGTCGTGGGCCGCGGGGGATGCCCAGCGGGAGGTCCACCTTTGCTGGTTCTGGACCCCTTTTTGCTCTGGGGTCCCCGTTCCGTGGCTGCCCCACCTGGCCCAGCGCCTCTGCAGGATGCTCCCAGGCCCCCAGAGCTGCTCCTCAGGGCAGCCAGGGCATCCTCCCCAGAGCCAGGGGGTTGGGCGCCTCCCGGGGCAGAGCCTGGAGGCCTCGCAATAAAGCCAGCGTCCCCGTCCCCAGTCTGGCGGCAAGGGCAAGCGTCCCGGCCTCTCCCCAGTAGCCCTGCCGGGACCGCCCCACCCGCCCCACCCACCGTGGGCAGAGAGGCGGCGCTGGGCTGTGGGCAGAGGGGAGGCCGGCGCGCCCCATGCCCTGCATCCTGCTTCTCAGCCCCATGCCCTGCATCCTGCTTCTCATTGGCCAGGACCGGAGAGCAAAATGGAGAGCAATGCAGCCTCGGAGCTGGAGGGGGAGCTGGAGGGGGAGAGGGGGCTGCGTGGCGCTTCCTCCCTTCTCTCATCTGCAGGTTTCCTCCTCCTCCAGCTCGCTGAGTGTGAGCCACCTGCTTGTGTTGGAAAGACACTTCACAGTTTCACATCACGCTTCCTGTGGGGAGCTGCGGCACCTGACCTTTTCTCTCAGCCTTTCTGGGTGGCACCTGCAGTGACAGTGGTGGCAGGTGCCAGGGGAAGTGGCTTCTTACCTCTTACAGTGGGGTAGGACAGGCAAGGGGGAGGGAGCTGTATGGGAAGAGGGACCCTGTAAAGGACCAGCCACGTGGGAAAGGACTAGGGGTATCCGAGGCGCCATGTGAGTGTGCAGGGGTATGAGTGAGTGTATGGGTATGCTCCTGTCTTCACAGTTTTGGGATCAAGGTCACACTTTCCATGGTTTTCTTTGATATTTGGACGATGGGGGGGACGCATCAACTTGGGAAGGCTTTGAGGACTCTTTCCTTGGAGGTTGAAGGTGGGGCTCTGCGCGTGTCCCAAATTCCCCAGCCAGGAGCGGCGGTATCTGTGGGGTGCCACACTTCCCTGGGGGACCGGCCGTGGGCCGCAGTCCTTGGTTAGCCCTCTGGATCTGACCTGTGGAGGGCAGGATGGGCGTCTGGTGGCGCTGCTTGACCCTTTCCCCACGCAGCACCTCGCTGCTATCTTAGTCTGAGCTTTGGGCTTAGCCTGGAAGAGGGGAGTGTGAAGCTCCTTTGGCAAGTGGAGCCCCTTGCCCGCCTGCCTGGGAGGGGTTTGGGTGAATTTTGGTCCCCATCGGAGGCACGTGCTTCATCTTGGGCCTGCCCGTGAGTTCCGGTGTGGGCTGCTTGCTTGTTGATTCTGTCCAGCAGGTCAGGCCTCGAAGACCGGGGATTCCACGTGGGAACCTTCTGGCCTGTGGTGGGCGCTCAGCAAGCATTTGTGGGTGAAAGCGTAAGTGGGCTCTGACCCACTCAAAACCTGACCCTGTGATTCAGAGGGCTCTTGTGGTCTTGAACAACCAACTCACATGTCCCCAAGGTCACTGCCGCGGAGCAGCCATCAGACTTCAATGTCCTTAGAAAACGTATCTGCACATGCGTGCCCAAGCCAGGGGTTTGTGCAAGGCCTGATGACAGGCTCTGTGGGGTCCTTCTGAAAACCAAGGCGGGGAGGCTGGGCCGGCCCCCTCCAGGCTTGCTCTCGGGCTAACGTGAACGACCGATGAACATCCTTGTAGACGTAGCTTCGGTTGAGGATTTCCCCGCGACCGATTCCTAGAAGTAGGAAGACTGGATCTCGGGTTCGTTTCTGTGAGGTGTTTCAAGGTGCAGGAAAGATGGGAGGCAGGTCCCGACGGGCGAGTTGAAGGGGTGGCTGTTGCGGCTGGGTTAGAGGGTCACGCCCTCCACCTGTTGCTCCTGAAGGAGGCCTCACATCCAGGGGCTTGGCATAACCAGCCACATGTGCCCCCTGGGACTCAGGTGATGCCAGGGGGCTCCTGTATGAGGCCCGCCCACCCCAGGTGGACCCACTCACGCTGCCCCCCTCAACCCTGCACTCTGGGAACCTCCTTCGTGCGTGCCGGACAGCCTCCTGGAATGGGCAGGTAAGAGTCCACCTGGTGGGGGGTCTGCTTGTGTCTGCAGACACCCCTGCCTCTGCTCTGCGTCCCTTTCGGGGCTCGCGAGTTCCTGGGGCTGTGCACACTACCTGCTGATTTCCTGGGTCAGCTCCCCACCCGGGCGGCTTTTTTGTTCCATGCCCCCGTCTGCCCACCACTTTTGGGCAGAGCCTGTCCTGAGGAGGGCCCGGGGGGTAGACGGAGGGGGGTGCAGCCTAGGCGAAATGTCCCTCCACACGGGCACTCCCTAAGAGCTGGTGCCCCCCGCCCCAAGGGCAGCTCTGCCTGGGCCCAGCACCCCCGCCCCGCCTCGGGCCACCACCAGCCGGCCAGGTGGGTCCAGAAGGCCCTGCTGATGAGGGCCAAGTGAGCGGGGGAGCGGACGGCGGGCCGGGGCGGCCTTCCCGCGCCGGAGACCAAGTGGTGGCGCGCCTGCGCAGGTGACCCGGCCTCCTGCCACTGAGGCAGGTTGGCGTCTCCAGCCTCAGTTCCTGCTTCCTGGGAAGGAAGGCGAGCGCAGGGAGCAGCTTGCAGGTGGGGGAGGGAAGCTGCCCGCGGGGGTGCCTCCCCCAGGGTGTATGCAAACCTTTAGTCCTGCTTCTGGGGACTTCTCTCCCCCCGGCAGAGACTGCTGGAGTTTGGGTTGCCAGCCCTTTGAGTTTTGGGGGGGCATCTGGGCTGCCTCCCAGTCTGTCCAGGGTCTGCCTCCAGGTGTGCCGTGGTCAGACAGGTCTCGAACTGGGAGAGATGGGTGCGCGCTGCCCTCAGTCTGCAGAAGCGGGGGAGGGTCAGTGAGATGGAGGAGCTAATTAGGAGCCCTGCTGGGGGGGGGGCGGGAGCCGAGCTGACGGGGAGCCTGGCACCGGGTGCTGAGGCCGGAGAGGAGGCCCAGGAGTGCAGGCAGGGCCATCCGCCTAGTCTGGCATTTGGGCCTCTCATCCTATGGGAAGTGCACGCCTGGCCACCGGGTGGGTCAGCCCCCAGCAGCCCCCTGCCTGTGGGGGGAGGGTGTTCAGGTGCTGCTGGCAGGTGCTCCCCGCCTCCTCGGGCTCCGGCATCAGTGTCCCGGTGGCCCTGTCTCTTCCCCCTGGAACTGCAGGTCTCTGCTTAGGGGTCCTGTGGGGAAGTGTGCAGACCCTGGCCCTCCTCTCCTGCTGCCCGTGTCTCACAGAGGGGCCAGGGACCCTGGGGCCAGCCCCTGAGGCCCTGGCTGGGACGGGCCAAGGCTTTGTCTGCCAGTGGGAGCTCAGTGTGTGAGGAGAGCCGACCCCTTGGGCGGGGGCTGCTGGTGAGGTCACATGGTGTACCCGCTGCCTTACCTCTGGGCCCAGCCCCACATCTCCAGGTGGAGCCTCAGCCTATCAGCCTGGCTCCTGCTCCTCCCAGAGAACACAGCAAAGTGCTGCTGTGATTGCAGAGCCGCAGGCTCGGCTCACTGTCTGACATGCCCCCACCCCGGGGCCTTTGCACAGCTGTTCCCCAATCTGGAACAGGAAGTCCACTCCAGACCTCCTTGGCCTGCACCTTGCTTCTCTGCTCCAGTGCCCGGATCAGAGAGCTCCGTGTCTTCCTGCCTGGGATGCAGCCGGCACTTCTTGACGTAGAACACTGCTCGGCAAGTATTAGGTGCTCGATTAATAGCAGGATGAAGACATTTGCCTGGAAATACAGCTTGAGAGCTGATGTGGGCTAGAAAGCTGCACTGAGAATTTAGAAGTGTGAGATTTACTATAAA
The DNA here is from genome assembly GCF_018345385.1 of Vulpes lagopus. Classification (NCBI taxonomy): domain Eukaryota; kingdom Metazoa; phylum Chordata; class Mammalia; order Carnivora; family Canidae; genus Vulpes; species Vulpes lagopus. The sequence goes on from NC_054832.1 coordinate 1,349,700, forward strand.
TAAATTAAAATAAATAAATAAATAAATAAATAGGTAGATAAATAAATAAATAAAAAATGTGTGATGCTTGCGAGCAGGGCGCTGCAGGGGGCCTGGTCGGCAGGAGGGGGTGCAGGGCCACCGTCCCCTGGCCCCTTCACACACAGGAACAGGCTCCTGTAGACACAACCTTAAGTGGCCGGCTAGGCGAAGCCCCTGTGGCTGTGGTGGGGGACTCTGGACGTCCACAGGCTGAGGTCCTGCGGTGACCTGTTGGAATCCATCACAGGACTCGTCGCAGAGCGCTGCGGAGACCCCTGCCCTTGTGACGTGTCCCGGGGGGGCCAGAGCAGTCAGGATCTGGTCTGGGGAGATAATCCTTTAAGTGTCTCCAGGCTCAGGATGCAGGAAGCAGCAGTGAGGAAGCTGCTGAGAGGCCACCTGGGTCTGGGGGTGCTGACACTGGCTGCGGGCTGAGGGGGCGCAGAGGGCAGGGGCCTCCCTTGCAGCGATGCCCATGGAGGTCCCTACCCGAGTGTGGCTGGAGCGGACACCACCTCTCCCCTCACAGGGCCCCTTCCCTCCGCCCTGATTGAGCAGTGCACCTGCTGCAGGCCGTGAGGCTGGGGGTCCACCCCAGAGGCCGTGGTCACTCTGGTCCAGCTGGCGCTCCATCTTCCTGGACAGCCTATGGATTTGCTCCTCCTTTCCCCACCATCCCTGCCCTGGGCTCTGGTCAGGACCCCTCAGGCTGGCCCAGCAGATCTCCCCAGCTTGAGGCTTGGGGTTCCCTCCTCTCACGAGCAAGTCGGCTTCAAGCTTGGCAGGGTGTCCCGGGGGGTGGGGACACCCACTGCTGTCCTGCTGGGAAGTGGGGCCTGGATCCCAGTGGGGCACTGGCACCGGGGCCCTGTGAAGCCTCCCTGACACTCTTCCTGGTGGGAGCCTGGGGACCCAGCCAGGTGGGAGAGTGAGTGGGGCTCTGAGATTCTGCAACAGGGCAGCCAGCACCCACAGGCGGGGGCAGAGATCGGCCAGGTAGGGCCATCCAGGGAGCCCCGATGGCTGCAGGCTGGATGCACCTCTTGCACGGACCGCTGCTTCCACGGCCTCGCTCTAGACTTCAATATGATTCTTTTTAAAAAATTGATTTTATTTATTTATTCATGAGACACAGAGAGAGAGAGAGAGAGAGGCAGAGAGAAGCAGGCTCCACACAGGGAGCCGGATGTGGGACTTGATCCCCGGGCCCCAGGGTCACACCCTGGGCTGAAGGCAGGTGCTCAACGCTGAGCCACCCAGGGATCCACTTCAAAATGATTCTAAGAAGCCTCGGACCTGCCGGCGGGTTGCCCATGGCTCAGGCACCCCTCGTGCCTGCCCTTGCCTGAACTGGCTCTCTTGAGATCCATCAAAACGGTGTCCCTCTGCCGCTGTCGCACTCGGCCAGCAAAGGCAGCATCTCTGGGCCCCAGGAAGCCTCTCTCACCATTTGCAGACAAGCTGATTAGTAAAATTTCTCCTAGGAAATGCAGAAACTCATCCCTGGTCGTACCAAATGGGAAAGGAGGTGAGCAAGGGTGTGCGCAGAGCCCCGACCCACGGTATGGGCCTTCACGAGAGGACATGTCCCTGGGAGCCCCAGTGTACCCCCCTCTGCCCTACTCTTTGCACCTTTTGTCCTTGGTCACCAGGATGTAGTTTTGGGATCTAGGTGAGATTTGCTGGGGTGAGGTCTGGACCTGAAGACCCACAAAGAATTCTTGAGACGTCTTTGGTGCAAAATGGTGGTGTCGTTATTAGAGCCTGCAGGGGGAGGGGACAGGGGAGGACTCCTGGCTGATTATATACCTGCAGCTTGGGGGAGGTAAGGAAAAGAGAGGTTTCAAAAGGACTGTCCTCTGTTAAGGAGGACCTATGAGACACTGGTAGGTCCAGTATGGTCACGTTAAAGGTTGCTTTTCCTCCAGGCCAGGCATTAACATGGACACAGTGGGGAACTTTCTGAGGAATGTCACTTATGTCCCACCCTGGGGGGTGTCAGCTTGTGCTTTGTCTCCAGGGGCAGGGCTCACTGGATGGCCCCCTACACGCTGGGATGGCCCCCTACACCCTGGGATGGCCCCCTACACCCTGGGATGGCCCCCTACACCCTGAGATGGCCCCCTACACCCTGGGATGGCCCCCTACACCCTGAGATGGCCTCCTACACCCTGAGATGGCCCTCTACACCCTGGGATGTCCCTCTACACCCTGAGATGGCCCCCTACACCCTGAGATGGCCCCCTACACCCTGGGATGTCCCTCTACACCCTGAGATGGCCCCCTACACCCTGGGATGGCCCCCTACACCCTGGGATGGCCCCCTACACCCTGGGATGGCCCCCTACACCCTAGGATGGCCCCCTACACGCTGGGATGGCCCCCTACACCCTGGGATGGCCCCCTACACCCTGAGATGGCCCCCTACACCCGGATGGCCCCTACCCCCTGATGGCCCCCTACACCCTAGGATGGCCCCCTACACCCTGGGATGGCCCCCTATACCCTAGGATGGCCCCCTACACGCTGGGATGGCCCCCTACACACTAGGATGGCCCCCTACACCCTGGGATGGCCCCCTACACCGTGGGATGGCCCCTCTACACCCTGAGATGGCCCCCTACACCCTGGGATGTCCCTCTACACCCTGGGATGGCCCCCTACACCCTGAGATGGCCCTCTACACCCTGGGATGGCCCCCTACACCCTGGGATGTCCCTCTACACCCTGAGATGGCCCCCTACATGCTGGGATGGCCCCCTACACTGCCGCCACCCAGCCTCAGCCCCTGGGACTCACTCCCTGGCCAGAGGAGGGAAGGGGGGCGGGGAGGAGAAGGGAGGGGAGCATGAGGAGAGGTGTCAGACTGTGGGCTCTGGGAGCAGACCCCAAGGAGAGTGGCAGGTTCAGGAGAGGGATCCTCAGGGACTCTGCAAGCGATGAGGGAGGGGGGAGCAGGCGAGATGGCAGGGCCTGGCCCGAGGTGCGGAGCTGGAGGGAAGGGCTGGTGCCTCAATCACCCGATGGAGGGACCTGCCTGGGTGCCACGCAGGGGACGATGGGAAGCGTTGGAAAGCGGGCTTTGTTTTTTTTTTTTTTTTTTTTTTAAGATTTTATTGATTTATTCATGAGAGAGACAGAGAGAGAGAGAGGCAGAGACACAGGCAGAGGGAGAAGCAGGCTCCATGCAAGGAGCCTGATGTGGGACTTGATCCCGGGACTCCAGGATCACACCCTGGGGTGAAGGTGGTGCTAAACCTCTTGAGCCATCCGGGCTGCCCAACGGGCTTTGTTATAAGGACATTTATCTGTCTTGTGCCCTGTGGGCCTCCGACGGTCCAAGTGTCTCCTGACTGTGGGTCTGGTCAGGGACGGGGGTTCCCGGGCTCCCCAACACCCCCAGGGCCAGGTGTGAGCTGGGCCGGGGCTGGGGGGGGATTCTCTGTGGGCCGCGGGGATAGGGTTCAGGCTGGGGGGGCTCAGCCACACTCCTGCCCCTTTTTGGGGGGTCACCAGCCTCTCCCACCCTCCAGGAGGCTCATGCGTTAGTGAGAACACTTCTCCACATTTTTGACCCAAATTCACCGTAAAAAACACATCTGACCTTCTGATCAGTGTATATAAATCCTTACTGTGGGGGGTACTCGGGGATTTCTATGCCATCCACCCGTGTCTCGCTCCGTTCTACGTTTTACAAGATTTCATTTGAGAGCAGCAGCGTGTGCACATGCAAGTGGGAGCAGGGCAGAGGGAGACCCCGCTGAGCAGGGAGCCCCACTCGGGCTCGGCCCCGGGACCCCGGGATTATAGCCCAGCTGAAGGCAGCTTAGCTTGACCCACTGAGCCACCCGGGCACCCCTTCCACTCTACTTTTTATTTAAAAAATCTAATCAGCAGCCACTATGCTGTCTTCACCAGCAGTCGGGGGCACCAAAAAGCCCCTAGTGACCCACACTTAATTTTCAGAGGGTTTATTAGGACTTTCTTACAGAAAATAATTACCTAAGTAATTATTTAATAATAATTAATTTTAAAAATAATTATTATTTAATAATAATTCCCTAAGTAACAAAACCATGTTCAGGAAAGAAATGGAATGTTAAATGCAGATGAACTTGGTTTGAGCTGTGGGAGCGATGCCTGTCACCCCCTCACCCTGGCCCGTGAAGTGAGGGTGCCCTCACTGATCCCCCACAGCCTGATGGGGGGCCCGCAGGCACCACCCACCCCCGGGGACCCTCCCGTGTTCACCACTGTGCCCTGGAGCAGGGAGGGTGGTCGCAGAGCACCCGGGGTGGGGGTGGGGGTGGGGGTGTAGCAGGGAGCCCCTGCGACAACCCGGAGCCTCAGCCCTCCCCAGCTCCCAGCCAGCAGGAGACCGCCGCCCCCCTAGGGGAGCCCAGAGCGCTGCTGGCGCACTGACCAGTGTCCACCCAAGATGGGCAGCGGGGGGGTCAGCTCTGGAAGAGCGGTCCAGGTCTGCGGCAGGTTGGGGTGGGGAGCCTCGTGGAGGGGCGCAGTGAGGCGGGGCAGGGGCGAACCCGGGAGGAAGGGGAGTCAGATGGTGCTGGGGTTGCCCCCCCAGGCAGCAGACCCCCGCGGAGTGCGGGGGCAGGGGTGGTTGGGCAGCAGGTGCCTGGAGCCTCGGGTAGGGTCTGGCCAGAGGAGCCGGTGACCTGGGGACTGCGGGTGTGCCCCCCCCCCCCCCCCCCGCGGCCAAGGACAGAGTATCCATCCGGCCCCCCGCCCCTGAGCCTGCGCACTGCCCCGGGACAGGGACCCTGCACTTTGCCGTCAATCCCCACCACGGGCCTGCCGTGGGTGGGGCGCCCAGGACCCGTTGGCCCTGAGCCGTGGGGTGGCCCGCACCCTGGGCAGCGCTCGAGGGGCGGCCTTCTGGGTGGGCCGCGGGATTTGGTTCCATGTTTCCCACGGTGGCTGTTGACCTTGGGGCTGGGTGAGAGCTGCGCGGGGAGGCACTAACCTCGGTTCCTGGGGGTCCGGCTCCTACACACAAGCAGGCACCTTCTCTCCCCGCCCAGGTGCCCCGAGGCCCCGTCCTGCCTGAGTCCGGAGGCCCCTCCTGGGGGAGCCTGGTGCCCCTGTGGGGTCCAGGCCCAGTGTTCTCTGGCTGCCAGAGGGGACGTTGGGGGTGGGGGGAGTTTCAGCAGCCCCCGCCCCCCCCCCCTCAGCCTTAGGCCAGGGCAGCTCGTTCAGGAAGGGTGGGCTCCGGCCGGGCCCCCCAAGACCTTGAGGGCTGAGTTCCTGCATTGTTCCTGCAGGGGCTCTCCCGTCCTGGCAGAGATTTTATCTCCTGGCTGGGAAGCCTCCTCCCTGGTGGTGGCGGGAATGGCCAGGGAGGCGGGGGAGGCCTTCAGCCTCTTGGGGTGGGAGCCTGGGGGGCCACCCCTCTGCACGTGGGACGCCCAGCTCCTCGTCCTGCTGTAGGAGCCCGGAGGGGGTGTGGACAGGGGACTCCTGCCGCATTCCTCCAGGAAGCTGACTGTCAAGTCCATGCCTCGCTGGAGAGAAAAACAACCTTAGCTTGACAATGACAATGGCTAACAACCTTAGCTTGACCTCCTGGCCTCCTGTGAGTCTTCTTTAGCAGGAAAGTCCTTTTAAAACCCACCCTTGTTCTTACCTCCCCAACCCCCACCCCTCAGAGTCCTGGGGCAGCTGCTCTTCCTGCCCTTGGGTCCTGTCCCTGTGCTTTAATAAAACCAGCATTTTGCACCAAAGACATCTCAAGAATTCTTTCTGGGTCGTTGGGTCCGGACCTCACCCCAGCAAACCTCGCCTAGATTCCAAAGCTACGTCATGACCAGCGGCTGGGCCAGGGAGGCCCGTGAGCCCACCCGCCCATTGCACAGAAAGGGGCCCAGGTGCCAGAGGCGCACCTGTTCCTAATTGTGCGGGACGTCCAGGCGGGACAGACACAGATTCCAGACAGACAGATGCACTTTGACCCAAGTCAGCCGGCCTCCCTCCTGCTGGGAACGTGCCCGTTGCGGGCAGGAGGGTGGGGCGGGGGGGGGCAATGGGGTCGGACCGTGACCTGTCTGTGCGGCACCCGGAGGCCCTGGGCATTTCCAGGTCGCACAGGCGGGGAAGGCCATGTCCCTGTCGACGAGAGCAGGACTAGTTACGATTTATTAAGGTCTCAGATGGAGCTGGAGGGAACACCCTGGAAGTGACCAGGAAAGGCGGGGAGCGGCCCAGGGCTCGGGCTCCAGGACTAGCCTCTGGCCCCGGGGAGTCCGCGTGCCGGGCGGGCGGCGTGGGCCTTGGCGCGGGCCGCGGTGCAGATCCGGGAGCGTCGGCACCAGCGCTGATTTCCTGCCTTTGACCCTGGTTATGTAAGAAGTTAACGTGGGGGGACGCCGAGTGGAGGGAAGAGAGGAACTCGGTGCTATTTTTGAAACTTCTTTGTAAGTGTGAACTGATTTCAGAATGAAGCGCTGAAATGTTTTCAAAGCAGCATGGAGTAGGCTCAGTGGGAGGTAAGCGAGTGGGGGGGGCTGCCCCCCTTTGTCCGCCGCCCCCGCCAGCCCCGCCGCAGGTGCTGGGGTGACCCAGGGGCGCAGGGGGCCTGTGGGGTCCTGGGGCAGCAGGTCAGAGAAGGATGAACTCTGCCCCAGACTGTGTTTGGTCTTTGGGTCGGGGGCTGGGGTGTCATGAAGAAAATATTTCCGATGGATCAAAACTCAAATTGGAGGATTTAGGCAGCTGGGGTGGCTCAGCAGTTGAGCGTCTGCCTTGGGCCCGGGGCGTGACCCCGGGGTCCCGGGATCGAGTCCCCGCAGGGAGCCTGCTTCTCCCTCTGCTTGTGTCTCTGCCCCTCTCTGTGCCTCTCATGAATAAATAAATAAAATCTTAAAAAAAAAAAAAAAGGAAAGGGAGGACTTAGCAATTTTAGGAAGAATATAAGAAAATCTCTTCATATGTTGACAGAAAATATGTTTAGGTAACCCGCCAGGACATTTAAGAATATTAACAATGAAAGCAAGTTTGCCAAAAAAAAAAAAAAAAAAAAAGAAAACAAGTTTGCCGTTACCACGTTGCCAAGACACAGCAATCACAAAGAAAGGACACCCGCTGCGGTTCGGCCGCCAACACGGTGCGACCCGGGCCGGTGGCTCCTGCTGCGGCCTAGAGCGGCCGCGGGCAGACAGGACTCCCGGCACCCCCTTGGCCTGTGGCCTGTGCACTCCGGAGGCCCTGGTCACCACATGGCGAATTCGCCGGGCAGGCCAGCGGCCGTGGGCCCTAGCCCGGGTCACCCGGGTGCCAGCATGCTGAGGTCAGGAGGCGGGGGACTGGCCTACCAGCCGTGGTTCTTCAAACCCCTGCGCCCACCAAGCCCCCTGCCCCCCTACATACCCTCACCCTCCAGGAGCCCTCCCCCACGCATGGCACAGTTGGGGTGTGAAGGGTCAGGATGCATGGGTTGCACCGCACGAGGGGGTGGGGGGCGAGTTGGGAGATGCTGGGAGTTGGGGTGGTGGGAAGAGGCTTCGGATTTCCAGACCTCAGAGGCCCTGCTCCGCCCTGGGGCCTGTCCCTGTGGGTCCCACCTCCCTTCCCCAGGCCCTGTGCTTCCTCCAGCACCCCCAGCCTGGGGAATGGCCACCCCCTTGTTTGGGGTGAGGCTGGATCTGCCAGTCCTTTCCACTCGGTAGGTAGTGAGAGGACTCAAGGGAGAACTCACTCGGTCTGCTCCGTGGAGGTGGAAGTCACATGTGAGCCAGTCAACTAACTGATGGGCCAGGGCACCACTTCTGGCTCTCTGTCTTTGCCACAGACTGGCATGAGGCTCCCTGTGCCTCAGTTTCCCTGCTTGTGAAGGGAAGACCCTACCCTGAGAGTCCCATGGAGTCCTGGAGCCACACTCAGGGGGTTGCTGCACCAGGCGGGGAAGGAGGGGGCTTCTCTTCCTGAAGATTTGACTGGGGGCAACTAGGCAGGAGATGAAGCTCTGGGCTCCATGCCAGAGGGAGGAGCGGGGTCCTGTGGGCTGGGGATCCTGGGGTCGCCTGGGGCGCGGGGGCTCAGAGGGGAAGAATGCATGAAAGAGGAACTGGCCCAGACCCCGTCGTCTTCCACTGCTGGAGGCCTCTGCTGAAGCCCCCCCAGCACATCAGCCACCTACAGAGGGTGCAGGGCTGGCTCCCCGGGAGGGACTTGGGGAGCAGGGAGTGTGCACTGGGGGATATGCTTCATGGCGAAGAGGGGGAGCCACCACCCTACTGTGCCTCACGGGACGGGGGGGGGGGGCTCCAGAACTGACCACTGCTCCTAGCCCCTGGGGCCATGGGCGACCCCCACCCCCTGGGCTGAGGGAAAACCCAAGAGGTAGGGAAGTCCCCCTCCCAGGCAGGCCCCAGGCGCCACCCACCCTCCCCTCGTGGGGCAGAACTGCAAGCCAAGAACAGGACCATGTGGAAAGTGTTTATTCTCTGCGGCCCGGCTGGCACAGTGTTGGCCGGCCCCGGGCTGGGCTGCGGGCTTTGCTGTCCTAGAGGTCACGTCTGGTCAGGGCCAGGGTGCGACAGGCTCTGCATCTTGGGTAAGTGGTTAACTGATGGTGTCTGCAAAGGGGGACAGGCCTGTTGGCCTAGCAGGGCACTGGGTGCCAGGGAGGTTGGGCGGGAGCGGCTGAGGGTCTGCAGGGTCTGCAGTGTCCGCGTGTGCGCGTGCGAGTGCGTGCGTGTGCGGGGCAGCGAGCTTGCTTCGCGTGCACGCTGCGTGGAAGTCTGCCCTCTGTGCTGGGGTCAGGGCTGCTCACAGCAGGGCCCAGAGGGAGGCGGGCGCTAGGCCGAGCAGCAGCCCCCCGCCGGGGCCCAGGGCCTGCGCCCCCCTATTACAGAGGTCCTTTTCACAGCACGTCAAACTCTGCAGTTCAGACTTGGGTAGGCTGGGGTCCAGCTGGTCCAGCTGGTCCAGGCTACTCATCCGGAAAATCCACTGCAGGGTCTCCTTAGCTTCCTCGCAGGAGGGAGCGCACCCCTTGTACTTTGACCTCACCTGCATTCCTGTGGGCAAGAAGGAGCCCCGGCGTGAGAGGTGCCCTCCCACCCTCCTGGAGTCATCCCGGGTCACCCACTCCCTGGGGCGCCTGGCCGCCCATTCCTCCGTGCAGTCCCATCGGCTCCCCAGGAAGGCCAGCCCCTCTCCACGTGGATGGGGACACTGAGGCAGGCGGGAGCCCGGTCCCTGCCAAACCCACACTCCTCTGATTGGCTGGGGGAGCCTCAAGCACAGCTCCCCGAGCCTCCCCCGGGCTCTGGGTGCTGGGGACTCACCATTGCTCGAGGTCGTGGTTATGTTACTATCGAAGCAGATGCCAGGCCTCAGGCATTGGGCGGGCGGGCACAGGCTGGCGCCGGGTGCCCCGGGGCAGGTGTAGCACAGCAGGCTCCGCGCTGGGCCGCCGGGAGGGCTGCAGTTAGACGAGGCCGGAGGACCCTTCCCCCCCGCCCCTCCCCCTGCACCCGGGCCCCGCAGGCAGGGGACCCTGTCACCACCACCCCCCCCCCCGCCCCCCGCAGAAGCCCCGGCTCACCGAGATCCCGGCACAGCAGGACGGCCAGCCACAGGACAGGCGCGGCTCTCATGGCTCCTGGGGATGGTGGCCCTGCGGGGTGCCCCAGCCTCAGTCTCCGGCCTGCCCTCCCCAGCCCCTGCCCTCTGAGGCCGACCCCTTCGGCGCCTCCCCGGCCTGGTCCCCCCTCACTCACCCACTAGCGTCAGGTTTCCCTCAGCGAGGTGACATCTGGAGCCACTAACCCTGTGGCCACCAGATTCTCCCCCTGCATCCTGTGACCACCGGCGGGCAGGGGGGGTGGGGAGCTGGGGCCGGGCTCTTCTGGCTCCACCCTTTTCCGGGAGTTCTGGCTGTCAGACCCTCAGCGGGATCCTGAATCCCAGGCCAGAGGGGGGTGTCACCTCGCCATCCAGCAGTGGCTTTGGGGAAATGTCAGGAGGAAGCTGGGCGCCCCCAGGTCCTGGCTCCCCCCGTGGAGGTCTCTCTGAGGCTGTGGGGCCCTCCCCAGCTGTAGAGCTGAGCCCCCTCAATCTGCCTCCTCCCCTCCTGGCCCCCAGCGCAGTCCCATAAGCCTGTCCTATCCTCCATGCCTTGTCTCCAAAAAGTACCCTCCAACAAGCAAAAAAACAGAAAAAAAAATTTTTTTGAATGTCATATTCATCGTTTTTCTGCTGCACTTGACATAAGTAGTCATGAGTAGCGAGCAGTAGACTTCTATGGCATCTTCACCTGTACACCTTCTCAGGCTGAATTTATAGCTTTTATAATCTTAGACATCCGATAGACGCAACAGTGGCTTATTTGACTAGCAAACTCAAATATAATAAAGATGTGTGCTCTGGTTATACTTAATGCTGATAACTCAGGAGACACAGTTGTTTTTATTAAATCAACAGTTTTTAAAAAAGATTTTATTCATTTATTCATGAGACACAGAGAGAGAGAGGCAGAGACACAAGAAGTGGGAGAAGCAGGTGCCTCGCGGGAAGCCTGATGCGGGACTCGATCCCAGGACCCCGGGATCACCGCCTGGGCTGAAGGCAGACGCTCATGCGCTGTGCCACCCACGTGTCCCTAAACCAACAATATTAAACTAGGCTTATTTACCAAAGATTTACCCAAGTCAAATAAACTGGAGCAGCATTTGGTTAATTTCTATATTTGTAAGACTGTTAGGGATATTTTACGTGAGCACTGATGTATGGGTAAGCGCATCAGAACAGTCTTCTCTATGGGATTTTATAAGCTGATCTGATAATATTAGCCAGAGGTAGGAGAATGTCCTATATACATAGCTTGGTGCATACACGAACTCCAGAAGGGTCCATGTAGATACCGTATAGTTTTATTCCAAAATCCTAGCCGGAGGCAGGCAGAAACATGGTAATACAAAATTCCCTGGTTTATAGAAACCAGTTGGTTCTCACCTTTGCCCCACTTTCTATTTTTATCTGAATTTTTCCTGCAGATAAGGCCATGTGACATCATCTGCTCTGTAGGAGGGTGAATGCTTCCCCTCACTGTTTATGGGGGAGACCGCAGGCTCTTCTCTTGCCCTGGTGTGTAGCCTCATGGGGGCTGTGCACCAAGGTCCGGTTGGGGTGCCGGGGTGCGGCCCGCAGCCATCTGGGTGGAAGCTCACCTGAGTGGACATAACCGTGTTTCCAGTGAGCCTCTCGGCCTCAGGGGTGGCTGCCAGGGTCCCCGTGTCCCTGGGATGCCGGCCACCGCCAGAAGCAGGAGAGGCAGGGCCTGAGCCCCCCCCCCCCCCCCCCCCCCCCCCGCAGGTTCCACCTGGAGCACAGCTGTGCTGATGTTGGTTTTGGATTCAGAGGGATTAAGTCTCCTCGCTCCCTCCTGAGCCCTGGGCAAAGGGGAATGGGAAGCCCTGAGGCAGTTCGGGGCCCAGGTGTGGGGGAGCCGCGGGGACCCCTGCACCGGCCCACCCGCAGGTGAGCTCCACAAGATGGGACCCCTGGAGCGTGCCAGTGTGTACACTCGTGGGGGAGCGGAGGCAGAGGCCCCAGAAGGCGGCCCAGTCCTGCGGGCTCCGGAGGGTGTCCGTGCCCGCGAGCGGCTTCTCCACCCAACCCCTGCACCTGCTAGGTGGGAGGCCAGCTGCTGGGGGCGGAGGGGAGGGGCTGGGCAGGAGAAAGAGGCCTGGGATTAGGGGAGAGCCAACTGCCCCTCGCCCCTCCAAGAGAACCCCTGTGTGCAGGGTGGGTTGGGGGGGTGAGGGACGGCGCTGCCCAGGCTAGGGGTGGAGGGTGGTTTCGCTGTCCTCCTGGGACTTCTATAATTAAAATGGGCAAGGAGGGAGAGGGAGGGTATCCTTCAAGCTCAGTAGTGACAATATAAAGGAATTTGAAAAAAAGAAAAGAGTAACAGAAACTAGAAAAATCTGCCTCTCGTAGCCCCAGTAATTACAATCCAGGGATGTTACCTTGGGCGGGTCACCTCTGCACACCCCATTCGTGCACTTCCTGTTTATTTAGCGCCTGTTCCTAACACGCTGTGCCAGCTACTGGCAGTGCATCAGCGAAAAAAGAATTATTTTATTTATTTATTTATTTATTTGAGAGAGAGAGAGAGAGAGAGGCAGAGACACAGGCAGCAGGAGAAGCAGGCTCCATGCAGGGAGTCCAACCCGGGGCTCGATCCCAGGACCCTGGGATCATGCCCCAGGCCAAGGCAGGTGCTAAGCCCCTGAGCCACCCGGGGGTCCTGAAAAAAGAAATGTCTTTGCCTTAATGAAACTTGGATTATGATGCACAGTAAGAAGTGACTTGCGGGCGTTAGGGGAGCTGGACAGGAAGGGCATCCTGGGGCGGGGACTTTAGTCTGGAGCTATTTTAATTTGGCAGGTTCAAGCTGGAAAAGGCGAGATTTAAGCAAAGACAGAAAAAGGAGAGAGAGCAGTTAGTGGGCCGGCGGGCGCCCGGAGTGCTCCGGAACAGCCCGGGGAGGCCCGGGGAGGCGGCGAGGAGGGGCGCAGGCCGGGGTCTGGGGGAGGTAGCCCTGAGCCGTGAGCCGTGAGCCGAGCAGAGGTCTGCTCTGGGGGCAGAACCCACGGGATTTCTTTGTGAACAACTGAGAAACTTTGTGAAGGAGGAACAGGACTTCACTGGGGAAGTTCTCAGTTGTACAAACAATGGACTATTTTGCACCAGATAAATTATGTGAGAGGTGGTTCCCACTGAGGGGATGAAGTCTCTGCCCTACTCCGTGGGGAGAGTCCTTAGTGCACACACCCACGTGTCTGTGATGGTGAGACTTTGCAGGCCTGTTTCCCTTGGGGGCTTAGTATTTTTTTCTTTTTTCTTTTTTTTTAAGATTTTATTTATTCATGAGAGACACAGAGAGAGAGGCAGAGACACAAGCAGAAGGAGAAGCAGGCTTCCTGCGGGGAGCCCAAGGTGGGACTCGATCCTAGGACCCTGGGCTCAAGGCAGGTGCTCAGCCACTGAGCCACCCAGAGATCCCCCCTTTTTCTTTTAAGATTTTTATTTATATATGTAATTTCCACGCCCAGGGAAAGACTTGAACTCACAACCCTGAGACCAAGAATCTTGAGCTGCACGGACTGAGCCCCAGTGTGTGGGGGGCAGTGCCTATGAGGGTTAGCTTTTTGAGTCCTCCTGATTGCTGCAGGGTTTGGGGTCTTTCACTCCCTCCAGGGTGACTGAGCCCCCTGCCCGGGAGGAGCCCAGGTGCCCTTAGGTGGGGGAGGGAACTTCCTCTCCAGCTTCCAACTGTAACCGGCCCTAGGGGGTTCCAGGCCTACAGCTTCGGCTGGAGTGGATGGGAGGGCTACAGGCCTGCAAAGCCAGGGTCAGGAAATCTTACCTCACCTGGAGACGCTGGGAGCCTGCGACACAAAATGAACAAACTTTTTAGAATCTCTAAAAGTAGGAAAGAGTTTTATTCGAGCCCAAGTTGGGACAACTGCCCTGTAACGTGCTGTTCACAGGGAAGAAAGTGTGATGTTGGGAGACAAAGGCAAGAGAACAATTATTAAATTATTAAAAAGTATAAAACTCCCTCCAGCCCACTGATGTCCTGGAAACAGAGTGACCTTCCCCTAGGTTCTCAGCTGCCTCCGTGTTAACATTGCGCGATGGCACCAGGCAATTCCAGCCCGACCCCAGGACCCTGGGGGTCTACTTGAAGATACAAAAATTCGTTTAAAAATTTCCTCTAGTCACGCCTGGGGGCTCAGCAGTAGAGCATCTACCTTCCGCCCGCCCAGGGCGTGATCCGGGGTCCTGGGATCGAGTGTCATGTTGGGCTCCCCGCAGGGAGCCTGCTTCTCCCTCTGCCTGTGTCTCTGTCTCTCTCTGTGTCTCTCAGGAATAGATAAATAAAATCTTTTAAAAAAATGAATAAAATATTTTTTAAAAAAAGAAACTTCCTCTATCTCTAAACCCCAAGATACGTGTTGGTGATCATCCCCCAGCACACGGCCCACAGATGCACACCCCAAGGTCTCCTGACTCAGGCTAACAGAGCTTCTCCCAACAGGCGGCCCCCTCAGGGCCCGGAGACCTTGCATCCAAAGCACCTGGGAGGCCTGTGCTGGCCCTCACCCCGCCCCAGCCTGAGAGTCCTGCTTCTGCGCTTTAATAAAACCACCTTTTTGCACCCGAGACGTCTCAAGAATTTTTTCAGGGGCCTTGGGTTCTGGACCTCACCAACAGTTCAAAACTACAAATGCTCTGGAAAGTGAGCAGTTTTTACAGGGCTTTATATTTTTTTACATCTTGTAAAAGCCCAAAAGATGATAGATTAACGTATAGGCAGGAATCATAAGTTTAATGTCAAGGAATGCAGGGAGTAGAATTGGTCCATATGTTAAGGACAAGGTGGTTTTACTTTATTTTTTAAAAAGATTTTATTTATTGATTTGAAGAAACCCCCCCCTGTAAGTAGGATCAGCCCTAATCCAGAGGCAGCCCATCCAGGTGCCTTCCTGAAGTTTTAAATGGTTTTTTTTTTTTAAGATAGTCACAGAGAGAGAGAGAGAGGGCAGAGACACAGGCGGAGGGAGAAGCAGGCTCCATGCACCGGAAGCCTGATGTAATCGAGCCCTGGGCCAAAGGCAGGCGCCAAACCACTGCGCCACCCAGGGATCCCCCTTCCTGAAGTTTTAGCAACAAAAAGCATTCTGTTTGTGATAAGAACCATTTCCCCCCACTCCCTGATTGGAAGGTCCCTGAATAGGCTCATGTTGACCTGAGAAATCGATAACCTGGATGCTATGCGACTCCCGGCGGTTCTTTTGTCTTTAAGCGGTTTTTTTTCTTTTGCCTTTAAAAGATGCCTGTAATTGCCTGGTCACAGTTCTGCTTCCTCCTCGGAGGCGGAGGGCCCGTTTGCGCAAACGTCCAATAAACCCTCTTGCTAGTTGCATCTGCCTGTCTGGGGTCTGAGTCTCTGGGGCGTCCACCGGGACACGTTGGCCCCCGTGAGCCAGGGTCCAACAGATTCATGAGAGACACAGAGAGAGGCAGAGACCCAGGCAGAGGGAGAAGCAGGGTCCCTGCGGGGAGCCCGATGTGGGACTCGATCCCAGGACCCCGGGATCACACCCTGAGCTGAAGGCAGATGCTCAACCGCTGAGCCACCCGGGCGTCCCCAAGATGGTGTTACTGTAGACAACTCATTGACAAAGCAGGCGCCCAATGTATGTTTGGTGAGCCATACATCAGGCTTTTGGTTTAAATAAAATTTCTTTATGGTCATACTTGAGTGAGCAGAAGGCCAGCTGAGGACCAAGCAGGAGCTGACACACGCCCAACCCCACCTCCACCTCCGCCTCCGCCTCCACCGCGCCAGGTGGGGTGTGTGGGACGTGCCTCAGACTCCTGGCTGCCCTAAGGCTAAGGGAGGGAAAAACAAATATTAACTTATAGAGGTCACAGTTCTGCAAGAACGGAGTCTCCCTCAGTTTACAAATGTCTTTGTGATTTACAAGAGCAAAACATTCTTATCCATAACTTAGCTTCGGGCAGCCCGGGTGGCGCAGCAGCGGTAGCGCCGCCTTCAGCCCGGGGCGTGATCCTGGAGACACAGGATGGAGTCCCACGTCCGGCTCCCGGCGTGGAGCCTGCTCCTCCCTCTGCCTGTGTCTCTGCCTCTCTCTGTGTGTCTCTCATGAATAAATAAATAAATAAATAAAATCTTTAAAAAACCCCAAAACAATAACTTAGCTTCCCCAAGGAAATGTAGATGCAATTAAATTTCCCTACAACCTGCAGCCCACAGACAGAAATCCTCCTCCAGGAAGCTCCCTACTGTGCTAACATTCAGGCCTGGCTGGAGGGAAAAACAGCCTTACCCTGACAATGGCAAGGCCTCCAGCATCCTGCGAGTCTCCTTTAGCAGGAAAGTCCTTCTGAAAGCCTCGGTTTTCCTTACCTCCCCCAGCTCTCAGGTCACCCCTCACTGTGAGCAGCTCTTCCTGCCCTCGGGTCCTGCCCCCAGGCTTTTTAAAAAAGTTTATTTATTCATGAGAGACATGGAGAGGGAGAGACACAGGCAGAGGGAGAAGCAAGCTCCCAGCGGGGAGCCCGAGGTGGAACTCGATCCCAGGACCCTGGGGTCACGCCCTGGGCGGAAGGCAGACGCCAAACCGCTGAGCCACCCGGGCGTACCCTCTCCCCTGGTCGGTCTCTTTAATAAAACCACTATTTTTCACCAAAGACATCTCAAGAGTGCTTTTTTGGTGTTGGCTGCGGACCTTACCTATATTCCAAGACTACATCAATACTGACTTGGGAAGTATTGTAAAGTGGCCTCCTTGCATCCCGGGCCTTCAGAGAGCTGCTTTCACCAGCGTCCCAGGCAGGGGCCGCAGCAGTGGGGGGGACCCCCGGCACCCAACGCTCTATTCCTGCTGGTAGTAACCCAGGCTTCCTCGAGCACCTGCGCTCTCCAGGTGACAGTGCTGTGTCCTTACCCTCCTACACCTACACTCCCACGGGGTAACACTTATCCCCAGCCGGGCCTTGGCGCCACTCGCCCAGCGCTCCCCCTGCTCCGGGTGGGAGGGCCGAGTGCCCGGAGCCCTGGGCTGGAGGCTGGCAGCCCCCGGCTGGTGGGAGGCGGGGAGGCCGGGGGAGGGTGCAGGCTGCGCCCGGGGGCAGAGGGAGGCTGGGTGGGGCTGGGGAGGGGGGGCGGAGGGGGAGGAGGAGGAGCCCAGGGCCCTGAGTTTCCATTTCCTGCGGCCTTGGGGAGCGCAGGTGCGGCGGGGCGGGCGGAAGGGGCCTGGCCGGGGCTGTGCCCCCAGACTCTGGCTCCGCCCTGGCCCCTGCCCAGGCTGCCGAGGGGCCAGGCGCCCTAGGTCAGGAGCCCGGACTCCCCGGTCTCAGCGCCAGGTGCCCGGGTGCCGCCGCCTTTCTCAGTGGCCAAAGTCAGCTCTGCGTCCTGGCCCAGGTCTCCCGGCCTCCACCTGCGGAGGGGGTCTCCCTCTGGGGAGGGAGTGGGCGTGGGGGGCTCCTGCCCCTGGCCTGTGCCTCCCAGGCTGCTGGGTCTGCCGGGGTCGCACTGGCCGGGGAGGGGGAGTCATCCCACCCCAGGTCTGGGGTCCTGGCAGGACGCTCCTCCGGGTGCTCCTCAGGGTGCTCCTCGGGGTGCTCCTCCCGTGGTGCCCTAGGCGCAGGCCGGGCGGGGCCGGCGGGGCTTGGCATCTCATCCTGGTCCAGAGGAAAAGATCAACTAAGGAGTGACACTGAGGAACACCTGGCTTCTTGACTGCAACTAGGGAAGCGGAAGAAAAAGTAGATGAGGACCTGGAGCCGTGGGTGCAGCAGCGAAAGTATCAGAATAGAATGGCCCGGGGACCCTCGTGGGACAACAGCCCGAGGGCTCCTCCCCGCTGGGCGCTTTAACAAAGTGGGAAGTGCTCCTCAGCCAGAAGGAAGTTGATACCCCTTGGGCGTGAGGGATCCAGGAATGAGGAAAGTACAGGATTTTATAAGAGGATTAGTGTGTCTTGTGGGAGGCGCCTTTGTAGAGCGAGAATTGAAATTCTGGGCACAGAGCTGAGCCCGGATCCAGCCCGGGTTGCGGCCTGCGGGGGAGGCCTCCCAGCCCGCGATGTCTCCGCCTGCCCCGACCCTCTCCGCAGCACCGCTGGTGTCCAAAGAGAGTCTCAACTTCCAATCTAGTAGAGGGAATGGTGAAAAATACTCAAAATCACCAAGAAAGGGGGCAAGGAGAGAAAGAGAAAGAAGGATCATAGACGCATCAGAGATAGACCATAAATAAAAAATCATAGTTATATGGTAGCTTAAAACCCAAGTGTATCCCTGTAATTTTATTAAATGTAAATGGATTTAATGTTCCAATTAAAGATCAAAGCGTGTCTGAGTAGTTTTTAAATACTGGGTAGATGCTGTTCACAGAGATACACTGAACCGTAAGACTAAGTTTGAAGCAGAAACAATGGAACGTGGCAGGCCATGAAATCTTCAAAAAAATCTATCTTATGTAATTACATTGTCAACAGACAAATCAGAAATCATACAACGTAGCTTCTCCAATCACCATGCAAATATCTAGAAACTATTAACAAAAATACAGAAAACTGTCCTCTATTTGGAAATAAAGGAATATTTTTACAAAGGACTCTTAGGTCACAGGAGAAATTAAAATGGGAATAAAAAAAATTAAAAAAAAATAAAATGGGAATCGGCGGGCGTGGCACCTAAACGGTCACAGATGTTGGATGTATCAGGACACATGCAAACACGCGCGCGCACCTGGCGTGAGCTCTCTGGTTTTACCTTCATACACCAAAAACAAGAAAAGATCCAACATTAATGAATGAAGCATACGTGAAAAGTAGTTATAGAACGGAGGGCAAAATGAGTCTCCAACAAATAGAAGAAAAGAGGAAGAAAAGAAAGGAGAAGGAAAACTAATAAAAGAGCAGAAATTAACCGCAGAGAAGCCGAGCCTGCGGTCGCCCGGTTGTTGTTTGGAAACACTGATGTCAAGGATGGGGGGGGGGGCCTGGGGAGGCTGGTCAGGACCCAAAGGGGGGATCTCGCAGACTCTGAAATGGGAAGAACCGCTGTGCCGCCGTCCAGTCCTGCCCCGCAGCCTGACCCTCGCTGTCATCTGAATCCGGAGCTGACGCCCTCGAGAATGGGCCGAGAGTCCTTACACAGCCTAGGACAGTATCAACAGGGGTTTACAACATGACACAGCATTTTTAAAAAAAGATTTATTTATATATTCATTCAGAGAGAGCGAGAGAGAGGCAGAGACACAGGCAGAGGGAGAAGCAGGCCCCATGCAGGGAGCCCGACGTGGGACTCGATCCCGGGACCCCAGGATCACACCCCGGGCTGCAGGCGGCGCTAAACTGCTGAGCCACCTGGGCCGCCTGACACAGCATTTCACTAACACCTTTAACACACACACACACACACACACACACACAATTGGAAAATTTAAGTGAATGAGGTAAATAAATTATTCAAAACTAATAAAACCATTATAAGAAACAACAGAACACAAAAAGCTCAAAAACGTCTTTTTAACATTTTACTTAGACAGAACTGTGCACCCACAGGAGGCTGCAGAGCAGCAGGAGGCGGGGCCCTGGGCTCAGGCGCCCGCAGTGGCCCAGCCCCGGGAGAGCAGGCGCGCGGCCCGGCGTGGGGGGCGCGGGGGACACCGGGGCTGGTGCAGCTCTGGCCTCTGCGCCCGCTGCACCAGGACCCCTGCGGCCCCGGGCAGGGGCTCCCACCGCGCCCTGCAGGACTAAGCCCCCTGCTCACCCCCCTCCAGCTCCCGCAGCTGCTCAGCGGCTCCCCGCCCTGCAAACGGGTCACTCTGAGAGGGCTGCTTGGTGCCCCCTCATGTGTTTTGCTCTCCTGCGGTTCCATGGAGACGTGGCCCACGTGCAGACGGGGCCAAGCCAGCGTCGGGTGGGCCGTGGGCCGCGAGCCGACCTCCTCACGTCTGCTCTGGTCCACACCCAGAGGAGCCTCCCAGGCAGGAAGACTGTCCTTGGGACGCCCCCCCCTCCCCCCCCCAACTTCTGGAAAACGCAGATTTGGTCTCTTTTTCCATGAGTATACGGTTTGTTGTCTTTCTTCTTCCTCTTTTTTTAGGTTCCACATATAAGTGAGATCATAGCGTCTTTGGCAGCCTCTGTCTTTGACTTCTCTCACCAGGTCCATCCACAGTTCCGCGTGGGAGCGTTTCCTTCTTCTTCCCCGGGAGTAAGGCTCCCCTGTGTGTACGCCCCGTGTCCTTCACCCACTCGTCCATCCGTGGACACTGAGGTTGCTTCTGGGTCTTGGCTACTGCGATGACACTGCTATGAACGTGGGTGCAGGACGACGTTAATTAACAAAAGCCGCAGAGCATCATGTCTTGGGGAACCCAGAGGTCGTTCTCCTGAGCCCTTCCTGATGTGGGTTCGTCACGAGCTGTAACCCTCGGCGAGGGGCAGCTGGATTGTTGCCACTTTTGGGGGTGCTACAGACAAAGCTGCCACCGAACAATCATGACCCGCGTTTCCCTCCTCCTGTGTCACAGGATAGACTGTGTCCCCAAATTCACCTGTTGGAGTCCTGACACCCATCACCCTCGAGGGCGACTGTGCTTGGAGACGGGTCCTCGCGGAGGTGATTGGGGTAGAGGAGGTCCCTGGAGGCCCTGGTCCACGCAGACATGCACACTGAGGCACCCGCATGAGGACACGGGGAGGGGACGGTCATCCACAGGCCAGGACCAGCTCTGCTCATGGCTGGAGCCCAGACGTCCAGCCTCCAGGACCAGGAGACAAGGGGTCTCTGTTGCTTGAGCTAAGCCGTCTGTGGAGTTCGTTATGGCGATGCTGGCAAACAGCCCAGCCCCAGTGACAAGTGGGGGTCCCACTTCTCTGCGACCTGTCACGGATGCCTGCTGGGTGAAGGGAGGGGTGGAGGAAGATGAGTGTGAGGGGCCCAGGGGTAGGGGGGCCCAGGCAGCTGCGGGCACTCGGGGAGCAAGGGGGTTCCTTGCTTTGACCACACCTCAGGGGATGAAGCACCTGGGATGGGGAATCGGGAGCGAGGAGGGCTCTAACTGCCCACCCCGGTCACAACTGGATGGAGGCCCTGATTCGGGCCAAGCTTGCCTGCCCACCCGCGTCTGCTCCTGCTGGCTTGGCCAGCTGAGCCGCTGGACGTCCTTGCTCTGGGTCCCCTGGGGTTCCTGGCTGCCCTCCTGGGGCTGCGGGCTGACCTGCTGAAGGGGTCCCTTGCTGCCCAGAGTGGGCAGCGAGGGCACAGAAAGGAAAGGACTTGTGGGAGGCCGCACATCGAATGCAGCGGGCACCCCAGCTCTGCTTCTAGCGCCGACACCCCCACACCCTTCTGCCTGTCTCTAATTCATCCAGAGGTGTCGCTGGGCCAACTCGTGCTTTTGCAGCCCCTGGGGAGTCGCTCTCCATCAGGCTAGCTGCCGTCCCCAGGGATGCTGGGAGGGGCCTCCGCCCGCTTAGACTCCCCCTTGGGGGTTTGTGGAACCCTCCCAGGAAGCAGCCACAGGCTCTGCAACTCAGTGGCTTCCTGCTTTGAGCCTACTGGTGCCTCCCTGGGGCGATGGTCCCCTGCACGGGGCGGGAGATGGTCTGGCCGCCTGGTGCTTCCCGGGGAGGGGGAGTCGGTGTGGGCGGCGGCGGCTGAGGAAGGGAGGCGGGCTGGGTAGGGAGAGAGAGGCAGGGGCCTCCGGGATCAGAAATCCCAGAATGCGGAGAGGTAGGAAACCACAGATAGGGGAACAAACCGGAACACTTGCCCTCGTGTGGGTGCGGAGGGTTTTTTTTTTTTTTTTTATGACAGTCTCCTGTGACCAACAAACAATAACCAGACCCGGAAGGGAGCCATTAAAGATGTTCTCACCAGTTCTTACTCGAACCAAGACGTCACGAGAAGGCCGCAGGTCAGGGGTCAGGTCCGTGGAGCCCGCGTGGGCAGCCCCGTCGGGCCCCTCGCACTCCTGCGAGCTTCTCCGTCTCCTCACTTAATAAAACTCTGTTTCTTCACTCACTCTCTTGCAGATTCATCCTTCCCCTCCAGGAGGCAAGAAACTTGCTCTCCCGCTTCCTGCCAGGCTCAGGCCAGGCCCCTGTGAGCGACGGGGTCAGAGGGCAGGGCGGGAGCCGCGCTTGACCCCGGCCGTGTCCCCAGCCCCGGAGCTCCTGGGTGACCAGTGCGGCACTTCCAGCTCACATCTGGCAGAGAGAAGGCCTCGGCGGGGGCGCCTGGGTGGCGGGCTGTGGGCCTGGAGGCCGATGGGGGCCTTCGGCTCAGCTCATGATCCTGGGGTCCTGGGATCGAGCTCTGCATCGGGCTCCCTGCTCAGCGAGGAGCCTGCTTCTCCCCCTGCCTCTGCCTCTCGTCCCCGCTCATGCTCTCCCTCCCATGCCCTCTCTCTCAAATAAATAAAATCTTAAAAAAGAGAGAGCGAGAGAGACATAGACAGAGAGAGAGAACACCTGGTCCCCAGACCACATGGACCAGTGAGCACTGCCCGGGTGGAGGGTAAGTAGGCTGGGCGGCGCGGGGTGGAGCACACAGGTCCTCCCGCAGGAGGCTGTGGAGCGGCTGGTGACATTAGCAGAGTCTTTCTTTGCTTTCTTACATTTCTGCCTTCCTTTCTTTCTTCTTCTTCTTTTTTTTAAGCAATCTCTACACCCAAGGTGGGGCTCAACCTTGCAACCTTGAGGTCAAGAGTTGCAGCTTCCCCCGACTGAGCCAGCCTGGCGCCCTAAGAAGACCAGTTCCTAATCCAAGTACACATGTTTGCCAGGCAAACGGTGTAACTGCTCTAGTCCTCAACCTTCGCTTTCCAAAATGGGAATGAGGCTGCTGTCTCCATCCCAAGGCCCTTAGGATGACTGAAGGAGATGGTCCACGTGGGACACTTCACACAGCATGTAGCACAGGACATGCTCAGTTTATAAGAGATTATTAATTATTGGACAGAGGGTACAGGCTGCACATAAAGGAAGAAGGAGAAGTATGGGGGAGTAGGTGTAAGACTTGACCCTGGTCACCCCTGGACCCTGACCCTGGTCACACTCTGATCCCTGATCCTGGTCACACACTGAGCCCTGACCCTGGTCACACACTTGAGGCCTGACCCTGGTCACACTCTGATCCCTGATCCTGGTCACACACTGAGCCCTGACCCTGGTCACACTCTGAGCCCTGACCCTGGGTGCATGCAGAGCCATGACTTCATCTACCTTTTCCTGTGCATTCCCATAGAATGGGACAGTAATCTGGAAGGGTCGGAACAGGCCATTGGGCGGCCTGGGTTTACTCAGGGGGGTGAGGAGTACATGCCACGGGTCTCCATCAATAGTCCTCTGTCCTGTGTGTCCCAGGTTCCCCGGGCCAGGAAACGATAGCCATAAAATCATGTACTTCCACCTGCCCTGGATTCTAAGAGTCTGGTTTTCTCCAAGGCCTCCCATTGGAACACAGCTCTCTGCAACAGTGCGCTGAGCTGTAGCAGCAGCGGGGACGGCTGGCCCTGTGTCCTAGCGTGCACCTCAATAGCCAAGCAGTGGGGCCAGCCTCAGGAATGCTCTAGAGAGGGGCACCTGGGTGGCTCAGTGGCTGAGCATCTGCCTTTCACTCAGGGCGTGACCCCGGGGTCCTGGGATCGAGTCCCACGTCGGGCTCCCTTCATGGAGCCTGCTTCTCCCTCTGCTTCTCTCTCTGTGTCTCTGCCTCCCTCTCTGTGTCTCTCATGAATAAATATATAAATAAAATCTTTAAAAAAAAAAAAAAAGGAGTGCTCAAAGAGATGCAATAGTAGGAGTCTGGAGCCATTCCCGCTGTATAGTTGACATGCTGTGTGACCTCAGGCATGACACTCCCTGTCTCAGGGCCCCACCTGTGTGCCCCAGTTCCTGGCCTGCCCCTGTGTCACCCAGCCTGGCACCTCCATCCTTCAGATTCCAAGAGAGAATGGACACAAACGTGGGACATTACAGGCACCTGTGTGTGTCTGTGTGGGGTCCCTGCTGCTGTCCAGGGTGCGGCCCGGGAACTGGGCCACCGCTGGCCTCCCAGGGCTCCTGTGCTGAGGCCCCCACCCGCCTCCAGGCCCACAGCCCGCGTCAGTCTCCTAATCCTCTGAGAAACGGTTGCCTCTTCTCTGTCCCGCCCTACTCTCTTGTGCTGATTCCTTCCTGCCTTTTCAGATATGAATAATACAGTCATAAACACACATCACATTTTTTATTATTGCCTTTCAATAACGTTCTTAAATTGGGGTGATGAGGTCAGAGGCTGGGAACCGTCTGAAGCTTTGGGCACACATTAACCTACTTACCACCTTCTGGAAGAAGCCACAGCTGTGTGCAGTCTTCCTCAGGGCTCGCTCCTAACTCTGCATCACACTGGGTTTTATGATTGAAAATCAAATAAAACAGCGGAAGCCATGGGCTGAGTGAGACAGGGCCTCATTGTCTGACATTTTTACTGCCAGTGAAGCTGAACGTTGGCTTCGGTCCCTTTGCTTGGGAGTCGCCAGCCCCTCCTTCCTGTTGTTGGCCTGCACCGCAATTTTAACCATTGTTGATGGATTCAAGATAAAAATCCCCTATTGTGCATTTTTCACAGCTTTCTATATACTTTCAATTTCTGTTTGTGCATAAGATGGACATTTTCTATCATGGAAACTCTAAA
Source organism: Vulpes lagopus (assembly GCF_018345385.1). Lineage (NCBI taxonomy): Eukaryota > Metazoa > Chordata > Mammalia > Carnivora > Canidae > Vulpes > Vulpes lagopus. The sequence continues at coordinate 1,373,973 of NC_054832.1, forward strand.
ACCTTCCCGTTGTGGCTCAGGACGTCTCTCCCACAACAAAAGCAGAGCTCTCTGAGTTGAGTAGTTTCCTCTGAACTTTGATCGGTCTGGGGCCCAATGACATTTGGTACAGGGCCAGTTGTGACAGAGTGAGGGGCCTCCGCTGGGCCCACAGGCAGCGGGGAGGCGAGTGGAAGGCCACAGAACGCGTGGAGTGTCGGGTTTCCCTGCTGTGGACAGCGCCTCTCTGACTTGGAATCCCCTCCTTCCTCTATGCTCCTGATGCTCGGTGAGGGGGTGACAGGGTCCCTGGCCCTGCCGCTCACAGACGGAGGCAGGTCCTCACTTTCCTTTATTTTTATTTTTTTAATTTCTATCTATCTATCTGTTTATTTATTTATTTATAGGCCTTCACTTTCCAATCAGCAGCTTGACGCACCTTGCATGTAACATGAAATTGGAAAGATGGGTCCTTATTTATTATTATTTTTATTTTTAAAAGATTTTATTTATTTATTCATGAGAGAGAGAGAGAGGCCCAGACAGAGGCGGAGGGAGAATCAGCCTCCATGCAGGGACCCTGATGTGGGACTCGATCCCAGGACCCTGGGATCATGCCCTTAGCTGAAGGCAGACGCTAAACTGCTGAGCCACCCAGGGATCCCCAGGACAGATGAGTCCCTAGAACAAAAGGCTAGAACATGCAAACAGGTACCGACGCAAAAGGATGTGCTCTTGGCACGAACCTTGACTATTCTTTTTTTTTTTTAAAGATTTTATTTTTTTATTTATTCATGAGAGGCACACAGAGAGAAAGAGAGGCAGAGACACAAGCAGAGGGAGAAGCAGGCTCCCTGCAGGGAGCCCGATGCGGGGGTTCGATCCCAGGACCCTGGGGTCAGCCCAGGGCCTGAGGCAGACCCTCAACCACTGAGCCACCCAGGTGCTCCCTGATTGCTGTAGATTTGGCAAGCTGGATTTTTCCAATCAATCCACCATCATTTCCTTTCCTAGAACCTGACCGCCAGCCCTACCTGCTGGTGGACCGGAAGGACAGGACCGCTCTGCCCTTGGGAACAGGCGCTAGTGGTTGAAGACGTGCCCAGTTTCTGCCCCTGCCCCGACCGGCAGACCTACTTCCACCCGTTCGCACGTTACTCAGTGAAGTCAATGGGGTTGCGATGTGCCTTGATTTTAAAAATTACCAACATGGCTTAGAGGTGCTTTAATTTCAGGACCAAAAATACATCCGGTTCTTTAAAGGTTGCGACCGGGGCTGCGGCTCATCTGCTTCTCCCTCAGTTGGTATTTAACGTGCTGCCAGCTTTTTGTCATCACAGCTCAATGGATCGTCTACATACCCCTTCGCTCCCAAATCAGTATTTCTGTTGGATGATTCCTAAGAGAGCAATTTCTGGAAAAAGGAGAAATGCCTGCATGTTTGAAATTTCGGTTCTACTAACGAATTGCTGCCTTCCCCTTCTCCCAAAGGTTGCATCAGCTCATATGGTGGCATAAGCTCATTTCTCCACAAACACAAACTTCCAGCCAGCATGGACATCCTTGCCACTTCCCAGAATATTCTGGAGATGAGCGGCTTTTCACTCACTCAGTGGTCAGATGCGTTTTCTCACCTGTAAACTGCCTCCTCATGTCCTTTGCTCTTTTATATGTTAGGATGTGTCTATTTCATATTAACTTGGGGACATTATAGATCCCAGATATTAACTTTTGCTTGTTACACTATTGTAAATATTTCCTCCTTTTTATCATTTGCTGTTTTTACGTTTTATTCTCAGTTCGTGTTTGCTATGCAAATATTTTTACTTTCAAAGAATTTAAGATCTATAAATATTTGTCCAAGCCAGCCTATTCTAAGGGTACCCACAAGAACCTCTTATCTTTTCTAAATTGTTTTAAATTAAATGTCTTTCTCTTGCCCCGCTGTGGGTCCACCTGCCTCTGTGTGGCTCTCTCTGCCTGTCCCTGCAGCTCCCTCTCTTCGCGTTCCAGATGGGTAGGATATTGTCCCCACGCTGCAGATTTGGGGCACTGGCTTGAAACCTCATGCTTATCCTTGCATTACATCCACACACACTGGCATCTGTCTTCTGTTTGTCTGTTTGTCCTGCTGCCGGCACTACAAGGTGGAAGTATCTCCAGCATTACTCTAGTTTGGATGCCTGCCGAAGTTCCTTGCTTATTTTCCTTTTCTCTTTTTTCCCTAGGATTACACATTTAATCATCCAGGTGAGTGGGGCCTGCACATAAATCCTGCTGGGAAAGTATTTGGAATGTCTTTCAATTCAAAGGTTGGGGACACGGACAAGTCTGCTGCCAAAAGAACACGCTTGTCGTGCAGAAGCTTGAGTGATCGCTTGTTTTTATTTGTCAGGCTCTTCATTAAATGTCGTAACGAGTTATTCTAGATAAATCACAACTATTTCTAGCATGACTGGGATTTAAAAATCTTAGTGTTCAAGTGCTTATTGCTGGTCAGAGGAAAGCTTGGGATTTTTGTTTGCTGTTCCTACTAAGTGAACATGAGGTGTACGTTTGGATGACTCTACACCTGTGCCGGTGTCCGGATGCAGATAAGCGCACACACGTATGTCTGTGCGTACGCGTGTTTCTGAACAGGAGAGGCTCGGGCACGTTTGCAAGTCAGTGGGAGTTCTCCAGCCCTAGAGGCCGGGGTTAAGTGCACGGGGCATGCTTGCAGCTGTGGAGACCCCGGGAGGCCACACGGCAGGGCCACCTCGCGTCCTTGCGGGCCAGATGGGACTTGGGCTGAATTGTAGGGTTTGCGGAATTCCTATGGCTACGTCTCACTTACAGAGAGTGTTTCTTGGACTCTTTAATTTTTCAGAGTTCACTGTTCAGAGTTGTAGGTCAGGTAATTAATTTTCAGCTCCCTGAGGGCAAGGTCCATGAGGGAATGAGGCCGTCAGTGGGCTCAGGGCTCTGGAGTGGGATGGGACACTCTCCACTTCCTTTGTTGTTACTTTTACATTCCATTCAGTCTCCAGGCGCATGGTGACAGGCTTTCTCCATCTTACTGGCCCTTCACATCCATCGAAGGGCGGTGGACACTAGCTTTATTGCACGATGAAGTTAAGAAGCGGTGCCCGAGACCCCACCCCGTGGAGCTCGCTGATTCTCTAGAAGGGCCCCCGGAGCTCACGGAGCCGTCGTGCTCAGGGTGACGGCGTACCGCAGGGAGAGGACCCAGACCCCCAGCACCCAGGGGAAGGGCGCCCCGGGCAGGGCCCCGCAGGGTCCGGACCGCCCTCTCCCCGCGGAGTCGTGGGCAGCGTGGGCTCCCCTGGCGGCGCGGTGGCAGCACGCACCAGTGTGGCCGCCCGGGGAGCCCCTAGCCCCGGTGTCCCAGGTCTTCGTGGGGCTTCCCTCGCGTGGACCTGGTCGGCTGCCCGCGTGGCTGACCTCAGCGTCCAGCCCCTCGGGAGGCCGAGCCCATGCCGTGCGGCCCAGAGCCCCAGGGAAGCAAGGACACCGGACTCAGGGCGTCCACGGGCTCGGCGGCGACCCCCCTGCAGCCGAGGGCGGAGGCCGGGCCTCCCTGGGACAAGATTAATTTTTTTACTCTCAGGACTGGGCCTTCCTGCTCCTGCTGAGCACAAGCAGCCCCTCGTCCTCATCCTGGCACAGGTGCCCATGAGAACCTGGCAAGTCTTCGCTTGGAGTTCATTGAGACCATCACTCCTCCTGTATGACAGCCTGGATGTGTCCTTCCCAAATTCAGATACCGAAGTACTAACCCTCAGGACGTCAGAAGCTGACTGTATTTGGAGATGGGCCTTTAAAGAGATGATTACGGTAACTGGGGTCCTATGGGTGGCCCCAAACCTATATAATTGGTGTCCTTACAAGAAGGGAAAATGAGAGCACAGACACAGCCAGGAGGACGGCCACATGAGGACACAGGAGGAGACACCAGCCACACATGAGGGAGGGGCCTCGGAGTGCCTCGGACTTTCAGCCTCCAGAACCAGGAGACCATAAATCCGTGTGCAAGCTGCCTGGTCGGCGGTGCTTTGTCACAGAGCCTGAGCAGACCAGCACTCAGACTCTCCCCGGGTCCCTTCAGCACACAGGACAGTAACAGCGGTGGCTGATTTGCAGAGGCTGTTTCAGGACCAAAGGAGAAAAGGAGGCGAGACCTCCCCTTCCCCATCCCCTGGCCGAGTGACTTCTCCCCTCACGGTTAGTAAGGTCCCTGGGAAGAGCCCCAGCTCTCCTTGCTGTGCAGGGGGCCGTGAAGGATACCCTCCTGCCTCCACAGCCACCCTCTCTGCCGGCCCGACTCTGGGGCCTGGGGACGCAATGTGCCTGGGATTGCAGGTGCTCCCACTGGCCGCCAAGGAACTGCAGCCAAAGCCCTGGGACTTCACCCCCACTGGCTCAGAAGGAGGAGGAGGAGGAGGAGGAGGAGGCGGCTACCAGGCCACTGGGCTCTGGCTGGCCCAAATCCAGGCTCCCTGGACCGTGACCTCATGGTCTCCAGAGGGCACCCATGTCACTCCTGGCTGAGCCTCCCAAGCACTTCCTGTCCACCTGCCTTGGTGCCACACAAATTACACACTTTTTGGTTTTGTTTAACGGTTTCATAAGGCGGAAGGAGTTACGCGCCCAGAGACCTTGGAACCCCAGCACAGAAGACACTTCTCCTCCTGTGCTCCGAGGTCGTGGCAGGGCCCGCAGCTGGGTTTCATGTTTGGTTCCCTTGAAGCAGATGCTGAGGCAGGACTGACATGCATGAACTTTATTCCAGAGCTACTCCTGGGGAAGTGGGGGGCACGGGCAGGGGGTCGGACAGGGACAAGCGGTGCCGCAGGAAGGGGACGCTGCGGGTGGAGCCCCAGCCTGGCCAGTGGCTCTGGGCTGGAAGTCAGGCCTTGGGTTCACACTCCACCCAGGGCGACGGAAAGTCTCTGCACAGCTGGGGGAGCAGCTCCCCGAGGACTGTGGTAGGCCTGGCACTGATGGCTGAAGGCCCCGGGCAGGACACCCAGAAAAAGCCAAAGACTCCAGGAGGTTCTCTGCGTCGGTGTGCTGGGGTGGGGTGCCTCTGTTGGCCTTGAAGATCTGGGGCGAATGGGCGTGGTCCTCTGTAACCACCCCACCAGGCCCTCCACCTCCTCTGTACTCTGTCCTCAATTTATGAGCTCACAGACAGCCTGATGGGGACAGGGGCTTAGGGGTCTGGGTGTCCTGGGTTGTGCTGCCTCAATCATGTCCCGCACCTCTGGGTCACAGGGAGGCCCCTAGGAGGGTGACAAGGACACTGGCCACAAGCATCAGGCCCACGGTGGTGGCCCCTGGCCCTGGGCCCCCAGCTCGGTTACACAGGTTGGTGCTGCAACAGTAGATGGAGGCATGTAGATCGCTGACTAAAGCTCCGGATGAAGCACGGGATGGCATGGGGTTGAGGCTCTCGCACGATTGCATACAGGTCTTGATTGCCGTGTCCAACGTCTTGTCTGGCAGTTTGACATCTGTCACATGGAAGAAACATCCAGAGGCTGTGGGTCACTGACTGTGACTGGAACTTTCCTCCTGACCCCAGAATGCACTTATCTTAGAGTCCTGAGAGCCCATGGACCTCTCCGCCTTGGCACCTACCCCAGCAGTGCCCAGGGAACCGTGCTGGCTGCAGCGCCCCTGGCTGGAGCCCTTGCGGCCAGGGTCTGGCTCACACTGTGAAGCCACACTTGGATTCACAGGAAATCCCCCTGGGGACTTTTTCTAACTTCAGGCTTTTTGTGTAGAGTGAGACTTGTCACACCTCTTGGGCTGTGGTAGTAGCCCGCCCTGTCCTTCGCCCCCACCCCTGCCGAGGTCTTCGAGTCCCACCGTACCCTCTTAACTTCTAGGAAGACAGAGCCTGGACTCACTCAGCAAATATGAAGCGCAGGCGTTGGCGTTGCGGGGGCAGTCTACGGGTCCTGAGCAGGTGTTCCCGTTAGAGTTCGTGCAGTTGTGGCATCTTATGGCCCAGGCTGGGAAGGGTAAGAGGTCCGCGTCAGCCCCCGAGTGTGCCGAAGCCCCAGGGCCAGGCCGTGGCAGGAAGGGAGGCAGGTCCCAATCTGCCGTTCGGGGCCCGGGAGCCAGGAGACACTTGGGTGCAGAATCAAGGTGCTCCAGGGAGGAGGGGCAGGTGAGGGAGGGCCAGGGAGGTCAGGAGAGGCCCCTGGAGGAGGAAATCGGGTGGGCCAAGGAAGGGGTCAGAAAGTGAAGCAGAAGACACACGGCAGGAGGTGGGAGAGACGAGGCCGGGAAGAGGTGTGCCCCCCGGCCCCCCCGGGTCTCACCTCCACCTGAGCACAGCAGTACCACCAGCAGAGCAGCAGCCTTCATCCTGGCACCTGGCACCTCCCAGAGAGCTCCGGGCTGGGCTGGGCTGGCCCTTATGTAGCTGGCACTCTCCTCAGTGGGCTCCCCCTCCTCCGACCAGTCAGTCACCTCTGTCCTGGACACACCTCCCAGCTCCCCCTGCCTGCCACACCCACACCCGAGGAGGCTCAGCAAGTCATGTAGGCAGCACCCGGCGGGCCCCTCAAGTCTCCCACCAAGGGCAGAGGCAAGGGGGCCTGGACTCACTAGGTCCTTCTGGGTTCTTTGGGGCAAAGGTGGTTGAGAGGAGGCAGCAGCCCCGAGCGCCTCTCGGAACGCGGAGGCGCGAAGTCTCCGTGTTGATCTTACCCCGACAGTCGCGCGTGTGTCCACGAGACGCACCTGCCGTAGAGCAGGCTTGGTACGGGCGCTCAGAGAGGTTGCACCCCGCTCTTCCGTGGCTTCGGAGACCAGGGCCCCTTAGGCAGACACCCCGGAGCTCGAGGAGCAGAGGCGCCCACGGGGCCGGGCGCGGAGCTCGCCGGCTCTGTAAACCCGAAGGCGGCTGCCAAGGGGACCGGGGGCCGAGGCCTCACCACCCGGAGCTCAGGGACGTGGGGCTTCGGGCCCGTGGGCAAATGGAGGAAGCAGCAAGGGGAAGCCGCAGAGTGGCAGGCGGCTGCGCTGCGCGGGGAGGGACGAGCCAAAGGGGATTGAGAGTGACCCTGGCCCCCCCCTCCCGCAGGGGGGCAGACTGGAGGTGAGAGCAGCAGAGCAGAGGGACCCCAGGAGAGGCGATTGGGGTAGATTGGCTGGGTTTTTTGGCTTAAGAGCCATGAGAGGAAAAAGTGGAGGGGCCACCGTGGGGGCTGCAGGCCAGAGGGCTTTGTTCAAGGACACCTGCGTATAAGGCCATAACTTGTGTTTATGGAGGCCTCACCTCTGAATATCCTCCTTGTATCTTAAAAAAAAAATCATGCTAAAATATACAGGGCGCCTGGGTGGCTCCGCCCACGAAGTGTCTGCCTGGGACTCGGGTCATAGGACCCCAGGGTCCTGGGATCGAGGCCGGCTGGGGCTCCTGGCGGGTGGGAGCCTGCTCCTCCCTGTGTCCACAGCTCCCCCTGCTGGTGCTTGCTTGCTCTCTTTCTCTGTCAAATTAATAAATAAAATCTTTTAAAAAATCGTGTTAAAATACACATAACATAAAATTGACCATTTTAAGCATTTTGAAGTATGTGGTCTCGGGGCACTAAGCCCATTCACGCTGCCGAGCGCCCTTTGCCCTGGCACACCTCCGGACCCTCCCGTCTTGGGCACTGTCCCTCTGTCTCCCTCAAGCACGAACTCCTTGCCCCCCACCCCCAGCCCCTGGCTCCCCTCGTCCACTTTCTGTCCGCCTCTGTGAACGGGACGACAGCTGGTGCTTCACGGAGTGGACTCCTGGAGGATTTGTTTTTTGGTGGATGGCTTATTTTCATTTATTTTTTCAGGTTCATTCATGTTGAGGCAGGCAGGTGTCAACGTTTCCTTCCTTTTTTTTTTTTTTTAATTTTATTTTTATTTATTTATGATAGGCACACAGTGAGAGAGAGGCGCAGAGACACAGGCAGAGGGAGAAGCAGGCTCCATGCACCAGGAGCCCGACATGGGATTCGATCCCGAGTCTCCAGGATCGCGCCCTGGGCCAAAGGCAGGCGCCAAACCGCTGCGCCACCCAGGGATCCCAGCACTTGTCATTTTATTTAAGGGCAGCCATCCCAACGGGTGTGGCCGGTCCCTGTTCATAGCTTGATAGCTCTCCACGCTGTGGGGCGCCTTGTCCCGTGGACTTTAGAAAACTACACTTCCCAGCCCCCCTGCTGCAGTGGGTGGCCAGGTGACCCCGCTCCACTAGTCAGAAGTGCCGGGGACACTGGACGGAGACGGGGCACCCAAGCCAGCTCCAGGCTGGCTCCAGACGAGAGTGGCGTGTGGCTTTGTCCGAGCGCCCCAAGGGCGCCTGCACATTGTTTCTTGAGAGCCCCGAAGCCCGCGCCAGCGGCGCTTGAGCAGCACCGTGACGCAGCCGCACTGAATTTCCTTTGAAAGCAGCCCACGCGGGTTAACCGTGTGCAGTGAAAGGCCGCGGTCTGCGCGGGTTTGTCCTGGAGCGGCGCTCGGACCTCCGCGGCCGCCTCTGCTCCCCTCTCCTTCCTGGCCCTGCGTGCCGTGTTGCCTCTGGGGACAGCGACAGGCCTGGCTCCCCGTCCTCACGGCTGGCCTCGCGGGCGGTGGAAGTGGGGCGCGTGGCTCCGTGTTGGCCGCGGAGGATGAGCCCTCGCTGCCTCTGCCCCCCAGCCCGGCTTCGGAGCTCCTGTCCCAGCAGGAAGTGTTGCTGGGCTGGGCCTTACCGTCAGCTTCCACTCCATTCTGGAACCTTTCCAGGTGTGTTATATAAAATGACACCTAATTAAGGCTTAATTACCCCATTCTTCTGTACCCGAGGGTGTAGATGTAGATGAGGCCAGTGACTTCCTCAAGATATAAAACCTAATGGTGATAAAGGATTGAACTTTGGGACAATGGCTGGCTCATTCACCCCCCCCCCCCAAGGTGAGGTGTGGGTGGGGTCGGGTCAGGAAGGTCAGTCAGGATCCGGTGGGGAGAAAACAATAAAACAACACAAAACCCAGGGGGCCCGAAGGCTGAACGTGGCTGTGTGGGTGGCACGGGGAGGGGGGCCTAGAGAGATGACGGGGCTTCCTGAGGGCAAGTGGGGTTTGGGGTTTGGGAGAAAAAGATCGGCAGATGGCAGGTTCCCAGATGAGGTCTCGGGACGGGGTTGCTGGATCCCAGCGGAGGGGAGACCATCAGTGAGGTCAGGACCTGGGTGGTGGGGGCCGAGGCTCCTGGGGAAGAGCGATCAGGTGGGAACGCAGTGCACGTGTAGGAGCTTCGGGGCGACGGCTGCCCGCGAGGAGCCTGTCACACGCCTGTACGGACAGCAGCGGGTGACTCCTGCGCCACTGCCTCACCGTGTCAGCCGGAAGCAAAGCACCATCCGGCGGGCTCTGGGGGGGCGCCCAGCTCCTCCCACTGCCCTCTAGCCAGATGGCTCCCGTAGAAGTCCCAGAAGCCGAGAGAGTCCCTGAAGCTCCCCTCTTCCCCGTTTCCCTGTCCTTGAGGCCCCGAGGGAGGGCGGGTGGGGTGCCCGCCAGGGCTGGTCAGGCAGGCAGGGCCCTTGCCAGCTCTGAGAAGCGAAGTTCTTGCTCCCTCACAAAGGCCGTGGCACAAAGGTCACTGACTATGCCCCCCCCCCCCCCGCCCCGTTGCTCCAGGTGGGCCCCGTGGCCAGCTTCCCACTCCCCACCAGCACCCGGCCCCTCTCGTCTGCCCGAGGACGCTTCTGGAATCTCTCCTCTCTCTCCTGCACCGCAGCTGCCCCCTTGGTAGAGCATTGCCCCCACTGGCGGATCAACGTGCTGGGTGACGCCCTTCTCTCCCTGAGCTTTCATATCCCGTCCAGCCCTCCCTCCACCCGCCCGTTTGTCTACTTCCTTTTAGAGCAAAATGCCAGCGAATCTTCTCTACTGTCGCTAGTCTTCTCCTCTTGAAGCTGCTCGGGAAGAGTTTGCAGCCCATCATGCCACCAACACGACTTGGTTGACTTGGTTCATGTTCGCCTGTGACTTCCCAGGGGTCCATTTCAAGTTTCAGTCCCCGCCGCGCTTCCTTCCTACCCCCACTGAGCGCCCCCGTCCCTCCCTCCTTCTTGGAGACCCCCCCCTGCTCCAAGTGCCCCTTGGCTTGGTTTCCGGGCCCTCCATCATCTGTCACTGAATTCCTGGGTGGCTCCTCTGTCTGTGGCTTCACGTGTCTTTGTAAAAATGTATTTCCATCTCCTGCTTCCTTGTTAAGGAAAAAAAAATCAAAACTTGGAAATTGAGTGAGAAGATGGTGACTTGATCTGGGAGAGGCTCGTGACATCCTCAGCTGAGCTAGCGCGCCCCGTGCTCCCGGGCGCCACCCGGCCCTCGGCGCACACACCCTGGATGCATCCCTTGCCCGGTCATCAGTGTGCTGGCTCCGACCAGCACGTAAACTCCATGCAGAAAAGGTCTGCTTCGGAATCTGCTCTGAACCCAAACCTACAGGAATACTTGGTGAATGGTAGGTGCTCAGTAAGTGCATATTCAGTGCTGAGATGAGCTGCTGTTTGTGCAGCTTCTAAAACACCATCAGTGGTGACGTCCTTTGGAGAATAGCGTGTGCAAGAGGCCTCAGACAGAGACAGCAGGAAACTCAACCGAGCAGCTGAGGCTCCTTGGGCCTGGTGCTGCTGATCTTGTGGGTCCAAGGCATTGTCCCATCATTGGCTCTTGTCTCCATAAAGAAAAGGTAACAATGAATTTAATTAATTTTTTTTAAACCAAGGCTCAGGGACTTTTGCTTATTATTATTATTTTTAAAGATTTTATTTATGTGACAGAGAGAGAGCAAGAGGGAGAGCATGAGCAGGGGCAGCGGCAGAGGCGGAGGGAGAAGTCGACTCCCCACTGAGCAGGGAGCCCAGGGTGGGACTGGATCCCAGGGCCCCAGGATCATGACCTGAGCCAAAGGTAGATGCTCCACTGACTGAGCCACCCCCACCCCCACACCGCTTGTTTTATGACTGCAACACTACTGCAGGTTGGATTTATTACATTTGCGTGATATATTGCATGACATAATATAATAATACATTATTATATGTATTATTATATTTACATTATTATTACAACTCTTTGTCATTAAAAAATTGAAATGAAAACATTTCATTCAAATGAAAACATTGGACCCCAAAAGGTAACTCAGAGCATGGACCTCATGCCTCCTTTACCTGCTGGAGAAGTCGCCCTGGGGATGCTGGACTCCAGAAGCATGATTGAGGGGTTCAGATGAAGACCAGGGGACAGGGGAGGAGTGGGGCGGGTGCTGTGTGCGGCCGCAGGGCAAGGAGGTCGCCTGGGCGCTCGCTCAGTCCTCCTCTGTCCTCTGGGGTCAGCCAAGGGGGCGCTCCCACAGCCGAGCTCCTCTGCGAGGGTGGGGTCTGCGTTCACGGAGGGCACCCAGCTCTGCCCTCCGCATCTGCTGCCTCCTTGCCCAGCCAGCTGCCCCCTCAGCCTTGCGGGCCCGGCCCTGTGGAGGTCAGGCCAGGTGTGGCACAGTGGACCCTTGCTTTCTCTGGTGGCCAAGGATGTGAGCCTGGGCTCCCTCCTCGAACCGCAGGTCCCTCCATGGCTGCCTGTGTCAGGCGAGTGGCGTCACTCTGAGCCCAGGATGCCCCCCCCTAAACTGGAGACAGGTGGTGCTTCTGAAGACGGATGAGTCGGACTCTGCGACCCGCTCAAAGCCACTTCTGGCACAGCAGGCGTGTCTGTGCATCTCCTGACCGGTCAGTGAGAAGCTAAGTGTCTGGCGAGGGGAGGCTCTCCTGTCAGGGCCTGGTGTGGGGTGAGAGGGACACACTTTGGGACTTTCAGCGTCTTTGCTGCCCTGGATCCTAACCCAAAGTAGACAGAGTGGTGTCCGGCAGGGGTGAGGTCCCCAGAGGCTCCTATGGAACCTCTCCTGTCATGCCTGATGCCTGGCTCAGTGGGAACAAGCCCTTTCTGTCTTCCCCCAGATATGGGTCCTTTCCTGGAAGACTGTGGGTCATCCTGCCGTCCTGGGGAGACCTGTACCCGGTGTGGGCCACTCTGGAACCCCAGGGCTTCCTGTGATTGGGCTCACTGCTGCGCAGACGGACCGCTGACTTAAGAGTGCCATTCCCTCTTGCCTCTTAAGGAACCAGCCTTACTCCTGCTGGTGGTCTTTGGTGGTGCCCAGGTGACCGTAGGCACATCACCCCAGCAGAGACCAGGCCAGTGGCTCCCCTCGTCGCATCTGCCACAAGGGATTGTGCACACCCTCCCGGAGCCTTGAGCCTTCCGGGGCGTACTGGCTGGCTTCCTGTAAATGCCGAGCCTTCCAGGCAGCCCTGGCCTTCTGTGCTGGCGGCTCTCCCAGATCTCACCTGGAAGGAGGGACAGAGGTTCTCCTCCCTTATCTTCATAAGGATATAGAGCCTCTGAGCGGAAACAGATAAGGATTTTGTTTAGATAAGGGAAAGGCAAATCTCACCTGATAGCAGTTAGGAGAAGGAGGGCCGTAAAGTTTGCATGCCTGAGCACCAGACCCTGGACCTTTGGAGGCTCCACCTGGGTGAGAAGCCACGGGGACACCAGAAGGTGGGAGGGCCTGAGTGCAGCTCCGCCCGGACAGGGCCTGGCCACCCCGGGGGCGCGTGTAGGGCCTGAGCGCAGTTCTCCCCACGTCGTGGGTACCCGGTGGCGTCCCTCTCTGGGAAGCTGTGCTAGCCCAGTCTGCTGGGGGCGAGGGGGCTGCATGATTCCTATTTAACTGCTGAGGCATGGAGGGAATGCAGGACCCCGGGCCTCGCAGACCCCACTGAATGCTGGAGCCGGTTCCAGGGGGACCTGGAGTGCTTCGGGCCGCCCAGCTGGGGTCCGCGTCCCCGGAGCAGCTCGGCTTCATGCCCCCTGCCCCCTGCTGGCAGGGACGCCTCCCGCTGCCTGGCTTTGTGGAGGCGGACCCGGCCCCGTTACAGGGACGAGGCTTCCAATCCCCACTGTCCCACCCAGTAGCCTTGTATCCTCAGGCAAAGATCTTCATGTTTGGGCTCCGGTTTGCTGATGGACACGGTGGGAAGAATGACAGATTCCCGTCGTGGCTATAAACTGGAACGGGTACCACAGGAGTGCTTGAAGCCGCTAGTGGCTGGTATATTAAAGTGCTCTCATAGCTACTGGGGTTATGATGCCTTCAGTATTGTTTAGCAGATTAAGGAAACATCTGGAAGACAGGAGTTAAACCACCTGTCCAGGCTCACAGAGCAGGAACTAAAGCTCAGGCCTCCCGGGCTTCCCGGAGGGGTGCCCTCGGCGGGCCGGCAGGGAGCTCCCGGGGTTGCCCGAGGTCGCCTGGCACCGCCCAGGAGCCCGGGGGTGGGGGGCTGTGGACAGAAGGCCGAGGCCCAACACAGCGTCCTTGGCCTACACCGGAGCCGCATCACAGCGAGGAGTCATCGCTTCCGGGCCCCGCGGTCGGGAGGGTTAGTGCGTCCACATCCTGCAGCCGCTGCCCCAGGCCTGGATCCTGCAGCACAGCTCAGCTCGCGTTCCTTTTCCTTCCCTTCCTTACAAGTAAGCTCTACACCCAACGCGGGGCTGGAACTCGCAAGCCCGCAGGGGTCAAGTTCCTCTTCTTGAAGCAAAATCGGAGTAATTCCTCCAGCGACGTTCTGAGGAGCTCATGGCTCCTCGTGGCTCGTCCCCACCCGGTGGTCCTTCCCCTGTGCATCGTGAACGCGTTGCTCTCACGTCCGACATCTAATGCTGTCGTCGTCACAGATGCAGCTGACATTTGTCTATGATTTCTATTTTTTAAGATTATTTATTTGAGAGAGAGAGAGAGAGAGAGAGAGAGCACAAGAAGGGGGTGGGGTGGGCAGAGGGAGAAGCAGACTTTTTTTTTTTAAGATTTTATTTATTTATTCATGAGAGACACACACACACACACACACAGAGGCAGAGACACAGGCAGAGGGAGAAGCAGATTCCCTGCAGGGAGCCCAATGGGGGACTCCATCCCAGGAACCTGGAATCATGACCTGAGCCAAAGTCAAGAGTCAGAGGCTGAGACCACTGAGCCACCAGGCACCCTTGTCTATGATTTCTAGAAGTATTTATTTATTTATTTATTTATTTATTTATTTATTTATATTTTAAAAATATTTTATTTATTTATTCATGAGAGACAGAGATAGAGACAGACAGGCAGAGACACAGGCAGAGGTAAAAGCAGGCTCCATGCAGTGACCCTGATGGGGGACTTGATCCCAGAACCCCAGGGTCATGACCTGAGCCGAAGGCAGATGCTCAACCGCTGAGCCACCCAGGTGTCCCTCTAGAGGTTTTAGATTGTTCTCTTCACTATTAACATTCTGCTTCAAATACAGTATAATATACCTGTGAACATGTGGTATATGAGTGTGTGGAGTGGAGGAAGGTATTTGCAAGAAGGTGTGAAACCGTGTGCACACCAGTGTAATTGTGACCTGACTGGTTAATACGAAGAGAACATCATTGTTACAAACACACATACGGAACTTCATTTTCTTCTTTGGTTTCTTACTGGCTGGCGCTGCAAAGAATGGACACACCAAAAATTGCCAAATCTCTCCTTTTTTAAAGATTTTATATTATTCATGAGACACACACACACATACACACACACACACACACAGAGGCAGAGACACAGGCAGAGGAAGAAGCAGGCTCCATGCAGGGAGCCTGAAGTGGGACTCGATCCTGGGACTCCGGATTCTCGCCTTGGGCTGAAGGCGGCGCTAAACCACTGAGCCACCGGGGCTGCCCGCCAAATATTTTCTTGAAAGCAAACAATGTTGTGTGTATTTCTGATATTAGCAAAAATAGTGAAATAAATATGTTAGCACCCGTTTCTGTACATTAGTCTCAGTGCCGTATCCAGTGGGCAAGGACTGGATTTCTCATGGCTAACAGCCCTTGACAAGTGCAAAATGCCCCATAAGTAGGTGCTAACTGGTGGGATAAAAGTTGTGCATAGCCATGTGACATTTTGGCAGGCACTCTCCTTGCGGTCCAATAACTACTACATGCAAAAGCGACAGCCAGCCACTCTGGACCTCTCTTACTAGTAGGCGGGCAAATATTTCTGCAAGAAAGTGCAAAAACATCTACACACAGGGCGTGATGGCACAATGCAGGCGGGAGGCTGCGGCGCATGCCGTGTGCCCCTTGCTCCCCCAGGGCACCAGGACGGCGTGTGACACGGATCCTCCAGCCCCCAGCCCTGCCTCTAGCCCAGGTATTCAGGTTCTGGCCACGTCATGAGGCCGATGAGTCTGTTTCAGTCCTTCCCCTCCTAGAAACTATAAATCCGCACACACACGTAGAAAAGAATTGCCCGGCGTGGCTGGCACAAAGGGCAGGACATCTTCAACCTGGAAAACGGGTAGAATGACGGGCAAGGGCGCAGCGGGCACAGCAGCCCCCGGGGGTGGTGGGAGGGTGGGTCCCGATATCTGGGGGAGAGGACGCGAGGTGTAGGACCCGACGGGGCGAGAGGTTGCGTTGGGACCCCACGGATCGGGGACTTTGGAAGGCCATGGCCGAGGTGAAGGTGGAGCCACGGGTCCTGTGCAGCAGGAGCAGGAGAAGCCGAGGAAACCGAGCCCCGCGAGGCTGGGGATTCCCGTCCCGGGCGTCTTCGGGGGACCCCCAGGCCGGGCAGTGAACACGGCACACGGCCCTGGGAGTGCAGGGGGGCGTGCGCGGGGAAGCGGAAGAAGCCACAGCAGGGCAGGACCCTCGGAGGACGGTCCTACTTGGCGTCCGTCCCCGGATCGGCAGGATCGCTGGAACCAGGCGTGGCTCGGGGCCTAGATCCCCTTTAATGGCAGGGCGATTCCCCGCCGAGCAGCTCCCCCCACCCCAAGGTCCTTCGGTGGGGGTGGGTGGGGTGAGGGAGGGCACAGGAGGCGGGGCGGGCCCACCTGATCGGGCGGCGCCTCTGCCCTGGACGGGCCTCGAGGCCGGGCCGAGCTCAGCGCTCCCTGCCAGGGCCGCTGGAAGAGGGGCAGAGCCGTTCGCCCCGCTGCACAGAGCGACACACGCACACTCCCCGCGGGGAGCGGCCATCCCAGGCCTGCCGGCCACCGCGCGCCACCACGGAGCAGGGCCTCCGATAAAGCAGCGACTGTCGGGCGGCGGGAGAAGCCACCCCGTCCAGCCAGTGCCCGCGCAGCCCGTGCCACCTTGCCGGGTCCTCCCCGGGGCCCGTGAGCTGGGCGTCCTCGCGCGGTGAGGGCGATGAAGGGCCGGGCGCCCGTGGGGTCGGGGAGCCCCGCTCTTCTCCGTGGCTCCCCGTCCCCCTCGCCTGGGCCTGCCCGGGGCCGGGGGAAGACCACGCCGCGGGCAGCAGCCCTCCTCCAGGGCGACGGCGAGCCGAGGGCGCCAGGTCTCTTCCTCCTCCGGGACCTCCGCGTGGGGACAGATGCCGCCGAGGGGCCCCTGGGCGCGGGCAGGGCTGGTGCAGCCTGGGGGCGCCCCTCCTCCCGCTGCCCGGCTGGGCGCCCAGTGCCGGCTCTCTTGGGGGCCGGGGACGCCGAGCGGAGCGGCCCCCACCCAGCCGTGCCTCAGCCCCTTCCAGTCGGGGGTGTCCCCTGCGCCAGGCCGCCTGGGACAGGCTGCTCGCTGCTGCCAGCTAGGAGCCCCCAGCAGGCTCTCCGCCGTTCAAAGCTCCTTCCTGCCACGGGGTCAGGCCCGAGGGGCCGCTGTGACAGGGCGGGCGGTCACCGCACGCAGAGGCCCTCTCTCAAGGGAGTGTGTGGCTGTGCCTGGCTGAGGGCGCCCCAAGCCTGCTTCTAGAGGTTTCTTCGAGGTCACCCCGAGGCCAGCCAGACACTTCACCATCCTCCCTGCTTGGTGAGTCGTCTCCATGGCCCGTCGGCTCCGTGAGCTCCTGGGTGGCTGTTGTTCTAGTCAACTCAACCCTGACCCGCTCGTGCAGGCTCTCGGCGGGGGCTTCCGTCATAAGCCCAGAGCCCCGCAGGGCCAGGAGGAGCCCACGTGGACAGAGCACAAGTGGGGGTAGGGGTGGGGGTGGGGCGACTACCGGCCATGCACTGCAGGCACAGAGTATGGCCCTTGAGATGGCACCGAGCTGGACGGGGACCCGAGGTTAGCAGCTCCTCAGGGGGCAGAGGACACAGGGGCTAAGAGATTGGACAGCGAGGCAAGGCGGGGGGTGGGGTGTGCACATCCGAAGCCCCAGGGCCTAGCGTCGGGGTGACAGGGCCTCAAAGGCCCCCGGAGGGTGCTCGCTGCCAGGGAGGGTGCTGGCGGCACTGGGCACACACCAGGCCTGCCGCCAGGCATCCTCCCGCGGACCCTCTGTGCTAGGTGCCGGCTGTACCATGTGGCTCAGGAAGCAGGGCCCGAGGGGGCAAACGGGACTGGCCCGGGGTCAGGCAGTGGGGCTAGCGGCGTGGGGGCCCGACAGCGGGGCGACACCCTAGTGGATGGCCCGGAAGGTGAGCAGGGGGAGGGTGGAGGGCATCATTATGAAGCGGTAGACCATCTTGATGTCCTCATGGGTGAGGGTCTCCACCAGGAAGTTGTTGAGCACCTAGGACAGAGGCGCGGGTGTCCCCGGACAGCCTGTCACCCCAGGGTCCTGGCCCAGGCTGCATGGCCTGCCTGGCCCCCGGCGCGTGGGCCGGCTGCAGCCCAGGGGAAGCTAGTGGCTCCCAGCAGGCCGCCCTGCACGCCAGCCCCCACCCCAGGCCGGGCTCCCGCGCGTGGCGCCTCCCGGGGTCGCTCACGTGGTGCAGCAGCAGCAGCATCTCGGTCTCCGCCAGGCGCCGCCCCAGGCACTGGCGCACGCCAAAGCCGAAGGCCAGGCTGGGGGCCCTGGTGCCGGAGCCCCGGCCGTCCAGCCAGCGCTGGGGGTGATAGCGCTCGGGCCTCTCGAACACGGAGGGGTTTCGACCCAGGGAGTAGAGCTGCACCTTGACCAAGGTCTGCGGACGGGGGAGGGGCAGTGTCGGCGGCCCCAGCGGCCACAGATCAGCCGGGCTTGCCGTCAGCTGGAGGGGCTGTGGGGCCCCACTCACCCCCGCCGGGATGCGGTAGTTCTGCAGCACCACGTCCGAGCCCACCTGGCGGTCCACCGAGATACCCACGGGGTACAGCCTGTGGACAGGGGCACCCCACAGGGTCGTCCGCTGTGTCCACAGGGGCCCTGGCTTCCCTCCCGGGGCCCTCCTGGCACAAGGGCGCCTGCCCAGGGGAGCTCCCCGCCACCCTATCGGGTCACTTCTGGCTCCGGGAAGCCTGTGTCACGAGCAGCTCGTTCCTGGCACCTCCTGAGCTCAGATGAAGCTCCGCCACCCTGCGCAGCCCCGGGAGGAGGACACGGCCGAGCATGGCTCCCAGGGGGGCACCGAGGTGGCATCACGGAGCCAGAAGCGCCCCCAGCCCTTCGGGGAGAGGAAGAGGAGGTACCGCCAGGATGCATGGTGGGCAAAGCTGCTCCTTGGCCCCAGGATTGGAGCACCGCTCCCCAGACGGCGGGGCCGGGCAGTCGGGGGGGGGGGGGTTGGGGGGTTGGGGGGGGAGGGCAGGTCCGCCACACCCACCTCAGGGTCTCCTTGAGGGCGGCCCGCAGCAGGGGCAGCTCTGTGACTGCTGTCTGGGGATTCTCGGCGATGCCGGCCTGGGCCCCCCGGCTCTCCTGGCGCAGGGCGTGCTGCACGTCAGGGTTGCGAGCCAGCTCGAACAGAGTCATCCACAAGGGGTAGGCCGTCTGCAGGAGCCACGAGTGTGGGGCTCAGCCCTGGGCTGGGCCAAGTGCCTACTCCCGGACCACCCCCCAGGACGGCGGTCTGCCCCGGGCATGGGCCTCTCCCCCTCCACCCTGGGGAGGACGGATCCCAGGGATCTGACACCTCAAGATCTAAAGCCTGCCTCATCCCCCGCCCTCGCATCCCCACGGGAAGCTCCGTCTGAGTTCAGAGGAGATCCAGGCCTCCTCCAGCCACTTGAGGGCCTGCCTCTCACCCTCCTCGGGGGCTCCATCTGCTCAGGGGCTTGCGTGCGTGTGCTGGGGGGGAGGCTGCTCCTCGGCCCCAGGGCTGTGGCACGTCGGCACCCATGCGGTGATCTCCCCTGGGCACCGAGGGGCAGGTCAGCCCTGACCCCGTAGCCTCAACACCAACGGGCCGCCCCGGCCCTAAGTCTGGCTGGGCCTCGGGCTCCGCTCAGCTAGTTTCTCCCCCCGCAGGGTCAGTGCCTCTGCTCAGGAGCCGGGGTGCCGGTGCCAGGGCAGCACCTCGGGACGCGGGCCGAGGAAGACTGGGACTGCTCCCCCCACCGCCACCGCCACCCCCATCGCCCTGCTGGGTTGCCATCTGCTGGCTGTGCCACCAGCTGCAGCCCGGAGCTGCCCTTTCTGCCCTGAGCCTGTCCCCTGCAGGGCAAGTCCCAGGAGAGCCACATGTCCCTGTCCCGGGAGGGGCCCCTCATGCGCACACCGCCCTCCCCTTGGCCAGGCCCCAGACGTCTGCGTGAGGTGTGTGGCGCCGCAGGGCACTGGGGCCCCTGAGCTCCACATGGGGCGGGCTCGGCTCCCCAGCGGGGCGGCCCCCGCGCCCTCCCCTGCCCTCAGATCAGAGCCCTCTGTCGCCTCAGAATAGGGGCGAGCGGGGGCTGCTCTGCGCGGGGGGACGCGCCGCCTGGAACCGGGCGTCCGTGTCCTGGGGCAGGGCTGGTCCGGCCTGACCGTGTCCACGCTCCCGGCGGTGAGCTCGATGCAGTTGGCCCTGACGGCCTCCGGGCTCAGGTCCGCGCGCAGCAGCAGCTCCCCCACGATGCCGCTGTAGTGCTGCGGGCGGCCGAGGGCCAGCTCCTGGTAGATCCTCTGGATGGCTTCGTTGGCTGTGGGCCGGAGACGCAGGGGCCTGGGCCCGGGGCCGGGGGGCTCTCCGCCTCAGCCCTGCGCCACGGCCCGCCGCACCGCCTCGCCCGCCCGCTCGGGCCCAGCACAGCCCGGCCCGGCCTCCCCACCTGCTCCCGGGGGCCTCCAGGGTGCCCCGAGCACCCCGCTGGGGCCGCAGCCCTCCCGCAGCCCTCCCGCAGCCTCGGCGAGCTGGAACGGCAGCCCCGGGTCCCTGTGCCGCGGCACTGCCGGCGTCAGGTCCTCACCGTACTGGACGATGTAGTCCCAGGACTCAAAGTGCTCCTTCCACACCCTGGCGCTCGTCCAGCGCGACAGGCCCCGTGGCAGGTACAGGAGCTGGGCCGTGGACCTCAGCATGGCCTCCAGGGCCTGGAGAAAGTGCAGGCTGGCAGGACTCGGGCTGGGGCCCAGCAGGCCCAGCCGCTCCCCGAACAGGGCCAAACTGCTGGCTGTGGACAAGGCACGCTGCTGAGCGCAGGGCAGCTGCGGGCCCCGAGGGCAGCCGAGGGCCCCGGACGGTCCCAGCCGGGGCCCGGCCCGCCCCGGCGCCAGCCAGCCCGGCACCTGCACACCTTCTACGGTGTAGTACAAGATGCTGGGCCGGATGTCCAGGGTCAGACTCCCGCGGGCATTCTGCAGCACTCTCGCCCTCAGGGCCTGTGAGAAGTCCCTGGCCACCCCGTCCACCATGGGGATGTACTTCTGGACAGCCAGTGGCGACAGCACGTCCGGGTTCAGCTTCAGTCGGTTCAGGCGCCACTCGGGCCCGTTTCTGTAGAGCAGACACAGGAGCTGCAGGGGAGGCAGATCAGCGCCGGGCCGGGCCTGCACTGCCCCCCATCGTCCTGGTCTCCAAGGGGAAGGGGTGGGGCGGGGGGCTGCCTGCAGGGCCCGAGGGCCGGGCTTGCCCTCCCTTGGGCGCCAGGGAGAGCCCTTTCTCCCACGGAGGCCTTGACTGCCGCGCCCAGATACCCTCCATGCCCCCCAGTGCTCCCCTCGAGGCGAGGCCGAGCCCCGCATCATTATCCAGATACCAACAGCATTTTTTGCGGATCGAGAACAAATAACGCTAAAACATGTATGGAAGCCCGACTTGAAACATGACTTGAAAGCCAAAGCGACCTCGAGAACGAACCACAGAGCTGCAGGTCCCCCAGTCCCGGGTGTGAGGCTACACTACCGAGCGTAGTGACCGGTCCAGCCTGGTGCCGGCACAGAAGCAGGCGCACAGACCAAGGAGAGCTGAGCGGAAGCCCAGAGGAGGCCACGCCTGAGCGGTCCATGGATGTCTACGAAGGAGGCGGAATATCCGACGGGCAGAGGACAGTCTCTTCAACAGGCGGTGCCCGGACACCTGGACAGCGCCCGGCAGAAGAACGACACTGGCCGGCTTCCTACACCACACGCACAACTACCCTCGGAATGGACGAGAGAGCTCCGTGCGAGACCCGAAACCACAGACCTCCCAGAAGACAGCACGGCTGGGGCCGTGTCCGACGTGGGCCATCGAGGCATCTCTCTGGATGCGGTCCCCTCAGGCACGGGGAGGAAGAGCAAAATTAAACTATCAGAACTTCGCCCACGGGGAAGTGTTTGCCCAGCGAAGGACACCGTCAACAGAAGCAGGAGGGCAAGCTCCTGAGGGGGACAAGACTTTGGCAAAGGACACGTCCATGAGCTCAATATCCAAACACGTAAGGAACTCATGCAACCGCACCCCGAAAACACACGATCCCATGAAAAACGGCAGACGGCCCGGATGGACGTTTTCCCAAGGAGGACACAGCGATGGCCCACAGACACAGGCAGATGCTCCTCGTCACCCATCGGCAGGGAAACACAGATCTCAACTACAGTGAGGCAGCCCCTCACCCCCATCAGCACGGCCACCGCCCCAAACCGCAAGAAAGGACAGATGTTGGTGAGGCTGGGAGAAAGTGGGGCCCTCGGGCACTGCTGGTGGGAATGCAGCCTGGGCAGCCGCCCTGCAGGACGGTAGGGAGGGTCCTCAAAGAGCCAAGAGTGGGGGATCCCTGGAGCTCAGCAGTTTAGCGCCTGCCTTGGGCCCAGGGCGTGATCCTGGAGTCCCCGGTCAGGTCCCACATTGGCTCCTTGCGTGGAGCCTGCTTCTCCCTCTGCCTGTGTCTCTGCCTCTCTCTCCCTGTGTCTCTCATGAGTAAATATATAAAATCTTAAAAAAAAAAAAGTGAAACATCGTTCCACTACTGGCTGTTTCCCCAAGGAAAATGAAAACACACAGCGGAAAGGATACGTGCACGCTGGGGTTTCCTGCAGCCCTGTTTATGATGGGCAAGCTAGAGAGAGAGGCAGACATTTATATACGATGGAATATTACTCAGCCACGAAAATGAATGAGATCTTGCCATTTGCAACAACGTGATGGATCCAGAGGGTATGATGCTAAGTGCCAATAGTCAGAGAAAGACAGATTACCATAAGATTCCGGTCATATGTGGAATTTAAGAGGCAAAGCCAATGCATTAACAGAAAAGAGAGAAAGAAAGAAAAAAACAAAGAAAGAAAAAGAAAGAAAGAGAAAGAGAAAGAGACAGACAAAATTTCGAGTCTTAAGCAGAGAGAACACCCTGCTGGTTGGCAGAGGGGAGGGGGCCGGGGCGGGGAAAACCGGGCCGGGGACCCAGAGTACACTGGTCGTGATGAGCCCTGAGCAGCGTATGGCCGTGTGGAGTCCTTATGTTGTCTGCCTGAAACTAATGTAACCGCGTCATGGAAGTATGCTTCGATTAGGAAGAAGAGGAAGATGATGTGAAAGAAGAAGATGATTAAGAAGGAGAAAGAGGAGGAGAACAAGAAGAGGATGAGGAAGGAGGAGGAGAGGTTGAGGAAGCAGAAGTGGGTACCGAATGAGAAGAGGAGGAGGAGGAGGTGTCAGAGGAGGAGAGGAAGAGAAGCAGAAGGAGAAGAGGAAGAGGAGGAGAAGGAAAAGAAGAAGGAGGAGAAGGAGGAGGAAGAGGAGGAGGAGATGTGGAGGAGGAGGAGAAGAGGAAGAGAGGAAGGAGGACAGGGAGGAGGAAGAGGAGGAGGAGGAGGAAGAGAAGAAGGAGGAAGGAGGAGACGGAAAAGTAGGTGCAGGGGCATGCGGAGGAGCAGGAGTTGGGGCAGGAGGAGGAGAGGCAGAGGGGGAGGAGGAGGAGGTAAGATGAAGCAAAGGAGGAGGAGGAGGAGGAGGAGGAGGAGGAGGAGGAGGAGGAGGAGGAGAGCGCCTGGCCAAGTGGGTGCTGAGCAGTCATTAGAGCAGACGGTCTCCGGGGAAACCAGAGCCCCAGCCCCTCAGCACGTCCGGCTCCAGGGCGCTGTCCGTCGTCAGTCCGTCCGTCCGTCCGGCGGATGGCGGAGGGAGCTGCCCTCCCAGGCACACGCGAGCACAAGCAGCGTTTCCACGGCTGGCTGCCTGCACACGGAGACAAGGATCGCGCGCTCACGGGCGCCCAGAGAGATGCACACGCCACACGGGCCCCGGCAGACTCGCACGCTGACACAGACGACGTGCGTGAGCACACCCACAGTGCCCACCTGCACAGGCACACGACACACCTGGATGCCCCAATCTGGGCACACACGTGCAGACGACACGCTCTTAGGCATGCAGGCCGGTACCGAAGCGCACACGCGCGTGCGCACACACAAAGAGCAGAAGCGCAAACACGTGCCAACACGTGGAGACACCGCTCAAGCACGCACACCGCGGCATGAGCACGAGCCAAAGGCCGCCATCGTGGGCACACACACGCATTCACACGCCTACAACAGCACCGACCAGTGAGCATACTTGTGGGCCCACTCACACGCCCGGGCAGACACCCACCACACACACACGCACCCAAGGGTGCATACGCGGGCTCATAGCCTCCCAGGCCTCCCACCTAGGGTTTAGCTTCTGAACAAAGGCGCCTCCCTCTGCCGCCCGCCCTCCTCCCACCCCGGCCTCGCCCTCCTGAGCTCCCTGTGCTCAACCCCAGGGCCCACGGGGCAGGGGCCGAGGGCTGCCGACCCAGGGGGCCCCAAGGCCCCAGCACACACTCCCAGGGGCGCCTGGCCGTGCCTCCACTCTCCCAGGCCTGGGCCTCCTGACTGTAGGAAGGGAGAAGGCCACCCTGCCCGGGCAGGCCACCTCCAGAGGCCTGGGTGGAGTGGGTGCTCCCTCGTGGAAGCAGCCATCCTGCTGTGCAGACCCGTGGCCCTGCTGCCCCTCTCCAGCCCCGGGACACGCGGGCCTCCCCACCCCTCACTGGCCTGGGGCCGGGGTGCTCGCGGGCTGCCCGCTCCCTCCCACGCCGCCCCCCCACTCGCGCTCACAGCAGGAACACGCCGCATTTGTGCCCTCGATGCTGTCGGTAGGCCAGCCAGGGGTCCAGGGGCGGCCGCCAGGGCTGAGGGCTCTCCACTCGCTGCAGCCTCTCCACGTCCTCGGGCAGCATCACGTGCACCATGTGTGTCCCTCCCACGTCATACCTGAGGGACAGAGCTCAGAGCCCTGCTGGGGGGCCGGGGCCTCCCTGGGGCTCCCCGTGCAGAGCCACCGGCCTGGCTCCCGTTGGCCTCTCCGTCCTCCTGGGCCGTGCACGGGGCTCGAGCCCGGGCTCCTCCGCCGTCTAACCGGGGAAGCCTTTCCCGCTCGGCCGTCCGCCCTCGGCCGTCTGCCCTCTGCCCTCTGCCTCTCGGGTCACCGTCCGGGGAGCCCTGCAGCCTCACAAGAGCCCCGGCTGGTGTCCGGGGTCAAGGGCACGGAGCAGCCACTGCTCAGCCCCCAGGCGGCCGCGGGGGACGTGCAGCGCCTGCGCCCGCGGGGACCCAGGAGCCGGGAGGGACAGCCGGGCAGGGTGCTCCCAGCGAGGCGGGCCGGAGGGCTTTACCTGAAAATGGGCCCCAGCTCCTGGAAGGTGCGGTGCATCTCCAGGTGGAGGCTCTCAGAGCCCTGCTGCCTCCAGATCTGCAGCACCCGCATCCACTTGTTGCCGGGACAGCGGGGCACGGCTTCGAAGGGCAGCACCGCCCTGGGGGCCGGAGCGGCTCGGGTGCCCAGTGTGCGTGGCCTGCTCAGGGCCAGCCAGGGCCCGGCCCGCCACCCTCGCGCCTGTGCCCTGAAGGCCATTCCGATGCTCCCTCCGTCGCTGGTCAGCACAGTCCTTTTATCTCACCCGGAGGCCTGGAGCGGCGACTCAATCGCGTCATGGGAGAAGCTGTCCCTGGACGAGGCCAGGAAACCCGGCCCAGGGGTCAGGGCCGGCGGAGGAGGGGGGGGGGGAGGAGGGGGAGGAGGGGGAGGGGGGAGGCCAAAAGAGATGGATGGGCGCCTCACTCCCACTTGCGCAAGGCCTGCGGGCGGCCGGGCATCGAGAGCAGGTGCGGGGTGTGGCCCGGGGGCCCAGGTGGCTTGGCCGGGGTAGGGCCCTCGCCCCCTCCCGGGTGGGGGAAGGAGCAAGATGGATGGGTCCTTGTCTTTTCAAGAGATGACAGGGGCCTGGGCTACTTTCCTCTCCCTCTACGAGGACCAGGGCAGGAAGCAGCGGGAGCGCATCATCCCATGACCCACAGGCCTTCTTGGACTGCTCTCCCCCTGGTCTCAGGCTGGGTGCAGGAGACCCCGACACTAACCTTAAGCTGGCTCGGTCCCACCAGTGAGCGCTTTTGGTCCTGGGGCCGGAGCCGGGGCGTGGGGGCTGGGGGGGGTGGCAACGGGGGAAATCCAGAGAGCCAACTAGGGTGGCAGTGATGGGGCCGAGGCCCTATATGCCTGTCTGGCCTGCAGGCTCAGTTCAGGAGCAGCCAGTGGCCAGGACACGAGGGTCACTGATAGGATGCCCGGCAAGCCCCTCCTCGGCAGGGAAGCGGGGGGGGGGGGCACAGCTGGCGGGGCCCACGCGTGGCCCGCGGGCCTGGGCCTGTGCTCAGGGCCTACGCCCTCCTCTCTCATCTGCACGGGTGCTCTCGGGGCTGCAGGCTGTGAGCTCAGGCCAGGCGGGGAAGGATGGAGTCTATGATGGGGTGTGTGCTCGGGCTCCTGACCCTTGGAGGGTGGATCCACGGTTCGGGGTGCCAGGGCATCTCCCTGACACCTGGTGGCATTGCCACCAGGTGGCTATCGCTGTCACGGTTCCCATTTTCAGAGAGGGGACAGAGGTCTGGCCACTGCCACTTCCCACAGGCCCCGGTTCCTCGCAACCCCCGGACCCCCGCGTCAGCCGCTGCTCCTCCCCTGCCCTGGCTCCTCTGCCCTCCCCTGCTGTGCCTGCAGCCCAGACCCTCATTTGGGGAGCGGGCGATGGGGGCAGCCGCCCCAGCTCGGGCTGGAGGCAGGCCGGAGGGCGCGTGAGGGTTTTAGCAGGGACGGTGGGATCTGAGTCTGTTTTCCATTGGCCTCAAGGCAGCGGCTCCCTGCCCCTGCCCCTCCCTGAGGGAGTCCCCGGGTGGGGCGGGCGAGGAGTCAGAAGTGCCAAGGCCCCGGCAGCAAGCCGAGGCGAGCTGTGCCTCACCCCGGAGGGTGCACGGGCATGTGTCCTCGGGCGACAGAGGCAGGCGGGAGCCACACCGGCCCGGGCCCAGGCCATGGGGGACACTCCCGCTGCCCGACCTGCCCTGTGACCGCCCCCGTCCCGGGGCGCTTGTAGCCTCCTCGGGGCTGTTCTCCGCCCTGGGCCAGCTTTCCTGTCCCCACACGGTCTGCCTCCAGGGATGCGGGCTCCCCGGGGGAACCACGGAGCGGCTCCCACTCGGAGATGCCGGCAGAGGACGCCGCCTGGCTGGTGTGCACGCAGGCGGCTGTCGGGGCCGCTGTTCCCTGTGACCCCACCGGCCTGGCAGGCCCTCCCTGGAGGCCTCCTCTGGGGAAGGCAGGCCTTGGGGGGTGTCCTCTGAGCCAGGGCTGGGGGTGGGGGTGGGAGGAAGGGGCCTCCCGGGCGAGGCCCGACTGGCCCGAGAGGGACATCGACAGCCCAGGCCCTCCCGGGGCCAGGTGAGGCCACGCAAGCTGCGGAGGTAGGACGAATGCTCGGGGGCGACCCTGTGAGCCCACACACCGGTGCCGCTTGCCGGGTCAGGTCCAGGTCCGTTGTATGGAATTCCCTATGTTCTGTCTCCCGGAGTCCGGGTGAGGGAGCTGAGTGGGAGCAGCCGTGGGGGTGCAGCCCCCATCAGAGAAGGGCTGTCCCCGGGATGATGGCCCGACCCCATGCCGGGGACTCCTTCCCTCCTGGGGCTCTCAAGCTCACATCATCCTGTCTTCCTGGCCCTGGGCCCTCCCAAGGAAGCCCAGAAGCATGCGAGCACTACCCTTCACAGGGGACGCTCGGGTCCCCTCCTCCAGCACCGACGCCCTCAAAGGCCAAGAGGAGGAAAGGGGCAGCAATCAAGAGTGACAAGGCTGGTGTTCCAAGACACACACTCACAGCAGGATCACTGTCAGAGGGTTTGGACTCGCCCCAAGGCAGGCTGTGGGCCCCGCCCCCCGTCCTAAGGCCCCTCAGAGGCAGACAGTGAGTCAGTGGGCGGAAAACAAGTTTAATGCCACAGGTTCCAAGCATGAGCAGCGAGTCCACGTCATCTGTGCCACCTGCAGAAGGCGGGCCCGAGCCATGCTCTGTGGGTCACGGCAACCTGAGGCCCGCGAGCCCCGGGGACAGCATGAGGAGGGGCACCAGCCAGACACTGCTGCTCCTCACGTCGCTCGCTCTCCCGCTTTCTCTGTAATAATTTGCTTCGGTCTCATTGAGCTCTGGAGAGTCGGTATTACACAAGGCCCTCACGCAGCACCTCACGTAGAGGAACGGTGTCGGCTTCAGAAGTATGAACGACCTTTCATTGGCCCGATTCGATGAACTCATTGGGCAATGCAGGACACACTGCTTCGACACGTAGTAGTATCGGGCAAACATTCCTAACAACAACAAAGAGAGAAACGAATGCCGTGAGCCGAGAGCAGGTCCCCCAGAGCACCTCCTGCCTGTACCCACCCAGCCCTGACCCACTTCGGGGGCCCCGCTCAGAGGCTCCTGGTTAAAGAGGCCCCTCCATCCAGGGGGGCGTCTGGAGCCCCCGCCCAGGCGGGGCGGCTCAGGCCATGGATCAGAGTCCTTCCGGGGGCGGGGGAGGCTTGGCTGCAGAGTGGCCTCGAGAGGCGCCCCCACCGGCCTGTCCACGCCCACCGGGAGCCTGGGCCTGGGCTCTCCTTTTGGGAACTCTCCGGCTCCTGGGCCTCAGCTTCTCACTACCAGGTGCACAGGCCTCCGAAACCCCGGGCGCACGTGCGAGCTCGGACTCTGGCCGTCGTCGCCACTGGCCGGGGCTCAGCGCTGGCCTCTGGACGAGCCGCCACCCGGGGCCCGGGAGCCAGCGCTGTCGCCGTGCACCTGCAGGGGCAGCAGGGTCGGCACTGGCCGCGGGGCCCTCTTCTGGCTTCTCCTCATCGGCAGTTCCTCGTGCTCATCGCGTCCCCCCAGGAGCCTGTGAGGTCTGCGCGGGGCTGGCGCGAGTCCTCAGCCTCCACTCAGCACCCCTCACGTTTCGGGGCATGTGCGCGGGCCCCCCGGAGCGGCTGCCAGGTTGCCTCTGATCTGGGGAGCCCTGACCTGGCCCCGCCCTGGGGTGCCGGCCTCCAGACGCCTCTTTGGGGGGAAGGGCTTCGTGTGGCCAGAGGCTCCTGGGGGATTCACACGCGACGGAGCGATGGTCTCCACACATCTTCCCGCACACGCGTTCCTTCCAGAACATACGGCAGCCCACGGCCCTACTCGGTGGCTGTCGCGTAAAAGCTACTCTCCAAGGGACAGGGGACATCGTTAACACGTCGTTCATTCAAAAATGAGTACAGGTCAGGCCGCCTGGCGGCTCAGACGGTTGAGCGTCTGACGCTGTTTAGACTCAGCTCCTGATCTCGGCGTCGAGAGGTCGGGCCCCGTGTGGGGCTCCAGGCTCAGCAGAGTCGGCTTGGGGCTCTCTCCCTGCGCCCCTGCCCAGGTGCACGCGCCGCCTGAGCTTTCTCTCCCTCCCCTTTCCCTCTCCCCCTCCCTCTCCCTCTCCCGGGTACTTAAGTAAACGCTCAGCAAAATAAAAATGGACACAAATCCACCCACTATTTCCTCTTGTCCCGCTCCTGGGGGTCGGCCCCGGGGTGGCACTGGTCCTGCGCAAGCTGGTCTCCTCGGCACCTGCTTCCTTCCAGTCCTGTCACAGGATCTTGCTCTCCAATTTTTTTTTTCACTCCAATTTTTTTTAAACGGGACTTTTGATTAGTTATTCCTTGAGGAGAAAAACATGACACACCCTAGTTCCTGCAGGTTATTACTGATCTTCCAGCGAACCCCAAAATGAACTGAGATACTCACTCATGGCAATAGAGGCACAAAAGTGTGTACCCGCCGGACATTCTGTTGGATTCCGGCATTTGAAACTATGCTCCTTCTCGCAAACGTGACACCTCAGCAGGCCTGAAAGGGGAAATGAACATGAAGTGGAACGTTCCAGTCTCCAGTCCTACGAGGCGAACGCCCACCA